>NC_068343.1:36322726-38722726 GCF_014633365.1 Diospyros lotus | reverse complement strand
ATCAAGCCTGTTGTCCCGCTTATGGCCCGGCAACAAGATAAAACTAAGATCGAGCCCGTTGTCCCGCCTATGGCCCGGCAACGAGGTAAAACTACGATCGAGCCCGTTGTCCCGCCTATGGCCCGGCAACGAGGTAAAACTACGATCGAGCCCGTTGTCCCGCCTATGGCCCGACAACGAGGTAAAACTACGATCGAGCCCGTTGTCCCACCTATGGCCCGGCAACGAGATAAAACTAAGATCGAGCCCGTTATCCCGCCTATGGCCCGGCAACGAGGTAAAACTACGATCGAGCCCGTTGTCCCCCCTATGGCCCGGCAACGAGGTAAAACTACGATCGATCCCGTTGTCCCGTCTGTGGCCCGGCAACGAGGTAAAACTACGATCGAGCCCGTTGTCCCGCCTAAGGCCCGGCAACGAGGTAAAACTACGATCGAGCTTGTTGTCTCGCCTATGGCCCGGCAACGAGGTAAAACTACAATCAAGCCCGTTGTCCCGCTTATGGCCCGGCAACGACGTAATACTAAGATCGAGCCCGTTGTCTCGCCTATGGCCCGGCAACTGATGTGGAAATTTATTTACACATTTATTGGTCATAATTGAGTAGTGTTTTAAGTATTTTATATGTGTTTTATCTATAATTATCTAATATTTTAAGTTTCTTTTATATATATTTAATGTTTAGTATTTTTTGTTATTTTACATAAATGTTACTTTGTGTTTAGGTTGAAAAAAATAAATAAAAATAAAAATAAAAAAATAAAAAGATATTATAAAGTTAATACTATAAATTAATATTACAATATAAATAAAAAAATAAATATTATAAAAAATTAAAATTAATATAATTAAAAGTATATTAAATATTATATTATCTATTATATTTTTTATAATATATATTTTATTATATTATATATATATTTGTGTGTGTGTGTGAAGTGGCGTGCGTGAGTTAAGTGTGTGCATATAATAATTTATTAATATAATAAATGGAGTCCAATTGCAATGCAATTGGAACTCCACTCCATGCCCTACATATATATAATAATAACATAAAGGAGGATTGGGATTTTGGCAGAGAATCAAGGAGCGGCGGACTCAAGGCAATTGAAGGTAGCGGCACAGTGAAGGGAGATTTGGCAAAGCAGTGAACAAAAGGGAATTAAGGGCTTGCGCAAGGGAAGATTGAAGAGGGACGCAACAACAGTAGGTGCAGCAGACGCGAGCAACGTACATCCAGCACTCAGATCTATTTTAGATCTGGGCTAGGGAATTTTCTCTTCTTCTTGATTTAATTAATTCCTTTATGCTTTCATTGTTATTTTGGATTTTAATTAATTCTGCCATGAATTAATTTGTTGAACTAAGGCTATGTATTGGCTGAAAATATGATGATGCATTTTTTATAATTTTATATGATTGAATAATTTGGGTTATGTTGAGTTGGGTGGTATTAAATTTAATGCTTGTAAATAATTGGCCACTATTTACATGATTTGATGCCTAATCTTGAGACCGAAAGGAGATAGTTTGGGGATTGCATCATAGGTACCATACACCATAAAGTAAAATCGACTAGAAATAGAATTCAGTTTCTTTGTGCGGCTTTTAGCGATACGTTAGGAATTTCACAATTTGTAATGCATTTTCATTTAACTAAACTTTCATAGAAATATAGGAAGTTATTAGCAACGAGGTAAAACTACGTTCGAGCCCGTTGTCTCGCCTACGGCCCGGCAACGAGATAAAATTACGATCGAGCCCGTTGTCCCGCCTATGGCCCGGCAACGAGGGAAAACTACGATCGAGCCCGTTGTCCCGCCTATGGCTCGGCAACAAGGTAAAACTAAGATCGAACCCGTTGCCTTGCTCACAGCCCGGTAACGAGGAAAAATACGCTCAAAGCTCACCACATCGTACATGATTCAATAGCGAAAGAAAAGTCTTGATCTTATATCACTAAAGACAACAATGAAAGAATAAATCAAGCAATACAGAGCAGAGCACATTGGGTAGAACAAAGAAAAGACATTCATTGATAAGAAAAGACATTCATTGATAAAACAAGCAAACTACAACGAAAGGAGCACATTGGCCCGGCAATAGCGGAAAACAAACTACAATGAGGGTCTACTCGTGGGAGTGGGACTTGCGAGAGGAACACTTAGAAGATCCCAACGACACAATAGGAATCTCAAGAGGCCTCATGGGGAATTCCCCTTCTTCAACCTCGACCGTGTGAGGGATATCTTCATCGGCCACACCAGGATCCTCTCCAACGGCTCTGGGATCAACCATCATGCCTTCTCCCCCATGATTGAAAGGAAACGGATTCCAAGGACCCGTCAAATTTTCCAAATCATCCACTAAGTAAGAATCCAGATAAGAAGAAGGACTCATAGGCTCATTCGGCTCATACTGACACCAATCTACTTGATGGGACTCCTCAACTTCGCGAGTAAGAAAAAGTCTCTCCCAGACGCTGAGATTCTAGATGTGCACGGGCCAGATAAAATCCGTATTTCAGGAAGCCGGAAGCATACTTTCCCTTCCTGTCTTGACAGTCAGTTGAGAGATGATATTCCTTCACTGCTTCAGCCCGAATAGCCCGAGCATCTTTCTGACTTATCTTCAATTCTGACAGGTGCAGAGAATGTTCATGCAAAAGTGCCTCATGTTGCGCCATCAAATCAACATTCTTATGCTTTTCAGCTTCTAGCTGGGAGGGTAAATCTTTAATTTCCCCATGAAGACATGAGGTACCAACAGAAACCTCAGACAGTCGATCCTGCATTCGCCCAATCTCTGCCTCTGCATTCTTCTTCTCGAGCTCCGCTCGACGAGCACGACCCTTTAACTCTTGGCGCTCCTCATTCCAGGAAAATTGACACTTCCTCTAATCTGACATTTGGGTCTCTACTTGTTCACGATAGGCCCTGTCCCTTGCGTTAAAAGCAATGATTCCTTTGATACCTTACACCAGGAACTGCTCTGCTTCGTCCCTAGTCTGGGCATAATTACCACCGATAAATCGTCGTTCCTCTCGAGGGAGAATGGTGGAATAAATGAGGCGAGCACCAATCCCCGGTTCAGTAACCGAGTCTGTCTCCAATACCCCTGGGGAAACTTCAAAGTCTCGACCACTAAGTTTCGTACCGTCTCCAAGAATCATGGTATGTCTCACATTACCTGGAATGGGAAGTATAGGAGGGGGCCTCAATGCTTTCTCGCCTTCAAGACGACGATGATCTTTCCTATTTGGGACTACAGGATGGCAACATTCTTCTTCCACCCGTGCCATGTCACCAACAAACCGAGAAGACGAGCTTCGCCCCCATTGAGAATTGGGAGCAGGAGAGGGGATGTCTACAGCCTCTTCATGAGAAAGAGGAATTGATGGACTTTCCGTATGAGTAGGAGCTTCAGCACTAGAGTGATCGCTTCTTGGACGCCGCCGCCTTTCCACCCCAGTGGGAGAAACGTCGGCAGGTATACGCGACCGAGGAGGGCGGGAGCTCGTAGATCCCTCAGCTCCATGTGTAGAAACCCTGGCCGCTGTCGCAGCACGCGCCTCCTCCTCGTGGTGGCGTCTACGCAACTCCATCAGTCTACCCAATCCGGCCATTTCTACAAAAATCAATACAAAGCATTTAGCATGGAGAAATAGTGCGACAATGGAAAAAGAAAGATAATGGCAAAAGATATTCTACCCCCAGGAGTGTTTTCCTCCTGAGGATGAAAAGGAGGAAGGGAAGATGATCCAGGCATTTCCATCTCTTCCTCCTCGACTCCTTCCATTTCTTCATTGGATAGCGTGGAAGAGCGAGGAGGAACAGTTGGTGTCATGACCCCCCAACCCGCGATTCTGAGATTCTCCAAAGTCAAAAGGCTCCTCAACTCGACGGGGCCCTGCGCCGTTAACATTTCTACTAGATGACGATACACGCCCCGAACTTCCTTGCAAGGAGGAAACCCTTGGCTGGCGTCTTGATGATTCCAGTATAAAGTAGCATCCCAAGTAGGTGGAGGTTCTATCACTACCCACCGTTCTTCAAATCGATTAATCTTGTTTGGAAGAGCAAGGAACAGCTCCAAACCTGACACCTTCTGGAGCGTGTAAAGGGCCCGATCCTTGTTGGCTTTTCGCAATCGATAGAAACAACTGAAAAGTCTCAAGGAGGGGACGACATCCCTAAGACGACAAAGTATAGAGAAGTCGACCATCTGAGCCCAACCGTTAGGATGAAGTTGAGCGGGAATGATCTTGTAGTGACGCAACCACGCCATTGCAAAGAGCGGAAGGGGAAAGCGGAGTCCCACCTCAAATGAAGCAAAGTGAAGACTAAGGGAGCCCTCGTCTACCCGAGAGGGGTCTGGCTCATCGAGGCGAGGGTACCTAACCATAAATCCAGAAGGCGTGGCATCATAAACTTGCTCAAAATCCCTGTATCGAAGCCGAGAGCTCGAAGTGGTAGGAATGTGCGCGGGGCCGAGGGGTGATGCCAGTCTTCTCCTCGACATATTAAAAGGTTCAAAGCCGTTACCTTGATACGTTAGAAAAAGCAAAAGATCACAACGAGCAAAGTACCTGCACATAAACGTAACGAGAATCAGTAAGGGGAAAGAAGGAGCAACCGAAGGCTGAGATAAACATTTCAAGCCGTTTAAGGGCATTGCGGCTCCAGGACCTCACGGCCATGACCGAGTGCCACTCGGTCATGACCGAGTGGCCTCGGTCAAGATCATGGCCACTCGGTCATGACCGAGTGGCTCCCAGTCGCACATCATGGCCACTCGGTCATGACCGAGTGGCCCAATGGAAGCTCCCCCAAATGCAAAAAAAGAAGACGTGACCCAGAAACGCGCCGAGACCTGAGAGAATTTGAGTTTTGAAGCACCTTGGCTGATCATTGTGAGAATTAAATGAAGACTCGAAGCCCTATTTATAGAGGCTCAAAAGGCAAAAAAGTCGAAAGCTGTGGAGTAAATACAGAAAATGAAGAGCAAATGCGCAAAATGGATCTCTCGAGAGATAAACAAAATGCGACAAAAGCGGCGCCCATTTTTCCCAGGATCGTATGCTCTTTTACCCGACTCCTCGGCTAAAAAAGCAGGGAGCAATTGATATACCCGGGAGAACAAAAATGGATCTATGATCGAATGTGGGCCCCAAATAGAAGACAAATCAAAGTCAAAGGTCAAGGAAGACCCGCTCGGACGGGCCGGGTGGGAGTCCACTCGTCACAACTGAGTGGATGAGACCACTCGGCACAACCGAGTGGCTCAGACCACTCTGTTGGTCCGAGTGCTTGAGGCCACTCGGCTGGGCCAAGTGGTTGAGGCCACTCGACAGAACCGAGTGGCCAAGACCACTCGGTTGCCGAGTGGTTTTCCCCCTACTCGGCCCAACCGAGTGGGGGTCCACTTGGCATGACCGAGTAGAGAGGGTCACTCGGTCATACCGAGTGACCCCTCCACCAAACTCGGCTTAACCGAGTGATGGTCGGTGCATGACCGAGTGACCCTTCAAGATTGTCAATCCAACCGGATCCCCCCCTCGTGCTAGACGATCAGCATTGCAAAATTTTCGTAATGGGCCGCGAGATTTCCGCCGAGAAAACCGAGAGGCCTCTCTCTCTCCTCCACTATAAATATGAAACCCACCTTCACTCCGAGGTACGCAATTTTGAGTAATAAAGTATACTCTTCTCATTTTCTCTCGAGATTCTGACTTAAGCATCGGAGGATTTCCGCGGGGACCCCCACCCGCGTCCTAACGGTGCTCTCATTTTGCAGGCCACTCGGTTACCAAGGTCATTCGTCGCCCTCAGGTCACTCGGTCACGACCACTCGTCGCCCTCAGGTCACTCGGTCACGGCCACTCGTCGCCCTCAGGTCACTCGGTCTCCTCAGGCCACCCGTTCATCCGAGACCACTCGTCATCCTCAGGTCACTCAGTCATCAAGGTCATTCGTCATCCTCAGGTCACTCGGTCATCCGAGACCACTCGTCATCCTTAGGTCACCCATTCATCCGAGACCACTCGTCATCCTCAGGTCACTCGTTCATCTTGGGCCATCTAATCATCAGTCCACCAGATTTACCAGATCCATCAGACCATCAGATCTATCAGACTCTCAACTCTGTAAGATCACCAGATCTGGACCTCTACCAGATCCAGTTACTTGTAAAGATTCTCATCAGTGAAGGCA
Source organism: Diospyros lotus (assembly GCF_014633365.1). NCBI lineage: Eukaryota > Viridiplantae > Streptophyta > Magnoliopsida > Ericales > Ebenaceae > Diospyros > Diospyros lotus. The sequence continues at coordinate 38,716,514 of NC_068343.1, read as the reverse complement.
CGACTCCCAAGACTCTCGTGTCTCTCCTCAATTAAAAATAGATTGTTGTATTTTGGCAACAACAAGTCTAAATATTAACTTAAGCCCAAATATATTTTATTTCCTATTTGCCACTCCAACAAATAGAAAATTATTAAATTAGAACCTCCTTCCTAATTTAATCAATTGCCATTTTAGGAAACTCTTTCCATTGTGACGACCCCTCGCCATATCGACGTCTATTTGTTCTTTTTTCGTGAGAACCTACGACGGCACAACTTCTTGCCGAAGTGTCCCACTTAACCATACGTCCACTCTCCTAGTTTAAGTCAGGGACCGTGCCTATTGCGTATGACTCATTAGGCTTCCGAATATGTTGGCAATGTGTCGGTACAAACACATAAGACAAGATTGGCCTCTAGCAAGGTATCATGCCTACCCAATTATTCAGAAGGATTCATAATCCGAAAATAACCTTTCACGAGCATGGTTACCGTGTAATTCGATCCTCTCGTCAATGTATCTTATGTGATCTCAAGTATGGCGATATGTTGCTTGATAACGATCACATGAGTTTTCTTCGGTCTTCCGGATATCTTCACTTAATTAGAAAGTAAATCAATAACTCCTTATTGATCTCTTTCACCATGACCATGGATTTAAAGTGAATATCCACCGAAGGTGCCTTAGATACATCATCCTCTATCAAGGGATAGACGAGTCCGATCTTGGTTATGCACCCATCTCCATAAGCCTCACGATATGCCCAACGATCGCCCACGTCCAGCCTTTATCTAGGCCCATCGAAACGATGTCAAAGCATATCAGTCTTCTTATGAGATGATCGTGACAACCTCAGGTCCAATGATTAGTTACACCCATCTCGTATAAGAATTCCATCAACATATAACCAAAATGGATTCTCATGGCGAGTCATGTCCAGTGACAAGTTCTCCAACATTGGTCACCTATGTACTTGTCTAGGCATCCCCATGCCTATGGGTGTGAGACCCCAATTGCTATCACATAGCAAAAACATAGCACATACAAGTCTTACCGCAATTGTCAATGTCCATTCTTGACATTGCTACGACTTGGGACGTTTAATGATGTCTAGAAACTGTGATGCATCATCTCATATCTTTATAGATTAATCACAGTATACATCATATGGACTTCTATCTAGTTTCATTTGGTTATTACAATAATAACAAGAAACTAATAGAATGACTTCTTGTAAATTTGAACAACTGCTTATTCAAATAATAAACTTGATTACAATTGTCAGTGTACAACATGCCCAATCTGATTGGGTCTAGAGCACCTACACTAACACTAGGCACTACATTCACTGTCAGCCAGTACACAAGCTGTCACCATCAACCCGGTCACATAGTAGGCTTGCTCTTACACCAAGTGTCAACCCCTACATAGGTACGCCCCGAGTGAAACTGCACGGTCCTGTTGTAGTCCTCCGAGAACTATCATTCACTATCGCGGCCACGTGTCTAACTCCTTTTGCAATACACCGTAATTGTAGACACGACCATCCCATGATCTCACTTAGCATTGCCATACTAGACATTGAGGTATTCTACTCCTTGAGCCTCGTACTGTTTATCGTGTCACCCATTCCTAAGATGACCACGAACCCAGATACAATTCTTCAGTCCATATTCAATTCATCACATTTAGATTCCCGAGGCTTCTGGCCTCGATCAATTATAGCTAGCGGCACATCTCACATCCTAGACCATTGGGACTTTAAACCCCTCTATAAGGCAAAGACCCTACTAGGTTGTCCCAAATCTTTAGCATCTAATTGTCTCCCATGCAGTCTGCTTATGATGTTTCAGTCGACGGGCCTCCTGTAGCTTACCGCAAGCCATCCATCAACCCTCTGCATGCGGGTCCCTAGATCCAGATCTGTCACTACGAACATCGAATCAGCAATACTGTCACGTTGCTAGGGTTTCTTATTCCGTCCTTGCCAGTCACATCAGGTGCACCACTATCACCTCATTTAATTGATGCTGCATCACTCACCCTGCATTTGTCACTTTTGTATTTTTCTTTCACCAATTCAGCTGATTTAGCAACTAATTATGTTCACAGATAGGATGAGGCGTTTAGACTCGCCAGTGCACGAGTGTGATTGTAGCAGAAAATTTATATGTAATTTTTCCGGGCAAGACCGGGTCGACTCACAGGGAGATTACTCATGGAAGGAGATAACCACACCAGTTCTTTTGATTAACAGAATAATGAAATGAGATCAAACTAAATGTGATAATACTGTAATCTGGAAATGGATAGATCTTGGGTCAAGACAAATCTGGTGCCAAACCCGACTGATTCACCATATGGCTTTCTGTGATGTAACTAGCAGCTCAAGAGCTTGGGTTTTCAACCATTAAATGTACTACTGAGATGATGATAACTCTTTGTTCAAGCAACCTCCATACATGACATGGAGACTCTATGGTAAGAAGCTATCATAAATCAGTGTATAAATAATGTTTTGACAAAATAAGTGCTCGGGGCTTGGGTATGAGAACGTTTCCAGGTCAAGCAGCCTCCATACATGGCATGGAGACTCTAGGTTAGGCGTACGAACCAATCCAAGCCTGAGGTTTTCGTTAATAATATTTCCCAAACTGCTTTTGCTTTTGTTACTTTGACATATGAAGTTCTGTTATATTGATTCATCAGTGGCTTTGGGCACCATCTTTGCCTTAACCCAAGAATCGAATTAGCCACACATCTTCATAGGAAGTGCACGACTAAAACAAATCTCTACAGATGAATACATGATTCGTAAAAGAAATAACTGAGATAACAGATAAGAACTTGGTAAACTACTGCTGTATTGATTGCTGAAACGAACTACAACATGAAGCAGAAATTAAAATGAACTTGTAATACAGAGCTAAGATTTTTGCAAGAACAACTAGTGTAACTGAAGTGCTATCTCAAAGAAAGAAATACAGACAAGAACAAAAATAGGAGAAACAGACAAAAGGAAAAGAAAAGTCCCCGCTTTCCAAATGATCTTCTTCTTTCTTGTATTGTTTTCTTAGTATCTTCTGCACTCGTCAACTTCTGATTCCAAAGAATGTTGGTCCCTTTTTAAGCTTTTGGCGCATGGAAGTGGGGACCATTTGTTGAAAAGTTGTTTAAAAGTTGGTTGAATTTACCGTAGAGCCACCGCGTGTATTTGCGCATGTCAGAATTTTTGTTCGGCTGCTCATTCGAATGACTAGCAGAGACATTCGAATGCTTGCTGAGTTTCTTTTGGCTGACCGGCTCATTCGAATGAATTTTAGCCCTATTCGAATGAATTTCATGATTTACTGTTCCTTACACGGCGATTTTCTCGGTCATTCGAATGCAACAGTACTTTCATTCGAATGAATTTCTAATTTTTCTCTTGACTTCTTCATAGCATTCGGATGACCTGGAGAGCATTCGAATATGGAGTTCCTTGGGTTGCTTCTCATTCGAATTACTCAGCCTTCATTCGAATAGATTTCCTTTCTTCTTCAACTTCATTCGAATGACTTGGATCTCATTCGAATATGTCTTCACTGCTTCCAAACGATTATGCTCATCCGAATTTCTTCTTATGCTCGACTCATTCGAATGACTTGGATCTCATTCGAATATGTCTTCACTGCTTCCAAACGATTATGCTCATCCGAATTTCTTCTTATGCTCGACTCATTCGAATGACTTGGATCTCATTCGAATATGCACAATCCGATATCTTGCATATTCGAATGTCTGAATGATTTATTCGAATGGTTGAGCAGCTTTCTTCTGTTTTGCTCCATATTTGAATACCTTTGGAGAGTTATTCGAATTGCTTTGACTTTCATTAGGACACCTTTATTTCTTGACTTTTTATTCCTCTTTCAATCATGCTTTTGGAGAGTATGAGTCATTCTTTCATCTCTTTACCTTCTTTTGAGCTGCAACAAGCAATTCTGGAGATTTTAAGTCGATCAAATGGGTTAGGAGGTAATAAAAACATAACAAATTTTTGGCATTTTTGAGCATTAATCACACCCCCCAACTTAAACATTGCTAGTCCCTTAGCAATCAAATTAAATGTACGCATGCTTCAACATTCACAAATTCATTGATAGTGCAAATCTCGTATGTGAAGCAAAAATGTATGGTCAGTAGCATAGGGACTTCGGACAATCAAAGGAATGTTTATTATTTGAACTTTTGTATCAGGCATATTAAGTTAAATCAATCAGCATATTGCATTCAATTCTCTAAGCTTTGATTGCAAGTTTCACTGGATATGTTTCTCTTCAATAAAATGTTCACTCACAGTTGCTCTCAAGGATGTACCTCAATTTGGAGTGGATGTAAATCAAGTTCGAAGAGGTATCATCAATCATCAAAAATGCTATTAAGGAAGGAAAGGACTTGACATAGCTTCATGATCAGAATAGCATCTCAATGAATAGCATTTAAAATTAACTAAGTCTCCTTACTCTTGAAATTATATCCTGAAATTGCATGATTGATAAAACAAAGAGGGATCTTTCTGGGAAGAAATGGGGTCATATGGTAATGTGGTATAGCAAAGGGGATGATGGAAATCAAGAGAGTTATTAGGTCCCGGGAATTTTCTACTAAGAACTGAAGTTTTTTTTTTTTTTTTTTTTTTTTTTTTTTTTTTTTTTTTGGCATCAGAGAAAATAAACTGTACATGTGATGCATTCATGCATCAATAGCTGAAATCATATCAGGGCACCTAAATCCAGTTGGTCGTATCCGAACCTGAATCTAACTGCTATTCCAACTGATAGTGAACAAGCTTCCATTGCTTCACCCTCAATGGCTACGGGGGGTGTTTTTAATGTCCCAGACCTAGAGACAACCATTTATCTTAAATGGTAAAGTGGTCTTTTAACGTCAGATTCCCAGACGATTTTTTTTTTTTTTTTTTTTTTTTTTGTAAACTACTGAGTAATTCCCGAGGGAATGATGCTATGACTTGGACAGAGGGAATGATGCAACTGGTCATGAAGAGTTTTAATGGGCTATAAGTGGAAACTGATCAAAACAATAGGTTGATTGGCTCAAGTAATAGGAAAATGATCCCCCTATGATATTTCATAAATCAGCCTTATTCATTCAACTGGTTTCAAGCTTAGAGTCAGTTAAAATTAGCCGCAATCATTAAAGACACTCAAGGCAAAATGTTGTTTTGAAGCTATTGAAAGACAAGAGAATCAACAAAATATTTCATTGCATGAATAGATGTTATTTCACTCAGAATAAAATGTCATGAAGCTCTAACACTTACTTTGGTAACAAATCTCCACTTAATTTGAGAATTTTGGGCAATTTGCTGATTACTTCACATGTTGTATGCCATTCAACAAATGAACAGAAATAAAGCACCCTAAGTAGTCCTGGTCCTGGTTCTAAAGCTCATACAGTTCTGTTTTCAAAATAAAAGATTATCATTCAAGTAACCAGTTGTGAATCTAAAGCATCGAGCACAATAATTTGAAGCATAGAATAAGCAAAGTCATTTTTATTGACAAATGAAAATGTGATTAAACTTTGTAGTTCATAGGTACAGAAATTAAACATGAAGCATCAAATCCTATGACTACTCAGTGCCATCCGTGGCATCATCAGAAGTAGAGTTCTCCTCAGTGGAGTTTCCAGAGGGGGTCTTTGATGAAGGATTAGCAGGAGGAATAGAGGTAGAAGATGGAATGGTAGGGTGAGAAGGTGCTGCATGCTCCGGCTGCGGCTGTGCCCCTGATGTAGAAGGTGCACCCTCTTCCTCTCGCACCCTCTTCCTCTCGCCACATGTCAATGGTCTTCTGTATGCAAGTCTCAGCATCGGCCAACTTGTCCTTTGAAGACTTTTGAGGAAGCTCTTCTATTGGTGTGCTCAGAAGTTGACCTACTCTCTTATCCATCTCAGTGTAACGTTCATTCATGGTCATTATTCCTGAATAGATGACTCTCTGCCTCCAATGTAGATCTTCATAAATGGCCTCCTGTCTCTCTTGGATCTTCTTTAGTGATTGCTCTACTAGGGCTTCATGCTTTACTTGCCTATCGTGCATTTCCTTGACTATCTCATATAAGCCTCTGATAGTGTGACCCTCCTCTTGTCTCTCTTCCTGATCTTCATGTTGTGGCAGTTCTTGAGTTGGTTCTTCTTGTGCTTCATCCTGCCTGCCTGATGCCTCTCCCTTCTCAGGTGTTGTTGCTTCAAGCCTCTTTAACTGCCCACTGCTCCTTCGGGTAGATGCTGGGCTGATCCTTTCCATTGGCTTGATGACTTCAAAAGTTGCCTTTTCTTTTACCCCGTGCCTTAGTACAAAATAGGTGATCAACCCTCCAAAGGGTAGTCCTCCGCCCCCTTGTGCATTCTTGGCCACTAAGTCGATGGTATCAAAAATGTGCTTGGCCAAGTCTATGTGTACTCCCAGGATCATCTTTCCCATGAATGTGGCTTGCTTAACCGAGACACTGCCAGTGAATGCGTGGGGCATGAAATGAGAACAAAGAAGCCTATGTAAGATGATGCATTTAGGGGACAAATTCTTCTTTGGGAGGGTAGGAGCCAACCATAAAACATCATCTGCCTCTGTCATCAACCTAGCCAAGTTTTCCTTTCCTAAGTCTGCACTTGCCTCCTCAATGTCTCTTGGTGATGCCTCTCTTGGGATTTGGAATGTTTCAGCAATATCAGAGGGCTTCAACTCTATTTTCACCTTTCTCACTTCAGTGATCAAGCACCTATTCCCCGAGTCATCTCTGTCACTGGTTATATTTGAGTAGAATTCTTTGACTAAGGGAACTATGGCCTTGTGTTGAAACTTAACCCAAGTTTGCCATCCTTTGGCAGTAATTAATGACAACAAATCACAGGGTGGTTCTTCAAATTGTTCAAGCATAATCCCCCTCTCACAAAGTACTGGCCTCTTAGCATACCCCTCAACATAGTTCTTTTCAGCCGCGGGGCTAATGAACCTGATATTGGAATAGGGAGGGTTCAAATCAATGGTTGGGATGGTAGCGGGTTCTTTTCCTTTCTGCCTCTTCGAGGCCCTAGAGCTTTCTCCTACGACCTTGGGGCGTTTTTGCTTTGGAGACATGTTGATTTGAGGAGTGTTTGGTCTAGGGAGTTGGTTCGGGGATTTTATCAAACAGTTGGCAGGCACAAACAGATTCCTCTCTTTTCTTCTTCTTTCAATTTCCCAACCAATCCTCTCTTTGACACACTGAACTCCTTTACCCCCTCTTCACAACAACTCCTTCATCCAATCAATTAAACTCGAATTTAAACGATGGGAACAACTCTTACCTCTCGGCTGTTCTCTTCCCAGAATATTCGAATGAGACGGCCCCCTATTCGAATGCGAGCGGACTGTTCTTCCTTGTACGAAACCGGACCGATCTTCGGGTGGATGAAATGGATGATGAATGAGGGTGGTTAGAACAATGTAACAAGATTTATAGGAAAGGTTCGGGTGGATGAAATAAATAATCGCACCGCTTAAGGAGGGGTTTCGATCTTTAAAGGGGGGAAGCGTCGATTCGGATTTCAGGGACGGTTATGCGGTTAAGAGGAGCATCATTCGAATGATACTGGGGTTATACGAATGATGGAGGAAGATTCGAATGGAGGTTAAGCAATTCGAATGATAGCTCGGGTCTTAGAACAATGGGTAGAAGAGGATTCGAATGAGAGAGAGAGAATGCGAATGTTCGCTGAAAGCTTTTAAAGGGCCAGACGCCTCATTCGAATGTGGAAAAAAATTCATTCGAATGAATTTTAAACAGTAACTTGGCTTATCGAAGGATTTGAGCCACTCATTCGAATGCAACAGTACTTTCATTCGAATGGATTTCTTGTTCATTCGAATGACTATGAGTGTCATTCGAATGAATCTGACAGAACACTCTCAAAGAGGGAATTGAATAGAATGATCATTCGAATGAAAAAAAATATCTTCATTCGAATAACCTTGAACACACTTTTATTTATTTATTTATTTATTTATATATATATATTTTTTTAAATTTTTTATTTTTTAATTTTTTTTTATTTTTTATTTTGCGCAAATTAACTAATCGAAACTATATTCGGATGTTAGAAATGGATTCGGATGAAGGGTAGGTTGTTCGAATGAACTTGAGGATATTCGAATGCTGGCTTCAATTTTTTTTAAGAAATAGCAGATTCATTCGAATGAATTTTGAGTATGGAGAAATTCATTCGAATGAATTTTAAACAGTAATTTCATTTGAGAAGGAATTTGGCCGGTCATTCGAATGCAACAGTACTTTCATTCGAATGAATTTTGAACATATTCGAATATAACAGAGGCTATTCGAATGCTTTCTTGCTTTTCTTTTAACAGCTCACCGGTCATTCGAATTGTTTACAACTCATTCGAATGACCAAGCTCCATCCGGATACAGAATTCGAATAACAGCAACGAAAATTTTTTTTTTTTTTTTTTTTTTTTTTACATTTCCAAACACCTAAACACAAAATTCAAACCCACACAACAGTTCAGGCATACCTTTATCCCACCCAACTTGCTTTGAACAATTCTTAAAAACGAGGATATAAGGAATACCTGGAGATCTTCAGAAATGAATTTGAACACAAAGGTCCAATTGCTTACTTGGATGTTGCTGGTAGCCTTCATTGCATGGGTGGATCCGTGAGCTTACTTCAGTACTTTAAATCAAAACAAAGGGTGATAACAGGTTATGAAAACAGAACACCAATTAAATTATTATATATATATATATATTTTTATTATTATTATTAACCACTACCCAATGGGTGGATCTGTAAGATCCATGCTCTCTTCCTGTTTATTCAAAAATTCATAGTATGGTTTCAGGCGTTGTCCATTCACTTTGAGAATTTGACCAGATTGAAGATTTTCAATATCACATACACCATGAGCTGAGATGGAACGAATTTTGAAGGGCCCTGTCCACCTTGACTTGAGTTTACCAGGAAACAGATGGAGCCTTGAATCGTAAAGTAACACATGTTGACCTATACAAAGAATTTTTCTGTTAATATGCTGGTCATGTAATTTCTTCATGTGCATCTTAGAAAACTTGGCATTCTCAAATGCCAAGTTTCTAAGTTCCTCAAGCTCATTCAGTTGCAACTTTCTGTTGAGTCCCACCTCTTCTAAACTTTCATTCATCTTCCTGATGGCCCAGTAAGCTTTGTGCTCAACCTCTACTGGCAGATGACATGGTTTTCCATAAACCAGTCGATAGGGAGACATGCCTAATATGGTTTTATGTGCAGTCCTATAGGCCCAAAGAGCATCAATCAACCTCAAAGACCAATCCTTTCGGTTGGAGTTGACAGTCTTTTCTAAAATGCGCTTGATCTCCCTATTTGCCAATTCTGCCTGGCCATTTGTCTGAGGGTGGTATGGGGTTGAGACTTTATGAACTACCCCGTATTTTTTCATTAGTTCCGCCACTGGCTTGTTACAGAAATGAGAACCCCCATCACTGATGATGGCACGAGGCATTCCAAACCTACTGAAAATGTTTTCTTTGAAAAATTTTACCACTATCCTGTGATCATTTGTCCTTGTTGGAATTGCCTCAACCCACTTGGAAACATAGTCTACAGCAAGAAGGATGTATTCATGACCAAGCGAGTTAACAAAAGGGCCCATAAAATCTATTCCCCAACAATCGAAAATTTCAAGAACCAGAATGGGCTGCAAAGGCATCATACTCTTTTTTGTCAGACTTCCTAACCTCTGGCATCTATCACATGACAAGCAAAACTGGTGTACTTCTCTAAACATGGTAGGCCAGTAAAATCCACTTTGTAGGATTTTTGCTATGGTTTTCCGGGTAGAGAAATGACCTCCACAAGCAAGGGTGTGACAGAAGTTCATAACACTATGTTGCTCATATTCTGGAATGCATCTTCTCACAATTTGATCAGCACAATATTTAAACAGATATGGTTCATCCCAGAAAAATGTTCTGACCTTCCTGAAAAACTTTTGTCTATCTGGCTTAGTCCAATGACTGGGAACTGTACCTACAGCTAAATAATTAGCTATGTCAGCGTACCAAGGGGCAGAAGTCAATGTACTCACATGAAGAAGATGTTCATCAGGAAAGTTATCAGGAATGGAACCCTCAGTAAGATCCTGACCTGGGATTCTAGACAGATGGTCTGCTACAACATTTTCTACTCCTTTTTTATCCTTGATTTCTATGTGGAACTCTTGGAGGAGCAGAATCCACCTAATGAGGCGTGGCTTGGTGTTTTGCTTAGTGAGAAGGTATTTCAAAGCAGCGTGATCTGTGTACACAATCACCTTTGAACCTATCAGGTATGACCTAAATTTATCCAATGCAAACACCACAGCCAACAATTCTTTTTCTGTGGTAGTGTAATTTCTCTGGGCTTCATTTAAGGTTCTGCTAGCATAGTGAATGACATGGGGCTTCTTCTCTTTGCTTTGTCCTAAAACAGCCCCTATGGCATAATCACTCGCATCACACATTAGTTCAAAAGGTAAAGTCCAATCAGGAGGTTGTATGATGGGAGCAGTGATAAGCGCATGTTTAAGCTTCTCAAAGGCACTTTGACAATTTGGGGTCCACTCGAATGGAACGTCCTGAGACAACAGACAACACAAAGGTCTTGCTATTGTGCTAAATGAAGCAATAAATCTCCTGTAAAAGCCAGCGTGACCAAGAAAAGATCTAATGTCCTTGACATTTCTAGGGGCTGGAAGCTTCTGAATGGCTTCAACTTTGGCCTTGTCTACTTCTAGACCCCTAGATGAGACTATGTGTCCTAAGACAATGCCTTGGTTAACCATAAAGTGGCATTTTTCCCAATTGAGCACAAGATGAGTCTCCTCACAACGAATCAAAACCTTCTCCAAATTCTTTAAACACAAGTCAAAACTACTTCCATAAACGGAGAAGTCATCCATAAACACCTCCACAATATGTTCAGCCATTTCACTGAAGATACTCATCATGCATCTTTGAAAGGTGGCAGGAGCATTACACAACCCAAATGGCATACGTTTATACGCAAATGTCCCAAAAGGGCAGGTGAAGGTTGTTTTCTCTTGATCTTCTAGTGCTACATCAATCTGATTATATCCTGAATATCCATCCAAAAAGCAGTAGAATGCTTGTCCTGCTATCCTTTCAAGTGTTTGATCTAGAAACGGGAGGGGAAAATGGTCCTTTCTAGTCATGGAGTTGAGTTTTCTATAGTCTATGCACACACGCCAACCTGTTTGGAGGCGGATTGGGACTAACTCATTCTTCTCATTTTTCACCACAGTAACTCCGGACCGTTTAGGAACGACCTGAGTTGGACTAACCCATTTTGAATCAGATATTGGATAAATAATACCTGCATCCAGCAATTTGAGCACCTCTTTTCGAACCACTTCTTTCATATTGGGATTTAGCCTTCTCTGCATTTGCCTCACTGGTTTTGAATTTTCTTCTAAGAAGATCCTATGGGTGCAAATTAGAGGGCTAATTCCATGTAAGTCTGATATGGTCCATCCTAAAGCCTTCTTGTGTGCTCTCAGTACTTCCATCAACTGCACTTCTTGTTGGGTAGTCAGGCTGGAAGAAATGACTACTGGGTATGTCTCTCCTTCTCCTAGGAAAGCATACTTCAACTCATTTGGCAGTGGCTTCTTTTCAGGAATGAGTGGATGACTCACAGAGGTTGTTGGTTTATGCAAAGGTTCTACAGGTTCTAGTTTAGGAATCCATTGAGTCAAAGGCATCTCACTTTCCTTTTTGATATCTTCCAAATGACTATCTCCTTTCACAGTTTGAGTGACAAATTCTTTCTCAAAATACTCTTCAGACAGAGTTTGAATCAAATCTACCTCTTCTATCTCACTTTCAGTGTTCTGTTGTTTGGAAATTCTGAAAATATTCATCTCCACAGTCATGTTTCCAAACGACAGTTTCAAAACTCCATTCCTACAGTTAATGATTGCATTGGAAGTTGCTAGGAATGGTCTTCCCAAGATGACTGGAACTGGTGGTTGTGGACCATGATGGGGTTGAGTGTCTAGAACTATGAAGTCTACTGGGAAGTAGAATTTATCCACCTGAACTAAGACATCTTCCACAATACCCCTAGGAACTTTGACTGATCTGTCTGCCAGCTGCAGAGTGACTCTGGTAGGCTTAAGTTCTCCCAAACCCAACTGTTGATAGACACTATAAGGCAATAGGTTGACACTTGCTCCTAAATCTAAGAGCGCCTGGTCAACCTTTTGGCTTCCTATTATGCATGAGATGGTTGGACAACCGGGTCCTTGTATTTGGGAGGAGTCTTAAATTGCAAAATGGAGCTCACTTGCTCAGTCAGAAATGCTTTTCCATGCACGTTCACTTTTCTCTTTACGGTGCAAAGATCTTTTAGGAATTTTGCATATGAGGGTGTTTGTTTGATCGCATCCAAGAGTGGAATATTGATCCTTACTTGTTTAAACACCTCATATATGTCAGCATTTTGTTGTTCTTTTTTTGTAACACTCAGTCTTTGAGGAAAAGGAGGTTTAGGATGATATTGAATTTCTCTTTCAATGTTCTTACCTTTTCCATCTTCTTTTTGTTTTTGCTTGTTTTTTTCTTCATTGTTTTCATTTTTTTCTAAGATTGGCTCCTGTCCTTCTGCTTTCTCTTTCTCAACAACAGTTTGGCTTATCCTAAGATCATTGGGTTTTTCAATCACCTTTCCACTTCTTAGGATAGTTACAGATTGGACTTGTTCATGTGCATTACTTTCACCACTAGAAGATTCCACCTGATTTGTTTGCCTAACTGGGTTAGGGTTGGTTTGTGAAGGGAATCTTCCAGGTTCTCTCACACTTAGTGTTTGGGTCAACTTTGTTATTTGGCTTCTCATATCCTCCACGGCTCTATTTGTTTGCTCTTGACTCTTTGTAAGCTGGGCAACCTGATTGTTGATGCCCGTTTGATTTTGAATGAACTGATGCAAGGTGTCTTCAAAAGATCTCCTATGAGGAGGTTGGTAGGTATTGGATGAAGAACCTTGATTCTGTTGGAAGGATTGTTGATGTGCAGGGAAGGAGTTTTGAGAATGACTCCCAGCATCATGTCTCCATGAAAAATTGGGGTGATTCCTATTATTGGGATGGTAGGAGTTGTAGTTTTGATTGTTCCCGTAATAGGTTCCACTTTGATTTTGATTCTGTCTTCCCTCAAAATTGTGTGAATTATTGTTGTTAGTCTGCCCATACAATACTTCCTTGAAAGCAGGTAGAGTAGGGCATTCTTCAGTTGCATGATCCATTGTTTCACACACAACACATTTCACTTCCACTTGTTTAACAGATTGTACCTTCTTGGGCTCCAGATTTTCAACTTTTTTTGTTAAGGCAGTTAGTCTTGCATTTAGATCATCATTCTCACTTAACTGGTATCTACCTCTCGGTTGTGGATTTTCCTTTAGATCAAATGAAGATGTAGGGCCAGCTTCCCAATTTCTTGTGTTTTCAGCCAATGTGTCAAAGAAGTGAAACGCTTCTTCTGGAGTTTTCTCATAGAATTCTCCATTACACATTGTAGAAACAAACATTTTTAATTGGGGCGTGAGTGAGTCATAAAAAAAACTGACCACTCGCCATTGCTCAAAGGCATGGTGCGGACAAGTGTGGAGAAGATCTTTGAATCTTTCCCATGCTTGGGCAAAATTTTCAGTTGATTTACAGGCGAAGTTCATGATTTGTCTTTGGAGAGTAGCGGTTCTGTTGGCAGGAAAATATTTTTTCAGAAAAGTTGCTTGCATTTCTCTCCAAGTTCCTATAGATCTAGGTAGGAGAGTGCCTAACCACATTTTCGCCTTATCTTTTAGTGAGAATGGGAAAAGTTTTAACCTTACAACATCCTCATTTACTGTATGATCCATGCAAGTGCTACACACTTCCTCGAATTCCTTCATATGAGTGTATGGATTTTCAGAATCCATACCATGAAATGTAGGCAACAATTGGATTGTGCCAGGTTTGAAATTGAACCTATGGTGATTTATGGGAAGGATGATACACGAGGGTGTTGTCTGCCTTGGAGGGTGAAGGTACTCTCTAAGAGGTCTAATCAATTCCTGATCAACAGGATCAGGATCGCCATGGTCACTCCCATGTTCAGACATGTTGTTTAGTTGAGCCATAAATGAGTGTGGTAATGAAAACTCAAAATCAGATGGAGTATTTTCTGAATGTAACACTTGCTCAACCACTCTACCGGATCTAAGTCTCATACACCAGACCAAACAGACAGAGAAGAGAAATTAAAGAACAGAAGTAAAAAGAAAAAGGACTAGGGATGATTATTTGGCTTACCTTAACCTCCCCGGCAACGGCGCCAAAATTTGCTGCATCACTCACCCTGCATTTGTCACTTTTGTATTTTTCTTTCACCAATTCAGCTGATTTAGCAACTAATTATGTTCACAGATAGGATGAGGCGTTTAGACTCGCCAGTGCACGAGTGTGATTGTAGCAGAAAATTTATATGTAATTTTTCCGGGCAAGACCGGGTCGACTCACAGGGAGATTACTCATGGAAGGAGATAACCACACCAGTTCTTTTGATTAACAGAATAATGAAATGAGATCAAACTAAATGTGATAATACTGTAATCTGGAAATGGATAGATCTTGGGTCAAGACAAATCTGGTGCCAAACCCGACTGATTCACCATATGGCTTTCTGTGATGTAACTAGCAGCTCAAGAGCTTGGGTTTTCAACCATTAAATGTACTACTGAGATGATGATAACTCTTTGTTCAAGCAACCTCCATACATGACATGGAGACTCTATGGTAAGAAGCTATCATAAATCAGTGTATAAATAATGTTTTGACAAAATAAGTGCTCGGGGCTTGGGTATGAGAACGTTTCCAGGTCAAGCAGCCTCCATACATGGCATGGAGACTCTAGGTTAGGCGTACGAACCAATCCAAGCCTGAGGTTTTCGTTAATAATATTTCCCAAACTGCTTTTGCTTTTGTTACTTTGACATATGAAGTTCTGTTATATTGATTCATCAGTGGCTTTGGGCACCATCTTTGCCTTAACCCAAGAATCGAATTAGCCACACATCTTCATAGGAAGTGCACGACTAAAACAAATCTCTACAGATGAATACATGATTCGTAAAAGAAATAACTGAGATAACAGATAAGAACTTGGTAAACTACTGCTGTATTGATTGCTGAAACGAACTACAACATGAAGCAGAAATTAAAATGAACTTGTAATACAGAGCTAAGATTTTTGCAAGAACAACTAGTGTAACTGAAGTGCTATCTCAAAGAAAGAAATACAGACAAGAACAAAAATAGGAGAAACAGACAAAAGGAAAAGAAAAGTCCCCGCTTTCCAAATGATCTTCTTCTTTCTTGTATTGTTTTCTTAGTATCTTCTGCACTCGTCAACTTCTGATTCCAAAGAATGTTGGTCCCTTTTTAAGCTTTTGGCGCATGGAAGTGGGGACCATTTGTTGAAAAGTTGTTTAAAAGTTGGTTGAATTTACCGTAGAGCCACCGCGTGTATTTGCGCATGTCAGAATTTTTGTTCGGCTGCTCATTCGAATGACTAGCAGAGACATTCGAATGCTTGCTGAGTTTCTTTTGGCTGACCGGCTCATTCGAATGAATTTTAGCCCTATTCGAATGAATTTCATGATTTACTGTTCCTTACACGGCGATTTTCTCGGTCATTCGAATGCAACAGTACTTTCATTCGAATGAATTTCTAATTTTTCTCTTGACTTCTTCATAGCATTCGGATGACCTGGAGAGCATTCGAATATGGAGTTCCTTGGGTTGCTTCTCATTCAAATTACTCAGCCTTCATTCGAATAGATTTCCTTTCTTCTTCAACTTCATTCGAATGACTTGGATCTCATTCGAATATGTCTTCACTGCTTCCAAACGATTATGCTCATCCGAATTTCTTCTTATGCTCGACTCATTCGAATGACTTGGATCTCATTCGAATATGTCTTCACTGCTTCCAAACGATTATGCTCATCCGAATTTCTTCTTATGCTCGACTCATTCGAATGACTTGGATCTCATTCGAATATGCACAATCCGATATCTTGCATATTCGAATGTCTGAATGATTTATTCGAATGGTTGAGCAGCTTTCTTCTGTTTTGCTCCATATTTGAATACCTTTGGAGAGTTATTCGAATTGCTTTGACTTTCATTAGGACACCTTTATTTCTTGACTTTTTATTCCTCTTTCAATCATGCTTTTGGAGAGTATGAGTCATTCTTTCATCTCTTTACCTTCTTTTGAGCTGCAACAAGCAATTCTGGAGATTTTAAGTCGATCAAATGGGTTAGGAGGTAATAAAAACATAACAAATTTTTGGCATTTTTGAGCATTAATCAATTGACGTAACTCAAACGTCGTCCCTTGACCATCTTCGGTCTCTTGCTTGATCCAATCCGTTGGATCTCTTATCTATACATCTTATTTCTATGGCACTAAATGATCCTCGAAAAATCCTTATCATTTGATCCTTAACTTATCAGCTAAGCTATGCCACATCAGACTAATCATTCATGATTCGATCATCCTCAATAACTACCAGTTATCTTATCTTTCACTGTGAGGATTTTGACTAGTGACCTTAAATCAACAGTCTCTAAATCTCTCGGATCCATAATCATGGTTACCGAGTCAACCTTACACCCGAATCATATCGTCGGATCCTAACTTCAATAGCTAGATCCTTTTGCTTGAATTAACTCCCATCGGGCTTCCACTATTCCTTGAGAATAGTAACTGTATACTAGAATAGTGTATGTACGTGAATAGTACACCAGGTAAGTTCCCAAGAAAGAGAGGTGGGTCACAAATGGACACACTTAAATACCAAGTCTTTCCTTAGCCAGAACTTTCCTAGACATGTGATTGAGACTATTGAACCTCGATGATTGTAAAAATATATTTTGGATCTGCAGCAAGGGTGCGACCCCAAAGTCGTCTCTCAAAGGAACCTCAATACAAATCTGTCATGACAAGAACTGAATGAGGGGGTTTTTTTGATGAAAAAGAAAGTATGAAGATTGAGTAAAAATATAAATACGAAAGTGTCTATGGATCCAAATGCAACCAGTTACAAATCTTTCCCTTAAACCAGGTTTTCATCATCCCTTCTTATAGATTAGATCTAGCCGAGTTTCAACACCCAAAATTTGCATAAATAAATCTCTAACAACCGTCTAGAGATCAAATCAAAGCTGATATAAAAATCAAAGAAAACCTCCTTCAATCAATCTACCAATTTTAATCTTCATTCACACAGATTCCAGAACCTAGTATCCATAACCATCCATACCAAGTTATTTGTTTCTGCTTCTTTCCTTCGTGTGTTGTATCAACCGACTATAACATTAAAACCGCAATATAGAAAAGAGAAATCCACCCCGTATATGTTCATACAACCATCTTGAACATGCAGTAGAATAAGCGGAAAAGAGGTAGAGAAAACTTAAAACAAATATAATTGAAATTCAAACCAGATTTCGTAAAAGCTTTCGGGATTCAAACCATGGAATAAGTTTGGATTTGCAACTGATTACAAGTGTTTAGCCCTCCATGGAGAAGAAAACAAAAACAGAGAAAAAATGGCTATTGTTCATGAGACAAAAAATATATATATATCTCCCACCTAATGGCCTCCTAAGGTGCTTAAATAGAGCTTAAGGAGGAAACCCTAGGTAACCGCAACTTCACAGTCGATTTCGAATAGGATAACGTGCGTTTTGGGCTTCGGCCCCTTCATAAAAATTGTAGATCAGGAAGAGTAGATGAATTTGGGCTTTCTAATCACTTGATTTGGATATCGGACGCCCAAGTTATGGCCTTTTAAATAATCAGTGTCCTGTGTAGCTTTCCTAATTTAACCCAGCTATCTGATCCTGACTTTGAAGCGATGTTTGGAGGCCCAAACGAACTCGGATTTGGACAAACCATACAATTACAGAAAGCCTAAGAAGTCCTATACAATATCTCTGAAGACATCATTCACGTTCTGGAACTATAACTTGGCCAAAAATTTGAAAGAAGCACAGAAGGTCAAATCTATCAGCACACTTTTGCTTCTTTGTCTCCAATCTCCTTGTTTTCCTTCTTGCCATCAAAATTCCTTATGAACCAGGAAGCCCTAATCTGTCCAAAATAAAATAAAATAGTGTGAAGCCCAATTCCGATAAAATAAAATAAAACAAAATCAAGATGAATAAAATGACACAATTAACTTGCAAAAAGACTAAATATGAGGGCTAAATAATATGAAAATATGCGTTCTATCAACATGCACTTTCACTACACCACACTTAAATCCATAGCCTTTAAGACTTCAACCGTCAATCCCCGAATCTCAAATAGGGGTTTCATCTTATGAACAGTTAGTCTCTTTCCCCTAAGCCTTGACTTGGGGTTCCTACTAACTGGTTCTATCAATATCAGATCTTCTTAAGTCTCCCAGTCAAACTTCTCCTAAGTCTCCAAATAATATTCCGCTCTAATATCAACTATATCAGAGTCACTTAAGTCTTCCAATAAATTTAAGCTCTGATACCAATTGTAACACCCCAAATTTTCTGGGCGTGTTATAACTTAGGATTTCGGGAACATAAAAATTTTTCATACCACAATCGTTGCCATACATCACACAGATTCCCCAAAACCCTAATTTTCACCTTCTCAGCTTAACAAACCCAATATTAATAGCTAAGGCACGTATTAAAATTTCAAATGCTGAAGCTAGATTGAACCTGATATGGTTCACAACCCTAACGCTTTATTTATCATACATAAAATCACTCGTCAAACCTAGAACGTTTGAATATTTCAAGGACATAGTCCAATTAGAAGATGAATCTTCTAGTGAGAAACTCCAAAAATAGTTTATATCGATGCATGATCAGGTATAAAATGTATAAGAAGACAAGGAGAACTACTTTGAAGTGCCTCGTGAACACGTCAGCCTCCTCCAACGAGAGCTTTCTCAATGGCGCACGCATAGCGCCTCTCGAGAGGTCCCTAACCATGTCACTTTGGCCTAACTTCATAGCACTCATGCAAGCACCACATCCGTTGTTCCTTAGGCTCACGGTCTTCCCCATGAGAGCTTTCTCGATGGCGCATGCATAACGCCTCTCAGGGGATATCCGACTTTTACCCTCGGCCAACAACAAATAGGTACAACAGTATGGCCACACGAATTTTATAAGTGCAATAGTTAAAAAGACAACAACATATATTTTCAGAAAAAAATACATTTCATATATGCAACATGATTTCAGGTAAGAGAATAACAAGAGTTTATGTATAAGAACTTCACGAAACACGTCTCATGCAATAGAAGTCTCTCATAAGAGAATAAAAATAGGATTTGAAGTATAGGAGTCTCACCTTGTTAGTTTATCTCTTGGACGGTACAATTTCATTGCAAACGGCCTAGGTTTCTGCAGAAAACACGTGTTTCGGTAAACCTAACCTCAAATATTTTTCCATAGGGTTGAGGGGCATTAAATTAAGGGCATAACTGGAAAATTTCATGGAAAAATGAGGTCTCACGCGCCTTCATGCGCCCTCACGCACCTTGGGAAGGTGGCTCACGCGCCTTCACGTGCAACCACTTCCGACGCGTGTATCTCACCCGCTTCCTACTAGATTCGGACAACATTGCGTCATTTTCGTATTTCGGCCATATCTCCCTCGTTTTAACTCCGATTTGACCCCCGTTTGATCCTACACGACCCTCTCTTCCCCCTCTACAGGATTATAAAATAATGGGACTTACCTCGCTTTTTTTCTGATTGAGTTTGGAGAACTCCGGCGAAGGCTTGTAACTCCAACAAGGCTCATTCTCCCTGGCTTCTCCTTCGATTTCTTCCTTCCTTCTTGCCAAACTTCCTCCTCTCTCTATAGAGCAAGCTCCTCCTCTTAGAGTGCCTCAACTCTCAAACTTGCTTGGAATGATTTGAGAACAACCCATGGTCCCTTTTTATAGATTTCTTCAACCAATCACATTATGCCACTTGTCACAATCTAAGCCATGGACTCCAAAGACTCAAAGATATATTTGAATAGCTTTTGAAATCCAAAACTAGAATGGATTTAACTTTTGAAATCCAAGCTAATTCCCTAACTTCTTCCAAATGATATTTTGACCCTTATTTCAAGTCCTCAACTTTAATATTTTACCACATAAGCTCTTAATTTTATCCTTATTTCGTTTGGATAATTCTCTAATTACAATTGTTGGTTCCTAATGATGGTAAATATATTCCAAGAGGGGGGGTGAATTGGGATTAGGTAAATTATAGGTAATTTAAAAATTTAATGGATGGCAAAACAGTATGTTTCGAAATATATTGGATATGTTTCGAAATAAGACTTTCTGCTAGGTAGGTTTCGAAACCTACTATATATGTTTCGAAATACACTTCTCTGTTTTGCTTGATTTGAAATCTTTTACCTTGTATTTCAAACTAATGATCTTTGGAAAAGATGATTTACATAAGTAAGAGTATACCAAAGAAGTTTATATATCAAAGATAGATTTTCTATGTATATGTATAAGTTTATGCTTAAGAAAACTATTTTAGCCTTTGATAACAAATCTTATGATAACATGTGCAATAGGCAATAATGATAAGAAAAAGCTAAAGAACAATTGCACACAAGATATATAGTGGTTCGGCACTCGCCTAGTCCACTACCTTCAAGCTTACCCACTTGAAGGATTTGCAATCCCAATCACTTTTACTAGTGATCAACCACAACAAGGGTTTTACCACGGTTCACCCCAAAACTTACAATGTGAGTTTTTATGAGCTCAACTCAAACCTAGCACCAAGTGAGTTTTTACGGGCTTAACTCAAACCTTACACCAAGTGAGTTTTAAGGCTAAACTCAAACCACAATGAGTTTTAGGCTCAACTCAAACCTTTACAACATTTACAAGATAATAACGTTTATCTTTACAACCCAATGGAATGTACAGCAATGAATATCTTACCAATGTGGTTGTACAAACCTCTTAACTTGAGGTGAGGAGAGCTGGAGGATGATACTTCAGATTTCAACTTGCTTCTCCTCTTCACACTTGTAATGCACAAGAATAGGATGTGTGTAGATCTTCTTGAAAGCTCAATCAAACATTTTAATCACCTCTCGTGCTTGTCTGTGTGTCTCTAGTGTGTGCTCACTTGTTCTTACTTGTTGTCTCTCTTTCAATCTCTATCAATCTCTTCTTGTCTTCAAATACATGCTATTTATACCAAGAGATAGGAATTTGGCCGTTTATAGCTGTTAGAGACAAGACAGAAAAGTAGGTTTCAAAACATACTTAGTAGGTTTCGAAACATCACAATTTAACACATAGGTTTCGAAACATAGACAACAGTTTCAGAAACATACAGCCTTTCCAGCTGTACTTGCACTTAGAGACAGCATATAGTGGGAGACAAAGTCTTATGCCCACTTTGAATATTTTATAAGCACTCACATTCAAATTCAAATTTGAATCTCATAGCATGGAGAATGCATTAATAAAATGATGTGAGAAGCATACAAAAATGCAACACACATGCATCTCGATTTTCAAATGATCTGCTGACAAAATGTTAGAGGTTTCGAAACATGACATGATGGGTTTCGAAACATACCTCTCTGGAAATGAGGTTTCAAAACATGATATGGAGGTTTCGAAACATAGTTCAAAACTTGAATTGAAAACACATACAATGCAGAGATGTTTCGAAATAGCATACACAGAAAACATTGAAAACCTTTTCAAAGGGGTTTCGAAACATGCATAGGAACATGACAGATATTTAGAATGATTTGCTTGAAGGAACAATCCACAGCATGTATACATCACAGCTTATTTACATTTCTTTTATTTATATTTTACCTCAATTTACTTTAATACATAAATGTAAATAACGAAGTACCCCCTATTTGGATTCAATAAAAATACTTAGAAAATCAAAATCCAAATCAATAAGAAAGTAGATTTTGGGTTTTAGTACAAACTCAAGTTTAGCAATAATACCACCTCCAAAATATATACTTTCTATTTAATGAAAAATTCATTAAAAATCGTTTTAGCACTAATGAATGTTAGATATCAAATTACCGGGAATTAGTTTTCTAAAAAGAAAACATTATCTTATACTTCTCCATATAAGGTGCTAACCTTCCAGACTTAGCCAAAACAGGGTTTTCATTTTCACAAAGAGATACTTAATATACTTGATATTGAAATTGATATATATTGAAAACCACATACTTGACTCATGACTTAGGGATTAAACCAATATATGTTTTTCATCATTAAAACTATTGTACAAAAAGTACAACAACAACAATTACACCCCCAAACATCAAATTTATTGAGTTACTTAAAATCTCAAAATTAATAACTCAAAATTACTCGATATGTACGATTTTCGGGAAGCCTTTACCATCATTCGGTCTTTTTAGGCTACAACTTAGCTTAACCAAAAATCGTTTCTTATTTTATTTCTTTCACCGCCATAAGTCTTGCCTCGAGACGCTCGCCAAAAATATACCTTTGTCCTTAGGTAATGTTAGTGTAGGTGCTCTAAACCGAATAAGATTAAGCATGTTGTGCACTGACAATTGTAATCATATTTATTATTGAATAAGGAGTTATTCAATTTCACAAGAAGTCATTCTATTAGTTTCTTGTTATTATTGTGATAACCGAATGAAACTAGATAGAAGTCCATATGATGTATACTGTGATTAATCTATAAAGATGTAAGATGATGCATCATAGTTTCTTGACATCATTAAACGTCCCATGTCGTAGCAATGTCAAGTGTAACACCCAAAATTTCTTGAGCGTGTTATAACTTAGGATTTCAGGAATATAAAAATTTTTCATATAACAATAGCTGTCATACATCACACAATATCCCAAAAATCCAAATTTACACCTTCTCAGCTTAACAAACCCAATAATCGAATAGCTAAGACAGGCGTTAAAATCTTAAATGCGGAAGCTAGATCGAACCTGATATGGTTCACAACCAGAATACTTTATTTATCATAAAATTGTTCAAGACGTTTACAAAATGAATTACATGGACATCATCTCTCGCAAGATATAACTGAACGTCTTAAACATATCCAAGACATACATAGGTTCGCATATAAATGAAAATATTCTAAACATGCTATAGACAGCAAATTAAACTTATTCTTCAGCTACCTCCTTTCCCTTAGAGCCGCTCGTCGAACCTGGAACGTTTGAATATTCTAGGGACATAGTCCAATTAGAAGATGAATCTTCTAGTGAGAAACTCCAAAAACAGTTTATATCGATGCATGATCAGGTATATAATGTATGAGGAAACAACGAGAACTACTCCGAAGTGCCTCGTGAACACGTTAGCCTCCTCCAACGAGAGCTTTCTCAATGGCGCACGCATAGCGCCTCTTGAGAGGTCCCTAACCATGTCACTTTGGCCCGACTTCATAGCACTCATGCAAGCACCACATCCGTTGTTCCTTAAGCTCACGGTCTTCCCCACGAGAGCTTTCTCGATGGCGCACGCATAGCGCCTCTCGGGGGATATCCGACTTTTGCCCTCGGCCAACAACAGATAGGTACAACAGTATGGCCACACGAATTTTATAAATGTAACAGTTAAAAAGCCAATAGCATATAATTTTCAGAAAAATACAGTTCATATATGCAGCATGACTTCATGTAAGAGAATAACAAGAGTTTATATGTAAGAATTTCACGAAACACGTCTCATGCAATAGAAGTCTCTCATAACAGAATAAAAAATAGGATTTGGAGTGTAGGAGTCTCACGGAGTCTCACCTTGTTGAGTTATTTCTTCGACGATATAATTTTACAGCGAACGACCTAGGTTTCTGCAAAAAATATATGTTTTGGTAAACCTAACCTCAAATATTTTTACATAGAGTTGAAGGGAATTAAAGTATGGGCATAAATGAAAATTTTCATGTAAAAAGGACACCTAACGTGCCGTCACGCGCCCCAAGAAGTCTGGACACGCGCCCCCATGCGCAGCCATTATCCGGCGCGTGTAACTCACGCGCAGGCACCAGATTCCGAACAGCAACGCGTCGGTTTGGTATTTCGGCCATATCTCTCTCGTTTTAACTCCGATTCGACCCCCGTTTGAACCTACACGACGCTATTTTCCCCCTCTACAAGATTATCAAAAACAATCGGACTTACCTTGCTTTTTTGCTGACTGATTTTGGCGAATTCCGACGAAGACTCGCAACTCCGACGAGGCTCGTTCTCCGCCACTTCTTTGCCGCTTTCTTCCCGCCTTCTTGCCGAACCTCCTTCTCTCTCTCTAGAGTAAGCTCCTCCTCTTAGAGTGCTTCACTCCTCAAATTTGTTTGGAATGGTTTGAGAGCAACTCAAGGTGCCTATTTATAGAATCCTTCAACCAATGGTGTTATGCCACTTGTCACAATCTTAGCCATGGACTCCAAAG
Source organism: Diospyros lotus (assembly GCF_014633365.1). NCBI lineage: Eukaryota > Viridiplantae > Streptophyta > Magnoliopsida > Ericales > Ebenaceae > Diospyros > Diospyros lotus. Next base: position 38,691,912 of record NC_068343.1, on the reverse strand, counting down.
ACTCAAAGCCATAATTGAGTGTCTTTTGAAATCCAAAACTAGAATTAATCCATCTTTTGAAATCCAAGCTAAAACCCTAAACTTCTTTCAAATAACACTTTGGCCCATATTTCAAGTTTTCAACTTTGACATTTCACCACCTAAGCTCATAATTTCATCATTCTTTCATTTGGATAATTTCTCTAATTAGAATTATACCCTTAAACATCAAATTTATCGAGATACTTAAAATCCCAGAATTATTAACTCAAAATTACTCAATATATATGATTTTTCGGAAGCCCTTTACCATCATTCGGTATTTTTAGGTTATAACTTAGCTTAACCGAAAACCATTTCTGATTTGATTTCTTTCAGTGCAATAAGTCTCACCTCGAGACGCTCGTTAAAATTATACCTTTGTCCTTAGGTATCTAAGCTCTACGGTACTCCCTGCGACTGATTCAGTCACTTGTTACCATTTCAAAACATATTTTTTGATATTTTAACTCACTTAAAATACGTGGCAATTTCACGAAAATATAGGGTGTTATATTAAGAATGGACGTTGACAATTGCGGTAAGACTTGTATGTGCTATGTTCTTGCTATATGATAGCAATGGGGTCTCACACCCATAGGCATGGGGATGCCTAGACAAGTACATAGGTGACCAATGTTGGAGAACGTGTCACTGGACATGACTCGCCATGAGAATCCTTTTGGTTATATGTTGATGGTATTCTCATACGAGATGGGTGTAACTAATCCTTGGACCTGAGGTTGTCACGGTCATCTCATAAGAAGACCGGTATGCTTTGACATCGTTTCGATGGGCCTAGACAAATGCTGCACGTGGGCGATCGTTGGGTATATCGTGAGGCTTATGGAGATGGGTGCATAGCCAAGATGGGACTCATCTATCCCTTGATAGAGGATGATGTATCTAAGGTGCCTTTGGTGGATATTCACTTTAAATCCATGGCCATGGTGAAAGAGATCAATAAGGAGTTATTGATTTACTTTCTAATTAAGTGAAGATATCCGAAAGACTGAAGAAAACTAATGTGATCGTTATCAAGCAACACATCGCCATACTTGAGATCACATAAGATACATTGACGAGAGGATTGTATTACATGGTATCCATGCTCGTGAAAGGTTATTTGCGGATTATGAATCCTTTTGAATAATTGGGTAGGCATGATGCCTTGCTAGAGGCCAATCTTGTCTTATGTGTTTGTACCGACACATTGCCAACATATTCGGAAGCCTAATGAGTCATACACAATAGGCACGGTCCCTGGCTTAAACCAGAAGAGTGGACGTATGGTTAAGTGGGACACTTCGGTAAGAAGTTGTGCCGTCGTAGGTTCTCACGGAAAAAGAACAAATAGACGTAATGACGTCGATATGACGAGGAGTCGTTATAATGGAAAGAGTTTCCTAAAATGGTAATTGATTAAATTATGAAGGAGTTTCTAATTTAATAATTTTCTATTTGTTGGAGTGGCAAAAAGGAAATAAAATATATTTGGGCTTAAGTTAATATTTGGACTAAATTAGATTTGGGCCAAGTATTAAATTAAATATTATATTTGGACTAAATTGGATTTGGGCCAAATATTAAAATAAATATTATATTTGGACTAAATTAGATTTGGGCCAAATATTAAATATTATATTTGGACCAAATTAGATTTGGGCTAAATATTAAATATTATATTTGGGCTTGAATTAGATTTGGGCCAAAATATTTTATTTAAATCTATAAAATGATTTGGGCCATTTAATTATATTTGTAGTTGGACTAGAATAAGCCCACTTAAGATTCTAATTAAATTATAATTAATGGGCTAGCCCAATCCATTAGGGTTTTAGAACCCTAGGATTTTTCTCTATAAATATCCCTTTATGGGTTGCCCAAATTAGAGAGAGAAAAAGAGAGAATTTTTGGTGTCATTTTTTAAGAGTTGAAAAACGTATTGCCGTTCACTCTTCTTCGTTTCTTTTGGCATCAATTTGAAACGTGGGCATTCTTTTTCTGTCCATACACAAGCCGCGAAAAGGAGAAGGAGCTAGCACTCCTATTCCGCTCTCCTTGCCAGCGGACGCGTGCCGCGTATCACGAGTTAGAGGCCGAACGCTTGGACGGCTCGAATCCGCGAACGACTTGATAATCTAAAGGTTAGATTTATTTATTTGTTTGTGAATGATTTATTTCGACGTTGATCCAATCGCCGGGATCGGGGTAAGTTCAAAAATTTTGAACTACGTTGTTTGTCCCGTAGCGATCTTGCTTTACTTTCATATCTAAGCTCCAAGGCACTCCCTGTAGTCGATTCAGCGACTTACTGCCATCTCAAACCCATTTTTTTGGTATTTTAAACTCACTTAAAATACATGGCAACCTTACGAAAATATAGGGTATTACATTCTAACTGCCATGACAAACTAAAGGCACTACCACGATACTTCAACCCTCATAGAAATTTAGGTCTGGCCCAAACATAACCTACAGCATACCCCAGGTCTTCGACGTCTAATCGTCTCCACCGCAGACGAGTTACTTCACATAGAGGGTAGCAGTCCCTCCTGTGAACTAACCATCTATATCCAGTGGTCCTTAGCATTAGACCCATCAATGGTAGGCATCATCCATAACGTTATTCCCATTCTAGACCCGTTTCTTTTCCTCGGGTTTTTTTCTCGAACATCTCGAGACGCTATTACACCTGAACATTCACTAAATCACTTTGACACCTCTTTAACGAGATAAAGGGCTTAACCCCTACTTGGGTGCAACGCCCTAACAACTCTTATTACTAGTAGCTGTGTTGTGGGGCTGGCCACAAATCTTCAGCCCTTGGCCATTTGTATAATCACTGAGTTGCCTTGTGTTTTAGGCGATCCAACACTTGGTCATTATTACCGTGTCACTCCCAAACACTGGCCAAACAACAGTTTCCAACAGCATGGCTCAGGTCCAACACTGATATGCTTCGCACCCCGTAGAGTGACTCTAAGCCTTCCGGTTCCACCTTTGATATCGAACTCGGCATGACTACCCCGCCACGCTCGCAACCATTCTTCCTACCAAGCTTCCTACTCGGCAGCTAATCTATCGGGTTATTACCCCGTTCCACGATTCCTCCATAAGACTACTCTAGATGTCCTATCCCTAGCATGAGATTATCGATCTCATCTGACCAAATTTCCTAAGGTGCTGCTACAGATCTTCGACATTTGACCGTCACCTGCAGTTTACTAAATTGCTCAAGCCCATGGTCCACTTGCCCTCAATGTGAGCCAACTCATTAGTCCTCTGCCACACGGTCCACAACATTAGATCCGTCACATCGAGCCTTGCACCCATAGCATCAAAGCTACTTGAGCCTCCTCGCGCTGCGATGGTTCCACCACCATCTTACCAAAGCCATCTTACTTGGTTATCCTTACCTTGATAACCCCAAGCTCATACCATGAGCCCTGCTTCTCAAGACTCTACATCTCTTACCGTTCAAGAGGATCTCAAACCACTTCACCTCTTGAGGCCTCATAATCTTACCCTACAAGATCATACCTCACCGCTTCCAGTCAATATTTGAAAGTTCCAACTTTCCACAACCATGGATCCGAGTCCATCATGATTCACTTCACCACCCAGCTCATCCCAAAGCTTGATTGTCAACGATCTCTCAATCCACAACTAACATGCTGAGCCTATCTCAAGCTCTAGCACCGATAACCATAGAGCACCTATCATTACCCTCCGGGTAAATTGAGACCTCTTGTCTCTCCTTGCACCCCTCAGGAATGCGTTCAGTCACCATGCCCGACCTAGCCTTCCAGCACGCCTCACTTGGGCTTCCATGACTTGGAATTTCAAATTCGGGGCCTCTACATTACTCACCATACCCCTGCCCACCCAGGCATCCGAAGTTGGCATTTCCACCGCGCGCATAGCCTATGGATGTCTTGTTGCCACACACTCATCGCCCTCGGCTCACACACCCGTTCACACCCTTCATTGGGTGACCTCCTTGTCTCCCATCAAGGATCTCGTGACCTTAGGCGTCATTCCCGACCCCAAGCATCACCGTGAGGGTCTATTCACCTCTTATCTCCCGACCTTAGGCGTCCCACTAGACCCTAAGCGTCATAATGAGAGTTTTGATTGGCCCATCATCCCTCAATCACATGAACGGTCTTTTGGCCCTTCACAATTAGGACTTCTAACCCAATGGCTCTCACACGCATATCAATACATGCCCAACTCCTTAATCCCAAATCTGGATTCCCTTGGATTCCAGTTCGACCTACTTGAGATTTCCATCTCATACAAACACTCGCTAGGGTCCACTTGCCACATACCTATCATTCCCAAGGATAAACCTCGTCTCGTCATGAAACCAACTAGGGTCCACACATACCCTAGGCACATCCCCTCTGGGATCATCATAACAATACGATCACATCGCATCACATACATCTAGCATCCTAACTCCCCTTAGAGTCCTTCTGAATTCTACTTACGTCATGCCTTCACTGGCCATGATATACAGATGCATTACATACACACTCCCCATAGAGCCTCACTGTAATTAACCTTACCCCCTTATTGGGGCTCGCCACCTAGCTCACTCTATCTCAAGCGCATAAGCCTTAATGCACCACTTCCAAGGGATAACTCTATTCCCTCGAACATGCTCAACAAATCCCTGACATAGGGACACTCCACTAATCCCTCCCCGGACTAGTCATGCTTCAGCTTTGTGTCCCCACATAAGCCTCAACACTTCAATCTAAGGAGTTCCCATCCTTAAAACACTTCATATCCTCAAAATGCCATATTCGGGTTTTCTTGACACCAACACCCACACTTGGGTTACCGGTTCCTCATTGCCCCAACCCGTATGCCACTTACGGGTATATCATCTTGACCCATGCTATTCTCTTATTCCTATAATAGGAATATCCGAGCACACCATTTAAACCATCACAATCCTTAACGCTTCGACCCAATCCCTAGGGTCTTTAAACCATAGGTTCTTACTTTCGAGGCCATCGAATCAACCTTACATTGAAATCTCAAAATTTCAAACCAATCGTTCTCGACCCCAACTCAGCAGCTAGGACATTCTGACTTACACCCGAATCAGGCTAAACATCCTCTATTTCAAAACTCTGGCAATTACTCACATCAAATACTTACCAACCATACTTAATATTCCAACATGCTAGCCTTCCCCACTCATATAGCTAGCCATGCTCTGATACCAACTGTAACGACCTGCTCCCACTTACGGGCGCCACTAGTAAATAATCGACCAGATTACTCACCTGACGAACCACAACTGAAGGGTTGGACTATGTTTCAACAGGAAACGCCCTAGGTGGGAACTAGGCTTCATCCTTCCCTACACTCCACTCAAGAATCGGTCCTAACTCAAATAAGAAAACTCGCGGACCGAGACTCGAAACCCGAGTGAGCTTCACCTCTCTTCAGCTCGCCTCATAGCGAGCCAGAGGTGACCCAGGCACAAAGTTAGCATAACAAACACTTTGCTGAGTATTGGGGATTTATGAGAACATACCTCGTTGATCTTTACTCTGTCCGAACTTGGCTTCAACAACTAAAGCCACATATACATCATGCAGACTCACAATCATCTATCACACCATTACGATTACAATAACTAGATACCTCTAATGCTCAATAACGCTTACATTCAAGCACATGAATACATATAAAAAATACAAGAGAATACACAACAACACATCTCAGGAAACAAAGCTAATTGCCACAACAGCCTCTTGGCACCATCCCTACTTGCATCATCTACACATGAGGTAAAACCTCATGAGTCATAAAGACTTAGTAAGGGTGCAATGCATGTAAATATGAATATAACCATGTTTATGTATGTCAAATGCATGAAAATGAGGCTAGGCCCAACCATCCTCACAACCCACCAAGGTTTGAGGCATCAACCTATCAACCTCCACAACACTAGTCCTCCATATGGCCATAGGTCCACTAGATTTCACATCACGCAAGATAACCACTACATGCAAATGCTTCATAAGAACATTATCAAACATATTTACCAACTTGCAAGGCCACCTCCACATGGGGCCATCCCTTACCTGGATTGAAGCCTCGCATGCCTCGGCATGAACTCCAGCCTGAACCTCGAACTCTTCTAGGGTCACTGCCTTCCCGGTCAATCCTAGATGCAAACACACACAAACCCAACTCCATTAACATCAGACATTAACCCAATGCCTTTAACTACGCCGTATACCGCAAAACCACCTGACAACAACTCAACAAAAACAACCCCAATGATGGCATAAACCAACCAACTATTCACATTTCATTATCTCCCATAATAAAAATAACTAGAAATAATTAAATTAATTTACCTAAACTAATCTGGGGAAGAAAACCGGTCAGATGCCCACACCGGCCTTGCTTTCTATACTGTCATCTTGTGCCCAAAATCCCATTTTCGAGCATCCAACACGCTCCTCAAGCCCCTAATTAAGTTCTAGAACTTTCCCCAATTTTTCTAGAATTTTTTAGGATTTTCTTTTATTTTTTTCTCCTTTTTCCCACTTCTTTTTATTTCTTTTTCCTTTTATTTTTTTTATTTTTTTTCTTTATTTTTCTTTTTCCTCCCTGTTTCTTCCTTCCCGTGCATGGCTCCTGTTCATTGTCTTCAACCTCCAACACGCGCCGATGCAGCCGCTGCTCGCATTGCCATTGCCTCCAGCCATTGACCAGCCACCTCCAGTTGCTGCACAACTGCCACATAAACCAGCCTCCCCCGCCTTGGCCGCTGCCATCGCGAGCAGCCATGGTGGCCTCCCACGCGCAGCCTGCATGCACCGTCGCTGCCATCATCGCTGGCCCCTCAGCCAGCCATCGAAGCACCTAGGTAGCCACCGCGAGCTAGCTCCACCTCTGGCCTCCACAAGCTCCACTGCGCGCGCCTCGTTGCTCTGCCTTTTGTTTCCTTCTTCTTCCATCATCGGCTTAAACACATAAAGCCGCCGCTGCGCCTAGTCGTTTTTGGCCTCAAGCTTCACCTCCAGGTCACCACGACCACCGCTTGCCTCACCTAACTCCAATATCGGCCATGCCTTTGCTCGATCGACCTCCATTGCAGTGGCCATGGCCATTGTTACCTTCACTGCGGGAACTCGCCAGCAGCCGCCCTCCTCCTCTTTCTTGATCTCGTACTTCTCCCTCTCTCTCTCTCTCGCTCACGAGCTCTCTCCTCTCGGCCATAGCTCTCTCTCGATCTCATCTCTCTCTCGGCTCTGCTCCCTCCTGCCATTTCAAATATGAGAGACTAGGAAGCTTCCTTGAAGCTTCCTCACCCACAAACCCGCCTATATCTATATATATATAATTTACATATAAAACCCCGCTAATTTTCCATAATTTCACTTAAGGAAACATTAATTACACCTGGGGACTCTAATAATTATACTTGGACCCTCCCATGATTTTTAATTAATTTCCCATAAGCCACAAAAACCTTAATTCTCCAAAATTAATAATTGACTTTTACTCGAAAATGTTGATTTCATCCATGCGCCTGCACAAGACCTTTATTCCATCCGAAAATGCCTAAGGGCTGTCTTATTCGCCAAACCGAACTACCCCTAGGGTCCCCTCAGCTTCCAGGAGGTCCCCTATGACCATTCAGTATTGGCACCCACTCGGGCTTATACAGAACTTATTCCGAAAATTATTCCTAGTCGGACCGCTTTCAGCGTCATAAACCTCGCCTCGAGATGTTCATCAATCTCTTGCCCTCTTCCCTGGACATCCAAGTCCCAGGGCACTCCCTGCTGCCAATTGGTTAATTTTTATTAATCAATTTCTCGAAATCGACTCTTGGGCTTCTCGGACCACCCGAGATCCTTTCAAACTAATCAAAAATTATTTATTTTCAATACCATGTAATACTTGGTATTACATAAGCTCTTGCCACTAGCTCTTGCCATAAGCTCTTGCCACTAGCTTTCGCCACTAGCTTTCGCCATAAGTTCTTGCCATTAGCTCTTGCCACAAGCTCTCGCCGTATGGATTTGGCTCTGTTGCTGCTAAAAAAATGAGTTAGAAGGCTCGCGAGAATCTTTCCCCGTGAAGACCCTCTGATGCCAAAGTCAGTCCCGAATCCCAATGACTATTCACGAAAATAGTAAAAGTGTATTCAAAGTGTCCAAATTTACCGAAGTTGGAAGTCCTGTTCACCGTCTTGTAGCTGGATATTTATAGGGTGCGATTTTCAAGGGTGGCTGTTGTCGACACGTGGCACTTGCCGAGTGGGGCTCTGGGATTTTTTGGAAGATGTACATTGTCGTGAGGCACTAGGGCTTGCCTCAGGGCCGTGCTGGCCGCAAGGCCCTCCTAGCAAGCATGAGCGGCATTGGATTGCCGCAAGAAAGCTTGCAACAGTGTACCACAAACCCGCGGCACACCATATTGCCGCGAGCTCGTGGCAAAGTATACCACGAGTTCGCGGCATAGCCCACTTCCGCCACCTAAGTGCCGTGAGCCCATGCTTGGTGTCTCACGGCTTAGCAAAATAATAACCCCCACTCTTTTATTGACAAAGTAGAAGAGTAAAAAATAGGACCAAACCGCCACTAGCTTGGTTTTACTCGCGGAGTAATTTTCCTTCCCGTCCACTGGTCGTACGACACTTCTATAAATACCTCTTACCATGGAGATTTTACTATCTCTTCGATCCGAGTATTGGCCTTTTCTGCTGCTAGCTTTTCGTTGTTGTGAGCCTTCTTTTCACCTTGTCGCGAGTATTCTTCCATTTGCAACGAGGCCTCAAGGTGTTGCCACAAGCCTTTTTCCTATTTCGTGAGGCTTCAACTGTTGCTGCGAGCTTCCTTACTCTTACCGAGAGGCCTTAGGTTGTTGCCGCTTGCCCAAAGGTATTGCCGCGATCTGGGAAGCTTCTTGCCCTTAGCCGCAAGGCCGTGTGAAGTTGCCGCAGGCTTGCAAGTCGTTACCGCGAGCTTCCTTACAGATGCCGCGAGCCTTCTTTTAGACATGTCGCGATCTTCCAAGCAGTTGACGCGAGTGCCGCGAGTTTCCAGCACATAGCTGCGAGGTTTCCAGCACCCTGCCACGAGGTTTCTTCCCGTGTTTTCGCGAGGCTTCCCATGTTTCCACGAGTCTTTAAATTCTCAAGTGCTCCTAATCTTTTTACTTACCGCGAGCTTTCCGCAAGCCAGTCTCTAGCTTTTGCCGTTAGCCTTCGCCACTAGCCTTCTGTTGGCTTTGCCACGAGCTTTTCTTATTACAAGTCTTTCACGTTAACCATGTTGCTACTAGCCTCTTCACTTCCTATTTTCTTTTAAGTCCCTTGGGGTCTTTCCTTTTCAAGTCTTTATCTTCCAAATATCATGGCACCTAGGAGTGTATACCTTCGTACCCAAGATCTTGAGGGACGCCCCTGCCGATTTCTTATGGGCAAACGTTTTGTGACACCCGTAACTTACTTACATGCTTAACAATAATAATATTCATATGAACTTCGAGGTTTTAGCGCAGAAAAATTTGAGAAACAAGACTTTTATAAACTTAAGTAAAGTTTCAAAGCATAATAAAATTCAAAGCAGGTTTAGTGTATGTATAAAGTTTGACACAGAAAACATGGTTTCAATAGAAGACAGAAAGACTTCGCAAATATGCTTGGTAGCAACAACATCCGTATAGAGAAATTCGGAGCTTAAAACCAAATCCAAACCTTCTTTAAATCAAATAAAATTCCAAGACACGTTTTATGGCATACATATAGGAAAGATCAAAGTTCAACCCTGAAAGCTTTGATTCAAAAGGAAACTAAAACTTAAATTCTTGAAAATCCTTTTTCAACGAGCCACCATGCTCCACGTCCATGTCCTGATCTCCTCATTCATGATCACCTGGGGGGGGGGGGGGAAACATAAGGGGTGAGATTACTCAAATCTCAGTAAGTACAAGAGAACTATCAAACGTATTTAAACATGACATGAACTTGCAACATGAACATATAACATAAGGGGACACGATAGGTTCTACCAACTTGCAGGGGTAAGAACCTCCGTGCATAACGCTACTAAACCCTGGTCCCATAACTTGCTTGAGAACATGAAACTTGCTTGAAACATAACATGAGGGACCACATAAACATGATTCATGAGCATACCTAAACACCGTAGATAGTTCATAGTGTACTTACCTTAACTTGGTTGGAAATGATCTAACTTTTCCGGCGAGGTTGTTTTGCTCCTGTTTCTACACCAAATTTGCTCCTTCCTTTTGTAGAATTTTCCCCTTACTCTCTATCTCAAAATCCTCTCTTCTGATTCTCTCAACCTTGCCCAAATTCTACCAAAAACTTGTGAACTACCTTAAGGCCTATTTATAGACATTTTCAGCCAATCATGTTTTGCCACATGTCCTATCATCATGAGGCCTCATTATTACCTTCCATGTGTGGCCAATAAATGCTTGCTACATGTCCTTAAAGATAAGGTTTGGAGACTTTTGCAAACTTGGAACCTAAGTAAGTTTTTCCTTGGCCAATCACGTGATGCCACCTCAGGGGGATCATTATAAGCCATCATGTGATCTTATCTTATCTTTCTAATGACCAATGGAAGCTTGCCATGCGTCCTTGATATTTTGAAGCTCACATGCTTAATTACATTTTCAACACTTCCATCATTACATCTTACGTGGTTTAATTCATTTTTCTACATTTCCAATCATTACTTCTACATGGTTAATTGATTTTCTACATTTCCCATCATTACTCCCACATGGTTAATTGATTTTCCACACTTCCCATCATTACACCTTTAACTAGTTAGCTATATTTGGTTACTTTAACTACTTAGTTTGAGATATTTTGATGAGATATTTTAAGGTTTGAAGAACTACACCTTGGCCCAAACTTTTTGAATAATTTGCACTTAGGCCTTTGCAACTTAGTCCTCGGGCTATTTTTAATTGCATTTTAGCCCCTGAAGAAAGGATAAATTACGCTAATACCCCAAGATTTTAGGTAAATTACACTTTTACCCAAACTTCAATATTTATAATTTTACCACTGGCTCAAAAACTGAACCTTTGTCTCAAGGCTTCTATAATCCCTTGAAAGGACATATTTCCTCAAGTATTAGAAGCTAAAAATCCTGAGTATTACATCATATTTCAGTTTAAAAATCTCGGGTGTTATACGTTCCTCTTTAACAGTTGACGATCTTGCCCAACTAGTGAGCAACTATCGCGTTCCCCCCTCTTATCGTGCTAGGTTGCCTGAGCCAGGCGAATCTTGTGCTGCCACCGTTACAGAGGGATGTATGGCAGTTCACAAAATAAGTTTTCGTTTAGGATTTCGCCTTCCGCTCCATCCTTTTGGTGTAAAGCTCCTTCGTCGAAGCATTCTAGCTCCAGCTCAGCTACATCCTAATGGTTGGGCCCAATTAGCAAGTTTTTTTGTCTTATGTCACGAGAGGGGGCTGTCTCCCACTGTCGATCTTCTTCTTTCTTTTTACCATTTTTGGCTAGGGCTGTCTCGTTATCACTTGTATACACTTTATGGGGAGCGTGCTGAGGATCGCTTGTTCGAGGGCATTCCACCCAAGGCTCACTACTTCGACACTCGTTGGTTTGTAGTAGATCCTCCACCGGGTACATGGTATGCCCCCCGAGGTTGGCGTTCTGATGATCGAATGGCCAATCCAATTCTTTCCTTATCCATCCCCGATCTTCGGGAGCGATACAATGATGAGCGGTGTCAACTCTTGCATGGAGGGCGAGTGAGCCTCCTGGACCTTCTCTCTGAGGACCGGTTGAGGAGGGATGGCTGAGTACTCCGCATGGGAGAATCATCGAGGCGCGCGGTCCCTTCGACGCTTCCCCTACGGCCCCCAGCTCCTCCGACAACCGATATCCAAGTGGAAGGAGGGGCTATCACTCTCCAAGAGCAGTCTCCTCCTGAGGGTTTGGATCCTTTCGATCTCTTGCCCCTAGCTTCTTTCTTTCTTTCTTTTCTTTTTTTTTGTGTGCCTAAGCCTTTCTTTCCCTTTTGTGTTTGCATTTATTTATCTTTGTTGATCCTAATTCACATATCTTTCTACTCCTTGATAGGTATGAGGTGAGCAATGCAAGCTTCTTGCCGGAGGGCAACCAAGGGAGTGAGGCGTGACGGGCCTCCTCAACCTACGTCTCCCCCCCTGAAGGTGTTGTTACCATCTGGGAGACTCATGCTGTTGAGGGGACAAGGTAAACTGGTGAGGTGTGACATTGTCACAAAAGGAGTCGGTGTTAGCAGAGGGAGGCAGGTCCATCAACTTCCCAGCTGATCCTTGCCCCTACTCCTATGGAACCTCCTGAGGGCGTCCCATTGGCTCTTTCTCTGGCTGCATATCCCCTTGAACCTGGTGAACTTCCCTACGAAGGGCACAACTCGATCACCATGAGCGAGGCTCTTGATGGCACGGGGTATGTTAGCCATTTCGATGCAATTCCGGTGGTCCATGGTGGACAAGAGACCGAGGTTACCTCTCACCTTAACCAAGAGGCCATCACGCAGCTCATGTTGCTGGTCGTGGGCAATTTCACAGAGGGGTAGTTAACCCACAACGTACTGAGAATCAGGTTCTACACAATGAGGAGAGGTTAAGTCTCTGAGGTTTAGAGCCCAGATTCGCCGAGCTCCCTCTACCAGCTGAACACGCCTTAGATCTTAAAGAGGGCCGATGGGCATGAGGTGAGGAATTTATGGCCTGCCTGGGGCTTTTGGATACAGATTCCATAAACATGCACAGGGTTGGGGCACGCTTATTATATTCCACCACTCTTCCTCGAGATGAGGACCGCTATTTTCGAAACCCCCTTGATCACATGGATGATTTCGAACGCCACCTGGCCATTGTAAGCCCCCTTCTCTCTTCTCTCTCCCTTTTTTTTTTTTTGTGAAGGTTGCCTATTTAAATTTCCTTATGGCAGGGTGCTCAGGGAGCTATGGTGCCAAACGCGATGAATTGGGCCCGCATTGCTCGTGCTGAGGTAGAGATCACTCGGTGGATGAACAAGTCCTGGCAATGGAGAGAGGAAAAGCAAGTATTGAACATGAATATCTGACACTTAGAGTCTGACAGCTCAAGCCTTCACACGCAAGTCGAAGGCCTCCAAACCCAGCTTCAGGGTCTTACTATAAGGTGCTAATTAGCAGAATCAGAGGCTCAAAAATGGAAGGAGAAATTCGTGGAGCAAGGCCAAGCGTACAAAGAGATAGCGTCTTCATTTTCTAATGCTCAAGAGGAGATTGTTCAACTTTGGAGGTCTCTCGCCAACTCCGAGGATCAGGTGGCATAGGATCGTCAGGAGATATCTAGTCTTGGTGAAAACAGGCATCGAGAGATCAATGAGGCCGCACAAGAGGCGGTGAAAGAGTATCATCTTTCTAATGATTGCTTTCAGCGAAATGAAGCCTACGCCAGCTGCTTCTCCAAGCTAGGCTTTTACCTTGGTCGTAGCCTCTTGCAGTCCCAGTATCCTGGGGAGTCATTTCCTGAAATGGTGTTTTCAGAAATGGCTTCACTTGATCCTCCTGACTGGCAGAAGTATGAACCCGACTCATGTGACCCCGACGAATATATAAGGGCATCCTTGACAGACGACTTGGCCAACCTGTCCGATCCATGGAGTCTTTATGTACCTGATTTGGAGGATACTTTCGCGATTATAGAGGCTCTGCAAATGATTAGGCATGGGTTGGATGAACTTGATGGGGCCCCCCTGAGTCCGCTTCCTTCGGAGTTGGAGCACCTCCATTGTCGCAAAGATGATTAGGCCATGCGCTTTTATTTTTTTGAATTCCTACTTCGGTTATGTAAAATGTTGGCCCAATTTTTTATGCATGTCGAGCTTTTGGGCCACTATTCCTATGTACGAAAGTTTAGGTGTGCTTGTTTTCATGTTTATGCATGGGCTGTTATCGCTTATTATATATATATATATATTCTTCCAGTATCTTTTGCACATGTTTGCTTGTCATGGCGTTTTAAGTTTAAATTTTCTTTGATTATTCCTGTGTTGGAACGTGATTGATGCTCAAATATGTCAAAAATTTGTTATATTTTTATTACCTCCTAATCCATGTAATCGGCTAAAAATATCAAAGATTGCTTGTTGGAGCCCAAAGAAAGGAAAAGAGATGAAGGGTTGAATCAATTCTTCAAAAGCATGATCAAAAGAGGAAAAAGAAGCCAAGAAATGAAGATGTTCTGACAAAGTCTAACACATTCGAATGAAAGCTAAGTAATTCAAAAAAGTCTTCAGAAGATATTCAAATATGGAGCAATTCGGATGGAAGCCAGTCAATCATTCGAATGAGTCATTCAACCATTCGAATATGCAGACCATCGGGAATGTATTTGGATGAGGTTGGCCCAATTCAAATACGAAGCAGCAAATCAGGGGCTCAAGGCAAAAATGTATATATTCGAATGTCCCCTAAGTCATTCGCATGAGCTGAGAATGACAAGATATTCAGATGATCATATCGTATGGAAACAATGAAGAAATGTCCGAATGATGACAAAGTTATTCAAATGTAATTGAAGAAGAAAGAAAAGCTATTCAAATGAAGATTGAGTAATTCGAATAAGAAGCAACTCAAGACTTAAGATCATATTCTCCCAAAAGCATTCGGATAAAATAATAGCATTCGAATACTTCCCAAGTCATTCGAATGATAAAAGGAAATCAAGAGGAAAATTAGAAATTCATTCAAATAAAAGTACTGTTGCATTTGAATGATAGACTAAATCACTGTGGAATGAACAGTAAAGTGTGAAATTCATTCGAATGAGATTAGGATACATTTGAATGACCCAAGCGGCCAAGGAAAACTAAGCGTTCATTTGAAAATCCTTGCTAACACATTCGAATGAAGATCCAAAAATGCTCTGACATGCGCAAATGAACACGATGGCTCTAAAGTAAATTCAACCAACTTTTCACCAAGTGGTCCCCTCTTCCATGCGCGATAAGCTTAAAAAGGAACCAACATTCTTTCGAATCAGTGGTGTGGAGAGCAGAGGATACTCAGAAAAACACAAAAAGACGAGGATCATTGGAAAGTTGCAAGTCTTTTCATTCTGTCTGTTTTCTTTGTTTTAGTTATTGTCTGTATTTTAAATTGGTAGCACTTCAGTCATTGTTCTTCATTCCTAGTTTTGAGCTTTTGCTCCAGATATATTTTAAGTCCATTTACTCTCTCCAAGTTGTAGTTCGTTTTAGTAATCAATACAGCAGTAGTTTATCTATTTCTTATTGTTTGTTCCCGTTTATTTTCTTTGTAAATCTCGTATTCATCCGTTGAGATTAACTTTAGTCGTGCACTTCCCATGAAGATGTGTGGCTAATTCAATCCTTAGGTTAAGGCAAAGACAGTGCCCAAAGCCACTGATGAATCAATATAGCAGAACCTCAGATGTTCAAGTAATAAACGCAAAAGTAGTTTGAGAAATGTTTTTAATGAAAACCTCAGGCTTGGATTGGTTCGTATGCCTAACTTAGAGTTTCCATACCATGTATGGGAATTGCTTGTCCTGGAAACATCCTCATACCCAAGCCCCGAGCAATAATTTTATCAAAACGTTATTTATAAACTGATTTATTATAGCTGCTTAACATAGAGTCTCCATGCCATGTATAAAAGGTTGCTTGAACAAATAGTTATCATCATCTCAGTAGTGTATTTAATGGTTAAGATCCAAGCTATTTGAGCTTTTAGTTACATCAAAGAAAGCTATATGGTGAATCAGTTGGGTTTGGCACCAGATTTGTCTTGACCCAAGACCTCTCCATATCCAGATTACAGTTATATTACATTTAGTTTGATCTCATCTTATTGTCTGATTAATCAGGAGAACTTGTGTGGTTATCTCCTTCCATGAGTAATCTCCCTGTGAACCGACCGGGTCTTGTCCGGAAAAAAAAATATATAAATTTTCTGCTACAATCACACTTGTGCACTGGGGAGTTTAAACGCCTCACCCTTTCTGTGAACATAAATGACTGCTAAATAAGCTGAGTTAATTCAAAAAAAATACAAAAGTGATAAATGTAGGGTGAGCGATGCAGCAAATTTTGGCGTCGTTGCTGAGGAGATTGAGGTAAGCCAAATAATCATCCCTAGTTCTTTTTCTTTTTTATTTTTGTTCTTTAGTTTCTCTTATTTGTTAGTTTTGCTTGGTGTATGAGACTTAGATCTGGTAGAGTGGTAGAACAAGTGTTGCATTCAGAAAATACTCCATCTAATTTTGAGTTTTCATTACCACACTCATTTATGGCTCAACCAAACAACATGTCTGAGCATGGAGTGACCATGGTGATCCTGATCTTGTTGATCAAGAATTGATTAGACCTCTTAGAGAGTACCTTCACCCTCCAAGATAGACAACATCCTTGTGTATCATCCTTCCTATCAATCACTATAGGTTCAACTTCAAACCTAGCACAATCCAATTGTTGCCCACATTCCATGGCATGGATTCCGAAAATCCATATACTCATATGAAAGAATTTGAGGAAGTATGTAGTACTTGCATGGACCATACAGTAAATGAGGATGTTATAAGGTTAAAACTCTTTCCATTCTCACTGAAAGATAAGGCAAAAATGTGGTTAGGCACTCTCCCACCTAGATCTATAGGAACTTGGAGAAAAATGCAAGCAACTTTCTTAAAAAAATATTTTCCTGCCAACAGAATTCTTACTCTTCAAAGACAAATCATGAACTTTGCCTGTAAATCAAATGAAAATTTTTCCCAAGCATGGGAAAGGTTTAAAGACCTTCTTTACACTTGTCCGTGAAGGATCATGAACGAGGAAACATAGCATGCAACGGAAGCAGTTTAAAATCAAAACCGTTCCTCGTATTGATTAGAATCTAGGAGACTTACTTTTACGGCGGATTACCGGTCGGAATGGAGCGATAGGAGCAGGATGAGCGGGAGCTATGGCGCGTGGTGGAGACGACGGCTGTCCTGCTATCCTTCGGCTCCTTCGCATCAGAACTTGGAGGCTCTCTTCGGTCTTCCGAAATATGACTCGAACTCGTGGCCTCCCTTCAGTGAAGAAGAGCAAAAATGACCTTGGATGAAAAAAACAACCAAAGAGAGATATATATAGGGAGAACCCTAGGGTTAAAACCCTAGTGGGCCAAACCCTAATGGGCCAAGTCCATTTAATTAATTAAACTAATGAACTATTATTTTATTCTAGCCTAATTAATTATGGACCATCCTGAATAAAATAATTCTCTCTTAATGTAATTCACCCAACAAGCCAAATGTATTAAAAAATACATGAGTTACATCGAGCTACCCCGGGGACCAAAAGACAAATTATTCACGGCTACTAAAATGACCAAAATATCCCTGCTACCTAGTAGCTATATTTTGTCATTCTAAGTGTTCCAACTATCACCATATGGTAACACTGACCCCACGAATAATTTTTCATATGCCATGTCTTTGACCTACTAGTGTAATGACGAAAATACCCCTCTGCGTAACACCCATCATTTAGAAAGGAATAATGTACTAACACCTCTCTAAATGATTTCTACCATCCTTAGATCACTAGTCCAATAATCCGTGACTACTCGAATGTACTTGCTTATCACTGGGAGCTACCCAGAAGCACACACTCTTAAGTCACGTTCCCAGGGCCCTGGATTATTTGATTATTCTTGGACAATCACAAGGGGGTGAATCACAGAAACTATCTTGTATTAGTCTGTCTTAGCTAATTAGAAACCATACTCCCAACTCAAAAGGATATTGATCTTTGATAGACCTCACCTACAATGAATCTAAGAATACAGCTCTAGGTTCACTAGACCACCAACTAATACTCAGGTATTAGAGTACTCGTCCACGTAGTAGCAGTGATAGACTAGCTCCATGATAATTAGTACTTTGTCATTAGCTTCTATCACAGGTCCACTCTACGCATTCCAAATGCGCTTGTACAATTAGAGTAAACGGACTGTTTACTGGCTAAGGCAAGCCATCCTCCATTAGGATCTATTGCACAATGATCTTATCATGATAGAATGCCCAGTTCTATCAAAAGATCAAGAGTAATATTTTTCTTGCTTATTAAGTACCCATGATTCATGCCTAACTGTGAAGAACGACCCATCACATGAATCACTTACTTAATAGCATGGACACTTTTCCAACAATTAAATGCAAATAATATATGTGCCATAAACTGAATAAAAGAAACACCATTACCATAAATTAAACAAAACGTGTCTTTAGGGCATACATTTCCAACAGTCCGCACCATGCCTTTGAGCAATGGTGAGTGGTCAGTTTCTTTTATGACTCACTCACGCCCTAATTGAAAATCTTAGTTTCTACAATGTGTAATGGAGAATTCCATGAGAAAACTCTAGAAGAAGCTTTTCACTTCTTTGACACGTTGGCTGAGAATACAAGAAATTGGGAAGTTGGCCCAACATCTTCTTTTGATCTAAGAGAAAATCCGCAACCTAGAGGGAGATACCAGTTGAGTGAGAATGACGATTTAAATGCAAGGCTAACTGCCTTAACAAAAATGGTTGAAAACATGGAGCCCAAAAAGGTACAATCTATTAATCAAGTGGAAGTGAAATGTGCTGTGTGTGATGCAACAGATCATGCAACTGAGGAATGCCCTACTCCACTTCCTTTCAAGGAGGTACTGTATGGGTAGACTAATAACAATCATTCACAAAATTTTGAGGGAAGACAAAATGAAAATCAACGTGGAACCTATTACGGGAACAATTAGAACTACAATTCATACCATCCCAATAATAGGAATCACCCCAATTTTTCCTGGAGACATGATTCTGGAAATCGTTCTCAAACTCCCTTCCCTGCACATCAACAATCCTTCCAACAAAATCAAGGTTCTTCATTCAATACTTACCAACCTCCTCACAAGAGATCTTTGGAAGATACCTTGCATCAGTTCATTCAAAATCAAACAAGCATCAACAATCAGGTTGCCCAGCTTACAAAAAATCAAGAGCAAACAAATAGAGCCATGGAAGATATGAGAAGCCAGATAACAAAGTTAACCCAAACACTAAGTGTGGGAGAGCCTGGAAGATTCCCTTCTCAAACTAACCCTAACCCAGTTAGGCAAGCAAATCAGGTGGAATCTTCTAGTAGTGAAAATAATACACAAGAACAAGTGTAATCAGTGACCATCCTAAGAAGTAGAAAGATAATTGAAAAACTGGATGATCTTAGGATAAGCCAAACCGTTGATGAGAAAGAGAAAATAGAAGAGCGAGAGCCAATCATAGAAAAAAGTGAAAACAATGAAAAAGAAGAAAAAAACAAGCAGAAACAAAAAGAAGATGGAAAAGGTAAGAACAATGAAAGAGAAAGTCAATATCATCCTAAACCTCATTTTCCTCAAAGACTGAGTGTTACAAAAAAGGAACAACAAAATGTTGATATATATGAGGTGTTTAAACAAGTGAGGATCAACATTCCACTCTTGGACGCAATCAAACAAACACCCTCATATGCAAAATTCCTAAAAGATCTGTGTGGTCGGGCTGTCGAACACCGATAGATTAGATGAATAATGATTCGGATTTGCAATAAGGTGTTGGAAATGTATGCCCTAAAGACATGTTTTGTTTAATTTATGGTAATGATGTTTCTTTTATTCAGTTCATGGCACATATATTATTTGCATTTAATTGTTGGAAAAGTGTCCATGCTATTAAGTAAGTGATTCATGTGATGGGTCGTTCTTCACAGTTAGGCATGAATCATGGGTACTTAATAAGCAAGAAAAATATTACTCTTGATCTTTTGATAGAACTGGGCATTCTATCATGATAAGATCATTGTGCAATAGATTCTAATGGAGGATGGCTTGCCTTAGCCAGTAAACAGTCCGTTTACTCTAATTGTACAAGCGCATTTGGAATGCGTAGAGTGGACCTGTGATAGAAGCTAATGACAAAGTACTAATTATCATGGAGCTAGTCTATCACTGCTACTACGTGGACGAGTACTCTAATACCTGAGTATTAGTTGGTGGTCTAGTGAACCTAGAGCTGTATTCTTAGATTCATTGTAGGTGAGGTCTATCAAAGATCAATATCCTTTTGAGTTGGGAGTATGGTTTCTAATTAGCTAAGACAGACTAATACAAGATAGTTTCTGTGATTCACCCCCTTGTGATTGTCCAAGAATAATCAAATAATCCAGGGCCCTGGGAACGTGACTTTAGAGTGTGTGCTTCTGGGTAGCTCCCAGTGATAAGCAAGTACATTCGAGTAGTCACGGATTATTGGACTAGTGATCTAAGGATGGTAGAAATCATTTAGAGAGGTGTTAGTACATTATTCCTTTCTAAATGATGGGTGTTACGCAGAGGGGTATTTTCGTCATTACACTAGTAGGTCAAAGACATGGCATATGCAAAATTATTCGTGGGGTCAGTGTTACCATATGGTGATAGTTGGAACACTTAGAATGACAAAATATAGCTACTAGGTAGCAGGGATATTTTGGTCATTTTAGTAGCCGTGAATAATTTGTCTTTTGGTCCCCGGGGTAGCTCGATGTAACTCATGTATTTTTAATACATTTGGCTTGTTGGGTGAATTACATTGAAAGAGAATTATTTTATTCAGGATGGTCCATAATTAATTGGGCTAGAATAAAATAATAGTTCATTAGTTTAATTAATTAATTGGGCTAACCCAATTAGAAAATTAATTAAATGGACTTGGCCCATTAGGGTTTGGCCCACTAGGGTTTTAACCCTAGGGTTCTCCCTATATATATCTCTCTTTAGTTGTTTTTCATCCAAGGTCGTTTTTGCTCTTCTTCACCGAAAGAGAGGCCACGAGTTCGAGTCATACTCCGGAAGATCGAAAGAGTGCTTTTGTGTTCTAATGCGAAGGAGCCGAAGGATAGCAGGACAGCCGTCGTCTCCACCACGCGAAGAAGCTCCCGCGCATCCTGCTCCCATCGCTCCATTCCGTCCGGTAATCCGCCGAAAAAGTAAGTCTCCTAGATTCTAATCAATACGAGGAACGGTTTTGATTTTAAACCGCTTCCGTTGCATGCTATGTTTCCTCGTTCATGATCCTTCATAAGGGTGCAACCCAAAGTCGTCTCCCAACGAACCTCAAACGGATCTGTCAAAACAAGACTAAATGGGGGGGGGGGGTTTGATGAAAAACAGAAAACAAAATAAACAAGAACACAGTAAAGCGAGATGCAACCAGTTGCAACCTTTCCTCCCTACTCGGGTATCATTATCCACCATATAAAGAACCTATTTATTTTTAATCCCCATATCTAAAAAAAATGCTTGACAATCGCCAAAGACTAAATCGAAACAAATATAAAAATCACAGAAGATTTTCTTAATCAATATACAAGTTTCAATTTTTTTTAGCACACAGATCTGAAACCAACATGAACAATCGCCAGCTAAGTTTATGTTGTTTCTTGCAAACCAATACCCTAATCGAGCCTATTAGTCAAATCTACCCAAGCATCATGCATGCATTCATACGATCGCATAAAATACATACACACTTGAGAAGAAGCAAAGAAACAAAACCATAAGATTAAAGATGAAAACAGATATACAAAAACGTCCAAAGATTCAAACCGGATAAGGAGTATGGCATGCAACCGGTTACAAAATCCTTAGCCTTCCATCTTGACAAGAACAATGGAGAAAAGGAAAATTGGCTACTTTTCACGTGAGAAAAGAATAATCCTCCCCTAATGGCCTCTTAATGTGCTTAAATAGAGCTTAGGGAGGAAACCCTAGGTTACCAAAACTTCACAGCTGATTTCGAATAGGATAACGTGCGTTATGGGCTTCATCCCCTTCATAAAAATTGTAGATCAGGAAGAGTAGATGAATTTGGGCTTTTTAATCACTTGATTTGGATATTGGACGCCCAAGTTATGGCCTTTTAAAGATTCAGCGTCTGTGCATCTTTCCTAATTTGACCCAACTTTTCGGCCCCAACTTTGAAGCGATGTTTGGAGGCCCAAAAGAACTCATATTTGGACAAACCATACCATTCCAGAAATCCGAAGAAGTCCTCTACAATATCTCTGAAGACATAATTCACGTTCTGGGATTATAACTTGGCTAAAAATTTGAAAGAAGCACAGAAGGTCAAATTTGTCAGCACACTTTTGCTTCTTTGTCTCCAATCTCCTTGTTTCCCTTCTTGCCATCAAAATTCCTCTTGACCCAGGAAGCCCAAATCTGTCCAAAATAAAATAAAATAGTGTGGATCTCAATTCCTATAAAATAAAATAAAACAAAATCAAGATGAATAAAATGACACAACTAACGTGCAAAAAGACTAAATATGAGGGCTAAATAATATGAAAATATGCGCTCTATCACTGTGCACTGTAAAGAGAAAAGTAAATGTGCATGGAAAAGCATTTTTGACTAAACAAGTGAGTTCAATTTTGCAATTTAAGACTCCTCCCAACCATCTCATGCATAATAGGAAGCCAGAAAGTTGATCAAGCACTCTTAGATTTAGGAGCAAGCTTAAATCTATTACCTTACAGAGTTTATCAGCAATTGGGCTTAGGAGAACTTAAACCTACCAGAGTCACTCAGCAACTAGCAGACAAATCAGTCAAAGTTCCAAGGGGTATTGTGGAAGATGTCTTAGTTTAGGTGGACAAATTCTACTTTCCAATAGACTTCATAGTTCTAGACACTCAACCCCGCCATGGTCCACAACCGCCTGTTCCTGTCATTTTAGGGAGACCATTCCTAGCAATTTCCAATGCAATTATTAATTGTAGGAATGGGGTTTTGAAACTGTCTTTTGGAAATATGACCGTGGAGATGAATATTTTTAGAATTTCCAAACAACAGAACACTGAAAGCGAGATAGAAGAGGTAGATTTGATTCAAACTCTATCTGGAGAGTATTTTGAGAAATAATTTGTGAGTGGAACTGTGGAAGAAGATAATAATTTGGAGAATAATAGAAAGGAAAGTGAGATGCCCATGACTCAATGGATTCCTAAGCTAGACCCTGCGGAGCCTTTGCATAAAGAACCATCAACCTCTGTGAGTCATCCACCCATTCCTGAAAGGAAGCCATTGCCAAATGAGTTGAAGTATGCCTTTCTAGGATAAGGAGAGACGTGTTAATAACTGGCCAACCGTGTAGCTTTGATTCTGCCTTCTTTGATCCGTAGAGTTGCAAGCGCAAACTCCTCAAAGTCGGTCCACACGATCGACCCTTTTCCACGATGCCTCGAGTAGTGCTAGCAAACCCTAGGTGCCTCCAAGAGAGATCCAAATTTTTCCTCTTCTTTTTCCAACTTCATAAGTGGCATATTTATAGAGTTAAAAACCTTAATTATGCCTTTGAAAAACCCTAAACGATTTAGGTCTCGCCCATAGTCATATTGGGCCGTATCTCTCTTTTCAATTATGGAATGGGCTCGACCTAAGTGTGTAACCCCTTAGGTCCACCATTGGGCTAGATGTAGGCCAACTCTATTGGGCTATATGAAGGCCCAACTCATTAGATTAATTAAACTCTTTAATTAAACTTATGGGCTTCTTAATTAGCACATCTTATGGGCTTCTTAATTAAACTCTTTAATTAATAGTTTTAGAATTAATCAAATTAATTCTAAAACCCTACATATCATGGTTAACGTCTAGCAACATGCCATAAATACCTAGCCAACGATGAAAAACATGGACCTTTTCAATTGCAAATACCGTGCAGTAAAATCCTTTCATCAATCTATGTCCCGATTGAATTTAGGGTATGGTTTTATGACGAAACCCTAATCATTCAATAACTATGTATCCATTCCAGATTTATGACTTGATAGGTGAAATCAAAACACCTTTTGATTTCCACCTCACCTTGGCCAAGGATTTCCTCAGTCATGAAATCATCAGAATACACAGGACATCTTCTCATCTTATCGATAAGTGATGAATTCTATTTCAACATCCACAAGCCTTCATATGTGATAAGGTTACGCCCAGTGATAATTTGTTAATGACTCCATTGGAATCCAAAAAGAACCAAAGCGTAACCAGTCAAATATAAGACTACCATGATGTCTCAAGTCTAAGGACCAATCTGCACTATTGCAACACAGAAATTCCAATTCGACAATAAACAATTACCATTAGGAATTTCGTAGCGGGTCAGTTCAGTGTACTTATTCTTGTAATAAGCACCCACATATATGCACTAGTGTCCACACACCAATGTCTATGAAACAAGACATTCTCCTAATTGAGCATGCATCATATATGCTAGTCTATCTAAGTTATTAGTGTCCAATCCTAATAACTCTATGACTAGGAACATTTAAGATCAAGGCTTATAAGGAATATGTTTCATGATCGTCATCTCTATGCAAGACCATATTCCATGAGCCTATTTGATCTATGGACTTTGTCAAGAATGGAAATAATAAAGACAACCATCAATGACAAATAAAACATAATGCCTTACAATAATAATTGATTGAAGATAAAGAGTCACAATAAAAAAATATGATCAATTACATGTAAATATAATTGGCTTGTGGGGCATAACTCTAACAAGACGTACCCAGTAGTCATTTCTTCTAGCCTAACCACCCAACAAGAAGTGCAGTGGATAGAAGTACTGAGAGCACACAAGAAGGCTTTAGGATGGACTATATCAGACTTGCATGGAATTAGCCCTCTAATTTGCACCCATAGGATCTTCTTAGAAGAAAATGCAAAACCAGTGAGGCAAATGCAGAGAAGACTAAATCCCAATATGAAAGAAGTGGTTAGGAAGGAAGTGCTCAAATTACTGGATATAGGTATTTTTTATCCAATATCTGATTCAAAGTGGCTTAGTCCAACTCAGGTCATTCCTAAATGGTCTGGAGTTATTATGGTGAAAAATGAGAAAAATGAGTTAGTCCTAATTCACCTTCAAACTGGTTGGCGTGTGTGTATAAACTATACAAAACTCAATTCCATGACTAGGAAGGACCATTTTCCTCTCCCATTTATGAATCAAACACTTGAAAGGATAGCAGGTCAAGCATTCTACTGCTTTTTGGATGGATATTCAAGATATAATCAGATTGATGTAGTACTAGAAGATCAAGAGAAAACTACCTTCACGTGCCCTTTTGGGACATTTGCATATAAATGTATGCCATTTGGGTTGTGCAATGCTGCTGCTACCTTTCAAAGGTGCATGATGAGTATCTTTAGTGAAATGGCCGAACATATTATGGAGGTGTTTATGGATGACTTCTCTGTCTATGGAAGTAGTTTTGACTTGTGTTTAAAGAATCTGGAGAAAGTTTTGATTCGATGTGAGGAGACTCATCTTATACTCAATTGGGAAAAATGCCACTTCATGGTTAACCAAGGCATTGTCTTAGGACACATAGTCTCATCTAGGGGTCTAAAAGTAGACAAAGCCAAAGTTGAAGCCATTTAAAAGCTTTCAGTCCCTAGAAATGTCAAGGACATTAGATCTTTTCTTGGTCATGCTAGCTTTTATAGGAGATTTATCGCCTCATTTAGCATAATAGCAAGACCTTTGTGTTGTCTGTTATCTTAGTGAAAGTAAAGCAAGATCGCTACGGGGCAAGCAGCGTAGTTCAAAAATTTTGAACCTTACCCCGATCCCGGCGATTGGATCAACGTCGAAATCAAATCATTCACAAACAAATAAATAAATCTAACCTTTAGATTATCGAGTCGTTCGCGGATTCGAGCCGTCCAAGCGTCCGGCCTCTAACTCGTGATACGCGGCACGCGTCCGTTGGCAAGGAGAGCGGAATAGGAGTGCTAGCTCCTTCTCCTTTGCGCGGCTTGTGTATGGACGGTAAAAGAACACCCACGTTTCAAATCGATGCCAAAAGAAACGGGGAAGAGTGAACAGCAATGCGTTTTTCAACTCTTGAAAAACGACACCAAAAATCACCACTATCATGGGCAACCTATAAAAGGATATTTATAATGAAATATCCTAGGGTTTCTAAAACCCTAATGGATTTGGCTAGCCCATTAATTCTAATTTAATTAGAATCATAAGTGGACTTATTCTAGTCCAACTAGAAATATAATTAAATGGCCCAATCCTTTTATAGGTTAAATAAAATATTATGGCCCAAATCTAATTCAAGCCCAAATATATTTTATTTAATATTTGGCCCAAATCTAATTTGGTCCAAATATAATATTTAATATTTGGCCCAAATCTAATTTAGTCCAAATATAATATTTATTTTAATATTTGGCCCAAATCCAATTTAGTCCAAATATAATATTTAATTTAATATTTGGCCCAAATCTAATTTAGTCCAAATATTAACTTAAGCCCAAAAATATTTTATTTCCTATTTGCCACTCCAACAAATAGAAAATCATTAAATTAGAAACTCCTTCCTAATTTAATCAAATGCCATTTTTAGGAAACTCTTTCCATTATGACGACTCCTCGTCATATCGACGTCATTACGTCTATTGGTTCTTTTCCCGTGAGAACCTACGACGGCACAACTTCTTGCCGAAGTGTCCCACTTAACCATACGTCCACTCTCCTGGTTTAAGCCAGGGACCGTGCCTATTGCGTATGACTCATTAGGCTTCCGAATATGTTGGCAATGTGTAGGTACGAACACATAAGACAAGATTGGCCTCTAGCAAGGCGTCATGCCTACCCAATTATTCAGAAGGATTCATAATCCGTAAATAACCTTTCACGAGCATGGTTACCGTGTAATACGATCCTCTCATCAATGCATCTTATGTGATCTCAAGTATGGCGATGTGTTGCTTGATAATGATCACATGAGTTTTCTTCGGTCTTTCGGATATCTTCACTTAATAGAAAGTGAATCAATAACTCCTTATTGATCTCTTTCACCATGGCCATGGATTTAAAGTGAATATCCACCGAATGCGCCATAGATACATCATCCTCTATCAAGAGATAGACGAGTCCCATCTTGGCTATGCACCCATCTCCATAAGCCTCATGATATACCCAACGATCGCCCACGTGCAGCCTTTGTCTAGGCCCATCGAAACGATGTCAAAGCATAACGGTCTTCTTATGAGATGACCGTGACAACCTCAGGTCCAAGGATTAGTTACACCCATCTCGTATGAGAATTCCATCAACATTTAACCAAAATGGATTCTCATAGCGAGTCATGTCCAGTGACACGTTCTCCAACATTGGTCACCTATGTACTTGTCTAGGCATCCCCATGCCTATGGGTGTGAGACCCCCATTGCTATCACATAGCAAAAACATAGCACATACAAGTCTTACCGCAATTGTCAATGTCCATTCTTGACATTGCTACGACTTGGGACGTTTAATGATGTCTATAAACTGTGATGCATCATCTCACATCTTTATAGATTATTCATAGTATACATCATATGGACTTCTATCTAGTTTCATTCGGTTATTACAATAATAACAAGAAACTAATAGAATGACTTCTTGTGAATTTGAATAACTCCTTATTCAAATAATAACATGATTACAATTGTCAGTGTACAACATGCCCAATCTGATTGGGTCTAGAGCACCTACACTAACACTTAGGATGTTCCATTCGAATGGACTTCAAATTGTCAAAGTGCCTTTGAGAAGCTAAAACATGCACTTATCATTGCACCCATCATACAACCTCCTGACTGGACTTTACCTTTTGAACTAATGTGTGATGCAAGTGATCATGCCATAGGGGTCGTGCTAGGATAGAGCAAAGAGAAGAAGCCCCATGTCATTTACTATGCCAGCAGAACTTTAAATGAAGCTAAGAGAAATTACACTACCATAGAAAAAGAATTATTGGCTGTGGTATTTGCGTTGGATAAGTTTAGGTCATACCTGGTAGGATCAAGGGTGATTGTGTACACAGATCATGCTGCTTTGAAATACCTGCTCACCAAGCAAAACACCAAACCACGTCTCATTAGGTGGATTCTACTCCTCCAAGAGTTTCACATAGAAATTAAGGATAAAAAGGGACTAGAGAATGTTGTAGCTGACCATCTATCTAGAATCCCAGGTCAGGATCTTACTGAGGGTCCCATTCATGATAATTTTCTTGATGAACATCTTCTTCATGTGAGCACATCAACTTTTCCCCTTGGTATGCTGATATAGCCAATTATTTGCTGTAGGTTCAGTTCCCAGTCATTGGACTGAGCTAGATAGACAAAAGTTTTTTAGAAAGGTCAGAACATTTTTTTTGAATGAACCATATCTGCTTAAATATTGTGCTGATCAGATCTTGCAAAGGTATATTCCAGAACATGAGCAACATAGTGTAATGAACTTCTGTCACACCCTTGCTTGTGGAGGTCATTTCTCCACACGAAAAACTATAGCAAAAATCCTAAAAAGTGGATTTTATTGGCCTACTATGTTTAGGGATGTACACCAGTTTTGTTTGTCATGTGATAGGTGTCAGAGGTCAGGAGGTTTGACCAAAAAAAGCATGAAGCCTTTGCAACCCATTCTGGTTCTCGAAATTTTTGATTGTTGGGGAATGGATTTTATGGGCCCTTTTGTTAACTCACTTGGACACGAATACATTTTGCTGGCTGTAGACTATGTCTCCAAATGGGCTGAGGCAATCCCAACAAGGACAAACGATCACAGGATTGTAGTGAAATTCTTGAAGGAAAACATTTTCAATAGGTTTGGTATGCCTCGAGCCATCATAAGTGATAGGGGGTCCCATTTCTGTAACAAGCCAGTGGCAGAATTAATGAAAAAGTATGGGGTAGTTCATAAAGTCTCAACACCATACCACCCTCAGACTATTGGCCAGGCAGAATTGGCAAATAGGGAGATAAAGCGCATCTTAGAGAAAACTATCAATTCCAATCGAAAGGATTGGTCCTTGAGGTTAATTGACGCTTTTTGGGCCTATAGGACAGCACATAAATGTTAGTGTAGGTGCTCTAGACCCAATCAGATTGGGCATGTTGTACACTGACAATTGTAATCATGTTTATTATTGAATAAGGAGTTATTCAATTTCGCAAGAAGTCATTCTATTAGTTTCGTGTTATTATTGTAATAACCGAATGAAACTAGATAGAAGTCCATATGATGTATACTATGATTAATCTATAAAGATGTGAGATGATGCATCACAGTTGCTAGACATCATTAAATGTCCCAAGTCGTAGCAATGTCAAGAATGGACATTGACAATTACGGTAAGACTTGCATGTGCCATATTTTTTCTATGTGATAGCAATGGGGGTCTCACACCCATAGGCATGGGGATGTCTAGACAAGTACATAGGTGACCATTGGACATGACTCACCATGAGAATCCATTTTGGTTATATGTTGATGGTATTCTCATACGAGATGGGTGTAACTAATCCTTGGACCTGAGGATGTCACGGTCATCTCATAAGAAGACCGGTATGCTTTGACATCATTTCGATGGGCCTAGACAAAGGCTGCACATGGGCGATCGTTGGGTATATCGTGAGGCTTATGGAGATGGGTGAATAGCTAAGATGGGGCTCGTCTATCCCTTGATAGAAGATGATGTATCTAAGGCACATTCGGTGGATATTCACATTAAATCCATGGCCATAGTGAAAGAGATCAATAAGAAGTTATTGATTTACTTTCTAATTAAGTAAAATATCCGGAAGACCAAAAAAAACTCATGTGATCGTTATCAAGCAACACATCGCCATACTTGAGATCACATAAGATACATTGACGAGAGGATCGTATTACATGATAACCATGCTCGTGAAAGGTTATTTGCGGATTATGAATCCTTCTGAATAATTAGGTAGGCATGATGCCTTGCTAGAGGCCAATCTTGTCTTATGTGTTTATACCGACACATTGCCAACATATTTGGAAGCCTAATGAGTCATACGCAATAGGCATAGTCCTTGGCTTAAACCAGGAGAGTTAACGTATGGTTAAGTGGGACACTTCGACAAGAAGTTGTACCATCGTAGGTTCTCACAAAAAAAGAACGAATAGACGTAATGACGTCGATATGAAGAGGAGTCGTCATAATGGAAAGAGTTTCCTAAAATGACAATTGATTAAATTAGGAAGGAGTTTCTAATTTAATAATTTTCTATTTGTTGGAGTGGCAAATAGGAAATAAAATATATTTGGGCTTAAATTAATATTTGGACTAAATTAGATTTGGGCCAAATATTAAAATAAAAATTATATTTGGACTAAATTAGATTTGGGCCAAATATTAAATATTATATTTGGACCAAATTAGATTTGGGCTAAATATTAAATGTTATATTTGGGCTTTAATTAGATTTGGGCCAAAATATTTTATTTAAACTTATAAAAGGATTTGGGCCATTTAATTATATTTCTAGTTGGACTAGAATAAGTCCACTTAAGATTCTAATTAAATTAGAATTAATGGGCTAGCCCAATCCATTAAGGTTTTAGAAACCCTAGGATTTTTCTCTATAAATATCCCTTTATGGGTTGCCCAAATAAGTGAGAGAAAAAGAGAGAATTTTTGGTGTCATTTTTCAAGAGTTGAAAAACGTATTGCCGTTCACTCTTCCCCATTTCTTTTGGCATCAATTTGAAACGTGGGCGTTCTTTTTCCGTCCATACACAAGCCGCGAAAAGGAGAAGGAGCTAGCACTCCTATTCGGCTCTCCTTGCCAACGGACGCGTGCCGCGTATCACGAGTTAGAGGCCGAACGCTTGGATGGCTCGAATCCACGAACGACTCGATAATCTAAAGGTTAGATTTATTTATTTGTTTGTGAATGATTTGATTTTGACGTTCATCCAATCGCCGGGATCGGGGTAAGGTTCAAAATATTTGAACTATGCTGCTTGCACCGTAGCAATCTTACTTAACTTTCAGTTGTATTAGAGACATCGTCGAAATATTTTAATTCCTTACGTGCGGATTTGGTTATGTTGTTATTTGTGAAATAATTAAATAATTGTTGCGTTTGTATTTTTTTGGATTGCAAAACGTTTTTGGGTGAAGGGAAAAAGATTGTGTATGACACGAAAAAGGGCAAAACGGGGTTCGGGGTGCATACGAATGCACTGGGGCGTCGAAAGACGCGGCCGAGTGGGGCCTGCGTGCGCTGGGCGCGCGCACGCAAGCCCCAGCCAGGTGCGGCCGCGTGCGCTTGCGCGGCCAGGCAGGCCCGTGCATGCGCGGATGGGGCAGTCAGGCGCGGCCGCGACCCGCTCGACCGCGAACGACCCGCGACCCGCACACGGCCGCGGCCGACCCATGCGGCACCAGTGGGCCTTGCGAGGCCGCTGCCGCCCGCACGGGCCGTGGCCGTGCGTGCCAGGCGCTGGCCATGCAGCCCCCAGCACATCTTTTGACCCAGTAGCATGTACAACATGCTGCCCGGCCGCCTCCCGGCCCCTTCCTCTGCCCCGAGCTTTGGTTTAACCCTTTCTCGGGGTACATGTGAAGCACCCAGGCTGACCCTTCGGTGGCCTAGTGCATTTCGTTCCCTTAGGTGTGGCCCGACCAAATTGTTTGGCTATTTTTAATTATTTTTATCTGATCCATGAGTGTATGACACCTATAGGCCGTGATTAAAAATGGGCTGGGGCCATTAATTGGATTATTTATTAATTATTAGGCTGCTAGTGTATGTTTGACATGCATTGGTTGATCCAAGGCCTGTTGAGCTTTGTTAGTTAAACTAATGGATGGAGCCCAAGCCCAAGCCCAACACAATTAAAACAATTTTGTTTTTCCAAAATTATACAAATTTTCAATTTATTGAAAGCGTTTCATTAAGATTGAAATAAATGCGACAATTAATTAACATAATTATGAATTAATCAATTAGATTGATTGCATGAGTGTATGGTATGGATCGAGTCGACCATTTATTTTATGTTGGGAATGAATGCTTGTAAATTTGGTTTTTGAAATAGGGCCTACGTGTCCTGCCTCTCTTATATTCTGATGTACATTCTCTTCTCATCTCACTCCCCCCGAATGTAACTCGGGGTTTCTGATTCTATGTAATGTATGTAGAATAGAATAGAGTAGTGATAGTTGTAGTTTGTATGAAGAGCAAGAGATGGAGACAAATTGAAGACAAGATTTAAAGACCAACGAAGGCTTGGAGAATATGCTTGAGAAGCAAGATGTGATTCTTCACCTAAGTTTGACCCGCTAACTTCCCTCTATGGCTCGAGGGGGCTAGCTGTAGTTATCCATACCATACACCGGTTTGAGTCGTTTATTATGCATTATTAATTTGATTAATTGCATGTGATGAGACCTAAATAAATAAATAATAAATCCCTCATTAATATTAAGCCAACTTACCTTCCATCATTATGATGCATTAGGATTCTAGCTAGCACTTGATTTGTTGAGTCACTCAAGGTCATGTGTCACCTATGATTCCTATATTTCATGGGCCATGAGATGTCCCTAAATGATGGGTCCGACTTAACTAGAAAGGTAGGGTTTGTTGAGTCACTCAAGGCCTTACTAAGTATAGAGGCAAAGATTGGGAGTCACATAAGATGTGCTTGACAAGGAGTTGTCAACCCAATGAATCTAGGAGTTGCATGGAGATGCAATTGGTAGCAAGTACCTACCTAATCAATCCTAGCACAATTTGTTGAGTCACTCAAGGTTGTGCGAGGGGAGATGGGATCATAGGCCGCTAGGAAATCTTCTAACGGGATTTCCCGAGTTATGTCTTAAGGGTGGAAAACTCGTAGAAAATAGTGGAAGCAATCATAAAATGTTACTTCTTGCAATTTATGATTTCATAATTCAATATGATTATAATAATATCTCTATTTAGTTGTTGATCCAGAATGTCTGGAAACATGTCGATAAGATCGATACTCGAGGGCAATAATACCTTCAATGAGACTAATTTCTATAACTGGGAGATCATCTTGAGGATAATCCTCACATATGATAAGATTCTCTATGCGATAGAGAGCTATCTTCTTACAAAGCCACCAATTAAAGAAATAGTAGCACATTAGGCCTGGACGATGCATAGGGGTGATATGATCATCGCTTGATATATCGTCTTAGCTGCCATGACCCTAAAACATAGGTCGCAACATAAGAGTTATGATACCTATGAGATCATGGCTAGGCTCAAAGATCATCTATTGAGAAGCATGTCATGGAGATGATACGTTTTATCAATAGGTTGCTAGAGCTAAACTTGGGTATGGATGTCGAAACTTACTCTAGACTTAGTGCTATAGTCCCTCCCTAAAAGTTATGGGAAAGACTCTTGGAGACCGAACCTAAAATTGATTATAGGTTAAGGGAAGTGTTCTCTTAGTTGAAGGGCCCAAGGCGCACAGGGGCAAGCCCAAGAGTAAGAAAGCCAAAGGGAAGAAAAGTTCTTCCATAACACAATCTGGAAGTGTCCAGAAGACTAAAACCCAAAGGGCAAAGAGGATGCAGTCTATCTCCACTGTGATAAACCGGGAAGTGTAGAGTAAGAAGAGTTCTACTCGGGGCACTTCAAGTATTTATGTTATTGGAATTAATCTATCTACTTCTTATCAGTCCACATGGGTATTAGATACTGGATCTAGTGCTCATATTTACACTTTCGTGTATGGGCTTAGGAGTACGAGGAGATTAATAATAGGAGAAGTGTACCTACATGTGGTAAATGGATCAAAAGTTGTTCCATTAGTTGTAGGACTTATTTATTAACATTGCCCATAAGGCTTGTATTGGAATTACATAACTGTTACTACAATCCTAGTTTGACTACGAATATAATTTCTAATTCTTGTTTGACAAGGATGGATATTCATTTTTATTTAAAGACAATAGTTGTTCATTTTATAAAAATGAGTTGTTTTATGGTAAAGCAACAACACGTAACGGTTTGTATGTCCTTGATGTTGATACTCCTATCAATAACATAAATATTAAGTGACTTAAATCATATAATTTAAATAGCACTTTAGGTATTTATGTTATTGGAATTAATCTATCTACTTCTAATCAGTCCACATAAGTATTAGATACTGGATCTAATGCTCATATTTGCAATTTTGTGTATGGGCTTAGGAATACAAGGAGATTAATAATAGGAGAAGTGTACCTACACGTGGAAAATGGATCAAAAGTTGTTCCATTTGTTGTAGGGACCTATTTATTGACATTGCCCAGAGGGCTTGTATTGGAATTACATAATTGTTACTGCAATCCTAGTTTGACTAGGAATATAATTTCTAATGCTTGTTTGACA
Source organism: Diospyros lotus (assembly GCF_014633365.1). NCBI lineage: Eukaryota > Viridiplantae > Streptophyta > Magnoliopsida > Ericales > Ebenaceae > Diospyros > Diospyros lotus. Next base: position 38,657,550 of record NC_068343.1, on the reverse strand, counting down.
AGGATGGATATTCATTTTTATTTAAGGACAATAGTTGTTCGTTTTATAAAAATGAGTTGTTTTATGGTAAAGCAACAGTACGTAATGGTTTGTATTTCCTTGATGTTGATACTCCTATAAATAACATAAATATTAAGCGACTTAAAACAAGTGATTTAAATAGCACTTATTCATGGCATTGTTGTATTAGCCATATAAATGAGACTTGCATATCCAACTTGCATAAAGATGGATAAATTAGCACATTTGATTATGAATCATATGGTGCTTGCGAATCTTGTTTACTTAGCAAGATGACTAAGTCTCTTTTTAAAGTAAAGGGAGGCTACATAAGTGCTAGGGTTTGTGCATATTGATGTGTGTGGACCCATGTCCACCCAAGCTAAAGGTGGATATGTCTACTTCATAACCTTTACTGATGATAAATCATGTTTTGATTATGTGTATCTTATGAGACACAAATCTGAGGCTTTTGAAAAGTTTAAATAATTCAGATTTGAAGTAGAGAAACGAACTGAAAAAGGTACCAAAGTAGAATGAGATTATTTCACAATGGACTCCACCTAGAACACCAGACATGAATGGTGTGTCTGAAAGGAGGGATAGGACCTTGTTGGACATGGTCTGGTCCATAATGAGTCGCACTGAACTCCCTATTTCATTTTGGGAATACGCACTCCTCACCGCGATCTTAGTTTTGAACAGGGTTCCAAGTAAGTTAGTTACTCAAACTCCATATGAGATATGGAAAGGAAAGAAGCCAAATCTGTCTTTCCTTAAGATTTGGGGTTGTTAAGCTTATGTCAAGTGTGTTGACAATAATAAGCTAAAACCCAAATCGATGAGATGTTTGTTTGTGGGATATCCAAATGGATATTACTTTTACCACCCATATGAACAAAATGTGTTTTGTTGCCAAGCATATGGTGTTCCTTAAGAAGGAATTCTTAGATGTTGTGGCTAGTGGGAGGAATGTTAAGCTCGAATAAGATTCGAGGCAAACCACAAACAAATACTCCCCTCCAGGAACCCGAGAAAGATCAAACACAAGATGTTGTGTCAACTCCCCAACCTTCTTCACAAAAACCTCGTAGGTCGATGAGGGTTCGTCGCGAGCAAGAGAGATATGGATTTCTCATCTCGGCACATGGAGATGTGCTTCTAGCTAAGAACGATGAGCCTACTATCTATGATGAGGCAATGTCTGACATTGACTCTGGGTTATGGCAAATGGATGGCAAAATAACTTTCCTTAAAGAAAACCTGGTCGAGGATGTGTATATGACACAGTCTGACGGTTTTGTTACTCATAAACATGCAAATAAGATTTGCAACTTGCAAATGTCCATTTATGGACTAAGGCAAGCATCCCGGAGTTAGAATCAATGTTTTGATGAAAAGATCAAAAAGTTTGATTTTTCACAAAAGGGAAATTGATCCTTGTGTTTACAAGAAGGTTAGTGGGAGCGTGGTGGTCCTTTTAGTCCTATATGTGGACAATATATTGCTCATAGGGAATGGTGTTCCCATGATGCAATTAGTTAAAAGATGACTTTCAAAATATTTTCTCCATGAAGAATTTGGGAGAAGCAGCCTATATTATGGGAATAAGGATCTATAGAGATAGATCCAGGAGGTTGCTAGCACTCTCCCATAGCGCGTACATTGACAGGGTGCTAAAGAGGTTTAGCGTGGAAGATTCTAGGAGGAGAAGTCTTCCCATGTCACATGGAATACATCTCTCCAAGGCTATGTGTTCGAAGACACAAGATGAGAGAGATAGGATGAGTCGAGCACCATATGTCTTGGCTATTAGCTCGATCATGTATGCCATGTTATGTACGAGGCCTGATATCGCATATACTTTGAGCATATGTAGTAGATATCAAGCTGATCCAGGTGAGAAACACTAGATTGCTGTGAAAAATATTCTTAAGTACTTGTGAAGCACTAAAGAGATGTTTTTGTCATATAGAGAATGAGAGCATGAAAGTAAAGCAAGATCGCTACGGGGTAAACAACGTAGTTCAAAATTTTGAACTTACCCCGATCCCGGCGATTGGATCAACGTCGAAATTAAATCATTCACAAACAAATAAATAAATCTAACCTTTAGATTATCGAGTCGTTCGCGGATTCGAGCCGTCCAAGCGTCCGGCCTCTAACTCGTGATACGCGACACACGTCCATTGGCAAGGAGAGCAGAATAGAAGTGCTAGCTCCTTCTCCTTTGCGCGGCTTGTGTATGGACGGTAAAAGAACACCCACATTTCAAATCGATGCGAAAAGAAACGGGAAGAGTGAACGGCAATATGTTTTTCAACTCTTGAAAAACGTCACAAAAAAACCTTCAATAATGGGCAACCTATAAAAGGATATTTATAATGAAATATCCTAGGGTTTCTAAAACCCTAATGGATTGGGCTAGCCCATTAATTCTAATTTAATTTAGAATATTAAGTGGGCTTATTCTAGTCCAACTAGAAATATAATTAAATGGCCCAATCCTTTTATAGGTTAAATAAAATATTATGGCCCAAATATAATTCAAGCCCAAATATATTATATTTAACATTTGACCCAAATCTAATTTGGTCCAAATATAATATTTAATATTTGGCCCAAATCCAATTTAGTCCAAATATAATATTTATTTTAATATTTGGCCCAAATCCAATTTAGTCCAAATATAATATTTAATTTAATATTTGGCCCAAATCTAATTTAGTCCAAATATTAACTTAAGCCCAAATATATTTTATTTCCTATTTACCACTCCAACAAATAGAAAATTATTAAATTAGAAACTCCTTCCTAATTTAATCAATTGCCATTTTTAGGAAACTCTTTCCATTATGACGACTCCTCGTAATATCGACGTCATTACGTCTATTTGTTCTTTTTTCGTGAGAACCTACAATGGTACAACTTCTTGCCGAAGTGTCCCACTTAACCATACGTCCACTCTCCTGGTTTAAGCCAGGGACTGTGCCTATTGCGTATGACTCATTAGGCTTCCGAATATGTTGGCAATGTGTCGGTACAAACACATAAGACAAGATTGGCCTCTAGCAAGGCATCATACCTACCCAATTATTCAGAAGGATCATAATCCGCAAATAACCTTTCACGAGCATGGTTACCGTGTAATTCGATCCTCTCGTCAATGTGTCTTATGTGATCTCAAGTATGGCGATGTGTTGCTTGATAACGATCACATGAGTTTTCTTCGGTCTTATGGATATCTTCACTTAATTAGAAAGTAAATCAATAACTCCTTATTGATCTCTTTCACCATGGCCATGGATTTAAAGTGAATATCCACCGAAGGTGCCTTAGATACATCATCCTCTATCAAGGGATAAACCAGTCCCATCTTGGCTATGCACCCATCTCCATAAGCCTCACGATATACCCAACGATCACCCATATGTTGCCTTTGTCTAGGCCCATCGAAACGATGTCAAAGCATACCGGTCTTCTTATGAGATGATTGTGACAACCTCAGGTCCAAGGATTAGTTACACCCATCTCGTATGAGAATACCATCAACATATAACCAAAATGGATTCTCATGGCGAGTCATGTCCAGTGACATGGTCTCCAACATTGGTCACCTATGTACTTGTCTAGGCATCCCCATGCCTATGGGTGTGAGACCCCCATTGCTATCACATAGCAAAAATATAGCACATACAAGTCTTACCGCAATTGTCAATGTCCATTCTTGACATTGCTACGACTTGGGACGTTTAATGATGTCTAGAGACTGTGATGCATCATCTTACATCTTTATAGATTATTCACAGTATACATCATATGGACTTCTATCTAGTTTCATTCGATTATTACAATAATAACAAGAAACTAATAGAATGACTTCTTGTGAATTTAAATAACTCCTTATTCAAACAATAAACATGATTACAATTGTCAGTGTACAACAAGCCCAATTTGATTGGGTCTAGAGCACCTACACTAACAGAGCATACCATGAAGGGGTTCATGGATGCTAGTTTCCAATTCGACCATGATGATTTTAAATCATGTACAGTCAAAATTCATATTCTGCCTATATGGCTAAGCCATGAGTTGGAAGAGTTCCAATAAGAGATAGTGGCAGATTCAACAACTGAAATCGAATACATAACAACCTTCGAAGTAGCTAAGGAGGTTGTATAGATCCGTAAGTTCATTGATGAACTTAAAGTGGTGTCCAACATTGTTGATCCAATAACAGTTATTGGGACAACAATGGAGCCATCGCGTAAGCGAAGGAACCATGGTCTAATCAATGGACTAAATTTGTATTGCGACATCACCATATGATAATGGAGATTATCAACTGAGGTGACGTATATAGAGAAAGTGTCGACGGATGACAACATCGTAGATCCCTTAACTAAAGCACTGCCCCAGGAGAAACATGAAAGTCATGTTCGATCATCAAGTATAAGATACATGAGTGATTGGTTCTAGTGCAAGTGGGAGAATGTTAGTGTAGGTGCTCTAAACCCAATCAAATTGAGCATGTTGTACACTGACAATTGTAATCATGTTTATTATTGAATAAGGAGTTATTCAATTTCGCAAGAAGTCATTCTATTGGTTTCTTGTTATTATTGTAATAACCAAATGAAACTAGATAGAAGTCCATATGATGTATACTGTGATTAATCTATAAAGATGTGAGATGATGCATCACAGTTACTAGATATCATTAAACGTCCCAAGTCGTAGCAATGTCAAGAATGGACATTGACAATTGCGGTAAGACTTGTATGTGCTATGTTTTTGCTATGTGATAGCAATGGGGGTCTCACACCCATAGGCATGGGGATGTCTAGACAAGTACATAGGTGACCAATGTTGGAGAACGTGTCACTGGACATGACTCACCATGAGAATCCATTTTGTTTATATGTTGATGGTATTCTCATACGAGATGGGTGTAACTAATCCTTAGACCTGAGGTTGTCACGGTCATCTCATAAGAAGACCGGTATGCTTTGACATCGTTTCGATGGGCCTAGACAAAGGCTGCATGTGGGCGATCGTTGGATATATCGTGAGGCTTATGGAGATGGGTGCATAGCCAAGATGGGACTGGTTTATCCCTTGATAGAGGATGATGTATCTAAGGCGCATTCGGTGGATATTCATATTAAATCCATGGCCATGGTGAAAGAGATCAATAAGGAGTTATTGATTTACTTTCTAATTAAGTGAAGATATCTGGAAGACCGAAGAAAACTCATGTGATCGTTTTCAAGCAACACATCGCCATACTTGAGATCACATAAGATACATTGACGAGAGGATCGTATTACATGGTAACCATGCTCGTGACAGGTTATTTGCGGATTATGAATCCTTCTGAATAATTGGGTAGGCATGATGCCTTGCTAGAGGCCAATCTTGTCATATGTGTTTGTACGGACACATTGCCAACATATTCTGAAGCCTAATGAGTCATACGCAATAGGCACGGGCCCTGGCTTAAACCAGGAGAGTGGACGTATGGTTAAGTGGGACACTTCGGCAAGAAGTTGTACCATTGTAGGTTCTCACGAAAAAAGAACAAATAGACGTAATGACGTCGATATAACGAGAAGTCGTCATAATGGAAATAGTTTCCTAAAATGGCAATTGATTAAATTAGGAAGGAGTTTCTAATTTAATAATTTTCTATTTGTTGGAGTGGCAAATAGGAAATAAAATATATTTGGGCTTAAGTTAATATTTGGACTAAATTAGATTTGGGCCAAATATTAAATTAAATATTATATTTGGACTAAATTTGATTTGGGTCAAATATTAAAATAAATATTATATTTGGACTAAATTAAATTTTGGCCAAATATTAAATATTATATTTGGACCAAATCAGATTTGGGTTAAATATTAAATATTATATTTGGGCTTTAATTAGATTTGGGCCAAAATATTTTATTTAAACCTATAAAAGGATTTGGGCCATTTAATTATATTTCTAGTTGGACTAGAATAAGCCCACTTAAGATTCTAATTAAATTAGAATTAATGGACTAGCCCAATCCATTAGGGTTTTAGAAACCCTAAGATTTTTCTCTATAAATATCCCTTTATGGGTTGCCCAAATAAGTGAGAGAAAAAGAGAGAATTTTTGGTGTCGTTTTTCAAGAGTTGAAAAACGTATTACCGTTCACTCTTCCCCGTTTCTTTTGGCATCAATTTGAAACGTGGGCATTCTTTTTCAGTCCATACACAAGACGCGAAAAGGAGAAGGAGCTAGCACTCCTATTCCGCTCTCCTTGCCAACGGACACGTGCCGCGTATCACAAGTTAGAGACCGAACGCTTGGACAGCTCGAATCCGCGAACGACTCGATAATCTAAAGGTTAGATTTATTTATTTGTTTGTGAATGATTTGATTTTAACATTGATCCAATCGCTGGGATTGGGGTAAGGTTCAAAATTTTTGAACTACGTTGCTTGCCTCGTAGCGATCTTACTTAACTTTCAATAAAACAATATTAGGCATGTCTCCCTATAGACTGGTTTATGGAAGACCATGTCATCTTCCAGTAGAGGTTGAACACAAGGCTTACTGGGCCATCAGGAAGATGAATGAAAATTTAGGAGAAGTGGGCCTCAACAGGAAGTTGCAATTGAATGAGCTTGAGGAACTTAGAAACGAGGCATTTGAGAATGCCAAGTTCTCTAAGATGAACATGAAGAATTTTTGTATAGGTCAACATATACTTCTTTACGATTCAAGGCTCCATCTGTATCCTGGAAAACTCAAGTCAAGGTGAACTGGGCCCTACAAAATTCGTTCCATCTCAGCTCATGGTGTATTTCATATAGAAAATCTTCAATCTGGTCAGGTTCTCAAAGTGAATGGACAACGTCTGAAACCTTACTATGAATCTTTGAATAAACAAGAAGAGAACGTGGATCTTACAGATCCTCCTACTAGGTAGGGGTTGCTCATATATAAAATAAAAAAAAAGTAAAATATAACTGTGGCGTTTTGCTTTCGTGTACTGTTTTCACTCTTCATTTTGATTTAAGTATTGTAGCAAGCTCATGGATCCACACATGCAATGAAAACTACCACCGATATCCGAGTAAGCAACTGGATCTTTGTGTTTGAAAAAAAAAAAAATTGAAGACATCCAGGTATTCCTTACATCCTCTTTCTTTAGTATTGTGCAGAACAAGTTGGGGGGCTAAAGGTATGCTTGAACTATTGTGATGATTCATGCTTATTTGTATATATATCACTTGATGGTCTGCTTTGAGAATTTAAATTTTGTGATAGGTATTCCGGTCTTTGGAAGTGTGTGTGCAAAAAAAAAAAAAAAAAAATTCTCTTTTGCTATTAGTCAAATACCATATTCGGATGAACTCAGTCATTCGAATGTGTTGTAAACCATTCAAATGACCTGTGAACTATTAAAGAATAAATCAAGAAGGCATTCGAATAGTCTCTGTTGTATTCGAATGTACCCAAAATTCATTTGAATGAGGGCATTGTTGCATTCGAATAGCCGGCCAAATTCCTTCACAAATGCGATTACTGTTTAAAATTCATTTGAATGGATTTTTCCATATTTGCATTTCATTCGAATGAGTCTGTTATTTCTTTAGAAGCCACAACCAGCATTCGAATTCCATCAAGTTCATTTGAATAACCTACCCTACATCTGAATCCATCTCTAACATTCGAATATGGCTTTAATTAGTTAATTTATGTTGCCAAAAAAAATCCAAAAATCAAAAATCAAAAACAATTGTTATCCTATTAATCGGATAAGATATTCAAATGAAGCTTTTTGCATTTGAATGATTGTTGTATTCAAATAACCCTCTGTGAGCATATTTCCAGATTCATTCAAATGACCCTCATAGTCATTCGAATGACCGAGAAATTCATTCGAATGAAAGTACTGTTGCATTCGAATGAGTAGCTCAAATCCTTCGGTAAATCAAGTTACTATTTAAAATTCATCTGAATGAATTTTTCCACATTCGAATGAGGTGTTCGGTCCTTTAAAAGCTTTCAGCAATCATTCGTATTCTCTTTCTCTCTCATTCAAATCTCTTGTTGCCCATTTTTCTAATGCCTGAACCATCATTCAAATCTCCCAGTTATCATTCGAATCCTCCTATTTCATTCGAATGACTCCAAAATCATTCAAATGATTCCTCTGTTAGTTTTATAACTGTCCATTAATACAAATCGATGCATTCTTCTCCCTCATTCAAATCCCCTCATCAATCTATGCGACCCTTCATCCATGCCATCTAAACCATCTGTATAAAAACTGCATCGTCCGTTCCAAATCATTCTTACTCATTTTCCAAGCATACATGCAAAGATCATTGCGGGTTGCCAAAGTGGAAGAACAGTGAACGTTCATTCAAATACGGGTTGTTGCATTCGAATGCTCCAGAAAGAGAACAGTCGAGAGGTAAGGATTGTTTAAATTGATTAAATTTGTAGAGCATTCTATTGGATTAAGGAGTTGCTGTCAAGAGGAAGTGAAGGAGATCAGTGTGAGAAAAAGAGGATTAGTTGGGCGATTGAAAGAAGAAGAGAAGGGAGGAACCACAATGTGCTTACCAACTGTTCGACAAAATTCCAAAGACAACTCCCTAGACCATACTGTTAGTGTAGGTGCTCTAGACCCAATCAGATTGGGCATGTTGTACACTGACAATTGTAATCATGTTTATTATTTGAATAAGGAATTGTTCAAATTTACAAGAAGTCATTCTACTAGTTTCTTGTTATTATTGTAATAACCAAATGAAACTAGATAGAAATCCATATGATGTATACTGTGATTAATCTATAAAGATGTCAGATGATGCATCACAGTTTCTACACATCATTAAACGTCCCAAGTCGTAGTAATGTCAAGAATGGACATTGACAATTACGGTAAGACTTGTATGTGCTATGTTTTTGCTATGTGATAGCAATGGGGGTCTCACACCCATAGGCATGGCGATGTCTAGACAAGTACATAGGTGACCAATGTTGGAGAACGTGTCACTGGACATGACTCGCCATGAGAATTCATTTTGGTTATATATTGATGGTATTCCCATACGAGATGGGGGTAACTAATCCTTGGACCTGAGGTTGTCATGGTTATCTCATAAGAAGACTGGTATGCTTTGACATCGTTTCGATGGGCCTAGACAAAGGCTACATGTGGGCGATCGTTGGGTATATCGTGAGGCTTATGGAGATGGGTGCATAGCCAAGATGGGACTCGTCTATCCCTTGATAGAGGATGATGTATCTAAGGCGCCTTCAGTCGATATTCACTTTAAATCCATGGCCATGGTGAAAGAGATTAATAAGGAGTTATTGATTTACTTTCTAATTAAGTGAAGATATCCGGAAGACCGAAAAAAACTCATGTGATCGTTATCAAGCAACACATCGCCATACTTGAGATCACATAAGATACATTGACGAGAGGATCAAATTACACGGTAACCATGCTCGTGAAAGGTTATTTGTGGATTATGAATCCTTCTGAATAATTGGGTAGGCATGACGCCTTGTAAGAGGCCAATCTTGTCTTATGTGTTCGTACCGACACATTGCCAACATATTTGGAAGCCTAATGAGTCATACGCAATAGGCACGATCCCTGGCTTAAACTAGGAGAGTGGACGTATGGTTAAGTGAGACACTTCGACAAGAAGTTGTGCCATCGTAGGTTCTCACATAAAAAGAATTCTAATTTAATAATTTTCTATTTGTTGGAGTGGCAAATAGGAAATAAAATATATTTGGGCTTAAGTTAATATTTGGACTAAATTAGATTTGGGCCAAATATTAAACTAAATATTATACTTGGACTAAATTGGATTTGGGCAAAATATTAAAATAAATATTATATTTGGACTAAATTGGATTTGAGCCAAATATTAAATATTTGGACCAAATTAGATTTGGGCTAAATATTAAATATTATATTTGGGCTTGAATTAGATTTGGGTCAAAATATTTTATTTAAACCTATTAAAGGATTTGCGCCATTTAATTATATTTCTAGTTGCCCACTTAAGATTCTAATTAAATTAGAATTAATCGGCTAGCCCAATCCATTAGGGTTTTAAAAACCCTAGGATTTTTCTCTATAAATATCCCTTTATGGGTTGCCTAAAATTAGTGAAGAAAAAGAGAGAATTTTGGTGTCGTTTTTCAAGAGTTGAAAAACATATTGCCGTTCACTCTTCTCCGTTTCTTTTGGCATAAATATGAAACGAGGGCGTTCTTTTTTCGTCCATACACAAGCCGCGAAAAGAAGATGGAGCTAGCACTCCTATTCCGCTCTCCTTGCCAACGGACGCGTGCAGCGTATCACGAGTTAGAGGCCAGACGCTTGGACAGCTCGAATCCGTGAATGACTCTATAATCTAAAGGTTAGATTTATTTATTTGTTTGTGAATGATTTGTTTCCGACATTGATCCAGTCGCCGGGATCGGGGTAAGGTTCAAAAATTTTGAACTATGCTCCTTACCCTATAGCGACCTTACTTTACTTTCAGTTGTATTAGATCCATCGTCGAAATATTTCAATTCCTTACATGCCGATTCGGTTATGTTGTTATTTGTGAAATAATTAAATAATTGTTGCGTTTGTATTTTTGGATTGCAAAACGTTTTTGGGTGAAGGGAAAAAGATTGTGTATGACACAAAAAAGGGAGAAACGGGATTCGGGGTGCATACGTATGCACCGGGGTGTTGAAAGACGCTGCCGAGCAGGCCCACCCGCGCTGGGCACGGCCTGGGGCAACCTAGGCGTGCATGGGGCACTGCAGGCGTGGCCGGGCACGGGCGCCACCCGCGACCGGCTCGCCCGCGGACGACCCGCGCGGGGCCGCGGACAACCCGCACGGCCCTTGGGCGCCCTTATGTGGCCTGCGTGGCCCCTGCCGCCCACACGGGCCGCGGTCGCGTGCGCCAGGCGCACGCCAAGCCCAGCCGCCTCCCGGCCCCTCCCGCTCTCTCGGGTTTTGGTTTGACCCTTCCCCGGGGTCCATGTGAAGCACCTGAGCCAACCCTTCGGTGGCCCAGTGCATTCCATTACCCTACGTAGGGCCCGGCCAAATTGTTTGGCAATTTTTTATTATTTTTAACCAATCCATGATTGGGTCAGGGCCGTGATTAAAATTGGGTCAGGGCCGTTAATTGGGTTATTTATTAATTATTGGGCTGCTAGTGTATGTTTGAAATGCATTGGTTAATCCAAGGCCTGTTGAGCCTTGCTAGTTAGACTAATGGATGGAGCCCAAGCCCAACACAATTAAAACAATTTTGTTTTTCCAAAATTATACAAATTTTCAATTTATTAAAAGCGTTTCATTAAGATTGAAATAGACGCGACAATTAATTAACAAAATCTAAATGAATCAATGTGATTGATTGCATGGGTGTATGGTATGGATCGAGTCAACCATTTATTTTATGTTGGGAATGAATGCTTGTAAATTTGGTTTTTGAAATAGGACCTGCGTGTCCTGCCTCTCTTATACTCTGATGTACATTCTCTTCTCATCTCACTCCCTCCGAATGTAACTCGGGGTTACTGATTCTATGTAATATATGTAGAATAGAATATAGTAGTGATAGTTGTAGTTTGTATGAAGAGCAAGAGATGGAGTCAAATTGAAGACAAGATTCGAAGACTAACGAAGGCTTGGAGAATGTGCTTGAGAAGCAAAATGTGATTCTTCACCTAGGTTTGACCCGCTAGCTTCCCTTCTATGGCTCGGGGGGCTAGCAGTAGTTATCCATATCATACACCGATTTGAGTCGTTTATTATGCATTATTAATTTGATTAATTACATGTGATGAGACCTAAATAAATAAATGATAAATCCCTCATTAATATTAAGCCAACTTGCCTTCCATCATTATGATGAATTAGGATTCTAGCTGGCACTTGATTTGTTGAGTCACTCAAGATCATGTGTCACCTATGATACTTATGTTTCATGGGCCATGAGATGTCCCTGGATGATGGGTCCGACTTAACTAGAAATGTGGGGTTTGTTGAGTCACTCAAGGCCTTACTAAGTATAGAGGCAAAGATTGGGAGTCACATAAGATGTCCTTAGCAAGGAGTTGTCAACCCAATGAATCTAGGAGTTGCATGGAGATGCAATTGGTAGCAAGTACCTACCTAATCGATCCTAACACAATTTGTTGAGTCACTCAAGGTTGTGCGAGGGGAGATGGGATCCTAGCCTACTAGGAAATCTTTCAATGGGATTTCTCGAGTTATGTCTTGAGGGTGGCAAACTCGTAGAAAATAGTGAGAGTAATCATAAAATGTTACTTCTTGCAATTTATGATTTCATAATTCAATATGATTATAATAATATCTCTATTCAGTTGTTGATCTAGAATGTCTAGAAACATGTCGATAAGATCGATTCTCGAGGGAAATAATACCTTCAACGGACTAATTTCTATGATTGGGAGATCATCTTGAGGATAGTCCTCATGTATGATAAGATTCTTTATGCGATAGAGAGCTATCTTCTTACGAAGCCACCAGTTAAGGAAATAGTAGCACATTAGGCCTAGACGATGCACAAGAGTGATATGATCATTGCTTGGTGTATCGTCTTGGCTGCCATGACCCCAAAACATAGGTCGCATCATAAGAGTTATGATGCCTATGAGATCATGGCTAGGCTCAAGGATCATCTATTGAGAAGCATATCATGGAGATGATACGTTTTATCAATAGGTTGCTAGAGCTGAACTTGGGTATGGATGCCAAAATTTACCCTAGATTTGGCACTACAGTCCCTTCCTAATGGCTATGGAAAAGACTCTTGGAGAGTGGTTGTCCATACTTAGGGAGACCAAGCCTAAAATTGATTATAGGCCAAGGGAAGTGTTATCTTAGTTGAAGGACCCAAGGCGCACAGGGGCAAGCCCAAGAGTAAGAAAGCCAATAGGAAGAAGAGTTCTTCCATAGCGCAATCTGGAAGAGTCCAGAAGACATAAACCCGAAAGGGCAAAGAGGATGTAATCTATCTCCACTGTGATAAACCGGGAAGTGTAGAGTAAGAAGAGTTCTACTCGGGGCACTTCAAGTATTTATGTTATTGGAATTAATCTATCTACTTCTTATCAGTCCACATGGGTATTAGATACTGGATCTAGTGCTCATATTTACACTTTCGTGTATGGGCTTAGGAGTACGAGGAGATTAATAATAGGAGAAGTGTACCTATATGTGGTAAATGGATCAAAAGTTGTTCCATTAGTTGTAGGGACTTATTTATTAACATTGCCCATAAGGCTTGTATTGGAATTACATAACTGTTACTACAATCCTAGTTTGACTACGAATATAATTTCTAATTCTTGTTTGACAAGGATGGATATTCATTTTTATTTAAAGACAATAGTTGTTCATTTTATAAAAATGAGTTGTTTTATGGTAAAGCAACAACACGTAACGGTTTGTATGTCCTTGATGTTGATACTCCTATCAATAACATAAATATTAAGTGACTTAAATCATATAATTTAAATAGCACTTATTTATGGCATTGTTACCTTGGCCATATAATTGAAACTAGCACATCCAACTTGTATAGAGCTGGATATCTTAGCACATTTGATTATGAATCATATGGTGCTAGCAAATCTTGTTTACTTGGCAAGATAACTAAGTCTTCTTTTAAAGAAAATGGAGTGAAGGCTACATAAGTGCTAGGATTTGTGCACATTGATGTGTGTGGACCCATGTCCACCCAGGCTCAAGGTGGATATGTCTACTTCATAACCTTTACTGATGATAAATCATGTTTTGGTTATGTGTATCTTATGAGACACAAATTTGAGGCTTTTGAAAAGTTCAAATAATTCAGATTTGAAGTACAGAAACAAACTGAGAAAAGTATCAAAGTACTTCGATCAGATCGAGGTGGTGAATACCTGAACAGTGAATTTCTAGATCATCTGAAGTAGAATGGGATTCTCTCACAATGGATTCCACCTGGAACACTAGAGATGAATTGTGTGTCTGAAAGGAGGGATAGGACCTTGTTGGACATGATCTGGTCCATAATGAGTCGCACTGAACTCCATATTTCATTTTGGGAATACGCACCCCTCACTGCGATCTTTGTTTTGAACAGGGTTCCAAGTAAGTCAGTTACTCAGACTCCATATGAGATATGGAAAGGAAAAAAACCAAATTTGTCTTTCCTTAAAATTTGGGGTTCTTAAGCTTATGTCAAGCGTGTTGACAATAATAAGCTAAAACCCAAATCGATGAGATGTTTGTTTGTGGGATATCCAAATGGATATTACTTTTACCACTCATATGAACAAAAGGTGTTTTGTTGCCAAGCATGTGGTATTCCTTGAGAAGGAATTCTTAGATGTTGTGGTTAGCGGGAGGAATGTTGAGCTCGATGAGATTCGACGCGAACCACAAACAAATACTCTCCTCTAGGAACCCAAGAAAGATCAGATACAAGATGTTGTGTCAACTCCCCAACCTTCTACACAAGAACCTCGTAGGTCGATGAGGGTTCGTCGCGAGCAAGAGAGATATGGATTTCTCATCTTGGCACATGGAGATGTGCTTCTACCTGAGAACGATGAGCCTACTACCTATGATGAGGTAATGTCTGACATTGATTCTGGGTTATGGCAGATGGATGACAAAACAACTTTCCTTAAAGGAAACCTGGTCGAGGATGTGTATATGACACAGCCTGACGGTTTTGTTACTCATAAACATGCAAATAAGATTTGCAACTTGCAAAGGTCCATTTATGGACTAAGGCAAGCATCCCGGAGTTAGAATCAATGTTTTGATGAAAAGATCAAAAGTTTGATTTTTCACAAAAGGGAAGTTGATCTTTGTGTTTACAAGAAGGTTAGTGGGAGCGTGGTGGTCCTTTCAGTCCTATATGTGGACAATATATTGCTCATAGGGAATGGTGTTCCCATGATGCAATTAGTTAAAAGATGGCTTTCAAAATATTTTCTCCATGAAGAATTTGGGAGAAGCAGCCTATATTCTGGGAATAAGGATCGATAGAGATAGATCCAGGAGGTTGATAGCACTCTCTCATAGCGCGTACATTGACAGGGTGCTAAAGAGGTTTAGCATGGAAGATTCTAGGAGGGAAATCATCCCATATCACATGGAATACATCTCTCCAAGGCTATGTGTTCAAAGACACAAGATGAGAGATATAGGATGAGTCGAGATCGATATGCCTTGGCTATTGGCTCAATCATGTATGTCATGTTATGTACGGGACTTGATATCGCATATACTTTGAGCATATGTAGTAGATATCAAGCTAATCCAGGTGAGAAACACTGAATTGCTGTGAAAAAACATTCTTAAGTACTTGTGAAGCACTAAAGAGATTTTTTTTGTCATATGGAGAATGAGAGCATACCATGAAGAGGTTCATGGATGCTAGTTTCCAATTTGACCATGATGATTTAAAATCATGTACAGTCGAAATTCATATTCTGCGAATATGGCTTGGCCATGAGTTGGAAGAGTTCCAACAAGAGATAGTGGCAGATTCAACAACTGAAGTCGAATGCATAACAACCTTCGAAGAAGCTAAGGAGGTTATATGGATCCGTAAGTTCATTGATGAACTTAAAGTGGTGTCAAGCATTGTTGATCCAGTAACAGTTATTGGGACAATAATGGAGCCATTACGTAAGCAAAGAAACCACGGTCTCATCAGCGGACCAAATTTGTATTATGACATCACCATATGATAATGGAGATTATCAGCTGAGGTGACATATGTAGAGAAAGTATCGACGGATGACAACGTCGTAAATCCCTTGACTAAAGCTCTGTTCCAGGAGAAACATGAAAGTCATGTTCGATCATCAGGTATAAGATACATGAGTGATTGGCTCTAGTGCAAGTGGGAGAATGTTAGTGTAGGTGCTCTAAACCCAATCAGATTGGGCATGTTGTACACTGACAATTGTAATTATGTTTATTATTTGAATAAGGAGTTGTTCAAATTTACAAGAAGTCATTCTACTAGTTTCTTGTTATTATTGTAATAACCAAATGAAACTAGATAGAAATCCATATGATGTATACTGTGAATAATCTATAAAGATGTGAGATGATGCATCACAGTTTCTACACATCATTAAACATCCCAAGTCGTAGAAATGTCAAGAATGGACATTAACAATTGCGGTAAGACTTGTATGTGCTATGTGATAGTAATGAGGGTCTCACACCCATAGGCATGGGGGATATCTAGACAAGTACATAGGTGACCAATGTTGGAGAATGTGTCACTGGACATGACTCACCATGAGAATCTATTTTGGTTATATGTTAATGGAATTTTCATACGAGATGGGTGTAACTAATCCTTGGACCTGAGGTTGTACGTGGGCGATCGTTGGGTATATCGTGAGGCTTATGGAGATGGGTGCATAGCCAAGATGGGACTCGTCTATCCCTTGATAGAGGATGATGTATCTAAGGCGCCTTCGGTGGATATTCACTTTAAATCCATGGCCATGGTGAAAGAGATCAATAAGGAGTTATTGATTTACTTTCTAATTAAGTGAAGATATCCAGAAGACCGAAGAAAACTCATGTGATCGTTATCAAGCAACACATTGCCATACTTGAGATCACATAAGATACATTGACGAGACGATTGAATTAGACGGTAACCATGCTCGTGAAAGGTTATTTGCGGATTATGAATCCTTCTGAATAATTGGATAGGCATGACGCCTTGCTAGAGGCCAATCTTGTCTTACGTGTTCATACTGACACATTGCCAACATATTCGGAAGCCTAATAAGTCGTACGCAATAGGCACGGTCCCTGGCTTAAACTAGGAGAGTGGACGTATAGTTAAGTGAGACACTTCAGTAAGAAGTTGTGCCGTCGTAGATTCTCATAGAAAAAGAACAAATAGACGTAATGACGTCGATATGGCGAGGGGTCGTCATAATGGAAAGAGTTTCCTAAAATGGAAATTAATTAAATTAGGAATGAGTTTCTAATTTAATAATTTTCTATTTATTGGAGTGGTAAATAGAAAATAAAATATATTTGGGCTTAAGTTAATATTTGGACTAAATTAGATTTGGATCAAATATTAAACTAAATATTATATTTGGACTAAATTGGATTTGGGCCAAATATTAAATATTTGGACCAAATTAGATTTTGGCTAAATATTAAATATTATATTTGGGCTTGAATTAGATTTGGGCCAAAATATTTTATTTAAACCTATAAAAGGATTTGGGCCATTTAATTATATTTCTAGTTGGACTAGAATAAGCCCACTTAATATTCTAATTAAATTAGAATTAATAGGCTAGCCCAATCCATTAAGGTTTTAGAAACCCTAGGATTTTTCTCTATAAATATCCCTTTATGGGTTGCCCAAAATTAGTGAAGAAAAAGAGAGAATTTTGGTTTCGTTTTTCAAGAGTTGAAAAACGTATTGCCGTTCACTCTTCCCCGTTTCTTTTGGCATCAATACGAAACGTGGGCATTCTTTTTTCGTTCATACACAAGCTGCGAAAAGGAGAAGGAGCTAACACTCCTATTCCGCTCTCCTTGCCAACGGACGCGTGCCGCGTATCACGAGTTAGAGGCCGGACGCTTGGACGGCTCAAATCCGCAAACGACTCGATAATCTAAATGTTAGATTTATTTATTTGTTTGTGAATGATTTGATTTCAACATTGATCCAATCGCCGGGATCGGGGTAAGGTTAAAATTTTTTGAACTATGCTGCTTGCCCCGTAGCGACCTTGCTTTACTTTCACAAACAACCCTCAATTAGCCATGTCTCCAAAGCAAAAATGCCCTAAGGTTGTAGGAGAAAGCTCTAGGGCCTCAAAGAGGTAGAAAGGAAAAGAACCCGCTACCACCCCAACCATTGATTTGAATCCTCCATGTTCTAATGTCAAGTTCATTAGCCCCGCTATTGAAAAGAATTATAGTGAGGGATATGCTAAGAGACTAGTGCTTTGTGAGAGGGGAATCATGTTGAAACATTTTGAAGAACCCGCTGTGATTTCTTGTCATTGATTACTGCCAAAGGATGGCAGTCTTGGGTTAAGTTTCATCACAAGGCCATCGTTCCCCTAGTCAAAGAGTTTTACTCAAATGTAACCAATGACAAAGATGACTCGAGGAATAGGTGCTTGGTTACTGAAGTGAGAAAGGTAAAAATAGAGTTAAAGCCCTTTGATATTGCTGAAACCTTCTAGATCCCAAGAAAGGCATCACCGAGGGACCTTGAGGAGGTAAGTGTGGACTTGGGGAAAGAAAACCTAGCTAGGATTCTGACAGAGAAAGAAGATACTATTTGGTTAGGTCTTACCCTCCCAAAGAAGAATTTGTCCCCTAAATGCATCATCTTGCATAGACTTCTTTGCTCTCATTTCATGCCCCACACATTCACTAGCAGTGTCTCGGTTTAGCAAGCCACGTTCATGGGAAAGATGATCCTGGGAGTACACATAGACTTGGCTAAGCACATTTTTGATACCATAGACCTAGTGGCCAAGCATGCACATGGGGGTGGAGGACTACCCTTTGGAGGACTGATTACCTACTTTGTACTAAGAAACGGGGTGAAAGAGAAGACAACTTTTGAAGTCATCAAGCCAATGGATAGGATCAGCCCAGCTTCTACACGAAGAAGCAGTGGGCAGTTGAAGAGGCTTGAGGTAACAACACCCGAGAAAGGAGAGGCATTAAGTCAGCAGGTTGAAAGACAAGAAGAACCATCTTAGGAACCGTCACTGCAAGAGGATCAGACCGAGAGATAAGAGGGATATCATTCACTTAGAGGTTTGTACGAGTTAGTTAAGGAAATGCAAGAAAGGCAAGAGAGACATGAAGCCTTAGTGGAGCAATCATTGAAGAAGATCCAGGAGAGACATGAGGCTATTTTTTAGGAACTACAATGGAGGCAGAGAGTCATCTATTCAGAAGTGATGACCATGAGTGACCGTTACACTGCGTTGGATAAGAAGGTAGGTCAGCTTCTGAGCACATCTATAGAGGAGCCACAATGGAAGTCCTCAAAGGCCAAGTTGGCCGATGCTGAGACTTGCATACAAAGGACCATTAACATGTGGCGAAATGAAGAGGGTGCACCTTCTACATCGGGGACACATCTGCAGCCTAAGCATGCAGCTTCTCCTCACTCTGCCATTCCATCTTTTTCCTCTATTCCTCCTACTGAACCCTTATCAAAGACTCCTTCAGGTGACTCCACTGAGGAGAACTCCACTTCTGATGATGCCACTGATGGCACTGAGTAGTCATAGTGTAACGCCCCACTTTTCCAAATACACAACATGGAATACAAGCAGACATCACCTATGGGCGTTATGGAAACTCTTACCAATGGAAGCGTTGGATTGAACCTGAAAGCTTAACCAAAGCTAAATAAAAGGGGTTTCCACTATATTTTCTTTACAAGTACAAGAAATGCTCACAACTTTCAATACTCCAAAAAGACTCAACACACCACTGTAGGTACAACTGTAGGACAGCCACGCACACACTTCTTACAACCCTGAGTATCCTAGCTGCTATTTACAATACATCACTTGGTTACAAGGGTACATAATGAAATAAAATCCAAAGCTAACCAAGCACCACCTCTTTGCTCTTGCTCGAACTAGAACCTGGAACACCTGGCACTTCTGAGAAACCTGGGACGTTGAATGTCTTAGGGGTATGAAACACCCGAGTTAGGTAATAACATCTAAGTGAGTGACTCAGAAAAGGAAAGCACATGCGTGCAAATGCAAAAATGTAATTATGAAATCCACCCTTGTGGTAGCAATGCCAAGGTGTTGTAATCACCCCCGCAGTCATCATAGTCACCACTGGCTCACCATAAGAGCACGAGTTCTTCCATGATGGCCCAACAACTAGCCACAGTCACCAACACAAACATGATATATGACAAAGCAGAAGGAATATGCATAGCCAAGGGAAAATATGACATGTAAGCCACGAAGGCATAATATGCAATCCATCATCCACACACAAGTGAAGCAACTGAAAGTAAAGCAAGATCACTACGGGGTGAACAGCGTAGTTCAAAATTTTGAACTTACCCCGATCCCGGCGATTCGATCAACGTCGAAATTAAATCATTCACAAACAAATAAATAAATCTAACCTTTAGATTATCGAGTCATTCACTGATTTGAGCCTTCCAAGCGTCCGGCCTCTATAACACCCTATATTTTCGTGAAATTGCCACGTATTTTAAGTGAGTTAAAATACCGAAAAATATATTTGAAATGGCAACAAGTGACCGAATCAGTCGCAGGGAGTGCCCTAGAGCTTAGATACCTAAGAACAAAGGTATAATTTTAACGAGCGTCTTGAGGTGAGACTTATTGCACTGAAAGAAATCAAATCAGAAATGGTTTTCGGTTAAGCTAAGTTATAACCTAAAAATACCGAATGATGGTAAGGGGCTTCCGAAAAATCGTATATATTGAGTAATTTTGAGTTAATAATTTTGGGATTTTAAGTATCTCGATAAATTTGATGTTTGAGGGTATAATTCTAATTAGAGAAATTATCCAAATGAAAGAATGATGAAATTATGAGCTTAGGTGGTGAAATGTTAAAGTTGAAAACTTGAAATATGGGCCAAAGTGTTATTTGAAATAAGTTTAGGGTTTTAGCTTGGATTTCAAAAGATGGATTAATTCTAGTTTTGGATTTCAAAAGCCACTCAATTATGGCTTTGAGTCTTTGGAGTCCATGGCTAAGATTGTGACAAGTGGCATAACACCATTGGTTGAAGGATTCTATAAATAGGCACCTTGAGTTGCTCTCAAACCATTCCAAACAAATTTGAGGAGTGAAGCACTCTAAGAGGAGGAGCTTTCTCTAGAGAGAGAGAAGGAGGTTCGGCAAGAAGGCGGGAAGAAAGCGACGGAGAAGCGGCGGAGAACGAGCCTCGTCGGAGTTGCGATTCTTCGTCAGAGTTAGCCAAAATCAGTTAGCAAAAAAGTGAGTCAAGTCCCATTTCTTTTGATAATCCTGTAGAGGGGGAAGATAGGGTCGCGTAGGTTCAAACGGGGGTCAAATCGGAGTTAAAACGAGGGAGATATGGCCGAAATACGAAAACGACGCGTTGTTGTTGGAAATCTGGTGCCTGCGCGTGAGTTACACGTGCCGGATAATGGCTGCGCGTGGTGGCGCATGGCCATAATTCTTGGGGCGCGTGATTGCACGTGAGGGGTCCTTTTTACATGAAATTTTTCAGTTATGCCCCTACTTTAATAACCTTCAACTCTATGTAAAAATATTTGAGGTTAGATTTACCAAAATACATATTTTATGCAGAAACCTAGGCCGTTTGCTGTAAAATTATATCGTCGAAGAGATAACTCAACAAGGTGAGCTTATTCTAGGCCATTAATTCTAATTTAATTAGAATATTAAGTGGGCTTATTCTAGTCCAACTAGAAATATAATTAAATGGCCCACATCCTTTTATAGGTTTAAATAAAATATTTTGGCCCAAATCTAATTTAAGCCCAAATATAATATTTAATATTTAGCTCAAATCTAATTTGATCCAAATATAATATTTAATATTTGGCCCAAATCTAATTTAGTCCAAATATAATATTTATTTTAATATTTGGCCCAAATCCAATTTAGTTCAAATATAATATTTAATTTAATATTTGGCTTAAATCTAATTTAGTCCAAATATTAACTCAAGCCCAAATATATTTTATTTCCTATTTGCCACTCCAACAAATAGAAAATTATTAAAGTAGAAACTCCTTCCTAATTTAATCAATTGCCATTTTTAGGAAACTCTTTCCATTATGACGACTCCTCGTCACATCGACGTCATTACGTCTATTTGTTCTTTTTTCATGAGAACCTACGACGACACAACTTCTTGCCGAAGTGTCCAACTTAACCATACGTCCACTCTCCTGGTTTAAGCCAGGGACCGTGCCTATTGCGTATGACTCTTTAAGCTTCCGAATATGTTGGCAATGTGTCGGTACGAACACATAAGACAAGATTGGCCTCTAGCAAGGCATCATGCCTACCCAATTATTCAAAAGGATTCATAATCCGTAAATAATCTTTCACGAGCATGGTTACCGTGTAATTCGATCCTCTCGTCAATGTATCTTATTTGATCTCAAGTATGGCGATGTGTTGCTTGATAACGATCACATGAGTTTTCTTCGATCTTCTGGATATCTTCACTTAATTAGAAAGTAAATCAATAACTCCTTATTGATCTCCTTCACCATGGCCATGGATTTAAAGTGAATATCCACCAAAGGCACCTTAGATACATCATCCTCTATCAAGGGATAGACGAGTCCCATCTTGGTTATACACCCATCTCCATAAGCCTCACGATATACCCAACGATCACCCACATGTAGCCTTTGTCTAGGCCCATCGAAACGATGTCAAAGCATACCAGTCTTCTTATGAGATGACCGTGACAACCTCAGGTCCAAGGATTAGTTACACCCATCTCGTATGAGAATTCCATCAACATATAATCAAAATGGATTCTCATGGCGAGTCATGTCTAGTGACATGTTCTCCAACATTGGTCACCTATGTACTTGTCTAGACATCCCCATGCCTATGGGTGTGAGACCCCCATTGCTATCACATAGTAAAAAAATAGCACATACAAGTCTTACCGCAATTGTCAATATTCATTCTTGAGATTGCTACGACTTGGGATGTTTAATGATGTCTAGAAACTGTGATGCATCATCTCACATCTTTATAGATTAATCACAGTATACATCATATGGACTTCTATCTAGTTTCATTCGGTTATTACAATAATAACAAGAAACTAATAGAATGACTTCTTGTGAATTTGAATAACTCCTTATTCAAACAATAAACATGATTACAATTGTCAGTGTACAACAAGCCCAATCTGATTGGGTCTAGAGCACCTACACTAACAGCAACAAATGCTCAAAGTGTCACAAAACATGCAGGAATCACTCACCTTGATCGGTTATCTTAGGAAGCACGGTTTACAATGAGCAGAATGGGTTTTCTTGCAGTTTTTCTTACTGCTTGGCATGAACTTCGGGAAAGACCCAAAAATTCTGTCAAGGCTTATTTTCCCTTGACTTTCTCCTTTCTTTTCTACAGCATTTCCTCTCTCAAACTCCTTTCCTTTTCCTCCTTACTTGGTGCCCAAAATGAATAACCCAAAGCCCTTATTTATAGAAAACTTCGACGAACCAAATCACCACGTGTCCCATCATCATTCCATCCATGAGCATCCAATTAAAATATGCCATGTGTCCCTAAAGATTTGTGCATTTTCATGCCCTTAGGACAAGTCTCCCTTGAGATATGAGCCATCACATGTTTAATTAGATTTTCAAGATTCCCCATCATTACATCCCACATGGTTAATTCATTTTCTACATTTCCCATCATTACACCTTTAATTAATAACTAAATCCCACATGGTTAATTGTATTTTCCATATTTCTCATCATTACACTTCAAATCATATCTCCAACTGGCCAATGAATGCTTGCCACATGTCCTTAGGGATAAGGTTTGGAGACTTTTGCAAACTTGGAAGCTAAGTAAGCTTTTCCTTAGCTAATCATGCAATGCCACCTTAAAGGGTCATTATGAGCCATCATGTGACCTTATCTTATCTTCCAACTGGCCAATGGTTGATTTCCATGTGTCATTGAAGATCATTTATCTCATGTGCATCCAACCCAAATGCACCACTCGTCTCTTAATTGAATTTAATAGAGTTTGGAATCTAAAACTCCATTTGATTTGAATTTGAAATCCATGATACATTGAAGAGATATTTTTAAGGTTTCAAGAACTACACATTGGCCCAAATTTTTCGAATAATTTGCACTTAGACCTTTGCAACTTGGTCCCCGGGCCATTTTTAATTGTACTTTTTGGTCCCTAAAAATGGATAAATTACACTTAGCACCCCAAGATTTTAGGTAAATTACACTTTTACCCAAACTTCAATATTTACAATTTTACCACTGGTTCAGAAACTGAACCTTTGCCTCAAGGCTTCTATAATCCCTTGAAATGACATATTTCCTCAAGTATTACAACCTAATAACCTCAGGTATTACATCATATTTGAGTTGAAAATCTGGGATGTTACACATAGGATTTGATTCTTCATGCTTAACTTCTGTAACTATGAACTACAAAGATTAATTACATTTTCATTTTTCAATAAAAATGACTTTGCTTACTCTATGCTTCATATTATTATGTTTGATGCTTTAAATTCACAACTAGTTATTTATATGATAATCTTTTGTTTGAAAATAGAACTGTATGAGATTTAGAACCAAGACTAGGACTACTTGGATGCTTTATTTTTGTTCATTTGTTTGGATGGCATATAAAAATGGTGAAATGGTCAGCAAATTGCCCAAATTCTCAAATTAAGTGGAGATTTGTTACCCAAGTGAGTGTTAGAGCTTCATAATTGTTTATTCTGAGTGAAATAACAGCTATTCATGAAATAAAATACTTTGTTGATTCTCTCCTCTTTTAATAGCTTTAAAACAACATTTTGCTTTGAGTGTCTTTAATGATCACAGCTAATCTTAACTGACTCTAAGCTTGGAACCAGTTGAATGGATAGCACTGTTTTATGGAACATCATAGAGGGATCATTTTCTTATCACTTGAGCCAATTGACCTATTGCTTTTTTATCAATTTCCATTGAAGCTCTACATAGCCATTTGAAAAATCTCTCCTTTCAAACCATAGCCATAAAAATTTCTCATCCATTAGTTAGCTCCCGGGAATTATTTTGTAGGCTTAGTCTAAGTATCAAAAAAAAAAAAAAATCGTCTAGGAATTTGACGTTAAAAGACCACTTTGCCACTTAAGATAAATGGTTGTCTTTAGGTCTGGGACATTAAAAACACCCCTGTAGCCATTGAGGGTGAAGCTATGGAGGTTTGGTCATCATCAGTTGGAATAGCAATTAGATTTAGGTTCGGATACGAGCAACTGAATTTAGATGTCCTGATATGATTTCAGCTATTGATGCATGAATGCATCACATGTGTACATTTATTTACTTTAAAAAAAAAAAAAAAAAGAGGAGGAGTTCAAAGTTATTTATTTGTTCTTAGCTTAGTCAAAAAATTGCCGAGACCTAAGCTCCCTGTTGATTTCCATCATTCCCTTTTCTATCCCACATCACCATTTGGCCCCATTACTTCCCAGTAAGATCCCTCTTGGCTCTATGAATTATGCAATTTCAGGATATAATTTCAAGAGCAAGGAAGCACGGTTAATTTTAGATGTTGTTCATTGAGACACTATTATGATCATGAAGCTATGTCAGGTCCTTTCCTTCCTTAATTGCATTCTTGATAATTGATGATACCTTTTTGAACTTGAATTACATCTACTCCAAATTGAGGTACATCCTTTGAGAGCAACTTTGAGTAATCATTTTATTAAAGAGAGACATATCCAGTGAGGTTTGCAATCAAAGCTTAGAGAATTGAATGTAATATGCTGATTGATTTAATTTAATATGCCCTAGACAAACGTTCAAATAATAAACATTTCTTTGAATTTCCAAAGTCCCTATGCTATTGATCATACATTTTTGCTTCACATACGAGATTTAATCTATCAATGAGTTTGTGAATGATGAAGTGTTCTTGCATTTAATTTGATTGCTAAGAGACTAGCAATGTTTAAGTTGGGGGGTGTGATTGATGCTCAAAAATGTCAAAAATTTGTTATATTTTTATTACCTCCTAATCCATGTAATCGGCTAAAAATATAAAAGATTACTTGTTATAGCCCAAAGAAAGGAAAAGAGATGAAGGGTTGAATCAATTCTTCAAAAGCATGATCAAAAGAGGAAAAAGAAGCCAAGAAATGAAGATGTTCTGACAAAGTCTAACACATTCGAATGATAGCTGAGTAATTCGAATAAGTCTTCAGAAGATATTCAAATATGGAGCAATTCGGATGGAAGCCAGTCAATCATTCAAATGAGTTATTCAACCATTCGAATATGCAGACCATCGGGAATGTATTCGGATGAGGTTGGCCCAATTCGAATACGAAGCAGCAAATTAGGGGCTCAAGGCAAAATGGTATATATTCGAATCTCCCCTAAGTCATTCGAATGAGCTAAGAATGACAAGATATTCGGATGATCATATCGTATGGAAACAATGAAAATATATCCGAATGAAGACAAAGTCATTTGAATGTAATTGAAGAAGAAAGAAAAGCTATTCGAATAAAGACTGAGTAATTCGAATAAGAAGCAACTCAAGACTCAAGATTTGTATTCTCCCAAAAGCATTCGGATGATAATAATAGCATTCGAATACTTCCCAAGTCATTCGAATGATAAGAGGAAGTCAAGAGGAAAATTAGAAATTCATTCGAATAAAAGTACTGTTGCATTCGAATGACAGACGAAATCATCGTGCAATGAACAGTAAAGTGTGAAATTCATTCAAATGAGATTAGGATACATTTGAATGACCCAAGCGGCCAAGGAAAACTAAGCGTTCATTCGAATATCCTTGCTAACACATTCGAATGAAGATCTAAAAATGCTCTGACATGCGCAAATGAACACGGTGGCTCTAAGGTAAATTCAACCAACTTTTGAACAACTTTTCACCAAGTGGTCCCCTCTTCCATGCACGATAAGCTTAAAAAGGAACCAACATTCTTCGGAATTAGTTGTGTGGAGAGCAGAGGATACTCAAAAAAACACAAAAAGACGAGTATCATTGGAAAGTTGCGAGTCTTTTCATTCTATCTGTTTTCTTTGTTTTAGTTCTTGTCTTTATTTTAAACTGGTAGCACTTCAATCATTGTTCTTCATTCCTTGTTTTGAGCTTTTGATCCAGATATATTTTAAGTCCATTTACTCTCTCCAAGTTGTAGTTCATTTCAGTAATCAATACAGCAGTAGTTTATCTATTTCTTATTGTTTGTTCCTGTTTATTTTCTTTGTAAATCTCGTATTCATCCGTTGAGATTAGCTTTAATCGTGCACTTCCCATGAAGATGTGTGGCTAATTCGATCCTTGGGTTAAGGCAAAGACAGTGCCCAAAGCCACTGATGAATCAATATAGTAGAACCTCAGATGTTCAAGTAACCAAAACAAAAGTAGTTTGAGAAATGTTTTTAATGAAAACCTCAGGCTTGGATTGGTTCATACACCTAACTTAGAGTTTCCATACCATGTATGGGAATTGCTTGACCTGGAAACATCCTCATACCCAAGCCCCGAGCAATTATTTTGTCAAAACGTTATTTATACACTGATTTATTATAGCTGCTTAACATAGAGTCTCCATGCCATGTATGGAGGTTTCTTGAACAAAGAGTTATCATCATCTTAGTAATGTATTTAATGGTTAAGATCCAAGCTATTTAAGCTTTTAGTTACATTAAAGAAAGCTATATGGTGAATCAGTTGGGTTTGGCACCAGATTTGTCTTGACACAAGACCTCTCCATATCCAGATTATAGTTATATTACATTTAGTTTGATCTCATCTTATTATTTGATTAATCAAGAGAATTGGTGTGGTTATCTCCTTTCATGAGTAATCTCCTTGTGAACCGACCCGGTCTTGCCCGGAAAAAAAAATATATATAAATTTTCTGCTACAATCACACTCATGCATTGGCGAGTCTAAATGCTTCACCCTTTTTGTGAACATAAATGACTGCTAAATAAGTTGATTTAATTAAAAAAAAATACAAAAGTGATAAATGCAGGGTGAGCGATGCAGCAGAACGCGTCCTGCTCTTTCTCACGCTTTATGCTCAAGAATCATGGGTTACAAGAATTGAGGATGGGTGTAGTGTTTCCGGCTTACGCTTGTGGGGTCCGTACTGCGACCCTAGGTTTTTCTTGCATTTTGATTTGGAGGCCTCACAGTCGGGCTTTCACGAGTCATTTTGAGTGCCAACTTATATTCTTTGTGGGGGAGCCATCTTGGGGGGCACCTGTCTTTTCTCTCGTGGGCTTGTCTGCCATAGGCAATCTAGGTTTGGTCTCGTGTCTGATACATGATCCTTATCAGGCATCCGAGTTTGCCGGGAGGCCTAGGCGCTAGATTGACCAGGGAGTCGAGTCTAGCTTAGGGGCATAGACTGGACTCAAATGAGGGATCCAAGTGAGCCTGCGGGCATAGGTGTCGGAATACTTGAAGAAACTATGTCAATCCGAGGTCATAGGCACCAGATTATCTCTAGGCGACTAGGCCCTCAAGGATAAGGTTCGTTGCGGGATTTTTGCTAAGCACCCAAATTTACCGGGAGGCTTAGGCACTAGATCAGTCGAGGAGTTGGGCCTAGCTTGGAGGCATAGTACTGGACTCGAACAAAGAATCCAGGTGAGCCTCCAGGCATGGATCATAACACATTTGTTGTCGTGTCTTCCATTTCTGTCTTTTAGGGTCGGTCCACCTCAGGGAATCTTGGTTAGGCCAGTGATCTAGCATGAGATTCCAACCAGACATTCGAGTTTACCGGTAGACCTAGGCGTCGGATCGACCAAGGAGTCAGGCCTAGCCACGAAGGCATAACACCGAACTCAATCGAGGGATCTGGGTGAGTTTACGGGCATAGGCGTCAGATTTTCTGGCAATCCCGGGCCAGCTCATGGTCATTGGCACCAGATTACAATTGGGTGACTTGACTCTGGTAAGAAGAATCATGCCAGAATTATTACATGGCCTCTCTCCTCTTTTTTTCTTTTTTTTTTTTTTGCACCTCCCTAGGGTCGGTTTACCTTAGGGAATTTAGGTTTGGCCAGTGATCCAGTGC
The DNA here is from genome assembly GCF_014633365.1 of Diospyros lotus. Taxonomy (NCBI): domain Eukaryota; kingdom Viridiplantae; phylum Streptophyta; class Magnoliopsida; order Ericales; family Ebenaceae; genus Diospyros; species Diospyros lotus. Next base: position 38,628,628 of record NC_068343.1, on the reverse strand, counting down.
GGGATTCCTGCCAGACATCCGAGTTTACCGAGAGACCTAAGTGCCAGATCAACCAAGTAGTCGAGTCTAGCCAAAAAGAAATAGCACCGAACTCAAACGAGGGATCCGGGTGAGTCTACGAGCATAGGCATTGGATTTTCTAGCGATCCTGGGCCAGCTCATGGTTATTGACGCCAGATTGCCACTAAGCGACTTGGCCTTTGGGAGCGGGTAGTGCTTGAGTCATTGTACCTTCATTACATTCCATGACACACACAAACAGTCAGGCACATAGAGATTTTACATGGTTCGGCTTATAGTTTTGCTTACTCCACGGGAATATAAGGGGTATATTCTTTTATTCATTTGGGGAATATTATTATAATGAAAAGTTAGAGAGAATCTCGACCCTCGGTCAGATTGGGAAATGCCTCTGGTGACAGGCTTAGTCCTACATCTCATGCTTCACCTTCTTCACTGGAGTTCATGGCCGGTAGGGCCAGGAAGTACCTTTTGAGGTGCATGGTGTTCCAAGTTTTGCCCATTGTCTCACCTTGTAGCGTCTACAATATGCATGTGTTAGGTCCCAACATTTTTTGAGTTCTGTAAGGTCCTTCCCAATTAGGTCTAAGTTTCCCTTCCTCTCTAAGAGCATCGATGATGGTTGTCTTCTTGAGTACTAGATCTCTTTCTTCAAGTTTGCTACGGCGAACCCTCTCATTGTAGTAGTTGGAGACTCTTCTCTGATAAGCTGCTAACTGTACCGTCGCCTTTTCCCTCAATTCGTCTAACACGTCCAAATTCTCCCATAGACAATCCAAATTACCATCTTCCCTGAAGGCTATGACTCGAGGTGAGCCAAGGTCTACTTCTACAAGGATGAGTGCGTCAGTTCCATATGCTAAGCTGAAAGGTGTTTCCCCGGTGGGTATCAGACTAGTTGTGCAATATGCCCACAAGATGCTAGGGAGCTCATCGACCTATCCACCTTTTGCCTTTTCTAATCAGTCTTTAAGCCGTGTAGTATGGTCTTGTTAATTGCTTCAACTTGTTCGTTCACTTGGGGGTATGCTACGAATGTCATTCTTAGACTGATTACCCATCGATGACAAAAAGCTCTGAACGCATCTGAGTCGAATTGTGTTCCATGATCTATATTCAGCTTCTACCTACTTTGTGAAGTAATCTGTAGCTACCAGCAAGAATTTTCGTTGAGCAGATGCCATTGGGAATGGCCCCAATATGTCTAGACCCCATTGCACAAACAACAGAGGTTGGAATATCGGCTGGATGGGGGTCAGAGGCTTTACTGTCAGGGGAGCATGTTTTTGGCACTTGTCACAGGTTTGAACTTTCGTGGCTGCATCTTGCCGTATCATGGGCCAAAAGAAGCCGGCTCGCAGAATTTTCCCAGCTAATGCCCTTCCTCTGAGATGTTCACCACAGTCCCCCTCATGCACTTCTTCCAATGCCTGTTGTGCTTCCCTTGGTCCAAGACATTTTAACAACGGTATGGAGTACCCTCTTTTGTATAATTTCTGGCCAATTATTATGAAACAAGCCGCACTGGTTTTTAATCTCCTTGCTTCTACGGGGGTTACTAGCAGTTCTTGACCAAGCAAATATTTTAGTATCGGGCTTCTCCAAACTTTGATCTTTGTAATGCAATGCACCGCGATGTCTTCCTCTCTTACACTAGGCTATTGGAGGACTTCCATCTGGATTAGGTGTCCGGGGGTGTCTCGGGTAAAGGATAATTTTGACAGTGCATCCGCGTGCTGTTTGAGGGACCTATTAATCTGAATCAACTCGAAATGCCCAAACGTATGGGCAAGTTCTTTCACCTTCTGCAGGTAGCAGGCCAGCACTAGCTCCCTCACTTCATAAGTACCTTGAAATTGTTGTACCACCAGCTAAGAGTCGCTATGGGCTGTCAAGCTTTTTACTTCTAGTCTTTCTGCCAATGTCATTTCGGCAAGCAAAGCTTTGTATTCTGCTACGTTATTTGTACTGGGAAGGTGAGGTGAAGAGAGTATTCCAAGATTTCCTATTCCGGAGAAATCAACACTACCCCTGCTCCACTCCTTTTGGCATTTGAGGCCCCATCGACGAACAACGTGTTAGTGTAGGTGCTCTAGACCCAATCAGATTAGGCATGTTGTACACTGACAATTGTAATCATGTTTATTATTTGAATAAGGAGTTGTTCAAATTCACAAAAAGTCATTCTATTAGTTTCTTGTTACTATTGTAATAACCGAATGAAACTACATAGAAGTTTATATGATGTATACTGTGATTAATTTATAAAGATGTGAGATGATGCATCACAGTTTCTAGACATTATTAAACGTCCCAAGTCATAGCAATGTCAAGAATGGACATTGTCAATTGCGGTAAGACTTGTATGTGCTATGTTTTTGCTATGTGATAGTAATGGGGGTCTCACACCCATAAGCATGGGGATGTCTAGATAAGTACATAAGTGATCAATGTTGGAGAACATGTCACTGGACATGACTCGCCATGAGAATCCATTTTGGTTATAAGTTGATGGAATTCTCATACAAGATGGGCGTAACTAATCCTTGGACCTGAGGTTGTCACGGTCATCTCATAAGAAGACCGGTATGCTTTGACATCATTTTAATGGGCCTAGACAAAGGCTGCACGTGGGTGATCATTGGGTATATCGTGAGGCTTATGGAGATGGGTGCATAGCCAAGATGGGACTCGTCTATCCCTTGATAGAGGATGATGTATCTAAGGCGCCTTTGGTGGATATTCACTTTAAATCCATGGCCATGGTGAAAGAGATCAATAAGGAGTTATTAATTCACTTTCTATTAAGTGAAGATATCTGGATGATCGAAGAAAAACTTATGTGATCATAATCAAGCAACACATTACCAACTTGAGATCACATAGGATACATTGACGAGAGGATCGTATTACACGACAACCATGCTCGTGAAAGGTTATTTGCGGATTATGAATCCTTCTGAATAATTGGATAGGCATAATGCCTTGCTAGAGGCCAATTTTGTCTTATGTGTTTGTACCGACACATTGCCAACATATTCGGAAGCCTAATCAGTCATACGCAATAGGCACGGTCCCTAGCTTAAACTAGGAGAGTGGATGTATGGTTAAGTGGGACACTTCGGCAAGAAGTTGTGCCATCGTAGGTTCTCACGGAAAAAGAACAAATAGACGTAATGACGTCGATATGACGAGGAGTCATCATAATTGAAAGAGTTTCCTAAAATGGCAATTGATTAACTTAGGAAGGAGTTTCTAATTTAATAATTTTCTATTTGTTGGATCATACTCACTTAGTTCAATGGCCCATTTGGTCAGCCTTCCTAAACATTCGGGTTTCTATAGAATCTGTCTCAATGGTTGATCTGTCAATACTGTCGTAGCGTGGGCCTGGAAGTAGGGTCTTTGTAACACCCGGTGTTACAGGTGTTAAAAGAATGAGAAAGAAAGTGAGAAAATTTCAAAAACGCCCTTGAGAAGGTGTTGGATCCTTGAGATTGAGGGTGCCCTATGAGAGGGGTATTTTGGTAATTTGGATAGTGCAGTCCAATAAAGGGTAATTTGGTAAATTGAAAATAATTCCTAGGTGGAATTAAGTATGGAAGTGAATTAGTTCTCATTTTGGATTATGTGGAGATAAATGGGATTGAAAATTTACAAAGGGTATTTTTGGTAATTTTGGAGTAAATTTCATAAAGAAATTAAATTATGGAAAAGGGGGAAAATAGACAATATTCAATTATGAGAGAAAATAATTGATTTTCCCTAAATTGGTAAATTATGTTTATAATTAATGGGTGGGTGAGATGGAAGACTTGGAAGCCAAGTTTGTGTCTTAGAGTGACACTTGGCATGGTCTTATTCAAGCAAAATTAAGAGATTTAAATAAATCAAAAAGAATGGAAAAGATGAGCCATTTAGCCCATGTGAGTGTAATGATTATGTTGCATAAAAAAGAAATTGCAAATGAAAAGAAAATGGTCAAGCATTAATGGGGGAAAATGGGAGATTAAAATAAATGGGAAAGAAAAGCATTTATGTCTCTCTAAGTTGTCTTTCATTATTGATGTGATGAAATTAGTCCCAATTAAATAAATGAGAAATGGGATATTTTATGGGATTTGAAGACTTGATCCAATGGTGGAGATATAGTCTTGAAATTGGAATTTATCCAATGGTAGAGATTTAAGGCTTTATGTTGGCATGGATTGCCAAATGGGATGTAAGGATCCAATAGAAGAATGAAATGGATTGTGGAGATTGGATCTCCAAAGAAGTCCATGGCTAGGATTCATTCTTGGGAAACACATGGATTGTGTTAATTTGGATGGTGGGGATTTAGTCTTCCAAAATGCATCAAGGGTTGAGATTAAAGAAGACTAAGGGCTATGGATTGTGCTTCTTCCAATGGTTAAGATTTATTCTCAAAAAGTAGAGGAGAAATGAAAGGCTAGGATCAAGTCTTGCAATTGGGAATATCAAGGCAAGAAAAATAAATCAAAAAGAAAAGAGAAATGGAAGTTTTATAAAAAGGGAAGTGAACCTTCAAGCTCAAGTTTTTCCATTTGAAGAGTCTTGAAGAAGAAAAGAAAGGAAGAGGAAGACAAGTCTTCCCTTTGGCCATTTGAAGAAGAAGAAGAAGAAGAAGAAGAAGAAGAAAGAGCCTAGAGGTAAGCTCTTTGGTTTTTGTAAAGAAATCTAAGTCTTCTTGCTTCTTAGTCTTCTTATCTTCAAGGATTAGATTTTTAAAGATCAAGGTTTATTTTTTTTACTTCTTTAGGGGATGGAAGCAAGTGAAGTCTTGCCAAGTCAAGTTGTTGAAGCTCTCTTAAAGTTAAAGATTGTGGATAATCTAAAAGAATAGAGGTAAGGGATAGCCCCATGGGATGGTGGCTTGCAAGTTGTAAGTATGATGCATGAATTCTATGTGTGCATTGGCATGTTGTGTGTTCTAGGACCTATGGCCATGAGGTTGAGTGGGGTAGGGTAGATTAAAGCCTCAAACCAAGGTGGTTGTGAGGATGTGGAAGCCCTAACCATGTTGCATACATGCATTGGCATCACATTTATTTTCATGTTCATACTATTGTCATTGCACCCTTATTGAGCTTAATAGCTCATGAGGTTTTTATCCTCACCATGTAGGTATCTCATGTGCAAGAAGGAAGGGAGTTTGCAAGGTTAAGTGTTGGAAGCAAGGAAGAAAGCAAGAGTAGTAGTGTTTATGATTTTGTGCTTAAGTGTTGTATTTATTTTGTTAATGTGTAATGAAGGCTAAATGTGAGTGAAAGGGGGGGGGGGCAAACTTGAATGTTTTGGAAGCCCCTTGGTATGAGAAAGTATTCTGGAAATGTGGGGTTTCAATTCAAAACAAAAAAAAGGGGGGGGGGGGGGGCGCGGCCAGCTGCCGCACACCCCCCCTGCTGCTGTTGGTTATTTTTTTTTTCCTTTATTTTTTTATTTTAATTTAATTTCTGTTTATTTGAATATATGATATTATTTTGAAAATTCTGAAATAATTTACATTTAAATAAATAAATAAATGAGTATTTAGCCTCTAAATTAATTATTAAATTAATATAAATTTGAGGCAATTGTGAGGAAAATTTTATATATTTTGGAAAATTAAATAATGGAGTATTCTCCTTAAATTTTGGAAATTGGATGAGGATGCCTTGAGGTTGTATTTCAAAAATTAATTTCCTAATGGTTGGAAAATTATGGAATTTTTGAAATAATTAAAGGGGAAAATCAATGGACATTTATGAGGAAAATTTATTTAAATTTTTCCAAAGAAATATTAATCCAAATATTTTCCAAAGGAATTGAAAGTGAGATAAATGAGTTAATGGTTGGGGCAAAGAAAGGAAAAATTATTTTCTTATAATTAAGGCGTTATGCCATAATTTATTTGAAGCTAGAGAGTTATAGCTTATTTTCTTTCGATCCTGGGAGGTCACCCTAAGCTCTTCATTAAAGAGCTTGAGAAGGGGTGACGATTGCGAGGTTTTGGGTTTTAATAGGTCGTTTGATAATTCTCGGACCCTCGAGCGGAGCGAAGAGAGGGCAAAACCTAGTTCCCACCTAGGTCGTTTCCCGTTGAAACGTAGCCATCTCTTCATCTTTGTCCTAGCATGTGAATAGTAAGTTGGCTATTCGTGAGTAACACCCGTAGGTGGGAGCGAGGCATTACAGTCTTAACTTCCTAGCTGCTGCCACCAATGCCAAGGCTACTTTTTCAGCGTAAGGGTATCGCAACTCTGCTTAGTGTAGGTGCTCTAGACCCAATCAGATTGGGCAAATTGTATACTGACATTTGTAATCATATTTCATATTGAATAAAGAGTTATTTAATTCTACAAGAAGTCGTTCTATTAGTTTCTTGTTATTAATGTAATGATCGGATGAAACTAGATAGAAGTCCATATGATGTATACTGTGATTAATCTATAAAGATGTGAGATGATGCATCACAGTTTCTCGACATCATTAAATGTCCCAAGTCGTAGCAATGTCAAGAATGGACATTGACAATTGCGGTAAGACTTGTATGTGCTATGTTTTTGCGATGTGATAGCAATGGGGGTCTCACACCCATAGGCATGGGGATGTCTAGACAAGTACATAGGTGACCAATGTTGGAGAACATGTCACTGGACATGACTCGCCATGAGAATCCATTTTGGTTATATGTTGATGGAATTCTCATACGAGATGGGTGTAACTAATCCTTGGACCTGAGGTTGTCACGGTCATCTCATAAGAAGACCAATATGCTTTGACATCGTTTCGATGGGCCTAGATAAAGGCTGCACGTGGGCGATCGTTGGGTATATCGTGACGCTTATGGAGATGGGTGTGTAACCAAGATGGGACTCGTCTATCCCTTGATAGAGGATGATGTATCTAAGGCGCCTTCGGTGGATATTCACTTTAAATCCATGGCCATGGTGAAAGAGATCAATAAGGAGTTATTGATTCACTTTCTATTAAGTGAAGATATCCGAATAACCGAAGAAAGACTTATGTGATCTTAATCAAGCAACACATTGCTAACTTGAGATCACATAGGATACATAGACGAGAGGATCGAATTACACGGTAACCATGCTCGTGAAAGGTTATTTGCGGATTATGAATCCTTCAGAATAATTGGGTAGGCATGATGCCTTGCTAGAGGCCAATCTTATCTTATGTGTTCGTATCGACACATTGCCAACATATTCGGAAGCCTAATGAGTCATACGCAATAGGCACGGTCCCTGGCTTAAACCAGGAAAGCGGACGTATGGTTAAGTGGGACACTTCGGCAAGAAGTTGTGTCGTCGTAGGTTCTTACGGGAAAAGAACAAACAGACGTAATGACGTCGATATGACGAGGGGTCGTCATAAAGGAAAAAGTTTCCTAAAATAGCAATTGATTAAATTAGAAAGAAGTTTCTAATTGAATGATTAAATTAGAAAGAAGTTTCTAATTTAATAATTTGGGCTTAATTTAATACTTGCGATAAATAAAGTATTTGGGCCAAATATTAAATTAAATTAAATATTTGGGCTAAATTAGATTTGGGTCAAATATTAAATAATAAATATTATATTTGGACTAAATTAGATTTGGGCCAAATATTAAATATTAAATATTTGGGCTTGAATTAGATTTGGGCCAAATATTTTATAAATGGATTTGGGCCACTTTAATTTCTAGTTGGAATAGGATTAATGGGCTAGCCCAATCCATGTCCATTAGGGTTTGGGAAACCCTAGGTGGTTGCCTCTCTATATATAGCCCTTTATGGGATGCCCAAATTAAGCCATTTTTATTTTGTTGATTTTCAAGAGTTGAAAATCGATTCCTTTCCCGTCCATTCATAAGCCTTGTTAGGAGAAGGAGCTAGCACTCCCATTCCGCTCTCCTCGCTAACGGACGCGTGTCGCGTATCACAAGTTAGAGGTCGGACACTTGAACGGCTTCAATCCGCAAACGACTTAAAATCTAAAGGTTAGATTTACTTTATTATGTATGTGATGAAGGATCATGAACGAGGATCAAAAGCATGCAACGGAAGCGTTTTAAAAATAAAACGATCCTCGTATTGGTTAGAGTCTAGGAGACTTACTTTTTCGGCGGATTACCGGACGGAATGGAGCGATGGGTGCTTCTTCGTGTGGAGGAGACGACGGCTGCCCTGCTAGCCTTCGGCTCCGTCGCATCAGAACACAAACGCCCCCTTTCGATCTTCCGGAGTATGACTCGAACTCGTGGCCTCTCTTCGGTGAAGAAGAATGAAAAACGACTTGGATTAAAAAACAACTAAAGAGAGATATATATAGGGAGAACCCTAGGGTTAAAACCCTAGTGGGCCAAACCCTAATGGGCCAAATCTTTTAATTAATTTCCTAATTGGGTTAGCCCAATTAATTAATTAAGACCCTAATTAACCATTATTTTATTTTAGCCCAATGGACCATTCTAAATAAAATAATTCTCTCTTAATGTAATTCATCCAACAAGCCAAATGTATTAAAAAATACATGAGTTACATCGAGCTACCCCGGGGACCAAAAGACAAATTATTCACGGCTGCTAAAATGACCAAAATATCCCTGCTACCTAGTAGCTATATTTTTGTCATTCTAAGTGTTCCAACTATCACCATATGGTAACACTGACCCCACGAATAATTTTGCATATGCCATGTCTTTGACCTACTAGTGTAATGACGAAAATACCCCTCTGCGTAACACCCATCATTTAGAAAGGAATAATGTACTAACACCTTTCTAAATGACTTCTACCATCCTTAGATCACTAGTCCAATAATCCGTGACTACTCGAATGTACTTGCTTATCATTGGGAGCTACCCAGAAGCACACACTCATAAGTCACGTTCCCAGGGCCCTGGATTATTCGATTATTCTTGGACAATCACAAGGGGGTGAATCACAGAAACTATCTTGTATTAGTCTGTCTTAGCTAATTAGAAACCATACTCCCAACTCAAAAGGATATTGATCTTTGATAGACCTCACCTGCAATGAATCTAAGAATATAGCTCTAGGTTCACTAGACCACCAACTAATACTCAAGTATTAGAGTACTCGTCCACGTAGTAGCAGTGATAGACTAGCTCCATGATAATTAGTACTTTGTCATTAGCTTCTATCACAGGTCCACTCTACGCATTCCAAATGCGCTTGTACAATTAGAGTAAACGGACTGTTTACTGGCTAAGGCAAGCCATCCTCCATTAGGATCTATTGCACAATGATCTTATCATGATAGAATGCCCAGTTCTATCAAAAGATCAAGAGTTATATTTTCTTGCTTATTAAGTACCCATGATTCATGCCTATCTGTGAAGAACGACCCATCACATGAATCACTTACTTAATAGCATGGACACCTTTCCAACAATTAAATGCAAATAATATATGTGCCATAAACTGAATAAAAGAAACATCATTACCATAAATTAAACAAAACGTGTCTTTAGGGCATACATTTCCAACATGTGATTGTTTGATTTCGATGTTGATCCAATCGCCGGGATCGGGGTAAGGTTCAAAAATTTTGAACTATGCTGCTTGCCCCATAGCGATCTTTCTTTACTCTCACCTTACAATACCTTGCTCACATAATAGATTGGACTATCAACCTGTTTGACTTGCCTGACGAGAACTACGCTTATCGCCTGATGGCTAACTCCCAAATACAAGTATAACTTTTCTTCGATTTCCGGTCGGGTCAACGAGGGAATTTCTTTTAAGTACTCTTTTAATTCTTGAAAGGCTTTCTCACACTTAGGGGTCCATTGGAAGTTCTTGCCCCTTTTTAACGCCTTGAAGAAGGGAAGGCGGCGTTCAACATACTTAGAGAGAAATCTGCCCAAAACCGTTAAACGACCTGTTAGACTCTAAACCTCCTTCATTGAGCTGGGGGACTCCATGTTGATTACTACTTGCACGTTTTCTGGGTTAGCCTCTATCCCCCTGTGGGTAATCATGTATCCCAGGAATTTTTCGGACTTCACCCCGAATGTGCATTTGTCCGAATTCAAGCGCATATTATTTTTCCTAAACACGACAAAAACTTTCTCAAGTTATCTGGCATGTGACTTGCCCTACTTGCTTTTTACTATCATGTCATCCACGTCAGCCTCCATTACCTCCCCTAGTAAGTCTTTGAATACCTTGTTGACCATCCTTTGATACGTGGCTCCTGGATTCTTCAAGCCGAAAGGCATCACTTGATAGCAGTACGTCCCATTTTTCTATGATGAAGGCTGTTTTCTCAGCGTCGGGTGGATGCATACTAATCTGGTGGTATCCTGAGAAGGCATCTAGAAAGCTCAACACAACATATATATCCGAAGGTATCATCAACCAGCTTGTCTATCCGAGGGAGCGGGTAGGAGTCCTTTGGGCAAGCCTTATTCAGATTGGTAAAATCGATGCATACCCTCCATTTCCCATTAGCCTTGGGTACTATCACAACATTGGCTAGCCATTCAGGGTATTAGACCACCTTAATGAATCCCGCATCGAGGAGTTTGTCTACTTTTTCTTCTAGGTACCTCAATGTCTCTAGGGTGATGTGCCTTTTCTTCTGCTTAACTATAATACCCCATATTTTCGTGAAGATGCCACGTATTTTAAGTGAGTTTAAAATACCGAAAAATAAGTTTGAAATGGCAATAAGTTACCAAATCAGTCGCAGGGAGTGCCCTAGAGCTTAGATACCTGAGGACAAAGGTATATTTTTTACGAGCGTCTCGAGGCGAGATTTATGACGCTGAAAGAAATCAAATCAGATATGATTTTCGGTTAAATTAAGTTGTAGCCCAAAAAGACCGAATGATTTTAAGGGGCTTCCAAAAAATCGTATATATTGAGTAATTTTGAGATTTTAACTATCTCGATAAATTTGATATTTGAGGGTGTAATTGTAATTAGAGAATTATCCAAACGAAATAAGGATAAAAATTAAGAGCTTATGTGGTAAAATATTAAAGTTGAGGACTTGAAATAAGGGCTAAAATGTCATTTGGAAGAACTTTGGGGAATTAGCTTGGATTTCAAAAGTTAAATTCATTCTAGTTTTGGATTTCAAAAGCCATTCAATTATAGGTTTGAGTCTTTGGAGTCCATGGCTAAAATTGTGACAAGTGGCATAATGTGATTGGTTGAAGAAATCTATAAAAAGGAACCATGGGTTGTTCTCAAATCATTCCAAGAAAGTTTGAGGATTGAAGCACTCTAAGAGGAGGAGCTTTCTCTAGAGAGAGAGAAGGGAGTTCGATAAAAAGGCGGGAAGAAAGCGGCAAAGAAGCGACGGAGAACGAGCCTCGTCGGAGTTGCGGGTCTTTGTCGGAGTTTTCCAAAATCAGTCAGCAAAAAAGAGAGGTAAGTCCCATTTTTTTAAATAATTTTGTAGAGGGGGAAGAGAGGGTCGTGTAGGTTCAAACGAGGGTCGAATCGGAGTTAAAACGAGGGAGATATGGCCGAAATTGGGAAGCAGCGCGTGAGATACACATGCCGGAAGTGGCTGCGCGTGAAGGCGCGTGAGCCACATTCTTGGGGCGCGTGAGGCGCATGAGCCACCTTCTTAGGTTTACCAAAACACGTGTTTTCTGCAGAAACCTAGGCCGTTTGCTGTGAAATTATACCGTCCAAGAGATAAACCAATAAGGTGAGACTCCTACACTCCAAATCCTATTTTTTATTCTCTTATGAGAGACTTCTATTGCATGAGACGTGTTCTTTGAAGTTCCTGTACATATACTCTTGTTATTCTCTTACGTGAATTCATGTTGCATATATGAAATGTACTTTTTTGAAAATTATATACTATTAGCTTTTCAACTGTTGCATTTATAAAATTTGTGTGGTCATACTATTGTACCTATTTGTTATTGGCCAAGGGAAAAAGTCGGATATCCCCCGAGAAGTGCTATGCGTGTGCCATCGAGAAAGCTCTCGTGGGGAAGACCGTGAGCCTAAGGAACAACGGATGTGGTGCTTACATGAGTGCTATGAAGTCGAGCCAAAGTGACATGGTTAGGGACCTCCTGTAACACCCCGCTCCCACTTACGGGAGTTACTCGTGAACAATTACCCGAACTGTTCACCTGCCCGGTCTGAGATGAAGGGCGGACTATGTTTCAAGAAGAAACGCCCTAGGTGGGAACTAGGCTTCGTCTGGCCCTTCGCTTACCCAGGATCCATAAACACCCTAGGACCTCGCGAGTTTCTTATGAATGAAGAAATAACCCGCTACACCGCCCAAGGGCTTCAAGATGCTTCTTAACACCGGGCTAGACTAAGGGGAAAACTCATACTCAGAAAAAATCCTCCAATTTTTCCAACATTTCATCGCTCGGGGACTCCTTCGGGGATTTTATAATTTCTTCTATAGCCCAAAATCTCCCAAAATTGGGCCCTATTATTTCCCCTTTTATTCCCCTAATTTTTGAAATTTTTCCCTTTTTTTTTTTTTCGCGCGCGGGCCCCAAGGCCGGCTGGGCCCTCCCTGGGCCCGGCCGCGCACGCTGGCTGTGCGCCTGCCGTGCGAGCACCCGCGCGCGCCTGCTGACCTGCTGCCCCCCAATTTTTTCCAGCAACTCCCTTATTTTGAAGTTCCAACTTTCCAACACCCCAAAAATGCCCAAATTCTCTAGAATTTCCTTTCCATATATACACATCAAAATGTACCCTTTGGGCTTTAAGAAATCCTTACACAAGGCATATACAAATTAAGCAAAAATTTCAACATTTAGAAAAAAATATTCAAATGTCTTCATGCTCAAGCCTCCTTCTCTTGCCAAACCTTTCCATAGCATGCTTCAATACCTACAAGAGGTCAAATAAACCTCATGAGCTCCAAGAGCTCAATAAGGGTGCAATGACATAAAGTATGGAAATTAACAATATAGATGCCAATGCCATATGCAAGTGCCTAGGGTTTCAATGCCTCAACCCTCAAGGTTAAAGGCTTCAACATTCCCATCCCAACACACAATTTCATGGCCATGAGTCTCATACACACAAGCATATGCAAAGCAAGCACAAAATGTTAAAATGCATACAAAAGTCATGCTAGCCACCATCCACTTGGGGCTTTCCCCTTACCTCAATACTCCATGGATCTTCAAGTTTCCAACAACTTCAAGCCTCCAAAATCACTTTCTTTAATTTCCTCAAACTCCTTACATGAAAAACAAGCCTAGGATTATAAAGAGATCCTTTAAAATGAGAAATACAAGAAAATTATGTAACCTTTACCTCTAGGCTTCTTGGATTTCTTCTTCTCCTTTTTTTTCTTCTTTCTCTCTTCTTCCTTCCTCTTTATTTCCTTCAAATGGCTAAAGGGAAGACTTCCTCCATCTTCCTTTCTTTTCTTTCTCAAGACTCTTCAAATGGAAAAACTTGAGCTTGAAGGTCCACTTCCCTTTTTATACACTTTCATTTCTCTTTTCTTTTTGATTTATTTTCCTAGCCTTGATATTCCCAATTGCAAGACTTGATCCTAGCCTTTCATTTCTCCTTTACTTTTGAGAATAAATCTTGACCATTGGAAGAAGCACAATCCATAGCCCTTAGTCTTCTTTAATCTCAACCCTTGATGCATTTTGGAAGACTAAATCCCCACCATGCAAATTAACACAATCCATGTGTTTCTCAAGAATGAATCCTAGCCATGGACTTCTTTGGAGATCCAATCTCCACCATCCATTTCATTCTTCTATTGGATCCTTACATCCCATTTGGCAATCCATGCCAACATAAAGCCTTAAATTTCTACCATTAGATAAATTCCAATTTCAAGACTAATTTTCCACCATTGGATCAAGTCTTCAAATCCCATAAATATCCCATTTCTCATTTATTTAATTGGGACTAATTTCACCACATTAAATATGAAAGATAACTTGGAGAGACATAAATGATTTTCTTTCCCATTTATTTTAATCTCCCATTTTCCCCCATTAATGCTTGACCATTTTCTTTTCATTTGCAATTTCTTTTTATTGCAACAAAATCATTACACTCACATGGGCTAAATGGCTCATCTTTTCCATTCTTTTTGGTTTATTTAAATCCTTTAATTTTGCTTGAATAAGACCATGCCAAGTGTCACTCTAAGACACAAACTTGGCTTCCAAGTCTTCCATCTCACCCATCCATTAATTATAAACATAATTTACCAATTAATTATTTCCACTCCCATAATTAATTTCCTCCTTTTCTCATAATTAATTCCTTTATGAAATTTCTCTCCAAAATTACCAAAACACCCTTTGTGAATTTTCAATCCCATTTATTCCCACATAATGCAAAATGGGAACTAATTCACTTCCATATTCAATTCCACCTTGGAATTATCTCCAATGTACCAAATTACCCTTTTATTGGACTTTGCTATCCAAATTACCAAAATGTCCCTCTCATAGGGCACCTTCATCTCAAGGATTCAACACCTTCTCAAGGGCATTTTTGGAATTTTTCTTACTTCCTTTCCTGTTCTCCTAACACCGGTTACACCGGGTGTTACACCTCCTGAGAGGCGTTATGCGTGCGCCATTGAGAAAACTCTCGTTGGAGGAGGCGGACGTGTTCACAAGGCACTTCGGAGTAGTTCTCGTTGTCTTCTCATACATTTTATACCCGATCATGCATCGATATAAACTGTTTTTGGAGTTTCTCACTAGAAGATTCATCTTCTAATTGGACTATGTCCCTAGAATATTCAACGTTCCAGGTTCGATAAGCGGCTCTAAGGGAAAGGAGGTAGCTAAAGAATTAGCTTAAATTACTGTATATACCATGATTAGCATATTTTTGTGCGAACCTATGTAATTTTGGATATGTTTAAGATGTTCAATTATCACTTGATGATGTCCATGTAATATATTTTGTAGACGTCTTGAACAATTTTATAATAAATAAAATATTATGGTTGAGAACCATATCAGGTTCGATCTAGCTTTCACATTCCATATTTTAACGCCTGTCTTAGCTATTCAATTATTAGGTTTGTTAAGCTGAGAAAGTGAAAATTAGGGTTTTGGGGATATTGTATGATGTATGACAACTATTGTGATATGAAAAATTTTTATATTCCCGAAATCCTAAGTTATAACACGCTCAAGAAATTTGGGGTGTTACAGTTGGTATTAGAGCGAACCTAAGGAAAAGTTCGCATGTGGCTAGATGAGTAAAGCCACCGTAAGTTTTGGGAATTAGGTTAGGATTTTTAAAATATTTAGTGGCATACTCTTGTTGCTTATTCAAATTGAATTGTGCCATGCCGCAATGATTTAATAGATCGCCCTGTCTTCTTGCCAGATGGTGAATACAAGAAGGAACAGGTGCGAGAGAGGCAATGGTGAAGGAAGCAACACCAACTCACACCCAGGAGGTGGTATGGGAGGTCAAAGAGATGCACGAGCTGACGTTGGTGAAGGCCGGATTGATAGGATCGAGAGAATCCTAGAAGGCATGGCTGGGCGAATTTTGGAGTTGCAGCCCGAGCAAAGAAGAGTAGATTCCTTGGAGAGGTATCTACGACAAAATCTGCCAGTGTTTCGAGGAAAACCGATAGATGACCCCGCAATCAGTGAATACTGGTTGGACCAGACCGAAAAGATCCTACAAAGATTGAGAATCCTGAATGAAGACAAGGTCGAGTATGCGACCTATATGTTGGAAGAGGAAGCTGCCCAATGATGGAGGTTTATGCAGCGAGCGATACCTAACCGGACAAGATCTCAAGGGTCGGCGACAGATGTAGAATTGGGGGAGGCACCCCAAATGTCGTGGGAATGGTTTAAGGAGTTGTTCAATGGGAAATTCTTTCCCACTTGCTGGAAGTTGGCTAGAGCTCGAGAGTTTATGAACTTACGCCAAGGGCTAAATATGTCTATGGCCCAATACGAGGCTGAATTTTTGCAGTTAATCAAGTATATGCTGCTGTACAGGATGGATGATGTGGAGAAGGGACGAAAATTCTTACAAGGCTTGCGAATCGAGTTTCAACAGCTGATGAGCTTGGTCCATGTGGAGTCTTATGAAGATATAGTTTTCAAAGCTATGGCAGCTAAGGAGAATATGACGCGGGTAATAGAACTAAAGGCCACGACTGTTCTAGCTGGAGGACAATTAGAGAAATCCCACTCGACTATAGGATCTCGTGATGGGAAGATAGTGAAAAAGGGCAAGGCATGCTTTAAATTCAAGAAGAGGCACCCAGGAAAGAGGTGCGATGGCCAAAGCATTGTCTATTACACCTGTGGACAGCCCGGGCATACTTCCAGAAATTGCTCGAAGGGAATGGTCCAAGAAGGTAAAGCTATAGCAGCAACACCAGTGAACGTGATCTGCTACAATTGCAACCAGCACGGGCACATCTTGAGGAATTGCCAGAAGAAGAAAGAGCAGCTGCTAAGGATTGAAGAGGAAAAAGGGACCAGACAGGGGCGAGTCTATAATTTGACCAAGGAGGATGTAGAGGCGAATCCTGTAACTATATCCAAGGTACTCTTTTCATTTTGGATACTCCTGTGCATGCATTGATAGATCCAGGGTCTACTCATTCTTTTATATCGCATGCTTTGGTTGGGAGTTTGAGAGTAGAAACAAAGTCTATGAGGTGTCTTATGGTGATTTCGACACCTATGGGTAAGAGTATGAAGTCCTCAGAAATGGTGAGGGGATGTGAAATTAGCTTGAGTAACGTTCGGTTCCAGGTTGATCTGATTCTGTTAGAAGTATATGACTTCGACGTAATCTTGGGGATGGACTTCTTGTCCAAGTACGATGCCAATATAGACTGTCGTAGGAAGATAATGACCATAAGAAAACTCGTGGGAGGGTGGGTCAAATTTCAGGGGCAAGGCAACCCCGAGATTGGAAAGATGATTTCAGCAATAAAGGTAGCGAAGTTGCTGAGTCGAGGAGCTCATGGATTCATAGCTTATGCTCGGTTAGAAGAAAGAGAGGTACCAAAGCCCAATGAGGTGCGAGTGGTACTAGAATATGAGGACGTGTTTTCGGAAGAATTGCCAGGACTATCCCCACCTCAGGAAATCTGGTTCTCAATTAAGTTAGTGCCAGGAACCCAGCCGATATCAATTCTGCCATACTAAATGGCTCCGGCAGAGATGAAAGAATTGAAGAGTCAGCTACAGGAGTTGACTGATAAAGGGTTCATTAAGCCAAACACGTCGCCATGGGGAGCACCAGTGTTATTTGTAAAGAAGAAAGACGGGAGTCTAAGGATGTGCATTGACTACCGTCAGCTAAATAAGGCCACGGTAAAGAAAAAGTATCCACTTCCAAGGATAGACGAGTTGTTTAATCAACTACAAGGAGCGAAGGTGTTCTCGAAGATTGATTTGAGATCCGGATATTATCAACTGAGAATTAAACTAGATGATGTTCCAAAGACGGCATTTCGGTTGAGGTATGGCCATTTTGAGTATTTTGTAATGCCATTCGGATTAACTAACGCTCCAGTAGCATTTATGGATATTATGAATAGGGTTTTCAAGCCCTACCTGGATCTGTTTGTGATCGTTTTCATAGATGATATGTTGGTGTATTCTTCGAACGAGAGTGACCACGAGGAGCACTTGAGAATAGTGCTAGGAACCCTCAGGAAACACCAATTGTATGCCAAGTTCTCGAAGTGTGAGTTCTGGCTATCCCAAGTGGCGTTTCTTGGGCATGTGATCTCAGATGAAGGAATCTTAGTGGATCCAGCTAAGATTGAGGCTGTTCGAGGATGGAAGCAGCTGATGTGCGTGACCGAAGTACGAAGCTTTTTGGGATTGGCAAGCTAGTATCGAAGATTCGTGGAAGGGTTCTTGAAAATAGCTACACCTATGACAAAACTCATACGGAAGGAGGTAAAGTTTGAATGGACTACAAAGTGCGAGGAAAGCTTTCAAGAGCTCAAGGACAGACTGACCTCGGCACCTGTGCTGGCAATGCCTAGTGGGCCCGGTGGATATGTTGTATACACCGATGCCTCGAAGGTTGGTTTGGGCTGTGTATTGATGTAGCATGGTCGGGTGATTGCATATGGATCATGCAAGTTGAAAAGACACGAAGTGAACTACCTAACGCATGACTTGGAGCTGGCAGCGGTGGTATATGCTCTGAAGCTATGGAGGCACTACCTATATGGAGAGACGTTTGATGTATTCACAGATCACAAAAGTCTAAGGTATGTGTTCTCACAGAAAGAGTTGAACATGAGGCAACGACGATGGATCGAGTTCCTGAAGGACTACGACTACACCATCTTGTATCACCCGGGGCATGCCAATGCGGTAGCTGATGCTTTGAGTAGGACTATGCTTACTGTTATGGCTGGGTTGATGGCCCAGGAGTGGCTGTTAATTGAGGCTTTTAGCCCGATGACGGTGAGTATAGTGCCAAAGGGATCTTCTGTCCTAGTAGCTGGCCTGGCGGTTCAACTAGATCTGGAGATCGAGATACGAGAGGCTAGTGGGAGTGACCGGCATATATGTCTATGGGTAGATGAGCAAGGCCAACCCAAGAGTTCGGATTTTGAGATGCGAAATGGCATTCTCAGGTTTCGGGGTAGAGTGTATGTAACGCCCCGCTCCCACTTACGGGTGTTACTCGTGAACAATCACCCGAATTGTCCACCTGCCCGGCCTTAGGCGAAGGGTGGATCGTGTTTCAAGATGAAACGCCCTAGGTGGGATCTAGGCTCGTCCTTCCCTTCGCTGAATCCCAGGATTCGTTAGAGGAAATGGGCTTTAGCCACACTGCATTGGCTATAGGGAAAATCTCCTTTAGGCGCCTGATCGGGGCTGTCGAACACCGATAGATTAGATAAATGATGATTTGGATTTGCAGCAAGAGTGCAACCCTAAGTCGTCTCCCAACGAACCTTCAACGAATCTGTCAAAACAAGCTTAAACGGGGGGGGAAAGTTTTGATGAAAAACAGAAAACTAAACAAGCAAGAACACAAGAAATCAAGATGCAATCAATTGCAAACCAACCTTCTATCCCAGTTTTCATCGCCTTCTCAATATACCATTTGTTTAGTTTCAATTCTCAAACCAAAAACCAGAATAATCCTTTAACAACCGCCAAAGATTGGAAAGAAAACCAATAAACAGATTTCAGAAACCTCTTAGTTCGATTTATCAGTTTTGATTCCCCTTATTGTACAGATTTGAGATTGATTGAAATACCATTCAAACAGGTTGTTCTTGTTTCTAGTTAAAGCCTCAACCGAGCACAAAAACCTTGGATTCTCAAACAAAGACAATGCATGCATTCATCCAACCGGCATCAACACATACACAGATTTAAGAGAGAACAGAAACAAGAGAACAACAAAGTTAAAACTAAAAACAAACAGATTTCCATTAAAACCAAAGACTCAAACCGGGAACAAGGATGGTATTGCAACTGATTACAGAACCTTAGCCCTCCATCTTGACAAGAATAATGGGGAGAATGAAAGCTGGCTACTGTTCACGTCCTTCCAAAGAATTCTCTCCAAATCGGCCACTTAAGGTGCTTAAGTAGGGCTTAAGGAGGAAACCCTAGGATACTGCCACTTCACAGCCGATTTCGGATAGGTTAGAGCGCGTTATGGGCTTCGTCCTCTTCATAAGAATTGTAGATCAGGAAGATTAGATTAATTTGGGCTTTTGAATCACTTGATTTGGATAACGGACGCCCAAGATATGGCCCTTTTAAGGAATCAGCATCTGTGCAGCTTTCCTAATTTGACCCAACTTCCTAGTCCCGACTTTGAAGTGCTTTTTGAAGGCCCAAACGAACTCGGATTTGGACAAACCATACCTTTCCAGAAAGCCCTAGAAGTCCTCTGCAATATCTCTGAAGACATCATCTTCATTCTGGAACTTTATCTTGGCCAAAATACTGAAGGAAGTGCAGGAGGTTAAATCTGCCAATATTTGCCCTTACTTCTCTATCTCCAATTTCCAAGATATCTCATTGCCATCAAGATGTCTCATGCCCCATCTCATGCTCCCATAGCCCTAAACCTGGAAAAATAAAGTAAAACAGTGTGAAGCCCAATTCCTATAAAATGAAACCAAGATGAATAAAAAGGACACAACTAATGTGCAAAAAGACTAAATTTGAGGGTTAAATAGTATGAGAATATGTGTTCTATCAGCGCCCAATCACCATTTTCTCGTTAATTCTTTTTCATCAAAGAATTTTACCGGGCTCCAAAAAAAAATCACCATTTGAACCAATCCATTGATGGATCACCAATTTTTGGAGGAAAAACTCATCATTTTAAATTTTCCAAATTTTCGGTATTTTCTCCTAAATACCCGAAAAATCCATTTATTTTGAAAATTCCTCCGGGGCCCAAATTCAATTAAGAAATGCCCCAATTTCTCCCAAAAATTCCAATTTTTTTTTAAAAAATTTGGCCGGCGGGGCCCGCGCGGGGCCCCGCTAGGCGCTGGCCGCGCGGCATGGCCGCGCCCGCGCGCGCCTGCCCGCGCACTGGCACGGCCGCCCGCGCGCAGCCGCCTGCTGGCGCGCGCGGCTGCGGGCCTGCCTGCGCGCGCGCCCCCGCGCGCGGGCTGCAGGCTGCTGCCTCCAGCAGCCTGCAGCTGCCCCCCTTTCACTCCCTTTTTCTTTTTTTTTTTTTCTTTGGGCTATAAAACCCCAAATTTTCTTCCAGAATTTATATCAATAAATAAACTTCACTTATCATCAATATTAGCCTATTTTTCTCCAAAATTTAGGCTTAAACCACACTCTTAATGCTTCCAAACCTTCCAAATAACATTTCACCAAGACTTAGGCTTCCTCATGCCATAAGCTATAATCCAATAACCCACCTTCTAAATGAAACATACATTCCAAGATATAACAAACACACATGTTCTTGGGCTTTAACAAGCCATCATCAAACAAAAGAAATTACATCCCATAATTTTTAGGCTTAAAAGAAAAGCCATTACCAACCAAATACAATAATTAAATCAACACAACAACAATGCTTCCATAAGCCATAGCAAGCTCTTGGGTCTTCATTCCCATGCTTTCCCATGCCATTCTACCTTGTATTGATTTTTCCATGCTTTCACAACCTATATGTGAGGATAAAAACCTCATGAGCTATTAAGCTCAATAAGGGTGCAATGCCAAATAAATATGAACATAACAAGTTATATGATGCCAAATGCATGCAAGTGTGGCTAGGTTTCTTTGCCCTCACAACCCTCCAAGGTTAGAGGCATCAACCCACCATTTCATCAATGTTCTCAAACTAACCTATGGCCATAAGTCTCATGAACATAAAAGAACATGCCAATGCAACATATACATTTATGAAACATATTTAAAACTCATTGCAAGGCCACCCTCCCATGGGGCCAACCCTTACCTCTTCTTGAATATTAAATCTCCATTTCAAGAGAGCTTCCATCTTCAATTTCTTCCATCTAAGATGGCATTCCAAAAGAATTTTATTTTGCATACAAGCATACTAAAATGGAGAAAAGAAAGAATAAGGCTTACCTTAACTTCTTCTTCTTTTCTTCTCCATTTCCTTCCTCCATGAGAGACTTTCTTCTATCTCTCTTCTTTCTTCCTTCTTCATTTCTACAAATGGCCAAAAGGGAGACAAGTCTCCTACACTTCCCCTTTTATACTAGCATTTTTCAAATTCAAGAATGCATCCTAGCCATTCTTTTGGTGAGAACAAATCCTCACCCTCCAAACTAACACAATCCATGGCCTTAAGTCTTGCTTGAAATCCACCATTGGATCACCTTTGCCTTTACAAGACTTCATCTCCACCATTAAAAGAAAGCACACTTTTAATAGGATGGCAATCCATGCCATTTCTTCTCTTTAAATCCCCACCATTGGATTTATTCTCTATTTCAAGAATACATCTCATCCATTAGATCTTGAATTTCCCATTTAATTCTCATTTATTTAATTGAGACCATTTTCACAACATCACATTTGAGAGACATAAATCCCTCATTTTCCATTTAAATAAATCCCACCATTTTCCAAGCATTAATGGGTGACCATTTTCCCATTTTCCATTTGATTTATTTAATTCTCATATTTTCCAAGGCATTAATGGTGACCATTTACCATTTTCTTTTGGATTTTCCTTTAATCCAAATAATCATGCCTCTTATTAAATGCTTACAAGACCAATTATCATAACTTTTGCATTTATTTAATTCACCCAATTATACTTGAACCACAAAATGCCAAGTGTCACAACAAGACACTAACCTCGGCTTCCAAGTTTAATCTCATCTCTCCAAGTGGCATTACCACATTAATTCACAACTTAGGGAAAATATAATTATTCTCCTCAAATAATTTAATATCCACCATTTTCCCTATTTCAAAATTAAATTTCCTTTATGGAATTAAATTCCAAAATTCCCAATTACTCTTTGTGAATTTATTAATCCCATATATCTCCACATAAATACCAAATTGGGATTTTTATTCACTTACACACCTAATTCTTCATAGGAATTATTTTTAATTTATCAAAATACCCTTTATTGGATTTCTCTATCCAAATTACCAAAATACCCTTCTCATGGGCATTCTCAATCTCAAGGATCCATCACCTTCTCAAGGGTATTTTTGGAAGTTTACTTACTTCCTTTTTTATTCTCTTAACACCGGTTACACCGGGTGTTACATTCCACCCTCCTTAAAAGAATTTCGTCCTCGAAATTCACCTTACCATAATCTCCTGCCCAAGATAATCGTATTCTCGGGCTACATGGCAAATTCTCGTGCTCGAGAACCTCATAGCTTATTCATTTCTCACATTTACCTTGGGTTACACCTACCTCAAGGCTTTACTTTAGGCCTTTGATCCTCCGACTCTCGAGGACCTTCACCGATCGAATACCGCTTTGGCCTCCCGCCAAACCGCACTTTTTGGTCGCTGGTCTCGCTTATTGCAACGCTGTCCATCTTACAGATAGATTTTCCCTGCCTTGAAGCATCACTTTGCTGTCCACTTCCCATTTTCCATCAATCAAACAACTTTCACTAACATTGCTTCACTGATCAGTCTACCACGGTTTTACGCCGATCACACACGGCAACGTTTCACACTGCCAAATCACATGGCCACGATTTTACGTTGGTCCAACCAGCAACGTTTTAGCACTGATCATCCACCGCAATGTCTCTTTTAGTGCCCACAAGGCACTCCGACACCCATTCATCATGGCATACCGCCATTATCACACGCACGCATAGCCTAAGTTGATCCTCATGGCAACCTCTCATTACCGATCGACTTATCGTGCTAGCACTACATGGGAAGCACCTATTTAGCCCACCTTGCCAACTTCGACCATTTCATACATGGTCTTCTACCTTGACCAGCCGACCCTCATTTTCGATATGATTACGCAAAATCCACATACCTAACACCATGCCAGGTAATTACACCGTTCAACCGTACGTACATTACCCGAGTCCAACTCGAGCCTGGCGATGCACGCACCATTACAATCTCACCTCGAGCTTAACCATGCTCGGGCCACAACCTTCTCCCAACCAGGAGTTCTTTGTATTTAAGCACACGAGGTACTTACTAGCCGATATCACACGCTAGTAGGGGTCTCTTACCCATACAAGGGAATTCTTCACTGAGCAACCCCTCTTCAATTCTTCACCCCATTCCGACTTTTACAATCATGTCCCCATGCTAGGCCTTACCTTGGTTATCTACCCTACCACGAGTCCAGGATCTTACCATTTCGCTTTTAGGTCGCAGGACCATTAATCGGCCCTCGTCATCACCCACGGTGCGTGGCACAAGTGAATGGCTTGTTACCATCTGCTCAAACACTTACTACCTCGCACCAGTAGGATGACTCGTGCCTTTGGTCCGCACCACAACAAGCTAACTTGGTTACATCCCAACTCTTGTAGCGGTCTTTAGCCAACTTCACTCACCCAGCCTCAATTTCATTGGGACTTTTCAAATCTCCCCATTTCTCAACAAAGCCTCTTACTCTTGAGGCACGAACTTTCAGCCATCATACATTAGGTTCATTCTCAACCCGTAATAGACACCTGATTTAAACCATGCATAATGGTTCCTCTTGTCCTCCTTGGCAAGGACATCACCATAACAGCAACGAAATTTTTTTTTTTTTTTTCCCCACGATTGTTGCATTCCAAAATTCACCGATACCAGCTTTTATGGCCATTCGCACTCGGCTTCAAGGTCTTACCATGCACGATGGTTACCTTTGACCTTCCTGACCACTTCTTTTCCCTAATCGCGATGACGACACCAACATGCTATCGCAAGGACTTGCTGCTCTTTGAATCTCACTGGTCACCACAACCAGTACGACCCTACTCTCAGGCCGCCTTCCTGATATCACTATCTATAGTTATAACAGCTAGCTAGTTCCCTGAGAGACTCTGGCTTCTCTCAGATTTCTTATACACTTTACTACAGCTAACTCACACCTCTCGGTGAGCAACCACATGGCTCTAACACCATAACAGCTTCACTAGCCGATTTCCTTTCACAACCATTAACCTTAGACATGAGGTTAACTCTCATCGATTGCCCACACCTTAAGGCATCCCTTTAGCTGCATCACTCACAGCCATTAGGTGATTTCATCACCTCAACACTACTACTAGAAACCCATCTCGTCCCATCAGCTCTTTCTTCGAGCTCTCTTTACCCATTAGCGACATCTTAAATTCGCCTCAACTTCCATTTAACCAACTCGATTAACTCTAGCCGAATCGCTCGGCTCATAACCCACATAACCTTCCTCTAGGCACTGTACTTGCAATCATCGATTACTACTTCGATTTAAACTCCAGTCACTGGAAATCACCCCTGCCACTCCTGTGGAATTCACACTTCCATTGGATGCCGTAGGACTCACCTTCCTACTCAGGCACTTGCCATTACGCTGGCCTTTCCCCGGGTGACCTTTCCTGATAGAGTTGTAGCGCCTTAGGAGGTTTATCTCACATTGTTGCCTCATGTGCAACTTTTCTTGGGAGAACATCTCAAGTTCTACCCTAACCACAATTCCACTACCATTGATAGTTCTCATTCCGAAGCCACACTCCTCTAAGTGGCACATTTCTGCCCTGACCAACCATCTTTCATCACCTTGCATCTCTTTCTCACAATTTGCATGGTTTAACCACCAGGACCCACTGAACCATTCTACTAAAGGCATGCACGGTTCCATCAAGGCTTTACCTCACCGCCCCCGAGCCTCACGCTTCATTATTGCCATCAGGTGCTACCACCTGGCAATCTCTCGTGTGCCATCAACTGGAAACCCTTCTAGTGCCACATGAGGACACTTCCTCATTTTGCATCGACACAACCAAGACTAACACCAGCCTGGGCAATTGCGCACCTTCACAGATTTCAAATCGTGCCTTAGCCACACGTTCAGCCTACCACAACTCACATCACTGGATTAGAGATTGCTTTATTTGAAACCTCCGCACGCTTTAATTTCCCCATTTGATGGTTGGCTTCCATTTCGTAAGTCTCGCCCTCCACGGCACTTACATATCATTCTCGAGCCATTTACCAACTCTACCAATCAATCCCATCTTCATACATTACTGCAAGATCACATTGGATACATCATCTCAATTTACCAGATCACTACGATCGATTTAACCACAGCTATATTAGCATCCTTTAGCAAGGAGCATCGTCACACCTCTTGTTATCACACCACAAGATATCACTCCCTCGATTCACAAACTTTCTTGCTGCCTTGACACCCACAGCACTACCACCATACTTCAACCCTTACGGAATTTTTTAGGTCTGGCTCAGGAATAACCTACAGCATACCCCAGGTCTTCGGCGTCTAATTGTCTCCACTACAGACGAGTTACTCCACGTAGAGGGCTGCAGTCCCTCCTGTGGACTAACCGTCTGCATCTAGTGGTCCCTAGCATTAGAGCCGTCACTGATAGGTGTCAACCATAGCATTATTCCCACGCTAAACTCGTTTCTTTTCCTCGGGTTTCTTTCTCAAACATCTCGTAGATCTTCAGTCCTTGGCCATCTGCATAATCACTGTGTTGCCCTGTGCTTCAGGCGCGCCAACACCTGGTCACCATCGTCGTGTCACTCCCATACACTGGCCCAACACTGGTTCCCCATCGTATTGCCCTATGCTTCGTAGAGTCAACACCCAATCACGTGTCACTCCCATACACTGGCCCAACACTGGTTCCCCATCGTGTTGCCCTGTGCTTCAGAGAGTCAACACCTAATCATTATTACCGTGTTGTCCCTTACACTGGCCCAACAACAGTTTCTTACAGCATGGCTCAAGTCTCACTCTGATCTGTTTCGCATCCCGTAGTGTGACTTTCAGCCTTCCAGTCACACTTTTGATATCGAATCTCCGCATGACTACCTCGCCACGCTCGCAGCCACTATACCTACCAAGCGTCCTACTCGACAACAAATCTATCAGATCCCTAACGCGTTCCGCGATTCCTCCTTAGGACTACTCTAAATATAATCCTTTATAGGAGATTCTCGGTCTCACTTGACCAATTTTTTCCTAAGGTGCTGCTCCAGATCTTCGACATTCGACCGTCACCTGCAGTTCACTAAATCGCTCAGGCCCACGGGCCACTTGCCCTCAACAAGAGCCAACTCATTAGTCCTCTGCCACACGGTCATAGCATCAGATCCATCACACCGAGCTTTGCACCCGTAGCTTCCAAGCTATTTAAAGCCTCTCGTGCTACGATGGTTCTGCCACCACCTTACCCGAGCCATCTCGCTTGGTTATCCTTGCCTTGATAACCTCAAGCTCGTACCATAAGCCCTGCTCCTCAAGTCTTTACATCTCTTATCACCTAAGGGACTCTCAGACCACTTCGCATTTTGAGGCCTCATGATCTTACCTCACAAGATCATATCTCGCGGCTCTCATTCCACATTTGGAAGTTCCAACTTTCCATGGCAATAAACTCAAACCATCATGATTTATTTCATCACCTAGCTCATCCCCAAAGCTTGGTTATCAACGATCTCTCAGTCCACAACCGACACGCTGAGCTTACCTCAAGCTCCTGCACCCATAACCATGGAGCGCCTTGCATTACCCTCTAGGTGAATTGAGACCTCTCATCTCTCCTTGCACACTCACGCATACACTCAGTCACTACGCCCGGCCTGGCCTTCCACACGCCTCGCTCGGGCTTCCTTGACTTGGAATTAAAATTCCTGGGCTTTCACCTTGCTCACATGCCCCTGCCCACTTGGCATCCGAAGTTGGCATTTCTTGTGCGCGCATAGTCCACGGATGTCCTGTTGCCAATATTTACTACCCTCGGCCACTCACCGTTCATACCCTTCACTGGGCGACCTCCGCGTCTCCCATCAAGGGTCTCTCAACCTTAGGTGTCATCTCGACCCTAGGCATCATGACTAGGGTCTATTCACCTCTCATCTTCCGACCTTAGGCGTCTCGCCTGACCCCAAGCGTCAATGAGAGTTTTAATTAGCCCCTCATCCATCATTCACATGAACGGTCACTTGGCCTTTCACAATTAGGAGTCATGGCTCCCACACGCATATCTATACATGCCCAACTCCTTTATCCCAATTCTGGATTCCCTTGGATTCCAGCTCGACTCACTTGGGATTTCCATTTCACACAAGCACCCGTTAGGGTCCATTTGCCACACTGCTATCCTTTCTTAGGATATATACTGTTTCATCATGAAACCAACTAGGGTCCACTCACACCCTAGGCACGTCCCACCCAGGATCTCCATAACCATACGATCACCTCGGACCATATGCATCCCTCATGCATAACACACACCCGACTCCCCTCGGAGTCTTTTTGCAAGCCACCAACGTCACGCCTACTCTAGCTATGACTGGCATACACCTCACATGCTTGCTTCGCCTCGAGCCTCTTCACAAGCAACTTTAGCTTGCTCCATTCCCGGAGTTCGTCACACGACCTGTTGACGATTTCTTTCTTTGGGTTTCAAGCTAATTTCAACCCTAGCTCACCCTAGTTCAAGCACACAACCCTTAACACGCCATCAATACGGGAACAACTCCATTCCCTTACACATGCTTGACCATATCCCCAACATAGGGATACTCCGCTAACCCATTCACGGATTAGTTATACCTCGAGCCTCCAGGCCCTTTCATGGCTCTTGTCATGATTCGGCTTCGTGTCCCCACACAAGCCTCAACACTCCACTCATAAGGAAATCTCATCCTTAAAATGCTTCATGAACACCCAAATTTCCACATTCGGGTTCTTAATACCAATACCCACACTTTGGCATTTCACTCCTCACTGCTCGACCCGTATATCTTTTACGGCATATCATCTCAAACATGATATTTTCCCTATTCCCATAGCAAAAATATCCGAGCATTCCATTCGCATCACTACAGTCCTCCATGACTCGACCCAACCCCTAGGGTCCTCGGTCACTTGTGGTTCTACCTCCAAGGCCTTCCGATCAACCTTCAACCACATTTCTCCAAGCATCCTCTACTTGATGCTCCAACCATGCTCTGATACCAAACTGTAACGCCCCGCTCCCACTTACGGGTGTTACTCGTGAACAATCACCCGAATTGTCCACCTGCCCGGCCTTAGGCGAAGGGTGGATCGTGTTTCAAGATGAAACGCCCTAGGTGGGATCTAGGCTCGTCCTTCCCTTCGCTGAATCCCAGGATTCGTTAGAGGAAATGGGCTTTAGCCACACTGCATTGGCTATAGGAAAAATCTCCTTTAGGCGCCCAATCACCATTTTCTCGTTAATTCTTTTTCATCAAAGAATTTTACCGGGCTCTAAAAAAAAATCACCATTTGAACCAATCCATTGATGGATCACCAATTTTTGGAGGAAAAACTCATCATTTTAAATTTTCCAAATTTTCGGTATTTTCTCCTAAATACCCGAAAAATCCATTTATTTTGAAAATTCCTCCGGGGCCCAAATTCAATTAAGAAATGCCCCAATTTCTCCCAAAAATTCCAATTTTTTTAAAAAAATTTTGGCCGGCGGGGCCCGCGCGGGGCCCCGCTAGGCGCTGGCCACGCCCGCGCGCGCCTGCCCGCGTGCTGGCACGGCCGCCCACGCGCGGCCGCCTGCCCGCCCGCGCGCGGCCACCTGCTGGCGCGCGCAGGCTGCAGGCTGCTGCCTCCAGCAGCC
Organism: Diospyros lotus; assembly: GCF_014633365.1. Taxonomy (NCBI): domain Eukaryota; kingdom Viridiplantae; phylum Streptophyta; class Magnoliopsida; order Ericales; family Ebenaceae; genus Diospyros; species Diospyros lotus. The sequence goes on along the minus strand of NC_068343.1, from coordinate 38,599,351 downwards.
TGCAGCTGCCCCCCTTTCACTCCCTTTTTCTTTTTTTTTTTCTTTGGGCTATAAAACCCCAAATTTTCTTCCAGAATTTATATCAATAAATAAACTTCACTTATCATCAATATTAGCCTATTTTTCTCCAAAATTTAGGCTTAAACCACACTCTTAATGCTTCCAAACCTTCCAAATAACATTTCACCAAGACTTAGGCTTCCTCATGCCATAAGCTATAATCCAATAACCCACCTTCTAAATGAAACATACATTCCAAGATATAACAAACACACATGTTCTTGGGCTTTAACAAGCCATCATCAAACAAAAGAAATTACATCCCATAATTTTTAGGCTTAAAAGAAAAGCCATTACCAACCAAATACAATAATTAAATCAACACAACAACAATGCTTCCATAAGCCATAGCAAGCTCTTGGGTCTTCATTCCCATGCTTTCCCATGCCATTCTACCTTGTATTGATTTTTCCATGCTTTCACAACCTATATGTGAGGATAAAAACCTCATGAGCTATTAAGCTCAATAAGGGTGCAATGCCAAATAAATATGAACATAACAAGTTATATGATGCCAAATGCATGCAAGTGTGGCTAGGTTTCTTTGCCCTCACAACCCTCCAAGGTTAGAGGCATCAACCCACCATTTCATCAATGTTCTCAAACTAACCTATGGCCATAAGTCTCATGAACATAAAAGAACATGCCAATGCAACATATACATTTATGAAACATATTTAAAACTCATTGCAAGGCCACCCTCCCATGGGGCCAACCCTTACCTCTTCTTGAATATTAAATCTCCATTTCAAGAGAGCTTCCATCTTCAATTTCTTCCATCTAAGATGGCATTCCAAAAGAATTTTATTTTGCATACAAGCATACTAAAATGGAGAAAAGAAAGAATAAGGCTTACCTTAACTTCTTCTTCTTTTCTTCTCCATTTCCTTCCTCCATGAGAGACTTTCTTCTATCTCTCTTCTTTCTTCCTTCTTCATTTCTACAAATGGCCAAAAGGGAGACAAGTCTCCTACACTTCCCCTTTTATACTAGCATTTTTCAAATTCAAGAATGCATCCTAGCCATTCTTTTGGTGAGAACAAATCCTCACCCTCCAAACTAACACAATCCATGGCCTTAAGTCTTGCTTGAAATCCACCATTGGATCACCTTTGCCTTTACAAGACTTCATCTCCACCATTAAAAGAAAGCACACTTTTAATAGGATGGCAATCCATGCCATTTCTTCTCTTTAAATCCCCACCATTGGATTTATTCTCTATTTCAAGAATACATCTCATCCATTAGATCTTGAATTTCCCATTTAATTCTCATTTATTTAATTGAGACCATTTTCACAACATCACATTTGAGAGACATAAATCCCTCATTTTCCATTTAAATAAATCCCACCATTTTCCAAGCATTAATGGGTGACCATTTTCCCATTTTCCATTTGATTTATTTAATTCTCATATTTTCCAAGGCATTAATGGTGACCATTTACCATTTTCTTTTGGATTTTCCTTTAATTCAAATAATCATGTCTCTTATTAAATGCTTACAAGACCAATTATCATAACTTTTGCATTTATTTAATTCACCCAATTATACTTGAACCACAAAATGCCAAGTGTCACAACAAGACACTAACCTTGGCTTCCAAGTTTAATCTCATCTCTCCAAGTGGCATTACCACATTAATTCACAACTTAGGGAAAATATAATTATTCTCCTCAAATAATTTAATATCCACCATTTTCCCTATTTCAAAATTAAATTTCCTTTATGGAATTAAATTCCAAAATTCCCAATTACTCTTTGTGAATTTATTAATCCCATATATCTCCACATAAATACCAAATTGGGATTTTTATTCACTTACACACCTAATTCTTCATAGGAATTATTTTTAATTTATCAAAATACCCTTTATTGGATTTCTCTATCCAAATTACCAAAATACCCTTCTCATGGGCATTCTCAATCTCAAGGATCCATCACCTTCTCAAGGGTATTTTTGGAAGTTTACTTACTTCCTTTTTTATTCTCTTAACACCGGTTACACCGGGTGTTACAGTGTACGTGCCAAACCTTCGGGAGTTGAGATAGAAAATTTTGTATGAAGCCCACAGAGCTAAGTATACTGTGCACCCAGGAGCCACAAAGATGTATCGAGATATTCGGGAAATCTATTGGTGGCCAGGGATGAAGGCCAGTGTGGCTAGAAGGGTGGCACAATGTGATATATGCCAAAGGGTAATGATTGAGCACCAGACACCCGTAGGGTTGATGAGACCTTTGGAAGTTCCTGAGTGGAAATGGGAACATATCATGATGGATTTCGTGACAGGATTTTCGAAGAATCGAAGGGGCTATGATGCCATTTGGGTGGTGGTAGACAGGTTGACAAAGTCAGCGCATTTCCTACCTACGAGGATGGATCAACTGATAGAAAATTTGCAGAGCAGTACGTGAAGGAAATCGTACGACTCTATGGTGCGCCGATAAGTATAGTTTTAGATTGGGACCCGAGTTCACCTCGAGATTTTGGGAAAGTTTGCAGGAATGCATGGGAACCCAGCTGAAATTGAGTACGGCTTATCATCCGCAGACTGACGGGCAATCAGAGAGGATAATCCAAATGCTTGAAGATATGTTGAGATCCTGTGCCCTTGAATTTGGAGGAAATTGGGAGGAGCATCTTCCATTGGTAGAATTCGCTTACAACAATAGTTACCACGACAGCATCGGGATGGCTCCTTATAAGGCTTTGTATGGAAGAAAGTGTCGGTCGCCCATCTATTGGACCGAAGTAGGGGAACAACAGATGTTAGAGCCTGAACTTGTGCAGCAGACTACCGATAAGATTCGAATAATCCAAGAGAGGATTCGAGCTACGCAAAGCCGACAAAAAATCTTACACAAATCAAAGAAGAAGGGATCTAGAGTTTGAGGTAGGGGATCTAGTGTATCTCAAGGTGTCACCCCAGCATTTGGTGACGCGTGGAAACGGTAAAGTAAAGCTAAAGCCAAGGTATATAGGACCATATCCTATCGTGGAAAGAGTCGGACCTTTGGATTATTGATTAGAGCTTTCGCCTAGCATGTCTGGGATTCATAATGTGTTCCACGTCTCCCAACTTCGAAGGCATGTGCCAGATCCAACTCTCGGAGTTCGGGTGGAGACAATTGAGCTAAGGAATGACTTGACCTACCCAGAGTAACCTGGAGCAATTTTAGATCGCCGAACTCAAGTGTTGCGAAATAAAGAGATATCGTTAGTGAAGGTTTAGGGGGGAAAGCACTCGGATGACGAGGCAACGTGGAAACTTGAGGAAATAATTAGGAAGAAATATCCTCATTTGTTCGAGGAAATGGAAATAGAGTAGGAAATTTTTATATTTTCTTCCAAAATTTGTATGCAATAATTTTTAACCTTCAATAATATTGATTATGTTTCAAATTTCGAGGACAAAATTCTTTTAAGGGGGGGAGAATATAATACCCCATATTTTCGTGAAGATGCCACATATTTTAAGTGAGTTTAAAATACCGAAAAATATGTTTGAAATGGCAACAAGTTACCAAATCAATCGCAGGGAGTGCCCTAGAGCTTAGATACTTGAGGACAAAGGTATATTTTTTACGAGCGTCTCGAGGCGAGATTTATGACGCTGAAAGAAATCAAATCAGATATGGTTTTCGGTTAAATTAAGTTGTAGCCCAAAAAGATCGAATGATTTTAAGGGGCTTCCAAAAAATCGTATATATTGAGTAATTTTGAGATTTTAATTATCTCGATAAATTTGATATTTGAGGGTGTAATTGTAATTAGAGAATTATCCAAACGAAATAAGGATAAAAATTAAGAGCTTATGTGGTAAAATATTAAAGTTGAGGACTTGAAATAAGGGCTAAAATGTCATTTGGAAGAACCTTGGAGAATTAGCTTGGATTTCAAAAGTTAAATTCATTCTAGTTTTGGATTTCAAAAGCCATTCAATTATAGGTTTGAGTCTTTGGAGTCCATGGCTAAAATTGTGACAAGTGGCATAATGTGATTGGTTGAAGAAATCTATAAAAAGGTATGGGTTGTTCTCAAATCATTCCAAGAAAGTTTGAGGAGTGAAGCACTCTAAGAGGAGGAGCTTTCTCTAGAGAGAGAGAAGGGAGTTCGGCAAGAAGGAGGGAAGAAAGCGGCGGAGAACGAGCCTCATCGGAGTTGCAGGTCTTCGCCGAAGTTCACCAAAATCAGTCAGAAAAAAGAGAGATATGTCCCTTTTTTTGATAATCCTATAGAGGGGGAAGAGAGGGTCGCGTAGGTTCAAACGGGGGTCGAATCGAAGTTAAAACGAGGGAGATATGGTCGAAATACAAAAATGACCCAATGTTGTCCGAAATCTGGAAGCAGCGCGTGAGATACACGTGCCGGAAGTGGCTGTGCATGAAGGCGCGTGAGCCACCTTCTTGGGGCACTTGAGGGCACGTGAGGCATCCATTTACCTTCAAAATTTTCAGTTATGCCCCTACTTTAATATCCTTCCAGCCTATATAAAAATCTTTGAGGTTAGGTTTACCAAAACGCGTGTTTTTTGCAGAAACCTAGGCCGTTTGCTGTGAAATTATACCGTCCAAGAGATAAACCAATAAGTTGAGACTCCTACACTCCAAATCCTATTTTTTATTCTCTTATGAGAGACTTCTATTGCATGAGACGTGTTCTGTGAAGTTCCTGTACATATACTCTTGTTATTCTCTTACGTAAATTCATGCTGCATATATGAAATGTACTTTTCTGAAAATTATATGCTATTGGCTTTTTAACTGTTGCATTTATAAAATTCGTGTGGCCATACTGTTGTACCTATTTGTTGTTGGCCGAGGGAAAAAGTCGAATATCCCCCGAGAGGCGCTATGCGTGCGGCATCGAGAAAGCTCTCGTGGGGAAGATCGTGAGCCTAAGGAACAACGGATGTGGTGCTTGCATGAGTGCTATGAAGTCAGGCCAAAGTGACATGGTTAGGGACCTCCCGAGAGGCGCTATGCATGCGCCATTGAGAAAGCTCTCGTTAGAGGAGGCTGACGTGTTCACGAGGCACTTCAGAGTAGTTCTCGTTATCTTCTCATACATTTTATACCCGATCATGCATCGATATAAACTTTTTTTGGAGTTTCTCACTAGAAGATTCATCTTCTAATTGGACTATGTCCCTGGAATATTCAACGTTCCAGGTTCGACAAGCGGCTCTAAGGGAAAGGAGGTAGCTGAAGAATTAGCTTAAATTACTGTCTATAGCATGATTAGCATATTTTTGTGCGAACCTATGTAATTTTGGATATGTTTAAGATGTTCAGTTATCACTTGATGATGTCCATGTAATATATTTTGTAGACATCTTGAACAATTTTATGATAAATAAAGTATTATGGTTGAGAACCATATCAGGTTCGATCTAGCTTTCGCATTCCAAATTTTAACGCTTGTCTTAGCTATTGAATTATTGGGTTTGTTAAGATGAAAAGGTGAAAATTAGGGTTTTGGGGATATTGTATGATGTATAACAGCTATTGTGATATGAAAAATTTTTATATTCCCGAAATCCTAAGTTATAACACGCTCAAGAAATTTGGGGTGTTACATTAATTGGCCGAGCCCCCGAACAGACATTCAGTCGGTGAGATATGATCTCTGGATTAATTCTAGGCATGTTGACGGGCGTACAAGCAAATATGTCTGTGTAGGACAGTAGGCATTTAATGACCTTCTCTTTATCTGGATCCTCTAGTTGCCTCTCCTCCCGCACTTATCTTTCGCTATCACCGGGGCTTAGAGAGATGGCTTCAAATGTTTCTACTGGATGAGGCTTGTTAGCTTCAAGAGTTTGTTCACTAATCATTAAAGTCTCTTCGGTTGTTGTTTTCTCTTTCCCCTTGGTGCCTCTTGTAGAGTTCACGTAACACACTCTGGCTTGTTTCTGATTACCTCTTACCTGGCCTACCCCCTAGGGCGTAGGGAATTTCATTAGCAAATATCCCAGAGAAATGGCGGCTCTCACAGCATTAATGAGGGAATGTCCTGGGATCACGTTATAAGCAGTAGAAAAGGTCTTGACTACTATGAAATTAACCTGCCGAGTGATCACCTGAGGGTAGTCCTCTAGTGTAATGGGCAGCTGCACTGACCCGACCACTAGCACCACCTCTCATGTGAAGCTGTACAGAGGCGAAGTGACCGTCTTTAATCGGTCATGGGCAATATGCATCTTTTCGAAACAGTTCCAGTATAATAGATTAACAGAGCTTCCGCTGTCTACTAGTATCCTTTCAATGGGGTGCTTAGCAATAACGACAGAGATAACCAAGGGATCATCGTGAGGTAGCAGCACATCCCCCCTGGTCTTCAGGTGTGAAAATAATGGGGTCTTCGTCTTCTTGAATCTTGGCCACCGAGTTTACGTGCAACACCTGTCGCGCATACGCCTTTCTGGCAGAAGAGGAATCACCTGCTAAATTTTCTCCCTCCTGAGATCACGTGTATCTTATCCATAATGGGCTCATTGTCATTTTCTCCGGCGCTTGGTCCCGTCTCTTCCCCCCTCTGATTGTTTCTTCCCCCTTCCTTCTGTCGAGGCTGCTGGTTTTCCCTTTTGTTTGTGGCATCATACTTAGGACAGGGGGGCCTCCTCTGATTATCCCTCTTGGACCCATCTCCCCTATTCTGTTGATTTTTTGGCTTATCCAATATAAATCGGTCAAGCTTCCCTTCCCTGATAAGCTGTTCAATCTGGTTGTGTAACTCACTGCACTGCTCTGTAGTGTGCCTCGGGGACTCATAAAACTTGCAAAAAGAGTCCTTGTTCTTGCCTAGAGGCTGGCTAGAATGTGGGGGAAAGTTAATGAGTCCTGTATGGGCAATGGATGAGAGGATTGCAACTCTTGGCTCAGTGAGGGGGGTGAAACTTCGAAATTGCATCTTTGGGGGCTCCTCTCTCCTTTGCACTTCATAGCTTGATTTGGCGCAATGTCGTTTTGCCTTCCTTTCCTTTTTCCTTCCCATGCTTCAAGAATTTCCATTTGGACGACAAATTGCTTTGCATGGGCGAATAGTTCGGTCATTGAATCTGGCTCGAAAAATGCTAGGGATCTTCTCAGCGGGGCATACGTGGTTCCGTTAAGCAAAGTCGAGGCTGCCAAACTGATCAAGAGGTCCCTTACTTCCTGTGTGGTAGCTCTAAGCTGCTCAGTGTACTGTTTTAGGGACTCATTGGGTCTTTGTTGCAAGCTCATTAAATACATGGCACTCTTCTTCTTCGAGATATAGGCAGAGAATGCTTCTAGAAATTCTTTTTTAGCTGTTCGAATGACTTGATATTTGTCCACATATAGGACTGAAAGGACCACATATAGGACTGTCGAATAGTTCCCTATGAGCAATATATTGTCCACATATAGGACTAAAAGGACCACCACGCTCCCACTAACCTTCTTGTAAACACAAGGATCAACTTCCCTTTTGTGAAAAATCAAACTTTTGATCTTTTCATCAAAATATTGATTCTAACTCCAGGATGCTTGCCTTAGTCCATAAATGGACCTTTGCAAGTTGCAAATCTTATTTGCATGTTTATAAGTAACAAAACCGTCAGGCTGTGTCATATACACATCCTCGACCAGGTTTCCTTTAAGGAAAGTTGTTTTGTCATCCATCTGCCATAACCCAGAATCAATATCAAACATTACCTCATCATAGGTAGTAGGCTCATCGTTCTCAAGTAGAAGCACATCTCCATGTGCCGAGATGAGAAATCCATATCTCTCTTGCTCGCGACGAACCCTCATCGACCTACGAGGTTCTTGTGTAGAAGGTTGGGGAGTTGACACAACATCTTGTGTCTGATCTTTCTCGGGTTCCTAGATGTAACGCCCCGCTCCCACTTACGGGTGTTACTCGTGAACAATTACCTGAACTGTTCATCTGCCCGGTGTGAGATGAAAAGGGCGGACTATGTTTCAAAAAGAAACGCCCTAGTTGGGAACTAGGCTTCGTCTGGCCCTTCGCTTACCCAGGATCCATAAACACCCTAGGACCTCGTGAGTTTCTTATGAATAAATAAATAACCCGCTACACTGCCCAAGGGCTTCAAGATGCTTCTTAACACCGGGCTAGACTAAGGGAAAACTCGTACTCAGAAAAATCCTCCAAATTTTCTGCTATTTCATCGCTCGGGGACTCCTTCGGGGATTTTATAATTTTTCTATAGCCCAAAATCTCCCAAAATTGGGCCCTATTATTTCACCTTTTGTTCCCCTAATTTTTTGAATTTTTTCCTTTTTTTTTTTTTCCGCGGGCGGGCCCCACGGCCGGCTGGGCCCCCCCTGGGCCCGGCCGTGCGCTGCCTGGGGCGGCCGCGCGCCTGCGCAACTGTGCGCGCGCGCCCGCACGCCCGCGCGCGCGCGCACGCCCGCCCCCAGCTGCTGTCGGACCTGCTGCTCCCAAAAAAAATTTCCAGCACCCATTTTTTTTGAAAATTCCACTTTCCAACACCCCAAAAATACCCAAATTCTCCAGAAATTAAAATAAATAAAATACCTCACTTTTCTTCAAATTTACCTTTATTTCTCCATAAATAAGGCTTAACAATATTTTTGATGCTTCCACAACATACAACAACCATTCACTAAATTGCAACAAGCTTACACAACCCCTTGATGCTTAAATCCCCCTTTATTAAGAATATAGCTTACACTATATTTGCTACATCATACATCCAAAAATAAAGGTAATTTACAACATGCTTTGGCTTCCAAAACCCAAGCTAAATTACATGAGTTCCTTAGGGTCTTCATTTCATCAAGCATGCTTACCCTTCCAAGATTCCTTCCTTCTTGCACATGAGATACCTACATGGTGAGGATAAAACCTCATGAGCTATTAAGCTCAATAAGGGTGCAATAACAATAGTATGAACATGAAAATAAATGTGATGCCAATGCATGTATGCAACATGGTTAGGGCTTCCACATCCTCACAACCACCTTGGTTTGAGGCTTTAATCTACCCTACCCCACTCAACCTCATGGCCATAGGTCCTAGCTCAAACAACATGCCAATGCACACATAGAAATCATGCATCATACTTACAACTTGCAAGCCACCATCCCATGGGGCTATCCCTTACCTTTTTCCATTCTTTGAAGTTTCCACATGCTTTAACTTCAAGGCCTTCATTGCTTTCAACCTTTGCTCTTTCTCAAGAAACCCCTTAAAAAAAACATAAGGTAGCAAAGCCACCATACAAGAAAGATAAAGGATTTCTCTTTATTACTATAAGGTAGAGACCTTGTAATACCCAGGAATGATTTGAGGTCATAAATAATATTTGATAAATGGTACAAGTGGAATTATCAAAAGAATAAGGCTTTAGGACACACTATTGCAGTCTTAAAAGACCGAAGTGGCTCGAGGGAGTACCCCAGACCTTAGATAGCCAAGGAAAATGGTATAATATCGACAAGTGATTCGAATTATGATTTTTAGTGATTAAATAAATTGGATCAGGAACAGTTTTTGGTACAGCTATTGACCGGGCTGAGGAAAACCGAATCGACGTAGGAGACATCCGAAAAGTCAACGGAGCATGTTGGGGACTAGTATTTAATGTGTAGAACAACCCTTAAGCGATTTCGGGTTGAATCAAATGGATTTAAGGTCAATTTGACCAATCGGGCCTAAGTGCAATTTTCTAATTTTACCCGAGGGAAGTCAAAACGGTAATCTTTCAGGAATCTTGAGGGTCAAATGAGATGTACTAAACTTGTGGGACTTAGAGGTATATTTGGATTTATTAGGGGTGCTTTGGAAGGGGGCAGAAATGTCATTTGGAAAGTCAAGGGGGTGAAAGTGCAAATTATCAAACTTGCATAGTGTGAACACAGCAACCAGATTTCGGCCGCCGCAAATCTTTGCACGTGGAGGCCGATCTCGGCAAAGGGATGGCCAAGGGCGACCTGGGGGAGGTGGTAGCCGGCGCGAGGATGCTTGGTGACCAAGCTATGGCCGGTGATTGGCCAGATTTCGACCGGTTTTTGGGTATAAAAGGGGCCGAGGGTTTCGGATTTTGGAGCTCAAAATCGATCGTGTTTTTGGATGTTTTTGAGAGAGTGATTAAGGGGCTTTTGATCCTTGCATCGAGGAGAAGAGATTGGGAGTAATTTGAAGCATTTTGGTGTGAGTTTGAGGGTTGTTCGAGTTTGGCCGAGAATCGGAGGCGGTCCGCCACCGCGGACCTGCAACTGGCCGTTTGGGCCATTTTCCGGCGAGCTTTCGGCCTAAAAATGGTGCCGTTGGGATCGACTCACCGAGGGCTTGAAGGGGGTGTGCTTAGATCGGTCATCGGAGGGGTCGTCGCCGGCGGGTCTTGAGGAAGAAGACGACGCGCGTGGCTGCACGCGCCAGCCTCCACGCGCAGCCACGCGTAGGGCGCGTGAGAGCGCGTGCGAAGGGCTATTTTGGTAATTTTAATTCCAATATTTTTATTTAATTATTCTAGGAATTATTGTGTTGAAATATTTCGGAAAATAGTTGAAGAAATAATTATTTTGGAATTAACGAGGAGAAAATTGGGAGAAAATAGAGAAAATTATGGAAAAATGAGGAAAATGGATTTTAATGCTTCCTTAATTAAATATGGTGTTTAGGAAGTACTGTGGCTCGAGGTTGAGTATAAGTTCAAGCATTTGGGATTTGGCACGCAAACCGAGGCGTTGCACGAGGATCGAGGCGATCTGAATACATTCGAGGTGAGTGGTTTGATTCCAACTTTTTCCTTGTCTTGGAAGTATTTTTAGGTGCCTGTGGTGAGTTCTAGTGAGCGGTTATACCCTCCTAGACATAGATTGTTTTACAAGGCTTTGCTTATGATCATTGTGTCGATATTTGCTACATTGCATTAACTGTTTTATTTTAAAATGTTGGTGCATGGCGTGTAATTTTCATATCATTTAAATTGCATCGTTGGGTCCGTATGGGGCGGGATGGGGTCTACTTGAGATTGGGACAATATTAATCCAGGTGAACGGGTGTCACACTGGGGCACTCGAGGGAATAATGTTAAACCAGGTGAACGGGTGTCACGACGGTGCACTCGAGGGATTAACGTTGGACCAGGTGAACGTGTGTCACAGTGGGACATTCGAGGGATTAAGTATGTCAAGGTGATATCTCGAGTCAGACGTGTCTTGCATGTTGTCGTATAGTATGTCATGTTCGCATGTCTTTCATGCATTGTATAACTGTTTCATACCTTCACTTAGATGTTTATCATCTAATCTGGGTTATGCCCCTGGAACGTTTAATGTTCCAGCCAGGGACTGCTGCGAAGGCAAGGATGTGGCCGGTTGAGGGCCAATGGTGCTTAGTTTGTTAGTCGCTGTAACGTTTGGAGGCTTTAGTATGTATTTCAGGTTGTAAATGAACAGTTGTATAATAGCGATTTTATCATTTGATCTGTATTAAGTATTTTGCTATGGAAATACAATGGTGTTTTGGTATTAGTGTATCCGCTGCGTTGTATTAAGACTCGTTTAGTTTAAGATTATTGATCTTGATAGTTAAACGGGCAAGACTGGGGTTCGCGGGGTTTTGTTTCTGCATGTGAAGATTGTTCTTGAAATACCGCGCGTGTGTAACTTGAAGAGAAAAAAAAAAAAAAATCCCGGGAATACCCTTATAGTGACACGCCTGGCGAGACGGGGTGTTACAGACCTTACCTTTGAATTCTTCATTTCCTTCTTCCTTTCTTCTCCATTCTTTCCTTTCTTCCTCTAAGCATTTGGCCAAAAAGCTTAGCCTTCTTCTCTACCTCCCTTTATATAGCCAAAATTCCCCTTTAATTCACTTATTTTATATCCATGGCAAGAATAAATCTTAGCCCTAGGATTTCACTTAAGTTGGAAGAATACATCCTAGCCTTCCATAACAAGCACAATCCATGTGCTCTTGTCTTCTTTAATCTCCACCATTAGATTTCTTTTACTTTTGAAGACTAGATCTCAACCATTAAAATCCCTTTACATGTGGCAATCCATGCCACTTCTCTTGAATCATCTCAACCATTAGATTTTTAAGACTAAATCTCCACCCTTGGATCAAGTCTTCCTTTCCATAAATAGATTTTCTTTTCTATTTATTTAATTTGAGAAATTTTCATGCCATCAACCTTGAAAGACATAATTCAAGGCTTTTCCCATTTATTAAATCCCCATATTTCAAGGCTTGATCCCAACCATTGGATCATGTCTCCAAATCCCATAAAATATCCCATTTCTCATTTATTTAATTGGGACTAATTTCACCACATTAAATATGAAAGACAATTTAGAGAGACATAATGCTTTTCTTTCCCATTTATTTTAGTCTCCCATTTCCCCCCATTAATGCTTGACTATTTTCTTTTTCTTTTGCATTTTCCTTTTTATGCAACATAATTATGTCTCCCATTAATTGCAAGAATGACCATATTCCAATTTCTTTTGCAATTAATTTGATCTTCATTTATCTTGGACACCACTTTGCCAAGTGTCACTCCATGCCACCAACCTTGGCTTCCAAGACTAAATCTAAGCCATCCATGTGGCACCCCCATATAAATATACCAATTAATTATTTCCACTCCCATAATTAATTTCCTCCTTTTCTCATAATTAATTCCTTTATGGAATTTCTCTCCAAAATTACCAAAACACCCTTTGTGAATTTTCAATCCCATTTATTTCCACATAATGTAAAATGGGAACTAATTCACTTCCATATTCAATTCCACCTTGGAATTATCTCCAATGTACCAAATTACCCTTTATTGGACTTCGCTATCCAAATTACCAAAATGTCCCTCTCATAGGGCACCCTCAATCTCAAGGATTCAACACCTTCTCAAGGGCATTTTTGGAATTTTTCTCACTTTCTTTCCTATTCTTTTAACACCTATAACACCGGGTGTTACACTAGAGGAGAGTATTTGTTTGTGGTTCGCATCAAATCTCATCGAGCTCAACATTCCTCCCGCTAACCACAACATCTAAGAATTCCTTCTCAAGGAATACCACATGCTTGGCAACAAAACACCTTTTGTTCATATGAGTGGTAAAAGTAATATCCATTTGGATATCCCACAAACAAACATCTCATCGATTTGGGTTTTAGCTTATTATTGTCAACACGCTTAACATAAGCTTAAGAACCCCAAATTTTAAGGAAAAACAAATTTGGTTTCTTTCCTTTCCATATCTCATATGGAGTCTGAGTAACTGACTTACTTGGAACCCTGTTCAAAACAAAGATCGCAGTGAGGGGTGCGTATTCTCAAAATGAAATATGGAGTTCAGTGCGACTCATTATGGACCAGATCATGTCCAACAAGGTCCTATCCCTCCTTTCAAACACACAATTCATCTCTAGTGTTCCAGGTGGAATCCATTGTGAGAGAATCCCATTATACTTCAGATGATCTAGAAATTCACTGTTCAGGTATTCACCACCTCGATCTGATTGAAGTACTTTGATACTTTTCTCAGTTTGTTTCTGTACTTCAAATTTGAATTATTTGAACTTTTCAAAAGCCTCAAATTTGTGTCTCATAAGATACACATAACCAAAACATGATTTATCATCAGTAAAAGTTATGAAGTAGACATATCCACCTCGAGACTGGGTGGACATGGGTCCACACACATCAATGTGCACAAACCCTAGCACTTATGTAGCCTTCACTCTATTTTCTTTAAAAGAAGACTTAGTTATCTTGCCAAGTAAACAAGATTTTCTAGCACCATATGATTCATAATCAAATGTGCTAAGATATCCAGCTCTATACAAGTTGGATGTGCTAGTTTCAATTATATGGCCAAGGCAACAATGCCATAAATAAGTGCTATTTAAATTATATGATTTAAGTCACTTAATATTTATGTTATTGATAGGAGTATCAACATCAAGGACATACAAACCGTTACGTGTTGTTGCTTTACCATAAAACAACTCTTTTTTATAAAATGAACAACTATTGTCTTTAAATAAAAATGAATATCCATCCTTGTCAAACAAGAATTAGAAATTATATTCGTAGTCAAACTAGGATTGTAGTAACAGTTATGTAATTCCAATACAAGCCTTATGGGCAATGTTAATAAATAAGTCCCTACAACTAATGGAACAACTTTTGATCCATTTACCACATGTAGGTACACTTCTCCTATTATTAATCTCCTCGTACTCCTAAGCCCATACACGAAAGTGTAAATATGAGCACTAGATCCAGTATCTAATACCCATGTGGACTGATAAGAAGTAGATAGATTAATTCCAATAACATAAATACTTGAAGTGCCCCGAGTAGAACTCTTCTTACTCTACACTTCCCGGTTTATCACAGTGGAGATAGATTACATCCTCTTTGCCCTTTCGGGTTTTGGTCTTCTGGACTCTTCCAGATTGCGCTATGGAAGAACTCTTCTTCCTATTGGCTTTCTTACTCTTGGGCTTGCCCCTGTGCGCCTTGGGTCCTTCAACTAAGATAACACTTCCCTTGGCCTATAATCAATTTTAGGCTTGGTCTCCCTAAGTATGGACAACCACTCTCCAAGAGTCTATTCCATAGCCGTTAGGAAGGGACTGTAGCGCCAAATCTAGGGTAAATTTCGGCATCCATACCCAAGTTCAGCTTTAGCAACCTATTGATAAAACGTATCATCTCCATGATATGCTTCTCAATAGATGATCCTTGAGCCTAGCCATGATCTCATAGGCATCATAACTCCTATGATGCGACCTATGTTTTGGGGTCATGGCAGCCAAGACGATACACCAAGCAATGATCATATCACTCTTGTGCATCGTCTAGGCCTAATGTGCTACTATTTCCTTAACTGGTGGCTTCGTAAGAAGATAGCTCTCTATCGCATAAAGAATCTTATCATACATGAGGACTATCCTCAAGATGATCTCCCCCAGTCATAGAAATTAGTCCGTTGAAGGTATTATTTCCCTCGAGAATCGATCTTATCGACATGTTTCCAGACATTCTAGATCAACAACTGAATAGAGATATTATTATAATCATATTGAATTATGAAATCATAAATTGAAAGAAGTAACATTTTATGATTGCTCTCACTATTTTCTACGAGTTTGCCACCCTCAAGACATAACTCGAGAAATCCCATTGAAAGATTTCCTAGTAGGCTAGGATCCCATCTCCCCTTGCACAACCTTGAGTGACTCAACAAATTGTGTTAGGATCGATTAGGTAGGTACTTGCTACCAGTTGCATCTCCATGCAACTCCTAGATTCATTGGGTTGACAACTCCTTGCCAAGGACATCTTATGTGACTCCCAATCTTTGCCTCTATACTTAGTAAGGCCTTGAGTGACTCAACAAACCCCACATTTCTAGTTAAGTCGGACCCATCATCCAGGGACATCTCATGGCCCATGAAACATAGGTATCATAGGTGACACATGACCTTGAGTGACTCAACAAATCAAGTGCCAGCTAGAATCCTAATGCATCATAATGATGGAAGGCAAGTTGGCTTAATATTAATGAGGGATTTATCATTTATTTATTTAGGTCTCATCACATGTAATTAATCAAATTAATAATGCATAATAAATGACTCAAACCGGTGTATGATATGGATAACTACTGCTAGCCCCCCGAGCCATAGAAGGGAAGCTAGCGGGTCAAACCTAGGTGAAGAATCACATTTTGCTTCTCAAGCACATTCTCCAAGCCTTCGTTAGTCTTCGAATCTTGTCTTCAATTTGACTCCATCTCTTGCTCTTCATACAAACTACAACTATCACTACTATATTCTATTCTACATATATTACATAGAATCAGTAACCCCAAGTTACATTCGGAGGGAGTGAGATGAGAAGAGAATGTACATCAGAGTATAAGAGAGGCAGGACACGCAGGTCCTATTTCAAAAACCAAATTTACAAGCATTCATTCCCAACCAAATTTACAAGCATTCAGAAAAATACATTTCATATATGCATCATGATTTCACGTAAGAGAATAACAAGCGTTTATGTGTAAGAACTTCACAAAACACGTCTTATATAATAGAAGTCACTCATAAGAGAATAAAAAATAGGATTTGGAGTATAGGAGTCTCACCTTATTGGTTTATCTCTTCGATGGTATAATTTCACAACAAACGGCCTAGATTTCTACAGAAAATACACGTTTTGGTAAACCTAAACCAAACTATTTTTATCTAGGATTGAAGGGTATTAAATTATGGGCATAACTAGAAACTTTCATGGAAAAAGGACCCCTCACGCGCCCAAAGAAGTCTAGCCACGCGCCCTCACGCGCAGCTATTATTCGGCGCGTGTATCTCACGCGCTGCACAGCAGTCTCGGACAGCTTTGGCTCGGGTTAGTATTTCAGCCATAACTTCCTCATTTTAACTCCGATTCGACCCCCGTTTGAACCTACATGACCCTCTCTTCCCCCTCTACAAGATTATCAAAAAAAATGGGACTTAACTCACTTTTTTTTGACTGATTTTGGTGAATTTTGGCAAAGGCTCGCAACTCCGATGAGGCTCGTTCTCCGCCGCTTTTTCTCCGCTTTCTTCTCGCCTTCTTGCCGAACTCCCTTCTCTTTATCTAGAGCAAGCTCCTCCTCTTAGAGTTCTTCACTCCTTAAACTTGGTTGGAATGATTTGAGAAGAACCTACGGTGCCTTTTTATAGATTTCTCCAACCAATCACATTATGCCACTTGTCAAAATCTTAGCCATGGACTCCAAAGACTCAAAGCCATAATTGAGTGGCTTTTGAAATCCAAAACTAGAATGAATTGAACTTTTGGAATCCAAGCTGAAACTCCAAACTTCTTTCAAATAACACTTTGGCCCTTTTTTCAAGTCCTCAACTTTAATATTTTACCACATAAGCTCTTAATTTTATCCTTGTTTCGTTTGGATAATTCTCCAATTACAATTACACTCTCAAACATCAAATTTATCGAGATACTTAAAATCCCAAAATTAATAACTCAAAATTACTCAATATATATGATTTTTCGGAAGCCCCTTACCATCATTCGGTCTTTTTAGGCTACAACTTAGCTTAACCGAAAATCATTTCTTATTTGATTTCTTTCAGCGTCATAAATCTCGCCTCGAGACGCTCATCAAAAATATACTTTTAACCTTAGGTATCTAAGCTCTAGGGTACTCCCTACGACTGATTCGGTCACTCATTGCCAATTCAAACATATTTTTAGTATTTTAAACTCACTTAAAATACGTGGCATCTTCACAAAAATATGGGGTATTATATTCTCCCCTCCTTAAAAGAATTTCGTCCACGAAATTTGAAACATACTCGAAATTATTGAAGGTTAAATAATTATTGCATTCTGGAATACAATTTCTGGAAAAAAATATAAAAATTCCCTACTTTATTTCCATTTCCTCGAACAGATGAGGATATTTCTTCCTAATTGTTTCCTCAAGTTCCCACGTTGCCTCACCATCCGAGTGCTTTCCCCACTGAACCTTCACTAATGGTATCTCTTTATTTCGCAACACTTGAGTTCGGCGATCTAAAATTAACCCAATAATTGAATAGCTGAGACAGACATTAAAATCTCGAATGCGGAAGCTAGATCGAACCTGATATGGTTCACAACCATAATACTTTATTTATCATAAAATTGTTCAAGACGTCTACAAAATATATTACATGGACATCATCAAGTGATAACCGAACATCTTAAACATATCCAAAATTACATGGGTTTGCACATAAACATAGATATGCTAAACATGCTACAGGAAGTAAAGTAAGCTTATCCTTCAGTTACCTCCTTTCCCTTAGAGCTGCTCGTCAAACCTGGAACATTTGAATATTCTAGGGACATAGTCCAATTGAAGATGAATCTTCTAGTGAGAAACTCCAAAAACAGTTTATATCGATGCATGATCAGGTATAAAATGTATGAGAAGACAACGAGAACTACTCCGAAGTGCCTCGTGAACACGTTATCCTCCTCCAACGAGAGCTTTCTCAATGGCGCACGCATAGCGCCTCTCGGGAGGTCCCTAACCATGTCACTTTGGCCTGACCTCATAGCACTCATGCAAGCACTGCATTCGTTGTTCCTTAGGCTCACGGTCTTCCCCACGAGAGCTTTCTCGATGGCGCACGCATAGCGCCTCTCGGGGGATATCCGACTTTTACCCCTCGACTAACAACAAATAGGTACCATAGTATGGCCACACGAATTTTATAAATGCAACAGTTAAAAAGCCAATAACATATAATTTTCAGAAAAATACATTTCATATATGCATCATGATTTCACGTAAGAGAATAACAAGCGTTTATGTGTAAGAACTTCATGAAACACGTCTTATGCAATAGAAGTCACTCATAAGAAAATAAAAAATAGGATTTGGAGTATAGGAGTCTCACCTTATTGGTTTATCTCTTTGATGGTATAATTTTACAACAAACAGCCTAGGTTTCTACAGAAAATACATGTTTTGGTAAACCTAAACCCAAATATTTTTCTATAGGATTGAAGGGTATTAAATTATGGGCATAACTAGAAACTTTCATGGAAAAAGGACCCCTCACGCGCCCTGTAACACCCGGTGTTACAGGTGTTAAAAGAATAGGAAAGAAAGTGAGAAAAATTCCAAAAATGCCCTTGAGAAGGTGTTGAATCCTTGAGATTGAGGGTGCCCTATGAGGGACATTTTGGTAATTTGGATAGCGAAGTCCAATAAAGGGTAATTTGGTACATTGGAGATAATTCCAAGGTGGAATTGAATATGGAAGTGAATTAGTTCCAATTTTGCATTATGTGAAAATAAATGGGATTGAAAATTCACAAAGGGTGTTTTGGTAATTTTGGAGAGAAATTCCATAAAGGAATTAATTATGAGAAAAGGAGGAAATTAATTATGGGAGTGGAAATAATTAATTGATATATTTATATGGGGGTGCCACATGGATGGCTTAGATTTAGTCTTGGAAGCCAAGGTTGGTGGCATGGAGTGACACTTGGCAAAGTGGTGTCCAAGATAAATGAAGATCAAATTAATTGCAAAAGAAATTGGAATATGGTCATTCTTGCAATTAATGGGAGACATAATTATGTTGCATAAAAAGGAAAATGCAAAAGAAAAAGAAAATAGTCAAGCATTAATGGGGGAAAATGGGAGACTAAAATAAATGGGAAAGAAAAGCATTATGTCTCTCTAAATTGTCTTTCATATTTAATGTGGTGAAATTAGTCCCAATTAAATAAATGAGAAATGGGATATTTTATGGGATTTGGAGACATGATCCAATGGTTGGGATCAAGCCTTGAAATATGGGGATTTGATAAATGGGAAAAGCCTTGAATTATGTCTTTCAAGGTTGATGGCATGAAAATTTCTCAAATTAAATAAATAGAAAAGAAAAATCTATTTATGGAAAGGAAGACTTGATCCAAGGGTGGAGATTTAGTCTTAAAAATCTAATGGTTGAGATGATTCAAGAGAAGTGGCATGGATTGCCACATGTAAAGGGATTTAAATGGTTGAGATCTAGTCTTCAAAAGTAAAAGAAATCTAATGGTGGAGATTAGAGAAGACAAGAGCACATGGATTGTGCTTGTTATGGAAGGCTAGGATGTATTCTTCCAACTTAAGTGAGATCCTAGGGCTAAGATTTATTCTTTCCATGGAAATAAAATAAGAGAATTAAAGGGGAATTTTGGCTATATAAAGGGAGGTGGAGAAGAAGGCTAAGCTTTTTGGCCAAATGCTTAGAGGGAGAAAGGAAAGAATGGAGAAGAAAGGAAGAAGGAAATGAAGAATGCAAAGGGGTTTCTTGAGAAAGAGCAAAGGGTGAAAGCAATGAAGGCCTTGAAGTAAAAGCATGTGGAAACTTCAAAGAATGGAAAAAGGTAAGGGATAGCCCCATGGGATGGTGGCTTGCAAGTTGTAAGTATGATGCATGAATTCTTTGTGTGCATTGGCATGTTTTTGTGCTAGGACCTATGGCCATAAGGTTGAGTGGGGTAGGGTAGATTAAAGCCTCAAACCAAGGTGGTTGTGAGGATGTGGAAGCCCTAACCATGTTGCATACATGCATTGGCATCACATTTATTTTTATGTTCATACTATTGTCATTGCACCCTTATTGAGCTTAATAGCTTATGAGGTTTTTATCCTCACCATGTAGGTATCTTATGTGCAAGAAGGAAGGGATCTTGGAAGGTTAAGTATGCTTGATGAAATGAAGACCCTAAGGAACTCATGTAATTTAGCTTGGGTTTTGGAAGCCTAAGCATGTTGTAAATTTCTTTTTATTTTTTGATGTATGATGTAGCAAATATATTGTAAAGCTATATTCTTAAAAAAAAAAAAGGGATTTAAGCATCAAGGGGTTGTGTAAGCTTTGTTGCAAATTAGGGAATGGTTGATGTATGTTGTGGAAGCATCAAGAATTTTGTTTAAGCCTTATTTGTGGAGAAATAAAGGTAAATTTGAAGAAAATTGAGGTATTCCATTTATTTTAATTTCTAGAAAAAAAAAAGAAATTGGGTTTGGAAGCCCCAAGAAAAAAAAAGAGAAGAAGAAGAGAAATGAAAAAGGCAGCAGTGGGCTGCTGCATCAGCAGCAGGCCGCAGGCGGCCAGGCGGGCGCGGTAGGCGCGCGCGCGGCCGCGCAGGCGTGCGGGCATGCGCGCGCGGCCAGCCCGCGCGGCTGCTGCTGGGGCTAGCTCGCGCGGCCGCGGGCTGCGGCCGCCCCAGGCAGGGCGCGCGGCCGGGCCCAGGGAGGGCCCAGCCGGCCATGGGGCCCGCGCGAGGAAGGAAAAAAAAAAGGGAAAAAAAAAATCCAAAAAAAAAAAAACATTTGGGGATAAAGGGGGAATGATAGGGCTCAAAATTTGGGAGATTTTGGGTTATGGAAAAATTTATAAAATCCCCCGAAGGAGTCCCCGAGCGATGAAATGTTGGAAACTTGGAGGATTTTTTTTTGAGTATGAGTTTTCCCCTTAGAGCCCGGTGTTAAGAAATATCTTGAAGCCCTTGGGCGGCGTAGCGGGTTATTTCTTCGTTATAAGGAACTCGCGAGGTCCTAGGGTGTTTGTGAATCCTGGGATTCAGCGAAGGGAAGGACGAACCTAGTTCCCACCTAGGGCGTTTCGTCTTGAAACATGGTCCTCCCTTCACCAAAGGCCGAGCAGGTGGACAATTCGGGTGATTGTTCACGAGTAACACCCGTAAGTGGGAGCGGGGCGTTACAAATTGGTATCAGAGCATGGTTGGAGCATCAAGTGGAAGATGTTTGGAGAAATGTGGTCGAAGGTTGATCGAAAGGCCTTGGAAGTAGATCCACAAGTGACCGAAGACCCTAGTGGTTGGGTCGAGACTTGGAGGTCTATGGTGATGGAGATGGAGTGCTCGGATATTCCTACTATAGGGAAAGGAAAATATCATGTTTGAGATGATATACCGTAAGAGATATACGGGTCGAGCAATGAAGAGTCAAATGCCCAAGTGTGGGTATTGGTATCAAGAACCCGAATGTGGAAATTTGGAGGTTCATGAGGCATTCTAAAGATAAAGTTCCTTACGATAGAAGTGTCGAGGCTTGTGTGGGGACACAAGGCCGAGTCATGATAAGGGTCATGATGGGACAAGGAGAGCCCGAGGTATAGCTAATCCAAGGAGGGATTAGTGGACCAACCTATGTTGAGGAGATGTATAAGCCCGTATGAGGAAATGGAATGGTTCCCGTAGAAGTGACGTGCTAAGGGTTGCGTGCTTAAACTAGGGTGAGCTGAGGTTGAAATTAGCTTGAAACCCAAAGAAAGAAGTCGTCAACAGGTTGTGTGACGAGCTCCGGGAATGGACCAAGCTAAAGTTGCTTGTAGAGAGGCTCTAGGTGGAGCGACCATGTGAAGCATATGTCAGTCATGGCTAGGGTAGGCATGACGTTGGTAGTGCGTTGAAAGACTCTGAGGGAAGTTGGGTGTGTGTTATGCATAAGGGATGCATATGGTGCCATGTGATGGTATCATTATGACGATCCTGGAGGGGACGTACCTAGGGTATGAGTGGACCATAGTTGATTTCATGATGAAATGGGATATATCCTAAGAAAGGATAGGTATGTGGCAAATGGACCCTAGCAGGTACTGGTTTGAGATGGAAATCCCAAGTGAGTTGAGCTGGAATCCAAGGGGATCCAGATTTGGGATAAAGGAGTTGGGCATGTGTAGATATGCGCGTGAGAGCCATGGGGTTGGAAGTCCTGGTGGAGAAAGGCCAAGTGACCGTTCCTGTGAATGATGGATGAGGGGCAAATTTAAACTCTCATTGACGCTTGGGGTCAGGAGAGACGCCTAAGGTCGGGAGATGAGAGGTGAATAGACCCTCATTATGATGCCTGGGGTCGAGATGACGCCTAAGGTTGTGAAACCCATGGTGGGAGACGAGGAGGTCACCTAGTGAAAGGTATGAACGGTGTGGGCCGAAGGTAGCTAATCGTAGCGACAGGACACCCGTGGGTTATGAGCGCACAAGAAATGCCAACTTTGGATGCCAAATGGGCAGGGGCATGGTAAGTAATGTGGAAGCCGAGAATTTTAGTTCCAAGTCAAGGAAGCCCGATTGAGGCGTGCGGGAAGGCCAGGCCGGGCGTAGTGACTGAATGCATACAGGAGTGTGCAAGGAGAGACGAGAGGTCTCAATTTACCTGGAGGGTAACGGTGGGTACTCAATGGTTAAAGGTGTAGGAGCTTGAGATAGGCTCAGCGTGTTAGTTGTGGATTGAGAAATCATTGATAACCAAGCTTTGGGGATGAGCTAGGTGGTGAAATGGATCATAATGGGTTTGGATCCATTGCCATGGAAAGTTAGAACTTTCAAAGGTTGAATGAGAGCCGCGATGTATGATCTTGTGGGGTAAGATCATGAGGCCTCAAGATGTGAAGTGGGTTGAGAGTCTCTTAAGTGATAAGAGATGTAGGATCCTGAGGAGCGGGACTCATGGTAAAAGCTTGAGGTTATCAAGGCAAGGATAACCAAGTGAGATGGCTCGAGTAAGGTGGTAGCGGAACCATCGTAGCTCGGGAGGCTTTAAATAGCGTTGATGCCATGGGTGCAAGGCTCGGTGTAACGGATCTGATACTATGTACCGTATGGCAGAGGACTAATTAGTTGGCTCGTGTTGAGGGCAAGTGGCCCGTGGGCCTGAGCAATTTAGTGAACTGCAGGTGACGGTCGGATATCGAAGATCCGGAGCAGCACCTTAGGAAATTTGGTCAGGAGAGATCGAGAATCTCCTGTAAAGGATGCGACATATAGAGTAGTCCTAAAGAGGAATCGCAGAGCGCGTTAGGGAATCTGATAGATTGCTGTTGAGTAGGACGCCTGGTTAGGTAAATGGCTGCAAGCGTGGTGTAGTAGTCATACCGTGTTCGATATTAGAGGTGTGACTGGAAAGTTAAAAGTCACACTACGGGGTGCGAATAGATCAGAGTGGGACCTGAGCCATGCTGTAGGAAACTGTTGTTGGGCCAGTGTAAGGGACAACACAGTAAAAGTGATTGGGTGTTGACTCTCCGAAGCACAAGGCAACACGATGGGGAGCCAGTGTTAGGCCAGTGTATGGGAGTGACTCGATGATGGTGACAAGGTGTTGGTGCGCCTAAAGCACAGGGCAACACAGTGACTATGCAGATGGTCATGGACTGAAGATCGGTGAGACGTTTGAGAGAGAAACCTGGGGAAAAGAAACGGGTCTAGCGTGGGAATAATGCTATGGTTGATGCCTACCAGTGACGGGTCTAATGCTATGGACCACTGGATGCAGACGGTTAGTCCACAGGAGGGACTGCAGCCCTCCACGTGGAGTAACCTGTCTGTAGTGGAGACGATTAGACACCGAAGACCTGGGGTATGTTGTAGGTTATGCCTAAGCCAGACCTAAAATTTTGTAAGGGTTGAAGTATGGTGGTAGTGCTGTGGGTGTCAAGGCAGCAAGAAAGTTTGTGAATCGAGGGAGTGATATCTTGTGGTGTGATAACAAGATGTGTGGTGATGCTCTTTGTTAAAGGATGCTAACGTAGTTGAGGTTAAATTGATCGAAGTGATCTGGTAAATTGGGATGATGTACCCAGTGTGATCTTGCAGTAATGCATGAAGATGGGATTGATTGGTAGAGTTGGTAAATGGCTCGAGAATGATATGTAAGTGCAGTGGAGGGCGAGACTTACGAAATGGAAGCCAACCATCAAATGGGGAAATTAAAGTGTGCGGAGGTTTCAAATAAAGCAATCTCTAATCCAGTGATGTGAGTTGTGGTAGGCTGAACGTGTGGCTAAGGCACGATTTGAAATCTGTGAAGGTGCGCAATTGCCCAGGCTGGTGTTAGTCTTGGTTGTGTCGATGCGAAATGAGGAACTGTCCTCATGTGGCACTGGAAGGGTTTCCAGTTGATGACACACGAGAGATTGCCAGGTGGTAGCACCTGATGGCAATAATGAAGCGTGAGGCTCGAGGGCGGTGAGGTAAAGCCTTGTTGGTACCGTGCATGCCTTTAGTATAAAGGTTCAGCGGGTCCTGGTGGTTAGACCAGGAAAATTGTGAGAAAGAGATGCAAGGTGATAAAAGATGGTTGGTCAGGGCAGAAATGTGCCACTCAGAGGAGTGTGGCTTTGGAATGAGAGCTATCAATTGTAATACCCCGTGTTATTGATATAAAGAAAATAAGAATGGAAGTGTAAAAATTCCAAAAATGCCATTGAGAAGGTGTTGGATCCTTGAGATTGAGGGTGCCCTATGAGAGGGGTATTTTGGTAATTTGGAAAGTGAAATCCAATAAAAAGGGTATTTTGATAAATTAAAAATAATTCCTATGTGGAATTAGGTGTGTAAGTGAATAAAAATCCCAATTTGGTATTTATGTGAGATATATGGGATTAATAAATTCACAAAGAGTAATTGGGAATTTTGGAATTTAATTCCATAAAGGAAATTTAATTTTGAAATAGGGAAAATGGTGGATATTAAATTATTTGAGGAGAATAATTATATTTTCCCTAAGTTGTGAATTAATGTGGTAATGCCACTTGGAGAGATGAGATTAAACTTGAAAGCCAAGGTTAGTGATCTTATATGCAAGGAAAGTGAGTTTTTATATGCCAAGATCAAATCAAGGTAAGTTCCATGCCAAGATCAAATCAAGGTAAGTTCCATTCTTCTCTTCTCTACTTAGTGATCTTATATGCAAGGAAAGTGAGTTTTTGTTTTAATGCCATCCTAGATGGGAGAAGAGAATGGGGAAGCTCTCTTGAGAAGAAGATTTAAAGCTTCAAAGAGAAGATTGTTAAGGTAAGGGATGGCCCCAAGTGGTGGAGGCCTTGCATTGCATTGTAAGTAGGTTGCATAAACCTTTATGTATCTTTTTGCATGCTTTACTTGTTCATGAGACCTATGGCCATGGGGGTGGGAAAGAAGTGGTAGGTTGATGCCTCAAACCATGTTGGGTTGTGAGGATGGAATGACCTAACCATACTTGCATGCATTTGTTATTACATAGACTTGTTATGCTTGTATTTACTTTGCATATGCACCCTTACTGAGCTTTTGAGCTCATGAGGTTTTTGTAACGACCCGCTCCCACTTACGGGTGCCACCGATAAATAATCGACCGAATTACTCACCCGACAAACCACAACTGAAGGGTTGGACTATGTTTCAACAGGAAACGCCCTAAGTGGGAACTAGGCTTCGTCCTTCCCTTCTCTTCACTCGGGAATCGGTCCCAACTCAAACAAGAAAAGCTCAGCGGACCAAGACTCGAAACTCGAGTGAGCTTCACCTCTCTTCAACTCGCCCTATAGCAAGCCAGAGGTGACCCAGGCACAAAGCTAGCATCACAAACATTTCGCCGAGTATTGGGGATTTATGAGAACATACCTTGCAAATCTTGACTCGATCCGAAACTTAGCTTCTCCAACTAAGCCATATGCCACGAACAATCTCACAATCATTTATCACACTACGATGATTTCAACCATTAAATACATCTAGTGCTCAATATCGTTTACATTCAATTACATGAATACAAATAAAAGATTAAAGGAGATTCCATAACTACTCGTCACAGGCAACAAGCTATTTGCCACAACGGCCTCTCAGCCCCATCCCTGCTTGCATCTGGACTTGTATCATCTACACATGAGGTAAAACCTCATGAGTCATAAGACTCAGTAAGGGTGCAATGCATGTAAATATGAATATAATCATGTTTATGTATGCCAATGCATGCAAATGAGGCTAGGCCTACTTATCCTCACAACCCTCCAAGGTTTGAGGCATTAACCTATCAGCCCTCACAACACTAGCCCTCCATATGGCCATACGTCCACTAGATCTCGCATCACACATGATATAACCACTACATGCCAATGCAACATAAAAACATTATCAAACATATTTACCAACTTGCAAGGCCACCTCCGCATGGGGCCGTCCCTTACCTGGCTCGAAGCCTCATCTCTGCCTCGGCCCGAATTCTAGCCCGAACCTCTAGTTCCTCTAGGATCACCGCCTCCCCGATCAAACCTAGATGCAAAACACACAAAACCCCAACTCCATTAACGTCCGGCATTAAACCAATGCCCTCAACTATGCCGCACATCGCCAAAATCATCCATCAACAAGATTTTAAATAACCCCAACACAGGGTTTAATCCAAAAATTAATTATTCTACATTAACTCGCTTAATGTAAATAATTTGGGAAGAATTATTAATTTACCTCGGACAATTTGGAAACGAAAATCGGCCAACCGCTCACACCGACGTTGCTTCCCGAGCTGCCATCTCATGCCCGAAATCCTATTCTCGAGCTTCCGACATACTCCTCAAGCCCCAAAATAATTTCTAGAATTTTCTGGAATTTATTTCTATTTTTCCCATTTTCCAAATTTTCCTTTTATTTTCTTTTCAATTTTTCTTTTTCTTTTCTCTTTATTTTTCTTTCCTTCCCCTGTTCATCTTCTCTCCTGCGCGCCTTCTTCCTCACTGCTCCTTCTTCTTCCTCTTTTCTTCGCCGTGCATGGCCGTTAGCCGTGCACATTGCTGCCGAACCACACGCCTCTGCCGATCGCTCCTCAACCCCACTCAACCGCCAGCCACTGCCGCCACAGACGCGACCCACTGTAGCCTAGCTTCCCGCACGCAACAGCCGCACTTGCGAGCTGCCATGGCCGATCGACTCGGCCCCTGGTTCCTCCCATCGATGCCGCCGGTTGCTGCTACTCAAGCTAACGCCGACCACCGCTGCAAGCGTCGCCTCAGTCGCGAGCTTCTGCCAGCCTCCATCCCGACCTTCCGAAGCTCGCCGCTGCTGCTGATGCGTCGGCCATGGCCGCTACTCCAAGCGGCCTCCGCTGCCAGCCACCACGATCGTTTCAAGTTGCCCTCAACCGGCCACCTCTCGATCACAATCTCTCTCACCTACTCGATCTCTTGGCTCGGCTCCCCCTCTCTCCCATTGTTCTGCCTCAGCTCTCCATCTCCCACTTTCTGTTTCGGCCATCCAAACAGCAACCATGGCCGCCCCAAGCTCTCTCTCTCTCCCACACGCTTTGCTTCACTCGGCCAATAGCTCTCTCTCGATCTCGTCTCGCTTGCCATCGCACGAAGGCTCTCGGCCCTCACTCTTTCTCTCCTATTTGATTTCAAATTTTTTTGAAATGCAGCAGCCCGCGATTCTGCATATATATATATCCCTGCCTATATATATAATTACATATATAAAGCTTTTAATCCCTTATTTTATCATAATTCCTCTTTAAGGAATATAAAATTACACTTGAGACTTTTAATAATATCACTTTGACCCTCCAAAGCTTAATTAAATTATTATCAAGCCACACCACATCTTGATTTATCAAAAATTAATAGCCGACCGCTACTCGAGAATTTCGACTTCATCCCTCCGCCTGCACGGGACCTTTATTCGACCCGAAAACACTTAAGGGTTGCCTTACTCAGAAAACCGAACCACCCCTAGGGTCCCCTCAGCTTCTAGGAGGTCCCCTCCGACTATTCGGTATTGGCACCCACTCGGGCTTATACAAAATTTATTTCGAAAATTATTCCCAATCGGACTGCTTTATTAATTAATTTCTCGAGATTGACCCTTGGGCTTCCCGGACCACCCGAGGTCCTGACAAAATAATCCAAATTTATTTATTTTCAATACCATGTAATACCGGGTATTACAGTTTTATCCTCCCTTTGTAGGTTGTCTTATGCCAAAAGAAGAAAAGGGAATGTGTTGGAAGCTTGTGGTTGAAGCTCATGATGTATCA
Organism: Diospyros lotus; assembly: GCF_014633365.1. NCBI lineage: Eukaryota > Viridiplantae > Streptophyta > Magnoliopsida > Ericales > Ebenaceae > Diospyros > Diospyros lotus. The sequence continues at coordinate 38,570,938 of NC_068343.1, read as the reverse complement.
TTTATTTTTTGTTGTAAAGCTAAGGTTATGGCTTGAGAAGCCTAGGTTTGTGGTGTTTAATTTGTGGTTTAATGGCTTAAGGAAGCCTATTGTTGGTAGGTGCTTCATGTGATGTATGTTAAGGGTTTGCAAGGGCTTGTGAAGGCCTAGAACCATGAATGAAATTTATTTGGAATAAATTGTGAGTTTGGACAAAAGAATTTTTGTTGTAAAAATAGGCTTGGAAATTGGAAATGTGGAAATTTTTAATGCATTTTTTTGGAGTGGAATTTCTGGAAACTTTGGGGTTTTATAGCCCAAAGAAAAAAAAAAGAAGAGAAAAGGAGGGAAGCAGCAGCTAGAGGCTGCTGGAAATCAGCAGCCTGCAGCCTGCGCGCAGCCGCGCGCGCGTGGGTGGCCGTGCCAGCGCGCGGGGGCGTGCGCGCGGGCAGGCGGCCGTGCGCGGGCGTGGCCAGCCCGCGCGACCAGCGCCTAGCAGGGCCCCGCGCGGGCCCCGCCGGCCAAATTTTTTTAAAAATTTGGAATTTTGGGAAATTAAGGGGCATTTCTAAATCGATTTTGGGCCCCGGAGGAACTTTCAAAGTAAATGGATTTTTCGGGCATTTTGGAGAAAAGGCCAAAAATTTAAAAATTTGAAATGATGAGTTATTCCTCCAAAAATTGGTGATCCGTCAATGGATTGGTTCAAATGGTGATTATGGAGCCCAGTAAAATTCTCCGCTGGAAAAGAATTAAATAAAATGAAAAATATGGCGATTGGGCGCCTGAAGGAGATTTTCTTTATAGCCAATGCGGTGTGGCTAAAGCCCAATTCTGCTAGCGAATCCTAGGATTCCGCGAAGGGAAGGTCGAGCCTAGTTCCCACCTAGGGCGTTTCGTCTTGAAACATGGCCCACCCTTCGCCAAAGGCCGGGCAGGTGGACACTTCGGGTGATTGTTCAAGAGTAACACCCGTAAGTGGGAGCGGGGCGTTACAGTTTGGTATCAGAGCATGGTTAGAGCATCAAGTAGAAGATGCTTGGAGAAATGTGGTCGAAGGTCAGTCGGAAGGCCTTGGGAGTAGAACCACAAGTGACCGAGGACCCTAGGGGTTGGGTCGAGACATGGAGGTCTACAGTGATGGAAGTGGAGTGCTCGGGTATTCTTGCTATAGGAAAGGGGAAAATATCATGTTTGAGATGATATACCGTAAGAGATATATGGGTCGAGCAATGAAGAGTCAAATGCCTAAGTGTGGGTATTGGTATTAAGAACCCGAATGTGGAAATTTGGTGGTTCATGAGGCATTCTAAGGATAAGAGTTCCTTGCAATTGAAGTGTTGAGACTTGTGTGGGGACACAAACCCGAGTCATGATAAGGATCATGATGAGACAAGGAGAGCCCGAGGTATAGCTAATCCAGGAAGGGAGTAGTAGACCAACCTATGTTGGGGAGATGTACAAGCTCGTATGAGGGAATGGAGTAGTTCCCGTAGAGGTAACGTGCTACGGGTTACGTGCTTGAACTAGGGTGAGCTAAGGTTGAAATTAGCTCGAAGCCCAAAGAAAGAAGTCGTCAACAGGTTGTGTGACGAGCTCCGGGAATGGACCAAGCTAAAGTTGCTTGTAGAGAGGCTCTAGGTGGAGCGACCATGTGAAGCATATGCCAGTCATGGCTAGGGTAGGCATGACGTTGGTAGTGCGTTGAAAGACTCCGAGGGAAGTTGGGTGTGTGTTATGCATAAGGGATGCATATGGTGCCATGTGATGGTATCATTATGACGATCCTGGAGGGGACGTACCTAGGGTATGAGTGAACCATAGTTGATTTCATGATGAAATGGGATATATCCTAAGAAAGGATAGGTATGTGGCAAATGGACCCTAGCGGGTATCGGTTTGAGATGGAAATCCCAAGTGAGTCGAGCTGGAATCCAAGGGGATCCAGATTTGGGATAAAGGAGTTGGGCATGTGTAGATATGCGCGTGAGAGCCATGGGATTGGAAGTCGTGGTTGAGAAAGGCTAAGTGACTGTTCTTGTGAATGATGGATGAGGGGCCAAATTTAAACTCTCATTGACGCTTGGGGTCAGGCGAGACGCCTAAGGTCGGGAGATGAGAGGTGAATAGACCCTCATTATGATGCCTGGGGTCGAGATGATGCCTAAGGTTATGAGACCCTTGACGGGAGACGAGGAGGTCACCCAATGAAGGGAATGAGCGGTATGTGGGCCGAGGGTAGTGAATTGTGGCAACAGGACATCCGTGGGCTATGCGCGCACAAGAAATGCCAACTTTGGATGCCAAGTGGACAGGGGTATGATGAGCAATGTGGAAGCCCAGGAATTTTTTTGTTCCAAGTCAAGGAAGCCCGAGCGAGGTGTGCAGGAAGGCCAGGCCGGGCGTAGTGACTGAATACATTCATGAGTGTGCAAGGTGAGACGAGAGGTCTCAATTTACCTAGAAGGTAATGGTTGGCGCTCCATGGTTATGGGTGCCAGAGCCGAGATGGGTTCAGCATGTTGATTGTGGGTTGCGAGATCTATGATAATCAAGCTCTAGGATGAGCAGGGTGGCGAATGAATCATGATGGATTGGGATCCATTATCATGAAAAGTTGGAGCTTTCAAATGTTGAGAGAGACCCGTGAGGTATGATCTTGTGGGGTAAGATCGTGAGGCCTCAAGAGGTGAAATGGTTTGAGAGTCTCTTAAGTGATAAGAGATGCAGAGTCCGGAGGAGCGAGGTTTATGGTATGAGCTTGAGGTTGTCAAGGAAAGGATAACCAAGTAAGAAGCTCGAGAGGCTTTAAGTAGCTTAATGCTATGGGTGCAAGGCTCGATGTGACGGATTTGATGCTATGGACTGTGTGGCAGAGGACTAATGAGTTGGCTCACGTTGAGGGCAAGTGGCCCATGGGCCTGAGCGATTTAGTGAACTGTAGGTGACGGTCAGATGCCGAAGAACTGGAGCAGTACCCAGGGAGAATTGGTCAGGTGAGACCAAAAATCTTCCGTGCGGGATAAGACATTTATAGTAGTCCTAAGGAGGAATCGTGGAACGCGGTAGTGATCCGATAGATTTGTTGTCAAGTAGGACGCCTGGTAGGAATAGTGGCTGCGAGCGTGGCGAGGTAGTCATGCCGAGTTCGATAGCAGAGGTGTGACTGGAAGGTGAAAGTCACGATACGGGGTGCAAAACAGATCAGAGTGGGACCTGAGCCATGCTGTAGGAAACTGTTGTTGGGCTAGTGTAAGGGACAACACAGTAAAAATGATTTGGTGTTAACTCTCTGAAGCACAAGGCAACACGATGGGGAAACAGTGTTAGGCCAGTGTATGGGAGTGACATGTCATTGGGTGTTGACTCTCTGAAGCACAGGGCAACACGATGGAGAACCAGTGTTGGGCCAGTGCATGGGAGTGACACGATGATGGTGACCAGGTGTTGGTGCGCCTGAAGCACAGGGCAACACAGTGACTATGCAGATGGCTAAGGACTGAAGATCTACGAGATGTTTGAGAAAGAAACCCGAGGAAAAGAAACGGGTCTAGTGTGGGAAGAATGCTATGGTTGACACCTATCAGTGACGGCTCTAATGCTAGGGACCACTAGATGCAGACTGTTAGTCCATAGGAGGGACTGCAGCCCTCTACGTGGAGTAACTCGTCTGTAGTGGAGACAATTAGACGCCGAAGACCTGGGGTATGCTGTAGGTTATGCCTGAGCCAGACCTAAAATTTCGTAAGGGTTGAAGTATGGTGGTAGTGCTTTTGGTGTCAAAGCAGCAAGAAGATTTGTGAATTAAAGGGGGTGATATCTTGTGGTGTGATAGCAAGATGTGTGGTGATGCTCCTTATTAAAGGATGCTAACGAGGTGGTGGTTAATTTGATAGAAGTTGATCGGGTAAATCGAGATGATGAACCCTGTGAGACCTTGCGGTGATGCAAGAAGAAGGATTGATTGGTGGAGTCGGTAAATGGCTCAAGAATGTTACGTAAGTACCGTGAAGGGAAAGACTTACGAGTTGGAAGCTAACCATAAGATGGGAATATTGAAGCGCGTGGAGGCTTCGAATAAAGGGATCTCTAACCCAGTGAAGTGAGTTGTGGTAGGCTGAACATGTAGCTAAGGCACGGTTTGAAATCTGTGAAGGTGCGCAATTGCACAGACTGGTGTCAGTTCGGGTCGTGTCGATGTGAAATGAGGAAGTGTCCTCATGTGGCACTGGAAGGTTTCCAGTTGACGACACATGATCAGTTGCTAGGTGGCAGCACTTGATGGCAATGATTGGGAGCATAAGGCTCAAGGACTATGAGATAAAGTCTTGATGGTTGCCGTGTATGCAATATAAAGGTTCAGCGGGCCCTGGTGGTTAGACCAGGCGAGAAAGAGATCCGAGGTGACAAAAGATGGTTGGTCAGGGCAGAATTATGCTGCTTAAAGGAATGTTGCTCCGTAATGAGGACTATAGGAGGTAGTGTTAAAATGTGACTTGGGTAGAACTTGAGATGTTCTCCCAAGAAAAGTTGCACATGAGGCAGTAGTGTGGGAGGAACTTCTTAAGGCGCTGCAACTTCATCAGGAAAGATCACCCGGGGAAAAGCCAGCGTAATGGCAAGTGCCTGAGTAGGAAGGTGAGTCCTACGGCATTGAGTAGAAGTGTGAATTCCACAAGAATGGCAAGGGTGATTTCCAATGGGTGGAGCTTAAATCGAAGCGAGTGTCGATGTTTGCAGGAGTAGTGCCCGGAGTCGGGTTGTGTTGGTTATGATCCGGGCGATCCGGCTAGAGCTAATCAAGTTGGTTAGATGGAAGTTGTGGCGAATTTAAGATGTCGCCAATGGATAAAGAAAGCTCGAAGAAAGAGCTCATGAGACGAGATTGGTTTCCAGCAGTAGTGTTGAGGTGATGAAATCACCTAATGGCTGTGAGTGATGCAGCTAAAGGGATGCCTTAGTGTGTGGGCAATCGATGAGAGTTAACCTCGTGTCTAAGGTTAACGGTTGTGAAAGGAAATCGACTAGTGAAGCTATTGTGGTGTTAGAGCTATGTGGTTGCTCACCGAGAGGTGTGAGTTAGCTGTAGCAAAGTGTATAAGAAATCCGAGAGAAGCTAGAGTCTCTCAGGGATTTAGATAGCAGCTATAAGTATAGAAAGTGATATGAGAAAGGCGACCTAAGAGGGGCGTCGTGCTGATTGCGATGACCAGTGAGATTCATGGAGTAGCAAGTCTTTTGTGATGGCATGGTGGTGTCGTCGTCGCGGTTAGGGAAAAGATGTTGTCAGGAAGGTCAAAGGTAGCCATTGTGCATGGTAGGACCTCAAGACCGAGTGTGAATTGCTATGAAGGCTGGTGCCTGTGAAGTTTGAGATGCAACGACCATGGGGGGAGAATTCGTTGCTGTCATGGTGTTGTTCTTACTGAGGAGGACAAAAAGGGAACCATTATGCATGGTTTAAATCAGGTGTCTATTGCGGGTTGAGAATGAACCTGATGTAGAATGGCTGAAAGTTCGTGACTCAAGAGTAAGAGACTTTGTTGAGAAATGGTGAGATTTGAAAGGTCCCAATGAAAGTGAAGCTGGGCGAGAAAAAAAAAAATTTTTGGCCAGAAGACCGCTACAAGAGTGGGGGTGTAACCATGATGGCTTGTTGTGGTGTGGACCAAAGGCACGAGTCATCCTACAGGTGCGATGCATAAGTGATTGTGCAGATGGTAATAAGCCAATCACTTATGCCACGCACCATGGGTGATGACGAGGGCTGATTAAAGGTTCCACGACCCTAAGCGCAATGGTAGGATCCTGGACTCGTGGTAGGGTAAATAGCCAAGGTAAGGCCTAGCATGGGAACGTGATTGTAAAAGTTGAAATGGGGTGAAGAATTGAAGAGGGGTTGCTCAGTGAAGAGTTCCCTGGTATGGGTATGAGACCCTACTAGCATGTGATATTGGCTAGTGAGTATCGTTGTGTGCTTAATGCGAATAACTCCTGGTTGGGAGAAGGTTATGGCCCGAGCATGCTTAAGCTCGAGGTGAGATTGAAATGGTGCATACGTCGCCAAGCTCGATGTGAACTCGGGTAATGCACATATGGTAGAAATGTGTAATTACCTGGCATGGTGTTAGGTAAGTCGATTTTGTGTAATCATATCGATAAATGAGGGTCGGCTGGTCAAGGTAGAAGATCGTGTATGAAATGGTCGAAGTTGGCAAGGTGGGCCAAATGGGTGCTTCCCAGGTAGTGCTAACATGGTAAGTTGATCGGTAATGAGAGGTTACCATGAGGATCAACTCAAGCTATGCAGGCGTGTGATTAATGGCGGTATGCCATGGTGGAATGGGTGTCCGAGTGTCTAATGGGCACTAGAATGTGACATTGCGGTGAATGATCAGTGCTAAGACGTTGCTGGTTGGACCAGCGTAAAATCGTGGCCATGTGTGATTGGCAGTGAGAAACGTTGTCGTGTGTGATCGGCGTAAAATCGTGGTAGACTGATCAATGATGCAATGTTAGCGTATGCGGTTCCGACTGATGGGAAAATGGGAAATGGACTGCAAAGTGATGCTCGAGGTAGAGAAAATCCATCTAGAAATGGATAGCGTTGCAGTAAGCGTGATCAGCAACCAGTTGTACAATTTGGCAAGAGGCCAAAGTGGTGTTCGGTTGATGAATGTCCTCGTGAAATAGAGGATTAGTAGCCTGAGCAGAACCTCGGGGCAGAGTTAGCCGAGGAAGATGCAAGAAATGGCTAAGTCGTGGGATTCTCGAGTAGGGGAATTCAAAAGAAGCTCGGGAATGTGATTATATCGAGTAGAAAAGTATGAAGAAGCGAATTTCGAGGACGAAATTCTTTTTAAGGGGGGTAGAATGTAATACCCCGTGTTATTGATATAAAGAAAATAAGAATGGAAGTGTAAAAATTCCAAAAATGCCCTTGAGAAGGTGTTGGATCCTTGAGATTGAGGGTGCCCTATGAGAGGGGTATTTTGGTAATTTGGAAAGTGAAATCCAATAAAAAGGGTATTTTGATAAATTAAAAATAATTCCTATGTGGAATTAGGTGTGTAAGTGAATAAAAATCCCAATTTGGTATTTATGTGAGATATATGGGATTAATAAATTCACAAAGAGTAATTGGGAATTTTGGAATTTAATTCCATAAAGGAAATTTAATTTTGAAATAGGGAAAATGGTGGATATTAAATTATTTGAGGAGAATAATTATATTTTCCCTAAGTTGTGAATTAATGTGGTAATGCCACTTGGAGAGATGAGATTAAACTTGGAAGCCAAGGTTAGTGTCTTGTTGTGACACTTGGCATTTTGTGGTTCAAGTATAATTGGGTGAATTAAATAAATGCAAAAGTTATGATAATTGGTCTTGTAAGCATTTAATGAGAGGCATAATTATATGGATTAAAGTAAATTCAAAAGAAAATGGTAAATGGTCACCATTAATGCCTTGGAAAATATGAGATTTAAATAAATCTAATGAAAAGTGGGAAAATGGTCACCCATTAATGCTTGGAAAATTGTGGGATTTATTTAAATGAGAAAGAAAGTATTATGTCTTTCAAGTGGTCTCTCATGTGATGGTTATGAAAATAGTCTCATTTAAGTAAATGAGAAATAAATGAAAAATGCAAGTGATCTAAGGGCTTAGATGCATTCTTGAGAAGTAGAATGAATCCAAAGGTGAGGATTCAAAGAGAAGAAATGGCATGGATTGCCAAATATTAAGAGATGAGTGGTTGAGATTAAATCTTTCAAAAGCACTTGGATTGTGCTTTAATTTGAAGGTTGAGATCTTCTCTTATAAAGTGAATAAAATCCAATGGATGAGAGTAATCAAGACCAAAGCACATGGATTGTGCTTTCTTGTGTGGTTGGGATTTTCTTTCAAAAAGCAAATGGAAATCAAGGGCTAAGATCAAGTCTTGAAATTGAGATTTCAAGACAAGAGTAGTATTTAAAGGGAAAGTAAGCCCTTGTCTCAAGTTTTGCCATTTCAAAGAGAGAAAGAAAATGAGAGGAAGGAAGAGTTGTCTTCCAAGAAGAAGAAAGGGAGAAAATGAAAGAATGGAGAAGAAAGGAAGATCAAATCAAGGTAAGTTCCATTCTTCTCTTCTCTACTTAGTGATCTTTTATGCAAGGAAAGTGAGTTTTTGTTTTAATGCCATCCTAGATGGGAGAAGAGAATGGGGAAGCTCTCTTGAGAAGAAGATTTAAAGCTTCAAAGAGAAGATTGTTAAGGTAAGGGATGGCCCCAAGTGGTGGAGGCCTTGCATTGCATTGTAAGTAGGTTGCATAAACCTTTATGTATCTTTTTGCATGCTTTACTTGTTCATGAGACCTATGGCCATGGGGGTGGGAAAGAAGTGGTAGGTTGATGCCTCAAACCATGTTGGGTTGTGAGGATGGAATGACCTAACCATACTTGCATGTATTTGTTATTACATAGACTTGTTATGCTTGTATTTACTTTGCATATGCACCCTTACTGAGCTTTTGAGCTCAAGAGGTTTTATCCTCCCCTTGTAGGTTGTCTTATGCCAAAAGAAGTAAAGGGAATGTGTTGGAAGCTTGTGGTTGAAGCTCATGATGTATCATTTATTTTTTATTGTAAAGCTAAGGTTATGGCTTGAGAAGCCTAGGTTTGTGGTGTTTAATTTGTGGTTTAATGGCTTAAGGAAGCCTATTGTTGGTAGGTGCTTCATGTGATGTATGTTAAGGGTTTGCAAGGGCTTGTGAAGGCCTAGAACCATGAATGAAATTTATTTGGAATAAATTGTGAGTTTGGAGAAAAGAATTTTTGTTGTAAAAATAGGCTTGGAAATTGGAAATGTGGAAATTTTCAATGCATTTTTTTGGAGTGGAATTTCTGGAAAATTTGGGGTTTTATAGCCCAAAGAAAAAAAAAAGAAGAGAAAAGGAGGGAAGCAGCAGCTGGAGGCTGCTGGAAATCAGCAGCCTGCAGCCTGCGCGCAGGCAGGCGTGCGGGCGGCCGCGCGCGGGCGCGGCCAGCGCCTAGCGGGGCCCCGCGCGGGCCCCGGGCATGCCAGCGGGCCCCGCCGGCTAAATTTTTTTAAAAATTTGGAATTTTGGGAAATTAAGGGGCATTTCTAAATCGATTTTGGGCCCTGGAGGAACTTTCAAAGTAAATGGATTTTTCTGGCATTTTGGAGAAAAGGCCGAAAATTTAAAAATTTGAAATGATGAGTTATTCCTCCAAAAATTGGTGATCCATCAATGGATTGGTTCAAATGGTGATTATGGAGCCCGGTAAAATTCTCCGATGGAAAAGAATTAAATAAAATGAAAAATATGGCGATTGGGCGCCTGAAGGAGATTTTCTTTATAGCCAATGCGGTGTGGCTAAAGCCCAATTCTGCTAGCGAATCCTGGGATTCCGCGAAGGGAAGGTCGAGCCTAGTTCCCACCTAGGGCGTTTCGTCTTGAAACATGGCCCACCCTTCGCCAAAGGCCGGGCAGGTGGACACTTCGGGTGATTGTTCACGAGTAACACCCGTAAGTGGGAGCGGGGCGTTACATCAATGGTTGTGGAATTGTGGTTAGGGTAAAACTTGAGATGTTCTCGTAAGAAAAGTTGCACATGAGGCAACAATGTGAGACAAACTTCCTAAGGCGCTACAACTCTATCAGGAAAGGTCACCCGGGGAAAGGCTAGCGTAATGGCAAGTGCCTGAGTAGGAAGGTGAGTCCTACGACATCCAATGGAAGTGTGAATTCCACAAGAGTGGCAGGGGTGATTTCCAGTGACTGGAGTTTAAATCGAAGTGGTAATCGATGATTGCAAGTATAGTGCCTAGAGGAAGGTTATGTGGGTTGTGAGCCGAGCGATCCGGCTGAAGTTAATCGAGTTGGTTAAATGGAAGTTGAGGCGAATTTAAGATGTCGCCAATAGGTAAAGAGAGCTCGAAGAAAGAGCTGATGGGACGAGATGGGTTTCCAGTAGTGGTGTTGAGGTGATGAAATCACCTAATGGTTGTAAGTGATGCAGTTGAAGGGATGCCTTGGAGTGTGAGCAATTGATAAAAATTAACCTCGCATCTAAGGTTAAATGGTTGTGAAAAGAAATCGGCTAGTGAAGCTGTTGTGGTGTTAGAGCCATGTGGTTGCTCACCGAGAGGTGAGTGTTAGCTGTAACAAAGTGTATAAGAAATCCGGGAGAAGCAAAAGTCTCTAAGGGATTTAGCTAGATGCTAGATATATAAAAGGTGATGTGAGGAAGACGACCTAAAATGAGGGTCGTGCTAGTTGTGGTAACCAGTGAGATTCAAAGAGCAGCAAGTCCTTGCGATAGCATGGTGGTGTCGTCATCGCGGTTAGGGAAAAGAAGTGGTCAGGAAGGTCAAAGGTAACCATCGTGCATGGTAAGACCTGGAAGCCGAGTGCGAATGGCCATGAAGGCTGGTATCGGTGAATTTTGGAATGCAACGATCGTGGAGGAGAAATTTCGTTGCTGTCATGGTGATATCCTTGCCAAGGAGGACAAGAGGAACCATTATGCATGGTTTAAATCAGGTGTCTATTACGGGTTGAGAATGAACCTAATGCATGATGGCTGGAAGTTCGTGCCTCAAGAGTAAGAGGCTTTGTAGAGAAATGGAAAAAAAAAAAATTTTTGAAGAGGGTTGCTCAATGGAGAGTCCCTGGTATGGGTATGAGACCCTACTAGCATGTGATATCGGCTAGTAAGTATCGTTGTGTGCTTAATGCGAAGAACTCTCGGTTGGGAAAAGGTTGTGGCCCGAGCATACTTAGGCTCGAGGTGAGATTGAAATGGTGCACACGTCGCCAAGCTCGATCCGAACTCGGGCAGTACACAGGGTTGAAATGTACGATAGCCTAGCACGGTGTTAGGTAAGTCGATTTAGTGTAATCATACCGATAAGTGAGGGTCGGCTAGTCAAGGTAAAAAGACCATGTATGACATGGTCGAAGTTGGCCAGGCAGGCCAAATGGGTGCTTCCTAGGTAGTGCTAGCATGGTAAGTTGATCGGTAATGACAGATTACCATGAGGATCAACTCAAGCTATGCAGGCGTGTGAATAATGGCGGTATGCCATGGTGGAATGGGTGTTCGAGTGTCTAATGGGCACTAGAATGTGACATTGCGGTGAATGATCAGTGCTAAGACGTTGCTGGTTGGACCAGCGTAAAAATCGTGGCCATGTGTGTTTGGCAGTGAGAAACGTTGCCGTGTGTGATCGGCGTAAAAATCGTGATAAACTGATCAATGATGCAATGTTAGCGTATGAGGTCTGACTGATGGGAAAAATGGAAGTGGACTGCAAAGTGATGCTCGAGGTAGCAAAAATCCATCCAGAAATGGATAGCGTTGCGATAAGCGTGAACAGCAACCAGTTGAGCAATTTGGCAAGAGGCCAAAGCAGTGTTCGATTGTTGAATGTTCTCGAGAGTTGGGAGAACGAAAGCCTAAAGTGAAGCCTTGAAGTAGGTGTGACCCGAGGTAAATGTGAAGAATGGATAGGCTATGGGATTTTCGAGCAGGAGAATTTGGCAAGTAACCCGAGAATGTGATTGTCTTGGGTAGGAGATGATGGTAAAACGAATTTCGAGGATGAAATTCTTTTAAGGGGGGAGGAATGTAACACCCGGTGTTACAGGTGTTAAAATAATAGGAAAGAAAGTGAGAAAAATTCCAAAAATGCCCTTGAGAAGGTGTTGAATCCTTGAGATTGAGGGTGCCCTATGAGAGGGACTGTAACACCCGGTGTTACAGGTGTTAAAAGAATGAGAAAGAAAGTGAGAAAATTTCAAAAACGCCCTTGAGAGGGTATTGGATCCTTGAGATTGAGGGTGCCCTATGAGAGGGGTATTTTGGTAATTTGGATAGTGAAGTCCAATAAAGGGTAATTTGGTAAATTGAAAATAATTCCTAGGTGGAATTAAGTATGAAAGGGAATTAGTTCTCATTTTGGATTATGTGGAGATAAATGGGATTAAAAATTTACAAAGGGTATTTTTTGTAATTTTGGAGTAAATTCTATAATGGAAATAAATTATGGAAATGGGGAAAAATACTCATAAATTATTTATGTGAGTAAAATAATGGATTTTCCCTAAAATAGTGGGTTAATGTGGAAATGCCACATGGATGGCTTAGATTAAGTCTTGAAAGCCAAGGTTGTGGCATGGAGTGACACTTGGTGTAATTACCCATTAGAGGACCCAGTATTTATTCAGGAATTATTTAATTAATTATTGAAGTATTGATTAAGAGATTTTGCCAATTAATTATTTAATGTGGCAATTTAGAGATTTTGAAGGAAAATAATAGCATTTATTTCTTTTTAATGTTGGAGTTAAAGGAATTTGCCAAGGTGGCAATTTAGATTTTTAATTGAGAGAATAGTATTTAAATAGCATTTAAATGGCATTTATTTTGTAGAAATTAAATGCAAGGGCATGAAGGTAATTTTGGAGTTTTATTATTATTTGAGAATTTTAATAATAATCTTTGTATTATTATAAGTTAAGTGGGACTATGTATTTAAAGAAGAATGAGAATCCATGTATGAGATGAAATTGGATTAAGAGTCTCCTAGTCTTAATAGGAGAAGGTTTTGAGAGTCTCCAAGTTCAATTGGGAGAGGGATTCCAAGTTATAAAAGGAAAGAGATCTAGGACTTTATGTCTATATATAGAGCCCATTAGCTTAGCTTTTCTTCACGTCGTGTGAAGAACAGAAAGGCTAAGAGATAGCAGAGGCTTGCTAGAGTCTTCAGGATCGCTCCAGGGTTCGATCAAAGAGTTCTATCAGGCAAGTATTCTCCCTGTAATCCCTTCCATTACAGGTTTATATCAGTTTTTCAGATTATTCCAGTTCTTCATTGAATTCTCAGATTTTATATCAGTAAGCAAAGACGTATATATATATATGCGTATAACAGTGAAGTTATGAGCAAGTTTCATTAATCCTTATCCATTTTGGATTGCAAGTTCCATTAATCCTTATCCATTTTGGATTGCAAGTTCCATTAATCCTTATCCATTTTGGATTGCAAGTTCCAGTAATCCTAATCCATTTTGGATTGCAAGTTCTATTAATCCTCATCCATTTTGGATTGCAAGTTCCAGTAATCCTTATCCATTTTGGATTGCAAGTTCCAATAATCCTTATCCATTTTGGATTGCAAGTTCTATAAATCCTTATCCTTTTTGGATTGCAAGTTCTATTAATCCTCATCCATTTTGGATTGCAAGTTCCAGTAATCCTTATCCATTTTGGATTGCAAGTTCTATTAATCCTCATCCATTTTGGATTGCAAGTTCCAGTAATCCTTATCCATTTTGGATTGCAAGTTCTATTAATCCTTATCCATTTTGGATTGCAAGTTCTATTACTCTAAGTTCTAATATCCGGATACCTTGTATCGTATCCGGATGTATCTAAAGTTCTTCAAGTATGATATCCGAATGGTTTGTTTATACATCCGAAAAGGTCAAGATAATATCCAGATGTCTCGCCTGATATCCGGATGCCTCCCTCAAAAGTTAAATTTTTCATTCGAATAGTCCCCAGTTATATCTGAATGCATCAGTGAGATATCCGGAGGACCAAAATCATATCCGGATGTCCTAGTTCATATCCGAATACTTCCCAACATATCCGAATAGCTTCTTCTTTGAATGTCAGTGTATCCGGATGAGCCTTCTTCATATCTGGATGTCTTTCTTCTTATCCTGATATCCTTTCTGATATCCGGATGACTTTTCCAGAAATCTAATTTAGCTTTCAGTGAGTCCTAATTCAAGTTTAATTCAATCAATGTATTCAATACCTTCCAACATTGAATTCATAAGCCAGAACATGACAAGTTAATCATACCCATACCATAAATCATAATTCATAGAATCTTTGTATTCCAATATATAGATGAAGATCATATCATGTTCAATATTATTTTATTTTGACATGATCAGCATTATTTTGTGAGATTATGTGCATACATTTTGGTATGAGCATTGAGCATGACTTTATATGGAGCACTACATATCGTGTGCCAGCATTTATGTGAGCATTGCATTGCATTATGCGCGCTAGGCGGCTTGTCCGCGGGGATCCCATCAGTTTCAGTTTCAGCTCAGTTTATGAGTTGCTCGCCTGGTAGCAACCAGGGGGCTAGGGGCTTTGCCCACAGTATGTGCTTACAGTTTTTATGTATGCAGGTTTCAGATCAATCAGGTATGTTTTATCAGATTATGTGGGCCTATGAGCCAAAGTTGCATACCTGCATTTAGTTTACAGTTTATGTGCATTACATTTTTATGAATGCAATCAGACAGTGATTTTACAGTACAAGTTCAGTCAGTTATTTACCAGTATCGATATTCTTCGATTCAGCTTCAGTATTCTTTCCAGCTTATTACTAGCTGAGCTTTTGTAGCTCACCTTGTACTCTTCACCCCTCCAGGTTCTAGCAGGGGAGTATCAGATGTGGGGCCTAGCAGCAGTGTTCAGTAGTGTGTGTACGTGGAGCCGCTCAAGATAAAAGATGTCTGGGAGTCTGTTGAGTTCTATAGAGTTTTCTTAGATTAGATCTTATTTTATATTTCAGTTGAGGGATTGTCCCTCAGTAAGAGTTTATGCATTTTAGTTTGTATTGACTAAGAGTTTTTATTCCAATTGGTTGAGATGTTCAGTCATGGTATCAGATTTCAGATTATCAGTTAGTTTATTTTATTTTCCCCAGTAGCACCTCTTCTCGGGCAGTTCTAGGAGAGGGGGTGTTACACTTGGCATTTTCTTGTCCAAGTAAAATGGAAGTGATAAGAGTGATTATTTTAAATCAAAAAGAAAAGATTAATAGTCACTCAAGCCATTAATGATGGTGATGATGATGTTGGGAAAAGAAATTCAAATTTGAATTTTGAAAATTTTCATGGTTAATGGGTGAAATTTATCTCATTAAAATAAATGGCAATTAAATGGAAAGTTGCCTTACAATTGACATATATATTATTGATGGGTGAAATTGTCCCAATTATGCAAATAGAAATTTAAATTAATTTCAAAAGAAATTGAAATATGGTCATTCTTGCAATTAATGGGAGGCATAATTAAGTTGCATTTAAAGAAAATGCAAAAGAAATGGAAAATGGTCAAGCATTGATTATGGAAAATGGTCACATTAAATTAAATGAGAAAGAAAATATATGTCTCTCAAGTGGTCACTCATGTGATGGGGTGAAATTAGTCAAATTAAATAAATGAGGAAAATGACTAATTTTGGAATGGAAGACCAAGATGATCCAAGGGTGGAGACTTGGCCTTGGATTGGGAAATTGATCCAAGGGTCATAAATTAGTCTTGAAAGTTGGCATGGATTGCCAACATAAATGGAAGTGAATTTTGAATGATTAGAATGGATGGTTGAGATTAAAAATCTCCAAAGCACATGGATTGTGCTTGTAATGGGAGGCTAAGATTATTTCTCTTAAACCTACAAAGATCCAAAGGTTAGGATCCATTCTTGAAAGAGGGAGAAAATATATATATTGGCAAGGTAGGAAGACAAGTCTTCCCTTTGGCCATTTGAAGAAGAAGAAGAAGAAGAAGAAGAAAGAGCCTAGAGGTAAACTCTTTAGTTTTTGTAAAGAAATCTAAGTCTTCTAACTTCTTAGTCTTCTTATCTTCAAGGATTAGATTTTTAAAGATCAAGGTTATTTCTTTTACTTCTTTAGGGGATGGAAGCAAGTGAAGTCTTGCCAAGTCAAGTTGTTGAAGCTCTCTTGAAGTTAAAGATTGTGGAAAATCTAAAAGAATAGAGGTAAGGGATAGCCCCATGGGATGGTGGCTTGCAAGTTATAAGTATGATGCATGATTTCTATGTGTGCATTGGCATGTTGTATGTTTTAGGACCTATGGCCATGAGATTGAGTGGGGTAGGGTAGATTAAAGCCTCAAACCAAGGTGGTTGTGAGGATGTGGAAGCCCTAACCATGTTGCATACATGCATTGGCATCACATTTATTTTCATGTTCATACTATTGTCATTGCACCCTTATTGAGCTTAATAGCTCATGAGGTTTTTATCCTCACCATGTAGGTATCTCATGTGCAAGAAGGAAGGGAGTTTTGCAAAGTTAAGTGTTGAAAGCAAGGAAGAAAGCAAGAGAAGTAGTGTTTATGTATTTTATGCTTAAGTGTTGTATTTATTTTGTTAATGTGTAATGAAGGCTAAATGTGGGGAAAAGGGGGCAAACTTGAATGTTTTGGAACCCCCTTGGTATGAGAAAGGGTTCTGGAAAATGTGGAATTTCAGTTCAAAAAAAAAAAAAAAGAAAAGAAAAAGCATTGTGGCAGTGTGCTGGCCGGGGGCGCGCCTGGGCGCGCCCGCGCGCAGCTGGTGCGCGCGGGCGGCCAGGCCGCGCGGCCAGCGCCCGCGGCTGGTGCGCATCGGCCACGGCGCCGGCCGCGCTGGGGGGGGGGGGCGCGGCCAGCTGCCGTGCACACCCCCCCCCTTTTGCTGCTGTTGGGTATTTTTTTTTCCTTTATTATTTTATTTTAATTTAATTTTTGTTTATTTGAATATATGATATTATTTTGGAAATTCTGAAATAATTTATATTTAAATAAATAAATAAATGAGTATTTAGCCTCTAAATTAATTATTAAATTAATATAAATTGAGGCAATTGTGGGGAAAATTTTCTATATTTTGGAAAATTAAATAATGGAGTATTCTCCTTAAATTTTGGAAATTGGATGAGGATGCCTTGAGGTTGTATTTCAAAAATTAATTTCCTAATGGTTGGAAAATTATGGAAATTTTGAAATAATTAAAGGGGAAAATCAATGGAGATTTATGAGGAAAATTTATTTAAATTTTTCCAAAGAAATATTAATCCAAACATTTTCCAAGGGAATTGAAAGTGAGATAAATGAGTTAATGGTTGGGGCAAAGAAAGGAAAAATTATTTTCTTATAATTAAGGCGTTATGCCATAATTTACTTGAAGCTAGAGAGTTATAGCTTATTTTCTTTCGATCCTGGGAGGTCACCCTAAACTCTTCATTAAAGAGCTTGAGAAGGAGTGACGATTGCGAGGTTTCGGGTTTTAATAGGTCGTTTGATAATTCCCGGACCCTCGAGCGGAGCGAAGAGAGGGCAAAACCTAGTTCCCACCTAGGTCGTTTCCCGTTAAAACGTAGCCGTCTCTTCATCTTTGTCCTAGCATGTGAATAGTAAGTTGGCTATTCGTGAGTAACACCCGTAGGTGGGAGCGGGGCGTTACAGGGACATTTTGGTAATTTGGATAGCGAAGTCCAATAAAGGGTAATTTGGTACATTGGAGATAATTCCAAGGTGGAATTGAATATGGAAGTGAATTAGTTCCAATTTTGCATTATGTGGAAATAAATGGGATTGAAAATTCACAAAGGGTGTTTTGGTAATTTTGGAGAGAAATTCCATAAAGGAATTAATTATGAGAAAAGGAGGAAATTAATTATGAGAGTGGAAATAATTAATTGATATATTTATATGGGGGTGCCACATGGATGGCTTAGATTTAGTCTTGGAAGCCAAGGTTGGTGGCATGGAGTGACACTTGGCAAAGTGGTGTCCAAGATAAATGAAGATCAAATTAATTGCAAAAGAAATTGGAATATGGTCATTCTTGCAATTAATGGGAGACATAATTATGTTGCATAAAAAAGAAAATGCAAAAGAAAAAGAAAATAGTCAAGCATTAATGGGGGAAAATGGGAGACTAAAATAAATGGGAAAGAAAAGCATTATGTCTTTCTAAATTGTCTTTCATATTTAATGTGGTTAGTCCCAATTAAATAAATGAGAAATGGGATATTTTATGGGATTTGGAGACATGATCCAATGGTTGGGATCAAGCCTTGAAATATGGGGATTTGATAAATGGGAAAAGCCTTGAATTATGTCTTTCAAGGTTGATGGCATGAAAATTTCTCAATTTAAATAAATAGAAAAGAAAAATCTATTTATGGAAAGGAAGACTTGATCCAAGGGTGGAGATTTAGTCTTAAAAATCTAATGGTTGGGATGATTCAAGAGAAGTGGCATGGATTGCTGTAATACCCGAAGTTTTCCTAGGCATTGTTGTTTAAGAAATAAAACATTTCCTTGGAAATCGAAGGATACATGTGAAGTTCCGAGGTAATCGCCGAGGAACGAATGAAGGGTTTTCCGAAAAATCACGGAAACTATCGCAAGGGGACATCATCTAAGGTATTTTGGAGAAGTTTAAGGAGTTATAGGGGCTCAAGGGATATAAGTGCAAATAAGTATTTGGGTTAAAGAGTTATTTGTAAGAAGTTAAAATATCTTGTAACTAGTTAGTTAAAGGAACCAAGTAAGCTAACTTAGTTAGGAGACATAATCATGAGGAATCTTGAAAAAATCAAATTAACATGTGGTGGCACATGTTTAAAAGGACACATGTCAAAAGGGGGAGAAATGGTTCAAATCTCAAGGGACACTTGGCACAATCCTACGAAAGTGATGATTACAACCTTATCTAAGTGACACATGGCAAGTGACACATGGCACTCTTGGATTGGCCATAAATGCCTATAAATACCAAGGCCATGGAAGGGAAATTCTCACCATTAATCAAGAGGAAAAGGGGAGGTGAGTTGAGAGGAGAAGCTTTGCCCAAAAATAGAGTGGTAAAACACTTCGTCGGAAAAGTTGGACCGCCACCATAAAAGGCATTAAACAGCGACAAAACAGCAAGGTAATTCTAATTTCTTTCCGTAGTTCGATAGATAATTCAATAAGGGTCGTGTGGTTTCAAACGGAAGTCAAATCGGAGTTCGGATGAGGGAGAACGGGCCAAAAAACCTCAAGACGGCAAAGCTGGAGGGGCGGCGCGTGCAGTTCACGCGCCACCTGACTGCCGCGCGTGGGGCTCCTTCCCCAAGCCCGTGAGGGCGCATGAGATGTCCTCTTGGGCCCAAATTTTGTATAGTTGGTCCTTAAATGTTTCCCTAGGACCTCATATAAAAATAGTTTAGGTTTGAGTTTCGAAGTTATGTTATTTTTGCAGAAAAACTTTCTCGAACCCTGTGAACAGTACTTTAGAGCTTCCGAATCAGCAAGGTGAGTGCTTCTTGCATCTTTATATTACATACCGAACATTTT
Organism: Diospyros lotus; assembly: GCF_014633365.1. Taxonomy (NCBI): domain Eukaryota; kingdom Viridiplantae; phylum Streptophyta; class Magnoliopsida; order Ericales; family Ebenaceae; genus Diospyros; species Diospyros lotus. The sequence goes on along the minus strand of NC_068343.1, from coordinate 38,551,785 downwards.
GTCTTCACACGGGTAAGGGTGATTACTTGCATAAGCATGACTTTCCTTTGAATCAAGCATTTTCTCTTTCTTTGTCATGCATCACTTGGTGTGTGTGGCTAGCTGAAGTCAGGATCTCATGTTAGACTAGTGAAAAGTCTTGGAGATGTGAGAACATGATTGATCAACGGGGGTGATTGCAACACCTCGGCGTCACTACCACACAGGCGGTTTCATATCATTCTACATATCTCATCACATGCATGCTATCTCTTCTTGTTGCACTCACTTAGATATAACTATCTAACTTGGGTGTCTCATACCCCTGGAACATTCAACGTTCCAGGTGGGTTAGTCGTGACAGGTGTAATACCCTTAAAGAGTCATGATAAATTTTGTCATTTAAGAGAATTTTAGTCTATGAAAAATTCCAAAATTGCCCTTGAATTAAAGAAAATGCCATGAAATATTGGATGTCTTGTGAGGGGCAAAATGGTAATTTAGAATTTCATCCCAAAGGAAGATAAATTATTTTTGGAGAAATTATTTATATTGGAGAATAAATGTTGGAGAATTTAATTCTTGATTAAGTGCATAGATAATTAGGAATTAAATTGGAAAACCAAGTATGGTTAGATTGATGACACTTGACAAGTTCTTATGGAAGAGATTTAATTTAATTTGGAGAATAAAGATTTATTTAATTGAGAGAATTTGGTGACACATGGCATGATCTTGTGAACCAAGAGGGATATTTAATAAATGAAAAAGGAAAAAGAAATTAGTCTCTCAAGCATTAATGAGAGCCATGATGGAGAAAATTAAAAAGAAAATCAATAATAAAAAGAAATTTGTCAAGCATTAATGTTGGAAAATGGTGGATTTAAATAAATGCTAAAGAAATTAGATTATGTCTTTCAAGAGCTTTTAAATTTAAATCAAAAAGAAATTATTTAAGTCTCCATTAAATGCTTGAAAAGTTGTGGATTTAAATTAAATGCAAATTTGGGAAATTAGTCAATCTTAGAAATTAGTCATGATTTAATTAAATGAAAAATGGAGAATTATGGAAAATTGGGATTGATCCAAGGGAGGAGATTTAGTCTCCAAAGAGAGATCAATGGAAGAGATTTAACAAGATAAGTCTCTTGGATTTGTGTTTCCTTTGTATCTAGGCAAGAGTTCTCCTAAAATCAAGGGTTAGGATTTAACTTGGGAGAAGCACAAGGATTGTGCTAATGTTCAAAGGTAGAGATTAGGTCTCTTGAAATAAGAAAAAAATCAATGGCTAGGATGTGATCTTGAGAATTGGCATGGATTAAGAAGAAAACTCTATAAATGGGAAGTGAGAAATTAGTTCCAAGCTTTTTCCCATTTGTGAAGTAGAGAAGCAAGAAGGCAAGTAAGAAGGCAAGGAAGTCTAGAGAAGGAAGAGAAAGTCTAGCAAAAGGTAATCTAGTTTTCTCTTTTGTTATAGTTTAAGGCATGTGTTTAAGAGCTAAAGTCTCTTTTATTATTTTTCTTTAAGGGTGAGTATTAGCTTGTGGAGGTGTTGAAGCTTCAAAGTCTAAGAGGGATTCTTGGCTTGTGAGAGTGTAAAGCTTCAAGGAAACAAGGTAAGGGATAGCCCCAAGTGGAGGGGTTTTGCTTGCATTTGTACATGTATGAATGAGTTGCATGTGATGGTTCTTTGCATGTTTTGTGCCCAAGTGAACCTATGGCCATAAGGAGGACTTGTGAGGGGAGTGAGGGGTTGGTTGGTGCCTTAACCTAAGTGGTTATGAAGGCATGGAGAACTACCCTTGATATGCATTGCATTGCATTACATGTTATGTTTCTCATACTTCATTTACATTTGCATAGCACCCTTACTGAGCATTGGCTCATAAGGTCCTTTGACCTCAATGTAGGTGGAGAAACATCCAATTGCGAAAGTTCATACCGGATCCAAGAATGGAAGTTCCAGAGGAAGAGGTTGAGGTTCGTCAAAACCTAACCTATATTGAAAGGCCAGTAAAAATCTTGGACCGCAAGGAAAAGAAATTGAGAAGCAAATCAATTCCATTAGTTAAAGTTAAGTGGAACCATCACTCTGGTCGGGAAGCAACATGGGAGCTAGAAGAGGATCTAAAGCGTCAATTTCCCGAATTATTTGTTGATGTAATGGAAGAGTAGCTTTGATGTATTAATATGTTACATTAATGGAAATGAAATTTCGAGGACGAAATTCTTTTAAGAGAGGTGGATTGTAATACCCTTAAAGAGTCATGATAAATTTTGTCATTTAAGAGAATTTTAGTGTAACGCCCCGCTCCCACTTACGGGTGTTACTCGTGAACAATTATCCGAATTGTCCACCTACCCGGTCTTTGATGAAGGGCGGACTATGTTTCAAGAAGAAACGCCCTAGGTGGGAATTAGGCTCGTCCTTCCCTTCGTTGAATCCCAGGATTCACTAGCAGAATTGGGCTTTAGCCACACCGCATTGGCTATAAAGAAAATCTCCTTCAGGCGCCCAATCGCCATTTTCTCATTTTATTTAATTCTTTTCTATCGAAGAATTTTATCGGGCTCCAAAAAAATCACCATTTAAACCACTCCATTGATGGATCACCAATTTTTGGAGGAAAAACTCATCATTTTCAAATTTTTAAATTTTCGGCCTTTTTTCCAAAATGCCCGAAAAATTCATTTATTTTGAAAATTCCTCCGGGGCTCAAATTCAATTAAGAAATGCCCCAAAATTCCCCATTTTTTCCAATTTTAAAAAAAAATTGGCCGGCGGGGCCCGCTGGCCCGCGCGGGCTGGCCGCGCATGCCGCGCGCGGTCGCCCGCGCGCTCGCTTGCGCGCGCGCCCGCGCGCCTGCCTGCGCGCGGCCGCTTGCGCACCCGGCCACCCGCGCGCGCGCGCCTGCGCGGCTGGCTGCGAGCACGGCCGCCTTGCGGCCTGCTGTAGCAGCCAGCTACTGGCTGCTCTTTCACTTCATTTTTTTTCTCTTTTTTTTTTGAGCTTCTCAACTCCCAATTTTCCAGAAATTTCACACACCTCCAAATGCATCAAATCCTCCACTTTTCTCATTGTAAGGCCTTATTTCTCAAACAACCCTTCTTAATCTTTATTTATTACAACATACCTTAACAATGAGACTTACATCACAACTTAGGCTTCAAATGCCATAAGCCAACATCTCATCTTAATATAAAATCAAATACTCTCAAGATATGCAATACACATATGATCTTAGGCTTTAACCAACCATTAATAATCAAGTTAATTTACATCTCATGACTCAAACACAATAACATAGGCTTCCATAAGCCATAACCTACACTTGAATCTTCTTTCCAAGCTTCCACATGCCATTCCACCATTTCCTTTACTTTACCATGCTTTCACAACCTACATGTGAGGGTAAAAACCTCATGAGCTATTAAGCTCAATAAGGGTGCATATGCAAAGTAAATACAAGCATAACAAGTCTATGTAATAACAAATGCATGCAAGCATGGTTAGGTCATTCCATCCTCACAACCCAACATGGTTTGAGGCATCAACCTACCACTTCTTTCCCACCCCCATGGCCATAGGTCTCATGTACAAGTAAAGCATGCAAAAAGATACATAAAGATTTATGCAACCTACTTACAATGCAATGCAAGGCCTCCACCACTTGGGGCCATCCCTTACCTCATTCTTCTCTTTGAATCTTTAAAAATCTCCTTGCTTCATTGCCTTCAACCTTTGTTCTTTCTCAAGAACCTCTTCTTTTCTTTGAAGCTTCAAGAATCACTTAGCTTCATTTTCCCACTCTTCTCCTTAAGAGCTCCTTAAAACAAAATTTAAAGAAGCTAAACTACCAATTAAAGAAGTGGAAGAAACTTAAACAAGCCTAAGGAAGAATACTTACATTCTTCATTTCTTCATTTATTTCTTCCATGAGAGACTTCTTCATATCTCTCTTCTTTCTTCCTTCTTCATTTCTTTCTTCTTCTTGGAAGACAACTCTTCCTTCCTCTCATTTTCTTTCTCTCTTTGAAATGGCAAAAACTTGAGACAAGGGCTTACTTTCTCTTTAAATACTACCCTTGTCTTGAAATCTCAATTTCAAGACTTGATCTTAGCCCTTGATTTCCATTTGCTTTTTGTAAGAAAATCCCAACCACACAAGAAAGCACAATCCATGTGCTTTGGTCTTGATTACTCTCATCCATTGGATTTCCTTTGTCTTTACAAGACTTCATCTCCACCATTAAAAGAAAGCACACTTTTATTAGGATGGCAATCCATGCCATTTCTTCTCTTTAAATCCCCACCATAGGATTTATTCTCTAATTCAAGAATACATCTCATCCATTGAATTTATATTTATTTCCCATTTAAATTAATCTCCCCATTTTCACTCATAAATGAGTGACTAATTTCCATTTCTTTCCCATTTAAATTAATGGGACTAATTTCACATCCATCACACTTGAGAGACATAAATAATTTCTTTCCCATTTAAATAACTCTCATTATTTTCCAAGGCATTAATGGTGACCATTTACCATTTTCTTTTGGATTTTCTTTAATCCATATAATCATGCCTCTTATTAAATGCTTACAAGACCAATTATCATAACTTTTGCATTTATTTAATTCACCCAATTATACTTGAACCACAAAATGCCAAGTGTCACAACAAGACACTAACCTTGGCTTCCAAGTTTAATCTCATCTCTCCAAGTGGCATTACCACATTAATTCACAACTTAGGGAAAATATAATTATTCTCCTCAAATAATTTAATATCCACCATTTTCCCTATTTCAAAATTAAATTTCCTTTATGGAATTAAATTCCAAAATTCCCAATTACTCTTTGTGAATTTATTAATCCCATATATCTCCACATAAATACCAAATTGGGATTTTTATTCACTTACACACCTAATTCTTCATAGGAATTATTTTTAATTTATCAAAATACCCTTTATTGGATTTCTCTATCCAAATTACCAAAATACCCTTCTCATGGGCATTCTCAATCTCAAGGATCCATCACCTTCTCAAGGGTATTTTTGGAAGTTTACTTACTTCCTTTCTTATTCTCTTAACACCGGTTACACCGGGTGTTACATTTAGTCTATGAAAAATTCCAAAATTGCCCTTGAATTAAAGAAAATGCCATGAAATATTGGATGTCTTGTGAGGGGCAAAATGGTAATTTGGAATTTCATCCCAAAGGAAGATAAATTATTTTTGGAGAAATTATTTATATTGGAGAATAAATGTTGGAGAATTTAATTCTTGATTAAGTGCATAGATAATTAGGAATTAAATTGGAAAACCAAGTATGGTTAGATTGATGACACTTGGCAAGTTCTTATGAAAGAGATTTAATTTAATTTGGAGAATAAAGATTTATTTAATTGAGAGAATTTGGTGACACATGGCATGATCTTGTGAACCAAGAGGGATATTTAATAAATGAAAAAGGAAAAAGAAATTAGTCTCTCAAGCATTAATGAGAGCCATGATGGAGAAAATTAAAAAGAAAATCAATAATAAAAAGAAATTTGTCAAGCATTAATGTTGGAAAATGGTGGATTTAAATAAATGCTAAAGAAATTAGATTATGTCTTTCAAGAGCTTTTAAATTTAAATCAAAAAGAAATTATTTAAGTCTCCATTAAATGCTTGAAAAGTTGTGGATTTAAATTAAATGCTAATTTGGGAAATTAGTCAATCTTGGAAATTAGTCATGATTTAATTAAATGAAAAATGGAGAATTATGGAAAATTGGGATTGATCCAAGGGAGGAGATTTAGTCTCCAAAGAGAGATCAATGGAAGAGATTTAACAAGATAAGTCTCTTGGATTTGTGTTTCCTTTGTATCTAGGCAAGAGTTCTCCTAAAATCAAGGGTTAGGATTTAACTTGGGAGAAGGACAAGGATTGTGCTAATGTTCAAAGGTAGAGATTAGGTCTCTTGAAATAAGAAAAAAATCAATGGCTAGGATGTGATCTTGAGAATTGGCATGGATTAAGAAGAAAACTCTATAAATGGGAAGTGAGAAATTAGTTCCAAGCTTTTTCCCATTTGTGAAGTATAGAAGCAAGAAGGCAAGTAAGAAAGCAAGGAAGTCTAGAGAAGGAAGAGAAAGTCTAGCAAAAGGTAATCTAGTTTTCTCTTTTGTTATAGTTTAAGGCATGTGTTTAAGAGCTAAAGTCTCTTTTATTATTTTTCTTTAAGGGTGAGTATTAGCTTGTGGAGGTGTTGAAGCTTCAAAGTCTAAGAGGGATTCTTGGCTTGTGAGAGTGTAAAGCTTCAAGGAAACAAGGTAAGGGATAGCCCCAAGTGGAGGGGTTTTGCTTGCATTTGTACATGTATGAATGAGTTGCATGTGATGGTTCTTTGCATGTTTTGTGCCCAAGTGAACCTATGGCCATAAGGAGGACTTGTGAGGGGAGTGAGGGGTTGGTTGGTGCCTTAACCTAAGTGGTTATGAAGGCATGGAGAACTACCCTTGATATGCATTGCATTGCATTACATGTTATGTTTCTCATACTTCATTTACATTTGCATAGCACCCTTACTGAGCATTGGCTCATAAGGTCCTTTGACCTCAATGTAGGTGGAGAAACATCCAAGGGAAAGGGAGTTTTGCAAGGGTGAAGGTATTGAAGCAAAGAGGAAAACTATGTGTAATGGTTATGTAGTTTGTATTTTTGTGTTGTATTATTTTGTTAAACTTGGATTGTATGTAAATATTGTTAAAAGGGGGGAAAAATTTAGTGTTTTGGAAGCCCCTTGATATGGAAATGTATTCTGGAAAATATGGTTTTATAAAATAAAAAAAAATATTTTTTTTTGGAAAAAAAATGGCCAGGCAGTGGGCTGGGCAGCCAAGGCGCGCCTGGGCGGGCTGGCGCGGCCGCGCGCGGCCGGCCAGTGCGCGCGCGGGGCAGGCGCGGCCAGCGCGCGCGGCCATGCGCGGCCTGCGCGGCTGCTGCTGCGCGCCCCCCCCCCCCCCCCCCCCCGTGCTGCTGAGAAGTTCTTTTTTTTTATTGTTTTATTTTTTTTGTGGGTTATTTAATTATTTCTGACATTTATGAAATTATGAAATAATTTAAATAAATAAATAATTAAATGAGTATTTAGCCTCTAAATTAATTTTTTAAATTAATGTAAATTTGAGGCAATTGTGGGAAAAATTTCTAAATTTTGGGAAATTAAATAATGGGCTATTTTCCTTAAATTTTGAAATTGGATGAGGATGCTTGAGATCTGTATTTCAAAAATTATTTTTTCCTAATGATTGGAAAATTATGGAAATTTTGAAATAAATTAAAGGGAAAATTAATGGAGCTTTAATGAGGAAAATTTTATTTAAATTTTTCTAAAGGAAGATTAATCCAAATATTTTCCTAAGGAATTGGAAATGAATTAAATGGGTTAATGGTTGGGGCAAAGATAAGAAAAACCTATTTTCTTATAATTAAGGCGTTATGCCATAAATTACTTTAAGCTAGAGAGTTAGCTTAATTCCTTTTGATCCTGGTAAGTCACCCTTAGCCCTTCATTAAAGAGCTCAGGAAGGGGTGACGATTGCGAGGTTTCGGGTTTAATAGGTCGATCGATAATTCCTGGACCCTCGAGCGGAGCGAAGAGAGGGCAAAGCCTAGTTCCCACCTAGGTCGTTTCCCGTTGAAACATAGCCGTCTCTTCATCTTTGCCCTAGCGTGTGAATAGTAAGTTGGCTATTCGTGAGTAACACCCGTAGGTGGGAGCGGGGCGTTACAACAGGTGCCCCGGAATCAAGTCAGAGGAAAGGAAAGGAAGTGGTTCTTGGATAGTTAGCTCCTTTACGTTTTAATTGCAAAGCGTTGTACTATTACTTTAGTGTGAGTTTTACTTGTTGTAAAAGGGAGCCTAAATGATCCCTAGATTTTCAAGTTGTATTATGGCTTTTCAGATGGTATTTGTGTTAAAAGCATATAGTGGAAGCCTTAAATATCTAGCTTATGGTTTTATAAAGCTTTCAGGTTCGATCCTTGCTTCTGTTGGCAAAGGCTTCCATAAACGCCCTTTGATTACCATACGGTTGCTAGCGTCATCATGCATCTTTGTATGTGTACCTTGGAAAAAGAAAAGTGGGGCGTTACAGTTGGTATCAGAGCTGGATTTACATAACTCGATTAAGTTTTCTTACATGATTGACTTTGAGGATGTTTTTGGTTAAATATAGGAAATGGACCCCAACGTAGTTGAACATCAAAACCAACGCATTATCATGGGGTGGTGGACCATGCAGTTAGGGGGAGTGTATATGATCCCTGGAGATGCCTTAGGAGATTTTCTTGATGCTGTATCACCTATCATCATGGAGCTTCCACCGGACGTAGTGGTGCCGCATCTGGTAGGACTCCAAGTAGCCTACTTAGTTTCCCTACTCACCCCCGAGTGGAAGGATGCAGGAAATCATCTCATCATCCATGAGGTTCACCCCGATTTCATAGCTTTCATGGACCGCTTACGTGAGGTCGAGGCTCTCATGGCTGATCAGATTATGCCTGCGCTTGTGGAGGTACCCGTGCAAGAGCCCGAGGAATGTGCCCTGACACCCCCATCTGGGTCCGAGGACGAGAAGTGACGACGATTGGAGGCATAGGAAGATAATTTTTGGTTCACGTAAATTTTGGATATGTATATAAGGGAAGTAGAATAGTGGCGGATATGGCTTATACATATGTATACATAAAATAGCGATAGTGGCGGATATGGCTCATATGTATGTATACTTAGAATAGCAGGGTAGGCAGGTCGTGGTAAGGGAATGAACCTCTATGTGTGTATAAATAAAAGGTGGTGATGTAATATACAAGATGTTATAGTCGAACTAATCTTGATGGTTTATGGTGACAGGTTATGTAAAACATAAGGAAGAAGGAACCCGAAGGAATGACACCTAAACCCGATGAGAAAGTGGATTAAGGAAGGAAAGAGTAAGTTGGTCGTTCGGTAGGTTAAACTACTCTATTGCCATAACTAAGAAGCATATTGGATTTTGGCAGGTAATTTTGGTTTGACATATAAAGTTCTAGTTATTGCTTCTTGGAACTTGATGGTTATTATTTCTTGGAAATTGGTGGTTATTGTACCAAGAAGTTGATGATTGTTACTTTCCAAAAAAAAAAGGGGAAGAAGAAGAAGTGATGGTTATTGCTTTGGAGATGTGATGGTCATTATCATTTGGAGATTTGTTGACTGCTCTTTAGGAATTTGATGAACTAGGACTAACCGATCTTATTTAGGATGCCTTGAGTAATGGTTTGTGAAATGAACAAGTGATTGTAGGTGAAGGATTAGAAACCTTGAGGATTTTAGACAAACTAACTTGGAAGGTTGTTGATGTTATAGGAATTTTGGGAATGTATTGTAAATCTAAGGGCCCCGAGTATGTAGTAAGAACCATAAGAGGTTGTTACAATATGGAATTTGGGACTTGGGGATTTGCATGGCTTTATAAGACCCCTCATATGGGTATGGATAGGTGGGTGATTGTCATATAAAAGGTTAGGACGAGTGGTTGCATGCTTTATTTTATTGACTGGGTGTATATCTTTGGGAGAATATGTTTATAAATTGTCCTTGAAATTTATTGTAAATGGTTTCAGATGGTAAACACTCGCCGAACCAAGAACCCTAGGCGCAGAAACAACGTTCGAGAGGAGGAGATGCAGGACCAGCACGAGGAAGGGACGGAGATGCCCCAAGGTAACCCACTGCCAGAAGGGAACCAAGGAGGAGGAACTCGTATGGATCAAATGGAATGAGTCTTGGGAAGTATGGTCACCCTTATGCGAGGAACACAACCAGCGGGTCAGGTTATCCGCCGAAATCCTAATGTTAGCGACAGGTTCCAGCGGTTGAACCCGCCTGTTTTTCAAGGAAAAGCAGGGACTGACCCCTGTGAGAGTGAGTTTTGGCTGGAGCAGGTCGAAAAGATCTTTGACTTTATTGGCTGTGAGGAGGAGGATAAAGTTGGTTGTGCAACATTTATGCTTCGTGATGAAGCTGACCAGTGGTGGAAAATGATGCAGAGAACCCTACAAGGTCCTGAAGGACGAGGTACGCCAGTTACTACATGGGTGCAGTTTAAGGAACTTTTTAATACGAAATACTTTCCTTTGTGTAAGAAAATGGAGAAAGGTCGGGAGTTCATGAATCTAAAACAAACTGGGGACATGTCCGTCGCCCAATACGAGGATCACTTCACAAGGCTGATCAAGTATATGCCTATATACAACCTGGACGAGGAAGCCAAAGCGCAGAAGTTCCTTGGAGGACTGAAGTGGAAGATTCAACTAGCCTTAAGCTCCTTAGGGACACGCACCTATGCAGAAGTGGTGCTGCAAGCCTTGACGGTAGAAAGCAACTTTCGGCGAATGGAGACTTTGGGAATGGAATTTCGTGGGCCCGAGGATGGAAGGTTGGGAAGAAAGCATGACTTGGGGACTCAAGGGAGGAAGTTCAAGACCAAAGGTTCATGCCCGAAATGTCAGAAATATCATCCAGGGAAGCCTTGTAGGACAGGAGCCCAAGGATGCTATTCTTGTGGAGGAACTGGCCACGTGGCTCGGGATTGCCCAAAGGGGATCGTGTGTTTCACTTGCCAGAAGCCTGGTCATATCTCTCGCGACTGCCCTCAAAAGAAAGGTATTGTTCAATTCAGGGCGAATAAAGGAAGCATGGAGCCACAACGGGGACGCGTATTTAGTTTGACGAGAGAAGACGCCAGTGCCAACCCATCAATAATACAAGGTACAATGATCTTTCTTGATACGCCGGTGCAAGTATTGATAGACCCAGGGTCTACTCATTCATTTGTATCGCATGCATTGGCACGTTGTTTAAAATTGGAATTGGGAGAACTAGGGTGTCCCATGATAGTATCTACCCCTTTTGGAAAACAAGTAGAAACACATACAGGCTATGGGGATGGACGGATCGTATTGGGGAATAATGAATTTTCAGTCGAACTTACGTCCCTAGATATTCAGGATTTTGACATAATCTTGGGGATGGATTTCTTGACTAAATATAATGCAAAAATTAACTGTCAAGAAAAGACAGTTGAGTTACAAACAGATAATGGAACTTGGGAGAAGTTTCGAGGGAAAAATGGGAGTGGGAGAATCAAATGGATAACAGCCCTTAAAGCTGTTAGGATGTTAGGGAAAGGAGCATATGGCTACCTAGCTTGTGTACAGGAGAATAACAAAAAGGTTGGGCTTGGGAAAGTGGCCATAGTAAGAGACTTTCCTGATGTGTTTCCTGAAGACTTACCTGGACTACCCCCTTATCGGGAAATTGAGCTTGCCATAGATGTCCTACCAGGGACAGACCCTATATCAATACCTCCTTATAGGATGGCCCCAGCAGAATTAAGGGAATTGAAAAGTCAGCTGCAGGATCTTTTGGACAAGGGTTTTATCCAACCTAGCATGTCACCTTGGGGAGCACCTATATTGTTTGTAAAGAAAAAAGACGGGAGTCTAAGGATGTGCATAGATTACCGTCAACTGAATAAGGTTACTATAAAAAACAAGTATCCGCTCCCTAGAATTGATGAGTTGTTTGACCAGTTACAAGGTGCTAGGGTATTCTCGAAGATAGATTTGAGGTCGGGCTACTACCAGTTGCGAATCAAGAAGGAGGATGTATTGAAAACTGCCTTTAGATCTCGTTATGGACACTATGAGTACTTGGTGATGCCATTTGGGTTGACTAACGCACCAGCAGCCTTTATGGACTTGATGAATAGGATATTCAGGCCATACCTAGACCAGTTTGTGATTGTGTTTATTGATGATATTCTAATATATTCAACTAGCAGGGAGGAACATGAGCGACACCTGGAAACAATCCTAAAGACGTTACGGGAGCATCGATTATATGCCAAATTTTCTAAATGTGAGTTTTGGCTAACCCAAATAGCTTTTCTGGGTCATGTCATATCAGAGGAAGGAATAGCGGTGGATCCTTCAAAAGTTGAGACAATAAGGAATTGGGAGCAACCTAAGACCGTAACTGAGGTGCGTAGTTTTTTGGGGCTGGCAGGTTATTATAGAAAATATGTTGAAGGATTTTCTCATATTGCTTTACCACTTAACCAGTTAACGAGAAAAGGAGTTAAGTTTGAATGGAATATGGCATGTGAGCATAGTTTTAATGAACTCAAAAAGAGACTAACCTCTGCACCTATTTTAGCCATGCCATGTGGGACAGGAAGATTCGTAGTTTATACTGATGCCTCAAAAACTGGCTTGGGGTGTGTACTCATGCAGAATGAAAGGGTGGTGGCATATGGGTCTCGGCAATTGAAAAATCACGAGCAGCACTATCCTACCCATGATTTGGAATTGGCTGCGGTCGTGTTTGCCTTGAAACTTTGGCGGCACTACTTGTATGGAGAAAAGTTTGAGATCTTCACAGATCATAAGAGCTTGCGGTATTTATTTTCACAGAGGGATTTGAATATGAGGCAACGGCGGTGGATGGAATTCTTGAAGGATTACGATTGTACGATCCAGTACCACCCCGGGAAGGCAAATGTTGTGGCTGATGCGTTAAGCAGGAAAAGGCCTGCTCTAATAGCTAATTTGATGGCCCGGGAATGGGGACTAGTGAAGGCTTTTAGCCATTTGTCAGTGGGTGCAATTCCTAAAAGAACGTCCGTCTACGTCGCTGGCCTGGTGGTTCATTCCCATCTGGTGGAAGAAATCCAGCAAGCTACTCTAGAAGACTCGAGGGTGAAGTTGTGGGTAGATGATCGGGGAAGGGTCAAAAACCCTAACTTCAATTTTTCTGATGGTATATTACGGTTCATGAACCAAATATATGTGCCCAGGGTCAAGGAATTGAGGCAAACCATTCTAGAAGAGGCGCATCGAGCCAAATACACTATCCACCCTGGTACTACCAAAATGTACAGGGACTTGAGAAATTTGTATTGGTGGCCGGGAATGAAGAAAGACATAGCTCGTCACGTGAGTCGATGTGACACTTGTCAAAGGATAAAGATCGAACATCAAAAGCCTGCTAGGAAGCTGCAACCCCTAGATATTCCCGAATGGAAGTGGGAGCATATCACTATGGATTTTGTTACGGGTTTGCCAAGAGGACCTATGGGAAATGATGCAATATGGGTAATAGTGGATAGGCTAACAAAGTTTGCTCATTTTCTGCCCATGAAAGTAGGGCAACCAGTCAGCAAGTTAGCACAATTGTATATAAAAGAGATAATCCGATTGCATGGAACTCCAGTGAGTATAGTATCTGATAGGGATCCGAGATTCACTTCTCAATTTTGGGAGAGTTTGCAAAAATGTTTAGGGACTCAATTGCGGCTAAGTACGGCATATCATCCCCAAACAGACGGACAATCAGAACGGACAATTCAGACCATGGAAGACATGTTGCGAGCCTGTGTGATTGAATTTTCAAAAGGATGGGAGGAGCACATACCCCTGATTGAGTTTGCATATACTAATAGTTATCACAGTAGTATTAATATGGCACCATACGAAGCTCTCTATGGTCGACGATGCAAAACACCTCTATGTTGGACCGAGGTAGGAGAAAGACAACTTTTAGGACCTGAAATGGTGCAACAAACTAACGAAAAGATTAAACTGATTCAGGAAAGGATTAAGGCAGCCCAAAGCAGACAGAGGTCATATGCCGATAATCGAAGGAGGGGTTTGGAATTTCAAACTGGAGATAAGGTATACTTGAAGATCTTGCACCAAGGGAAGAAACGAGGAAAGTTAAACCCACGCTATGTTGGGCCATATGAGGTTTTGGAGCGTATTGGGCCAGTAGCATATCGGTTAGCACTACCCCCATCAATGTCTGGGGTACACGATGTGTTCCATGTGTCTCGTCTACGAAAGTGCGAACCCGATCCTTCTCAGAAGATTCCAGAAGAAACGATTGAATTGCAAGAGAATTTGACCTACCCCAAAGAACCCATTGAGATCTTGGACCGGAAGGAGAAAGTATTGAGAAACAAGGTAATACCACTGGTGAAAGTGTTGCGGAAACACCATAACATTCAGGAAGCCACTTGGGAGAGAGAAGAAGAAATGCAACAGAAGTTCTCACACCTCTTCAACCATGTGGAGACCTAGGGATGTATTTCGAGGACGAAATCTATTTTTTAAGGGGGGGAGAATGTAATACCCGAAGTTTTCCTAGGCATTGTTGTTTAAGAAATAAAACATTTCCTTGGAAATCGAAGGATACATGTGAAGTTCCGAGGTAATCACCGAGGAACGAATGAAGGGTTTTCCGAAAAATCACGGAAACTATCGCAAGGGGACATCATCTAAGGTATTTTGGAGAAGTTTAAGGAGTTATAGGGGCCCAAGGGATATAAGTGCAAATAAGTATTTGGGTTAAAGATTTATTTGTAAGAAGTTAAAATATCTTGTAACTAGTTAGTTAAAGGAACCAAGTAAGCTAACTTAGTTAGGAGACATAATCATGAGGAATCTTGAAAAAATCAAATTAACATGTGGTGGCACATGTTTAAAAGGACACATGTCACAAGGGGGAGAAATGGTTCAAATCTCAAGGGACACTTGGCAAAATCCTACGAAAGTGATGATTACAACCTTATCTAAGTGACACATGGCAAGTGACACATGGCACTCTTGGATTGGCCATAAATGCCTATAAATACCAAGGCCATGGAAGGGAAATTCTCACCATTAATCAAGAGGAAAAGGGGAGGTGAGTTGAGAGGAGAAGCTTTGCCCAAAAATAGAGTGGTAAAACACTTCGTCGGAAAAGTTGGACCGCCACCGTAAAAGGCATTAAACAGCGACAAAACAGCAAGGTAATTTTAATTTCTTTCTGTAGTTCGATAGATAATTGAATAAGGGTCGTGTGGTTTCAAACGGAAGTCAAATCGGAGTTCGGATGAGGGAGAACGGGCCAAAAAACCTCAAGACGGCAAAGTTGGAGGGGCGGCGCGTGCATTCACGCGCCACCTGACTGCCGCTAGTGGAGCGCGTGGGGATCCTTCCCCAAGCGCGTGAGGGCGCGTGAGATTTCCTCTTGGGCCCAAATTTTGTAAAGTTGGTTCTTAAATGTTTCCCTAGGACTTCATATAAAAATAGTTTAGGTTTGAGTTTCGAAGTTATGTTATTTTTGCAGAAAAACTTTCCCGAACCCTGTGAACAGTATTTTAGAGCTTCCGAATCAGCAAGGTGAGTGCTTCTTGCATCTTTATATTACATACCGAACATTTTGTCTTCACACGGGTAAGGGTGATTACTTGCGTAAGCATGACTTTCCTTTAAATCAAGCATTTTCTCTTTCTTTGTCATGCATCACTTGGTGTGTGTGGCTAGCTGAAGTCAGGATCTCATGTTAGACTGGTGAAAAGTCTTGGAGATGTGAGAACATGATTGATCAGCGGGGGTGATTGCAACACCTCGGCGTCACTACCACACAGGCGGTTTCATATCATTCTACATATCTCATCACATGCATGTTATCTCTTCTTGTTGCACTCACTTAGATATAACTATCAAACTTGGGTGTCTCATACCCCTGGAACATTCAACGTTCCAGGTGGGTTAGTCGTGACAGGTGCCCCGGAATCAAGTCAGAGGAAAGGAAAGGAAGTGGTTCTTGGATAGTTAGCTCCTTTACGTTTTAATTGCAAAGCGTTGTACTATTACTTTAGTGTGAGTTTTACTTGTTGTAAAATGGAGCCTAAATGATCCCTAGATTTTCAAGTTGTATTATGGCTTTTCAGATGGTATTTGTGTTAAAAGCATTTAGTGGAAGCCTTAAATATCTAGCTTATGGTTTTATAAAGCTTTCAGGTTCGATCCTTGCTTCTGTTGGCAAAGGCTTCCATAAACGCCCTTTGATTACCATACGGTTGCTAGCGTCATCATGCATCTTTGTATGTGTACCTCGGAAAAAGAAAAGTGGGGCGTTACAATTGCCACATGTGAAGGGATTTAAATGGTTGAGATCTAGTCTTCAAAAGTAAAAGAAATCTAATGGTGGAGATTAGAGAAGACAAGAGTACATGGATTGTGCTTGTTATGGAAGGCTAGGATGTATTCTTCCAACTTAAGTGAGATCCTAGGGCTAAGATTTATTCTTTCCATGGAAATAAAATAAGAGAATTAAAGGGGAATTTTGGCTATATAAAGGGAGGTAGAGAAGAAGGCTAAGCTTTTTGGCCAAATGCTTAGAGGAAGAAAGGAAAGAATGGAGAAGAAAGGAAGAAGGAAATGAAGAATGCAAAGGGGTTTCTTGAGAAAGAGCAAATGGTGAAAGCAATGAAGGCCTTGAAGTAAAAGCATGTGGAAACTTCAAAGAATGGAAAAAGGTAAGGGATAGCCCCATGGGATGGTGGCTTGCAAGTTGTAAGTATGATGCATGAATTCTTTGTGTGCATTGGCATGTTTTTGTGCTAGGACCTATGGCCATAAGGTTGAGTGGGGTAGGGTAGATTAAAGCCTCAAACCAAGGTGGTTGTGAGGATGTGGAAGCCCTAACCATGTTGCATACATGCATTGGCATCACATTTATTTTCATGTTCATACTATTGTCATTGCACCCTTATTGAGCTTAATAGCTCATGAGGTTTTTATCCTCACCATGTAGGTATCTTATGTGCAAGAAGGAAGGGATCTTGGAAGGTTAAGTATGCTTGATGAAATGAAGACCCTAAGGAACTCATGTAATTTAGCTTGGGTTTTGGAAGCCTAAGCATGTTGTAAATTTCTTTTTATTTTTTGATGTATGATGTAGCAAATATATTGTAAAGCTATATTCTTAAAAAAAAAAAAAGGGATTTAAGCATCAAGGGGTTGTGTAAGCTTTGTTGCAAATTAGGGAATGGTTGATGTATGTTGTGGAAGCATCAAGAATTTTGTTTAAGCCTTATTTGTGGAGAAATAAAGGTAAATTTGAAGAAAAGTGAGGTATTCCATTTATTTTAATTTCTGGAAAAAAAAAAAAAGAAATTGGGTTTGGAAGCCCCAAGAAAAAAAAAAAAGAAGAAGAAGAGAAATGAAAAAGGCAACAGTGGGCTGCTGCATCAGCAGCAGGCCGCAGGCGGCCAGGCTGGCGCGGCAGGCGCGCGCGCGGCCGCTGCTGGGGCTAGCCCGTGCGGCCGCGGGCTGCGGCCGCCCCAGGCAGCGCGCGCGGCCGGGCCCAGGGAGGGCCCAGCCGGCCGTGGGGCTCGCGCGAGGAAGGAAAAAAAAAATCCAAAAAAAAAAATAAAAATTTGGGGATAAAGGGGGAATGATAGGGCTTAAATTTTGGGAGATTTTGGGTTATGGAAAAATTTATAAAATCCCCCGAAGGAGTCCCCGAGCGATGAAATGTTGGAAACTTGGAGGATTTTTTTTTGAGTATGAGTTTTCCCCTTAGTCTAGCCCGGTGTTAAGAAATATCTTGAAGCCCTTGGGCGGCGTAGCGGGTTATTTCTTCGTTATAAGGAACTCGCGAGGTCCTAGGGTGTTTGTGAATCCTGGGATTCAGCGAAGGGAAGGACGAACCTAGTTCCCACCTAGGGCGTTTCGTCTTGAAACATGGTCCTCCCTTCGCCAAAGGCCAGGCAGGTGGACAATTCGGGTGATTGTTCACGAGTAACACCCGTAAGTGGGAGCGGGGCGTTACACGCCCTCACGAGCTCCAAGAAGGCTAGCCACGCGCCCTCACGAGCAGCTATTATTCGGTGCGTGTATCTCACGCGCTGCACAACAGTCTCAGACTGCCTCGCCTCGGGTTGGTATTTTGGCCATAACTTCCTCATTTTAACTCCGATTCGACCCCCGTTTGAACCTACGCGACCCTCTCTTCCCCCTCTACAAGATTATCAAAAAGAAATCGGATTTACCTCACTTTTTGCTGACTGATTTTTGCAAATTCTGGCGAAGGCTCGCAACTCTGACGAGGCTCATTCTCCGCCGCTTTCTTCTCCCCTTCTTGCCGAACTCCCTTCTCTCTCTCTAGAGAAAGCTCCTCCTCTTAGAGATCTTCACTCCTCGAACTTGGTTGGAATGATTTGAGAAGAACCTATGGTGCCTTTTTATAGATTTCTCCAACCAATCACATTATGCCACTTGTCAAAATCATAGCCATGGACTCCAAAGACTCAAAGCCATAATTGAGTGGCTTTTGAAATCCAAAACTAGAATGAATTGAACTTTTGGAATCCAAGCTAATACTCCAAACTTCTTTCAAATAACACTTTGGCCCTTATTTCAAGTCCTCAACTTTAATATTTTACCACATAAGCTCTTAATTTTATCCGTATTTCGTTTGGATAATTCTCTAATTACAATTACACCATCAAACATCAAATTTATCGAGATACTTAAAATCCCAAAATTAATAACTCAAAATTACTCAATATATATGATTTTTCGGAAGCCCCTTACCATCATTCGGTCTTTTTAGGCTACAACTTAGCTTAACCGAAAATCATTTCTGATTTGATTTCTTTCAGCGTCATAAATCTCTCCTCGAGACGCTCATAAAAAATATACCCTTAACCTTAGGTATCTAAGCTCTAGGGTACTCCCTACGACTGATTCGGTCACTCGTTGCCAATTCAAACATATTTTTAGTATTTTAAACTCACTTAAAATACGTGGCATCTTCACAAAAATATGGGGTATTATACCTAGACAAGTACATAGGTGACCAATGTTGGAGAATGTGTCACTGGACATGACTCGCCATGAGAATCCATTTTGGTTATATGTTGATGGTATTCTCATACGAGATGGGTGTAACTAATCCTTGGACCTGAGGTTGTCACGGTCATCTCATAAGAAGACCGGTATGCTTTGATATCATTTCGATGGGATTAGATAAAAGCTGCACATGGGCGATTGTTGGGTATATCGTGAGGCTTACGGAGATAGGTGCATAGCCAAGATGGGACTCATCTATCCCTTGATGGAGGATGATGTATCTAAGGCACCTTTGGTGGATATTCACTTTAAATCCATGACCATGGTGAAAGAGATCAATAAGGAGTTATTGATTTACTTTCTAATTAAGTGAAGATATCCGGAAGACCGAAGAAAACTCATGTGATCGTTATCAAGCAACACATCGCCATACTTGAGATCACATAAGATACATTAACAAGAGGATCGAATTACACGGTAACCATGCTCGTGAAAGGTTATTTGCGGATTATGAATCCTTCTGAATAATTGGGTAGGCATGATGCCTTGTTAGAGGCCAATCTTGTCTTATGTGTTTGTACCGACACATTGCCAACATATTCGGAAGCCTAATGAATCATACGCAATAGGCACGGTCCATGGCTTAAACCAGGAAAGTGGACGTATGGTTGATAGCATGCATATTTATACCATATTTTGGCATTTCACCTCATTCTTATTAGGCCATTTGAAGCAATTTTTGCTGATATTTCATTGTTTCTATTTTATTATGCTTCAAATTGTCCTTGCACTATTTTCTATCTTACCTCTACTCTATGGATCCAGGCTTTAGGGAATATTGGATGGGCTAGAGAAGTGGCTCAACTAAAGGAGCTTGGGCCTACTTTCAAGGAGCAGACTTGGGCTACTCATTGTGCTGTTTTTGGGCTCACTTGTTTTCTGTTGGGCTAGGCCCAACCCTAGCCTCCCTAGCCTTTCCTTTCTTAGCCATGTATTTAAGGCCTCTTAACATGAATTTCCAGGAGGAGGAGATAGAAAGGGATGAGATAGAAAGAGAGGAGAAAATAGAGAGGATTCTGCCCGTTTTTGTTGTTGTAGCATTTTTCTGTTTTCTACATCTTTTGTTCCATTTTGTTTTCCTAGCTGTAATGATAGGCTAGAGCATTTGTAACCGGTTGTGTGTCTTGAATCCATGTGGAATTTGAGTCCCGGATGAGCTACAAGAATCTGGTTTGTTGTTTGTTTCTTATTCATTTCTATTTGGTTTAGTTTGGGCAGATTTATGAATGCATGGAGTTCATGGCAGGTTTGTGTGAATTTGCATGGTTTCATTTTCTGTTAAATGCTTAAGAGAGCAGAATGTTATAGCCGGTTGGTATAACATCTAGGAAATGAATATTATGTGCTTGAACGGTTGTTCTTGCATAGGTTCGGATAGGTTGAATAGAGAGTGAATGGCTGCATTTTGTTTACAAGAGATTTCTGTATTCATTTTGTTGTTCCAATCAGTCTAATCCTTGGACGGTTGTTGGGGATGCTTTGAGTTTGTTATCCGGATATCAAAACATCTAGCAAGCCAAGGTATATAGGTTGGACGAGGAAAATTTCACATAGGAGACAAATACACAGCCGGTTGCATATCTTTTACTGATTTTTCATCCATCTTTATCTTTCTGTTTTGCCAATTAGTTTTCTGTCAAAAACCCCCCCTAAACAAACCGTTGGTTATGTTGGTTCTCCTTTGTTGGTAGAAGAAAGTGAGGCTCCTTGTGAGAGATGACCTAGGGTGCACTTTGCTGCAAACTAGAGAAGAGATGCAAACGTAGATCTCTAATTCTGGAGTGGTTCGACAGCCGGCCAATGGTTAAGTGAGACACTTCGGCAAGAAGTTGTGCCGTCGTAGGTTCTCACGGAAAAAGAACAAATAGACATAATGACATCGATATGACGAGGAGTTGTCATAATGGAAAGAGTTTCCTAAAATGATAATTGATTAAATTAGGAAGGAGTTTCTAATTTAATAATTTTCTATTTGTTGGAGTGGCAAATAGGAAATAAAATATTTTTGGGCTTAAGTTAATATTTGGACTAAATTAGATTTGGGCCAAATATTAAATTAAATAATATAGTTGGACTAAATTGGATTTGGGCCAAATATTAAAATAAATATTATATTTTGACTAAATTAGATTTGGGCCAAATATTAAATATTATATTTGGACCAAATTAGATTTGGGCTAAATATTAAATATTATATTTGGGCTTAAATTAGATTTGGGCCAAAATATTTTATTTAAACCTATAAAAGAATTTGGGCCATTTAATTATATTTCTAGTTGGATTAGAATAAGCTCACTTAATATTATAATTAAATTAGAATTAATGGGCTAGCCCAATCCATTAGAGTTTTAGAAACCCTAGGATATTTCACTATAAATATCCCTTTATGGGTTGCCTAAAAGACTAGTGATTTTTTGTGTCGTTTTTGAAGAGTTGAAAAACGTATTGCCGTTCACTCTTCCCCGTTTCTTTTGGCATCGATTTGAAACGTGGGCATTCTTTTCCGTCCATACACAAGCCACGAAAAAGAGAAGGAGCTAGCACTCCTATTCCGCTCTCCTTGCCAACGGACGCGTGTCGCGTATCACGAGTTAGAGGCCGGATGCTTGGACGGCTCGAATCCACGAACGACTCGATAATCTAAAGGTTAGATTTATTTATTTATTTGTGAATGATTTGATTTCGACATTGATCCAATCGCCGGGATCGGGGTAAGTTCAAAAATTTTTGAACTACGTTGTTTGCCCCATAGCGATCATGCTTTACTTTCACAAATGCAATGCATATTATGGGTAGTCCTCCATATTATCGGTTTCCTATTCTATCTTCTATGACTTGGGATGTGTTGGCAATTCAAGTTTCTACTATTGCGTCTGAGTCTGCCTTCAGCATAGGGGGTCGAGTACTTGATCCATTTAGGAGTTCTCTTTCTCCTAAAGTGATTGAAAGTTTAATTTGTACGCAACATTGGAATCGATCATGATGTACCCGGGAAGGCGAAGTGGATATATGATCAAGTGTGGGCCCTAATGTCAATAAAATAAAGTGAAAGCGGGGGATCGAGGAAGACCCACTTGGCACAACCGAGTGGCTAAGTCCACTCGGCATAGTCAAGTGGCTAAGCCCCCACTCGGCATAGCCGAGTGGGGGGCCACTCAGTCATGCTGAGTGGCCCCTCCCCCTAACTCGGCCTAGCCGAGTGGGGTCCACTCGGCTAGTGTAACGCCCCGCTCCCACTTACGGGTGTTACTCGTGAACAATCACCCGAATTGTCCACCTGCCCGGCCTTTGGTGAAGGGTAGACCATGTTTCAAGATGAAACGCCCTAGGGGGGAACTAGGCTCGTCCTTCCCTTCCTTAAAACCTCAGGATTCACTAGCAGAATTGGGCTTTAGCCACACCGCATTGGCTATAAAGAAAGTCTCATTTAGATGCCCAATCGCCATTTTCTCAATTATTTTTAATTCTTTTCCCATTCAAGAATTTTTACCGGGCTCCATAAAATCACCATTTAAATCAATCCATTGATTTATTACCCATTTTGGAGGAAAAACTCATCATTTTCAATTTTTCAAAATTTTGGCATTTTCTCCAAAAAAAGCCCGAAAAATCCCTTTATTTTGAAAATTCCTCTGGGGCCCAAAATCAATTTAGAAATGCCCCTTTAATTCACCAAAATTCCAAATTTTAAAAATATTTGCCGGCGGAGCCCGTTGGCACGCCCGAGGCCCGCGCGGGCTGGCCGCGCTTGCTGCGAGCCTGCCCGCGCGCGGCCGCGGCCGCCTGCGCCCCCCCCGGCGCACGCGTGGCCGCTGCAGCCCGCGCGCAGGCTGTTACCTGCTTTGTTGCTGCTTCCAGAATTTTTTTTTTTCTTGGGCCTCCTAACCCAATTTTTCCAGAAATAAAAATTAATAATATGCTCCACATTCCCTCCATTTTTGCCTCTATTTCTCCATAATTAAGGCTTACTCCACCTCTTTGATTTTTACACAACATACATCAAAGTCTCCTTCCATTTCACATATGAGCCTTACACAACCTATTGTTGCTCACATAACAACATCCATAAATAAACACCACACATGATTAAATACAACAAATAGGCTTCCCTAAGCCATAAGGTCACAAATAAAATAACCACATGCCTAGGCTTCTTTAAGCCTTAACTTTACAACAAAAATAAATGTAATATACTCCAAGAGCTTCCAACCACTAGCTTGCACTTTCCCTTCTATTCTTTAACATAAGAAGAACCTACAAGGGGAGGATAAAACCTCATGAGCTCAAAAGCTCAGTAAGGGTGCACATGCAAAGTAAATACAAGCATAACAAATCTATGTAATGGTAAATGCATGCAAGCATGGTTAGGTTATTTCATCCTCACAACCCAACATGGTTTGAGGCATCAACCCACCACTTCTTTCCCACCCCCATGGCCATAGGTCTCATGAACAATAAAAGCATGCAAAGAGATACATAAAAGTTTATGCAACCTACTTACAATGCAATGCAAGGCCTCCTCCACATGGGGCCATCCCTTACCTCTTCTTGAATATTTAAATCTCCATTTCAAGAGAGCTCCCATCTTCATTATCTCCCATCTAAGATGGCATTCCAAAAGATATTTACTTTCCTTGCATACAAGAACACTAAATAAGGAGAAGAAGAATGAGACTTACCTTGATTCCTTCTTCATTTCTTCTCCCTTTCCTCTCATTTCTTCTTTCTTTTCTTTCTTCTTCTCTCTTTATTTCATTCAAATGGCCAAAGGGAAGACAAGTCTTCCATACTTGCCCTTATATACTACCATTTTCAAATTTCAAGAATGGATCTTCACCATCCATTTAAAGCACAATCCATGTGCTTAAGGGAGACTTAATCTCAACCATCCATTTCAAATAAACAAGACTTCTCTATCCAAATTACCAAAATACCATTTTTATTGGACTTCACTATCCAAATTACCAAAATACCCTTCTCATGGGCATTCTCAATCTCAAGGATTCATCACCTCCTCAAGGGTATTTTTGGAAGTTTTCCTACTTCCTTTCTATTCTCTTAACACCGATTACACCGGGTGTTACAACTAGGCCAAGAGATCCCACACGGGGAACAACCGAGTGGGGGTCACTCAGCCATGTCGAGTGGCCCTTTGGGATTGGCAATTCAGCTGAATGCCCCCCCTCTCGCCAGTCGAATGGCCCACGAAATCTTCAGAATGGGCCGCGAGACTTCCGTCGAGAAAATCGCGAGACGTCCCTCACCCTCCGCTATAAATACAAGGACCCCCCTTTCTTCAAAGGTACGCAATTTTGAGTAATTGAAGTATAATGTTCTCATTTTCTCTCGAGATCTAACTCAAGCATCGGAGGGTTTGCGCGGGCACCCCCACCCGCGTCCTAACGGTGCTCTCATTTTGTAGGCCACTCGATCACTAAGGCCACTCGTCATTAAGGCCACTCATCATCAAGGCCACTCGTCACCAAGGCCACTCGTCACTAAGGCCACTCGTCACCAGGGCCACTCGTCATCAGGGCCACTCGGTCACCACGGCCACTCAGTCACCACGACCACTCGTCACTAAGGCCACTCGTCACCAAGGCCACTCATCACCAAGGCCACTCGTCACCAAGGCCACTCGGTCACCAAGGCCACTCGATCATTTTAGGCCACCAGATCATCAGATCTGGACCTTTACCAGATCCAATTGCTTGTCAAGATTCTCATGAGCAAAGACACGACTCCCAAGACTCTTGAGTCTATCCGTAATTAAAAATAGATTGTTGTATTTTGGCAACAACAATTGGCGTCGTCTGTGGGAAACGCAAGACAAAAAGTCAACTTAAGAATGGGAAACACCTGTGGACACCGACGAACTCTCTCTCAAGGCGTTGAAACACGCCTACCACCACGAAACTCTCAACAACAAGGAGCTCCTCCTCCCCCTCATAATGCTCAAACACAAGGAGGTGATCGCTCCGTTTCTCCAAACCAGCAGATGGGGAACCAACCAATCCCACCTCCACTTAACATCGGCTCAGGATCACTCCCTACTGATCAAGCTGGGACCTCACGACGGCCACCACGTACGGTCCCGTGGGAAGAGTATGTACTATTGAGACAATAACATGTTGAGGGCATGCAAGCACTTCGAGACATGGTTGGTGTACTCCAATGTATGATACCTGGAGGGGTATTGCCTGATACTCTGAAAAACTTTATGCCACCGCCTGAACCTCAGCCCGAGGTGGGAGCTGATTCCTATCAAGAAGCTACTCCCGATTCTCATTCTGTAACACCCGGTGTAACCAGTGTTAAGAAAATAGGAAAGGAAGTAAATATACTTCCAAAAATGCCCTTGAGGAAGTGATGATCCTTGAGATTGAGAATGCCCATGAGAAGGGTATTTTGATAATTTGGATAAGAAAATCCAATAAAAAGGGTATTTTGGCAAATTGGAAATAATTCCTATGTGGAATTAGATGAGTAAGTGAAATAAATCCCAAATTTGTGTTTATGTGGAGATATGGGATTAAAAATTCATGAAATGAGAATTTTGGTGATTTAGAGTGATTCCATAAAGGAAATTAATTATGGAAAATAGGGAAAATGGTGGATATTAAATTATTTGAAGAGAATAATTATTTTTCCCTAAATTGGTAAATAAATGTGGTATTGCCACATGGATGACCAAGAACAAGAATTGAAAGCCAAGTTGTGTCTTGGAGTGACACTTAGCATAATCTTGGAATTTGAGAGAAATTAATATATATAAGAAATGTGGGAGCATGTATATATATATGTGGAATTTTGAGTTGAGGAATGATTTAATTAAATGTAAAAGATATGATAATTGGTCTTGTAAGCATTTAATGAGAGGCATAATTATATGGATTAAAGTAAATCCAAAAGAAAATGGTAAATGGTCACCATTAATGCCTTGGAAAATTGTGGGATTTATTTAAATAAGAAAGAAAGTATTATGTCTTTCAAGTGGTCTCTCATGTGATGGTGGAAAATTGTCCCATTAAATTAAATGGGAAAGAAATTTATTTATGTCATTCAAGTGTGATGGTTATGAAAATAGTCCCATTAATTTAAATGGGAAAGAAAGGATATTTCAAGGGATGAGATTAATTCTTGAAATGGGAAAGTGATCCAAGGGTTGCCATTAAATCTTGGAAGTTGGCATGGATTGCCAAATGGTGGAGAGATTTTAAAGAGAAATGATTGGAAGGTGGAGATTTAATCTCCAAATTAAATCAAAGGCTAGGATTAAAACCTAGCAAAGCACATGGATTGTGCTTCCTTTGGATGGCTAAGATGTTGTCTTGTAAAGTGAGAAAAGATCCAATGGTGGATCTTAAACAAGACTTAATGCCATGGATTGTGTTAGTTTGGATGGTGAGGATTTATTCTCACCAAATAAATCTAATGGCTAGGATGCATTCTTGAAATATGAGGGAACTAGTATAAAATGGCAAGAAGGGAAGTCTTGGTTTCCTTTGGCCATTTGGAGAAAGAAATGAAGAAGAGAGAAAGAAGAAGAAAGAGGAGAAGAAGAAATCCAAGAAGCCTAGAGGTAAAGGTTTCATAATTTTCTTGTATTTCTCATTTTTAAAGGATTTCTTTATAATCTTAGACTTGTTTTTCATGTAAGGAGTTTGAGGAACTGAAAGGAAGTGATCTTGGAGGCTTGAAGTTGTTGGAAACTTGAAGAGCCATGGAGTATGAGGTAAGGGGAAAGCCCCAAGTGGATGGAGGCTAGCATGACTCTTGTATGCATTTTAACATTTTTGTGCTTGCTTTGCATATGCTTGTGTGCATGAGACTCATGGCCATGAATTTGTGTGTTGGGTGGGTATGTTGAAGCCTTTAACCTTGAGGGTTGAGGTATTGGAACCCTAGGCACTTGCATATGGCATTAGCATCTATGTTGTTAATTTCCATACTTTATGTCATTGCACCCTTATTGAGCTCTTGGAGCTCATGAGGTTTATTTGACCTCTTGTAGGTATTGAAGCATGCTATGGAAGGGTTTGGCAAGAGAAAGAAGCTTGAGCATGAAGACATTGAATATTTTTCTCAAATGGTGTAATTTATGCTTAAATTGTATATGCTTTAAGTAAGGGTTTCTTAAGCCCAAAGTGTATATTTGGAGTGTATATTCCTTGAAGGGTTGATTTTTTTTTAGTGAATGAGATTGAGGCTTATGGCATGTTGAAGCCTAGGCAAAAACTTCACTTTGGTATGATATGTTGTGTATTCATCAAGAGGTGGATTAAGCCTTAATTATGGAGAATTAGAGGCAAACCAAGATAAATGTGAAGTTTATTTGTTTAAGTTAAATTCTGGAAAATTTGGGGTTTTATAGCCCAAGGAAAAAAAAAAAAGGAGTAAAGGAGTGAAAGGGGGCAGCTGCAGGCAGGCGCGCAGCCGCGCGCGCGGGCGGGCGCGCAGCCGTGCGCGCCAGCAGGCGGCCACGCGCGGGCGGTCGTGCCAGCGCGCGGCCGCGCGCGCGGGCAGGCAGCCGCGCCCGGGCGGCCGTGCCAGCGCGCGGGCGCTGCCAGCGCCTAGCGGGCCCCAGGCGAGCCAGCGGGCCCCGCCGGCCAATTTTTTTAAAAAATTGGAATTTTTGGGAGAAATTGGGGCATTTCTAAATCGATTTTGGGCCCCGGAGGAATTTTCAAAATAAATGGATTTTCGGGCATTTTTGAGAAAATGCCAAAAATTTAAAAATTTGAAAATGATGAGTTTATCCTCCAAAATTGGTGATCCATCAATGGATTGGTTTAAATTGTGATTTTTGGAGCCCGGTAAAATTCTTCAATGAAAAAGAATTAAATAAAATGAGAAAATGGCGATTGGGCGCCTGAAGGAGATTTTCTTTATAGCCAATGCGGTGTGGCTAAAGCCCAATTTTGCTAGTGAATCCTGGGATTCAGCAAAGGGAAGGACGAGCCTAGTTCCTACCTAGGGCGTTTCGTCTTGAAACACGATCCACCCTTTGCTAAGGCCGGGCAGGTGGACAATTCGGGTGATTGTTCACGAGTAACACCCGTAAGTGGGAGCGGGGCGTTACACATTCCCTGTCCACGCCTCGACGGGAGGACAGGCCCAGATCGCTACCACCAAGAAGGAACCCTCACTCCTTGCCTCGAAGAAATGAAAACCCAAGGATGGAAAACAGGACCAGAAGCCTTCAAAGGCAGAGATATCATGAAACAGTGGCCAGTACACCAACAAGACCTAACAATCAGACAACAGCTACTATGCGTGATGACATGAAAAGAGTAGTAGAAGAGGTGCTTGAGCGAAAAAACTTAATCCCTGCAATAGAAGAGCACCAATGTAGAAAATGTCCTTTTACTGCAGATATATTGGAGAGACCGCTGCCTTGAAAATTCAAAATGCCATAAATCACCCTCTACTCAGGAAAAGACAACCCATATGATCATGTTCAGAATTATGAGTCACTAATGATATTGCATGGATGGGATGACGACATAATGTGCTGAGCATTTTCCTTAACACTATCAGGACATGCTCGAACATGGTTTAACAGCCTTCCAGAAGCCTCTATTTCATCATTTGGGCAGCTTAGGACAAATTTATCAAGGCTTTTGTGATTAACAGTCGAAGAAAAAAGGATGCCACATATTTGCTCAGCATACGACAAGGGAGTAAGGAATCCTTACGTCAATTTGTGGATAGATTTCGCAATGCCACTCTTGAAGTCCCTGATTTGCCGGCTCAAGTAGCAGTGTCTGCTATGTGATTAGTGCTCAAAAATACCATAATATTGTCATATCTTATTTCTTCCTAACCATTTTAATAATCTAAAATTGATATATGATTGTTTGCAGGTCCAATGAAAGAAAATAATGGAGAAACAAAGAAATTTCAAGATATATTTGAATGAGGATAAGCTGGTCGAGAAGTAGAAAATCAGACATTCGAATGTCCAGGAAGGTCATTCGAATGACAAGACACATTCGAGCCGTCCGAATTGAGATTCGTTTATGCAACAGAAGACCATGTTTGATGGACATTCGAATGCCCAGGAAGGACATTCGAATAAGAAGGCATGTCAAGGCCATCCGAATGAAGAGAGGCTGATGAAGGTTAAAACACACGGCCATTCGAATAGGGTCAGAGCAATTCGAATGTGCGGTAAAGAATGAGCCATCCAGATTAACCGCGGACCATTCGAATGAGAGAGTTTCATATAGATGCAGAAGCCATTCGAATTAGGCGCAGACCATTCGAATGTGGGACCTCAAGCAATGCGATAGCCATTCGAATCTGTGGCAGAAATGAACGAAGAAAAAAACAAAATCCATTTGAATGCATCACTGTTGCATTTGAATGACTAGCTAATTTAGAGAGGAAATACATAGGAGAAGTAAAATTCATTTGAATGGGCAAGAATGACATTCGAATGACTTATTCAAATTAAAGAGAAAAATCAACCTAGCATCCGAATACTCTTCTTAGCCATTCGAATCCCTCTACCAGGTCAATTTCGTCAGCTTCACAAAGATACACAGTGGCTTGGATTGTAAATAATGATCAGCAAGAGAGGACAATTTGGGGAAAAAAGGAGAACAAAAAGGAAGCTCATCGTCTTCCACGGGGGGGATCCGCCATTTTTAGAGATAGCTTTTACTTTTGGTCTGAAGCTTAGTGATCGTCTGTTCATCTTTTATCTGTTCTTCTTTTATTCCTACTTGCGACATTTTTAAACACAGAGTTTGTAATCCGTTTCATTATTGTATTCAACTATCCGAATCAGCTACAGTTACTGTTACATTGGTATTGGAAATTCATCGAATAGCAAATTAACTGTCAATGCTTAGTAGAATTTGTTTACATTATTTTCCTGCTTTAATATGAAAATCATCTCTATTAGTTCTTTAAACATAATTTATGGCTAGTTTACAACTTGGGTAAGGCAAGGACAATGTCCAATGTTCTTTAATCTCAAAATAAGTCAAACCTCGATGAATGCAAGATTTATCTGAGTTAAACTCGAGTTGAGTGTGTAAATGGTTTTGTGAATTTGGATTGGGTCATCATCCTAACTTAGAACTCTCATGCCATGTATGAGAGTTGCTAGAATTGGAGATGAGATATACCCAAGCTCAGATGATCAAATCATAGCCTGTAGTATAATACAATTTACAGTGACATCTTAACCTAGAACCCTCATATCATGTATGAGGGTTGCTTAGCTGAGAATCATTCATATCTTGAATTATAACTACCAAACGATCCTCTGTTTATTTCAGATTAATGTACTGTTTAAATTGCTATAAGAGATTTATTAGGCATTGGTTCTAAACTCGCCTTAACCCAAGACCTTTTTAATATTCCAAAAAACCTTTTCACAATCAAGAAAACTTAGCTCTCTTTGGATAAATCAACCCGAATGAACAATTCTTTTGTTAAATAAACCTCCCAGTGAATCGACCCGGACTTGTCCGGAATTTATATTTGTGCTACAACTACACTCACACACTGGTGAGTTTAAACCTTCTCACCATTTCAACACTGAACATCCAAACTGATTAAGGTTATCTAAATTGTAGGGTGAGGAATGCAGCCAAATTTTGGCGCCATTGCCGGGGAGGTGCAACAGAAGAAAAAATTCACTCCACGAGTAACTTTGTTCTTAATATTGTTTTTTCTTAACTGTTTGCATATTATTCAAATTGCATGAGACTTAGATCTAGTAGAATCTTAAGCTATCAAACTGAATCAAACCATTCTATAGATTCTTTATTAGAGACTGAAATATCACTTTTACAATCCATAATGTCTCAACAAAATGAAAACCTATCTGCTCACGGGAGTGATCATGGAGAACATGATCCCTTGGATGGTGATGCAATTAAACCCCTCAGGGATTATTTGCACCCTCCAAGGCAAACAACTCCCTCTTGCATAATCCTACCAATAAACCATCATCGATTTGTCCTTAAACCAGGTACCATACAAATGCTCCCCATATTTCATGGTATGGATTCTAAAAATCCATATACACACATGAGGGATTTTGAAGAGGTATGTGGTACCTGTGGGGATCAAAATATACATGAGGACACTGTTAGACTAAAGCTCTTCCCATTCTCACTCAAGGATAAAGCAAAAATGTGGTTAGGGACTCTAGAGCCTAGATCAATAAGAACTTGGAGGGAGATGCAAACAAAATTTCTAAAAAAATACTTCCCAGCTAATAGAACAACATCACTCTAAAGGCAAATGATGAATTTCGTCTATAAACCAAATGAAACATTTGCTCAAACTTGGGAACATTTCAAGGACCTCTTACATTCTTGCCCACACCATGCCTTTGAGCAATGGCAGGTAGTTAGTTTCTTCTTTAATGCCTTAACTCCTAATTTGAAAATGCTAGTGTCCACCATGTGTAATGGTGATTTTTATGAAAAAACTTCTGAAGAGGCTGTTGCATACTTTGACCATGTAGTTGAAAACTCTAGAAATTGGGAAGTTAGGCCATTAACCATGGGAGATTTGAGAGACCAATACAATCCACAACCAAAGGAAAAACTCCAATTAAATGAAACTGATGACATCAGTGCTAGATTAGCTCTATTGACAAAGAAAATGGAAGAATTGGAGATGAAAAAAATGAAGGCTATCAATGAGGTAGAGGTGCATTGTGTAGTGTGTGAAGCCAATAGCCATAGAACAAAGGAGTGTCCAACTCTCCCTGCTTTCAAAGAAGTGCTGTATGGCCAAACTTCAAACTCACAACCAAGGCAAACAGAGGGTAGGATATACCAAAACCAGAACCAGGGTGGAAATTATCAAGGGTACAACCCAAACTCAAAAACCTACCATCCAAATTCTAGGAACCACCCAAATTTCTCTTGGAGAACTGACTCAGCACCTCAGCCACACCAACCATTTCCCTCACAACCACAGCCACAACCTCAGCCACAGCCCTACCAGCCTAACCAAGGACCATCTGGCTCATATCAGCCACCGCATAAGAGATCCCTAAAGGACACTCTACAACAATTTATGCAAGGGCAGATGGGGAACAATGCTCAGGTAGAAAAATTCCAAGAGCAAACAAATAGGGCAATTGAGGATATGAGGAGTCAGCTAACCAAGCTAACTCAAACTTTGACTGTGAGAGAACTTGGGAAATTCCCTTCTCAACCAAATCCCAACCCCGTGAGGCAAACAAATCAAGTGGAATCATCAAATAGTGGCAACAATAATCATGAGCAGGTGCAAGCAGTCACTGTCCTTAGGAATGGAAAAATAATTGACAAACCAGATGATCCTAAGATAAACCAACCTAATGCATAAGAAGAAGAACAAAATGAAAATATAAAAAATGACAATGCTCCAGCTGTGACACCCGTAACTTACTTACATGCTTAATGATAATAATATTCATATAAAAATGTCCAAAGCTTAAAACCAAAATCATACTTCCTTTAAATCAAATAAAATTCCAAGACATGCTTTATGGCATACATATAGGAAAAGATCAGAGTTCAACCCTATAAAACATTGTTTCAAAAGGAAACTAAACTTAAATTCTTGAAAATCCTTTTTAAACAAGCCACCACGCTCCACTTCCATGTCCCGATCTCCTTATTCATATTCACCTGGGGGGGGGGGGAAACATAAGGGGGTGAGATTATGCAAATCTCAGTAAGTACAAGAGAACCATCATATGTATTTAAACAAGTCATGACATAACATAACATATCGTATGGAGACACGAGAGGTTCCACCAACTTACAGGGGTAAGAACCCTCGTGCGTAGCGCTACCGAGCTCCGGTCCCGAAACTTGCGTGAACATAACATAACATGAGGGACCACATAACATAGTTCATGGTCATGCTTAAACATCATAAATAGTTCATAATGTACTTACCTTAACTTAGTTTGATGAGATTTGAATGCTGAAGGCTTCACCTTTACAAAAAGCTCGAAGCACTCCCGTCTAGCACGAATTTATCCCAACTTAGAATGAGGAAACTCTTGGCCATGAGCCTTATTTATAGGCTTGGAAACTTGGTCACCAAGTAAGTCACAATCATTTCAAATCTTTTCTAAATCTTTCAAGGTATTCCAATCATTTCAAATCTTCTAAATATTCTCTAATCATTCCAAATCTTCTAAGATATTCTGCAATCATTCTTATCAAATCTTATCTGAATCAAATCTTATCCAAATAAGATCTTATCAAATCTTATCCAAATCAAATCAAATCTTATCCTTAAAGTCATCATGAGGCTTAATCTTTATCTCTAAAGTCATCATGAACACTTATCTTATCTCTAAAGTCATCATGAGCCTTCATCTTATCTCTAACATCATCATGAGGCTTTATCCTTATCTCTAAAATCATTTATGAGGCTTTTCTTGAATCTCCCAAATGCCCTTAGGAAAAAAGTTTCAAGAATTAAACTTTGGCCCAAACTTTTCAGGTAATTGCACTTAGACCCTTTTCAACTTCGTCCCTAGGCCAATTTTTTATTGCATTTTAGTCCCTGAAGAAAGGACTAATTACGATAATACCCCTGGTTTTTAGGTAAATTACACTTTTACCCGAACCTCAATATTTACGATTTTGCCACTGGCTCAAAACTGAACCTTTGTCTCAAGGCTTCTATAATCCCTTGAAAGGATATATTTTCTCAAGTATTAAAAGCTAAAAATCCCAAGTATTACATTATATTTCAGTTTAAAAATCTTGGGCGTTACACCAGCTTTGGAGGAAAAACTTGAAAACAAAAAAAAGGAAGATAAAGAAAAAAATAAGGTGGAAGAATTCAAGAGCAACCTTGCACCACCCTTCCCTCAAAGACTTACTCAAATAAAGAGTGAAAAACAAAATGTTGATATTTATGAAGTGTTCAAGCAGATGAGGATTAACATTCCTCTCCTTGATGCAATTAAAAACAGACACCATCTTATGCAAAATTCTTAAAAGACTTGTGTACTGTTAAAAGAAAGATCAACATCTAGGAGAAAGCATTCTTAACTAAACAGGTGAGTTCCATCCTGCAACTTAAAACACCTCCTAAGTACAAAGACCCTGGTAGCCCAACCATTTCTTGCATAATTGGAAGCCAAAGGGTGGACCAAGCACTCTTAGATCTAGGAGCAAGTGTCAACTTGCTTCCTTATAGTGTATATCAGCAACTGGGCTTAGGAGAACTCAAGCCAACAAGAGTTACCCTACAGCTTGCTGATAGGTCAATCAAAGTCCCTAGGGGGATAATGGAGGATGTATTAGTGCAGGTGGACAAATTTTACTTCCCTGTTGATTTTATAGTCTTGGACACACAACCCCATCAAGGCCCTCAACCCCCTGTTCCAGTCATTCTTGGTAAACCATTCCTAGCAACTTCAAATGCCATAATTAATTGTAGGAATGGAATACTTAAGTTATCATTTGGAAACATGACTGTAGAGATGAATATCTTTAGAGTTTCCAAACAACACATAGTTGAGAATGAGGTGGAGGAAGTAGATTTGGTTCAAACATTAGCTGAGGACTATTTTACAAAAGAATTTTTGAACAAATCTATGGAAGAAGATCAAGAAGAGAGAGAGTTAAAAGAATTAGAGAACACTAGGGAGCAAGAAGCAATGCTTGTGGCTCAATGGATTCCCAAATCAGAACCATTGGGTTCTCTGAACAATGAGGAGTCACAATTTGATAATACCTCACCCACACCTGAAATGAAACCTTTGCCAAGTGAGTTAAAATATACATTTCTAGGTGATGAGAACACACTCCCCGTAGTCATCTCTTCATGTTTGACATCCCAACAGGAAATTCAACTGATAAACATTCTGAGAGCTCATAAAAAAGCCTTAGGTTGGACCATCTCAGACTTGCATGGAATTAGTCCTTTGACTTGCACTCATAGGATATTTCTAGAGGAGGATGCTAAACCTGTTAGGAAAATGCATAGGAGACTCAATCCTAACATGAAAGAGGTGGTTAGGAAAGAAGTGCTAAAGTTGCTAGATGCGGGTATTATATACCCCATCTCTGATTCAAAGTGGGTCAGCCCCACTCAAGTGGTCCCAAAAAGGTCTGGAGTCACAGTGGTGAGAAATGAAAAGAATGAGTTGATCCCTACTCGCATCCAAACCGGATGGAGAGTGTGCATCGATTACAGAAAACTCAATACAATGACTAGAAAATACCATTTTCCATTGCCATTCTTGGACCAAGTCCTTGAAAGAATAGCTGGGTAAGCATTCTATTGTTTTCTTGATGGTTATTCAGGATATAACCAGATTGACATTGCCCTAGAGGACCAGGAAAAGACCACTTTCACATTTCCATTTGGGACATTTGCCTATAGACGTATGCCTTTTGGACTATGCAATGTCCCTGCCACCTTCCAAAAGTGTGTGATGAGTATTTTTAGTGAGATGACAGAACACATTGCGGAGGTTTTTATGGATGATTTATCTGTCTATGAAGCTAGTTTTGAGGCATGTTTAGATAATTTAGAGAGAGTTCTAGCTCGTTGTGAAGAAACCCACCTTGTGCTTAACTGGGAAAAATGTCATTTCATGGTCAAACAAGGTATAGTCCCAGGGCATATTGTCTCTGCTAAGGGAATGGAGGTGGACAAAGCTAAAGTAGAAGCCATCCAAAAACTACCAGTCCCTGAGAGTGTTAAGGACATCAAGTCTTTCCTTGGGCATGCTAGGTTCTATAGGAGATTCATAGCATCTTTTAGCAGCATAGCTCGGCCTCTGTGTAATTTGCTCTCCTAGAATGTCCCATTTGAGTGGACATCATCTTATCAAACCTCTTTTGAGAGGTTAAGAAATGCTCTCATCTCAGCCCCCATTATTCAACCACCAGATTGGTCATTGCCCTTTGAACTCATGTGTGATGCAAGTGATTATGCTGTAGGAGTAGTCCTAGGGGAAAGAAAAGATAAAAAACCTTATGTCATCTACTATGCCAGTAAAACCCTCAATGAAGCCCCAAAAAATTACACAACAACTGAGAAGGAACTATTGGCAATAGTTTTTGCATTAGAGAAGTTCAGATCATATCTGGTGGGGTCATTGGTCATTGTTTTCACTGACCATGCTGCTTTGAAATACTTGCTCACCAAACAAGATGCCAAACCGAGTCTTATTAGGTGGATTTTGTTACTCCAAGAATTCAACATAGAAATCAAAGATAAAAAGGGAGTAGAAAATGTGGTGGCAGACCATTTATCTAGACTTCCATGCCAAGACCTTAATCTAGAGAAGGAACCAATCAGGGACACATTTCCAGATGAACAGCTCTTCCTTATCAATGATACCTCAACCTCTGTTACACCATGGTATGCAGATCTGGCCAACTATCTAGCCACCGGTCTAATTCCAAATCATTGGACCAAGCTAGATAAACAAAAATTCTTTAGGAAGGTTAGGACTTATTTTTGGGATGACCCTTATTTGTATAAGTATTGTGCTGACCAAATTTTAAAAAGGTGCATCCCCGAGCATGAGTAATAGAGTGTTTTGAATTTTTGTCATACTCTTTCTTGTGGAGGTCATTTCTCCACAAGAAAAACATTGGCCAAGATCTTACAAAGTGGATTCTTTTGGCCTACCATGTTTAGAGATGTGCTTCAGTTCTGTTGCTCATGTGATAGATGTCAAAGGCTAGGAAGCCTAACCAAGAGGAATATGATGCCCTCGCAACCCATTCAGGTGTTAAAAATTTTTGATTGTTGGGGAATAGACTTCATGGGACCATTTGTTAATTCAGGTGGATACGAGTACATCTTGTTAGCTGTTGACTATGTGTCCAAGTGGGTAGAAGCAATCCCAACAAGAACAAATGATCATCGGGTTGTAATAAAGTTTTTGAAAGAAAATATTTTTAATAGGTTTGGAATGCCTAGGGCCATCATAAGTGATGGAGGTTTTCATTTATGCAACAAACCAGTGGCTGAATTAATGAGAAAATATGGAGTAGTCCACAAGGTTGCAACCCCATATCACCCTCAAACCAAATGGCCAAGCTGAATTGGCCAATAGGGAGATAAAAAGGATTTTAGAGAAAACAGTCAATTCTAATCGCAAGGATTGGTCCTTGAGGTTGATTGATGCACTTTAGGCCTATAGAACTGCATACAAGACCATTCTAGGCATGTCTCCCTATAGGTTGGTATATGGCAAGCCTGTCATCTGCCAGTTGAAATAAAGCACAAAGTGTAACGCCCTAACCCCAAGATAGTATATAAGGTACTATAATATTTACACGGGCGTTAAGGAAATCCCATATACTACAGTAAGGATCGTAACCTGAAATGTTGGGACTTCCATAAAATAAACATTCACACACACAATTTATCAAGATAGCAAGGAAAGTAGACTTCATTCTTCATGAGACAAAATATTGTCAAAGTTAGAGTACAAATCTTGTAACATACTACAACATCATAAGAGATGCCTAAACAAGATAACTACACTCGCACCGCCTCCAAGCCTTCTCCCTTTAAGCCCGAGCCTGACAGATCTGGAACATTTGAATATTCCAGGGGTATGAACACCTGGGTTAGATCGTTAAATCTAAGTGAGGGTTAAAAATAATTTCATGCATGCAAATGCAAAATGCAGAGATGCATGCTCTAGGTGGATGTGACGCCAGGGTGTTGCAATCACCCCTGCCAACCTTATCATGTAACATAGCCTAACAACACGGCCAAGTGAAGACTCCCTTCACCCATGATATTCACAACTAGTCACAAGCCACACGTAGTGATGCATGAACAAATGGAAATAAACATGCGCATCAAATGAAATAAACATGATATGCACTTGGAATCACCTCCAACATGCTCAATGATATGCTCAACATGTAAGAAATACAGTTTTAGAAACCACTCACCGAAGCTTCCCACTTCTTGGTTGCACAAATTCACGGCCGAACGTCGCTCCAAGTGGACTGTTCTATAAAAATCGAGACCTTTTTGTATCCAAACCTAAAATATTTTTAGATAGGTAAGTAGATACTAAAAGTTGGAGTTTTCATGAAAAATTTCAAGCCAAGAAGACCTATCACCCGCCAAAACACGCTCCCACAAGGGCTTCCACGCGCTTGGACGCGCGGCTCTGTTGGGCGCGTGCGGCTCACGCGCCAGACGGACTTCCGACCCTGAAAATTAAAATGGGCATAACTCTCTCATTTTAACTCCGATTCTAGTGCCGTTTGAATCTACGGACTCCTCTTTCAACCCTCTACGTGATTACAGAAAAAAGATGAGCTTACCTTGCAGTTTTGGTTACTATTTTGCACGGATTTCAAGGGGCTCGTGCCTTCCAACGGCTTGCTTTCGGCTCCTACTCGGGCAGGGTTTCCTTCCCTTCTTTACAGCAGAGTTTCCCCTCCTTTATAAGCAACTTACCTCCTTAATTTGGTGGCCAAAAACCCAACCCAAAGCATTCTTATATAGTGCCCTTAAATCCATAGGATTGAGACACTTGGCTTTCTAAGATGGTGACACTTGGCACTTGAGATTTACACCCTAATTATTGCTTTCTTCCCATGGTGACAAGTGGCTCTTGAGATATGAGCCTTATCATGACATTTTAAACCCTTTAATGAATGGATTTTCGCCGCGTGTTATGGAGATTTGAGCCATAATGATTGCTTTCATCCTACGGCGCCACGTGTCCTCGAAATATGAGCTTTCATTATTACTTTCTTCCTACTACAACATATGTCCCTCAAGATGTGAGCCTTCATCATTTGCTTCCATCCTACGGTGCCACGTGTCCCTCGAGATTGGTGTTTAATCATTACTTTTGATTTTCCATCCAAATTGCGCCACGTGTCCATGTAATCATTTCTACCCATGTGTCTCCATCCATATGGTGACATGTGTCCATTAATTGAATTTAATTTGGGTTTGAAATCCATAGCCACTTTTGATATCTTTTTGGAATCCAAAGTTAGGTTTAAATAAACTTTGAAGTCCATTGCCCTTAAGTCCCCTAAAGATCCTTAAATCTCACAAATTCCTGAGTCTTTGAGAACCTAAAGAAAATCAGGAAATCGTTTCATTTATTAAATAGAAATAGCTTACAAGTTTTAGGGTATTACACAAAGCCTATTGGCCATTAGGAAGATTAATGAGGAATCAACAGAAGTGAGCCTCAATAGGAAATTGCAACTTAATGAACTTGAAGAACTTAGGGATGAGGTATTTGAAAATGCCAAATTATCTAAGTTGCATATGAAAAATTTACATGACCAACACATCAACAAAAAAAAATTTCATGTTGGTCAGCAGGTACTTCTCTACAACTCAAGGCTTCATTTGTTCCCAGGGAAGTTGAGATCAAAATGGACAGGACCCTATACAATCAAGACCATATCAGAATATGGGGCAATAGAAATTGAAATCAAAGAGTCTGGACAATGTTTTAAAGTGAATGGTCAAAGGTTGAAACCATATCTAGGCATAGCTGAGAAAGATCTTGTTGAAGGAAATGAAGAGATGGTGGAGTTGGGTGATCCACCATCAGTGGTTGAGTGACCTTTAGGAACACATTTGTCTGGGAATCTGACGTTAAAAGACCACCTTATCATTTAGGTTAAATGGATGTCTCTAGGTTTGGGACATTAAACACAACCCCCGTAGCCATTGAGGGTGAAGCAATGGAAGCTTGATCATATGCAGTAGGAAGAGCATGAAAACTTAGGTTCGGATATGACCAACTAGGTTTGAATGTCCTGCTTTGATTTCAACTATTGATGCAAGAAAGCATCACATGTGCATATCTTGTTTATTGATAAATGATTATGTTCTAATTACCTCTGTTTTCATTTGTTTCTAACCCCAGCTTTCAAAATTAGTTCATTTTATCAGTAAAGACCACCAGGTTTATCTTAAACCCTAGCTTCCTTTTGTCATTGAGGACAATGCACATTGTAAGTTGGGGGGTGAGATATGAAATCTGTTCATTCTGAAAATTTGGTGATGCATACTGTTTATTTTGAAAATTTGATAAGTATGCTGATTGATTTTGATTTTAGCTGTGAAATTTTTTGTTTTGATTTGATCTTGTTATCTATGTTCTTGTTTGACATCTTGTGATTAACCAATAAAATAAAAAAAAAATTATAAAAAAAAGGGAAACATAACCTGCAAGTTTAAGCATTCGAATAACCATTCAAATGTCTTTCGAGTCATTTGAATGTGTTACTATAACACCCCTTCTCCTAGAACTGCCCGAGAAGAGGTGCTACGGGGAAAAATAAAATAAACTAACTGATAAACTGAAATTTGATACCATAACTGAACATCTCAATCAACTGGAATAAAAGCTTTGAGTCAATACAGACTGGAAACCATAAACTCTGTCTAAGGCATAATCCCTCAACTGAAATGTAAAATAGATCTAAACTGAGAAAACACTATAAACTCAACAGACTCCCAGACATCTTTTATCTTGAGCGGCTCCACGTACACACACTACTGAATATTGCTGCTAGGCCCCACATCTGATACTCCCCTGCTAGAACCTGGAGAGGTGAAGAGTACAAGGTGAGCTACAAAAGCTCAGTAAGTAATAAGCTAGAAAGAATACTGAAGCTGAATCGAAGAATATCGATATTGATAAATAACTCACTGAACTTGTACTTTATAATCACTGTCTGATTGCATTAATAAAAATGTAATGCACATAAACTATAAATTAAATGCAGGTATGCAACTTTGGCTCATAGGCCCACATAATCTGATAATACATACCTGTCTGATCTGAAACCTGCATACATAAAAACTGTAAGCACATACTGTGGGCAAAGCCCCTAGCCCCCTGGTTACCACCAGGCGAGCAACTCATAAACTGAGCTGAAACTGAAACTGATGGGATCCCCACGGACTAAGCCGCCTAGCACGCATAATGCAATGCAATGCTCACATAAATGCTAGCACACGATATGTAGTGCTCCATATAAAGTCATGCTCAATGCTCATACCAAAATGTATGCACATAATCTCACAAAATAATGCTAATCATGTTATAATACAATAATGCTGAACATGATATGATCTTCATCTATATATTGGAATACAAAGATTCTATGAATTATGATTTATGGTATGGGCATGATTAACTTGATAGATTCTAGCCTTTAAATTCAATATTTGGAGGTATTGAAATACATTACTTTGATTAAAACTAGGATTAAAATATCACTGGAAGCTAAAATTGGATTTCTGGAAAAGTCATCCAGATATCAGGAAGGATATCCGGATATGATGAAAGACATCTGGATATGAAAAAGGCTCATCCGGATACACTGACATTCAAAGCAGAAGTTATTCGGATATGCTGGGATGTATTCGAATATGAACTAGGACATCCGGATATGATTCTGGTCATCCGGATATCTCACTGATGCATTCGGATATAATTGGGGACTATTCGAATGAAAAATTTAACTTTTGAGGGAGACATCCGGATATCAGGCGAGACATCCGGATATTATCTTGACCTTTTCGGATGTATAAATAAACCATCCGAATATCATACTCGAAGAAATTTAGATACATCTGGATATGATACAAGGTATCCGAATATTAGAACTTAGAGTAATAGAACTTGCAATCCAAAATGGATAAGGATTAATAAAACTTGCAATCCAAAATGGATAAGGATTAATGGAACTTGCAATCCAAAATGGATGAAGATTAATGGAACTTGCAATCCAATATGGATAAGGATTAATGGAACTTGCAATTCAAAATGGATAAGGATTAATAAAACTTGCAATTCAAAATGGATAAGGATTAATAAAACTTGCAATCCAAAATGGATGAGGATTAATAGAACTTTCTCATAACTTCACTGTTATACACATATATATATACGTCTCTGGTTATTGATATAAATCTGAAAACTACAACGAAGAACTGGAATAATCTAAAATCAAAATTGATATGAACCTGTAATGGAAGGGATTACGGGGAAGAATACTTGCCTGATAGAACTCTTTAATCGAACCTTGGAGCGATCCTGAAGACTCTAGCAAGCCTCTGTTATCTCTTGGCCTTTCTGTTCTTCACATGACGTGAAGAAAAGCTAAGCTAATTGGCTCTATATATAGACATAAAGTCCTAGATCTCTTTCCTTTTATAACTTGGAATCCCTCTCCCAATTGAACTTGGAGACTCTCAAAATCTTCTCCTATTGGGACTAGGAGACTCTTAATCCAAATCAATCTCATACATGGATTCTCATTCTCCTTTAAATACATAATCTCACTTGATTAATA
This sequence comes from Diospyros lotus, assembly GCF_014633365.1. Lineage (NCBI taxonomy): Eukaryota > Viridiplantae > Streptophyta > Magnoliopsida > Ericales > Ebenaceae > Diospyros > Diospyros lotus. Next base: position 38,509,707 of record NC_068343.1, on the reverse strand, counting down.
ATAATACAAAAATTATTATTAACACTCTCAATTAAAAATAAAACTCCAAAATTACCTTCATGCCCTTGCATTTAATTTCCACAAAATAAATTCAATTTAAATGCTATTTAAATACTATTCTCTCAATTAAAAATCTAAATTGCCACCTTGGCAAATTCCTTTAACTCCAACATTAAAAAGAAATAAATGCTATTCTGTTCCTTCAAAATCTCTAAATTGCCACATTAAATAATTAATTGGCAAAATCTCTTAATCAATACTTCAATAATTAATTAAATAATTCCTAAATAAATACTGGGCCCTCTAATGGGTTATTACAGTTACTGTTGCATTCGAATAGCCTGTGTATGTTCCATGCGAATTGGGATTCATTCTTGAAATTCATTCGAATGCATTACTATTGCATTCGAATACCCTTTGTAAATCATTCGCAAGCCAGGTTACTATTTGAAATTCATTCGAATGCATTACTGTTGCATTCGAATGACCAGAAAAAGCCTTCACATATTGGGCCACCATTTGCAATTCATTCGAATCACCCTTTCTATCAATTCGAATCTTTAGAGCTATCCTTCTGAAATTTTAACCCGACATTCGAATTAACATTCCGTCATTCGAATACGTTCCTAACATTCGAATGCCTCTCGCCCATTTGAATGACTCTCATTTCAGGGCCAAGAGACATCTGAGAATCCGAATCGGTGAAACCCCTTCAATCAAATCCCCTCTTCAATCCGTGCAACCTTTCAGTGAATTCTCCATAACCTCCATTTAAACCATCTCATCCCACTTCCATCCCTCACAAACCATCCATCAAACCTGCAATCCGAAGGGGAGCTATCAGCCGAAGAAGGAGCAAAGGGGCAGTCATTCGAATCAGTCTTGGAGACATTCGAATGCTTCAAGAAGTTTTCGGCCGAGAGGTAAAACTGAACCCTCCCTTTTCAATTCAATGGTTGCTTTGTTGGATAAAGGAGTTGTTGAATTGAGGGAATGAAGAAGATTGAACTGAAGGAGAGGGGATAGTTTGATTAATTGGTAGGAGAAGAAGAAGAAGAAAATCGAGTACACCCACCAAGTGTTTGACAGAATCCCTCAACCAAAAACCTAGACTAAACATTCAAAGTTCAACCATGCCTCCAAAACACAAATGACCAAAGGTTGTAGGAGAGAGTTCAAGGGCTTCAAAGAGGATAAGAACAAGAAGAAAAGGGACCCCTCCAGTTGAGGAACCACTTTTGATTGATGCCCCTACCCATGAGCAACCTGTTGAAGACCCCCCTTTCTCAAGCCCTAGATTTGTTTGCCCTGCTGCACAGACAAGATACATTGATGGTTTTTCCAAGAAGCCAGTGCTCTGTGAGAGGGGGATAGTTTTGGAGCAATTTGAGTCTCCCCCACTTGACCTAATGCCTTTGATAAGTGCCAAGGGATGGAAAAAATGGGTCAAGTTTCAACATAAAGCCATCATCCCCCTAGTTAAGGAATTTTATTCAAATGTGGCTGCTAGTAGGGATGACTCTGAGAATAGGTGTTTGAAGACTGAAGTGAAGAAAGTCAAGATTGAATTGAGGCCCTCTGATATAGCCGAGATGTTTCAAATCCCCAGGGAAGCACCTCCAGGGAGTCAAGATGAGTCAGATGTGGATTTAGGAAAAGAGAATTTGGCAAAAGTCTTGACTGGGAAAGATGATGTCGTTTGGTTAGGACCTACCCTTCCCAAAGTGAGCATGACTCAAAAATGCAACATCTTGTATATATTACTGTGTTCACATTTTATGCCTCATGCATTCACTGGCTCTATCTCAATCAAGCAGGCAACATTTTTGGGAAGAATGATGTTAGGAGTACATATTGACTTGGCCAAGCATATTTTTGACACTATTGACTTAGTGGCTAAGAACCCTTTAGGGAGTGGAGGATTACCTTTTGGAGGGTTCATTTCATGCTATTTGTTGGCCAAGGGAGTGAAGGAAAGAGCAAGTTTTGTAATGATCTTCCCCATGGACCGGATAAGCCCAGCTTCCCTTTGTAGGAGTAGGGGACAATTGAAAAGAGTTGAGGTCCCAGTTTTGGAGATAGGAGAACCATCTGATGAGCCTACTCAGCAGGAGCCTCTCTCAGACACTCAGCCACAGGTGCCTCCCAGACCATCAGAGGAACATTCTTTGGAGGGACTTGTGGATATGGTAAGGAGGATGGGTGAGAGGTAAGAGGCTATGTTCCAAGAACTGAAGGAGAGGTAGGATACCATGTTTGAAGATTTGAAAATATGCCAGGTTGTTGTTCATGCGGGCTTAATAAAGATGAATAGGATATACAAGGGTTTGGACAACAAGGTAGACCAACTCTTTGAATCTTCATCAGAAGGAGCACCACCATTTTGAGATGAGCCTACTGACGCAGAGGTAGCTAAGGCAGAGGCATGCATCCAGGATCAGATTGCATTTTGGCAGAGGCAACCTTCTGCTCCTCCACACACTGATGTCCCAGCAGATGCTACATATGATGGGCTTGACACTCCAACAGTCCCCACACCTGAGGAGGTTGCCACACTTAGCTAGTCTCGAATGCCTCACACCCTAATGATCCTGCTACTTCTATTCCTGCCATTGATCCTTCTGCTGCTATTGATCCTTCTCCTGAGCACATATTATAATACCCCATATTTTTGTGAAGATGCCACATATTTTAAGTGAGTTTAAAATACCGAAAATATGTTTGAATTGGCAACGAGTGACCGAATCAGTCGTAGGGAGTACCCTAGAGCTTAGATACCTAAGGTTAAAGGTATATTTTTTATGAGCGTCTCGAGGCGAGATTTATGACGCTGAAAGAAATCAAATCAGAAATGATTTTCGATTAAACTAAGTTGTAGCCTAAAAAGACCGAATAATGGTAAGGGGCTTCCGAAAAATCATATATATTGAGTAATTTTGAGTTATTAATTTTTGGATTTTAAGTATCTCGATAAATTAGATGTTTGAGGGTGTAATTGTAATTAGAGAATTATCCAAACGAAATAAGGATAAAATTAAGAGCTTATGTGGTAAAATATTAAAGTTGAGGACTTGAAATAAGGGCCAAAGTGTTATTTGAAAGAAGTTTGGGGTTTTAGCTTGGATTCCAAAAGTTCAATTAATTCTAGTTTTGGATTTCAAAAGCCACTCAATTATGGCTTTGAGTCTTTGGAGTCCATGGCTCAGATTTTGACAAGTGGCATAATGTAATTGGTTGGAGAAATCTATAAAAAGACACCATGGGTTCTTCTCAAATCATTCCAACCAAGTTTTAGGAGTGAATCACTCTAAGAGGAGGAGCTTTCTCTAGAGAGAGAGAAGGGAGTTTGGCAAGAAGATGGGAAGAAAGCGGCGGAGAACGAGCCTCGTCGGAGTTGCGGGTCTTCGTCGGAGTTTGCCAAAATCAGTCAGCAAAAAAGTGAGGTAAGTCCAATTTTTTTTATAATCCTGTAGAGGGGGAAGAGAGGGTCACGTAGGTTCAAACGGGGGTCAAATCGGAGTTAAAACGAGGAAGTTATGGCCAAAATACCAACCCGAGGCGAAGCAGTCCGAGACTGTTGTGCAGCGCGTGAGATACACGCGCTGAATAATAGCTGCGCGTGAGGGCGCGTGGCTATACTTTTTGGGGAGCGTGACCGCGTGTGAGGGGTTCTTTGTCCATCAAATTTTCTAGATATGCCCCTAATTTAATACCCTTCAATCTCATATAAAAATATTTAAGGTTAGATTTACCAAAACACATGTTTTTTGCAGAAACCTAGGCCATTTTCTGTGAAATTATACCGTCGAAGAAATAAACCAACAAGGTGAGACTCCTATACTCCAAATCCTAATTTTTATTCTTACATATAAACTCTTGTTATTCTCTTACGTGAAATCATGCTGCATATATGAACTGTATTTTTCTGAAAAATATGTGTTATTGGCTTTTTAACTGTTGCATTTATAAAATTCGTGTGGCCATACTATTGTACCTATTTGTTGTTGGTTGAGGGAAAAATTTGGATATCCCGCGAGAGGCGCTATGCGTGCGCCATCGAGAAAGCTCTCGTGGGGAAGACCGTGCGCCTAAGGAACAACGAATGCGGTGCTTGCATGAGTGCTATGAGGTCAGACTGAAGTGACATGCTTAGGGACCTCCCGAGAGGCGCTATGCGTGCGCCATTGAGAAAGCTCTCGTTGGAGGAGGCTAATGTGTTCGCGAGGCACTTCGGAGTAGTTCTCGTTGTCTTCTCATACATTTTATAACTGATCATGCATCGATATAAACTATTTTTGGAGTTTCTCACTAGAAGATTCATCTTCTAATTAGACTATGTCCCTGGAATATTCAAACGTTCCAGGTTTGACGAGCAGCTCTAAGGGAAAGGAGGTAGCTGAAGGATAAGCTTACTTTACTACCTGTAGCATGTTTAGCATATCTATGTTTATATGCAAACCTATGTAATTTTGGATATGTTTAAGATGTTCGGTTATCACTTGATGATGTCCATGTAATATATTTTGTAGACGTCTTGAACAATTTTATGATAAATAAAGTATTATGGTTGTGAACCATATCAGGTTCGATCTAGCTTCCGCATTCGAGATTTTAACGCCTGTCTTAGCTATTCGATTATTGGGTTTGTTAAACTGAGAAGGTGTAAATTTGGATTTTTGGGATATTGTGTGATGTATGACAACTATTGTGATATAAAAAAAATTTTATATTCCTGAAATCCTAAGATATAACACGCTCAAGAAATTTGGGGTGTTACAGTTGGTATCAGAGTGAACCTAAGGAAAAGTTCGCATGTGGCTAGATGAGTAAAGCCACCGTAAGTTTTGGGAATTAGGTTAGGATTTTTGAAATATTTAGTGGCATAATCTTGTTGCTTATTCAAATTGAATTGTGCCATGTCGTGATGAATTAATAGATTGCCCTGTCTTCTTGCCAGATGGTGAATACAAGAAGGAACAGGCGCGAGAGAGGCAATGGCGAAGAAAGCAACACCAACCCGCACCCAGAAGGTGGTGTGGAAGGTCAAAGAGATGCACGAGCTGACCTCGGTGAAGGCCGGATTGATAGGATCGAGAGAATCCTAGAAGGCATGGCTGGGCGAATTTTGGAGTTGCAGCCCGAGCAAAGAAGAGTAGATTCCTTGGAGAGGTATCTACGACAAAACCCGCCAGTGTTTCGAGGAAAATTGGCAGATGACCCCACAATCAGTGAATATTGGTTGGACCAGACCGAGAAGATCCTACAAAGATTGAGAATCTTGAATGAGGATAAGGTTGAGTGTGCGACCTATATGCTGGAAGAGGAAGCTGCCCAATGGTGGAGGTCTATGCAGCGAGTGATACCTAACCGAACAGGATCTCAGGGGTCAGTAACAGATGTAGAATTGGGGGAGGCACCCCAGATGTCATGGGAACGGTTTAAGGAACTGTTAAACGGGAAATTCTTTCCCACTTGCTGGAAGTTGGTTAGAGCTCGAGAGTTTATGAACTTACGCCAAGGACCAAATATGTCTGTGGCGCAATACGAGGCTGAATTTTTGCGGTTAATCAAGTATATGCCGCTATACGGGATGGATGATGTGGAGAAGGGACGAAAATTCTTGCAAGGCTTGCGAATCGAATTTCAACAGCTGATGAGCCTAGTCCATGTGGAGTCTTATGCAGACATAGTTTTCAAAGCTATGACCGCAGAGGAGAATATGACGCGAGTGGCAGAACTAAAGGTCACGACGGTTCAAACTAGAGGACAATCAGAGAAATCCCACTCGACTATGGGACCTCGGGATGGGAAGATCGTGAAAAAGGGCAAGGCATGCTTTAAATGCAAGAAGAGGCACCTAGGCAAGAGGTGTGATGGCCAAAGCATTGTTTGTTACACCTGTGGACAACCGGGGCATACTTCTAGAAATTGCTCAAAGGGAATGGTTCAAGAAGGTAAGGCCATAGCAGCAGCACCAGTGAATGTGATTTGCTACAATTGTAACCAGCACGAGCACATCTCGAGGAATTGCCCGAAGAAAAAAGAGCAGCCGCTAAAGATTGAAGAAGGAAAAGGGACCAGACAGGGGCGAGTCTATAATTTGACCAAAGAAGATGTAGAAGCAAACCCTGCAGTTATCCAAGGTACTCTCTTCATTTTGGATACTCCTGTGCATGCATTGATAGATCCAGAGTCTACTCATTCTTTTATATCGCATGCTTTCGCTGGGAGTTTGAGAGTAGAAACTGAGTCTATGGGGTGTCTTATGGTGATTTCGACACCTATGGGTAAAAGTATGAAGTTCTCAGAAATGGTGAGGGGATGTGAAATTAGCCTGAGTAATGTTCGGTTCCAGGCTGATCTGATTCTGTTAGAAGTATATGACTTCGACATAATCTTAGGGATGGACTTCTTGTCCAAGTACGACGCCAATATAGACTGTCGTAGGAAGATAATGACCATAAGAAAACCCGAGGGAGGGTGGGTTAAATTTCGAGGACAAGGCGAACCCAAGGTCGTAAAGATGATTTCGACAATGAAGACAGCAAAGCTGTTGAGCCGAGGAGCTCATGGATTCATAGCTTATGCTCAGTTAGAAGAAATAGAGGTACCAAAACTCAATGAGGTGCAAGTAGTACGAGAATATGATGATGTGTTTCCAAAAGAATTACCGAGACTACCTCTGTAACGCCCCGTTCCCACTTACGGGAGTTACTCGTGAACAATCACCCGAATTGTCCACCTGCCTGGCCTTTGGCGAAGGGTGGACCATGTTTCAAGACGAAACTCCCTAGGTGGGAACTAGGCTCGTCCTTCCCTTCCCTGAATACCAGGATTAACTAGCAGAATTGGGCTTTAGCCACACCGCATTGGCTATAAGGAAAATCTCATTCGGATGCCCAATCGCCCTTTTCTCAATTATTTTTAATTCTTTCCCATCTAAGAATTTTCACTGGGCTCCATAAAAGCACAATTTAAATCAATCCATTGATTGATTACCAAATTTGGAGGAAAAACCCAAATTTTTAATTTTCCAAAATTTTGGCATTTTCTCAAAAAATGCCCAAAAAATCCCTTTATTTTGAAAATTCCTTTGGGGCTCAAAATCAATTTAGAAATGCCCCTTAATTTCCCAAAATTCCAAATTTTTAAGAAAAATTGGCCGGCGGGGCTCGCTGGCGTGCCCGGGGCCTCGCTGGGCGCTGGCCGCGCGCTGGCACGGCTGCCCGTGCGCACGCAGCCGCCTGCCCGCGCGCAGGTTGCTTCCAGCAGCCTCCTGCTGCCTTCTTCACTTCTTTCCCCCCCCCCCCCCCTTTTTTTTTTCTTTTCTTTGGGCTTTAAAAACCCATAATTTCCAGAAAAATAAACACCCTTAAATTTTGCCTCAAATCCTTCACTTTTCTCATTCCCCTCATTTCATAAACAAAATCCATCTTATTTTTATTTATTACAACATGCCTTAACATATGAAAAATACACTTCACCAAAGCTTAGGCTTCAACATGCCATTGGCCAAAATCCAATACCTCACTCTAAATGGAAACAAACATTTCCAAAATATAAAATACACACATGACCTTAGGCTTGAATAATCCATCACCAACCAAACAAGTTTACATCTCATAAATCAAACATAACAACATAGGCTTCCATAAGCCATAACATGCACTTGAATCTTCTTTCCATTCTTCTACATGCTATTCCACCATTTCCTTTGCTTTACCATGCTTTCACAACCTACATGTGAGGGTAAAAACCTCATGAGCTATTAAGCTCAATAAGGGTGCAATGCAAAATAATTATGAACATAACAAGTTATATGATGCCAAATGCATGCAAGTGTGGCTAGGTTTCTTTGCCTTCTCAACCCTCCAAGGTTAGAGGCATCAACCCACCATTTCAACCATGTTCTCATACTAACCTATGGTCATAAGTCTCATGAACATAAAAGAACATGCCAATGCAACATATACATTTATGAAACATATTTACAACCCATTGCAAGGCCACCCTCCCATGGGGCTAACCCTTACCTCTTTTTGAATAATTAAATCTTCACTTCAAGAGAGAAGGCATTAATGGTGACCAAATGAGAAGAAAGAATACTTGCCTTGATTTTCTTCATCATCTTCTTTCTTTCTTCACTTTCCCTCCATGTAGACTTCTTTCTCTTTCTTTCTTTTCTTCCCTCTTCATTTCTACAAATGGCCAAAAGGGAGACAAGTCTCCCACACTTGCCTTTTTATCCTAGTTTTCCCATATTTCAAGAATGCATCCTAGCCATTCACTAAAGGCACAATCCATGTGCTTAAGGGAAAACTAAATCTCAACCATCCAAATTAATAAACAAGACTTCTCTCTTGGAGAAAACACAAGAAGCACAATCCATGCCATTTAGTCTTCTTAGATCTCCACCCTTGATCTTGTCTTGAAATCTCAAAAATAGAATTTCTTTTCTATTTATTTAATTTGGTCATTTTCCCCCATCACATGAGAGACCACTTGAATGACATAAACACTTTCTTTCTCATTTAATAAAATCTCCATATTTTCCAAACATTAATAGGTGACCATTTTCCCATTTTCTTTTTGCATTTATTTAAATCTCATATTTTTCCAAGGCATTAATGGTGACCATTTACGATTTTCTTTTGGATTTACTTTAATCCATATAATTATGCCTCTCATTAAATGCTTACAAGACCAATTAACATTTCTTTTGCATTTAATTAATTCACCCAATTATACTTGAACCACAAAATGCCAAGTGTCACAACAAGACACTAACCTTGGCTTCCAAGTTTAATCTCATCTCTCCAAGTGGCATTACCACATTAATTCACAACTTAGGGAAAATATAATTATTCTCCTCAAATAATTTAACATCCACCATTTTCCCTATTTCCAAAATTAAATTTCCTTTATGAAATTAAATTCCAAAATTCCCAAATACTCTTTGTGAATTTATTTATCCCATATATCTCCACATAAATACCAAATTGGGATTTTTATTTACTTACACACCTAATTCCACATAGGAATTATTTTTAATTTATCAAAATACCCTTTTATTGGATTTCTCTATCCAAATTACCAAAATACCCTTCTCATGGGCATTCTTAATCTCAAGGATCCATCACCTTCTCAAGGGTATTTTTGGAAGTTTTCTTACTTCCTTTGCTATTCTCTTAACATCGATTACACCGGGTGTTACAACCTCCACCTCGGGAAATCGAGTTCTTAATTGAGTTAGTTCCAGGAACCCAACCGATATCAATTCCGCCATATCGAATGGCTCCGGCGGAGATGAAAGAATTGAAGAGTCAATTACAGGAGTTGACTGATAAGGGGTTCATTAGGCCAAGCACATCGCCCTGGGATGCACTAGTGTTATTTGTAAAGAAGAAAGACGGGAGTCTAAGGATGTGCATTGACTACCGTCAGCTAAATAAGGCCACGGTAAAGAACAAGTATCCACTTCTAAGGATAGACGAGTTGTTTGATCAACTACAGGGAGCGAAGGTGTTCTCAAAGATTGATTTGAGATCCGAATATTATCAACTGAGAATTAAACCAGATGATGTTCCGAAGACGGCATTTCGGTCATGGTATGGCCATTTTGAGTACTTTGTAATGCTATTCGGATTAACTAACGCTCCAGCAACATTTATGGATCTTATGAATAGGGTATTCAAGCCCTACCTGGATCGATTTGTGATCGTCTTCATAGATGATATATTGATGTATTCTTCGAATGAAAGTGACCACGAAGAGTACTTGAGAATAGTGCTAGGAACCCTCAGGAAACACCAATTGTATGCAAAGTTCTCAAAGTGCGAGTTCTGGCTATCCCAAGTGGCGTTTCTTGGGCATGTGATCTCAGCCGAAGGAATCTCAGTAGATCCAGCTAAGATTGAGGCTGTTCGAGGATGGAAGCAACCAATGTGCGTGACCAAAGTATGAAGCTTTTTGGGGTTGGCAGGCTACTATCGAAGATTCGTGGAAGGGTTTTCGAAAATAGCTGCACCTATGACGAAGCTCATACGAAAGGAGGTAAAGTTCGAATGGACTGCAAAGTGCGAGGAAAGCTTTCAAGAGCTTAAGGACAGATTGACCTTGGCACCTGTGCCAGCGATGCCTAGTGGGCCTGGTGGATATGTTGTATACATCGATGCCTCGAAGGTTGGTTTGGGCTGTGTATTGATGCAACATGGTCGGGTGATCGCATATGGATCACGCTAGTTGAAAAGACACGAAGTGAACTACCTAACGCATGACTTGGAGCTGGCAGCGGTGGTATATGCTCTGAAGCTATGGAGGCGCTACCTATATGGAGAGACGTTTGATGTATTCACAGACCACAAAGGTCTAAGGTATGTGTTCTCGCAGAAAGAGTTGAACATGAGGCAGCGATGATGGATGGAGTTCTTGAAGGACTACGACTGCACCATCTTGTATCACCCGGGGCTTGCCAATGTGGTAACCGATGCTTTGAGTAGGACTGTGCCTACTGTTATGGCCGGGTTGATGGCCCAAGAGTGGCTACTAATTGAGGCTTTTAGTCTGATAACAGTGACTGTAGTGCCGAAGGGATCTTCTATCCTAGTAGCTGGCCTGGCGGTTCGGCTGGATCTAGAGACCGAGATACGTGAGGCTAGTGGAAGTGATCGACGTATACGTCTATGAGTAGATGAGCAAGGCCAGCTCAAGAGTTCAGATTTTGAGATGCGAAATGGCATTCTTAGGTTTCGGGGTAAAGTGTACGTGCCAAACCTTCGGGAGTTGAGACAGAAAATTTTGGATGAGGCCCACAGAGCTAAGTATACTGTGCACCCAGGAGCCACAAAGATGTATCGAGAACTTCGAGAAATCTATTGGTTGCCAGGGATGAAGGCTAGTGTGGCTAGAAGGGTGACACAATGTGATATATGCCAAAGGGTAAAGATTGAGCACTAGAAACCTGCAGGGTTGATGAGACCTTTGGAAGTTCCTAAGTGGAAATGGGAACATATCACGATGGATTTCATGATAGGATTTTCGAAGCGTCGAAGGGGTTATGATACCATTTGGGTGGTGGTAGATAGGTTGACAAAGTCAGCGCATTTCCTGCCTACGAGGATGGATCAACTGGTACGAAAATTTGCAGAGCAGTACGTGAAGGAAATCGTACGACTCCACGGTGCGCCGGTAAGTATAGTTTCAGATCGGGACCCGAGGTTCACCTCGAGATTTTGGGAGAGTTTGCAGGAATGCATGGGGACCCAGCTGAAATTGAGTACGACTTATCACCCCCAGACTGACGGGCAATCAGAAAGGACAATCCAAACGCTTGAAGATATGTTGAGATCTTGTGCCCTTGATTTTGGAGGAAATTGGGAAGAGCATCTGCCATTGGTAGAATTCGCGTACAACAATAGTTACCACGACAGCATTGGGATGGCTCCTTATGAGGATTTGTATGGAAGAAAGTGTCGGTCGCCTATCTGTTGGACTGAAGTAGGGGAACGACAGATGTTGGGGCCCAAACTTGTGCAGCAGACTACTAATAATATTCAAATAATCCAAAAGAGGATCCGAGCTGCGCAAAGCCGACAAAAATCCTATGCTAATCAAAGAAGAAGGGATCTAGAGTTTGAGGTCGGGGATCTAGTGTATCTCAAGGTGTCACCCCAGCATTTGGTGACACGTGGAAGAGGTAAAGGAAAGCTGAAGCCAAGGTATATAGGACCATATCTGATTGTAGAAAGAGCCGGACCTTTGGCCTATCGATTGGAGCTTCCACCTAGCTTGTCCGGGATTCATAATGTGTTCCACGTCTCTCAACTTCGAAGGCATGTGCCAGATCTAACCCTCGGAGTTCGAGTGGAGACAATTGAGCTAAGGAATGACTTGACCTACCCGGAGTCACCTAGAGCAATTTTAGATCACCGAACTCAAGTGTTGCGAAATAAAGAGATACCATTAGTGAAGGTTCATTGGGGAAAGCACTCGGATGACGAGGCAACGTGGGAACTTGAGGAAACAATTAGGAAGAAATATCCTCATTTGTTCGAGGAAATGGAAATAGAGTAGGGAATTTTTATATTTTCTTCCTGAAATTGTATTCCAGAATGCAATAATTATTTAACCTTCAATAATTTCGAGTATGTTTCAAATTTCATGGACGAAATTCTTTTAAGGAGGGGAGAATATAATACCCCATATTTTTGTGAAGATGCCACATATTTTAAGTGAGTTTAAAATACCAAAAATATGTTTGAATTGACAATGAGTGACCGAATTAGTCGTAGGGAGTACCCTAGAGCTTAGATACCTAAGGTTAAGGGTATATTTTTGATGAGCGTCTCGAGACGAGATTTATGACGCTGAAAGAAATCAAATCAGAAATGATTTTCGGTTAAGCTAAGTTGTAGCCTAAAAAGACCAAATGATGGTAAGGGGCTTCCGAAAAATCATATATATTGAGTAATTTTGAGTTATTAATTTTAGGATTTTTAAGTATCTCGATAAATTTGTTGTTTGAGGGTGTAATTGTAATTAGAGAATTATCCAAACGAAATAAGGATAAAATTAAGAGCTTATGTGGTAAAATATTAAAGTTGAGGACTTGAAATAAGGGCCAAAGTGTAATTTGAAAGAAGTTTGGGGTTTTAGCTTGGATTCCAAAAGTTCAATTTATTCTAGTTTTGGATTTCAAAAGCCACTCAATTATGGCTTTGAGTCTTTGGAGTCCATGGCTCAGATTTTGACAAGTGGCATAATGTAATTGGTTGGAGAAATCTATAAAAAGGCACCATGGGTTCTTCTCAAATCATTCCAACCAAGTTTGAGGAGTGAAGCACTCTAAGAGGAGGAGCTTTCTCTAGAGAGAGAGAAGTGAGTTCGGCAAGAAGGTGGGAAGAAAGCGGCGGAGAACGAGCCTTATCGGAGTTGCGGGACTTTGCCGGAGTTTGCCAAAATCAGTCAGTAAAAAAGTGAGGTAAGTCCAATTTTTTTTATAATCTTATAGAGGGGGAAGAGAGGGTCGCGTAGGTTGAAATGGGGGTTGAATCGGAGTTAAAACGAGGAAGTTATGGCCGAAATACCAACCCGAGGCGAAGTAGTCCGAGACTGCTGTGCAGCGTGTGAGATACACGCGCCGAATAATAGCTGCGCGTGAGGGCGCGTGGCTAGACTTCTTGGGGTGCATGAGGGCGCCTGAGGGGTGATTTTTCCATGAAATTTTCCAATTATGCCCCTAATTGAATAACCTTCAACGCCATATAAAAATATTTAAGGTTAGGTTTACCAAAACACATGTTTTCTGCAGAAACCTAGGCCATTTGCTGTGAAATTATACCGTCGAAGAAATAAATCAACAAGGTGAGACTCCTATACTCCAAATCCTAATTTTTATTCTCTTATGAGAGACTTCTATTGCATGAGACGTGTTTCGTGAAATTCTTACATATAAACTCTTATTATTCTCTTACGTGAAATCATACTGCATATATGAACTGTATTTTTCTGAAAAATATATGCTGTTGGCTTTTTAACTGTTGCATTTATAAAATTCGTGTGGCCATACTATTGTACCTATTTGTTGTTAGCCGAGGGAAAAAGTCAGATATCCCCCGAGAAAGCTCTCGTGGGGAAGACCGTGAGCCTAAGGAACAACGAATGCGGTGCTTGCATGAGTGCTATGAGGTCGGGCCGAAGTGACATGGTTAGGGACCTCCCGAGAGGCGCTATGCATGCGATATTGAGAAAGCTCTCGTTGGAGGAGGCTAACGTGTTCACGAGGCACTTCGGAGTAGTTCTCGTTGTCTTCTCATACATTTTATAACTGATCATGCATCGATATAAACTATTTTTGGAGTTTCTCACTAGAAGATTCATCTTCTAATTAGACTATGTCTCTGGAATATTCAAACGTTCCAGGTTTGACGAGCAGCTCTAAGGGAAAGGAGGTAGCTGAAGGATAAGCTTACTTTACTACCTGTAGAATGTTTAGCATATCTATGTTTATGTGCAAACCTATGTAATTTTGGATATATTTAAGATGTTCGGTTATCACTTGATGATGTCCATGTAATATATTTTGTAGACGTCTTGAACAATTTTATGATAAATAAAGTATTATGGTTGTGAACCATATCAGGTTCGATCTAGCTTCCGCATTCGAGATTTTAACGCCTGTCTTAGCTATTCGATTATTGGGTTTGTTAAGCTGAGAAGGTGTAAAGTTGGATTTTTGGGATATTGTGTGATGTATGACAACTATTGTGATATAAAAAAAAATTTATATTCCCGAAATCCTGAGATATAACACGCTCAAGAAATTTGGGGTGTTACACATATCTGATGGCTCCACTGAGGAGTGCACCTCTACTGATGCCCCAGACCCCACTGAGTTGTCATACGGTTTTTATTTCATTTGTTTTTGATTTGTTGATAACCCTATGAACTACAATTGATTAAATTAAAAGTTATGCATTACTTTCACTCCCAGATGATTGAATTGCTTGTCCTATGCATTGGAGTTTGATGTTTTTAATTTAAATCCACATCTATGATATGAATGTGTTGAATCCTTGTTTGAAAACAGAAATGTATGGGAAAGAATAAAGGTTTGGCACACAAAGAGAGTTTCATTTTGTCTATTTGTCAGTTAGCATAAAACCAAAGGAATTTTTGATTGAAAGGTTAGTGCATTGCATGAATTCTCAAAAGTGGAGACTAATACCCATTGTGAGCAGTTGAACCCATTATCTGTCATTTCTGAGGGAATAACAACTTACTCTAGATACATTCTTCTTGCTCCAGTTTTCATTTCAATAGCTTCAAAACATTAATTTGATTTGAATGCCAAAAAAGTCAATGAAAGAATTCTGGTAGAATTGCTTATTTTAGATTTGACAATTGAGTAGATTTGTCCCTAAGGATATGATAAGGGTGTTGGAAATGTATGCCTGATAGAGCACATATTCTCATATTATTTAGCCCTCAAATTTAGTCTTTTTTGCACATTAGTTGTGTCCTTTTTATTCATCTTGGTTTTATTTTATAGAAATTGGGCTTCACACTATTTTACTTTATTTTTCCAGGTTTAGGGCTATGGGAGCATGATATGGGGCATGAAACGTCTTGATGGCAATGAGATATCTTGGAAATTGGAGATAGAGAAGTGAGGGCCATTTTTAGCAGATTTAACCTCCTGCACTTCCTTCAGTATTTTGGCCTAGATAAAGTTCCAGAATGAAGATGATGTCTTCAGAGATATTGTAGAGGACTTCTAGGGATTTCTGTAAAGGTATGGTTTGTCCAAATCCGAGTTCGTTTGGGCCTTCAAACAGCACTCCAAAGTCGGGACTAGGAAGTTGGGTCAAATTAGGAAAGCTGCACAGATGCTGATTCCTTAAAAGGGACATATCTTGGGCGTCCGATATCCAAATCAAGTGATTCAAAAGCCCAAATTAATCTAATCTTCCTGATCTACAATTCTTATGAAGAGGCCGAAGCCCATAACGCGCTCTAACTTATCCTAAATCGGCTGTGAAGTGGCAGTAACCTAGGGTTTCCTCCTTAAGCCCTATTTAAGCACCTTAAGTGGCCGATTTTGAGAGCATTCTTTCGGAGGGCGTGAACAGTAGCCAGCCTTCCTTCTCCCCATTGTTCTTGTCAAGATGGAAGGCTAAGGTTCTGTAATTAGTTGCAATACCATCCTTGTTCCCGGTTTGAGTCTTTGGTTTTAATGGAAATCATTTTTTAGTTTTAACTTCTCTTAAATCTGTGTATGTGTTGATGCCGGTTGGATGAATGCATGCATTGTCTTTGTTTGAGAATCCAAGGTTTCTGTGCTCGGTTGAGGCTTTAACTAGAAACAAGAACACCCTGTTTGAATGGTATTTCAATCAATCTCAAATCTGTACAATAAGGGGAATCAAAACTGATAAATCGAACTAAGAGGTTTCTGAAATCTGTTTATTGGTTTTCTTTCCAATCTTTGGCGGTTGTTAAAGGATTATTCTGGTTTTTGATTTGAGAATCGAAACTAAACAAATGGTTTATTGAGAAGGCGATGAAAACTGGGATAGAAGGTTGGTTTGCAATTGATTGCATCTTGATTTCTTGTGTTCTTGCTTGTTTAGTTTTCTGTTTTTCATCAAAACTTTCCCCCCCCCCCCCCCCCGTTTAACCTTGTTTTGACAGATTCGTTGAAGGTTCGTTGGGAGACGACTTAGGGTTGCACTCTTGCTGCAAATCCAAATCATCATTTATCTAATCTATCGGTGTTCGACAGCCTCGATCAATGCCCTAAAGACATGTTTTGTTTAATTTATGGTAATGATGTTTCTTTTATTCAGTTCATGGCACATATATTATTTGCATTTAATTGTTGGAAAAGTGTCCATGCTATTAAGTAAGTGATTCATGTGATGGGTCGTTCTTCACAGTTAGGCATGAATCATGGGTACTTAATAAGCAAGAAAAATATTACTCTTGATCTTTTGATAGAACTGGGCATTCTATCATGATAAGATCATTGTGCAATAGATCCTAATGGAGGATGGCTTGCCTTAGCCAGTAAACAGTCCGTTTACTCTAATTGTACAAGCACATTTGGAATGCGTAGAGTGGACCTGTGATAGAAGCTAATGACAAAGTACTAATTATCATGGAGCTAGTCTATCACTGCTACTACGTGGACGAGTACGCTAATACTTGAGTATTAGTTGGTGGTCTAGTGAACCTAGAGCTATATTCTTAGATTCATTGTAGGTGAGGTCTATCAAAGATCAATATCCTTTTGAGTTGGGAGTATGGTTTCTAATTAGCTAAGACAGACTAATACAAGATAGTTTCTGTGATTCACCCCCTTGTGATTGTCCAAGAATAATCAAATAATCCAGGGCCCTGGAACGTGACTTTAGAGTGTGTGCTTCTGGGTAGCTCCCAGTGATAAGCAAGTAAATTCGAGTAGTCACGGATTATTGGACTAGTGATCTAAGGATGGTAGAAATCATTTAGAGAGGTGTTAGTACATTATTCCTTTCTAAATGATGGGTGTTACGCATAGGGGTATTTTCGTCATTACACTAGTAGGTCAAAGACATGGCATATGCAAAATTATTCGTGGGGTCAGTGTTACCATATGGTGATAGTTGGAACACTTAGAATGACAAAATATAGCTACTAGGTAGCAGGGATATTTTGGTCATTTTAGTAGCCGTGAATATTTTGTCTTTTGGTCCCCGGGGTAGCTCGATGTAACTCATGTATTTTTTAATACATTTGGCTTGTTGGGTGAATTACATTGAGAGAGAATTATTTTATTCAGGATGGTCCATAATTAATTGGGCTAGAATAAAATAATAGTTCATTAGTTTAATTAATTAATTGGGCGAACCCAATTAGAAAATTAATTAAATGGACTTGGCCCATTAGGGTTTGGCCCACTAGGGTTTTAACCCTAGGGTTCTCCCTATATATATCTCTCTTTGGTTGTTTTTTCATCCAAGGTCGTTTTTCTCTTCTTCATCGAAAGAGAGGCCACGAGTTCGAGTCATACTCCGGAAGATCGAAAGAGTGCTTTTGAGTTCTGATGCGAAGGAGCCGAAGGATAGCAGGACAGCTGTCGTCTCCACCACGCGAAGAAGCTCCAGCGCATCGTGCTCCCATCGCTCCATTCCGTCCGGTAATCCGTCGAAAAAGTAAGTCTCCTAGATTCTAATCAATACGAGGAACGATTTTGATTTTAAAACGCTTTCGTTGCATGCTTTTGTATCCTCGTTCATGATCCTTGAAAAGGGATCATTTTATTGATGTTTGAGCCGATAACCTATTGTTCTTATAAACATATTCTCTTTGTAAACCCTTTGGGCCACACAGAATATGCATTTTTGACAACCCATGTTTTAACCCTTACTCTTCTTAACGTATCCACCCGTATGTGTCTTGTGGACCCCTAAGCAAGAATATATGTTACTATGTGAAAAAAAAAAAAAATGGTTGCTTCATAATACCCTCTAATTACGAAAAAAAAATACAAAATAAAGAGAGAGAAGAAGCAAAAGAAAAAAAGAAAGGAGAAAAAGGAAAAGCAAAATATGTAGAGTTATGTAGATTTACTAGAGGATCAGTTATGCAAATAAGAGTCACAAGACACACTTTTTGAATCCCTAATCTTTTTCTTCATACCCATTCCATCACCCTTAGCCCATTTACAACCTGTTACAATCCCTTTTGATCCTTGGGCAAATTCTCACTCAAGACTCAGGTTTAGTATAGGCAATTTTGTCCGGGATTTAGAATTTGATCATTAGTGCATTTGTCCAATCATGAACCTATGTCAAAATCCCTTCCTTTCTTGGTTCCGTTTTTCATTTGTTGGATGACATCAATTTGAATTTGTTTTACACTTACTCTGATTATGATGCATCCTTGAGTGTAACCATGTGGGATCATTTTGTTGGAGATATACATCCACTGTGAGAATTGAAGTCAAGGCTTAGAGAATAATGTGTGATGAACTGATTGACTCAATCATGATTCCTGAGAATTGCTTGTTGATTGCCAAATGTTTAATAAGGAACAGCTCAATGTGTGCTTAAAATCCATGTGTTCCCTTCCATACACATCTGCTTCACGCCTAGAGTTTTTACATCCATTGATAAATTGTAAATGAGAATTTCTAGCATTAAATTTAATTGCTAAGGGTCTAGCAGTATCTAAGTTGGGGGGGGGGTGATTAGTGCTCAAAAAAACCATAATATTGTCATATCTTATTTCTTCCTAACCATTTTAATGATCTAAAATTGATATATGATTGTTTGCAGGTCCAATGAGAGAAAATAATGGAGAAACAAAGAAATTTCAAGATATATTCGAATCAGGATAAGCTGGTCAAGAAGCAAAAAATCAAACATTCGAATGTCCAGGAAGGTCATTCGAATGACAAGACACATCCGAGCCATTCGAATTGAGATTCGCTTATGCAATAGAAGACCAAGTCTCAAGGACATTCGAATGCCCAGGAAGGCCATTCGAATAAGAAGGCATGTCAAGGCCATTCGAATGAAGAGAGGCTGATGAAGGTTAAAACACATGGCCATTCAAATAGGGTCAGAGCAATTCGAATGTACGGTAAAGAATGAGCCATCCGGATTAACCGCGGACCATTCGAATGAGAGAGTTTCATATAGATGCGGAAGCCATTCGAATTAGGCGCAGACCATTCGAATGTGGGACCTCAAGCAATGCGATAGCCATTCGAATCTGTGGGAGAAATGAACGAAGAAAAAAACAAAATCCATTCAAATGCATCACTGTTGCATTCGAATGACCAGCTAATTTAGAGAGGAAATACACAGGAGAAGTAAAATTCATTCGAATGGGCAAGAATGACATTCGAATGACTTATTCAAATTAAAGAGACAAATCAACCTAGCATCCGAATACTCTTCTTAGCCATTCAAATCCCTCTACCAGGTCAATTTCATCAGCTTCACAAAGATACACGATGGCTTGGATGGTACATAATGATCAGCAAGAGAGGATAATTTGGGGAAAAAAGGAGAACAAAAAGGAAGCTCATCGTCTTCCCCGGGGGGGATCCGCCATTTTTAGAGATAGCTTTTACTTTTGGTCTGAAGCTTAGTGATCGTCTGTTCATCTTTTATTTGTTCTTCTTTTATTCTTACTTGCAACATTTTTAAACACAGAGTTTGTAATCCGTTTCATTATTGTATTCAACTATCCGAATCAACTACAGTTACTGTTACATTGGTATTGGAAATTCATTGAATAGCAAATTAACTGTCAGTGCTTAGTAGAATTTGTTTACATTATTTTCCTACTTTAATATGAAAATCATCTCTGTTAGTTCTTTAAACGTAATGTGTGGCTAGTTTACAACTTGGGTAAGGCGAGGACAATGTCCAATGTTCTTGAATCTCAAGATAAGCCAAACCTCGATGAATGCAAGATTTATCTGAGTTAAACTCGAGTTGAGTGTGTAAATGGTTTTGTGAGTTTGGATTGGGTCATCATCCTAACTTAGAACTCTCATGCCATGTATGAGAGTTGCTAGAATTGGAGATGAGATATATCCAAGCTCAGATGATCAAATCATAGTTTGTAGTATAATACAATTTACAGTGACATCTTAACCTAGAACCCTCATATCATGTATGAGGGTTGCTTAGCTGAGAATCATTCGTATCTTGAATTATAACTACCAAACGATCCTCTGTTTATTTCAGATTAATGTGCTGTTTAAATTTCTATAAGAGATTTATTAGGCATTGGTTCGAAACTCGCCTCAACCCAAGACCTTTTTAATATTCCTAAAAACCTTTTCACAATCAAGAAAACTTAGCTCTCTTTGGATAAATCAACCCGAATGAACAATTCTTTTGTTAAATAAACCTCCTAGTGAATCGACCCGGACTTGTCCGAAATTTATATTTGTGCTACAACTACACTCACACACTGGTGAGTTTAAACCTCCTCACCATTTCAACACTGAACATCCAAACTGATTAAGGCTATCTAAATTGTAGGGTAAGGAGTGCAGCCACGATGCTCCAAGGGACACGTCTCGCCTCTCTCCAAGAATCACTTTCTTTAGACCCTCCAACGTCCCTGGCCGATTTATTTGTCAGAGTAAACTGGTATATTCTACACACTAAAATTATGAGGAATGTGGCGGGGAATGAAGACAAAGAAAAGAAGAGAAAGGAACGCGAACGGGAAGAAGAGTCTATTCGACGACAAGAAAGGATTAGAAGACTGGATGTACCTAAACCTCACTTTAATCATTATACTTAGCTTTTACAGCCCTGGTCAACTATATTAGCCGCAGTAGAGGGAGAAGGACTCCTTAAACTACCCCCGCAGAGTTGACCGACCTATGGGAAAAATCAAGAAGAGTATTGCAGATATCATCGAACTCGGGGACATTCCACTGATCACTGCAGAGAATTGAAGAACCAGATTGAGATGCTCATTCGTGAGGGGCACTTGCAAAGATATGTGAGAAATGAGGAAGAAGAAAACAGGGAACCCAGGCAAAGGGAAGACAGGCATGATGGGCATGAAAGGCCAAACCCGAGGTAATAAGAGAGAGGAAGAGATCATCGGCAAGATACTCATGTAGACAATGAGCCGACTCAACAGGCCATTCATGTTATTTTAGGTGGGGAAACCCTAGGTGAGGACACATCAGCCTCCTGAAAGGCATACGCCCGTCAAGCCTACCAAGTTAACTCAGTAATGGAGGTAAGAGATGATGAAGAACCAATCACCTTCGCCCCAACCGATCGGGGTGATATAATACTCCCACATGATGATCCCATGGTTATCTCAGCAGTTGTGGCTAAGCACCCCATCAGTAGAATTTTTGTAGATAGTGGCAGTTCTGTCAACCTGATCTACTGGAACTATTTTGAACAAATGCATTTATCTCATGACCGGTTGAAGAAAGTATCCTCACCCCTGTATAGCTTCACTGGAGAAGCGGTTCCAATTGCAGGATCTATTCAGCTACCTATCACGTTAGGTGTAACCCCCAACTCGTAACTCGACAAGCGAATTTTATGATGGTTAAAACTTCCTCGGCGGCATACAATATGATCTTGGGACGCCCGTTACTCAATGATCTAAGGGCCGTAGTATCCTCATGCTATATATTGATGAAATTCCCCACACCCGTTGGAGTGGGATAGGTTCGAGAAGATTAGAAAAAAGGACGAACTTGTTATGTGTCGTCTACAAAAGGGAAAAGAGTTGAAGAAACCTTATCCATAGCCAAGAAAGCCATACATAAATCCTTAGAGGAAGGAGCCGCACGTAAACCTCGACCTGTTGAAGAATTGGAAGCAGTACATCTGAGTGAATCAGATTCTGAGAAAGTAGCATATATGGGGTCCCAGCTTCCGGAACATATGAAAGAAGAAATTACAAGATGCCTACGAGAAAATTCAGATGTATTTGCCTGGAAACCAAAAGATATGCCCAGAATCAGTCCAGAAGTAATATGCCACCACTTGAATGTGGATCCCCAGTTCAAGTCGGTCCGACAAAAGAAGCGAAACATTGCCCCTGATAGGCTGCACACATTTGAAGATGAAGTTGACAAATTACTAAAGGCGGGCTTCATTCGAGAAGTATTATATCCAGAGTGGTTGGCCAATGTTGTTATGGTCCCGAAACCTAATGGAAAATGGCATGTCTGTGTGGATTTCACCAATCTCAATAAGGCATGCCCCAAAGACTCATACCCACTATCACGGTTTGACCGTCTTGTGGACGAAACGTCTGGATACCAGTTTCTGAGCTTTTTGGATGCTTTCTCAAGGTACCACCAAATAATGATGTACCCTCCAGACCAGGAGAAGACATCATTCATCACTGAAAAGGGAACATACTGCTACCAAGTCATGCCTTTTGGACTCAAGAATGCTAGAGCCACTTATCAGCGCATGGTGAATAAAGTCTTTAAAAAATTGCTGGGCGACACAATAGAAGCATATGTTGACGACATGATTGTGAAAAGTCGAGAGAATGAATCCCATGTAGAAAAGCTAGCACGGGTGCTTAGAGTCTTTAAACAGTACAAGATGCTGTTAAATCTAGTGAAGCGTGCCTTTGGAGTGCAGTCTGGAAAATTCTTGGGATACATGATCACACAAAGAGGAATCGAGGCGAACCCTGAGAAAATTTAAGCAATATTGGATATGAAACCACCAGCATCAACTAAGGAAGTTCAGCGATTGACAAGACGAATGGCAGCTCTCGGACGTTTTCTCTCCAAGTCAGCTGAAAGAAAGCTACCCTTCTTGCGAACATTAAGAGCAGGAAAAAAGTTTGAGTGGATAGAACAATGCTAAAAGTCATTTGAAGCGTTAAAGGAGTATTTGAAAGAAGTTCCCCTATTAACACGACCAGAAACTGGAGAGACATTGTACTTATACTTGGGGATAAGTGATGAAGCCATAAGTGTTGTATTAATCAGGAAAGAGGGATAGATAGATCGACCAATATATTATGTCAATAAGGTATTACAAGGCCCCGAGACACGTTATCCCGTGGCAGAAAAAATGGCATTAGCATTGTTAAACGCATCCAGAAAGTTGAGGCCATACTTTCAGGCTCATTCGATCGTCGTACTTATAGATCAGCCCTTACGAAGTATTTTGTAAAAGCCCGAATGTTCCGATCGCCTTACCAAATGGTCCATTGAGTTAAGTGAATATGATATCCAGTATCAACCTCGACAAGCTATAAAAGGACAGGCGCTGGTTGACTTTATTGTGGAATGCACACACTCTGGTAAGGTAACTGAAAATAAGCAGGCAGAATGGTTGTTGTTTGTAGATGGAGCATCTGGTTCACAGGGAAGTGGCGCTGGGATAGTACTCGTATCCCCTGAGGGAGAAACGTTAGAGTATTCTCTGCGATTTGCTTTTCCAAGTACCAACAACATAGCTGAATATGAAACATTAATCGTTGGAGTGAGGATAACAAGAAAATTGGAAGTAGCATGATTGGTTGCTCATAGTGATTCTCAGTTGATTGTGCAGCAGTTTCAGGGATAATATGAAACTAGAGAGCAGATAATGACCCAATATTTGCACAAAGTAAAAGACCTAGCATAGAGATTTCAGAGTTTCCAATTAACACAAATAAACAGATTGCTCAATGGACATGCTGATGCTTTGTCTAAAGTAGCATCCACAAGAGAAACAACAGGAAGAGTAGTATTTGTGGAGATGCTGCATCAACCAAGCATCAAAGAAAAAGAGGTATCATGCGTTGAGGAAAAAGTGGATTGGAGATCACCCTTCTATCGTTATCTCACTAGCAATGAATTACCAGATGATCCACAAGAAGCAAAAAGACTTAAGATGCGGGCTTCAAGGTTTACCATCATAGACGGGATATTATATAAGCGAGCTTACACTACACCTCTTCTCAAATGTTTAGGCCCTCAAGAGGCCGAATATGCCTTGACAGAAACTCATAGTGGAATATGTGGAGAACACTTGGGAGCAAGAGCCCTAGCAACCAAAATTTTGAGAGCCGGTTTCTTTTGGCCCACATTAAGGTCAAACGCGTTAAAGAAAGTCAAATCATGTGACAAATACCAACGACATGCTCCAGTCCAATCTGCCCCAATATCTCAGCTGCAGCCTGATAGAGCACATATTTTCATATTATTTAGCCCTCATATTTAGTCTTTTTGCACATTAGTTGTGTCATTTTATTCATCTTGATTTTATTTCATTTTATTTTATAGGAATTAGGCTTCACACTATTTTACTTTATTTTTCCAGGTTTAGGGCTATGGGAGCGTGAGATGGGGCATGAGACGTCTTGATGGCAATGAGATATCTTGGAAATTGGAGATAGAGAAGTAAGGGCAATTTTAGCAGATTTAACCTTCTGCACTTCCTTCAGTATTTTTGCCAAGATAAAATTCCAGAATGAAGATGATATCTTCAGAGATACTGTAGAGGACTTCTTGGGCTTTCTGGAATGGTATGGTTTGTCCAAATCCGAGTTTGTTTGGGCCTTCAAATAGCACTTCAAAATCGGGGCTAGGAAGTTGGGTCAAATTAGGAATGCTGCACAGATGCTGATTCTTTAAAAGGCCATATCTTGGGAGTTCGATATCCAAATCAAGTGATTCAAAAGCCTAAATTCATCTAATCTTCCTGATCTACAATTCTTATGAAGAGGACATTAAAAAAAAGAGGAGTATTCTTTTGAAGGGCGTGAACAGTAGCCAACTTTCATTCTCTCCATTGTTCTTGTCAAGATGGAAGGCTAAGGATTCTGTAATCAGTTGCAATACCATCCTTGTTCCCGGTTTGAGTCTTTGGTTTTAATGGAAATCTATTTTTTAGTTTTAACTTTATTGTTCTCTTGTTTCTGTTCTCTCTTAAATCTGTGTATGTGTTGATACCGGTTGGATGACTGCATGCATTGTCTTTGTTTGAGAATCCAAGGTTTTTGTGCTCGGTTGAGGCTTTAACTGGAAGCAAGAACAACCTGTTTGGATGGTTTTTCAATCAGTCTCGAATCTATGCAATAAGGGGAATCAAAACTGATAGATTGAACTAAGAGGTTTCTGAAATCTGTTTATTGGTTTTCTTTCCAATCTTTGGCGGTTGTTAAAGGATTTTTCTGATTTTCGATTTGAGGATTAAAACTAAACAAATTGTTTATTGAGAAGGCGATGAAAATTGGGATAGAAGGTTGGTTTGCAACTGATTGCATCTCGATTTATTGTGTTCTTGCTTATTTTGTTTTCTGTTTTTCATCAAAAACTTTCCCCCCCCCCCCCCGTTTAGCCTTGTTTTGACAGATCCGTTTGAGGTTCGTTGGGAGACGACTTTGGGTTGCACCCCTATTGCAAATACGAATTATCATTCATCTAATCTATCGGTGTTCGACAGCCCCGATCAGATTTTGGCGCCGTTGCCGGGGAACCAATCTCGTTTCTGTCAAAAGAAGACTGATTCAAAAAAATATATATATATTCTTTGATAATCTAATAGCAGAAATTGTGGTTGCTACTTGGTATATAGGTTGGAAACTAGCTGGTTGCGGGCTACCGGTCCAAAGCGAGTTAACCATACTCGGCACTGCTAGATACAACGCCACGTACCAAGTTTATGCCATAAATAAAGAAGTGAATATGCCTTCAAGAATAGCTGTTGACAGAAAACTCTTATTCTTTGTTTTGTAGTGAGACCAGCAAGCTACATCCAAGTGCAAGAGATAGCAAAATTCAACAGTTTTGACAGAAAACTCTTATTCAGCAGTTTTGACAGCCTCCATGACAGATAGCAAAATTTAAGGATTGAGAACAAGATACCAGTTCTATCCTCTTCCTTTCTCATCCTTACTTGATGTTCTTTCATGTCTTTATGCCTCCCTTGATGTTTTCTTGCATTTAGAGTGGTCTTTGAGGCAAAATAGGAGCTGATTTGATAAAAAAAAAATGATTTTGACAGTTACTGTTCACTGCTTCCCACTTTCTCCGATTGAGCTGAAACTTGGTTTCCAAAGAAATGGGGGTGTGGTGAGCAATACTCACTGCTTTTCTGTGACAAGAGCCTTTTTTGGCCAAATTCCAACGTTTGGACCACTTTTTGGCCACTTTTGTGATTTTCAGTGGCTGGTTTTGGTCCTTTTAGGGTCCTTAATGTGGGTGTGGTGAAATTTTGTGAAAAAAATGCTTAAAAAAATCATCTTAGGGCTTCTTGATTGATAGATTTTATGTGCCTTACGTTTTTGCGTTTTTGGTGTGCATAGGCCAGTTTGTGTGCTGTTTTTTTGTGAGCCATTTTGAGTGTGTTTTTGTGCTGATCTTTAGTGCATGACCAGGTCCTCTAAGGACATACCAATTGACCTAGACCTTGAAATAGAAAGGACCCTTAGGAAGCAAAGGAAGGCTAGAGAGTTAGAGCTTCGGATAGCTGATAATCCTCCTGCCTCTTCTGCCACTGCATATGATATTCCTTCTATTTCTATACCTACCCCTGACTTAAACAGAATGGCGGGTAATGGGAATGAACACAATCGGAATGGAAATAATGGAAATAATGTAAATCATGGTCATTTGGATGGTAGAACCATTAGAGAATTGGCTGCCCTTGATGTGCACTACCAGTCTTTATGCATTCAATATCCCCAATTGGATGCAACCTTTGAATTGAAATCTGGGCTAATCCATTTGCTTCCCAAGTTTCATGGCCTTGCAGGTGAAGATCCACACAAGCACCTCAAGGAATTCCATGTTGTCTGCTCCACAATGAGGCCACAAGGAGTTGATGAGGAGCAGATAAAACTTAGGGCCTTCCCATTTTCATTGGATGGAGCTGCAAAGGATTGGTTATACTACCTACCACCTGCTGCCATCACAAGTTGGGATGGGCTAAAAAGAATCTTTTTGGAGAAGTTCTTTCCAGCATCCCGAACAGCCGCCATTTGGAAAGAAATTTGTGGCATAAGGCAGAATCATGGGGAGACATTACAGAGTATTGGGAGCGATTCAAGAAACTCTGTTCTAGTTGTCCACACCATCAAATCAGTGACCAGCTGCTGGTCCAATACTTCTATGAAGGTCTTATTCCAATGGATAGGTATTTGGTGGATGCAGCTAGTGGAGGAGCCCTCTCTGAAAAGACACCAGCAGCTGCTCAAGAGCTAATCTCCAAGATGGCACAGAATGCCCAACAGTTTGGTACCAGGTCAGCCACTCCCATGAGACAGGCCAATGAGATTGGTGTTGCTGCCATCAATGACCAACAGAGGATAGAGAATAAACTGGAGGAATTGGCCTCCATGGTCAGACAGCTAGCCCTTGATAAAGGACAGTCCAAATCTCAGCAGGTATGTGGTATTTGTTCATTATCCTCCCATGGTATGACCAATGTCCTCAACTGCAGGAGAATATAGAAGCCTGTGCTGGCATTTTTCCAGGAAGACCCTTCCAGCCACAACATCAGCAGCCACAGCAACACAGATATGATCCATATGCTGCCACCTATAATCCAGGGTGGAGAGATCATCCGAACTTGAGGTATGGAGGTCCTTCCAACCAGCCATTCCAGCCACAGCAGCAGCAACCTCAGCAGCACAGATTCAATGCACAAAGACCAAGTCAATCAATGCAGCAACCGCAATCAGTACCTAAATCCGAATCAAGCTTGGAAGATATCATGAAGCAGCTCGTTGCCAATAATCTCCAGTTTCAGCAAAGGACCGACATTGCCATACAAAATTTGGAGACACAGATTGGACAGCTGGCAACCAACATCAGTGAGCTACGGAGTCAAGGTTCGGGTCAGTTGCCTTCACAGCCAGTTTCAAATCCAAGGGGCAATGTAAGTGCTATCGCTCTCCATAACCAGAATTTGGGCAGCAACAAGAAAGCCAAAAGGAAGATCAGCCTCCTCCCATTCAAAAGGACAAGCAGCCCACCACCATTGATCAAGATAGAGGAGAGACTTCTTACAACCATCCGCTGCCATTTCCTCACCGAGCCACTCAAAATAAAAAGAGGGCAGAAGCTGAGTTGGACAAGGAGATCATGGAAACTTTCAAAAAAGTTGAGGTGAACATACCACTCTTGGAGGCCATCAGACATATTCCCAAGTATGCTAAGTTTCTCAAAGACTTGTGCACCCACAAAAGGAAACTGAAAGGAAATGAAAAAATCAACTTGGGAAGAAATGTGTCAGCATTGATTCAACCTGCCATGCCTCAGAAATGCAAAGATCCAGGGACTTTCACTATTCCTTGCACTATTGGAAATTTGCAATTTCATAATGCTATGTTGGATTTAGGAGCCTCTATTAATGTGATGCCTAAATCTGTGTATTCTTCTTTACAGGCAGGTGCAGGCACATTGACATCTACAGGAGTGGTGGTCCAATTGGCAAATAGGAGCACAGCATACCCTGAGGGATTATTAGAGGATGTATTAGTAAAGGTAAAGGATTTCATATTCCCTACTGACTTCTATGTTTTGAATATGGAGGATGATCACACACCCGGACAAGCACCACTTATTCTAGGTAGACCCTTCTTGAAAACTGCAAGGACAATAATTAATGTGCATGAGGGTACTTTATCTATGGAGTTCGCTGGTAACACCATTCAATTCAATATCATTGATGCCATGAAGTATCCCTTGGAAGATCATTCTGCCTTGCATGTTAACTTTATTGACTTAATGGTGGAGAAAGCATGTGTTGAGTTGTATAATCTTGAGTCTGAATTCCCCACCATCCATAATTTTCCTGATGATATGCATTGCCCTCAGTGTCATGACGGACTCAGTAAGTGTAGTGTTTGTTCTGAAATAGATGAGTTTTTGAGTATTGTTGAGAGTGCACCTTCTCATACTATATCCGATTCTCATGTGCCTCCCATGAAGGAAGTTTCTGTTGTTGAGAATGTAGTGCAGGTAGGTGGCAACATAAACAAACTGGTGCCTTCAATTCAACAGCCACCCACCTTGGAGTGTAATCCCCTGCCCGAGAATCTGAAGTACGCCTACTTGGCGGATGGAGACAAGCTACCCGTGATCATCGCCGACAACCTTCAGCCTGACCAAGAGGAGAAGTTGCTGAATCTGTTGAAGCAACATAAGAGAGCCATAGGTTGGTCACTTGCAGACATTCCCGGTATATCCCCTTTCTCATGCATGCATAGGATTCATTTAGAGGAAGGAGCTCGACCAGTGAGACAGCCCCAAAGGAGACTCAATCCCACCATTCTAGATGTGGTCAAGAAAGAGGTAAGTAAACTACTTTCGGCTGGCATTATTTATCCTATCTCTGATAGCAAGTGGGTGAGTCCAGTGCAGGTAGTTCCGAAGAAGACAGGATTCACAGTGGTAGCCAATGAGAGGAATGAGCTAGTGCCCATGCGAGTGCAGAACAGCTGGAGAGTCTGCATTGACTATAGGAGGCTCAACCAAGCTACCAGGAAGGATCATTTCCCACTCCCATTCATTGATCAGATGCTAGAGAGGTTAGCTGGAAAGTCCCATTACTGCTTTCTTGATGGTTTTTCTGGTTATTTTCAGATTTGCATAGCACCGGAGGATCAGGAGAAGACCACCTTCACCTGCCCCTTTGGCACTTTTGCATACCGGAGGATGCCATTTGGTCTATGTAATGCCCCAGGTATGTTCCAGCGATGCATGGTGAGTATATTTTCAGATTTACTTGAGCATTGCATGGAAGTTTTCATGGATGATTTTTCTGTTTATGGGACCTCCTTTGATGAGTGTCTAATCAGTTTGGGTAGAGTCCTAGAGAGATGTGTTGAGAAGAATCTTGTCCTAAATTTTGAAAAAAGTCATTTCATGGTTGAGCAGGGGATTGTTTTGGGTCATGTTGTGTCCAAGAGGGGTATAGAGGTTGATAAGTCCAAGGTCGATATCATTTCTTCTTTGCCTTACCCTGCGTCTGTGCGGGAGGTACGTTCTTTCCTTGGACATGCAGGATTCTACAGGAGATTCATCCAAGACTTCAGCAAGACTGCCCTTCCAATGTCCAACCTGCTTCAGAAGGATGTGGAATTCAAATTTGATGAGTCTTGCAAGATGGCCTTTGAGGAGCTCAAGAGGCGCTTGACTTCTCCCCCCATCATCCAGCCACCCAACTGGGACTTGCCATTCGAGCTCATGTGTGATGCTTCCAATTATGCAGTTGGTGCCGTCCTGTCACAATGAGTGGAGAAGAAGTCACACGTCATTGCTTATGCCTCGCGCACTCTGGACAACGCCCAAGCAAACTACACCACTACTGAAAAGGAGCTTCTTGCCATTGTGTTTGCTTTAGATAAATTTCGCTCTTATCTCCTGGGTTCTAATGTTGTCGTGTTTTCTGATCATGCAGCTTTGAAATATCTCTTGAAGAAGCACGATGCCAAACCCAAGTTGATACGGTGGATGCTCCTGCTTCA
Source organism: Diospyros lotus (assembly GCF_014633365.1). Lineage (NCBI taxonomy): Eukaryota > Viridiplantae > Streptophyta > Magnoliopsida > Ericales > Ebenaceae > Diospyros > Diospyros lotus. Next base: position 38,479,236 of record NC_068343.1, on the reverse strand, counting down.
AGAGTTCAATGTTGAGATCAAAGATAAGAGTGGAGCTGAGAATCTTGTGGCTGATCATTTGAGCAGGCTTCCTTCCTCTTCAGATGCCACTACCATGGACTATCAGCCTATCAAAGATGACTTCCCAGATGAGTTACTCTATCACTTGCATGGTACTGAGCCCTGGTATGCTGACATTGTTAATTTTCTAGCTGCATCTGATATCCCTGCCCATCTTAAGAGAGATCAGCTAAGTAAATTTAAAAGTCAGGCCAAGTACTATGTATGGGATGATCCATATCTATGGCGCATGTGTAGTGACCAAGTCCTTAGGAGATGTGTGCCCGATATTGAGTTTGCTTCAGTCTTGCATTTCTGTCATTCACTTGCATGTGGTGGTCAATTTGGTCCTCAACGCACAGCTAGAAAGGTCCTAGACTCAGGTTTATATTGGCCATCCCTTTTTCGAGATGCTCATACATTTTGTAAGAATTGCACACGTTGCCAGCACACAGGATCAATATCACGTAGGAATGAAATGCCTCAGCAACCCTTACTATTTTGTGAGATCTTTGATGTTTGGGGCATTGATTTCATGGGTCCTTTTCCTGTCTCCTTTGGTTTTATGTACATTCTTTTGGCTGTGGATTATGTTTCGAAATGGGTGGAAGCTAAAGCCACCAGGACTGATGATTCTTCTGTGGTTGCAGATTTTGTTAGATCTCATATTTTCTGCAGGTTTGGCATTCCCAAGGCCATCATCAGTGATCAAGGATCCCACTTTTGTAACAGAACAATGCAATCCATGCTCCGAAAGTATGGAGTTTTACATAAAGTGGCGACGCCCTACCATCCACAGACCAATGGGCAGGCTGAGGTTTCAAACAGAGAGATCAAGCATATTCTAGAGAAGACAGTCCAGCCCAACAGGAAAGACTAGAGCAAAAGGTTGGAAGATGCACTTTGGGCCTACCGCACGGCCTACAAGACTCCTATTGGCATGTCCCCACATCGACTGGTCTTTGGAAAAGCATGTCATCTGCCGATAGAGATTGAGCATAAGGCCTATTGGGTGGTAAAGCAATGCAACATGGATATGACAGAGGCTGGTTCCCAACGAAAGCTTCAATTGCAAGAGCTTGAGGAATTGAGATTGGAAGCATACGAGAACTCCAGAATTTACAAGGAAAAAACTAAGGCTGCTCATGACAAATTCATCAACAAGAAAGAGTTCGAAGTTGGCCAGAAAGTCCTCCTATACAACTCCCGTCTAAAACTAATGCCAGGTAAGTTGCGTTCTCGTTGGATTGGTCCTTTTGTGGTTACTCATGTTTTTCCTTATGGTGCAGTTGAGCTTATGGATGAGTCAACCGCAAGGCGATTCACAGTCAACGGGCAGCGGCTTAAGCCATTCTACGAGAGCTTTCAGGAGCATACTATGGAGGAGCTGCATCTCCTCAACGCCGCCTACAATTGACAAAATCAGGCTGTTCCTCTCTCCTTATTTTTTTTTTATTATTTACTTATCCTATACCTGATTCTTGCTGCATGCTTACATTGAGGACAATGAAATGTTTAAGTGTGGGGGGAGGAGTTTTAGAAAATTGAATTTATAAAAAAAAATAATAATAATAAAATAAAATAAAATAAAATTGCAAAATGAGGCAAATTGAGTTTGAAAGAATTTAACATGATTAGAAAGTTGATTTTATCTTTTTGGGCTTTCAAGTAAATTGGAAATGAGTTTGGCTTGGTGAGTTGATTGAGGTAGCCTTTGTGGGGATATTTGTGCATGTTCTTGTCCTTTCTTATGCTATGCCTGCATCCACTAATTATGGGTATCACTCCAGAGCTTGTTTTGAATCTTTATTGAAGCTATCAATGCTCATGCATGTGAAAAGATGATTAAGGCATTCTTTCATTTTACTCGTCATAACTTTAAAAAAAAAAAAAAAGTGATCTTTTCCCTTCTTTAGGTTGAAGAACATTCATTGCATCCCTTGATTAAAAATATTTTTAAACAAGTCCTTTGGAATCAAAAAGAAAAATAGATAGAAAGGCCAAAGGCCAAGGTGAGATGGAGCGTAAAACGCACTCGCCAAGGTGAGATGGAGCGTAAAACGCACTCACAAAGGTTGGGATGGAGCGTAAAACGCACCCACCTTTCAAAAAGAAAAAAAAATTTGTGTCTATTTTCTGCTTGCTTAATAGTTCTTCATTGATCTTGGGATTGTCTTGAATGTTTTCTTTCTTCCTAAAGTTTACTTTTCATTGTTATCTTCCTATCCCTTTCACCTTACCATGTTTGAGCCATGAATAAAAGTCCTTTTGATTTGCATGCATAAAGCACTGAGAGTGGAGATTTAGAAGATGAGCATATCTGGTAGTGGAATTATGATTGGGTGGAGTTGGGCATAGCATTTGAGGAACTTGAAAGCATGTTCTTATTCTATGAGGGTCTGGTTATTTTGACTCTCCTTGCCAAGTAAAATTGCCATGCTACTTGTTTGTTTGGGAAGTGTAAGAAAGATGATCTTTGAAGTGTTGAATTCCTATAAAACTTGCCATGCCTCTCATTTTGCATTCTTTGCATCCTTTTTGTTTGAAAGAGTGAATGTTAGTGTTTAGTGTTTTTCCCAGGAGTGCAAAAGTCCAAGTGTGGGGGAATTTGATAGAGCACATATTTTCATATTATTTAGCCCTCATATTTAGTCTTTTTGCACATTAGTTGTGTCATTTTATTCATCTTGATTTTATTTCATTTTATTTTATAGGAATTGGGCTTCACACTATTTTACTTTATTTTTCCAGGTTTAGGGCTATGGGAGCGTGAGATGGGGCATGAGACGTCTTGATGGCAATGAGATATCTTGGAAATTGGCGATAGAGAAGTAAGGGCAATTTTAGTAGATTTAACCTCTTGCACTTCCTTCAGTATTTTGGCTAAGATAAAATTCCAGAATGAAGATGATGTCTTCAGAGATACTGTAGAGGACTTCTTGGGCTTTCTAGAATGGTATGGTTTGTTCAAATCCGAGTTCGTTTGGTCCTTCAAACAACACTTCAAAATCGGGGCTAGGAAGTTGGGTCAAATTAGGAAAGCTGCACAGATGCTGATTCTTTAAAAGGCCATATCTTGGGCGTCCGATATCCAAATCAAGTGATTCAAAAGCCCAAATTCATCTAATCTTCCTGATCTACAATTCTTATGAAGAGGCCATTAAAAAAAAGAGGAGTATTCTTTTGAAGGGCGTGAACAGTAGCCAACTTTCCTTCTCTCCATTGTTCTTGTCAAGATGGAAGGCTAAGGATTCTGTAATCAGTTGCAATACTATCCTTATTCCCGGTTTGAGTCTTTGGTTTTAATGGAAATCTATTTTTTAGTTTTAACTTTATTGTTCTCTTGTTTCTGTTCTCTCTTAAATCTGTGTATGTGTTGATACCAGTTGGATGAATGCATGCATTGTCTTTGTTTGAGAATCCAAGGTTTTTGTGCTCGGTTGAGGCTTTAACTGGAAGCAAGAACAACCTATTTGGATGGTATTTCAATCAGTCTCAAATCTGTGCAATAAGAGGAATCAAAACTGATAGATTGAACTAAGAGGTTTCTGAAATCTGTTTATTGGTTTTCTTTCCAATCTTTGGCGGTGGTTAAAGGATTTTTCTGATTTTCGATTTGAGGATTAAAACTAAACAAATTGTTTATTGAGAAGGCGATGAAAACTGGGATAGAAGGTTGGTTTGCAACTGATTACATCTCGATTTATTGTGTTCTTGCTTATTTTGTTTTCTGTTTTTCATCAAAAACTTTCCCCCCCCCCCCCCCGTTTAGCCTTGTTTTGACAGATCCGTTTGAGGTTCGTTGGGAGACGACTTTGGGTTGCACCGCTATTGCAAATCCGAATCATCATTCATCTAATCTATCGGTGTTCGACAGCCCCGATCACAGCCTGCATTCCAGCCTATACCATTTGAAGGATCAAAAACGAGGATACAAAAGTATGCAACGGAAGCGTTTTAATCAAAAACGATCCTCGTATTGATTAGAATCTAAGAGACTTACTTTTACGGCGGATTACCGGTCGGAATGGGGCAATAGGGGCAGGATGCGCGGTAGCTTCTTCGCGTGGTGGAGACGACGGCTGTCCTGCTATCCTTCGACTCCTTCGCATCAGAACTTCGAGGCTCTCTTTCGATCTTCCGAAATATGACTCGAACTCGTGGCCTTTCTTCGGTGAAGAAGAATGAAAAACGACTTGGATGAAAAAACAAATAATGAGAGAATATATAGGGAGAACCCTAGGGTTAAAACCCTAGTGGGCCAAACCCTAATGGGCCAATATCATTTAATTAATTTTCTAATTGGGTTAGCCCAATTAATTAATTAAAAACCCTAATGAACTATTATTTTATTCTAACCCAATTAATTATGGACCATTCTGAATAAAATAATTCTCTCTCAATGTAATTCATCCAACAAGCCAAATGTATTAAAAATACATGAGTTACATCGAGCTACCCCGGGGACCAAAAGACAAATTATTCACGGCTACTAAAATGACCAAAATATCCCTACTACCTAGTAGCTATATTTTGTCATTCTAAGTGTTCCAACTATCACCATATGGTAACACTGGCCCCACGAATAATTTTGCATATGCCATGTCTTTGACCTACTAGTGTAATGACGAAAATACCCCTCTGCGTAACACCCATCATTTAGAAAGGAATAATGTACTAACACCTTTCTAAATGATTTCTACCATCCTTAGATCACTAGTCCAATAATCCGTGACTACTCGAATGTACTTGCTTATCACTGGGAGCTACCCAGAAGCACACACTCTTAAGTCACGTTCCCAGGGCCCTGGATTATTCGATTATTCTTGGACAATCACAAGGGGGTGAATCACAAAAACTATCTTGTATTAGTCTGTCTTAGCTAATTAGAAACCATACTCCCAACTCAAAAGGATATTGATCTTTGATAGACCTCACCTACAATGAATCTAAGAATATAGCTCTAGGTTCACTAGACCACCAACTAATATAGCTATAGCTCTATTATTAGAGTACTCGTCCACGTAGTAGCAGTGATAGACTAGCTCCATGATAATTAGTACTTTGTCATTAGCTTATATCACAGGTCCACTCTACGCATTCCAAATGCGCTTGTACAATTAGAGTAAACGGACTGTTTACTGGCTAAGGCAAGCCATCCTCCATTAGGATCTATTGCACAATGATCTTATCATGATAGAATGCCCAGTTCTATCAAAAGATCAAGAGTAATATTTTCTTGCTTATTAAGTACCCATGATTCATGCCTAACTGTGAAGAACGACCCATCACATGAATCACTTACTTAATAGCATGGACACCTTTTCAACAATTAAATGCAAATAATATATGTGCCATAAACTGAATAAAAGAAACATCATTACCATAAATTAAACAAAACGTGTCTTTAGGGCATACATTTCCAACACCATTCGCTTAGTGGGGTTTGGATATTTTGGGACCTTTCCCTCAAGCACTCGGGCAAAGAAAATTTTTAATAATGGCTACTAACTATTTCACCAAATGGATTGAAGCTGAGGCATTGGCCACCATTACAGCATGAAAAGTAGAGGCAATGGTATGGAAAGAGATTGTGTGCTGGTTTGGAATACCAAGAATTATCGTTACGGATCATGGGAAGCAATTTGATTGTGATTCCTCTAGAAAATTTTGTGACAGCCTAGGGATCCAGCTAAGGTTCACTTTAGTGGCGTACCCCCAAGCTAACGGATAAGCTGAGGTCAGCAACCGAACCATATTAGATGGCCTAAAACCTCGACTTGAAGGAGCTAGGGGCACATGGGCCGATGAGCTACCCACCATTTTATGGGCTTACCGAACGACTAGTTGGGTCGCTACTGGAGAAACTCCATTCAATCTTGTATACCGAACAGAGGCCTTAATTCGCATTGAAATTTTAGCTAAGTCCCCAAGACTGATAGCATATAAGGAAGAGGACGGTACGAGAAATTCTGAAGCATTACGAGAAAATTTGGATTTGATTGAAGTGTAGAGGGATAGTACTGCCATGAAGATAGCTGCGTATCAGAGAAGAGTCGCCAGTTATTTCAATTCTCGGGTTAAGAGCAGACCCATGAAAGAAGGAGATCTAGTACTTCGAAGATCTATTGTAACCAACGCGCTAAGAGATGATGGAAAGTTACGAGCAAATTGGGAAGGACCATACCGCATTCTAAAGCTGTTCGGTCCCAACACTTGCATTTTACAAACTGTTTCGGGAGACACCATGGGGAAAACATGGAATTTGAACTATCTGAAGTTGTATACGAACAATGTACCTGAGAAAATATCTGCAACAACATAAGTGTTAAATGGGACCATGGACGTAGGCACATTTAGCCGAACCATGTAAAAATGCTTGTGTACGCATGGTTGTCATTTTATTTACATTTACGGAAAGGGAACTCACACACGATCAAGCCCGTTGCCCCGCCTATGGCCCGGCAACGAGGTAAAATGTGATCGAACCCGTTGCCCCGCCTATGGCCCAGCAACGAGGTGAGATGCGATTGAGCCCGTTGCCTCACCTATGGCCTAGCAACGAGGTGAAACGCGATCAAGCTCGTTGCCCCGCCTATTGCCCGGCAACAAGGTAAAATGCAATCGAGCCCGTTGTGTAACGCCCAAGATTTTTAAACTAAAATATAATGTAATACTCGATATTTTTAGCTTCTAATACTTGAGGAAATATGTCCTTTCAAGGGATTATAGAACCCTTGAGACAAAGGTTCAGTTTTTGAGCTAGTGGCCAAATCGTAAATATTGAAGTTCGGGTAAAAGTGTAATTTACCTAAAATCTTGGGGTATTAATGTAATTTATCCTTTCTTCAGGGGCTAAAATGCAATTAAAAAAATAACCTGGGGACTAAGTTGCAAAGGCCTAAGTGCAAATTATCCAAAAAGTTTGGGCCAAGGTGCAGTTCTTGAAACCTAAAAATATCTCATCAAAATATCTCAAACTAAATAGTTAAAGTAACCAAATATAGCTAACTAGTTAAAGGTGTAATGATGGGATATGTAGAAAATCAATTAACCATGTGGGAGTAATAATGGGAAATGTAGAAAATCAATTAACCATGTGGAGTAATGATGGGAAATGTAGAAAAATGAATTAAATCGTGTGAGATGTAATGATGGAAGTGTTGAAAATGTAATTAAGCATGTGAGACTCAAAATATCAAGGACACATGGCAAGCTTCCATTGGTCATTAGAAAGATAAGATAAGAACACATGGATATAAATGATTATATAGGACACATGGCACCATTTGATAAGAACACATGGATAGAAATGATTATATATGATATTTGGCAATGTGAGCACTTGGGAGTCATGATGAGTCCCAAATAATTACATGGCACGTGGCAGGTTATGATTTGTTGGGTAATTCTATAAATAGGACCTTTGGATGAGTTTTGGGTATTCCAAATCAATCGAAGCTAAGTTTATGCCATATTGAGAGGTGTAAAGGTGAAGCCTTAAACATTCAAATCTCATCAAACCAAGTTGAGGTAAGTACATTATGGACTATTTATGATGTTTAAGCATGACCATGAACTATGTTATGTGGTCCCTCATGTTATGTTATGTTCATGCAAGTTTCGGGATCGGAGCTCGGTAGCGCTACGCACGAGAGTTCTTACCCCTGCAAGTTGGTGGAACCTCTCGTGTCTCCATATGATATGTTATGTTATGTCATGACTTGTTTAAATACATATGATGGTTCTCTTATACTTACTGAGATTTGCATAATCTCACCCCTTATGTTTTCCCCCCCCAGGTGATCATTAATGAGGAGATCGAGACATGAACGTGGAGCGTGGTGGCTCGTTTAAAAAGGATTTTCAAGAATTTAAGTTTAGTTTCCTTTTGAAACAATGTTTTTAGGGCTGAACTCTGATCTTTTCCTATATGTATGCCATAAAGCGTGTCTTGGAATTTTATTTGATTTAAAGAAGGTTTGGGTTTGGTTTTAAGCTCCGAATTTCTCTATATGGATGTTGTTGCTACCAAGCATATTCACGAAGTCTTTATGTCTTCTGTTGAAACCATGTTTTCCGTGTCAAGCTTTATACATACACTAAACCTGCTTTGAATTTTATTATGTTTTGAAACTTTACTTAAGTTTATAAAAGTTTTGTTTCTCAAGTTTTTCTACGCTAAAACCTCGAAGTTCATATGAATATTATTATTGTTACTCATGTAAGTAACTTATGGGTGTCACATGTTGCCCCGCCTATGGCCCGGCAACGGGGTAAAACAGATCGAGCTCGTTGCCCCGCTTATGGCTTGGCAACGAGGTAAAATGCGATCGAACCCGTTGCCCTGCCTATAGCCCAGAAATTTCAAGTAGGTTGAGGAGCGTGCCAAAGGCTTGAAATCGGAGATTTGGGTATGATATGTTAGTTAAGAAGGCAATGCTAGTGTGGGCGATTGGCCGAATTTCTCTTCCAGATTAATTGAGGTAAGTTAATTAATTCTTTTAAGAATATTTCCTTTATGTGAGATATTAAATTGTGTAGAGTATTTAATTGTTGGATTAAACCCTGGGTCGGGGTGTTTAGAAATTATTGACGGTTGGTGTATACCGTGGTTAGTGTAGTTTGGAGATAGTGTTGATGGGTGATTTTGCGGTGTAAGCAAAAGCGAAGGCGTTGGTTAATGTTTGATATTGTGGGTTTGTGTGTGTTTGCATCTAGGTTCGACCGGGGAGGCGGTGATCCTAGAGGAACTTGAGGTTCAGGCTAGAATTCGTGCCGAGCCAGAGAATAGGCTTCGAGCCAGGTAAGGGACGGCCCCATGTGGAGGTGGCCTTGCAAGTTGGTAATGTGTTTGATAATGTTTTTATGTTGCACTTACATGTAGTGGTTAACACTTGCATGATGCGAGATCTAGTGGACCTGTGGCCATAAGGAGGACTAGTGTTGTGAGGGCTGATAGGTTAATGCCTCAAACCTTGGAGGGTTGTGAGGATGAGTGGGCCTAGCCTCATTTGCATGCATTTGGCATACATAAATATGGTTATATTCATATTTACATGCATTGCACCCTTACTGAGTCTTTATGACTCATGAGGTTTTACCTCATGTGTAGATGTTGCAAGTCCAGACGCAAGCAGGGATGGCGCCGGGAAGCTGTTGTGGCAACTAGCGGTGTTGCCCGAGTTGTGTATTTTATTATCTCTTGTATGTAGCCATGTATGTGTTGTTGAGCGTAAATGTATCTAATTGTTGTAATCTCCAGTGTGATAGATGATTGTGAGTCTGCGTGATTTATATGTGGCTTGAGTTGTTGAAGCTAAGTTCGGACCTAGTAATGACCAGCGAGGTATGTTCTCATAAATCCCCAATACTCAGTGAAGTGTTTTTTATGCTAGCTTTATGCTTGGGTCACCTCTGGCTTACTATGGGGCGAGCTAAAGAGAGGTGAAGCTCACTCGGGTTTCAGGTCTCGGTCCGCTGAGTTTTTCTTATTTGAGTTGGGACCGATTCTTGAGTAGAGCGAAGGGAAGAACGAAGCCTAGTTCGCACCTAGGGTGTATAATACCCCATATTTTTGTGAAGATGCCACGTATTTTAAGCGAGTTCAAAATACCAAAAAATATGCTTAAAATGACAACAAGTGATCGAATCAGTCGTAGGAAGTACCCTAGAGCTTAGATACCGAAGGTTAAAGGTATATTTTTGACGAGCGTCTCGAGGTGAGATTTATGACGCTGAAAGAAATCAAATCAGAAATGGTTTTCGGTTAAGCTAAGTTGTAGCCTAAAAAGACCGAATGATGCTAAGGGGCTTCCGAAAAATTGTATATATTGAGTAATTTTGAGTTATTAATTTTGGGATTTTAAGTATCTCGATAAATTTGATGTTTGAGGGTGTAATTGTAATTAGAGAATTATCCAAATGAAATAAGGATAAAATTAAGAGCTTATGTGGTAAAATATTGAAGTTGAGGACTTGAAATAAGGGCCAAAGTGTTATTTGAAATAAGTTTGGAGTTTTAGCTTGGATTTCAAAAGTTAAATTGATTCTAGCTTTGGATTTCAAAAGCCATTCAATTATAGGTTTGAGTCTTTGGAGTCCATGGCTAAAATTGTGACAAGTGGCATAATGTGATTGGTTGAAGAAATCTATAAAAAGGCACCATGGGTTGTTCTCAACTCAATCCAAGCAAGTTTTAGGAGTGAAGCACTCTAAGAGGAGGAGCTTGCTCTAGAGAGAGAGAAGGGAGTTTGGAAAGAAGGCGGGAAGAAAGCGGCGAAGAAGCGGCGGAGAACGAGCCTCGTCGGAGTTGCGGGTCTTAGCCGGAGTTCACTGAAATCAGTCAGCGAACAAGTGAGGTAAGTCCAATTTTTTTTTGATAATCATGTAGAGGGGGAAGAGAGGGTCTCGTAGGTTCAAACGGGGGTCGAATCGGAGTTAAAACGAGGGAGATATGGCCGAAATACGAAAACGAGGCATTGCTGTTCAAAATCTGGTGCCTGCGCGTGAGTTACACGTGCCGAAAAATGGCTGCGCGTGAAGGCGCGTGGCCGACCTTCTTGGGACACGTGAGAGCACGTGAGGGGTCTATTTTCTTTCAAATTTTCTAATTATACCCCTAGTTTAATACCCTTCAACCCTATGTGAAAATATTTAAGGTTAAGTTTAGCAAAATTCATGTTTTCTGCAGAAACCTAGGCCGTTTGCTGTAAAATTATATCATCAAAGAGATAAACCAATAAGGTGAGACTCCTATACTCCAAATCCTATTTTTTATTCTCTTATGAGAGACTTCTATTGCATGAGACGTGTTTTGTGAAGTTCTTACACATAAACACTTGTTATTCTTTTACGTGAAATTATGATACATATATGAAATATATTTTTCTGAAAATTATATGCGATTGGCTTTTTAACTGTTGCATTTATAAAATTCGTGTGGCCATACTGTTGTACCTATTTGTTGTTGGCCGAGGGCAAAAGTCGGATATCCCCCGAGAGGCGCTATGCGTGCGCCATCGAGAAAGGTCTCGTGGGGAAGACCGTGAGCCTAAGGGACAACAGATGTGGTGCTTGCATGAGTGCCATGAGGTCGGGCTGAAGTGAAATGGTTAGGGACCTCCCGAGAGGCGCGTGTGCCATTGAGAAAGCTCTCGTTGGAGGAGGCTAACGTGTTTGATAGAGCGCATATTTTCATATTATTTAGCCCTCATATTTAGTCTTTTTGCACGTTAATTGTGTCATTTTATTCATCTTGATTTTGTTTTATTTTATTTTATAGGAATTGAGCTTCACACTATTTTATTTTATTTTGGACAGATTTGGGCTTCCTAGGTCAAGAGGAATTTTGATGGCAAGAAGGGAAACAAGGAGATTGGAGACAAAGAAGCAAAAGTGTGCTGACAAATTTGACCTTCTGTGCTTCTTTCAAATTTTTGGCCAAGTTATAATCCCAGAACGTGAATTATGTCTTCAGAGATATTGTATAGAACTTCTTGGGCTTTCTGGAATGGTATGTTATGTCCAAATCCGAGTTCGTTTGGGCCTCAAAACATTGCTTCAAAGTTGGGGCCGAAAAGTTGGGTCAAATTAGGAAAGCTGCACAGACGCTGAATCTTTAAAAGGCCATAACTTGGGCGTCCGATATCCAAATCAAGTGATTAAAAATCCAAAATTTATATAATCTTCCTGATCTACAATTTTTATGAAGGGGCCGAAGCCCAGAACGCACGTTATCCTATTCAAAATCAGCTGTGAAGTTTCGGTAACCTAGGGTTTCCTCCCTAAGCTCTATTTAAGCACATTAAGAGTCCATTAGGAGAGGATTATTCTTTTCTCACGTGAAAACTAGCCAATTTTCCTTTTCTCCATTGTTCTTGTCAAGATGGAAGGCTAAGGATTTTGTAACCGGTTGCATGCCATACTTCTTATCCGGTTTGAATCTTTGGATGTTTTTGTATAGCTGTTTTCATCTTTAATCTTATGGTTTTGTTGCTTTGATTCTTCTCAAGTGTGTATGTATTTTATGCGATCGTATGAATGCATGCATGATGCTTGGGCAGATTTGACTAATAGGCTAAATTGGGGTATTGGTTTGCAAGAAACAACATAAACTTAGTGAGCGATTGTTCATGTCGGTTTCAGATCTGTGTGCTAAAAAAATTGAAACTTGTATATTGATTAAGAAGATCTTCTGTGATTTTTATATTTGTTTCGATTTAGTCTTCGACGATTGTCAAGCATTTTTTTTAGATCTGGGGATTAAAGATAAATAGTTTCTTTATATGGTGGATGATGATACCCGGGTAGGGAGGAAAGGTTGCAACTGGTTGCATCTCGGTTTACTGTGTTCTTTTTTTTTTTTTTTTATGTTTTTCATCAACCCCCCCCCCCCTCGTTTAGTCTTGTTTTGACAGATCCATTTGAGGTTCGTTGGGAGACGACTTTGGGTTACACCCTTATTGTAAATCCAAATCATTATTCATCTAATCTATCGGTGTTCGACAACCCGACCATAGAGTGCGCCTAGTGGGAGCTTTTCGTGGCTCCCATTCTGGTACGAGCGCTCCTTCGGGTGAGGTCAGGCAAGCTCGTCCAACTGGTTGATCTTGTCCCTCTCAGCATTTTCTGTTAAAATTGACTTTTTGTTGCGTTTCCCACAGACGGCGCCAAATTGTTGTTGCCAAAATACAACAATTAAAATTTTATGATGTGGGGTCCACTTGAGCTCGGTGTCGGGTGAAGTTAGGTTATCGTAAGAGATGTTGCTTCAAGGGAGATTGCCGTTAGGATGCTCGCCGCAAGGATTTGCTACTAGTTCTCGCCACTAGCTTTCGCCACTAGCTCTCGCCACTAGCTTTCGCCACGAGATCTCGCCACAAGGTCTTGCCACTAGCTCTCGCCACAAGGTCTTGCCACTAGCTCTTGCCACTAGCTCTCGCCACGAGATCTCACCACAAGGTCTTGCCACTAGCTTTCGCCACAAGGTCTTGCCACTAGCTCTCGCTACTAGTTCTTGCCACTAGCTCTCGCCGCTAGCTCTCGCCACTAGCTCTCGCCACTAGTTCTCGCCGCTAGCTTCGCCACAAGCTTCGCCGCTAGCTTCGCCACAAGCTTTGCTGCTAGCTTCGCCACGAGGTTCGCCACAAGCTTTGCCACAAGCTTCGTCGCTAGGCTCGCCACAAGCTTCGTCACGAGCTTTGCCATAAGCTCTTACCGCTAGCTCTTGCCACAAGGATCCGACCCTGTTAATGCTGAGAAAATAAGTTAGAAGGCTCGCGGGAATCTTCCCCGCGAAGGACCTCCGATGCCAAAGTTAGTCCCGAATCCCGATGAATATTCACCAAAAAAAGATAGTCAAAGTGTATTCAAAGTGATAAGATTTTACCGAAGTTGGAGATCCCATCAATGTCCTATAGCTGGGTATTTATAGGGCACGATTCTCAAGAGTGTCTGGTGCCAACACGTGGCAAATTCTAAATGGGGCTTAGGTGTCATCGAGACAAGGCGCCTATCTTGGCAACGCCTCAAAATTGCTCGCGACAAAGCTGTTACGTGGCTGGCACCTTGCTGCCTGCCACTTGTAGCAAGTTGCCTTGTTGCCCTTGGCCGCAAGCTCGTTGCCCACAAGGATGGAGCTCGCGGCAGCTGCCGCGAGCTCGCCTTCGCGTCCAGAACTCGGTTGCGAGGCTGGGGGCTCGCGGCAAGCTGGTGCACGCGGCAAGCTGCCGCGAGGTGGGCGCTCGCGACTTGCCCACAGCCGCAAGGACCAGCTTGCGGCAAGCCTAGCGCTCGCGACTTGCCCACAGCCGCGAGCTGGCCCTTGCAGCCATCTTTAGGCCGCGCACTTCCTCACGGCAAGACTGCCGCGAGCCTTGCGGCCAATCTTCCTTTTTTCAAAAGATTTTTATTTTTTATTTTTCCTCCATTTTTCCTGGCACAACAACGTATAAGAACTTCATGAAACACGTCTCATGCAATAAAAGTCTCTCATAAGAGAATAAAAAATAAGATTTGGAGTATAGGAGTCTCACCTTGTTAGTCTATCTCTTGGATGGTACGATTTCACTACAAACGGCCTAGGTTTATGCAGAAAACACGTATTTTAGTAAACCTAACTTCAAATATTTTTACATAGGGTTGAGGGGCTTTAAAGTAGGGATAAAACTGGAAAAGTTGAAGAAAAATGGGCCCCTCACGCGCCCTGGAAAGGTGAGCCACGCACCTTGTAACACCCGGTGTAACCGGTGTTAAGAGAATAAGAAAGGAAGTGTGAAATTTTCAAAAATACCCTTGAGAAGGTGATGGATCCTTGAGAATGAGGGTGCCCTATGAGAGGGGTATTTTTATAATTTGGATAGTGAAGTTCAATAAAGGATATTTTGATAAATTAGAAATAATTCCTATGTGGAATTAGGTGTGTAAGTGAATTAAATCCCCATTTTGTATTTATGTGGAGATATATGGGGTTAATAAATTCACAAAGGATATTTTGGGAATTTTGGAATTAATTCCATAAAGGAATTTAATTATGGAATATTGGGAAAATAGTGGATATTTAATTATTTGTGAAAATAATTATTTCTCCCTAAATTAGTAAATAAATGTGGTAATGCCACATGGATGGATAAGATGAAAACTTGGAAGCCAAGGTTAGTGTCTAGGGATGACTGATCGAGGCTGTCGAACCGACCAGATTAGTGTATGTATTAGGACTGGTTTGCAGCTAGGATGCTCCCCAGGTCGTCTCCCAACGAACTGTCAAAACAAGATTAAACGAGGGGGGTTGTGATGAAAATCGAACTTAAAAATGTTCAAGAATGAAACAAAGATGAATTCTCGACCAACTAAAATGTAACCCGCTACAAACCCTACCTCCTTACCACGGCAATCCCCGTCTCACTTATGAAAATAATCTGTTTGGTTTGATTTTTGAAAAACTCTTCTACAACCGTAAAAGATTAAATCAAAACGAGCAATCGCTCATACAATTTATAATATACCGTTTCTTTCTAATCAAAGCTTCAACCGAGCATGTCAACTAAACCCATCCAAAGATCATGCATGCATTCACAGAACCGCGTAAAAGAAACATACATAAACTTAGAGAAGGAAAAGAAACGAAATCATCAATAAAAACATGAAAATCGAGTTCCAAACTAGATTCGATTATATGACTGAGACTCAAACCGGGCAAGGTACGAGAATGTAGCAGATTACAAGCGAATTAGCCTTCCATAGCTTCTAGGTTGAAACTGTGAGAATCCTCCAAAATCGGCCACCCTAATGCCTCTTAGCTAGCTCTTATTTATAGGGTTTTGGAAAAGAAAAACCTAGGCTAAATGGGCTTAGGGTTTTTTAATACATATGGCCCATATTTTAATTAATTAAAAAGGCCCAATGGATTCTAAATTTTCCCATAACCCATAATGAAGTATGGTTGCCTCTTTCAGACTTGATGTCCGTCCACCTTGTGAAGCCCACTTGCGCCTTTATCGAAATAGCTCAAATCTGCGGCCCAAATCTGCCAAATAAGAATAAAAAATAGTGTGAAGCCCAATAAAATAAAATAAACACAAGACAAATGAAATAACCTAAATAGAGTGCAATGAAGATGGAATAAGAGGGATAAATAATATAAAATATGTGCGCCATCAATGACACTTGGCAAAGCCTTTCTCAAGTATAAATGGAGAGATTAAATTAAATGCAAAAGAATTGAAATTAGTCTTTCAAGCATTTAATGAGAAGCATGATTATATGAATTAAAGAAAATCCAAAAGAAAATGGTAAATGATCACCATTAATGCCTTCGAAAAATATGAGATTTAATTAAATGTGAAAGGGAATGGAAATTCAAGATGATCCAAGGGTGGAGGATTATTCTTGAAAAATGAAAATGATCTAATGGATGAGATAAAATCCTTCAAGTTGGCATGGATTGCCAACTCAATTAAGGAATCTCTTTTTAAAATTGATTTTTGAATGGTGAGGATCATGAGTTAAAAAGGGTAGAAGGCTAGGATTAAATCCTAGCAAAGCACTTGGATTGTGCTTTAAATTGAAGGTTGAGATCTACTCTTGAAAAGTGAAGAAAATCCAAAAAGAAATGAGAAATTGAGAGATGGTGGTTAGTGACACATGGCATAATCTTGTGAAGCAAGAATAGGCATTTAAATAAAATTCGAATTAGTGAATTAATGGTCTTCCAAGCATTAAATGAAAGCCATGATGTTGTTGCCTAAAAAGAAAACGGGAAATAAAAGAAATTAGTCATCCATTAATGGTGTGAAATTGGAGAGAATTTCTTTAATGGAAAAGAAAGTAATTATGTCTTTCAAGGCTTTTCTTAAAATTAGTCCAAATTAAATAAATAGAAAATAAATCTATTTATGGGACTTGATCCAAGGGTGGTAGATGGTTCTTGAAAATCCAAAGGCTTGGATTTAAAAAGAAAGGAGCACATGGATTGTGCTTTCTTGTGTTTTCTCTAAGAGAAGGGATGGGTTTATTTGAAATTGATGGTTGAGATTAAGTCTCCCTTAAGCACAAGGATTGTGCTTTTAGTGAATGGCCTAGATTCATTCTTGAAATATGGAGGCCTAGTATATAATGGCAAGTAAGGAAGTCATGTCTTCCTTTGGCCATTTGGAGAAAGAAATGAAGAAGAAAGTAGATAATGAAGAGAAGAAGGAAAGGAAAGAAAAAAAAAAGTGTTTTTGCCAAAATACAACAATCTATTTTTAAGTGCGGACAGATGCAAGAGTTTTGGGAGTCGTGTCTTCACTTCTGAGAATCTTGACGAGCAATTGGATCTGGTAGAGGTCCAGATTTGGTAATCCGATAGAGCTGATGGTCTGATAAGACTGATGATCTGGTGGCCCAAAATGATCTGGTGGCCTAAAATGACCAAGTGACTTGAGGGTGACGAGTGGCCAAGGTGACCGAGTGACCTGAGGGTGACGAGTGGCCAAGGTGACCGAGTGACCTGAGGGCGACGAGTGGCCTCGCAGACCGAGTGACCTGAGGGCGATGAGTGGCCTCGCAGACCGAGTGACCTGAGGTAGACGAGTCACCTCACAGACCGAGTGACCTGAGGTAGACGAGTCACCTCACAGACCGAGTGACCTGAGGGCGACGAGTGGCCTACAAAACGAGAGCGTCGTTAGGACGCGGGTGGGGATCCCCGTGCAAACCCTCCGATGCTTAAGTCAGATCTTGTAACGCCCCGCTCCCACTTACGGGTGTTACTCATGAATAATCACCTAAATTATCCACCTGCCCGGCCTTTGGTGAAGGGTGGACCATGTTTCAAGACAAAACGCCCTAGGTGGGAACTAGGCTCGTCCTTCCCTTCCCTGAACCCCAGGAGGATTCACTAGCAGAATTGGGCTTTAGCCACACCACCTTGGCTATAAAGAAAATCTCATTCAGATGCCCAATCGCCATTTTCTCAATTATTTTTAATTCTTTCCCCATTCAAGAATTTTTACCGGGCTCTATCAAATCACCATTTAAATCAATCCATTGATTGATTACCAAATTTGGAGAAAAAACTCATCATTTTTGATTTTTCAAAATTTCGGCATTATTCCCAAAAATGCCCGAAATACCCCTTTATTTTGAATATTCCTACGGGGCCCGAAATCAATTAAGAAATGGCCCTTAATTTCCCAAAATTCCCAAATTTTAAAAACAAATTGGCCGACGGGGCCCGTTGGGCGCTGCTGCGCGGGCTAGAAGCGGGCCGCATTCACCCGCGCACCCACGAGCCCCCGCTTGCCATTTTATACTACCCTTTCCCATTCTCAAGAATGGATCTCCACCATTCATTAAAAGAACAATCCATGTGCTTAAGGAGAATTAAATCTCCACCATTCATTTTACATAAACTAGCCTTCTCTCTTGAAGAAAACACAAGAAAGCACAATCCATGTGCTTCTTTCTTGATTAATCTCATCCATTGGATCATTTGGCCTTTTCAAGACTTAATCTCCACCATTTAAAGAAAGCACACTTTTAAGGAGTTGGCAATCCATGCCAACCACAAGCTTTCATCTACCACCATTGGATCACAATCCCATTAAAAGATTAATCCCAACCATTGGATTTATTAATTTCTCAACATTTACTAAATGGAGACAATTTTCACACATCAAGAATGAATGACATAAATCACTTCTTTCTCCTTTATTTAAATCTCATATTCTCCAAGGCATTAATGGTAACCATTTACCATTTTCTTTTGGATTTACTTTAATCCATATAATTATGCCTCTCATTAAATGCTTGAAAGACTAATTAACATTTCTTTTGCATTTAATTAAATCATCCCATTTATACTTGAACCACAAAATGCCAAGTGTCACAACAAGACACTAACCTTGGCTTCCAAGCTTCCATCTCCACCATCCATTTGACATCACCACAATTATTCACCAATTTAGGGAAAAATATAATTATTTTCATAAATAATTCAATATCCAATTTCCCTATTTTCCATAATTGAATTCCTCTATGGAATTAAATTCTAAAATTCCCAAAATACCCTTTGTGAATTTATTAATCCCATATATCTCCACATAAATACCAAATTGGCATTTTATTCACTGACACACCTAATTCCACACAGGAATTATTTTTAATTTATCAAAATACCCTTTTTATTGGACTTCACTATCCAAATTACCAAAATACCCTTCTCATGGGCATTCTCAATCCCAAGGATCCATCACCTTCTCAAGGGTATTTTTGGAAGTTTTCTTACTTCCTTTGCTATTCTCTTAACATCGATTACACCGGGTGTTACATTCCACCCTCCTTAAAGGAATTTCGCCCCGAAATTCGCTTTACCATAATCTCTTACCCAAGACAATCACATTCTCGGGTTACATGCCAAATTCTCCTGCTCGAGAATCCCACAGCATATTCATTCCTTACATTTACCTCGGGTTACACTTACCTCAAGGTTTCGCTTTAGGGTTTTGATCCTCTAACTCTCGAGGACATTCAACAACCGAACACCGCTTTGGCCTCCCACCAAACCGCACTACTGGTCGTTGGTCATGCTTACTGCAATGATGTCCATCACCAGATGGATTTTCACTGACTCAAAGCATCGCTTTGCAGTCCACTCCCTATTTTCCATCGATCAAACAAACTCTCACTAACATTGCATCGTTGATCAGTCTACCACGATTTTACGCCGATCACACACGGCAACATTTCTCACTGCCAATCACACATGGCCACGATTTTACGCTGGTCCAACCAGCAACATCTTAGCACTGATCATCCACTGCAATGTTTCTTTTAGTGCTCACAAGACACTCGGACACCCATTCGCCATGGCATACCGCCATTAATCACACGCATGCATAGCTTAAGTTGATCCTCATGGCAACCTCTCATTATCGATCAACTTATTGTGCTAGCACTACATGGGAAGCACCCATTTGGCCTACCTTGCCAACTTCGACCATTTCATACATGGTCTTCTACCTTGACCAGTCGACCCTCATTTATCGATATGATTATGCAAAATCAACATACCTAACACCATGCCAGGTAATTACACATTTCAACCATACGTGCATTACCCAAGTCCAACTCGAGCTTGGCGATGCACGCACCATTACAATCTCACCTCGAGCTTAACCATGCTCGAGCCACATCCTTCTCCCAACCAGGAGTTCTTCGCATTAAGCACATAAAAAATACTTACTAGCCGATATCACACGCTAGTAGGGGTCTCTTACCCATACAAGGGAACTCTTCACTGAGCAACTCCTCTTTAATTCTTCACCCCATTTTGCTTTTACAATCATGTCCCCATGCTAGGCCTTACCTTGGCTATTTACCCTACCACGAGTCCAAGATCCTACCATTGCGCTTAAGGTCGCGAAACCAGTAATCGGCCCTCGTCATCACTCATGGTGCGTGGCACAAGTGATTGGCTTATTACCATCTGCACAATCACTTATGCATCGCACCTGTAGGATGACTCGTGCCTTTGGTCCTCACCACAACAAGCTATCATGGTTACACCCCCACTCTTGTAGCGGTCTTCTAACCAAATTTACTCGCCCAGCTTCACTTTCATTGGGACTTTTCGAATCTCACCATTTCTCTATAGAGCCTCTTACTCTTAAGGTATGACACTTCCAGCCATCTTAAATCATGTTCATTCTCAATCCGCAATTGACAACTAACTTCAACCATGCATAATGGTTTCCTTTGTCCTCCTCTGCAAGGACAACACCACGACAGCAAAGAATTTCTCCCCCATGGTCGTTGCATCTCAAACTTCATAGGCACCAGCCTTCATAGCCATTCACACTCGGCCTCAAGGTCCTACCATGCACAATGGTTACCTTTGACCTTCCTATCAACAACTTTTCCCTGATAGCGACGATGAAAACACCGTGTCATCTTGAAAGACTCGTTGCTCCAAGAATCTCACTGGTCATCATAACCAGCACGACCCCACTCTTAGGCCGTCTTCCTTATATCACTTTCTATACTTATAGCAGCTAGCTATTTCCCTGAGAACTCTGGCTTCTCCCGGATTTCTTATACACTTGCTATAGCCAACTCACACCACTCGGTGAGGGACCACATGGCTCTAACACCACAACCGCTTCACTAATCGATTTCTTTTCACAACCATTAACCTTAGACACGAGGTTAATTTTCCTCAATTGCCCACACACTGAGGCATCCTTCAAGCTCTATCACTCCTAGCCCTTAGGTGATTTCATCACCTCATCACCACTCCTGGAAACCAATCTCATCCCATAAGCTCTTCCTTCGAGCTCTCGTCACCCATTGGCGACATCTTAAACTTGCCCTCATCTTCCATCTAACCAACTTGATTAGCTCTAACCGGATCGCCCGGCTCACAACCAACACAACCTTCCTCCAAGCACTACGGTTGCAATCTTCAACTACTGCTTCGATATAAACTCCATCCATTGGAAATCACCCATGCCCTTCATGTGGAATTCACACTTCCACTTAATGCCTTAGGACTCATTTCCTTAATCAGGCGTTCACCATTATGCTGGCTTCTTCCCAGGTGATCTGTCTTGATAGAGTTGTAGTGCATTAGGACATTTATCCCACACTGTTGCCTCATGCTCAACTGCTCTTGGGAGTATATCTCAAGTTCTACCCTGATCACATTTCAACTACCATTGATAGCTCTCATTTCGGAGCCATACTCCTTAAGTGGCACCATTCTACCCTGACCAACCATCTATTGTTACCTTGGATCTCTTTCTCAAAATTCACCTGGTCTGACCACCAGGACCCGCCGAACCTTTATATTAAAGGCATACATGACACCCAACAAGGCTTTACTTCACAGTCCTCGAGCCTCATGCTCCATCATTGCCATCAGGTGCTACCACCTAGCAACTGATCATGTGTCATCAACTGGAACCCCTCCAGTGCCACATGAGGATATTTCCTCATTTCGCATCGACACAACCAAGACTAACACCAGACTGTGCCATTACGAGCCTGCACGGATTCTAAATCATGCCTTAGCCACGCGTTCAGCCTGCCATAACTCACTTCACTGGATTAGAGATCCCTTTATTCGAAGCCTTCACACGCTTCAATATCCCCATCTCATGGTTAGCTTCCAACTCGTAAGTCTCACCCTCCACGGCACTTACGTAACATTCTCGAGCCATTTACCGACTCCACCAATCGATCCTTCTTCTTGCATCACCACAAGGTCACACAGGGTTCATCATCTCAATTTACCCGATCAACTTCGATCAAATTAACCACCACTACGTTAGCATCCTTTAACAAGGAGCATCACCACACACTTGTTATCACACCACAAGATATCACCCCCTCGATTCACAAATCTTCTTGCTGCCTTGACACCAAAAGCACTACCACCATACTTCAACCCTTACAGAATTTTAGGTCTGGCCCAGGCATAACCTACGGCATACCCCAAGTCTTCGGCATCTAATCATCTTCACTACAAACGAGTTATTCCACGTAGAGGGCTGCAGTCCTTCCTGTGGACTAACTGTCTGTATCCAGTGGTCCTTAGCATTAGACCCGTCAATGATAGGCATCAACCGTAGCATTATTCCCATGCTAGACCAGTTTCTTTTCCCGGGTTTCTTTCTCAAACATCTCATAGATCTTCTGTCCCTGACCATCTGCATAGTCACTGCGTTGCCCTGTGTTTTAGGCGCCGCAACACTTGATCACCATCATCGTGTGGCCGGCTGTCGAACCACTCCAGAATTAGTATCTCTATATATCTCTTCTCTTCTCTAGTTTGCAGCAAAGTGCACCCTAGGTCTTCTCTCACAAGGAGCCTCACCTTCTTCTACCAACAAGGAGAACCAATATAAATAACAGTTTGTTTAGGGGGGGGGTTTGACAGAAAACTAAGTAACAAAATAGAAAACACAAGGATAGATGAAAATCAGTAAATGAAATGCAACCTGTGAAAGTAAAGCAAGATCGCTACGGGGCAAGCAGCGTAGTTCAAAAATTTTGAACCTTACCCCGATCCCGGCGATTAGATCAACGTCGAAATCAAATCATTCACAAACAAATAAATAAATCTAACCTTTAGATTATCGAGTCGTTCGCGGATTCGAGCCGTCCAAGCGTCCGGCCTCTAACTCGTGATACGCGGCACGTGTCCGTTGGCAAGGAGAGCGGAATAGGAGTGCTAGCTCCTTCTCCTTTGCGCGGCTTGTGTATGGACGGTAAAAGAACACCCACGTTTCAAATCGATGCCAAAAGAAACGGGGAAGAGTGAACAGCAATGCGTTTTTCAACTCTTGAAAAACGACACCAAAAACACGTAAATAATGGGCAACCTATAAAAGGATATTTATAATGAAATATCCTAGGGTTTCTAAAACCCTAATGGATTGGGCTAGCCCATTAATTCTAATTTAATTAGAATCATAAGTGGGCTTAT
Organism: Diospyros lotus; assembly: GCF_014633365.1. Taxonomy (NCBI): domain Eukaryota; kingdom Viridiplantae; phylum Streptophyta; class Magnoliopsida; order Ericales; family Ebenaceae; genus Diospyros; species Diospyros lotus. Next base: position 38,456,228 of record NC_068343.1, on the reverse strand, counting down.
TCTAGTCCAACTAGAAATATAATTAAATGGCCCAATCATTTTATAGGTTAAATAAAATATTATGGCCCAAATCTAATTCAAGCCCAAATATATTTTATTTAATATTTGGCCCAAATCTAATTTGGTCCAAATATAATATTTAATATTTGGCCCAAATCTAATTTAGTCCAAATATAATATTTATTTTAATATTTGGCCCAAATCCAATTTAGTCCAAATATAATATTTAATTTAATATTTGGCCCAAATCTAATTTAGTCCAAATATTAACTTAAGCCCAAAAATATTTTATTTCTTATTTGCCACTCCAACAAATAGAAAATCATTAAATTAGAAACTCCTTCCTAATTTAATCAAATGCCATTTTTAGGAAACTCTTTCCATTATGACGACTCCTCGTCATATCGACGTCATTACGTCTATTTGTTCTTTTCCCGTGAGAACCTACGACGGCACAACTTCTTGCCTAAGTGTCCCACTTAACCATACGTCCACTCTCCTGGTTTAAGCTAGGGACCGTGCCTATTGCGTATGACTCATTAGGCTTCCGAATATGTTGGCAATGTGTCGGTACGAACACATAAGACAAGATTGGCCTCTAGCAAGGCGTCATGCCTACCCAATTATTCAGAAGGATTCATAATCCGCAAATAACCTTTCACGAGCATGGTTACCGTGTAATACGATCCTCTCGTCAATGTATCCTTTGTGATCTCAAGTTGGCAATGTGTTGCTTGATTATGATCACATAAGTCTTTCTTCGGTTATCCGGATATCTACACTTAATAGAAAGTGAATCAATAACTCCTTATTGATCTCTTTCACCATGGCCATGGATTTAAAGTGAATATCCACCGAAGGCGCCTTAGATACATCATCCTCTATCAAGGGATAGACGAGTCCCATCTTGGCTATGCACCCATCTCCATAAGCCTCATGATATACCCAACGATCGCCCACGTGCAGCCTTTGTCTAGGCCCATCGAAACGATGTCAAAGCATATCAGTCTTCTTATGAGATGACCGTGACAACCTCAGGTCCAAGGATTAGTTACACCCATCTCGTATGAGAATTTCATCAACATATAACCAAAATGAATTCTCATGGCGAGTCATGTCCAGTGACACGTTCTCCAACATTGGTCACCTATGTACTTGTCTAAGCATCTCCATGCCTATGGGTGTGAGACCCCCATTGCTATCACATAGCAAAAACATAGCACATACAAGTCTTACCGCAATTGTCAATGTCCATTCTTGACATTGCTATAACTTGGGACGTTTAATGATGTCTAGAAACTGTGATGCATCATCTCACATCTTTATAGATTATTCACAGTATACATCATATGGACTTCTATCTAGTTTCATTCGGTTATTACAATAATAACAAGAAACTAATAGAATGACTTCTTGTGAATTTGAATAACTCTTTATTCAAATAATAACATGATTACAATTGTCAGTGTACAACATGCCCAATCTGATTGGGTCTAGAGCACCTACACTAACAACCTGCTGTGTATTTGTCCCTTATGTGAAATCTTCCTCGTCTAACCTATAAATCTTGGTTTGTTAGATGTTTTAATCTTCAGACATCAAACTTAAAGCATCCCCAACAACCGTCCAAGGATTAGAATGATTGGAATAACAAAATGAATACAGAAATCTCTTATAAACAAAATGCAACCATTCACTCTCTATTCAACCTATCCGGAGCTATGCAAGAACAACCATTCAAGCACATTATATTCACTTCCGAGATGTTATACCAACTGACTACAACATGATGTTCTCTTAAGCATTTAACAGAAAATGAATCCATGCAAATTCACACAAGCCTGCCATGAACTCCATGCATTCACAAATCTGCTCAAACTAAATCAAATGGAAATGAATAAGAAACAAACAACAAACCAGGTTTTTGCAGCTCATCCGGGACTCAGATTCCACATGGGTTCAAGATACACAACCAGTTACAATAGCTCTAGCCTCCCATTATAGCAAGGAAGACAAAAAATGAAAACAAAATGGAGAAAACAGAAAATGCTAACAACCAGAAAATGGCCAGAATCTCCTCTCTTTTCTCTTCTTCCCCCTTGGGAAATAAGTGCTAAAAGGCCTTAAATACATGGCTAAGAAAGGAAGAGCTAGGGTTGGGCCTAGCCCAACAGAAAAGAAAAGAAACAAAAGAGAGCCCAAAACAGCAAAATCGAGCAACCCAAATCTGCTCCTTAAAAGTGGGCCCAAGCTCCTTTAGATGAGTCCCACAATTGCCCAAGGCCGGCCTACCCTCATGAAGTTCGAAATGAGCCACTTCAAGACTTTTCCAGCTGCTTCTCTAGCCCATGCAATATTCCCTAAAGCTAAGCAAGCTTGGATCCATAGAAGTAAGATAGAAAATAGTGTAAGGATGATTTGAAGTATAATAAAATAGAAATCATGAAAGATCAGCAAAAATCACTTCAAATAGCGTAATAAGACTGAGGTGAAATGCCAAAATATAGCATAAATATGCATGCTATCATCGTGTCACTCCCATACACTGGCCCAACACTAGTTCCCCATTGTGTTGCCCTATGCTTCAGAGAGTCAACACCCACCATGTGTCACTCCCATACACTAGCCCAACACTGGTTCCCCATCGTATTGCCCTATGCTTCGGAGAGTCAACACCCAATCATTTTTATCATGTTGCTCCCTTACACTAGCCCAACAACAGTTTCCAACAGCATGGCTCAGGTCCCACTCTGATCTATTTCGCACCCTGTAATGTGACTTTCCAGCTTCCAGTCACACCTCTGATATCGAACCTGATGACTACCTCACCACGCTCGCAGCCACTATTCTTACCAGGCGTCCTACTCGACAACAATCTATCGGATCCTTAACGCGTTCCGTGATTCTTCCTTAGGACTACTCTAGATGTCCTATCCTTTACAGGAGATTCTCGGTCTCACCTGACCAAATTTCCTAAGGTGCTGCTCCAGATCTTCGACATCCGACCGTCACCTGCAGTTCACTAAATTGTTTAGGCCCATGGGCCACTTACCCTCACGCGAGCCAACCCATTAGTCCTCTGCCACACGGGCCATAGCATCAGATTCGTTACACCAAGCCTTGCACCCATAGCATCAAAGCTATTTAAAGCCCTCCCGAGCTACGATGGTTCCACCACCATCTTACCCAAGCCACTTTACTTGGTTAACCTTGCCTTGATAACCTCAAGCTCATACCATGAGCCTCGCTCCTCAGGACTCTACATCTCTTACTGCTTAAGATACTCTCAAACCATTTCACATTTTCAGGCCTCATGATCTTACCCCACAAGATCATGTCTCACGGCTCGCAATCAACATTTGAAAGCTCCAACCTTCCACGACAATGGATCCAAACCCCTCATGATTCATTTCACCACCTAGCTTATCCCAAGAGCTTGGTTATCAATGATCTCCAATCCACAACCGACATATTGAGCTTAGCTCAAGCTCTGGCACCCATAACCATAGAGTACCCACCGTTACCCTCCAGGTAAATTGAGACCTCTCGTCTCTCCTTGCACACTCATGAACACATTCAGTCACTACGCCCAACCTGACCCTCCCGCATGCCTCACTCGGGCTTCCATGACTTGCAACTAAAATTCGGGGCCGCCATATTGTTTACCATGCCCCTGCCCCCTGGGCACCCAAAGTTGGCATTTCTTATGCGCGCATAGCCCACGGATGTCCTGTTGCCATATTTCATTACCCTCAACCCACACAACGCTCATACCCTTCATTGGGTGACCTTCGCGTCTCCCATCAAGGGTCTCATAACCTCAGGCATCATCTCAACCCCAAGCATCATAATGAGGGTCTATTCACCTCTCATCTGTCGACTTTAGGCGTCTCGCCTGACCCCACGTGTCAATGAGAATTTAGATTGGCTCATCATCCATCAATCACATGAATGGTTACTTGGCCTTTCCCAATCAGGACTTCCAATCCCATGGCTCCCACGCGCATATCTACGCATGCCCAACTCCTTTATCCCAAATCTGGATTCCCCTGGATTCCAACTCGACTCACTTGGGATTTCCATCTCACACAAACACCCGCTAGGGTCCATTTTCTACACACCTATCCTTGCTTAGGATAAATCCCGTTTCCTCATGAAACCAACTAGGGTCCACTCATACCCTAGGCACGTCCCCTCTAGGATTGTCATAACGATACAATCACATGGCACCATATGCATACCTCATGCATAACGCACACCGGACTCCCCTCGGTGTCTTTCTGTAAGCCACCAACGTCATGCCTACTCTGCCATGACTGGCATATATCTCACATGCTCGCTCCGCCTAGAGCCTCTTTACAAGCAACCTTAGCTTACTCCCTTCCCGGAGCTCGTCACACAATCATGTTGACGACTTCTTTGTTTGGGCTTCGAGCTAATCTCAGCCTTAGCTCACCCTAATTCAGGCACGCAACCCTTAGCACACCACCTCTTAAGGGAACAACTCTATTTCTTCATACCTACTTGATCATCTCCCCCAACATAGGGGTGTTCCGCTAATCCCTTCCCAGATTTAGATATACCTCGGGCTCTCCTTGTCCCATCATGATTCTTATCATGACTCGGCTTTGTGTCTCCACACAAGCCTTAATACTTTAATCACAAGGAAATCCCATCCTTAAAACACTTCATGAACCCCCAAATTTCTACATTCGGGTCCTTGATACCAACCCCACACTTGGGCATTTGACTCTTCTTTGGTTGACCTGTATATCTCTTACGGTATATCATCTCGAACCATGATATTTTCCTATTCCTATAGCAGGAATATCTGAGCACTCCTTTCACATAGCCACCAGCTTTAATGTCCCGACCCAACTCCTAGGGTCCTCGGTCATTTGTGGTCCTACTTCCAAGGCCTTCATATCAACCTTCGACCACATTTCTCCAAGCATTTTCCACTTGATGCTTCAACCACGCTCTGATACCGAACTGTAATGCCCTGCTCCCACTTACGGGTGTTACTTGTGAATAATCACCCGAATTATCCACCTGCCCGGCCTTTAGTGAAGGGTGGACCATGTTTCAAGACGAAACGCCCTAGGTGGGAACTAGGCTCATCCTTCCCTTCCCTGAACCCCAGGATTCACTAGCAGAATTGGGCTTTAGCCACACCGCCTTGGCTATAAAGAAATTCTCATTTAGATGCCCAATCGCCATTTTCTCAATTATTTTTAATTCTTTCCCCATTCAAGAATTTTTACCGGGCTCCATCAAATCACCATTTAAATCAATCCATTGATTGATTACCAAATTTGGAGGAAAAACTCATCATTTTTTATTTTTCAAAATTTTGGCATTATTCCAAAAAATGCCCGAAATACCCCTTTATTTTGAAAATTCCTCCAGGGCCTGAAATCAATTAAGAAATGGCCCTTAATTTCCCAAAATTCCCAAATTTTAAAAAAAATTTGGCGCCGGCCCCGCTGGGCGTTGGCTGCGTGGGCTGGCAGTGAGCCGCACGCGCCCGCGCCCGCGCGCTCGTGCACCCCCGCGTTCCCGCCTGCGCCCCAGCACGTCCCAGCTTCCCTGCCCGCACGCCCCAGCGCCGCCCAGAGCGCCTAGGACTTGCTGCTGCTATTGCCCCTTGCTGCTTCTTCACCTCTTTTCTTTTCTTTTTTTTTTTTTTTCTTCTTGGGCCTTTAAAACCCAAATTTTTCTAGAAATAAAATTTAACAAATATGCTTCACATTCCTTCCATTTTTGCCTATATTTTTTCCAAAATTAAGACTTAAACCACCTCTTAGAATAATACACAACATACACCAAAATTTCCTTCCATTTCACACATGAGCCTTACACATCCTATTGTTGCTCACATAACAACCTCCAAAATAAATACCATACATGATTAAATACAACAATTGGGCTCTCCTAGCCATAAGGTCACAATTAAAATAAGCACATGCCTAGGCTTCTTTAAGCCTTATCTTTACAACAAAAATAAAGGAAATATACACCAAGAGCTTCCAACCACAAGCTTGCAACTTTCCCTTTTTCTCTTGACATAAAACAACCTACAAGGGGAGGATAAAACCTCATGAGCCACAAAGCTCAGTAAGGGTGCATATGCAAAGTAAATACAAGCATAACAAGTCTATGTAATGACAAATGCATGCAAGCATGGTTAGGTTATTCCATCCTCACAACCCAACATGGTTTGAGGCATGAACCTACCACTTCTTTCCCACCCCCATGGCCATAGGTCTCATGTACAATTAAAGCATACAAAGAGATACATAAAAATTTATGCAACCTACTTACAATGCAATGCAAGGCCTCCTCCACATGGGGCCATCCCTTACCTCTTCTTAAATCTTTAAATCTTTATTTCAAGAGAGCTTCCATATTCATTTTCTCCCATCTAAGATGGCATTCAAACAAAAACTCACTTTCTTTGCATATAAGAACACTAAATAAAGAAAAGAAGAATGCACTTACTTGATTTCCTTCTCTTCTTCTTCTCCCTTTCCTCTCATCTCTTCTTTCTTTCATTCTCTCAACAAATGGCCAAAAGGGAGACAAGTCTTCCACACTTACCATTTTATACTACCCTTTCCCATTTTCAAGAATGAATCTCCACCATTCATTAAAAGCACAATCCATGTGCTTAAGGAGAATTAAATCTCCACCATTCATTTTACATAAACTAGCCTTCTCTCTTGAAGAAAACACAAGAAAGCACAATCCATGTGCTTCTTTCTTGATTACTCTCATCCATTGGATCATTTGGCCTTTTCAATACTTAATCTCCACCATTTAAAGAAAGCACACTTTTAAGGAGTTGGCAATCCATGCCAACCACAAGCTTTCATCCACCACCATTGGATCACAATCCCATTAAAAGATTAATCTCAACCATTGGATTTATTAATTTCTCAACATTTACTAAATGGAGACAATTTTCACACATCAAGAATGAATGACATAAATCATTTCTTTCTCCTTTAAATAAATCTCATAATTTCCAAAGCATTAATGGGAGACCATTTACCATTTTCTTTTTGCATTTATCTAAATCTCATATTTTCCAAGGCATTAATGGTGACCATTTACCATTTTCTTTTGGCATTTATTTAAATCTCATATTTTCCAAGGCATTAATGGTGACCATTTACCATTTTCTTTTGGATTTACTTTAATCCATATAATTATGCCTCTCATTAAATGCTTGAAAGACTACTTAACATTTCTTTTGCATTTAATTAAATCATCCCATTTATACTTGAACCACAAAATGCCAAGTGTCACAACAAGACACTAACCTTGGCTTCCAAGCTTCCATCTCCACCATCCATGTGGCATCACCACAATTATCCACCAATTTAGGGGAAAATATAATTATTTTCATAAATAATTCAATATCCAATTTCCCTATTTTCCATAATTGAATTCCTCTATGGAATTAAATTCTAAAATTCCCAAAATACCCTTTGTGAATTTATTAATCCCATATATCTCCACATAAATACCAAATTGGGATTTTATTCACTTACACACCTAATTCCATGTAGGAATTATTTTTAATTTATCAAAATAATCTTTTTTATTGGACTTCACTATCCAAATTACCAAAATACCCTTCTCATGGGCATTCTCAATCCCAAGGATCCATCACCTTCTCAAGGGTATTTTTGGAAGTTTTCTTACATCCTTTGCTATTCTCTTAACACCGATTACACCGGGTGTTACAAATCTCAAGAGAAAATGAGAAAATTATACTTCAATTACTCAAAATTACGTACCTCGTGAGGGAGAGGGGTCCTTGTATTTATAACGGTGGGTGAGGGAGGTCTCGCGATATTCTCGGCGGAAATCTCGCGGCCCGCTCCAGAGATTTCGTGGCCCATTCGGAGGTTTCCAAAGGTCATTCGGCTGACGAGAGAGGGGATCACTCGGTTGGATTGGGCAATCTGATCAAAAATTAGCAACCCCGGAGGGTCACTCGGTATGACCGAGTGACCCCTCACTCGACTGCTCCCCGAGTGGGATCCCTCGGCCTAACCAAGTGGACCCCACTCAGCTAGGCCAAGCTAGGGATGAGGGGCCACTCGGCACAACCGAGTGGCCCTCCACTCGGTGCAACCCAGTGGACCCCCATTCGATTGCACCGAGCGGGGGCTCGGCCACTCGGGCGACCGAGTGGCACCCCACTTGGTTATGTTGAGTGGGGGTGTCCACTAGGCCCAACCGAGTGGCACCCCACTCGGTTATGCCGAGTGGGGGTGTCCAATCGGCCCAACCGAGTGGGCACCGTCTCGGCTATGCCGAGTGGGTCTTCCTCGACCCCCTGCCATCATTTCATCCCAGCGAATTAGGGCCCACACTTGATCAGATATCCTCTTCGCCTTCCCAGGTACATCAATTGCTCCCTTCTTTTTTAGCCGAGAGGTCGGGTAAAAGAGCATAAGATCCCGAGAAATTTTAATGCAGTTTTTGCTGTATTTTGCTTATCTTCGGAAGATCATTTATGCGTATTTTCTCTTCATTTTCTGCATTCGTCCGATAGCTTCAGCTTTTTTGCTTTTTGAGCCCCTATAAATAGGGCTTCAAGTCTTCATTTAATTTTCAGGCCACGTCTCACTTCATCACTTGGCGCGTGCTCACTGGGCCACTCGGTAATAACCGAGTGGTCCCTGTCTCCCGGCGCCTTTATATGTCTTCGATCACTTGATTCTTCTTCAGTTGTTTCTTCTTTGCCTTGTACTGATATTCTTTGTTTTACGTGCAGGTATTTTGCTTGCTGTGATCCTCTGTCTTTCCTAATGTAACAAGGTAACGGTTTTGAATCTTTTTAATATGTCGAGGAAAAAACCGGCATCACCCCCCGGCCATGCGTACATTCTTGCCACTTCAAGCTCTCGGCTTCGATATGGGGCTTTTGAGAAGGTTTATGATGCCACCCCTTCTAGATTTATGGTGAGGTATCCTCGTCTCGATGAGCCGGACCCTTCCCAAGTAGATGAAGGCTTCATTGGCGTTCACTTTGCTTTGTTTGGGGTGGGACTCCACTTTTCTCTTCCTCCCTTTGCCATGGCATGGTTGCGTCACTATAAGATTGTTCCCGCTCAACTTCACCCTAATGGTTGGGCCCAGATGGTAGGTTTTTCCGTGCTTTGCCATCAGAGAGATGTAGTCCCTTCCTTAATGATCTTTAGCTGCTTCTACCGATTACAAAAGGCTAGCAAGGACCACGCCCTTTATACACTCCAAAAGGTGTCAGGCTTTGAGCTATTCAACACTCTTCCTAACAAGATCAACTGGTTTGAAGAGTGATGGGTGGTGATAAAGCCTCCGCCTAGTTGGGATGCCCCTCTACACTAGAATTATCAAGATGCCAGCCAAGGGTTTCCTCCCTGCAAGGAAGTTCGGGGCGTATATCGCCGTCTAGTAGGGATGTTAACGACGCAAGGTCCTATTGAGTTGATGAGCCTCCTGACTTTGGAAAATTTCAGAATCACGGGTTGGGGGGTTGTAACGCCAACTGTTCCTCAATCTTCTATGCTATCCAATCAGGAAATGGAAGGAGTTGGGGAGGAGGAGATGGAAATTCCTGAATCGTCTTCGCATCCTCCTTTCGATCCTCAGGAGGGAAATACTCCTGGGGTAGACTATCCTTTTCATTGCCTTCCTTCTTTCATTATTGCATTATTTTTTCACATTAAATGCTTTACATTAATCTTTGTAGAAATGGCTGGATTGAGAAGGCTGATGGAATTGCGTAGACGCCACCGTGAAGAGGAGGCACGTGTTGTGACAACGACCGGGGTTTCTGTCCATGGTGTCGAGGGATCTATGAGCTCTCGTTCTCCTTGGTCACACATACCTGCTGGTGTTTCTCCCACTAGGGTGGAAAGGCGACGTCGTCCAAGAAGTGACCACTCGAGTGTTGAAGCTCCTTCTCATACTGTAACACCCCAAATTTCTTGAGCGTGTTATAACTTAGGATTTCGGGAATATAAAAATTTTTCATATCACAATAGCTATCATACATCATACAATATCTGAAAACCCTAATTTTCACCTTCTCAGCTTAACAAACCCAATAATCGAATAGCTAAGACAGGCGTTAAAATCTGGAATGCGGAAGCTAGATCGAACCTGATATGGTTCTCAACCATAATACTTTATTTATCATAAAATTGTTCAAGACGTCTACAAAATATATTACATCATCTCTCGCAAATGATAACTGAACATCTTAAACATATCCAAAATTACATAGGTTCGCACAGAAGCAAGAATATGCTAAACATACAATGGTAGTAAATTAAACTTATTCTTCAGCTACCTCCTTTCCATTAGAGCCGCTCGTTGAATCTGGAACGTTTGAATGTTCCAGGGACATAGTCCAATTAGAAGATGAATCTTCTAGTGAGAAACTCTAAAAAATAGTTTATATCGATGCATGATCAGGTATGAAATGTATGAAAAGACAATGAGAACTACTCCTAAGTGCCTCGTGAACACGCCAGCCTCCTCCAGCGAGAGCTTTCTCAGTGACGCATGCATAGCGCCTCTCGGGAGGTCCCTAACCATGTCACTTTGGCCCGACTTCATAGCACTCATGCAAGCACCACATTCGTTGTTCCTTGGACTCACGGTCTTCCCCACGAGAGCTTTCTCGTTGGCGCACGCATAGCGCCTCTCGGGGGATATCCGACTTTTGCCCTTGGCCAACAACAAATAGGTACAATAGTATGGCCACACGAATTTTATAAATGCAACAGTTAAAAAGCCAATAGCATATAATTTTCAAAAAGATACATTTCATATATGCATCATGATTTCACGTAAGAGAATAACAAGCGTTTATGTGTAAGAACTTCACGAAACACGTCTCATGCAATAGAAGTCTCTCATAAGAGAATAAAAATAGGATTTGGAGTATAGAAGTCTCACCTTGTTGGTTTATCTCTTCGATGGTATAATTTCACAACAAACGGCCTAGGTTTCTGCAGAAAATACATGTTTTCGTAAACCTAAATCCAAATATATTTATATAGGATTGAAGGGTATTAAATTAGGGGCATAACTGGAACATTTGAAGGAAAATAGGCCTCTCACGCGCCCTCATGCACCCTCGGAAGGTGGCTCACGCACCTTCACGTGCAGCCACTTCCAGCGCGTGTATCTCACGTGCTGCTGCCAAATTTCGGACAGCATTGCGTCGTTTTCGTATTTCGGCCATATCTCCCTCATTTTAACTCCGATTCGACCCTTGTTTGAACCTACGCGACCCTCTCTTCCTCCTCTATAGGATTATTAAAAAAAAGGACTTACCTTAATTTTTTGCTGACTAAATTTGGCTAACTCCGGTGAAGACCCGTAACTCCAACGAGACTCATTCTCCCCAACTTCTCCTTCGATTCCTTCCCGCCTTCTTGCTGAACTTCCTACTCTCTCTCTAGATCAAGCTCCTCCTCTTAAAGTGCCTCAACTCTCAAAGTTGTTTGGAATGATTTGAGAACAACCCATGGTGCCTTTTTATAGATTTCTCCAACTAATCACATTATGCCACTTGTTACAATTTTAGCTATGGACTCCAAAGACTCAAACCTATAATTGAATGGCTTTTGAAATCCAAATCTAGAATGAATTCAAATTTTGAAATCCAAGCTAAAACCCCAAACTTCTTTCAAATAACACTTTGGCCCTTATTTCAAGTCCTCAACTTCAATATTTTACCACATAAGCTCTTAATTTTATCCTTATTTCGTTTGGATAATTTTCTAATTACAATTACACCCTCAAACATCAAATTTATCAAGATACTTAAAATCTCAAAATTAATAACTCAAAATTACTCAATATATATGATTTTTCGGAAGCCCCTTACCATCATTCGATCTTTTTAGGCTACAACTTAGCTTAACCGAAAACCATTTCTGATTTGATTTCTTTCAGCGTCATAAATCTCGTCTTGAGACACTCATCAAAAATATACCTTTAACCTTAGGTATCTAAGCTCTAGAGTACTCCCTACGACTGATTCGGTCACTCGTTGCCAATTCAAACATATTTTCGGTATTTTAAACTCGCTTAAAATACGTGGCATCTTCACAAAAATATGGGGTATTATATTCTCCCCTCCTTAAAAGAATTTCATCCTCAAAATTTGAAACATACTCAACATTATTGAAGGTTAAATAATTATTGCATTTCGGAATACAATTTCTAGAAGAAAATATAAAAATTCCCTACTCTATTTCCATTTCCTCAAACAGATGAGGATATTTCTTCCTAATTGTTTCCTCAAGTTCCCACGTTGCCTCGTCATCCGAGTGCTTTCCCCACTGAACCTTCACTAACGGGATCTCTTTATTTCGCAACACTTGAGTCGGGTGATCTAAAATTGCTCCAGGTGACTCTAGGTAGGTCAAGTCATTCCTTAGCTCAATTGTCTCCACCCGAACTCCAAGAGTTGGATCTGGCACATGCCTTCGAAGTTGGGAGACGTGGAACACATTATGAATCCCGGACAAGCTAGGCGAAAGCTCCAATCGATAGGCCAAAGGTCCGACTCTTTCCACAATAGGATATGGTCCTATATACCTTGGCTTCAGCTTTCCTTTACCACTTCCACGCGTCACCAAATGCTAGGGTGACACCTTGAGATACACTAGATCCCCTACCTCCAACTCTAGATCCCTTCTTCTTTTATCAGCGTAAGATTTTTGTCGGCTTTGTGCAGCTCAGCTCCTCTCTTAGATTACTTGAATCTTATCGGTAGTCTACTACACAAGTTTGGGCCCTAACATCTGTCGTTCCCCTACTTCGGTCCAATAGATGGGCGACCGACACTTTCTTCCATACAAAGCCTCATAAGGAGCCATCCCGATGCTGCCGTGGTAACTATTATTGTACGCGAATTCTACCAATGGAAGATGCTTCTCCCAATTTCCTCCCAAATCAAGGGCACAGGATCTCAACATATCTTCAAACGTTTGAATTGTCCTCTCTAATTTCCCGTCAGTCTGGGGATGATAAGTCGTACTCAATTTTAGTTGTGTCCCCATGCATTCCTGCAAACTCTCCCAAAACCTCAAGGTGAATCTCGGGTCCCGATCTGAAACTATACTTACTGGTGCACCATGGAGTCATACGATTTCCTTCATGTACTGCTCGGCAAATTTTCATACTGGTTGGTTGATAGATCGCATATTTTCATATTATTTAGCCCTCATATTTAGTCTTTTTGCACGTTAGTTGTGTCATTTTATTCATCTTAATTTTGTTTTATTTTATTTTATAGGAATTGGCCTTCACACTATTTTATTTTATTTTGGAAAGATTAGGGCTTCCTGGGTCATAAGGAATTTTGACGGTAAGAAGGAAAACAAGGAGATTGGAGACAAAGAAGCAAAAGTGTGCTGACAGATTTGACCTTCTGTGCTTGTTTCAATTTTTTAGCCAAGTTATAATCCCAAAACGTGAATGATGTCTTCAGAGATATTGTATAGGACTTCTTAAGATTTCTGGAATGGTATGGTTTGTCCAAATCCGAGTTCGTTTGGTCCTCTAAACATCGCTTCAAAGTCGGGACGAGATAGCTGGGTTAAATTAGGAAAGCTACAATGGACACTGATTCTTTAAAAGGCCATAACTTGGGCTTTCGATATCCAAATCAAGTGATTAAAAATCCCAAATTCATATACTCTTCCTGATCTACAATTTTTATGAAGGGGCCGAAGCCCAGAACACACGTTATCCTATTTGAAATCGGCTGTGAAATTGCGGTAACCTAGGGTTTCCTCCTTAAGCTCTATTTAAGCACCTTAGGAGGCCATTAGGTGGGGAGATATATATTTTTTTTGTCTCATGAACAGTAGCCATTTTTTCTCTATTTTTGTTTTCTTCTCCATGGAGGGCTAAACACTTGTAATCAGTTGCAAATCCGAACTTATTCCATGGTTTGAATCCCGAAAGCTTCTACGAAATCTGGTTTGAATTTTAATTATATTTGTTTTAAGTTTTCTCTACTTCTTTTCCGCTTATTCTAGTGAATGTTCAAGATGGTTGTATGAACATATACGGGGTGGATTTCTCTTTTCTATATTACAGTTTTAATGTTATAGTCGATTGATACAACACACGAAGGAAAGAAGCAGAAACAAATAACTTGGTATGGATGGTTATGGATACTAGGTTCTGGAATCTGTGTGAATGAAGATTAAAATTGGTAGACTGATTGAAGGAGGTTTTCTTTGATTTTTATATTAGCTTTGATTTGATCTCTAGACGGTTGTTGGAGATTTATTTATGCAGATTTTGGGTGTTGAAACTCGGCTAGATCTAATTTATAAGAAGGGATGATGAAAACCTAGTTTAAGGGAAAGATTTGTAACTGGTTGCGTTTGGATCCATAGACAGTTTCGTTTTTATATTTTTACTCAATCTTCATACTTTCTTTTTCATCAAAAAACCTCCCTCGTTCAGTTATTGTCATGACAGATTTGTATTGAGGTTCCTTTGAGAGACGACTTTGGGGTCGCACCCTTGCTGCAGATCCGAAATATATTTTTTTTACAATCATCGAGGTTCGACAATCTCGATCATTGGTCCATCCTTGTAGGTAGGAAATGCATTGACTTTGTCAACCTGTCTACCACCACCCAAATGGCATCATAGCCCCTTTGACTCTTCGGAAATCCTGTCACAAAATCCATCGTGATATGTTCCCATTTCCACTCAAGAACTTCCAAAGGTCTCATCAATCCTGCGGGTTTCTGGTGCTCAATCTTTACCCTTTGGCATACATCACATTATCCCACCCTCCTAGCCACGCTGGCCTTCATCCCAGGCCACTAGTAGATTTCCCGAAGATCTCGATACATCTTCGTGGCTCCCGGGTGCATGGTATACTTAGCTCTGTGGGCTTCATCCACAATTTCCTGCCTCAATTCCCGAAGGTTTGGCACATATACTCCACCCCGAAACCTGAGAATGCCATTTCGCATCTCAAAATCTGAACTCTTGGGCTGGCCTTGCTCATCTACCCATAGACGTATACGTCGGTCACTTCCACTAGCCTCACGTATCTCGGTCTCCAGATCCAGCCGAACTGCCAGGCCAGCTACTAGGATAGAAGATCCCTTCGGTACTACACTCACCTTCATCAAGCTAAAAGCCTCAATCAATAGCCACTCCTGGGCCATCAACCCGGCCATAACAGTAGGCACAGTCCTACTCAAAGCATCAGCTACCACATTGGCACGCCCCAGGTGATACAAGATGGTGCAGTCATAGTCCTTCAAGAACTCCATCCATCGTCGCTACCTCATGTTCAACTCTTTCTGCGAGAACACATACCTTAGACTTTTGTGGTCTGTGAATAGATCGAATGTCTCTCCATATAGGTAGTGCCTCCATAGCTTTAGAGCATATACCACAGTTGCCAGCTCCAAGTCATGCGTTGGGTAGTTCACTTCGTAACTCTTCAACTGACGTGATCCATATGCGATCACCCGACCATGTTGCATCAATACACAGCCCAAACCAACCTTCGAGGCATTAATGTACACAACATATCCACTGAGCCCACTAGGCATTGCCAGCATAGGTGCTGAGGTCAGTCTGTCCTTGAGCTCTTGAAAGCTTTCCTCTCACTTTGCAGTCCATTCGAATTTTACCTCCTTCCGTATGAGCTTTGTCATAAGTGCAGCTATCTTCGAAAACCCTTCCATGAATCTTCGATAGTAGCCTGCCAATCCCAAAAATCTTCGTACTTCGGTCACGCATGTTGGCTACTTCCATCCTCGAACAGCCTCAATCTTAGCTGGATCCACTGAGATTCCTTCGGCTGATATCACATGCCCAAGAAACTCCACTTGGGATAACCAGAACTCGTACTTCGAGAACTTGGCACACAATTGGTGTTTCCTGAGGGTTCCTAACACTATTCTCAAGTGTTCCTCGTGGTCACTCTCATTCAAAGAATACACCAATATATCATCTATGAAGATGATCACAAACTGATCTAAGTAGGGCTTGAACACTCTATTCATAAGATCCATAAACGCTGTTGGAGCGTTAGTTAATCTGAATGGCATTACGAAATATTCAAAATGACCATACCTTAACTGAAATGCCGTCTTTGGAACATCATCTGGTTTAATTCTCAGCTGATAATATCCGGATCTCAAATCCATCTTCGAGAACACCTTTGCTCCCTGTAGTTGATCAAACAACTCGTCTATCCTTGGGAGCGGATACTTGTTCTTTACAGTGGCTTTATTTAGCTGACGGTAGTCGATGCACATCCTTAGACTCCCGTGTTTCTTTTTTACAAATAGCACTGGTGCGCCCCATGGTGACGTGCTTGGCTTAATGAACACTTTATCAGTTAACTCCTGTAATTGACTCTTCAATTCTTTCATCTCCGACGGAGCCATTCGGTATGGCGGAATTGATATTGGCTGGGTTCTTGGTACTAACTCAATTGAGAGCTCGATTTCCCGAGGTGGACGTAGTCCCGGTAATTCTTCTGGAAACACGTCCTCATATTCTCGTACCACTCACACCTCATTGAGCTTCGGTACCTATCTTTCTTCTAACTGAGCATAAGCTATGAATCCATGAGCTCCTCGGCTCAGCAACTTCGCTGCCTTTATTTGTTGAAATCATCTTTACGACCTCGGGGTTGCCTTGCCCCTGAAATTTGACCCACCCTCCCTCGGGTTTTCTTATGGTCATTATCTTTCTACGATGGTCTATATTGGCATCATACTTAGACAAGAAGTCCATCCCTAAGATTACGTCGAAGTCATATACTTCTAACAGAATCAGATCAACCTGGAATCGAGCATTACTCAGGCTAATTTCGCATCCCCTCACCATTTCTGAGGACTTCATACTTTTACCCATAGGTGTTGAAATCACTATAAGACACCCCATAGACTCAGTTTCTACTCTCAAACTCCCAGCCAAAGCATGCGATATAAAAGAATGAGTAGACCCTGGATCTATCAATGCATGCACAGGAGTATCCAAAATGAAGAGAGTACCTTGGACAACTGCAGGATTCGCCTCTACGTCCTCCTTGGTCAAGTTATAGACTCGGCCCTGTCTGGTCCCTTTTCCTTCTTCAATCTTTAATGGCTGCTCTTTCTTCTTCGGGCAATTCCTCGAGATGTGCCAGTGCTGGTTGCAATTATAGCAGATCACGCTCACTAGTGTTGCTGCTATAGCTTTACCTTCTTGGACCATTCCCTTCAAGCAATTTCTGGAAGTATGCCCGGGTTGTCCACAGGTGTAACAGACAATACTTTGGCCATCGCACCTCTTGCCTGGGTGCCTCTTCTTGCATTTAAAGCACACCTTTCCCTTTTTCACGATCTTCCCATCCCGAGGTCCCATAGTCGAGTGGGATTTCTCTGATTGTCTTCCAATTTGAACAGTTGTGGCCTTTAGTTCTGCCACCCGTATCATATTCTCCTCGGCCATCATAGCTTTGAAAACTATATATGTGTAAGACTCCACGTGGACCAAGCTCATTAGTTATTGAAACTCTATCCGCAAGCCTTGTAATAATTTCCATCCCTTCTCCACATCGTCCATCCCATACAACGGCATATACTTGATTAACCATAGAAATTCAGCCTCGTATTGGGCCACAGACATATTTGGCCCTTGGCGTAAGTTCATAAACTCTCGAGCTCTAGCCAACTTCCAGCAAGTGGGAAAGAATTTCCCATTGAACAGTTCCTTAAACTGTTCCCACGACATCTGGGGTGCCTCCCCCAATTCTACATTTGTCGCCGACCCTTGAGATCCTGTCCAGTTAGGTATCGCTCGCTGCATAGACCTCCACCATTGAGCAGCTTCCTCTTCCAGCATATAGGTTGCACACTCGACCTTGTCCTCATTCAGGATTTTTAATCTTTGTAGGATCTTCTCGGTCTAGTCTAACCAGTATTCACTAATTGCGGGGTCATCTGCCGGTTTTCCTCGAAACACTGGCGGGTTTTGTCGTAGATACCTCTCCAAGAAATATACTCTTCTTTGCTCGGGCTGAACCTCCAAAATTCGTCCAGCCATGCCTTCTAGGATTCTCTCGACCTTATCAATCCGGCCTTCACCGAGGTCAGCTCGTGCATCTCTTTGACCTTCCACACCACCTCCTGGGTGCGGGTTGGTGTTGCTTTCTTTGCCATTGCCTCTCTCGTGCCTGTTCCTTCTTGTATTCACCATCTGGCAAGAAGACAGGGCGATCTATTAAATCATCACGGCATGACACATTTCAATTTGAATAAGCAATAAGAGTATGCCACTAAATATTTCAAAAATACTAACCTAATTCCCAAAACTTACGGTGGCTTTACTCATCTAGCCACATGCGAACTTTTCCTTAGGTTCGCTCTGATACCAACTGTAACACCCCAAATTTCTTGAGCGTGTTATAACTTAGGATTTCGGGAATATAAAAATTTTTCATATCACAATAGCTGTCATACATCATACAATATCCCAAAAACCCTAATTTTCACCTTCTTAGCTTAACAAACCCAATAATCGAATAGCTAAGACAGGCATTAAAATCTGGAATGCGAAAGCTAGATCGAACCTGATATGGTTCTCAACCATAATACTTTATTTATCATAAAATTGTTCAAGACGTCTACAAAATGTATTACATCATCTCTCGTAAATAATAACTAAACATCCTAAACATATCCAAAATTACATAGGTTCACACATAAGCAAGAATATGCTAAACATACAATGGCAGTAAATTAAACTTATTCTTCAGCTACCTCCTTTCCCTTAGAGCCGCTCGTCAAACCTGGAACGTTTGAATATTCTAGGGACATAATCCAATTACAAGATGAATCTTCTGATGAGAAACTCCAAACAATAGTTTATATCGATGCATGATCAGGTATAAAATGTATGAAAAGACAACGAGAACTACTCCAAAGTGCCTCGTGAACACATTAGCCTCCTCCAACGAGAGTTTTCTCAATGGCGCACGCATAGCGCCTCTCAGGAGGTCCCTAACCATGTCACTTTGGCCCGACTTCATAGCACTCATGCAAGCACCACATCCGTTGTTCCTTGGACTCACGCTCTTCCCCATGAGAGCTTTCTTGATGGCGCACGCATAGCGCCTCTTGGGAGATATCCGACTTTTGCCATTGGCCAACAACAAATAGGTACAACAGTATGGCCACACGAATTTTATAAATGTAACAGTTAAAAAGCCAATAGCATATAATTTTCAAAAAGATACATTTCATATATGCATCATGATTTCACGTAAGAGAATAACAAGCATTTATGTGTAAGAACTTCACGAAACACGTTTCATGCAATAAAAGTCTCTCATAAGAGAATAAAAAATAGGATTTGGAGTATAGGAGTCTCACCTTGTTGGTTTATCTCTTCAACGGTATAATTTCACAACAAACGGCCTAGGTTTCTGTAGAAAATACATGTTTCCGTAAACCTAAACCCAAATATATTTATATAGGATTGAAGGGTATTAAATGAGGGGTATAACTGAAAAATTTGAAGGAAAATAGACCTCTCACGCTCCCTCACGCGCCCCCAGAAGTGGCTCACGCGCAACCACTTCCAGCGCGTGTATCTCACGCACTGCTGCCAAATTTTGGATAGCATTGCGTCGTTTTTGTATTTCGGACATATCTCCCTCGTTTTAGCTCCGATTTGACCCCTGTTTGAACCTACATGACCCTCACTTCCCCCTCTATAGGATTATTAAAAAAAAGGACTTACCTTAGTTTTTTACTGACTAATTTTGGTGAACTCCGGTGAAAACCCGCAACTCTAACGATGCTCATTCTCCCTGGCTTCTTGCCGAACTTCCTACTCTCTCTCTAGAGCAAGCTCCTCCTCTTAGAGTGCCTCAACTCTTAAAGTTGTTTGGAAAGATTTGAGAATAACCCATGGTGCTTTTTTATAGATTTCTCCAACCAATCACATTATGCCACTTGTCACAATTTTAGCCATGGACTCCAAAGACTCAAACCTATAATTGAATGGCTTTTGAAATCCAAAGCTAGAATGAATTCAACTTTTGAAATCTAAGCTAAAACCCCAAACTTCTTTCAAATAACACTTTGGCCCTTATTTCAAGTCCTCAACTTCAATATTTTATCACATAAGCTCTTAATTTTATCCTTATTTCGTTTGGATAATTTTCTAATTACAATTACACCCTCAAACATCAAATTTATCGAGATACTTAAAATCCCAAAATTAATTACTCAAAATTACTCAATATATATGATTTTTTGGAAGCCCCTTACAATCATTCAGTCTTTTTAGGCTACAACTTAGCTTAATCTAAAACCATTTCTGATTTGATTTGTTTTAGCGTCATAAATTTCTCCTCGAGACGCTCATAAAAAATATACCTTTAACCTTAGGTATCTAAGCTCTAGGGACCTTATGACTGATTCGGTCACTCGTTGCCAATTCAAACATATTTTCGATATTTTAAACTCACTTAAAATACGTGGCATCTTCACAAAAATATGAGGTATTATACATACGAAAAGCCCATCATCGATTCCTCTCTCTCATGAGGAAGCTGCCGACATTCCATCTCCTGCTCCCAATTCTCGAGGGGGGCGAAGTTTGTCTTCTCGATTTGTTGGTGACATGGCCCGGGTGGAAGAAGAATGTCGCCATCCTGTAATTCATAACAGGAAGGATCTTCACCGTCTTGAAGGTGAGAAATCATTGAGACCACCTCCTATACTTCCCCTTCCGGGTGATGTGAGACATACTATGATTCTCGAGGATGGCACGAAACTTAGTGGTCGGGACTTTGAAGTTTCCCCCGAGGTATTAGAGACAGACTCCGTTACTAAACCAGGGATTGGCGCCCGTCTCATTTATTATACCATTCTCCCTCGAGATGAACGACGATTTATTGGCAGTAATTATGCTAGACTAGGGATGAAGTGGAGCAGCTCCTGGTGCAAGGGATCCAAGGGATCGTTGCCTCCAATGCTAGGGACAGGGCATATCGTGAACAAGTAGAGGTCCAAATGTCAGACTGGAGAAATTGAAAATCTTCCTGGGGCGAGGAGTGCCAAGAGTTAAAGGGCCACGCTCGTCGGGCAGAGATCGGGAAGAGAAATGCAGAGGTAGAGATTGACCGTATGCGTGATCGACTGTCTGAGGTTACTGCTGGTACCTCAAGTCTTCAAGGGGAAATTCAAGATTTGTATTCTAAGCTAAAAGATGAAGAACACAAGAACGTTGAATTGATAACGAAGCACGAAGCACTTTTTCAAGAACACTCCCTACACCTGGCTGAACTAGAGATAAGTCATAAGGATGCTCGTGCTATTCGGGCTGAAGCGGTGAAGGAATATCGTCTCTCAACCGAGAGCCAAAATAGGAAAGGGAAATATACTTCAGGCTTTCTGAAATATGGATTTTATCTGGCACGTGCCCATCTAGAATCTCAGCGTCTGGGAGAGACTTTTCCTGAACTTCTACTTACCTCCGAGGTTGAGGAATCTCATCAAGTGGATTGGCGTCAGTATGAGCCGAATGACCCTACGAGTCCTTCTTCTTACTTGGATTCTTATTTGGTGGATGACTTAGAAAATCTGATGGGTCCGTGGGATCCATTTTCTTTCAATCATGGGGAGGAAGGCACAGCGGTCGACCCCGAAGCCATTGAAGAGGATCCTAGCGCAGTTGTTGAAGATGTCCCCCATATGGCTGAGGAACTTCCCACAGTGCCTCCTGAAATTCCTATTGCGTCATTCTGGTCTACTAAGCGTTCCTCTCGCAAGTCTCGCTCCCGTGAGTAGATCCTCATTATTGTTTGTATTTCGCTATTGCTTTCTTTTCCTTTTTTCTTTTTCTTTTTTTTTTAAGGAGAGTTATTACTTTATCAATGAGTATTTTCTTCTTTGTCCTACTCAACGCGCTCCACTCTTTGCCGCTTGATTTATTCTTTCATTGCTGACTTTAGTGATACGAGGCCAGGACTTTTCTTTTGTTGCTGGATTATGCACGGAGTGGTGAGCTTGAGCGTATTTTACCTTGTTACCAGGCCATAAGCGGTGCAACGGGTTCGATCGTATTTTACCTCGTTGTCGGGCCATAGGCAGTGCAACAGGCTTGATCGTATTTTACCTCGTTGCTGGGCTATAGGCGAGGCAACGGGATGGATCGTATTTTACCTCGTTGTCGGGCCATAGGTGGTGCAACGGGTTCGATCATATTTTACCTTGTTGCCGGGCCATAGGCGGGGTAATGAGCTAGATCATATTTTACCTCATTGTCGGGTCATAGGCGGGGAAACAGGCTCGATCATATTTTACCTTGTTGTCGGGCCATAGGCGCGGTAGCGGGCTTGATTGTATTTTACCTCGTTGCCCGGCCATAGGCGGTGCAATGGGCTCAATCGTATTTTACCTCATTTCCAGGTCATAGGCGGGGCAGCGGGCTTGATCGTATTTTACCTCGTTGCCAGGCCATAGGCGGTGCAACGGGCTCAATCATGTGTGAGTTACCTTTTCGTAGGTGTAAATAAAATGACTACCATGCGTGAGTTACACATGCATTTTTACGTGGTTCGGCTAAATGTGCCTACGTCCATGGTCCCATTTAGGACTTATATTATTGCGGATATTTTCTCAGGTTCATCGTTCGTATACAACTTCAGATAGTTCAAATTCCATGTTTTCCCCATGGCGTCTCCCAAAAGAGTTTGTAAAATGCAAGTGTTGGGACCAATCAACTTTAGAATGTTGTATGGCCCTTCCCAATTTGCTCGTAACTTTCCATCATTCCTTAGCGCGTTGGTTACAATAGATCTTCGAAGTACTAGATCTCCTTCTTTCATGGGTCTATTCTTAACTCGAGAATTGAAATAACTAGCGACTCTTCTCTGATATGCAACTATCTTCATGGTAGTATTATCCCTCTGCTCTTCAATCAAATCCAAATTTTCTCGCAATGCTTCAAAATTCCTCTCACCATCCTCTTCCTCATATGCCATCTGTCTTGGGGACTTAGCTAAAATTTCAATGGGAATTAAGGCCTCTATTCCATATACAAGATTGAATAGAGTTTCTCCAGTAGCGACCCGACTAGTCGTTCGGTAAGACCATAAAATGGTGGGTAGCTCGTCGGCCCATGTGACCCTGACTCCTTCAAGTCGAGTTTTTAGGCCATGCAATATGGTTCGGTTACTGACCTCAGCTTGTCCATTAGCTTGGGGGTACACCACTGAAGCGAATTTTAGTTGGATCCCTAGGTTGTCACAAAATTTCCTAAATGAGTCACAATCAAATTTCTTCCCATGATTCGTAGCGATAATTCTTGGTATTCCAAGCTGGCACACAATGTCTTTCCATACTATTGCCTCTACTTTTTGTGCTATAATGGTGGCCAATGCCTCATCTTTAATCCATTTGGTGAAATAGTCTGTAGCCACTATTAAAAATTTTCTTTGCCCGGGTGCTTGAGGGAAAGGTCCCAGAATATCCAAACCCCACTGAGCGAATGGTATAGCCTAGAACGCAGGTTGCAGCTGAGATATTGGGGTAGATTGGACTAGAGCATGTCGCTGGCATTTGTCACATGATTTGACTTTCTTTAACGCGTCTAACCTTAGTGTGGGCCAAAAGAAACCAGCTCTCAAAATTTTGGTTACTAGGGCTCTTGCTCCCAAGTGTTCTCCACACATTCCATTATGAGTTTCTGCTAGGGTATATTCGGCCTCTTGAGGGCCTAAACATTTGAGAAGAGGTGTAGTGTAAGCCCGCTTATATAATATCCCGTCTATGATGGTAAACCTTAAAGCCCGCATCTTAAGTCTTCTTGCTTCTTGTGGATCATCTGGTAATTTATTGTTAGTTAGATAACGATAGAAGGGCGATCTCTAGTCCACTCTTGCCTCAACGCATGATACCTCTTTTTCTTCGATGCTTGGTTGATGTAGCATCTCCACAAATACTGCTCTTCCTGTTGCCTCTATAGTGGATGCTAGTTTAGACAAAGCATCAACATGTCCATTGAGCGATCTATTTATTTGTGTTAATTGGAAACTCTGAAATGTTTGTGCCAGGCCTTTTACTTTGTGCAAGTATTA
This sequence comes from Diospyros lotus, assembly GCF_014633365.1. Classification (NCBI taxonomy): domain Eukaryota; kingdom Viridiplantae; phylum Streptophyta; class Magnoliopsida; order Ericales; family Ebenaceae; genus Diospyros; species Diospyros lotus. The sequence continues at coordinate 38,432,083 of NC_068343.1, read as the reverse complement.
AGCCATTATCTTGTCTCTGGTTTCATATTGTCCCTGAAACTGCTGCATAATCAACTGAGAATCACTATGAGCAACCAATCGTGTTACTTCCAATTTCCTTGCTATCCTGATTCCAGCAATTAATGCTTCATATTCAGCTACGTTGTTGGTACTTAGAAAAGCAAATCGCAGAGAATACTCTAACGTTTCTCTCTCAGGGGATACGAGTACTATCTCGACGCCACTTCCCTATGAACCAGATGCTCCATCCACAAACAACAACCATTCTGCCTGCTCATTTTCTCCTACTTTACTAGAGTGTGTACATTCCACAATAAAGTTAGCCAGTGCTTGTCCTTTTATAGCTTGTCAAGGCTGATATTGGATATCATATTCACTTAACTCAATGGACCATTTGGTAAGATGACCGGAACATTCGGGCTTTTACAAAATACTTCACAAGGGTTGATCTGTAAGTACGATGATCGAATGAGCCTGGAAGTATGGCCTCAACTTTATGGAGGCGTTTAACAGTGCTAACGCCATTTTTTTCTACCACGGGGTAACGTGTCTCGGGGCCTTGTAGTACCTTGCTGACATAATATATTGGCCGATCCACCTGTCCTTCTTTCCTGATTAATACTACACTTATGGATTCATCACTTATCCCCAAGTATAAGTACAGCGTCTCCCCAGTTTCTGGTCGTGTTAATAGGGGAACCTCTTTCAAATACTCCTTTAATGCTTCAAATGACTTTTGGCATTGTTCTGTCCACTCAAACTTTTTTCCTGCTCTTAATGTTCGTAAGAAGGGGAGCTATCTTTCAGCTGACTTGGAGAGAAAACATCCGAGAGCTGCCATTCGTCCTGTCAATCGCTGAACTTCTTTAGTTGATGTTGGTGGCTCCATATCCAGTATTGCTTGAATTTTCTCAGGGTTTGCCTCGATTCCTCTTTGTGTGATCATGTATCCCAAGAATTTTCCAGACTGCACTCTAAAGGCACACTTCGTTGGATTTAATCGCATCTTGTACTGTCTAAAGACTCCAAGCACCCGTGCTAGCTTTTCTACGTGGGATTCATCCTCTCGACTTTTTACGATCATGTCGTCAATGTACGCTTCCATTGTATCGCCTAGCAATTTTTTAAAGACTTTAATCACCATGCACTGATAAGTGGCTCCAGCATTCTTGAGTCCAAAAGACATGACTTGGTAACAGTATGTCCCCTTCTCAGTGATAAATGACGTCTTCTCTTGGTCTGGAGGGTACATCATTATTTCGTGATACCCTGAGAAAGTGTCCAAGAAGCTCAGAAACTGGTATCCAGATGTTTCATTTACGAGATGGTCAATTTAAGGTATTGGATATGAGTCTTTGGGGTATGCTTTGTTGAGATTAGTGAAATCTACACATACACGCCATTTTCCATTGGACTTTGGGACCATAACAACATTGGCTAACCACTCTGGATATGATACTTCTTGAATGAAGCCTGCTTTTAGCAATTTATCAACTTCTTCTTCCAATGCTTGCAGTCTATCAGGGGTAATGTTTCGCTTCTTCTGTCAGACTGGCTTGAACTAGGGATCCACATTCAAGTGGTGACATATCACTTCTGGACTGATTCCTGGCATATCTTTTGGTTTCCAAGCAAATACGTCTGAATTTTCTCGCAGGCACCTTATAATCTCTTCTTTTATATGTTCTAGAAGTTAGGACCCCACATATGCTACTTTCTCAAAATCTGATTCACTCAGATGTACTGCTTCCAATTCTTCAACAGGTTGAGGTTTACATACGGCTCCTTCTTCCAAGGATTTATGTATGGCCTTTTCTGCTATAGATAAGGTTTTTTCTGCTCTTTTTCCTCTTCTGGATGACACATAACAGGTTCGTGCCTTCTTCTGATCTCCTCGAACTTGCTCCACTCCGGCAGGGGTGGGGAATTTCATCAATAAATAGCATGAGGATACCACGGCCCTTAGATCATTGAGTAACGGGCGACCCAAAATCATATTATATGCCGCCAAGGAGGTTTTAACCACCATAAAATTCGCTTGTCGAGTTATGTAATACCCGGTATTACATAGTATTGTAAATAAATAAGTTTTGACTATTTCGACAGGGCCTCGGGTGGTCTGGGAAGGCCAAAAGTCAATTTCGAGTAATTTATTAATGAAATTTGTCGAATTGGCGGCTGGAAATGCCTCGGGACTTCGATGTCCAGGGAAGAGGGCAAGAGATTGATGAGCGTCTTGAGATGAGATTAATGACGTTGGAAGCGGTCCGATCGGGAATAAATTTTGAAATAAATTCTGTATAAGCCCGAGTGGGTGTCAATACCGAATAGTCGGAGGGGACCTCTTGGAAGCTAAGGGGACCCTAGGGGTGGTTCGATTTTCTGAGTAAGGCAACCCTTAAGTGTTTTCGGATCGAATAAATGTCCTACGCAGGCCCAGGGACGAAATCGATATTCCCGAGTAGGTGTCGGCAATTAATTTTATAGAAATCAAGTTATCGTGAGGCTTTAATGATAAGTAATTAAAGTTTAAAGGGCCCAAGAGCAATTAATAAATCTCCCAAGTGTAATTTAGGAGAAATCAGAGGGCTCATGTGATATATATCTATATATATATAAGTGTGAGAAAGTGGGGAGGAAGCTTCCTCCCCCTGATATTTTGAAATCAAATGCAGAGAGGCGAGAGGGAGCTCGGGAAGTAGAGAAGAGGGATGAGATTGAGAGAGAGAGCATGGCGAGAGAGTGTGAGCATAGAAGCCGAGAGATGGAGAGCTTGGGCCGAGAGTGATCGAGAAAGAGAGGGGGGTTGGAGTGGCCATGGTGGATGCGGAAAGTAGCAGCAATGGCAGTCGGTCGTGGCTGAGGCAGAGGCGTTGGCGCGGGGATACCCTGAGGCGGCTGTCGATGGCTTAGGTGCGAGTTGCAGTAGCTCGCGGTGATGACGACGGGGTTGCCGAAGGCTGCAGCTACGATGAAGGAGGCAAACGATCGGCCATGGCAGCTCGCTGGTGCGGCTGTGCGTGCTGGCGGTGGCTCGCGATGGCTCACGCCTGCAATGGTGGATGGCAGCAAGCGCGAGGTGGCCAGCAGGAGTGTAAGGAGGTGCTTGGAAGCGATGGGGACGGCCGAGAGCCCAACCATGGCAGCTCCTAAGCTTTCGTTGCAGCACCAATGGCGTCCATGGCTGTGCTCAGCAGCTGCAAGCAGCGACCCGGGGCAGCTAGTGGTGACCGAGGGAGATGGGAAGAGGCGACGTCGGCCACGAGTGGCGGCTGGAGAGGCCGGGCGGCGGTGGCAGCCGCGCAAGTGCGCTGTGCGCGCAGGCCAGCGAAGAAGAAAGTGAACAGTGGCGCGCGCAGGAAGGAAGAAATAGGAGGAAGAAGAATAAAGAAAAAAAAAAAGAAAAAGAAATAAAAGAGAAAATATGGAAAAATCCCGAAAAATTCCAGAAAGATTGGGGAAAGTTCTGGAAATTAATTTGGGGCCCGAGGAGCGTGCTGGAGGCCGAGAATGGGATTTGGGCGCGAGATTTGAAGCCCAAGAAGCAATGCCAAGTGAGCATTTCTTTTATGTCTGCTCCAGAATTAATTGAGGTAAATTAATTTAATTATTCCATTATGTGAGATAATGAATTATGTAGTATTAGTTGGATTAAACCCTGTGTTGGGGTTATTTGAAATCTTGTTGATGGATGATTTTGGCGATGTGCGGCGTAGTTGAGGGCATTGGTTTAATGCCGGAGGTTAATGGAGTTGGGATTTTGTGTGTGGTTGCATCTAGGTTCGACCGGAGGGACGGTGATCCTAGAAGAACTTGAGATTCAGGCTGGAATTCGTGCCGAGGCGGAGATGAAGCTTCGAGCCAGGTAAGGGACGGCCCCATGTGGAGGTGGCCTTGCAAGTTGGTAAATATGCTTGATAATGTTTTTATGTTGCACTGGCATGTAGTGGTTATATCTTGTGTGATGCAAGACCTAGTGGACCTATGGCCATATGGAGGACTAGTGTTGTGAGGGCTGATAGGTCAATGCCTCAAACCTTGGAGGGTTGTGAGGATAAGTAGGCCTAGCCTCATTTGCATGCATTGGCATACATAAACATGATTATATTCTTATTTACATGCATTGCACCCTTACTGAGTCTTTATGACTCATGAGGTTTTACCTCATGTGTAAATGATGCAAGCCCAGATGCAAGTCGGGATGGTGCCGGGAGACTGTTATGGAAATTAGCTTGTTGCTTGAGTTGTGTTGTTGTGTAATCTCCTGTAAATTTTTATATGTATTCATGTAATTGAATGTAAACGATATTGAGCACTAGATGTATTTAATTATTGAAATCTCCATAGTATGATAGATGATTGTGAGATTGCCTGTTGAATGTGACATAGTCGGTAAAGCCAAGTTTCGGACCGAGTCAAGATCTGCAAGGTATGTTCTCATAAATCCCCAATACTCAGCGAAGTGTTTGTATGCTAGCTTTGTGCCTGGGTCACCTCTGGCTTGCTATGGGGTGAGCTGAAAAGAGGTGAAGCTCACTCAGGTTTCGGGTCTTGGTCCGCTGGATTTTTCTTATTTGAGTTGGGACCGATTCCTGAGTGGAGCGAAGGGAAGGACGAAGCCTAGTTCCCACCTAGTGCGTTTCCTGTTGAAACATAGTCTGACCCTTCAGTTATGGTTGTCGGGTGAGTAATCTGGTCGATTATTTACCGGTGGCGCCCGTAAGTGGGAGCGGGTCGTTACAAGTTACAAGTTGGGGGTCTACACCCAACATGATAGGTAACTGAATAGATCCTGTAACAGGGACCGCTTCTCCAGTGAAGCTATACAGGGGCAAGGACACTTTCTTCAATCGATCATGAGATAAATGCATTTGCTCAAAACAGTTCCAGTAGATCAAATTGACAGAACTACCACTATCTACCAAAATTCTACTGATGGGGTGCTTAGCCACGACTGTTGAAATAACCATGGGATCATCATGCGGGAGTATTATATCACCTCGATCAGTAGGGGCGAAGGTGATTGGCTCTTCATCATCTCTTACCTCCATCACTAAATTAACTTGGTAGGCTTGACGGGCATATGCCTTTTGGGAGGCTAATGTGTCCCCACCTAGGGTTTCCCCACCTGAAATAACGTGAATGGCCTGTTGAGTCGGCTCATTGTCTAAATGAGTATCTTGTTTACAATCTCTTCCTCTCTCTTGTTACCTCAGGTTTGGCCTTTCATGCCCATCACGTCTGTCTTCCCTTTGCCGGGTTCCCTGTTTTCTTCTTCCTCGTTTGTCACATATCTTTGCAAGTGCCCCTCTCGAATGAGCATCTCAATCTGATTTTTCAATTCTCTGCAATATTCTTCTTGATTTTTTCCCATAGGTAGGTCAATTCTGCGGGGTAGTTTAAGGAGTCATTCTCCCTCTACTGCGGCTAATATAGTTAATCGGGGCTGTAAAAGCCGAGTGTAAAGATTAAAATGGGGTTTAGGTACATCCAGTCTCCTAATCCCTTCCTGTCGTCGAATGGACTCTTCTTCTCCTTCACGTTCCTTTCTCTTCCTTTCTTTGTCTTCATTCCCCACCACATTCCTCATAATTTCAATGTGGAGGATATACCAGTTTTCTCTGACAAATAAATCATCCAGGGACGTTGGAGGGTCTAGAGAAAGTGATTCTTGGAGAGAGGCGAGACGTGTCCCTTGGAGTATAGCAGACACTGCTGATAGAGCACATATTTTCATATTATTTAGCCCTCAAATTTAGTCTTTTTGCACATTAGTTGTGTCCTTTTTATTCATCTTGGTTTTATTTTATAAGAATTGGGCTTCACACTATTTTACTTTATTTTTCCAGGTTTAGGACTATGGGAGCATGAGATGGGGCATGAAAACGTCTTGATGGCAATGAGATATCTTGGAAATTGGAGATAGAGAAGTGAGGGCAATTTTTAGCAGATTTAACCTCCTGCACTTACTTCAGTATTTTGGCCAAGATAAAGTCCCAGAATGAAGATGATGTCTTCAGAGATATTGTAGAGGACTTCTAGGGCTTTCTGGAAAGGTATGGTTTGTCCAAATCCGAGTTCGTTTGGGCCTTCAAACAGCACTTCAAAGTCGGGGCTAGGAAGTTGGGTTCAAATTAGGAAAGCTGCACAGATGCTGATTCCTTAAAAGGGCCATATCTTGGGCGTCCGATATCCAAATCAAGTGATTCAAAAGCCCAAATTAATCTAATCTTCCTGATCTACAATTCTTATGAAGAGGCAGAAGCCCATAACGCGCGCGAACCTATCCAAAATAGGCTGTGAAGTGGCAGTAACCTAGGGTTTCCTCCTTAAGCCCTACTTAAGCACCTTAAGTGGCCAATTTTGGGGGATTCTTTCGAAGGGCGTGAACAGTAGTGAGCTTTCCTTCTCCCCATTGTTCTTGTCAAGATGGAAGGCTAAGGTTCTGTAATCAGTTGCAATACCATCCTTGTTCCCGGTTTGAGTCTTTGGTTTTAATGGAAATCTATTTTTTTTTTAGTTCTAACTTCATTGTTCTCTTGTTTCTGTTCTCTCTTAAATCTGTGTATGTGTTGATGCCGGTTGGATGAATGCATGCATTGTCTTTGTTTGAGAATCCAAGGTTTTTGTGCTCGGTTGAGGCTTTAACTAGAAACAAGAACAACCTGTTTGAATGGTATTTTAATCAGTCTCAAATCTATACAATAAGGGGAATCAAAACTGATAAATCGAACTAAGAGGTTTCTGAAATCTGTTTATTGGTTTTCTTTCCAATCTTTGGCGGTTGTTAAAGGATTATTCTGGTTTTTGATTTGAAAATTGAAACTAAACAAATGGTTTATTGAGAAGGCGATGAAAGCTGGGATAGAAGGTTGGTTTGCAATTGATTGCATCTTGATTTCTTGTGTTCTTGCTTATTTAGTTTTCTATTTTTCATCAAAAACTCCCTCCTCCCGTTTAGCCTTGTTTTGACAGATCCGCTTGAGGTTCGTTGGGAGACGACTTTGGGTTGCACCCTTGCTGCAAATCAAAATTCTTATTCATCTAATCTATTGGTGTTCGACAGCCCCGATCAACTGCCACTTGGGTCGGCAAATCAAGGACATCAAGAGTAGCGTTGCGAAATCTATCCATAAATTAACGCAAGGATTCCTTGTTCCCCTATCGTATGTTGAGAAAATATGTGGCGTCCTTTTTTCTTCGACTGTTAATCACAAAAACCTTGATAAATTCTGTTCTAAGTTGCCCAAATGATGAAATAGAGGCTTCTGGAAGGTTGTTAAACCATGTTTGAGCGTGTCCTGATAGTGTTAATGAAAAAGCTCGGCACATTATGTCTTCATCCCATCCATGCAATATCATTAGTGACTTATAATTCTGAACATGATCTTATGGATCGTCTTTTCCCAAGTAAAGGGTGATTTGTGGCATTTTGAATTTTCGAGGCAGAGGCATCTCCAATATATCTACAGTAAAAGGACATTTTCTACGCTGGTGCTCTTTTGTTGCAGGGATTAACTTTTTCCTCTCAAGTACCTCTTCTACTACTCTTTTCATATCATCACGCATACTAGCTGTTGTTTGATTGTCATGTCTTGTTGGTGTATTGGCCATTGTTTCATGATACCTCTGCCTTTGAGGGCTTCTGGTCCTGTTTTCCATTCTTGGGTTTTCATTTCTTCGGGGCACGGAATGGGGGTTCCTTTTTGGTGGTGGTGATCTGGGCCTATCCTCCCATCAAGGAGTAGATCGGGAATGAGAATCGGGAGTGGCCTCTTGATAGGAATCAGCTCCCACCTCGGGTTAAGGTTCTGGGGGTGGCATAAACTTTTTCAGAGTATCAGGCAACGTCCCTCCAGGCGTCATACTTTGGAGTACACCAGCCATGTCTCGAAGTGCCTGCATACCCTCAACGTGTTGCTATCTCAATGCTTCATACTCTTCCCATGGGACTGTACGTGGTGGCTATAATACCCCATATTTTTGTGAAGATGCCACGTATTTTAAGTGAGTTTAAAATACCAAAAAATATGCTTGAAATGGCAACAAGTGATCGAATCAGTCGTAGGGAGTACCCTAGAGCTTAGATACCTAAGGTTAAAGGTATATTTTTTACTAGTGTCTCGAGGCGAGATTTATGACGCTGAAAGAAATCAAATCAGAAATAATTTTCGGTTAAGTTAAGTTGTAGCCTAAAAAAATCGAATGATGGTAAGGGGCTTCCGAAAAATCATATATATTGAGTAATTTTGAGTTATTAATTTTGGGATTTTAAGTATCTCGATAAATTTGATGTTTGAAGGTGTAATTGTAATTAGAGAATTATCCAAACGAAATAAGGATAAAATTAAGAGCTTATGTGGTAAAATATTGAAGTTGAGGACTTGAAATAAGGGCCAAAGTGTTATTTGAAAGAAGTTTGGGGTTTTAGCTTAGATTTCAAAAGTTAAATTCATTCTAGCTTTGGATTTCAAAAGCCATTCAATTATAGGTTTGAGTCTTTGGAGTCCATGGCTAAAATTGTGACAAGTGGCATAATGTGATTGGTTGAAGAAATCTATAAAAAGGCACCATGGGTTGTTCTCAAATCATTCCAAGCAAGTTTGAGGAGTGAATCACTCTAAGAGGAGGAGCTTGCTCTAGAGAGAGAGAAGGGAGTTCGGCAAGAAGGCGGGAAGAAAGCGGTGAAGAAGCGGCAGAGAACGAGCCTCGTTAGAGTTACGGGTCTTCGCCAGAGTTCATCAAATTTTGTCAGTAAAAAAGTGAGGTAAGTCCAATTTTTTTGATAATCCTGTAGAGGGGGAAGAGAGGGTCGCGTAGGTTCAAACGGGGGTCAAATTGGAGTTAAAATGAGGGAGATATGGCCGAAATACGAAAATGAGGCGTTGTTGTTCGGAATCTGGTGCCTGCACGTGAGTTACACGCGCCGGAAAATGGCTGCGCGTGAAGGCGCGTGGCTGACCTTCTTGGGGCGCGTGAGAGGGCGTGAGGGGTCTATTTTCTTTCAAATTTTCCAGTTATACCCCTAGTTTAATACCCTTCAACCCTATGTAAAAATATTTAAGGTTCAATTTACCAAAATACATGTTTTCTGCAGAAACCTAGGCCGTTTGCTGTAAAATTATACCGTCAAACAGATAAACCAATAAGGTGAGACTCCTATACTCCAAATCCTATTTTTTATTCTCTTATGAGAGAATTCTATTGCATGAGACGTGTTTCGTGAAGTTCTTACACATAAACGCTTGTTATTCTCTTACGTGAAATCATGATGCATATATGAAATATATTTTTCTGAAAATTATATGGTATTGGCTTTTTAACTGTTGCATTTATAAAATTTGTGTGGCCATACTGTTGTACCTATTTGTTGTTGGCCGAGGGCAAAAGTTGGATATCTCCCGAGAGGCGCTATGCATGCGCCATCGAGAAAGCTCTCATGGGAAAGACCGTGAGCCTAAGGGACAACGGATGTGGTGCTTGCATGAGTGCTATGAAGTCGGGACAAAGTGACATGGTTAGGGACCTCCCGAGAGGCGCTATGCATGCGCCATTGAGAAAGCTCTCATTGGAGGAGGCTGACGTGTTCACGAGGCACTTCGGAGTAGTTCTCATTGTCTTCTCATACATATTATACCTGATCATGCATCGACATAAACTATTTTTTTTTTAGTTTCTCACTAGAAGATTCATCTTCTAATTGGACTATGTCCCTGGAATATTCAAACGTTCCAGGTTCAACGAGCAGCTCTAAGGGAAAGGAGGTAGCTGAAGGATAAGCTTACTTTACTGCCTGTAGCATGTTTAGCATATCTATGTTTATGTGCAAACCTATGTAATTTTGGATACGTTTAAGATGTTTGGTTATCACTTGATGATGTCCATGTAATATATTTTGTAGACGTCTTGAACAATTTTATAACAAATAAAGTATTATGGTTGTGAACCATATCAGGTTCGATCTAGCTTCCGCATTTGAGATTTTAACGCCTGTCTTAGCTATTCGATTATTGGGTTTGTTAAGCTGAGAAGGTGTAAATTAGGGTTTTGGGGATATTATGTGATGTATGTCAGCTATTGTGATTGAAGGATCAAAAACGAGGATACAAAAGCATGCAACGGAAGCGTTTTAATCAAAAAACGTTCCTCGTATTGATTAGAATCTAGGAGACTTACTTTTACGGCGGATTACCGGTCGAAATGGGGCGATAGGAGCAGGATCAGCAGGAGCTTCTTCGCGTGGTGGAGACGACGGTTGTCCTGCAATCCTTCGGCTCCTTCGCATCAGAACGTGGAGGCTCTCTTCAGTCTTCCGAAATATGACTCGAACTCGTGGTCTCCCTTCGGTGAAGAAGAGCAAAAACAATCTTGGATGAAAAACAATCAAAGAGAGATATATATAGGGAGAACCCTAGGGTTAAAACCCTAGTGGGCCAAACCCTAATGGGCCAAGTCCATTTAATTAATTCTCTAATTGGGTTAGCCCAATTAATTAATTAAACTAATGAACTATTATTTTATTCTAGCCCAATTAATTATGAACCATGCTGAATAAAATAATTCTCTCTCAATGTAATTCACCCAACAAGCCAAATGTATTAAAAAATACATGAGTTGCATCGAGCTACCCCGGGGACCAAAAGACAAATTATTCACGGCTACTAAAATGACCAAAATATCCCTGCCACCTAGTAGCTATATTTTGTCATTCTAAGTGTTCCAACTATCACCATATGGTAACACTGACCCCGCGAATAATTTTGCATATGCCATGTCTTTGACCTACTAGTGTAATGACGAAAATACCCCTCTGCGTAACACCCATCATTTAGAAAGGAATAATGTACTAACACCTCTCTAAATGATTTCTACCATCCTTAGATCACTAGTCCAATAATCCGTGACTACTCGAATGTACTTGCTTATCACTGGGAGCTACCCAGAAGCACACACTCTTAAGTCACGTTCCCAGGGCCCTGGATTATTTGATTATTCTTGGACAATCACAAGGGGGTGAATCACAGAAACTATCTTGTATTAGTCTGTCTTAGCTAATTAGAAATCATACTCCCAACTCAAAAGGATATTGATCTTTGATAGACCTCACCTACAATGAATCTAAGAATACAGCTCTAGGTTCACTAGACCACCAACTAATACTCAAGTATTAGAGTACTCGTCCACGTAGTAGCAGTGATAGACTAGCTCCATGATAATTAGTACTTTGTCATTAGCTTCTATCATAGGTCCACTCTACGCATTCCAAATGCGCTTGTACAATTAGAGTAAACGGACTGTTTACTGGCTAAGGCAAGCCATCCTCCATTAGGATCTATTGCACAATGATCTTATCATGATAGAATGCCCAATTCTATCAAAAGATCAAGAGTAATATTTTCTTGCTTATTAAGTACCCATGATTCATGCCTAACTGTGAAGAACGACCCATCACATGAATCACTTACTTAATAGCATGGACACCTTTCCAACAATTAAATGCAAATAATATATGTGCCATAAACTGAATAAAAGAAACATCATTACCATAAATTAAACAAAACGTGTCTTTAGGGCATACATTTCCAACAGTGATATGAAAAATTTTTATATTCCCGAAATCCTAAGTTATAACACGCTCAAGAAAATTGGGGTGTTACAACAGCTATTGTGATATGAAAAATTTTTATATTCCCGAAATCCTAAGTTATAACAAGCTCAAGAAAATTGGGGTGTTACAGTGGCTGTCGTGAAGTCCCAGCTTGATTAGTATGAAGTGGCCTTGAGCCGATGTTAAGTGGAGGTGGGACTGATTGGTTCCCCACCTACTGGATGGGGGAAATGGAGCAATCACCTCCTTGTGGTTGAGCATTATGAGGGGGAGGAGGTGCTCCTTGTTGCTGAGAGTTCCATGGTGGTAGGCGTGTTTCTACGCCCTGAGAGAGAGTTCGTCGGTGTCCTCGGGTGTTTGCCATTCTTAAGTTAACTTTTTGTCTTGCGTTTCCCACAGATGGCACTAATTGTTGTTGCCAAAATACAACAATCTATTTTTAAGTGTGGACAGACGAAAGAGTCTTGGGAGTCGTGTCTTCACTTATGAGAATCTTGACGAGCAATTAGATCTGGTAGAGGTCCAGATCTGGTAATCTGATAGAGCTGATGGTCTGATAAGGCTGATGATCTGGTGGCCTAAAATGATCTGGTGGCTTAAAATGACCGAGTGACCTGAGGGTGACGAGTGGCCAAGGTGATCGAGTGACCTGAGGGCGACGAGTGGCCTCGCTGACCGAGTAACCTGAGGGCGACGAGTGGCCTCGCTGACCGAGTAACCTGAGAGCACTGTTAGGATGCGGGTGGGGATTCCCGCGCAAACCCTCCGATGCTTAAGTCAGATCTCGAGAGAAAATGAGAAAATTGTACTTCAATCACTCAAAATTGCGTACCTCGTGAGGGAGATGGGTCCTTGTATTTATAGCGGTGGGCGAGGGAGGTCTCGCGATATTCTAGGCAGAAATCTCGCGGCCCGCTTCAGAAATTTCGTGGCCCATTTCGAGGTTTCTGGAGGTCATTCGGCTGACGAGAGAGGGGGTCACTCGGTTGGATCGGGCGATCTGATAAAAAATTAGCAACCTCGGAGGGTCACTCGGTATGACCGAGTAACCCCTCACTCGGTTGCTCCCCGAGTGGGATCTCTCGGCCTAACCGAGTGGACCCCACTCGGCTAGGTGATAGAGCGCATATTTTCATATTATTTAGCCCTCATACTTAGTCTTTTTGCACGTTAGTTGTGTCATTTTATTCATCTTGATTTTGTTTTATTTTATTTTATAGGAATTGGGCTTCACACTATTTTATATTATTTTGGACAGATTAGGGATTCCTGGGTCATAAGGAATTTTGATGGCAAGAAGGAAAACAAGGAGATTGGAGACAAAGAAGCAACAGTGTGCGGACAGATTTGACCTTCTATGATTCTTTCAAATTTTTTGCCAAGTTATAATCCCAGAACGTGAATGATGTCTTCAGAGATATTGTAGAGGACTTCTTAGGATTTCTAGAATGGTATGGTTTGTCCAAATCCGAGTTCGTTTGGGCCTCCAAACATCACTTCAAAATCGGGACCAGATAGCTGGGTTAAATTAGGAAAGCTGCACAGACGCTGAATCTTTAAAAGGCCATAACTTGGGCGTCTGATATCCAAATCAAGTGATTAAGAAGCCCAAACTCATCTACTCTTCCTGATCTACAATTTTTATGAAGGGGCCGAAGCCCAAAAAGCACGTTATCCTATTCGAAATCATCTGTGAAGTTTCGGTAACCTAGGGTTTCCTCCCTAAGCTCTATTTAAGCACATTAAGAGGTCATTAGGGCGGGACAATTCTTTTCTCACATGAATAGTAGCCGATTATCCTTTTCTCCATTGTTCTTGTCAAGATGGAAGGCTAAGGATTTTTAACCGGTTGCATGCCATACTCCTTATCTGGTTTGAATCTCTGGACGTTTTTGTATATCTGTTTTCATCTTTAATCTTATGGTTTTGTTTCTTTGCTTCTTCTCAAGTGTGTATGTATTTTATGCGATCGTATGAATGCATGCATGATGCTTGGGCAGATTTGACTAATAGGCTGGATTGGGGTATTGGTTTGCAACAAACAACATAAACTTAGTGGGCGATTGTTCATGACGGTTTCAGATCTGGGTGCTAAAAGAAATTGAAACTTGTATATTAATTAAGAAGATCTTCTGTGATTTTTATATTTGTTTCGATTTAGTCTTCGGCGATTGTCAAGCATTTTTTTTAGATCTGGGGATTAAAGATAAATAGGTTCTTTACATGGTGGATGATGATACCCGGGTAGGGAGGAAAGGTTGCAACTGGTTGCATCTCGGTTTACTGTGTTCTCATTTATTTTGTTTCCTTTTTTTCATCAAAAAAACAACCCCCCCCCCCCCCATTTAGTCCTATTTTGACAGATCTGTTTGAGGTTCGTTGGGAGACGACTTTGGGTTGCACCCTTATTGCAAATCCGAATCATTATTCATCTAATCTATCGGTGTTCGACAGCCAGACCACTAGGCCGAGCTAGGAACGAGGGGCCACTCGACACAATCGAGTGGCCCTCCACTCAGTGCAATCGAGTGGACCCCCACTTGGTTGCACCGAGTGGGGGCTCGGCCACTCGGGCGACCGAGTGGCACCCCACTTGGTTATATTGAGTGGGGGTGTCCACTCAGCCCAACCGAGTGGGCACCCTCTCGGCTATGCCTAGTGGGTCTTCCTCAACCCCCTGCCTTCGTTTCATCCTAGTGAATTGGGGCCCACACTTGATCAGATATCCACTTCGCCTTCCCGGGTACATCACAAAGAATGTAAGTATTCTTCCTTAGGCTAGTGTGTAAGTTTCTTCCATTTCTTTTAATGGTAGCTTAGCTTCTTTAAAATTTTGTTTCAAGGAATCTCTTAAGGAGAAGAGTTGGAAGGAAGCTAGAGAGAGTTTAAAAAGCTTCAAATAAAAGAACAAGGTAAGGGATAACCCCATGGGATGGTGGCTTTGCAAGTTGTAAGTATGTATTTAAACTTTAAATGTGTGCATTGGCATGTTTTTTATGTTCAAGGACCTATGGCCATGAGGTTGTGTGGGGTAGGGTAGTTTAAAGCCTCAAACCAAGGTGGTTGTGAGGATGTGGAAGCCCTAACCATGTTGCATACATGCATTTAGCATCACGTATTATGTTTTTGTTCATACTTATGTTCATTGCACCCTTATTGAGCTTTGTGGCTCATGAGGTTTTATCCTCCCCTTGTAGGTTGTTCTTATGTCAAAGGAGAAAAGGAAAAGTTGCAAGCTTATGGTTGAAACTCTTAGTGTATTATTCTTTTTGTTGTAAATTTACGGCTTAAAGAAGCCTAGGCATGTGATTATTTCACTTGTGACCTTATGGCTTAGGAAAGCCTATTTGTTGTATTTGATCATGTGTGGTATTTATATTTGCAGGTTGTTATGTGAGCAACAATAGGTTGTGTAAGGCTCATGTGTGAAATGGAAGGAAATTTTTTATGTATGTTGTGTAATCATCAAAGAGGTGGTGTAAGCCTTACTTATGGGGAAAATGGAGGCAAATGGTATAATTGTGAGTTGTATTTAGTGTATGTATATTTCTAGAAAATATGGGCTTAAAAGCCCAATGGAAAAAAAAAAAAAAAAAAAAAGTTGCAACAAGTGGCAGCAGTCGCTCGAGCGAGTAGGGCCGCTTGGGCGGCTGCGCGCTTGCAGGCAAGGCCGCGCGAGCGATGGCGCTCGCGCGGGCGGGCACGTGGCTGAGCGCATTGGCGGGCGTGCGGTATGCGCGGCCAATGCATAATGGGACCCGCGCGGGCTTCGAGCACGCCAGCAGGCCTCGCTGGCCAATTTTTTTCAAAAAATTAGAATTTTCGGGGGATTTGGGGGCATTTCTTAATTGATTTTGGGCCCTAGAGGAATTTTCAAAATAAAGAGATTTTTTTGGGCATTTTTTGAGATAAATGCCAAATTTTGAAAAATGAAAATTTTTAAGTTTTTCCTCTAAAATTGGTAATCAATCAATGTATGGATTGAAATGGTGGATTTTTGGAGCCCGGTGAAATTCTTGAATGGAAAAAGAATTAAATATAAATGAGAAAATAGGAATTGGGCATCTTAATGAGATTTTCTTTTTAGCCAAGTGCGGTGTGGTTAGGCCTAATTTTGTTAGTGAATCCTGGGGTTGAGAGAAGGGAAGGACGAGACTAGTTCCCACCTAGGGCGTTTCATCTTGAAACATGATCTGCCCTTCACCTAAGGCCAGGCATGTGGAAAATTCGGGTAATTGTTCACGAGTGGCACTCGTAAGTGGGAACAGGGCATCACAGGCCTTCACGCGCAGCACTTTCTGGCGCGTGTAACTCACGCACGGCCCCGCAATTTTGGACAGCTTCGCCTCAGTTTGGTATTTTGGCCATAACTTCCTCATTTTAACTCCGATTCGACCCCCATTTGAACCTACGTGACCCTCTCTTCCCCTCTACTAGATTATAAAAAAATTGGACTTACATCACTTTTTTCTGACTGATTTTAGCGAATTCCGATGAAGACCCACAACTCCGACGAGGCTCATTCTCCGCCGCTTTCTTCCCACCTTGGTGCAGAAATTCCTCCCCTCTCTCTAGAGAAGGCTCCTCCACTTAGAATGTCTAGACTCTCAAACTTCCTTGGAATGATTTGAGATCAACTCATGGCCTCTATTTATAGAGTTCTTGAACCAATCACATTATGCCACTTGTCACAAGCTTAGCCATGGACTCCAAAGACTCAAACCTATAATTGAATGGCTTTTTAAATCCAAAGCTAGAATGAATTTAACTTTTGAAATCCAAGCTAATACCCCAAACTGCTTCCAAATGACATTTTGGCGCTTATTTCAAGTTCTCAACTTTAATATTCTACCACATGAGCTTATAATTTCATCCTTATTTCATTTGGATAATTCTCTAATTACAATTACACCCTCAAACATCAAATTTATCAATATACTTAAAATCTCAAAATTACTCGATATGTACCATTTTCAGGAAGCCTTTACCATCATTCGGTCTTTTCAGGCCACAACTTAGCTTAACCGAAAAATCGTCTTTGATTTGATTTCTTTCAGCGTCATAAATCTCGCCTTGAGATGCTCATAAAAAATATACCTTTGTCCTTAGATATCTAAGCTCCAGGGCACTCCCTGCGACCGATTCGGTCATTTGTTGCCATTTCAAGCATATTTTTGGGTATTTTTATAGCAACCCGCTCCCACCTACGGGCACGACCAGTGAATAATCGACCGGATTAGTCACACACAACACCAAACTAATGAAGAGATGGACTATGTTTCATCGGGAAACGTCCTAGGTGGGGACTAGGCTTCGTCCTTCCCTTCGCTTCAGTTAAGTGATAGCATGCATATTTATGTTATATTTTGGCATTTCACCCCAGTCTTATTATGCTATTTGAAGTAATTTTTGCTGATCTTTCATGGTTTCTATTTTATTATACTTCAAATCATCCTTACACTATTTTCTATCTTACTTCTATGGATCCAAGCTTGCTTAGCTTTTGGGAATATTGGATGGGCTAGAGAAGCAGCTGGAAAAGTCTTGAAGTGGCTCATTTCGGACTTCATGAGGGTAGGCCGGCCTTGGGAAATTGTGGGACTCATCTAAAGGAGCTTGGGCTCACTTTCAAGGAGCAGATTTGGGCTGCTCAATTTTGCTGTTTTGGGCTCTCTTTTGTTTCTTTTCTTTTCTGTTGGGCTAGGTCCAACCCTAGCCTTCCTAGCTCTTCCTTTCTTAGCCATGTATTTAAGACCTTTTAGCACTTATTTCCACACCAAAAAAAAGGAGAGGGAGAAGAGATTCTGGCCGTTTTTATTGTTGTTAGCATTTTCTGTTTTTCTTCATTTTTTGTCTCCATTTTGTTTTCCTTGCTGTAATGAAAGGCTAGAGCTATTGTAACTGGTTATGTATCTTGAACCCATGTGGAATCTGAGTCCCGGATGAGTTGCAAAAACCTGGTTTGTTGTTTGTTTCTTATTCATTTCCATTTGGTTTAGTTTGAGCAGATTTGTGAATGCATGGAGTTCATGGCAGGTTTGTGTGAATTTGCATGGATTCATTTTCTGTTAAATGCTTAAGAGAACAGCATGTTGTAGCCGGTTGGTATAACATCTCGAAAGTGAATATAATGTGCTTGAATGGTTGTTCTTGCATAGCTCTGGATAGGTTGAATAGAGAGTGAATGGTTGCATTTTGTTTATAAGAGATTTCTGTATTCATTTTGTTATTCCAATCATTCTAATCCTTGGACGGTTGTTGGGGATGCTTTAAGTTTGATGTCCAAAGATTAAAACATATAACAAACCAAGATTTATAGGTTGGACGAGGAAGATTTCACATAGGGGACAAATACACAGCTGGTTGCATTTCATTTACTGATTTTCATCTATCCTTGTGTTTTCTATTTTGTTACTTAGTTTTCTGTCAAACCCCCCCCCCCCCTAAACAAACTGTTATTTATATTGGTTCTCCTTGTTGGTAGAAGAAGGTGAGGCTCCTTGTGAGAGATGACCTAGGGTGCACTTTGCTGCAAACTAGAGAAGAGAAGAGATGTATAGAGATACTAATTCTGGAGTGGTTCGACAGCCGGCCATTAAGCAGTAGGTCCCAAAACATAAAAAGAAGCACAACGAATGGGACCCGAAACCCGAGTAAGCTTCACCTTTCTTCAGCTCGCTTCATAACAAGCCAAAGGTAACCTAGGCACAAACTAGCATAACACACACTTCGCTGAGTATTGGGGATTTATAAGAACATACCTCGCTGATCTTTACTTGATCCGAACTTGGCTTCAACAACTAAAGCCACATATAAATCATGCAAACTCACAATCATCTATCACACTATTGTGATTACAACAACTAGATACCTCTAATTCTCAATAACGCTTACATACAAGAACATGATACATATAAGAAAATACAAGACAATACACATCCACACATATAATACCACATATTTTTGTGAAGATGCCACGTATTTGAAGTGAGTTTAAAATACCAAAAATATGTCTGAATTGGCAACGAGTGACCGAATCAATCGTAGGGAGTACCCTAGAGCTTAGATGTAATGACCCGCTCCCACTTACGGGCACCACTGGTAAATAATCGACCGGATTACTCACCCGACAACCACAACTGAAGGGTTGGACTATGTTTCTATAGGAAACGCCCTAGGTGGGAACTAGGCTTCGTCCTTCCCTTCGCTCCACTCAGGAATCGGTCCCAACTCAAATAAGAAAAATCTAGCGGACCAAGACCCGAAACCCGAGTGAGCTTCACCTCTCTTCGACTCATCCCATAGCAAGCCAGAGGTGACCTAGGCACAAAGCTAGCATACAAACACTTCGCTGAGTATTGGGGATTTATGAGAACATACCTTGGTGATCTTAACTCGGTCCGAAACTTGGCTTTATCGACTATGCCACATTCAACAAGCAATCTCACAATCATCTATCACACTATGATGATTACATCAATTAAATACATTTAAGCTCAATAACACAGACATTTACTCACAAGGGTATACATACACCACGCCCCCTGGCTACATACAAGCAATATTAAAAATACATAACTCGGGCAACTCAGCTAGTTGCCACAACGGCCTCCCGGCGCCATCCCTGCTTGCATCCGGACTTGCATTATCTACACATGAGGTAAAACCTCATGAGTTATAAAGACTCAATAAGGGTGCAATGCATGTAAATGTGAATATAATCAAGTTTATGTATGCCGATGCATGCAAATGAGGCTAGGTCCACTCATCCTCACAACCCACTAAGGTTTGAGGCATCAACCTATCAACCCCCACCACACTAGTCCTCCATATGGCCATTAGTCCACTAGTTCTTGCATCACACAAGATATAACCACTACATGCCAATGCAACATAAAAACATTATCAAACACATTTACCAACTTGCAAGGCCACCTCCACATGGGGTCGTCCCTTACCTGGCTCGAAGCCTCAACTCTGCCTCAGCACGAACTCCAGCCCGAACACCGAGCTCTTCTAGGATCACCGTCTCCCCGGTCGGACCTAGATGCAACCACACACAAAATCCCAACTCCATTAACCTTCGGCATTAAACCAATGCCCTCAACTACGCTGCACATCACCAAAATCATTCATTAACAAATTTCAAATAACCACAACATAGGGTTTAATCCAACTAATACTACCTAATTCATTATCTCACATAATGAGAATAATTAAATTAATTTACTTCAATTAATTCAAAAGAATTAATTAATTATCTCATTCAATTTGGAAGGAAAAATCGGCCAAACGCCCACGCTGACGTTGCTTCCCGAGCTGTCGTCTCATGCCCGAAATCCCATTCTCGAGCTTCCGGGACTTTTCCCAAATTTTCTGAAATTTTTCGGGATTTTCTCCTATTTTCTAGAATTTTCCATATTTCTTTATTTTCTTTTCCCTTTATTTTCTTTATTTTCTTCCTGCACTGTTCACTGTCTTCTTCCTTCTCCATTTCCCGCGCACACTCGGCTTCTTCTCAAGCACCCGCGCACAGTAGCTCAGCTGCGCACGCCAGCCGCCGCTACCACCAGCACGCCACCGACTGCTGCTTCACGCAACCACGCCGCCCGCTGAC
This sequence comes from Diospyros lotus, assembly GCF_014633365.1. Classification (NCBI taxonomy): domain Eukaryota; kingdom Viridiplantae; phylum Streptophyta; class Magnoliopsida; order Ericales; family Ebenaceae; genus Diospyros; species Diospyros lotus. Next base: position 38,411,858 of record NC_068343.1, on the reverse strand, counting down.
CAGCCGCCACCGCCTCAAGCTGCCCCCACGCCGCGAGCAGCCACCTGCGCTCATGGCAGCCATGGCTATTCCAGCCACCCACGCTAGCCAAGCCAGCACCCACGTCATCGCTGGACGTCGCGACCACCGTCGATTGCCATCATCCGAGTTGCTGATGCCTCCTTCCTTGCTGTTTGGAGCATTGACAGAAGCCACATCTGCCATAGCCGCCTCTGCTCGCTGCCGTTGCTGCTTCCATGGCCGTCGCTGCATCACATAGCCTCTTGGCTGGCTATCTCTCCATCTCTTGATCTCTCTCTCACTCTCTCCTACAAGCTCTCTCTCTCAGCTTCTCGCGATCTTCGGCCAGGCTCCCTCTCTCTCTGTTTCAGCCATCAAACGGCAGCCATGGTTGCTGCCTTCGGTTAGCACATCCGGCCAGCATCTCTCTCTTGCAAGCTCTCACTCGCGATCTCTCTCGCTTGCAATTGCATGCCCAGCCCCGAGCTCCCTCTCTCTCTCGCTGCCATTTCTCTTCTCTCGGCCAAGACTCAAATGAGAGGAGAAAATCAGATTTCTTAATGGCCAAGCACTGTAGTTAGCTTGCCCTCCAAGCTCACGTGTATACTTATATATATACACCATTACACATTTGATCCTCTCTGATTTATAAATAACAGAGGCAAACTCCTAGGAAGCTTCAAGGAAGTTTCCTCTCACGGCACACACATATATACACCTATTACACATTAAACCCTCCTAATTCTCAAAATTCCACTTAAGAGAATTGATAATTGCACTTGGGGGATTTTATAATTACACTTGGACCCTCCCAAGATTTTAATTAATTTCCCACAAGCAACTAAAACATTAATTCTCCAAAATTAATAATTTGACTTTTACTCGATAAAGCTAATTTCGTCCCTACGCCTGCACGGGACCTTAATTTGACCCGAAAACACTTAAGGGTTGCCTTACTCAGAAAATCGAACCACCCCTAGGGTCCCCTTAGCTTCCAGGAGGTCCCCTCCGCCTATTCAGTATTGGCACCCACTCAGGCTTATACAGAATTTATTCCAAAAATTATTCCCGATCGGACTGCTTCCAGCGTCATTAATCTCATCTTGAGACGCTCGTCAATCTCTTGCCCTCTTCCCTGGACATCCAAGTCCCGAGGCACTCCCAACCGCCAATTCGACGAAGTTTATTAATTAATTTCTCGAGATTGACCCTTGGGCTTTCCGGACCACCCGAGGTCCTGACAAAATAATCCAAAAATTATTTATTTTCAATACCATGTAATACCGAGTATTACATTCCCCCCTCCTTAAAGAATTTCGTCCTCGAAATTCACTTTGCCTTAATCTCTTACCCAAGATAATCACATTCTCCGGCTACTCTCCAAATCCCCTGCTCGAGAAACTTGTAGCCAAACCACTTCTCAGCTTTTACCTCAGGTTATTCCCACCTCAAGGCTTCACTTAAGCATTTGATCCTCCACTTCTCGAGGACATTTATCAACCAAACACTGTTTTGGCCTCTCGCCAAACCGCACCACTGGTCGCTGGTCATGTTTACTGCAACAACATTCATCTCCAGATGAACTTTCTCTGCCTCGAAGCATCGCTTTGTAGGTTTATTTCCTATTTCCCCTTTTTCGCACCAACCGAAACAACTCTCACTAACATTGCATTATTGATCAGTCTACCACGATTTTACGCCGATCACACACAGCAACGTTTCCAACTGCCAATCACACATGGCCACGATTTTACGCTGGTCCAACCAGCAACGTTTTAGCACTGATCATCAACCGCAATGTTTCCTTTAGTGCCCACAAGACACTCAGACACCCATTTATCATGGCACACCGCCATTAATCACAAGTATGCATAGCTTGAATCGATCCTCATGGAACTTCTCGTTACCGACCAACTTACTACGCTAGCACTACTTGGGAAGCACCCATTTGGCCCACCCTGCCAACTTCGACCATTTCATACATGGTCTTCTACTTTGACCAGCCGACCCTCATTTATCGATACGATTATGCAAAATCGATATACCTAACACCATGTCAGGTAATTTCACATTTCAACCATACGTGCATTACCCGAATCCAACTCGAGCTTAGCGATGCACACACTATTACAATCTCACCTTGAGCTTAACCATGCTCGGGCCCCAACCTTCTCCCAACCAGGAGCTCTTCGCATAAGCACACAGAGGTACATAGGCCTTCTTACTAGCCGATATCACACGCTAGTAGGGGTTTCATACCCCAAACAAGGAACTCTTCACTGAGCAACCCCTCTTAAATTCTTTACCTAATTCAGCTTTCATAATCATATCCCATGCTAGGCCTTACCTTGGCTATTAAACCCTACCGCAAGTCAAGGATCCTACCCTTGCGCTTAAGGTCGCGGAACCATTAATTAGCCCTCGTCATCACCCACGGTGCGTGGCACAAGTGATTGGCTTATTGCACCGCACCTGTAGGATGACTCGTGCCTTTGGTCCGCACCACAACAAGCTAACATGGTTATACCCCCACTCTTGTAGTGGTCTTCTAGCCAAATTCTCTTGTCTAACTTCAATTTCATTGGGACTTTTTGAATCTCACAATTTCTCAACAAAGCCTCTTACTCTTGAGGCACGAAACTTTTTGGCAATCCCAAAATCAGGCTCATTCTCAATCCATAGTAAACACCTAACTTAAACCATGCATAATGGTTCCCTTTGTCCTACTCGGCAAGGACAACACCATGACAACAATGAATTCTCTGACAACGACGATGACACCACCACGTCATCTCAAAAGACTCGCTGCTCCTTGAATCTTACTGGTCATCACAACAAACACGACCCCACCCTTAGGCCATTTTCCACAAATCACTTTGCTATACTTATAGCAGCTAGCTTATTCCTTGAGAAACTTTGGCTTCTCCCAGGTTTCTTATAACTTTTGCTACAACCAGCTCACATCACTCAGTGAGCGTCCACATTAGCTCTAATGCCATCATCATCAGTAATTTGTCTGTCGGGTATGAAAATCTATTGAAATAGTAATTAATTGGTTAATACACTGCATGATTCCTCAACTTAAGTGGAGACTGTTACCTAGTGTGAGCATTTAGGCCCATGTACTATTTTTTCTGAGTAAATAAACACTTACTCTAGTTGCAGTTTTCCTTGCCTCTCATGTTTTTCAATAGCTTCATTACACTACTTTGTTTTGAATGCCTAAAATGTCAATGAAAGAATTAAACTGGTTTCAAATTCTAATTTTGATGAATGAGTAAAAGTGTGTCGTAGGAGGTGACAGTGGGATTCCTTTGTTGAAATGTTGAGCCTGTTAACCAATTTCCTTTTTCTATTATTTTCCCTTATTAGCCTCATTGAGCCCATTAAATTATTTCTTTTCTTATTACCCTCATTTTATCCTAAACTGTGTAAATACTTGCCCTACCTAATGTGTTCGGGAAATAGTCTATCTTAGTACTGAAAAAAAAAAAAAAAGAAAAAAAAAATGATGAAAAAAAATATATATATATAAAAAAAATAAACTCCCAGCTATTCAATAAAAAGCTGATGAGAAGATGTATGCTTTCATAGTGTTGATTCATTTTTTTTGTCAACATCAAATTCAAAAAAAAAAAAAAAAATAGAAAGAAAAAAAAAAGAATGAATGAAAATGAGAATCTTCTTAAATAGAATTATTTCCTGAGGCACATTTCTTTGAATTCTTTATCCTTTTCTTTGTTTACCCATCCACCCCTAAGCCCCGTTACAATTCTTATGCAATCCCTCTACATCCTATGACACATGGAAGCTTGAGATTTGAATTTTAAAATTGAAATTTTGTTTAAAATCTGAAGTTGTGCATTTGCGCATTATTCCTATCATGAAGCTATGTCAAAATCCATTTTCTTTCATTAAAGTCCATTTCTCATTTTAGGTTGACACCGATTTGAATTTGTTTTGCATTTACTCTTATTACGGTGCATCCTAGAGAGTAGCCATGAGGGATCATTTTTCTTGGAGTGTACACCTGAGAGGGTTTGAAGTCAAAGCTTAGAGGTTGTAATGCGGGTGTGCTAATTTATTTGATTGCTTTTTTCTATGATTGAGTGTCCCATGACGAAAATCTGACAAAGAATGGTCAATTGCGTGTTAAGAGTAGCTTATTCTTGTTTTATACATTTTGGTTTCAGATTTGAAATTTAAACATTAATGTTGATATTGTGAATGAAAATCGGCCAGTATAAAATCTGATTGCTATGGGACTAGCAATGTTTAAGTTGGGGGGTGTGATTAATGCTCAAAAATGCCAAAAATTTGTTATATTTATACCCCTAGTTTAATCTTAACATTGGTTTTAATTGAATATTTATATTCAATTTGTGGTTATATGCAGGTTTAAAAAATTAATATAAAAATATATATAATATCTATAATATAAAAAAAAGTAATAATAAAATAAATATAATATAATATATAATATATAATATGTAATATATAAATATAATACATATATATATATTCTATATTCATGCGTGACATACATATATATAATATATAATATATCAATAACATATATTCTTTGTATGTAGCGTGAACCAGTGGACATGAAGTAAGGCTAATTGCAATTTGGCTTGGAGATCAAATTAAGAAGTCCAAACTAGGACCCACGCATGTGCACATTGAAAGCGAAATTGAAGTCCAGAAGCGTGAAGCCCACTATTATCAAACTGAAGCCCACAATTGAATGTTAAATTAAGGCCCAGCTCCAAGCAGCCCATGAAAATTAAAAGGAAGCCCAGCTCGTGAAATCAGCAGGCGCACAGCAGCTTCACCATGTGATCTTCTGTCAGAGCACGCGTAAATGAACGTGGTGGCATGCGATGTAATTTCTTCTTTGACCAGGGCCATTTGCAGAATATGTACATATATATATTCATCGTCGACTTCAGCACGAGGAGAGACCCCATCCGCCATTTAACCAGAATAAGGGGAAGAGAGCATTGTTTATGTTCTATTTTTTTTCATTCCAATAGTGTTGTTCATTTACTTTGTTTCATCAATACAGTGTTCTTCATTTTCTGTTAGTTACATTCTGCAATTTCTTTTCATGCTTGTTTACATTCTGTAATGTTCTTTAACTGTTTATTTACATTTCTGTATTACATTCTAGCATTTTACTTCCTGTCTCTTTAATTTTTAGTTGGAGATGTGTGGCTAAGTTTAAGCCTGGGCCAAGGCAAGGACTATGTCCAATGCCACTGCTTGCCCAAGAGAGTTGAACTCCGATTGAATTAACAGAATGCTTATTTGAATTGAGAAATGTGTGTGTATTGAATCTTTGGGTTTGAGTTGAAACATAAGCCTAACTTAGAGTCTCCATGCCATGTATGGAGGTTACTTAAACTGGAAATGGTTTCATACTCAAGCTGGAATGATTAATCTATGATCCAATTTATGGTGGTTGCTTAATTTAGACTCTCTCATGCTATGTATGGAGAGTGCTTAACCTAGAACTATCATGACCTTGAGTTGTAGTTACTTATCGGATCTCAAATGTACGTTAAGTGTATTTTGACTTATGATAGTTGCTTAATCCAGACTTTCTCATGGCATGTATGGAAAGTGCTTAACTTAGAGCTATCATCATTTTGAAATACAGTTAACTGCATAACCTCAATTTAAATCAGTTAATGTTAAGTATTTTGATATCTCTTTGGTAAATCAGTGGGCTGGCACATAAATTGCTTTGTCCCAAGATTGCTTCCATACACAAACATCATCTTATTTTTAATCTTGAAAAACAAATCATTTAGCTGAATTGGTCTAACAAACTCATTCAGCGCATAAAAATCTTTCGCCGCATTTCATTTCTGTTTTGATCTCCCAGTGAATCGACCTGGACTTTCCCAGAAAATTAAATTGTGCTACAGCGCACACTCGTACACTGGCGAGTATAAACGCCTTGTGCTTGCATGCTTGTTTTTTTTCTTTGTTTATTTTGTATGTGCTTGTTTGAAATAAATGCACAAGGTTAAGCGCAGCCAATTTTGGCGCCATTGCCGGGGAGATTGGTGATGGAATTAGTGCTGCGAAAAAAAAATACAGTAACTTAGTTTCTGTTAATTCTGTTATATGTTATTAATACATGAGACATAGGTTAGGTAGGATTCATTGTTAGAATTCTTATCTGCATTTTCATGTTCAGATTCCATCATGTCTCAGTATTTTGATTACATATCTGTGTTTGGAAATTCTTTTGGTTATCATGATCCCATTGAGCAATCTGTTTCTAGACCCTTTGAGGATTACCCAAACCTTCCTAGGCAACCAACTCCATCCTACACCACACTTCCTGTTCCCCATGATTTTAATGATGACCCTAGTGCGACATTGGATTATTTAACTCGGAAGGTGGAGTGGTTGGAATTTCAAAATTTTCAAAATTTAAGTGAGGTTAGATGCTTGGTGTGCGAGTCTTCAAATCATCAAACAGATGATTGTCCTACCATACCTGTTCTCAAGAAATTTTTGAATAGGCAACCATCTGATTTTCAGACACACCATAGTGAGGAGAGGTTTCCTTTTAACCATTTGAATCATCCATGGAACAATGACTTTGTGTTCCAATCACATGAACCTTTTCCTCCATCACCTCACCAATTTGAATTAGAGCAAGGGTTTGCATCCGATGTTTATCAATCTCCATATGAGAAATCTTTAGAGGATACCCTTCAGGAGTTCATAGAAGGTCAAAAAGTTTTTGAGCAAATGGCTGAACTTCAAGAACAAACCATTAGGGCCACAAGTGACATTTTAGAACAATTGACCTTGTTAACACAGTCCTTAAGCATGAGTGATCTGGGTGAGTTTCCAACCCAACCTAATCAAGATTCTACAGGTCAATGTGTTTGGGAGGAACTTTCGTCCAGTGATACCATTTTAGAAGAAGAAGTCTGGGAAGAGGATGAGGATAAGATCCAAAAGTTGAAATTTCAAGATGACATAGGTCTATCCACATTTGAGCCTAACTTTCTGTCCTTTAGGTTAGTCTATGTAGGGGATCAAATTAAACCAGACATGTGTGAGGTGTTTGTGCAAATTAATATGCCACATTTTGATGTAATAGATCCAACACCTCTGAATGAAACATTTTCAAAAGATGATCGTGCTTTTATAAGAAAAATCCAATTGCATCATTTTGAAAATAATGTTATAAGTGGTTTAAAGCATGTAATGATTGTTGAGATTCGAAGTGCAACCACTTATTTGATCCTTAATTGGAAGAAGAGGAAAAAGCAATAGAAAAAAAAATAAGAAGAATAAAAGGCTATTAGTTCTGCCTTCATGTAGTTGTTTTTAATTTTGAATGTGTTTTTTTAGTTCTTCTATAAGTTTGGCATTTCTCTTTAACGTTCACCAGTTTATGCTTCCTTTTTAGTTCAGATTTTGAAATCCACAATGAGCATATGGATTTTTTTTTCTGCATTGAAGACACCAGGTACTCCTAAATCTCAACTTCTTACTGTGTCTAAGGGTATTTCACCATCCAGGTATTTCTAATTTTTATTTTTTTTTTATTTTTTTTTATTAAGTGTTATTGCGTTTAAGGACAATACATAATTCAAGTTGGGGGGTGAGGTACAATTGATTCATGCTTAATTGTGGTTGTTTGTTTGATTTGTTTTTGAAAAAAAACAAAAAAAGGATTTTGATGTTTGAATAACATATTCTAAAGACCTTTGCAACATTCGAATGATCTCAGGCACATTCGAATGACCCATAGTTCTCAGTGCGCATATTGCCAAAATCATTCGAATACTCTCAAAGAAATTCGAATGTTCATGAAATTCATTCGAATGAAATTACTGTTGCATTCGAATGACCGGCCAAATTCCTTCACAAATGAGATTACTGTTTAAAATTCATTCGAATGAAGGTAAAATTCATTTGAATTCATTCGAATGAATTTGTCATTTCTTTTAAAAGCTGCAGCCGACATTCGAATACCCTCAAGGTCATTCGAATAACCTGACTTTCATTCGAATCCATCTCAAGCATCCGAATGTGACTTTGTTTGTTTGATTTGTTTTTGTTATCAGAATTAAAAAAATAAATAAATAAATAAATAAAATATATATATATATTTGCTATTTACTGGTGTTTGATTTGTTTATTTTGCTTAATATTATGAGTCTCTGTTAATTAGGCTTCAACAGTTCCAATATTTAAAAAAAAAAAAAATGCGACCCTATTTCATGTTTACCCATGAGCATGCTTGACTCTATTTTGATTTTGTTTAATTGTGTGGTCGTGTTATTTTAAAAAAAAAAAATGTATAATAATAATAATAATTAAAAAAAAATTAGTTTTTCTTTAATTTTGTTTGTGTGACTTTCTGTTTGTGTTATAAAAACATTCGAATGCAAGTTTTTGTTTATGTGTTTTTTTTGTTTGTGTTATATAATAATAAATAAGAAGAAAAAAAAATATTTCCGTTGTGTTTTAGTGTCTCAATTTGAGTGTTTAATTTTATTTGTTTATGTGTTTTTTTTGTTTGTGTTATGTAAAAAAATAAAAATAAAAAATTAAAAAAAAAAAAATTGCCTGACATTCGAATGAGTTGCTGCTACATTCGAATGACTCAAGAAAACCAAGAAGGAAATGTACAGAAAAAGAAAAAATCATTCGAATGTCTCCATTTTTATTCGAATATGCATGAAATTCATTTGAATGAAAATACTGTTGCATTCGAATGACCTGTACAAATCCTTCACAAATTGAATTACTATTTAAAATTCATTCGAATGATAATCCTAAAATATATATATATTAAATAAAAAAAACTAAAAAAAAATATATTTGAAAATTAAAAAATAATAATAATAATAATTGTTGAGAAAATATATTCAAATGTTGTCCCTAGAATTCGAATGCATCTCTAAAAAAAAAATTAAAAAAAAAATTAAATTAAAAAAATTAATTAAATATAATTAAAAAAAAACAAAAAAACAAAACAACACATTCGAATGAAATCACTATTTCATTCGAATGACTTGTGAAAACTCTTTACAAATTGAATTACTATTTGAAATTCATTCGAATGAATTTTGCATTAATTCGAATGATTTAAAAAAAAAATAATTTAAAAAAAAATAGTAATAATAAATAAATTAAGATAAAAATAAAAAAATAAAAAAAATTAAAAAAAAAAAGTTTGAACAAATGCATTCGAATGTTGTCTCTCACCATTCGAATGCATTACTTAAAATTAAAAATATTAAAAAAAATAATAATATTAAAATAATAAAATAAAAAAATAATAAAAAATATTTTTAAAATATTAAAAAAAAATCAATTTGAATGTTATTCCGGTAGCAAATAAATTACTTAAAAAATTAAAAAATAAATAAAAAATATTTATAAAAAAAATAATAATTAAAAAAATTAACAAATTCATTCAAACGTTATTTATGTAACATTCGAATGAATCCCTTAAAAAAAATAAAAAAAATAAAAAAATAATAAAAAAAATGAAAAATCAATTCGGATGAGCTTCTGTAGCATCCGAATACATTAATTTAAAAATAAAAAAATAGTAAAAAATAAAAACAAATTAATTAAAAAATTAAAAAAAATTAAAAAAAAAAGAAAAAAAATTGGGATTCTTTTACTCCTTTTTACTCCTACAATTATCCTGCATACGTATATATTTTTTCTGTTTGAGGATTAATATACTTTCATTGATGCTTATTCTATCGCATTAGATTTTTATGCTGTTAGCTAATTTGAGTTTGTAATTTGAGGCATGAGTGTGATGATTTCTTATTTGAACACATGAATGTATAGGATTTAGAATGAGTGATCTGTATGCATAGATTGTTCTGTGATTAGAAATTTGTCTGTCGGGTATGAAAATCTATTGAAATAGTAATTAATTGGTTAATACACTGCATGATTCCTCAACTTAAGTGGAGATTGTTACCTAGTGTGAGCATTTAGGCCCATGTACTATTTTTTCTGAGTGAATAAACACTTACTCTAGTTGCAGTTTTCCTTACCTCTCATGTTTTTCAATAGCTTCATTACACTACTTTGTTTTGAATGCCTAAAATGTCAATGAAAGAATTAAACTGGTTTCGAATTCTAAATTTGATGATTGAGTGAAAGTGTGTCGTAGGAGGTGACAGTGGGATTCCTTTGTTGAAATGTTGAGCCTGTTAACCAATTTCCTTTTTCTATTATTTTCCCTTATTAGCCTCATTGAGCCCATTAAATTATTTCTTTTCTTATTACCCTCATTTTATCCTAAACTGTGTAAATACTTGCCCTACCTAATGTGTTCGGGAAATAGTCTATCTTAGTACTGAAAAAAAAAAAGAAAAAAAAAATGATGAAAAAATATATATATATAAAAAAAATAAACTCCCAGCTATTCAATAAAAAGCTGATGAGAAGATGTATGCTTTCATAGTGTTGATTTATTTTTTTTGTCAACATCAAATTCAAAAAAAAAAAAAAAAATAGAAAGAGAAAAAAAAAGAATGAATGAAAATGAGAATCTTCTTAAATAGAATTATTTCCTGAGGCACATTTCTTTGAATTCTTTATCCTTTTCTTTGTTTACCCATCCACCCCTAAGCCCCGTTACAATTCTTATGCAATCCCTCTACATCCTATGACACATGGAAGCTTGAGATTTGAATTTTAAAATTGAAATTTTGTTTAAAATCTGAAGTTGTGCATTTGCGCATTATTCCTATCATGAAGCTATGTCAAAATCCATTTTCTTTCATTAAAGTCCATTTCTCATTTTAGGTTGACACCGATTTGAATTTGTTTTGCATTTACTCTTATTACGGTGCATCCTAGAGAGTAGCCATGAGGGATCATTTTTCTTGGAGTGTACACCTGAGAGGGTTTGAAGTCAAAGCTTAGAGGTTGTAATGCGGGTGTGCTAATTTATTTGATTGCTTTTTTCTATGATTGAGTGTCCCATAACGAAAATCTGACAAAGAATGGTCAATTGCGTGTTAAGAGTAGCTTATTCTTGTTTTATACATTTTGGTTTCAGATTTGAAATTTAAACATTAATGTTGATATTGTGAATGAAAATCGGCCAGTATAAAATCTGATTGCTATGGGACTAGCAATGTTTAAGTTGGGGGGTGTGATTAATGCTCAAAAATGCCAAAAATTTGTTATATTTATACCCCTAGTTTAATCTTAACATTGGTTTTAATTGAATATTTATATTCAATTTGTGGTTATATGCAGGTTTAAAAAATTAATATAAAAATATATATAATATCTATAATATAAAAAAAAGTAATAATAAAATAAATATAATATAATATATAATATGTAATATATAAATATAATACATATATATATTCTATATTCATGCGTGACATACATATATATAATATATAATATATCAATAACATATATTCTTTGTATGTAGCGTGAACCAGTGGACATGAAGTAAGGCTAATTGCAATTTGGCTTGGAGATCAAATTAAGAAGTCCAAACTAGGACCCACGCATGTGCACATTGAAAGCGAAATTGAAGTCCAGAAGCGTGAAGCCCACTATTATCAAACTGAAGCCCACAATTGAATGTTAAATTAAGGCCCAGCTCCAAGCAGCCCATGAAATTAAAAAGGAAGCCCAGCTCGTGAAATCAGCAGGCGCACAGCAGCTTCACCATGTGATCTTCTGTCAGAGCACGCGTAAATGAACGTGGTGGCATGCGATGTAATTTCTTCTTTGACAGGGCCATTTGCAGAATATGTACATATATATATTCATCGTCGACTTCAGCACGAGGAGAGACCCCATCCGTCATTTAACCAGAATAAGGGGAAGAGAGCATTGTTTATGTTTTGTTTTTTTTCATTCCAATAGTGTTGTTCATTTACTTTGTTTCATCAATACAGTGTTCTTCATTTTCTGTTAGTTACATTCTGCAATTTCTTTTCATGCTTGTTTACATTCTGTAATGTTCTTTAACTGTTTATTTACATTTCTGTATTACATTCTAGCATTTTACTTCCTGTCTCTTTAATTTTTAGTTGGAGATGTGTGGCTAAGTTTAAGCCTGGGCCAAGGCAAGGACTGTGTCCAGTGCCACTGCTTGCCCAAGAGAGTTGAACTCCGATTGAATTAATAGAATGCTTATTTGAATTGAGAAATGTGTGTGTATTGAATCTTTGGGTTTGAGTTGAAACATAAGCCTAACTTAGAGTCTCCATGCCATGTATGGAGGTTACTTAAACTGGAAATGGTTTCATACTCAAGCTGGAATGATTAATCTACGATCCAATTTATGGTGGTTGCTTAATTTAGACTCTCTCATGCTATGTATGGAGAGTGCTTAACCTAGAACTATCATGACCTTGAGTTGTAGTTACTTATCGGATCTCAAATGTACGTTAAGTGTATTTTGACTTATGATAGTTGCTTAATCCAGACTTTCTCATGGCATGTATGGAAAGTGCTTAACTTAGAGCTATCATCATTTTGAAATACAGTTAACTGCATAACCTCAATTTAAATCAGTTAATGTTAAGTATTTTGATATCTCTTTGGTAAATCAGTGGGCTGGCACATAAATTGCTTTGTCCCAAGATTGCTTCCATACACAAACATCATCTTATTTTTAATCTTGAAAAACAAATCATTTAGCTGAATTGGTCTGACAAACTCATTCAGCGCATAAAAATCTTTCGCCGCATTTCATTTCTGTTTTGATCTCCTAGTGAATCGACCTGGACTTTCCCAGAAAATTAAATTGTGCTACAGCGCACACTCGTACACTGGCGAGTATAAACGCCTTGTGCTTGCATGCTTGTTTTTTTCTTTGTTTATTTTGTATGTGCTTGTTTGAAATAAATGCACAAGGTTAAGCGCAGCCACCTTACTTGAAACTTTTACACGCTTCAATGATCCCATCTCATGGTTGGCTTTCATCTTGTAAGTCTTGCCCTCCACGGCACTTACGTAACATTCTCGAGTCATTCACCGACTTCACCAATCGACCCATCTTTTTGCATCACCGCAAGGTCACATGGGTCTCTCATCTCAATTTATTCGATCAACTTCGATCAAATTCAACCACAACTGCGTTAGCATCCTTTAACAGGGAGCATCGCCACACGTCTTGTTTTCACACCACAAGATATCACTCAATATATATTCACGAACCTTCTTACTGCCAAAACAACAAAGGCACTACTACGATACTTCAACTTTCACGGAAATTTAGGTCTGGCCCAGACATAACCTACAGCATACCCCAGGTCTTCACGTCTAATCGTCTCCACCGCAGACAGGTTACTCCACATAGAGGGCTGCAGTCCCTCCCGTGAACTAACCATCTATATCCAGTGGTTCTTAGCATTAGACCCGTCAACCGTAGGTATCAACTGTAGCATTATTCCCACGCTAGACCCGTTTCTTTTTCCCGGGTTTCTTTCTCAAACATCTCGAAGCGCTACAACACCCAAACATTAGCCAAACCACTTCGCTAAATCGCTTTGACACTACTTTAACGAGATAAAGGGGCTTAAACCCCACTTGGGTGCAACACCCTAACAACTCTTATTACTAGCAGTTGAGTTGTTGAACTGGCCACAACTTTCGTCACCCTACCGCATTTCATAAATCCTTAGCCCCCTGACCATCTGCATAATCACTGTGTTGCCATGTGCTTTAGGCGAGCCAACACCTGGTCACCATCATCGTGTCACTACCATACACTGGCCCAACACTGGTTCCCCATCGTGTTGCCCTGTGCTTCAGAGAGTCAACACCCAATCATTATTACCGTGTTGCTCCCTTACACTGGTCCAACAACAGTTCCCAACAGCATGGGTCAGGTCCCACTCTGATCTATTTCGCACCCCGTAAATGTGACTTTCAGCCTTCCAGTCACACCTCTGATATCAAATCTGGCATGACTACCTCGCCACGCTCGTAGCCACTATCCTTACCAGGCTTCCTACTCGGCAAAAATCTATCGGATCATTACCGCGTTCCGCGATTCTTCCTTAGGACTACTCTAGATGTCCTATCCTTTACAGGAGATTCTTGGTCTAACTTGACCAAATTTCCTAAGGTGCTACTCCAGATCTTCCGCATCTGACCCTCATTTGCAGTTCACTAAATTGCTTAGGCCCATGGGCCACTTGCCCTCAACGCGAGCCAACTCATTAGTCCTCTGCCACACAGTCCATAGCATCAGATCCGTCACATTGAGCCCTGCACCCATAACATCAAAGCTACTAAAAGCCTTCCCGAACTACGATGGTTCCACCACCATCTTACCAAAGTCATCTTACTTGGTTACCCTTGCCTTGATAACCTCAAGCTCATACTATGAGCCTAGCTCCTTAGGACTCCACATCTCTTATCGCTTAAGAGACTCTCAAACCACTTTTCCTCTTGAGGCCTCATGATCTTACCCCATGAGATCATACCTCAAGCTCCGGCACCCATAACCATAAAGCACCTACCATTACCCTCCAAGTAAATCGAGACCTCTCGTCTCTCCTTGCACACCTACAGTGCATTTAGACACGACGCCCAGCTTGGCTTTCCAGCAGGCCTCTCTCAGGCTCCCATGACTTGGAATTTAAATTCGGGGCCTCCACATTACTCGCCATGCCCTTGTCCACTTGGCATCCAAAGTTGGCATTTCCATTGCGCGCATAGCCTATGGATGTCCTGTTGCCACAATTCGCTACCCTCGGCCCACTCACCGCTCATACCCTTCATTGGGTGACCTCCGCGTCTCCCATCAAGGGTCTCGAGACCTTAGGCGTCATCACGACCCCAAGTTTCATAATGAGGGTCTATTCACCTCTCGTCTCCCGACCTTAGGTGTCCCACCAGACCCCAAGCGTCATAACGAGAGTTTTGATTGACCCCTCATCCATCAATCACATGAACGGTCACTTGGCCCTACATAACCAGGACTTCTAACCCAAATGGCTCCCACACGCATATCAACGCATGCCCAACATCTTAATCCTGGATCTAGATTCCCTTGGATTCTAGCTCGACTCACTTGGGAGTTCCATCTCATGCAAACACCCACTAGGGTTCACTTGCCACACGCCTGTCATTCCCAATGATAGACCTCGTCTCATCAAGAAGCCAACTAGGGTCCACTCATACCCTAGACACATCCCCTCTGGGATTATCATAACAATACGATCACATCGCTTGATGCCAAATCTTTTTCCTTGAGCCTCGAGCTAACACCCACTTTAGCTCATTTTATCTCAAGCGCACGAGCCTTATTGCACCACTTCCAAGGGACAACTCTATTCCCTCGAACATGCTCGGCAAATCCCTAACATAGGGACGCTCCACTAATTCCCTCCCAGACTAGTCAAGACTCGGCTTCACGTCCCCACACGAGCCTCAACACTTAAATCTCAAGGAGTCCTTATCCTTAGAACATACCATACACCCAACTTCCAATATTCAGGGTTTCCTAACACGGACACCCACACTTGGGTTTCCGGTTCTTCTTTGCTCAACTCATATACCTCTCACAGGTATATCATCTCAATCCAGAGTATTTTCTCATCCCTAGAACAGGAATATCCAAACATACTATTGTAGACCTCAATAACTTGACCCAATCCCTTAGGGTCCTCGGTCCACATGTCCAACTTTCAAGGTTATCGGACCAACCATACATTGAAATCTCAAAATTTCAAATCAATTGTTCTCGACCCCAACTCAGCAGTTAAGACATTCTGACTTATATCCGAATTCATACCAGACATCATCGACTCGCTACTCTGGCAATCGCTCACATCAATCACTTAACCGACCATACTTAACACCCAAGCACGTTAGCCTTCCTCACTTATATAGCTAGCCATGCTCTGATACCAACTGTAACGACCCGCTCCCACTTACGGGTGCCACTAGTAAATAATCGACCGGATTACTCACCCGACTACCACAACTGAAGGGTTGGACTATGTTTCTACAAGAAACGCCCTAGGTGGGAACTAGGCTTCGTCCTTCCCTTCGCTCCACTCAGGAATCGATCCCAACTCAAATAAGAAAAATCCAGTGGACCAAGACCCGAAACCCGAGTGAGCTTCACCTCTCTTCGGCTCACCCCATAGCAAGCCAGAGGTGACCCAGGCATAAAGCTAGCATACAAACACTTCGCTGAGTATTGGGGATTTATGAGAACATACCTTGCTGATCTTGACTCGGTCCAAAACTTGGCTTTACCGACTATGCCACATTCAACAAGCAATCTCACAATCATCTATCACACTATGATGATTACATCAATTAAATACATTTAAGCTCAATAACACAGACATTTACTCACAAGGGTATACATACACCACGCCACCTGGCTACATACAAGCAATATTAAAAATACATAACTCGGGCAACTCAGCTAGTTGCCACAGCGGCCTCCCGGCGCCATCCCTGCTTGCATCCGGACTTGCATCATCTACACATGAGGTAAAACCTCATGAGTTATAAAGACTCAATAAGGGTGCAATGCATGTAAATGTGAATATAATCAAGTTTATGTATGCCGATGCATGCAAATGAGGCTAGGTCCACTCATCCTCACAACCCACTAAGGTTTGAGGCATCAACCTATCAACCCCCACCACACTAGTCCTCCATATGGCCATTGGTCCACTAGTTCTTGCATCACACAAGATATAACCACTACATGCCAATGCAACATAAAAACATTATCAAACACATTTACCAACTTGCAAGGCCACCTCCACATGGGGCCGTCCCTTACCTGGCTCGAAGCCTCAACTCTGCCTCAGCACGAACTCCAGCCCGAACACCGAGCTCTTCTAGGATCACCGTCTCCCCGGTTGGACCTAGATGCAACCACACACAAAATCCCAACTCCATTAACCTTTGACATTAAACCAATGCTCTCAACTATGCCGCACATCACCAAAATCATTCATTAACAAATTTCAAATAACCACAACACAGGGTTTAATCCAACTAATACTACCTAATTCATTATCTCACATAATGAGAATAATTAAATTAATTTACTTCAATTAATTCAAAAGAATTAATTAATTACCTCATTCAATTTGGAAGGAAAAATCGGCCAAACGCCCACGCCGACGTTGCTTCCCAAGCTGCCGTCTCATGCCTGAAATCCCATTCTCGAGCTTCCGGGACTTTTCCCAAATTTTCTAAAATTTTTCGGGATTTTCTCCTATTTTCTAGAATTTTCCATATTTCTTTATTTTCTTTTCCCTTCATTTTCTTTATTTTCTTCCTCCACTGTTCACTGTCTTCTTCCTTCTCCATTTCCCGCGCACACTCGGCTTCTTCTCAAGCACCCGCGCACAACAGCTCAGCTGCACACGTCGGCCGCTGCTGCCACTAGCACGCCACCGACTGCTGCTTCACGCAACCACGCCGCCCGCTAACTGGCCGCCACCGCCTCAGGCTGCCCCCAAGCCGCGAGCAGCCACCTGCGCGCATGGCAGCCATGGCTATTCCAGCCACCCACGCTAGCCAAGCCAGCACCCGCGTCATCGCTGGACGCCGCGACCACCGCCGATTGCCATCATCCGAGTTGCTGATGCCTCCTTCCTTGCTGTTTGGAGCATTGACAGAAGCCACATCCGCCATAGCCGCCTCTGCTCGCTGCCGTTGCTGCTTCCATGGCCGTCGCTACATCACGCAGCCTCTTGGCTAGCCATCTCTCCATCTCTTGATCTCTCTCTCACTCTCTCCTACAAGCTCTCTCTCTCGGCTTCTCGCGATCTTCGGCCAGGCTCCCTCTCTCTCTGTCTCTCGTTCTCTATTTCGGCCATCAAACGGCAGCCATGGTTGCTGCCTTCGGTTAGCACATCCAGCCAGCATCTCTCTCTCGCAAGCTCTCACTCGCGATCTCTCTCGCTTGCAATCGCACGCCCAGCCTCGAGCTCCCTCTCTCTCTCGCTGCCATTTCTCTTCTCTCGACTAAGACTCAAATAAGAGGAGAAAATCAGATTTCTTAATGGCCAAGCACTGTAGTTAGCTTGCCCTCCAAGCTCACGTGTATACTTATATATATACACCATTACACATTTGATCCTCTCTGATTTATAAATAACAGAGGCAAACTCCTAGGAAGCTTCAAGGAAGTTTCCTCTCACGGCACACACATATATACACCTATTACACATTAAACCCTCCTAATTCTCAAAATTCCACTTAAGAGAATTGATAATTGCACTTGGGGGATTTTATAATTACACTTGGACCCTCCCAAGATTTTAATTAGTTTCCCACAAGCAACTAAAACATTAATTCTCCAAAATTAATAATTAGACTTTTACTCGATAAAGCCAATTTCGTCCCTACGCCTGCACGGGACCTTAATTTGACCTGAAAACACTTAAGGGTTGCCTTACTCAGAAAACGGAACCACCCTTAGGGTCCCCTTAGCTTCCAGGAGGTCCCATCCGCCTATTCAGTATTGGCACCCACTCGGGCTTATACAAAATTTATTCTGAAAATTATTCCCGATCGGACTGCTTCCAGCGTCATTAATCTCATCTTGAGACGCTCGTCAATCTCTTGCCCTCTTCCCTAGACATCCAAGTCCCGAGGCACTCCCAGCCACCAATTCGACAAAGTTTATTAATTAATTTCTCGAGATTAACTCTTGGGCTTTACGGACCACCCGAGGTCCTGACAAAATAATCCAAAAATTATTTATTTTCAATACCATGTAATACCAAGTATTACGTTCCACCCTTCTTAAAGAATTTCGTCCTCGAAATTCACTTTGCCTTAATCTCTTACCCAAGATAATCACGTTCTCCGGCTACTCTCCGAATCCCCTGCTCGAGAATCTTGTAGCCGAACCACTTCTCAGCTTTTACCTCAGGTTATTCCCACCTCAAGGCTTCACTTAAGCATTTGATCCTTCACTTCTCGAGAAAGCTCTCGTGGGGAAGACCGTGAGCCTAAGGAACAACGAATGCGGTGCTTGCATGAGTGCTATGAGGTCGGGCCGAAGTGACATGGTTAGGGACCTCCCGAGAGGCGCTATGCGTGTGCCATTGAGAAAGCTCTCGTTGGAGGAGGCTAACGTGTTCACGAGGCACTTCGGAGTAGTTCTCGTTGTCTTCTCATACATTTTATAACTGATCATGCATCGATATAAACTGTTTTTGGAGTTTCTCACTAGAAGATTCATCTTCTAATTGGACTATGTCCCTGGAATATTCAAACGTTCCAGGTTTGACGAGCAGCTCTAAGGGAAAGGAGGTAGCTGAAGGATAAGCTTACTTTACTGCCTGTAGCATGTTTAGCATATCTATGTTTATGTGCAAACCTATGTAATTTTGGATCTGTTTAAGATGTTCGGTTATCACTTGATGATGTCCATGTAATATATTTTGTAGACGTCTTGAACAATTTTATGATAAATAAAGTATTATGGTTGTGAACCATATCAGGTTCGATCTAGCTTCCGCATTCGAGATTTTAACGCCTGTCTTAGCTATTCGATTATTGGGTTTGTTAAGCTGAGAAGGTGTAAATTTGGATTTTTGGGATATTGTGTGATGTATGACAACTATTGTGATATAAAAAAAAATTTATAATCCCGAAATCCTAAGATATAACATGCTCAAGAAATTTGGGGTGTTACAACACATCTCGAGCAACGATGCTAGTTTCCACAACAGTCTCCCGGCACCATCCCTGCTTGCATCTAGACTTGTAACATCTACACATGAGGTAAAACCTCATGAGTCATAAAGACTCAGTAAGGGTACAATGCATAAGTAAATGAAGCATAAGAAAGCATGTAATGCAAAATGCAATGCAAATGGGTAGTCTTCCATGTCCTCATAACCTCCATAGGTTAAGGCACCAACCAACCCCTCCCATATCCCTAGTCCTCCATATGGCCATAGGTACACTAGAACACAAATCATGCAAATATGATCATTACATGCAACTCATACAAAAACAATTACAAATGCAAGCAAACCCCACCACTTGGGGTTATCCCTTACCTAGCTCGAAGCCCCATCTCTGCCTAGGCGAGAATGCCAGCCCGAACTTCGAGCTCTTCTAGAATCACCTCCTTCTCGGTCGAACCTAGATACCAATCACACAAAACCCCATAATATCAAACATTAACCAATGCCTTCGCTTTTTCTTACACTGCAAAATCACTCATCAACACTATCTCCAAACAACACTAACCACGACATACACCAACCGTCAATAATTTCCAAACAACCCTGACCCAGGGTTTAATCCCACAAATAATTATTCTACAACATCTCAAATAAGGCAAATAACTAGAAAAGAAAATATATAAATTACCTCAATCCATCTAGAGGAGAAAATCGGCCAAATGCTCACATTGGCATCACCTCATGGGACGCCACTTTGAGCTCAAAACCCCCATTTTTGAGCTTCTGGTATGCTCCTTGAGTCCCAAGTTAATTTCCAAAATTTTTTGGACATTTTCTAACATTTATTTCCCATTTTCCTTTTTTTTTTTTCCAGAATTTCTTTATTTTCATTTATTTTTTTTTTCTTTCCCTTCATTTCTTCTCCCGCGCACCCCTGTTCTTCTTGCTTCTTCGTGCATGCACAACGCCTACGCGCATGGCCGCCAACCACCGGCCACCGCCGCTTGGCTTGTCGGCCATCCTAGCTGCTCCTGCCGCCGTCGCCGGCCTCGCATCCGCCGCCATCACCTACCTGCGTCGCCTCCTCGGCGGTTGGCTTCCCCGAGTGCACCGCAGCCGCTGCAACTCCCACGCATCTGCCATGGCCGATGGTCAAAGCTCTTGGTCGCCATATCGCAATCGCCTTGACCGCTCCTCCTCAAGCCGTTGCAACTGGCCAGCAATCGACCTGGCTCGCTGCTGCCGAGCTTCTTCGTCGACCATGGCGGCTGTTGCCATAGCCGATCGGCCATCAACTCTCTCTCTCTCTTTCTCTCTCTCATGATCTCACTCTCGCAATCTATCATTCTCCTTTGCTCTCTCTGCTTCACGGCCATTCTCTCAAGTGAGAGAACATATATTCGAATCCAATGCAAATAGCCACTGTAACGCATCCGATGCTTATATATATATATATTACAAATAACATATATTATTTATACTAAATTAAACATATTTAATTATACCATAAGACACATAATTATTTAATAATTGCACATCAACCCCACTAATACTCCATAATCCCACTTAGAGAATTTTAATGATCAC
The DNA here is from genome assembly GCF_014633365.1 of Diospyros lotus. NCBI lineage: Eukaryota > Viridiplantae > Streptophyta > Magnoliopsida > Ericales > Ebenaceae > Diospyros > Diospyros lotus. The sequence continues at coordinate 38,390,592 of NC_068343.1, read as the reverse complement.
ATTTAGACCCTCCAAGGTCTTAACTAATTGCCCTCAAGACACTAAAATCTTGATTTCCCAAAATTAAAAATCGTTCATTACTCGATAAGATCGATCTTATCCTTGTGCCTCCATAGGACCTTATCTTAACCTGAAAATACTGTAGGATTGACTTATTTATAAAACTGGGCCACCCTTCAGGCCCCTCTGACTTACCAATAATTTCTCGGTTGCTACTCGTGAATATTCAGTTTAGCCAATTATTTAAGCTTATATAGTAGTTGTATCGAAAATTATTTCCGATCTGACTTCTTTTAGCGTCATTAGTCTCATCTCAATACGCTCGACAATCCCTTGCCCCATTTCCTGGACATCTAAGTCTTAGGGTATTCTCGTTGTCGATTCGGTAATTTCCAAATTTATTTCTCGAAACTTACCTTAGCACCCGTCGGACCACTCACTAGCCAAATTACCAAAATGCCCTTCCCTAGGGCACCATCATTTCATTTCCCGCCTCTTTCACAAAGGGTACTCTTGGAATTTTATCTTATTTTCTAACACCGGTAACACGGGGTGTTACATTCCACCCCCCTTAAAAAGAATTTCGTCCTCGAAATTCTCTTTCACGATTCCTTTGCCTAAGATAATTTCGTTCTCAAGCTGCTTCCTCACTCCTACACTTAGGAATCTCACAGCTGTTAGTGTAGGTGCTCTAGACCCAATCAGATTGGGCATGTTGTACACTGACAATTGTAATCATGTTTATTATTTGAATAAGGAGTTGTTCAAATACACAAGAAGTCATTATATTAGTTTCTTATTATTATTATAATAACCGAATGAAACTAGATAGAAGTCCATCTGATGTATGCTGTGAATAATCTATAAAGATGTGAGATGATGCATCACAGTTTCTAGACATCATTAAACGTCCCAAGTCGTAGCAATGTCAAGAATGGACATTGACAATTGCGATAAGACATGTATGTGCTATGTTTTTGCTATGTGATAGCAATGGGGGTCTCACACCCATAGGACATGACTCACCAAGTACATAGGTGACCAATGTTGGAGAACGTGTCATTGGACATGACTCGCCATGAGAATCCATTTTGGTTATACGTTGATGGAATTCTCATACGAGATGGGTGTAACTAATCCTTGGACCTGAGGTTGTCACGGTCATCTCATAAGAAGACCGGTATGCTTTGACATTGTTTCGATGGGCCTAGACAAAGGCTACACGTGGGCGATCATTGGGTATATTGTGAGGCTTATGGAGATGGGTGCATAGCCAAGATGGGACTTGTCTATCTCTTGATAGAGGATGATGTATCTAAGACGCCTTCGGTGGATATTCACTTTAAATCCATGGCCATGGTGAAAGAAATCAATAAGGAGTTATTGATTCACTTTCTATTAAGTGAAGATATCCGAATGACCAAAGAAAAACTTATGTGATCATAATCAAGCAACACATTGCCAATTTGAGATCACATAGGATACATTGATGAGAGGATCGAATTACATGGTAACCATGCTTGTGAAAGGTTGTTGTTGCCAAAATACAACAATCTATTTTTAATTAGGGACAGACACAAGAGTCTCGGGAGTCCTGCCTTCACTGATGAGAATCTTGACGAGCAACTGGATCTGGCAGAGGTCCAGATCTGGTAATCCAACAGAGCTGATGGTCTGACAAGGCTGATGATCTGGTGGGCTAAGGATTTGGTGGCCTAAATGATCTGATGGCCTAATGATCTGGTGGCCTAATGATCTGGTGGCCTAAATGATCTGGTGGCCTAAATGATCTGGTGGCCTAATGATCTAGTGGCCTAAATGATCTGGTGGCCCAAGATGACCGGGTGACCTGAGGGTGACAAGTAGCCTTGGTGACCGAGTGACCTGAGGGTGACGAGTGGCCTTGGTGACCGGGTGACCTGAGGGCGGCGAGTGGCCTTGTTGATCGAGTGACCTGAGGGTGACGAGTGGCCTTGGTGATCGAGTGACCTGAGGGTGACGAGTGACCTTGGTGACCGAGTGACCTGAGGGTGACGAGTGGCCTTATTGACCAAGTGACCTAAGGGTGACAAGTGGCATTGGTGACCGAGTGACCTGAGGGCGACAAGTGGCCTTGTTGACCGAGTGACCTGAGGGCGACGAGTGGCCTACAAAACGAGAGCACCGTTAGGACGCGGGTGGGGGTCCCCGCGCAAACCCTCCGATGCTTCAATCAGATCTCGACAAAATATGAAATAATGCTTCAATAACTCAAAATTGCGTACCTTGTGATGAAGGCATGGTCTCATATTTATAGCCGAGGAGAGAGAGAAGACGTGCGAGAATTAGGGCGAGAATCTCGCAGCCCATTTCGATAATTTTGCGGCCCATCCGAGAGAGAAAAGAGGAGAGATTGGCCCAAGTCCACTCGACCATGACCAAGTGGGGGGGCCACTCGGTCATGACTGAGTGGGGGGCCACCCGATCATGCCTTCTTTTGCCCCTTTTCCTTGGCTCGGTTTTGAGTGGTTCCCATATCTCAACTTCAAGCCAGATTTTCACATTGATTAAGCTCGAATATCTCAAAACTCAAAACACAAACGTTGTAGATAATTCTCTTATCTTTCCAAAGGACTTTGAATCAGCTCAATTAGAGCTTGTATGAGAAAGTTATGGCCAAAAAACTAAGGCAGTGTCATACCCACTCGGCATAACCGAGTGGGTCATGAAAAGTAAGGGAAATTTGGTCTTCCCATGATCAAGTGAGGGGCCACTCAGTCATGATCGAGTGGGGGGCCACTCGTGAAAGTAAAGCATGATCGCTATGGGGCGAACAACGTAGTTCAAAAATTTTTGAACTTACCCCGATCCCGGCGATTGGATCAACGTCGAAATCAAATCATTCACAAACAAATAAATAAATCTAACCTTTAGATTATTGAGTCGTTCGCGGATTCGAGCCGTCCAAGCGTCCGGCCTCTAACTCGTGATACGCGGCACGCGTCCGTTGGCAAGGAGAGCAGAATAGGAGTGCTAACTCCTTCTCCTTTGTGCGGCTTGTGTATGGACGGAAAAAGAACGCCTTCATTTCGTATTGATGCCAAAAGAAACGAAGAAGAGTGAGCGGCAATACGTTTTTCAACTCTTGAAAAATGACACCAAAAACCCCTTATCATTTGGGCAACCCATAAATGGGTATTTATAAGCAGCTCTAGGGTTTCTTAAACCCTAATGGATATGGGCTAGCCCATTAATTCTAATTTAATTAGAATCTTAAGTGGGCTTATTCTAGTGCAACTAGAAATATAATTAAATGACCCAAATCCTTTTATAGGTTTAAATAAAATATTTTGGCCCAAATCTAATTCAAGTCCAAATATATTTTATTTAATATTTAGCCTAAATCTAATTTGGTCCAAATATAATATTTAATATTTGGCCCAAATCCAATTTAGTCCAAATATAATATTTATTTTAATATTTGGCCCAAATCCAATTTAGTCCAAATATAATATTTGACCCAAATCTAATTTAACCCAAATATTAACTTAAACCCAAATATATTTTATTTCCTATTTGCCACTCTATCAAATAGGAAATTATTAAATTAGAAACTCCTTCCTAATTTAATCAATTGCCATTTTAGGAAACTCTTTCCATTATGACGACCCCTCGCCATATCAACGTCATTGCGTCTATTTGTTCCTTTTCCGTGAGAACCTACTCTCCTGGTTTAAGCTAGGGACCGTGCCTATTGCGTATGACTCATTAGGCTTTCGAATATGTTGGTAATGTGTCGGTACAAACACATAAGACAAGATTGGCCTCTAGCAAGGCATCATGCCTACCCAATTATTCAGAAGGATTCATGATCCGCAAACAACCTTTCACAAGCATGGTTACTCTGTAATTCAATCCTCTCGTCAATGTATCTTATGTGATCTCAAGTATGGCGATGTGTTTCTTGATAACGATCACATGAGTTTTCTTTGGTCTTCCGGATATCTTCACTTAATTAGAAAGTAAATCAATAACTCCTTATTGATCTCTTTCACCATGGCCATGGATTTAAAGTGAATATCCACCGAAGGCGCCTTAGATACATCATCCTCTATCAAGGGATAGACGAGTCCCATCTTGGCTATGCACCCATCTCCATAAGCCTCACGATATCCCAACGATCGCCCACGTGCAGCCTTTGTCTAGGCCCATCGAAACGATGTCAAAGCATACCGGTCTTCTTATGAGATGACCGTGACAACCTCAGGTCCAAGGATTAGTTACACCCATCTCGTATGAGAATACCATCAACATATAACCAAAATGGATTCTCATGGCAAGTCATATCCAGTGACACGTTCTCCAACATTGGTCACCTATGCACTTATCTAGGCATCCCCATGCCTATGGGTGTGAGACCCCATTGCTATCATATAGCAAAAACATAGCACATACAAGTCTTATCGCAATTGTCAATGTCCATTCTTGACATTGCTACGACTTGGGACATTTAATGATGTCTAGAAACTGTGATACATCATCTCACATCTTTATAGATTAATCACAGTATACATCATATGGACTTCTATCTAGTTTCATTCGGTTATTACAATAATAACAAGAAACTAATAGAATGACTTCTTGTAAATTTGAACAACTCCTTATTCAAATAATAAACATGATTACAATTGTTAGTGTACAACATGCCCAATCTGATTGGGTTTAGAGCACCTACACTAACAACTCGTTCATGCCTTCTTTTTGGCTTTTGTCTTGGTTCGGGTCCATCTTCCTTCAATACTTGACTCTAAGCCTTAACAGTTCAGGTGCATCAACTTCATGCCCAATTTACACCTTGATTCAGCTCGAATCTCTCAAATCTCAAAACATAAAAGTTGTAGATAATTCTCTTATCTTTCCATAGGACTTTTAATCATTTCAATCGGAGCACATACGAGAAAGTTATGTTTGAAAAACCAAAATAGTGTCATACCCACTTGGCATAACCGAGTGGGCCCTCCCCACTTGGTCTCGGCTCGACCTCTTTCTCCTTCGGTTTATTTCCTTGATCTCCTACAACTCGTTAAGCCTTTGGGCTTCATCTCCATGTCTCACGAATTTTTTAGGTCTTGTAATACTCCAAGTTTGTAGGGCATATCAATTGCTCCCTACTCTTTTAGCCGGAAGGTTCGGGTGAAAGAGTATCTTGTCCTGTAAACTTTTGACCATTACTTCTCTTTTAGTTGTTTCATCTTCTACACATCCTCTTGAGCTTCTTTGCACGCCGTGCTTTTAAATTTCTGGGCTCTAGAGATTTTCAATTCCTTTGCAGTAGTATGAGGTACATATACTAGTAAGTTCGCTTTCCATAGATGTTTAACTATGCATCGAACAATGAGTTTGATTTTGCTCCCAGTTATGGTGTTATGCATAGGACAATAAATTTGCACTTTCTTTTCCCTTGTTGTCGGGCGGTGAGCAAGACAATGGGTTTGAGTTCATTTTTCCCTCGTTGCCGAGCTGTGAGCAGGGCAACAGGCTTGAATGTACTTTTACCTCATTGCTGGGCCATGAGCGGGGCAATGGGTTTGAATGTACTTTTACCTCGTTGCCGGGCTATAAGCGGGACAACGGGCTTGAATGTACTTTTACGTCATTACTAGGCTGTGAGCGGGGCAACGGGCTTGAATGTACTTTAACCTCATTACCAGGCTGTGAGCGGGGCAATGGGTTTGAATGTACTTTTACCTCGTTGTCGGGCTATAAGTGGGACAACGAGCTTGAATATACTTTTACCTCATTGTTGGGCTGTGAGCGGGACAATGGGCTTAAATGTACTTTTACCTCGTTGATGGGTTATAAGCGGGACAATGGACTTGAATGTACTTTTACCTCATTGCCGGGCTGTGGGTGGGGCAATGGGTTTGAATGTACTTTTACCTCATTGCCGGGCTATAAGCGGGACAACAGGCTTGAATGTACTTTTACCTCATTACTAGGCTGTGAGCGGGGCAATGGATTTGAATGTACTTTTACCTCGTTGTCGGGCTATAAGCGGGACAACAGGCTTAAATGTACTTTTACCTCATTGCCGGGCTGTGAGTGGGACAATGGGCTTAAATGTACTTTTACCTCATTGTCGGGCTATAAGCGGGATAACGGGCTTGAATGTACTTTTACCTCATTGCCGGGCTGTGAGTGGGACAATGGGCTTAAATGTACTTTTACCTCATTGTCGGGCTATAAGCGGGACAACGGGCTTGAATTTATTTTTCCATCATTGTCGGGCTGTGAGCGAGGCAATGAGTTTGAATGTACTTTTACCTTGTTGTCGGGCTATAAACGGGATAACGGACTTGAATGTACTTTTACCTCATTGTCGGGCCATGAGTGGGGCAATGGGTTTGAATGGACTTTTATCTCGTTGTCGGGCTATAAGCAGGACAATAGGCTTGAATGTACTTTTACTTCATTGCCGGGCTGTGAGCAGGACAATGGGCTTAAATGTACTTTTACCTCGTTGCCGGGCTATAAGCGGGACAACAGGCTTGAGTTTATTTTTCCCTCGTTGTCGGGCCGTGAGCGGGGCAACAAGCTTGAGTTTGTTTTTCCCTCGTTGTCGGGCCATGAGCGGGGCAATGGGCTTGAGTTCATTTTTCCCTCGTTACCGGGACGTGAGCGGGGCAACGGGCTTGAGTTTGTTTTTCCCTCGTTGCTGGGCCGTGAGCGGGGCAACGGGCTTGAGTTTATTTTTCCCTCGTTGCCAGGCCGTGAGCGGGGCAATGGGCCTGAGTTTATTTTTCCTGTAAGCAGAGCATAGCAAACAAAGTTTCACAAAGCAATGTGTAATGAAAATGCTTATATTTTTTGAATTAAGTGAGTACATCCACTGTTTCATTTTGGGTCTTATTGTTGCCTCTGAGCACGAAATGTTTATTTTCTCGTTCTTTAACATAGGCTCTCTTCAATGTGTCTGAATTTTGCTACCAGTTTTCTCTTTGATGGCATTAATGGTGAATAACTGCCTTCTTCTAAGGCATGTCCTTTCGTGGCTTGTCTCGATGGAATAGGAGGAGTCCCCTGCCATAGTTTCACCTCCCGAGATGACATGTATGGGCTCATGAACTGGTTCATTGTCTAGAGGTGGATTCTCTCCGTAATCCCTTCCTCTCTCTTGACATCTCTGATTTGATCTCCCCCGCTCTTCCTATCTATCTTCTCCTCTTCGAGGCTCACTATCTTTGACCTGTACGTACCTTTGAAGATGTCCTTCACGAACTAGCATCTCAATCTGATCTCTTAACTCCCGACACTGGTCAGTGCAATGACCATGGGTTCTTTAATATCTACAATATTCTTCTCTATTCTTCCCCATGGGATAGTTGATGTGCCCAAAATGCCAAAGAGAAAAAGAGAAAACCCAGCACCTTCCTGTTGATAAGAAAACTCGCCACAACAAGAAAACACTAGGGTTGATTCGCCGCACTCTTAGAAAGAAGAAGGAAGAGTGATAAGAATCCAAGGAAATTCGCCACTAAGCAAAAGAAAGCTTAGATAAGAATTTATAAAAATGCTTTCTGCATGCAGATGAAAATGTTGATTAACAAAAAACGTACATAAGAGGAACCATATAAATACTAGTCTTGGAACATCCCTCCAAGCATGGGAAACATAAAAAAAAAAAACTCTTGGAACATCCCTCCAAGCATGGGAAACAGAAACATTAAAACTAAGTGGGAGACATAATAAACAAAGCCTTAAATGCTTCAATTCTCCATAAATCTGAAGCTTAGGAAATGGAAGAGATTAAAGCCAAAGTGGGAGACAAAGCCATAAATGTGCTTTGATTCCCCATAAATTTGAATTCCCGCTTCTTCATAATGTTCTGCCAAGCAAACTTAAATCGGCCATAAATCATAGTTGGAATTTCGAAATTGCGTTCATGAATACAAGAAATTGTTACTAAGATTGTGAGTTTTCCAATGACATATGGCACGCCTCTTAACTCCAAGCCATCAAAGAGATATGAAGGTTCCAAGATTCCTTTCTGATTAATTTCACGGCTGATCTTCCAAGCAAGTAAGCAAAGTGATTAATTTGGGCTTTAATTCCTCCAAGTGGGCTGGACTCTTTCCAATGAATAACTCAAATTCCTTTTGTAATTGCTTAGCCCTTGAACGTGTAATTGGCTCATCACTTGTAATTTCATGTCCTTGGTCAGCCTTTGCCTTAACTCCCTTATGATTCACATTAATAATCAACCTTTTTCGGGAGTCTAATAAGACCTGACCCTTCGATGGCTGCAAGTATGGTTGATCGAGGTTGGAGAAGTTTGGTGTAATGGTGGAACTGGGGCTGAGGTATATCTAATCCCCTAACCCACCTAGAGTCCTCTTTAACATTGCTTTCCTTCCTTTTTTTCTCTCTACCCTCATTCCCACCTACAACACTCATAACTTCGGTATGGAGCACGTATTTATTTGCTCTAGTAAACAAATTTGCTAGGGAAGTTGGTGGGTCCAAAGATAATGATTCTTGTAGGGGAGTTAGTCGTGTTCCGTGTAACATAGCAGACACTGCCATTACAATTGGTAAATCATGAACTTCGAGGGTGGCGTTCCAAAATCTATCCACATACTGACGCAGAGTTTCTTTGTTCCCCTGTCGAATACTGAGCAAGTATGTGGCGTTCTTTTTCTTCGACTATTAATCATAAATGCCTTAACAAATTCTATTCTGAGCTGATCAAATGAAGAGATAAAGGCCTCAGGTAAACTGTTGAACCATGTCCGGGCATGCCTTGATAAAGTTAAGGAGAAAGCTCGACACATTATGTCATCGTCCCATCCGTGCCATATCATCAATGACTCATAGCTTTGAATGTGATCATAGGGATCATCCTTGCCTGAATAGGGGTGATTTAAGGCATCTTGAATTTTCTAGGCAGTGGCTTATCCAATAAATCTATAGTAAACGGACATTTTCTGCGTTGTTGCTCCTCCATGGCTGGGATCAATTTCTTTCATTCAAGTACTTCTTCAACTACCATTTTTATGTCATCTCGTATACTTGCTGTTATTTGGTTATGATGTCTTGTTGGAGTGCCAGGCCCAGTTTCATGGTATCTCCGTCTTTGGGCGCTTCTAGCCCTGTTTTCCTTTCATGGGCTCTCATTTCTTCGGGGCATGGCGTGAGGATTCTTCCTTGGTGGTGGTGATCTATCCTCCTGATAAGGAGTGGATCGGGAATGAGAATTGGGAGTGGCCTCTTGATAGGAATCAGCTCCCACCTCGGGCTGAGGCTTAAGTGGTGGCATAAACTTTTTCAAGGTATCGGGCAACGTCCCTCAAGGCATCATACCTTGGAGTATACCAGCCATGTCTCGAAATGCCTGCATGCCCTCAACATGTTGTTGTCTCAATGCTTCATACTCTTCACATGGGACGATACGCGGTGGCTTTCGTGAAGTCCCCGCTTGATCAGTAGGAAGTGGCCCTGAGACGATGTTAAGTGGAGGTGGGACTGATTGGTTCGCCACCTGCTGGCTCGGGGAAATGAAGTGATCACCTCCTTGGGGTTGAGCATTATGATGGGGCGGAGGTGATCCTTGTGGGTGAGAATCAGGAATAATGGGAGGCACTCCCCCTTGTTGAGAGTTCCATGGTGGTAGGCATGTTTCTACGCCTTGAGAGAGAGTTCGTCGGTGTCCACGGGTGTTTGTCATTCTTAAGTTGACTTTTTGTCTTGAGTTTCCCACAGACGGCGCCAATTGTTATTGCCAAAATACAACAATCTATTTTTAATTAGGGACAGATACAAAGAGTCTCGGGATTCGTGCCTTCACTGATGAGAATCTTGACGAGCAACTGGATCTGGCAGAGGTCCAGATCTGGTAATCCAACAGAGCTGATGGTCTGACAAGGCTGATGATTTGGTGGGCTGATGATCTGGTGGCCTAAGATCTTGTGGCCTAAATGATCTGGTGGCCTAATGATCTTGTGGCCTAAATGATCTGGTGGCCTAATGATCTTGTGGCCTAAATGATCTGGTGGCCTAATGATCTGGTGGCCTTAATGATCTGGTGGCCCAAGATGACCTGGTGACCTGAGGGCGACGAGTGGCCTTGTTGACCGAGTGACCTGATATAACACCCTATATTTTCGTGAAATTTCCACGTATTATAAGTGAGTTAAAATACCAAAAAATATGTTTGAAATGGCAACAAGTGACCGAATCAGTCGCAGGGAGTGCCCTAGAGCTTAGATACCTAAGGACAAAGGTATAATTTTAACGAGCGTCTCGAGGTGAGACTTATTGCACTGAAAGAAATCAAATCAGAAATGGTTTTCGGTTAAGCTAAGTTATAACCTAAAAATACCGAATAATGGTAAAGGGCTTCCGTGAGACTCCTATACTCCAAATCCTATTTTTTATTCTCTTATGAGAGACTTCTATTGCATGAGACGTGTTTCGTGAAGTTCTTACACATAAACGCTTGTTATTCTCTTACGTGAAATCATGTTGCATATATGAACTGTACTTTTCTAAAAAATATATGTTGTTGGCTTTTTTAACTGTTGCATTTATAAAATTCGTGTGGCCATACTGTTGTACCTATCTGTTGTTGGCCGAGGGCAAAAGTCGGATATCTCCCGAGAGGCGCTATGCGTGCGCCATCGAGAAAGCTCTCGTGGGGAAGACCGTGAGCTTAAGGAACAACGGATGTGGTGCTTGCATGAGTGCTATGAAGTCGGGCCAAAGTGACATGGTTAGGGACTTCCCGAGAGGCGCTATGCGTGCGCCATTGAGAAAGCTCTCGTTGGAGGAGGCTAACGTGTTCACGAGGCACTTCGGAGTAGTTCTCGTTGTTTCCTCATACATTTTATACTTGATCATGCATCGATATAAACTGTTTTTGGAGTTTCTCACTAGAAGATTCATCTTCTAATTGGACTATGTCCCTGGAATATTCAAACGTTCCAGGTTCGACGAGCGGCTTTAAAGGAAAGGAGGTAGCTGAAGAATAAGTTTAATTTGCTGTCTATAGCATGTTTAGAATATTTTCATTTATATGCGAACCTATGTATGTCTTGGATATGTTTAAGACGTTCAGTTATATCTTGCGAGAGATGATGTCCATGTAATTCATTTTGTAAACGTCTTGAACAATTTTATGATAAATAAAGTATTATGGTTGTGAACCATATCAGGTTCGATCTATCTTCCGCATTCAAGATTTTAACGCCTATCTGAGCTATTCGATTATTGGGTTTGTTAAGCTGAGAAGGTGTAAATTTGGGTTTTTGGGATATTGTGTGATGTATGACAACTATTGTTATATGAAAAATTTTTATATTCCTGAAATCCTAAGTTATAACACGCTCAAGAAATTTGGGGTGTTACAGTTGGTATCAGAGCGAACCTAAGGAAAAGTTCGCATGTGGCTAGATGAGTAAAGCCACCGTAAGTTTTAGGAATTAGGTTAGGATTTTTAAAATATTTAGTGGCATACTCTTGTTGCTTATTCAATTTGAATTGAACCGTGCCACGATGATTTAATAGACCGCCCTGTCTTCTTGCTAGATGGTGAATACAAGAAGGAACAGGCGCGAGAGAGGCAATGGCGAAGAAAGCAACACCAACCCGCACCCAGGAGGTGGTGTGGAAGGTCAAAGAGATGCACGAGCTAACCTCGGTGAAGGCCGGATAGATAGGATTGAAAGAATCCTTGAAGGAATGGCTGGGCGAATTTTGGAGTTGCAGCCCGAGCAAAGAAGAGTAGACTCCTTGGAGAGGTATCTACGACAAAATCCGCCAGTGTTTCGAGGAAAACCAGCAGATGACCCGGCAATCAGTGAATACTGGTTGGACTAGACCGAGAAGATCCTACAAAGATTGAGAATCTTGAATGAGGACAAGGTCGAGTGTGTGACCTATATGCTGGAAGAGGAAGCTGCCCAATGGTGGAGGTCTATGCAGCGAGCGATACCTAACCGGACGGGATCTCAAGGGTCGGCGACAGATGTAGAATTGGGGGAGGCACCCCAGATGTCATGGGAACGATTTAAGGAATTATTCAATGGGAAATTCTTTCCCACTTGCTGGAAGTTGGCTAGAGCTCGAGAGTTCATGAACTTACGCCAAGGGCCAAATATGTCTGTGGCTCAATACGAGGCTGAATTTTTGCGGTTAATCAAGTATATGCCGCTGTACGGGATGGACGATGTGGAGAAGGGACGAAAATTCCTACAAGGCTTGCGAATTGAATTTCAACAGCTGATGAGCCTGGTCCATGTGGAGTCTTATGCAGACATAGTTTTCAAGGCTATGACCGCCGAGGAGAATATGACGCGGGTAGCAGAACTAAAGGCCACGACGATTCAAGCTGGTGGACAATCAGAGAAATCTCACTCAACTATGGGACCTCGGGATGGGAAGATCGTGAAAAAGGGCAAGGCGTGCTTTAAATGCAAGAAGAGGCACCCGGGCAAGAGGTGCGATGGCCAAAGTATTGTCTGTTACACCTGTGGACAACCCGGGCATACTTCCAGAAATTGCTCGAAGGGAATGGTCCAAGAAGGTAAAGCTATAGCAGCAACACCAGTGAGCGTGATCTGCTACAATTGCAACCAGTACGGGCACATCTCGAGGAATTGCCCGAAGAAGAAAGAGCAGCCACTAAAGATTGAAGAGGGAAAAGGGACCAGACAGGGACGAGTTTATAACTTGACCAAGGAGGACGTAGAGGCGAATCCTGCAGTTATCCAAGGTACTCTCTTCATTTTGGATACTCCTGTGCATGCATTGATAGATCCAGGGTCTACTCATTCTTTTATATCACATGCTTTGGCTGGGAGTTTGAGAGTAGAAACCGAGTCTATGGGGTGTCTTATGGTGATTTCGACACCTATGGGAAAAAGTATAAAATCCTCAGAAATGGTGAGGGGATGTGAAATTAGCCTGAGTAATGTTTGGTTCCAGGCTGATCTGATTCTGTTAGAAGTATATGACTTTGACATAATCTTGGGGATGGACTTCTTGTCCAAATATGACGCCAATATAGACTGTCGTAGGAAGATAATGACCATAAGAAAACCCAAGGGAGGGTGGGTTAAATTTCGGGGACAAGGCGACCCCGAGGTCATAAAGATGATTTCGGCAATGAAGGCAGCAAAGTTGTTGAGCCGAGGAGCTCATGGATTCATAGCTTATGCTCAGTTAGAAGAAAGAGAGGTACCGAAACTCAATGAGGTGCGAGTAGTACGAGAATATGATGACGTGTTTCCAGAAGAGTTACCAGGACTACCTCCACCCCGGGAAATTGAGTTCTCAATTGAGTTAGTGCCAGGAACCCAGCCGATATCAATTCCGCCATACCGAATGGCTCCGGCGGAGATGAAAGAATTAAAGAGTCAGCTGCAGGAGTTGACTGATAAGGGGTTCATTAGGCCAAGCACGTCGCCATGGGGCGCACCAGTACTATTTGTAAAGAAGAAAGACGGGAGTCTAAGGATGTGCATTGACTACCGTCAGCTAAATAAGGCCACGGTAAAGAACAAGTATCCACTTCCAAGGATAGACGAGTTGTTTGATCAACTACAGGGAGCAAAGGTGTTCTCGAAGATTGATTTGAGATCCAGATATTATCAACTGAGAATTAAACCAGATGATGTTCCGAAGACGGCATTTCTGTCGAGGTATGGCCATTTTGAGTACTTTGTAATGCCATTCTGATTAACTAACGCTCCAGCAGCATTTATGGATCTTATGAATAGGGTATTCAAGTCCTACCTGGATCGATTTGTGATCGTCTTCATAGATGATATATTGGTGTATTCTTCAAATGAAAGTGACCACGAGGAGCACTTGAGAATAGTGCTAGGAACCCTCAGGAAACACCAATTGTATGCCAAGTTCTCGAAGTGCGAGTTCTGGCTTTCCCAAGTGGCATTTCTTGGGCATGTGATCTCAGCCGAAGGAATCTCAATGGATCCAGCTAAGATTGAGGCTGTTCGAGGATGGAAGCAGCCGACATGTGTGACCGAAGTACGAAGCTTTTTGGGATTGGCAGGCTACTATCGAAGATTCGTGGAAGGGTTTTCGAAGATAGCTGCACCTATGACGAAGCTCATACGAAAGGAGGTCAAGTTTGAATGGACTGCCAAGTGCGAGGAAAGCTTTCAAGAGCTCAAAGACAGACTGACCTCGGCACCTGTTCTGGCAATGCCTAGTGGGCCCGGTGGATATGTTGTATACACCGATGCCTCGAAGGTTGGTTTGGGTTGTGTATTGATGCAGCATGGTCAGGTGATCGCATATGGATCACGCCAATTGAAGAGACACGAAGTGAACTACCCAACACATGACTTGGAGCTGGCAGCGGTGGTATATGCTCTGAAGCTATGGAGGCACTACCTATATGGAGAGACGTTCGATGTATTCACAGACCACAAAAGTCTAAGGTATGTGTTCTCGCAGAAAGAGTTGAACATGAGGCAGCGACGCTGGATGGAGTTCCTGAAGGACTACGACTGCACCATCTTGTATCACCCGGGGCGTGCCAATGTGGTAGCTGATGCTTTGAGTAGGACTGTGCCTACTGTTATGGCCGGGTTGATGGCCCAGGAGTGGCTGTTGATTGAGGCTTTTAGCCTGATGACGGTGAGTGTAGTACCGAAGGGATCTTCTGTCCTAGTAGCTGGCCTGGCAGTTCAACTGGATCTGGAGACCGAAATACGGGAGGCTAGTGGGAGTGACCGGCGTATACGTCTATGGGTAGACGAGCAAGGCCAGCCCAAGAGTTCAGATTTTGAGATGCGAAATGGCATTCTCAGGTTTCGGGGTAGAGTGTACGTGCCAAACCTTCGGGAGTTGAGGCAGAAAATTTTGGATGAAGCCCATAGAGCTAAGTATACCGTGCATCCAGGAGCCACGAAGATGTATCGAGATCTTCGAGAAATCTACTGGTGGCCTGGGATGAAGGCCAGCGTGGCAAGGAGAGTGGCACAATGCGATATATGCCAAAGGGTAAAGATTGAGCACCAGAAACCTGCAGGGTTGATGAGACCTTTGGAAGTTCCCGAGTGGAAATGGGAACATATCACGATGGATTTCGTGACAGGATTTCCAAAGAGCCGAAGGGGAAATGATGCCATTTGGGTGGTGGTAGACAGGTTGACAAAGTCAGCCCATTTCCTGCCTACGAGGATGGATCAATCGGTACGAAAATTTGCAGAGCAGTACGTGAAGGAAATTGTACGACTCCATGGTGCACCGGTAAGTATAGTTTCAGATCGGGACCCAAGGTTCACCTCAAGGTTTTGGGAGAGTTTGCAGGAATGCATGGGGACTCAGCTAAAATTGAGTACGGCTTATCATCCCCAGACTGACGGGCAATCAGAGAGGACAATTCAAACGCTTGAAGATATGTTGAGATCCTGTGCCCTTGATTTTGGAGGGAATTGGGAGGAGCATCTGCCATTGGTAGAATTCGCGTACAACAATAGTTACTATGGCAGCATTGGGATGGCTCCTTATGAGGCTTTGTATGGAAGGAAGTGTCGGTCGCCTATCTGTTGGACCGAAGTAGGGGAACGACAGATGTTGGGGCCCGAGCTTATGCAACAGACTACCGATAAGATTCGAGTAATCCAAGAGAGGATCCGAGCAGCGCAAAGCCGACAAAAATCTTACGCAGATCAAAGAAGAAGGGATCTAGAGTTCGAGGTGGGAGATCTAGTGTATCTCAAGGTGTCGCCCCAGCATTTGGTGACGCGTGGAAGCGGTAAAGGAAAGCTGAAGCCAAGGTATATAGGACCATATCCGATTGTGGAAAGAGTCGGACCTTTGGCCTATCGATTGGAGCTTCCAACTAGCTTGTCTGGGATTCATAATGTGTTCCACGTCTCCCAACTTCGAAGGCATGTGCCAGATCCAACCCTCGGAGTTCGAGTGGAGACAATTGAACTAAGGGATGACTTGACCTACCCGGAGTCACCTGGAGCAATTTTAGATCGTCGGACTCAAGTGTTGCGAAATAAAGAGATTCCGTTAGTGAAGGTTCAGTGGGGAAAGCACTCGGATGACGAGGCAACGTGGGAACTTGAGGAAACAATTAGGAAGAAATATCCTCATTTGTTCGAGGAAATGGAAATAGAGTAGGAAATTTTTTTTCCAGAAATTGTATTCCAGAATGCCATAATTATTTAACCTTCAATCAATTTGAGTATATTTCAAATTTCGAGGACAAAATTCTCTTAAGGGGGGGAGAATATAACACCCTATATTTTCGTGAAATTTCCACGTATTATAAGTGAGTTAAAATACCGAAAAATATGTTTGAAATGGCAACAAGTGACCGAATCAGTCGCAGGGAGTGCCCTAGAGCTTAGATACCTAAGGACAAAGGTATAATTTTAACGAGCGTCTCGAGGTGAGACTTATTGCACTGAAAGAAATCAAATCAGAAATGGTTTTCGGTTAAGCTAAGTTATAACCTAAAAATACCGAATAATGGTAAAGGGCTTCCGAAAAATCGTATATATTGAGTAATTTTGAGTTAATAATTCTGGGATTTTAAGTATCTCGATAAATTTGATGTTTGAGGGTATAATTCTAATTAGAGAAATTATCGAAACGAAAGAATGATGAAATTATGAGCTTAGGTGGTGAAATGTTAAAGTTGAAAACTTGAAATATGGGCCAAAGTGTTATTTGAAAGAAGTTTAGGGTTTTAGCTTGGATTTCAAAAGATGGATTAATTCTAGTTTTGGATTTCAAAAGCCACTCAATTATGGCTTTGAGTCTTTGGAGTCCATGGCTAAGATTGTGACAAGTGGCATAACACCATTGGTTGAAGGATTCTATAAATAGGCACCTTGAGTTGCTCTCAAACCATTCCAAACAAATTTGAGGAGTTAAGCACTCTAAGAGGAGGAGCTTACTCTAGAGAGAGAGAAGGAGGTTCGGCAAGAAGGCGGGGAAGAAAGCAGCGAAGAAGCGGCGGAGAACGAGCCTCGTCGGAGTTGCGGGTCTTCGCCGGAATTCACCAAAATCAGTCAATAAAAAGGTGAGGTAAGTCCAATTTTTTTTGATAATCTTGTAGAGGGGGAAGATAGGGTTGCGTAGGTTCAAACGGGGGTCGAATCGGAGTTAAAACGAGGGAGATATGGCCGAAATACCAAACCGACACGTTGCTGTTCGGAATCTGGTGCCTGCGCGTGAGTTACACGCGCCAAATAATGGCTGCGCGTGGGGGCGCGTGGCCAGCCTTCTTGGGGCGCGTGAGGGCGCGTGAAAGGTCCTTTTTACATGAAAGTTTTCAGTTATACCCCTACTTTAATACCCTTCAACTATGTGTAAAAATATTTGAGGTTAGATTTACCAAAATACATATTTTTTGCAGAAACCTAGGCCGTTTGCTATAAATTATATCGTCGAAGAGATAACTCAATAAGGTGAGACTCCGTGAGACTCTGTGAGACTCCGTGAGACTCCTATACTCCAAATCCTATTTTTTATTCTCTTATGAGAGACTTCTATTGCATGAGACGTGTTTCGTGAAGTTCTTACACATAAACGCTTGTTATTCTCTTACGTGAAATCATGTTGCATATATGAACTGTACTTTTCTAAAAAATATATGTTGTTGGCTTTTTTAACTGTTGCATTTATAAAATTCGTGTGGCCATACTGTTGTACCTATCTGTTGTTGGCCGAGGGCAAAAGTCGGATATCTCCCGAGAGGCGCTATGCGTGCGCCATCGAGAAAGCTCTCGTGGGGAAGACCGTGAGCTTAAGGAACAACGGATGTGGTGCTTGCATGAGTGCTATGAAGTCGGGCCAAAGTGACATGGTTAGGGACCTCCCGAGAGGCGCTATGCGTGCGCCATTGAGAAAGCTCTCGTTGGAGGAGGCTAACGTGTTCACGAGGCACTTCGGAGTAGTTCTCGTTGTTTCCTCATACATTTTATACCTGATCATGCATCGATATAAACTGTTTTTGGAGTTTCTCACTAGAAGATTCATCTTCTAATTGGACTATGTCCCTGGAATATTCAAACGTTCCAGGTTCGACGAGCGGCTTTAAAGGAAAGGAGGTAGCTGAAGAATAAGTTTAATTTGCTGTCTATAGCATGTTTAGAATATTTTCATTTATATGCGAACCTATGTATGTCTTGGATATGTTTAAGACGTTCAGTTATATCTTGCGAGAGATGATGTCCATGTAATTCATTTTGTAAACGTCTTGAACAATTTTATGATAAATAAAGTATTATGGTTGTGAACCATATCAGGTTCGATCTATCTTCTGCATTCAAGATTTTAACGCCTATCTGAGCTATTCGATTATTGGGTTTGTTAAGCTGAGAAGGTGTAAATTTGGGTTTTTGGGATATTGTGTGATGTATGACAGCTATTGTTATATGAAAAATTTTTATATTCCTGAAATCCTAAATTATAACACGCTCAAGAAATTTGGAGTGTTACACCTGAGGGTGACGAATGGCCTTGGTGACCGAGTGACCTGAGGGTGACGAGTGGCCTTGGTGACCGAGTGACCTGAGGGTGACGAGTGGTCTTATTGACCAAGTGACCTAAGGATGATGAGTGGCATTGGTGACTGAGTGATCTGAGGGCGACGAGTGGCCTTGTTGATCGAGTGACCTGAGGGCGACGAGTAGCCTACAAAACGAGAGTACCGTTAGGACTCAGGTGGGGGTCCCCACGTAAACCCTCCGATGCTTCAATCAAATCTCGAGAAAATATGAAATGATGCTTCAATAACTCAAAATTGCGTACCTTGTGATGAAGGCATTGTCTCATATTTATAGTGGAGGAGAGAGAGAAGACGTGCGAGAATTAGGGTGAGAATCTCGCGGCCCATTTTGATAATTTCGTGGCCCATTCGAGAGGGAAAAGAGGAGAGATTGGCCCAAGTCCACTTAACCATGACTGAGTGGGGGGTCACTCGGTCATGACCGAGTGGGGGGCCACCCGATCATGCCTTCTTTTGCCCTTTTCCTTGGCTCGGTTTTGAGTGGTTCCCATATCTCAACTTCAAGCCCAATTTTCACATTGATTCAGATCGAATCTCTCAAAACTCA
This sequence comes from Diospyros lotus, assembly GCF_014633365.1. Lineage (NCBI taxonomy): Eukaryota > Viridiplantae > Streptophyta > Magnoliopsida > Ericales > Ebenaceae > Diospyros > Diospyros lotus. The sequence continues at coordinate 38,371,507 of NC_068343.1, read as the reverse complement.
AAACACAAAAGTTGTAGATAAGTCTCTTATCTTTCCATAGGACTTTGAATCAGCTCAATCAGAGCTTGTATAAGAAAGTGACGGTAAAAAAACTAATGCAGTTTCGTACCCACTCGGCATAACCGAGTGGGTCATGAAAAGTAAGGGAAATTTGGTCTCCCCATGACCGAGTGGGGGGCCACTAGTTCATGACTTCTTTTTGGCTTTTGTCTTGGTTCGAGTCCATCTTCCTTCAATACTTGACTCTGAGCCTTAGCAGTGCAGGTGCATCAACTTCATGCCCAATTTACACCTTGATTCAGCTCGAATCTCTTAAAACTCAAAACATAAAAGTTGTATATAATTCTCTTATCTTTCCATAGGACTTTCAATCATTTCAATCGGAGCTTATATGAGAAAGTTATGTCTAAAAAACCAAAATAGTGTCATACCCACTCGGCATAACCGAGTGGGCCCTCCCTACTTGGTCTCGGCTCGACCTCTTGCTCCTTCGGCTTATTTCCTTGATCTCCTACAACCCGTTAAGCCTTTGGGCTTCATGTCCATGTATCACGAATTTTTTAGGTCTTGTAATACTCCAAGTTTGCAGGGCATATCAAAGGTTATTTGCGGATTATGAATCCTTCTGAATAATTGGGTAGGAATGATGCCTTACTAGAGGCCAATCTTGTCTTATGTGTTTGTACCGACACATTGCCAACATAATTCGGAAGCCTAATGAGTCATACGCAATAGGCACGGTCACTGGCTTAAACCAGGAGAGTGAACGTATGGTTAAGTGGGACACTTCGGCAAGAAGTTGTGCCGTCGTAGATTCTCATGAAAAAAGAACAAATAGACGTAATGATGTCGATACGGTGAGGGGTCGTCATAATGGAAAGAGTTTCCTAAAATGGCAATTAATTAAATTAGGAAGGAGTTTCTAATTTAATAATTTTCTATTTGTTGGAGTGGCAAATAAGAAATAAAATATATTTGAGCTTAAATTAATATTTGGACTAAATTGGATTTGAACCCAATATTAAATTAAATATTGTATTTGGACTAAATTGGATTTGAGCCAAATATTAAAATAAATATTATATTTGGACTAAATTAGATTTGGGCCAAATATTAAATATTATATTTGGACCAAATTAGATTTGGGCCAAATATTAAATAAAATATATTTAGGCTTGAATTAGATTTGGGCCATAATATTTTATTAAACCTATAAAAGGATTGGGCCATTTAATTATAATCCTAGTTGGACTAGAATAAACCCATTTAATTTAAGTTCCTAATTGGACTAAATTAAATGGGCCAGCCCATATCCATTAGGGTTTAAGAAACCCTAAAGCTCCTTATAAATACCCATTTATGGGTTGCCCAAATGACAGGGGGTTTTTGGTGTTGTTTTTCAAGAGTTGAAAAAACGTATTGCCGCTCACTCTTCCCCGTTTCTTTTGGCATCAATACGAAATGAGGGAGTTCTTTTTCCGTCCATACACAAGCCGCACAAAGGAGAAAGAGCTAGCACTCCTATTCCGCTCTCCTTGCCAAAGGACGCGTGCCGCGTATCACGAGTTAGAGGCCGGACACTTGCACGGCTCGAATCCGCGAACAACTCGATAATCTAAAGGTTAGATTTATTTATTTGTATGTGAATGATTTGATTTCGACGTTGATCCAATCATCGGGATCGGGGTAAGTTCAAAAATTTTGAAATATGTTGTTTGCCCCGTAGCGATCATGCTTTACTTTCAACAGCTTCATCATTTGCTCAAGTTACCACCACTTAAGCTTCTGCTTAAGTTACCGATCCTTTAATTCCCGAGGATATTCACCTACTGATGCCACTTTAGCCTCCCGTTGAAACCCACAACTAGCTGCTAGTCATAACATGCAACTACTACACTAATACTCATCTTCTTGATGGATTTCAACTATCTCCTTGCAGCACCTTGCAATCAGCTTCCCATTTTTCCCACATCAAACCAAGACCATAGTACAATAATGCCAATCAATCTAGTCAACACTGCATCACTGATCATTCAATAATGATTTTACACCAATCGCACATGGCAACATTTCCCATGTCGAACCCGTATGACCACAATTTTTACGCTGATTACACACACGGCAACGTATTAGCACTGATCAATCGCAGCAGTGTCACTTCTAGTACCCACTAAACACATTAACACCCATTCACCCATGTTATTTCATCATTAATCATATGCATGTATAGCTTAAGTCGATCCTCATGGCAACATCTCATTGCCGATTGACTATCACTATGCTAGCACTATATGGGAAGCAACCATCTGGCTCCTTTAGCCATACTCGACCATTTTATACATGGTCTGCTACCTTGACCAGCCAAGCTTCACTTATCTCTACGACTCAAGCATAATCCACATACCCATACTTCATCCTAATGGGTAATTTCACGCTTTAACTGATAACGTGCACTATCCGAATCCACACCTCGAGCTTAACGAAGTACGTACCATACCACTCTCCTAACTATGAATTCTTTTCATGCTCAACAAAGATACTAAGGCTTTTCCTATTAGCCGATGCCACTTGTCAACTAAGGCCACTTACCGCTACCTAAGAATTCTCATTGGGCAACCCCTCTTAAATAGGTTGCACCCGGTCCTCAATTTCTACCTTACTAGGCTTTTTCTTGGTTGTCAAGCCCTACAATGAGTGAATGGTCCTACCATTTTGCCATTTGGTTATGGAACCTTTAACCACAACCCATGTCATGCCTATCGTGCTTACTATAGGTCTTCGGTTCCTGTCCACTTGCACAATCACTGTGTTGCCCTTATGCACCCTGTGGGTCGTCACCTAGTCTCACAACTGGGCTGCTCCCACAAGGACACACTCGGTCCCAACACTAGTTCCCAACAGCATGGCTCGGGTCCGTCACTGCTTACATCACACCCACAACATGACTTCTAGCCTTTATTCCCACATCCACCACCTCAAGCTATCATGGTTACACCAACATCCTTGTAACGACTTTTTAGCCAAGATTACCAACCTAGTCTCAATCATCTTCGTTTATGCTACAATCTTCATATTCTAAAGCTTATCGGGCTACCTCGATATTCGTGTCTTGCCTTAAAATACGTGCATCATCTCGATTTGCATGTCAACTTCAAAATTCTCACAAGTCACTTCATCTTAAGCCTCAAAGCACTCTTGACTTAGCCTCTCAAGCTTCCTCGGTATGCGTGCTCTAGCCTCGAAATGCATGCAAATCCTCGATTCTCAAGCATCACCTCAATCCCTGTACACCATCTCAATTTTCATGCACTACCTCGAAACATGTGCCTAAACTTTTTTGTTTTCGCCAAAATCTCTGGAATATTAGTAAATCTCCATTTCCTATTTTTCTAGGATTCTCCCACATTTTTGGGATTTTTTTTATATATATAAATATATATATATATTTTTCCCCATTTCTTCCTTCCTTCTCATTCTTCTCCTGAATCTTCTTCTTCCCCTTCCTTCCTCCTCTACAACGCTATAATACCCCAAAATTTAAATGTAAAGGATGGATGATGTAATGAAGTGTGTTTTAATGAAAGTCTTGGATTTAAGTGCAAATGGAAATGGCTTTAAGGATCTAAATGCAAATAAGAAGGGATAACTTCTCCAACAATAGGAATAATTGTAATTATAAATGCTTATTTAAGAATTTTTGTGTTGGAGAAATGGGATTGGAAGGATAACCTAAAAGTCTTAAAGCATTAATTACTTACACCCTAAATTCAAAGTAAGAAAGATTTGGAAGAATTCTATTGGTTCTCTAAAAGATGAAGATAAGAAGGTTTGTTTTGAAATCCATGAAAGGGGAAAATGGAGGAATGAGATTGGAAGAATAAAAGCTTTCAAAAGAAGAAAGAATCAAATGGTAAAGTTTTCAAAGTTAGCCATCATTACTAGGGTAGAAAATAGCCAACCTAAGAAGATAAGAGCAATCTTGAAGCATGGGATAAAGGACTATAAAAGGGGTAGAAAGGAGGGCCACGTAGAGTAAAAGTGGGAGAGAAAAATCAAAGGAAAGAAGAATCCAAAGAAAGAAAGCAAAAGAAGCCAAATAGGGAGACCAGATTGAGGAAACACCAAAAATGGAGGAGAAACCAAAAATTTAAGCCACTTTTCTTTTTGTAGTGTCGTAGTACTCTGAAAGGGGAGTCCGTAGGTTCAAGCGGAAGTCGAATCAGAGTTAAAATGAAGAAGTTATGGCCGTTTTAAACATCGAAAATAAAATCCGTAAGAACCAGGGGCTCGGCACGTGTAACGCACGCGCCTGCCACAGCTGCGCGTGGCCATCCTTCTGGTGGCATGTGAGGGCACATGGCTAGGCTTCTTGCTCTATAATTTTTATGGTTTGCTCCTTAAATGATTTCCTACAATCCTATGTAAAAATATTTTAGTTTGGTGACTCAAACTATATGAAATTACAGCTTAATAAGGTTTAAACTCGTAGAATCGGTGGTCCAGCAAGAAATACAGCAAGTGTGAGTGGTTCTCTACATATTTTTTACTTCATATTGATCATCCTTTGATTCATTTGTGTTATATGTGGACATGCTCACTTACTTCCTTTGTTTGGCATGAAATTTTACTTATTTCATCACTTCATGGCAATGGTTGTTTGTGGCAAGCTAGTGGCCGCCATGAGTGTAACGCCCCGCTCCCACTTACAGGTGTTACTCGTGAACAATCACCCGTATTGTCCACCTGCCCGGCCTTTGGCGAAGGGGGGACCATGTTTCAAGACGAAACGCCCTAGGTGGGAACTAGGTTCGTCCTTCCCTTCGCTAAATCCCAGGATTCACAAACACCCTAGGACCTCACGAGTTCCTTATAACGAAGAAATAACCCGCTACGCCGGCTTCAAGATATTTCTTAACACCGGGCTAGACTAAGGGGAAAACTCATACTAAAAAAAAAAAAAATCCTCCAAGTTTCCAACATTTCATCGCTCGGGGACTCCTTCGGGGGATTTTATAAATTTTTCCATAACCCAAAATCTCCCAAAATTTGAGCCCTATCATTCCCCCTTTATCCCCAAAATTTTTTTTTTTTGGATTTTTTTTTTCTTCCTCGCGCGGGCCCCACGGCCGGCTGGGCCCTCCCTGGGCCCGGCCGCAGCCCGCGGCCGCGCGGGCTAGCCCCAACAGCGGCCGCGCGCTCCCCCGCGCGCACCTGCGAGCCCGCCTGGCCGCCTGCAGCCTGCTGCTGATGCAGCAGCCCACTGCTGCCTTCTTCATTTCTCTTCTTCTTCCTTTTTTTTTTTCTTGGGGCTTCCAAACCCAATTTCTTTTTTTTTTTTCCAGAAATTAAAATAAATGAAATACCTCACTTTTCTTCAAATTTACCTTTATTTCTCCACAAATAAGGCTTAAACAAAATTCTTAATGCTTCCACAACATACATCAACCATTCCCTAATTTGCAACAAAGCTTACACAACCCCTTGATGCTTAAATCCCCCTTTTTTTTTTTTTTAAGAATATAGCTTTACAATATATTTGCTACATCATACATCAAAAAATAAAAAGAAATTTACAACATGCTTAGGCTTCCAAAACCCAAGCTAAATTACATGAGTTCCTTGGGGTCTTCATTTCATCAAGCATACTTAACCTTCCAAGATCCCTTCCTTCTTGCACATAAGATACCTACATGGTGAGGATAAAAACCTCATGAGCTATTAAGCTCAATAAGGGTGCAATGACAATAGTATGAACATGAAAATAAATGTGATGCCAATGCATGTATGCAACATGGTTAGGGCTTCCACATCCTCACAACCACCTTAGTTTGAGGCTTTAATCTACCCTACCCCACTCAACCTTATGGCCATAGGTCCTAGCACAAAAACATGCCAATGCACACAAAGAATTCATGCATCATACTTACAACTTGCAAGCCACCATCCCATGGGGCTATCCCTTACCTTTTTCCATTCTTTGAAGTTTCCACATGCTTCTACTTCGAGGCCTTTATTGCTTTCACCCTTTGCTCTTTCTCAAGAAACCCCTTTGCATTCTTCATTTCCTTCTTCCTTTCTTCTCCATTCTTTCCTTTCTTCCTCTAAGCATTTGGCCAAAAAGCTTAGCCTTCTTCTCTACCTCCCTTTATATAGCCAAAATTCCCCTTTAATTCTCTTATTTTATTTCCAAGGAAAGAATAAATCTTAGCCCTAGGATCTCACTTAAGTTGGAAGAATACATCCTAGCCCTCCATAACAAGCACAATCCATGTGCTCTTGTTTTCTTTAATCTCCACCATTAGATTTCTTTTACTTTTGAAGACTAGATCTCAACCATTTAAATCCCTTTACATGTGGCAATCCATGCCACTTCTCTTGAATCATCTCAACCATTAGATTTTTAAGATTAAATCTCCACCCTTGGATCAAGTCTTCCTTTCCATAAATAGATTTTTCTTTTCTATTTATTTAATTTGAGAAATTTTCATGCCATCAACCTTGAAAGACATAATTCAAGGCTTTTCCCATTTATTAAATCCCCATATTTCAAGGCTTGATCCCAACCATTGGATCATGTCTCCAAATCCCATAAAATATCCCATTTCTCATTTATTTAATTGGGACTAATTTCACCACATTAAATATGAAAGACAATTTAGAGAGACATAATGCTTTTCTTTCCCATTTATTTTAGTCTCCCATTTTCCCCCATTAATGCTTGACTATTTTCTTTTTCTTTTGCATTTTCCTTTTTATGCAACATAATTATGTCTCCCATTAATTGCAAGAATGACCATATTCCAATTGCTTTTGCAATTAATTTGATCTTCATTTATCTTGGACACCACTTTGCCAAGTGTCACTCCATGCCACCAACCTTGGCTTCCAAGACTAAATCTAAGCCATCCATGTGGCACCCCCATATAAATATACCAATTAATTATTTCCACTCCCATAATTAATTTCCTCCTTTTCTCATAATTAATTCCTTTATGGAATTTCTCTCCAAAATTACCAAAACACCCTTTGTGAATTTTCAATCCCATTTATTTCCACATAATGTAAAATGGGAACTAATTCACTTCCATATTCAATTCCACCTTGGAATTATCTCCAATGTACCAAATTACCCTTTATTGGACTTCGCTATCCAAATTACGAAAATGTCCCTCTCATAGGGCACCCTCAATCTCAAGGATTCAACACCTTCTCAAGGGCATTTTTGGAATTTTTCTCACTTTCTTTCCTATTCTTTTAACACCTGTAACACTGGGTGTTACAATGAGTGACTCGCGGAGTCACATATGTGTGTTTTGAGGTGAGCATGGCATGCGCGGGGGTGATTGCAACACCCTGGCATGGCTTCCACAAAGGGGGTTTCATTTTTGCATACTTGCATTTTCATACATGAGCTATTCATCTCTTGAGAACATCTCACTTGGATTCTAGTAATCTAACTTGGGTTTATGCCCTTGGAATGCTCTGCGTTCCAGGTATGTTTGATATGCCAGGGACTAAGAAAGCGAGCGAGGCACATGGAAAAGAGTCTGTGGACATTTAAATACTTTTTGTCATTATATGTAACCTTATTTCATAAATGTTGTAACTACTCAAAGACTGTACTTCTTTTGTTATGCTAGACTTATATGTTGTCTTAAGGAAAGGTTTGTGCATATTTGGCATGCATGGGAACCCTACAAATATTTCAGCAGGTTCGATCCACTGTTTTCACTGCTAGGGTTTCCTAACGCCTCTTGGACTACTAGGTGTAAACCTACCATATAACTTTAAGGAGGAGGAGGCGTTACAAACGCATCGACCGAGCAAAGAACCACCGGCCTCGAGCGTCACCACCACCTCCGATAGCCGCCACCGCCTTCTCGAAAATCGCCGCCAACGCCTGTTCCTTCCATCAACCGCGAGCCACCGCGTGGCTTCTTCGTGCCCCAGCCGCTGATCACCATCTCTTCCCAACCATCGAGGCTAGCCCAATCGGCCCTCGCGTCGGCCAGATCCGGCCACGCCGTCGCCTTTGTCAGCTCCCTCACATAGCCACTGGCCACCGCTTGGCCTCACCCGGTCGCCACAGCCACCCTCATCGCCTCTACAACTGCTGCCAGATCTGGGTTGATATGACCTGACTCGGCCCAACCCGACCCGACCGACTTGATCTGCTTCAGGTTTGACCCATCCTTCAACCCATTAGATCTGACCTATATCTAATTTGTCCAGATCTCAGCCAGAACTTAGATCCAACATGCCAAGCTTTGACCTGTTTCTATGCGGTACCTGCCGAGTTTTGAGGAGACAGTGTACTCCACACTGCATCTTTGCTCCTTATTTTTGTCATGAGGAAGGATTTGCTTATTTTGTTGCCATCCACCACATTTTTGGTGCCAGAAATGCCCCTATCCTTCTTTCCCATCTTCCAGAGAGTGACCGGTTTGAAGCTGTTATGACACTCTTATTTGAAGCTCAAGCTCGAATTCAGGATCCTGTCTATGGATGTGTATCTCACATTCTTGCTCTTCAGTAACAGGTTAGTGATTTGCAAGCTTATCAAGCTTTATTGCAAAATTCACTATTCACATGCTATTCTTCACATCCATATTTTGTTCCTCAACCTGATCAAAACCCAAATTAGAGCTCTGATCTTTCCATCATCCCAGAGTGAAAGTTTAGCAAGATCGCTATGGGCCAAGTAGCGTAGTTCAAAAATTTTAAACCTTACCCTGATCCCAGCGATTGGATCAACGTCGAAATCAAATCATTCACAAACAAATAAATAAATCTAACCTTTAGATTATCAAGTCATTCGCGGATTCGAGCCGTCTAAGCGTCTGGCCTCTAACTCGTGATACGCGGCACGTGTCCGTTGGCAAGGAGAGCGGAATAGGAGTGCTAGCTCCTTCTCCGTATTGATGCCAAAAGAAACGGGAAAGAGTGAGTGGCAATACGTTTTTTCAACTCTTGAAAAACGACACCAAAAACCCCCTGTCATTTGAGCAACCCATAAATGGGTATTTATAAGGAGCTCTAGGGTTTCTTAAACCTTAATGGATATGGGCTAGCCCATTTAATTTAGTCCAATTAGGAACTTAAATTAAATGGGTTTATTCTACTCTAACTAGGATTATAATTAAATGGTCCAATCCTTTTATAGGTTTAATAAAATATTATGGCCCAAATCTAATTCAAGCCCAAATATATTTTATTTAATATTTGGCCCAAATCTAATTTGGTCCAAATATAATATATAATATTTGGCCCAAATCTAATTTAGTCCAAATATAATATTTATTTTAATATTTGGCCCAAATCCAATTTAGTCCAAATATATTTTATTTCCTATTTGCCACTCCAACAAATAGAAAATTATTAAATTAGAAACTCCTTCCTAATTTAATTAATTGCGAAACTCTTTCCATTATGACGACCCCTCGCCATATCGACGTCATTACGTCTATTTGTTCTTTTTCCATGAGAACCTACGACGGCACAACTTCTTGCCGAAGTGTCCTACTTAACCATACGTCCACTCTCCTGGTTTAAGCCAGGGACTGTGCCTATTGCGTATGACTCATTAGGCTTCCAAATATGTTGGCAATGTGTCGGTACGAACACATAAGACAAAATTGGCCTCTAGCAAGGCATCATACCTACCCAATTATTCAGAAGGATTCATAATCCGCAAATAACCTTTCACGAGCATGGTTACCGTGTAATACGATCATCTCATCAATGTATCTTATGTGATCTCAAGTATGACGATGTGTTGCTTGATAACGATCACATCAGTTTTCTTCAGTCTTCCGGATATCTTCACTTAATAGAAAGTGAATCAATAACTCCTTATTGATCTCTTTTACCATGGCCATGAATTTAAAGTGAATATCCACCGAAGGCGCCTTAGATACATCATCCTCTATCAAGGGATAGACGAGTCCCATCTTGGCTATGCACCCATCTCCATAAGCCTCACGATATACCCAACGATTGCCCACGTGCAACCTTTGTCTAGGCCCATCAAAACGATGTCAAAGCATACCGGTCTTCTTATGAGATGGCCGTGACTGTAACACCCCCCTCTCCTAGAACTGCCCGAGAAGAGGTGCTACTGGGGATAATAAAATAAACTGACTGATAACTGAATTCTGATACCAATACTGTATATATCAATTAACTGTAATAAGACTCTGAGTCAACAAAAACTGAAATCATAATTGCATCTAAGGGAAATTCCCTAAACTGGAAAATAAAATGAATCTAAACTGATCAAGCACTAACTAACAAACTAACAACTCCCAGACATCTTTGGTCTTGAGCCGCTCCACGTACACACACTACTGGATACTGCTGCTAGGCCTCACATCTGGTACTCCCCCGCTAGGACCTGGAATGGTGAAGAGTACATGGTGAGCTACAAAGCTCAGCAAGTAATAATCTGGAAAGAATAACTGAAGCTGAATCGAAGAATATCGATACTGATAAAATATTTACTGAACTTGTACTGAGAGATATAATAATCACTGGATGGCATTTATAAGATGTAATGTACATAAGCTGTAAACTAAATGCAGGTATGCAACTTTGGCCCATAGGCCCACATAACTGTAACACATACCTGACTGATCTGAGTCCTGCAAACATAAAAACTGTAAGCACATACTTTGGGCAATATGCCCCTAGCTCCCTGGTCGACATCAGGCGAGCAACTCATAACTGAGATATAATTATACTGATACTAGTGGGATCCCCGTGGACAAGCTGCCTGGCGCGCATAATGCAATGCTCATATAAATGCTGGCACACGATATCTAGTGCTCCACATAAGTCATGCTCAATGCTCATACAATGTGTATGCACATAATCTCACAAAATAATGCTGATCATGTCATAATGAACTGCTAAACATGGTATATGATTTTTACTAGAAATATTGAGATTCAAATATTCTGAAATTTCTAAGTATAGGCATGGCATATTGGATTTTATGATATCTTGGCATAAAAATTCAATATTTGAATAATTAAATATTCATACTAAATTTAAGACTTGAATCAAGAGTTTATTGGAAGCTATTTGGATGTCATTTGATACTATTTGGGTGATTGAGAAAGTCTAAGGGGGTAATTTGAATGAAAAAGCAGCCCATTCGAATGAAAAAAGGATTTCAGCAAGCTCATTCGAATGGCAGAAAACTAATTCGAATGACAGAGACTCATTCGAATGACAGAAGGCTCATTCGAATGATAGATGATATTCAAAGGCTATTCGGATCTGATCTGGGACTCATTCGAATGACTCTCAAATTCATTCGAATGAATTTTGAAAATTTCCAACTTTTGAACTGGCAAAACTCGACTCATTCGAATGCAACAGTAACCTTATTCGAATCAATTTGAAGATCATTCGAATGACAAGAAGGCTCATTCGAATGCTAAGCTATACAAAGCAACAACTTACTCACATCTTCAAGGGCTCATTCGAATGACAACAAGGCTCATTCGAATGACAGTTTAAAAACCTCAAAAATTCATACGAATGATACGATATCTCAGGACTCATTCGAATGACAAGGCACTCATTCAAATGACTGATACATTATAAGGGAAAAATATTACGATAGCACTGAAACTTATTCGGATGCTTTGAAACTCATTCGAATGACACAAGGCTTATTTGAATGACTGGATTCTTATCAGATATAAAGCTTACGATAACAGAGATCATAACTTGAATCAAAACTTAGCTTCACTACACCATTCCAAAAGAAATATTGGGAGAACAATCCCAATTGATATATAAACAACTTGAGGGATGATTTACTGATCATAACTAATGTAAACATTGCAAGGAATATACATGAACTGGCTGGTACTCACTGTACGCAAGTAAATACATATATAAACATGCACTGAACTGAAATAACTCACTGTAACGCACATATATATATATACATGCACTGGAACTGATTCAATTCTGGAAATCTGATATCAACTAAATCAAGACCTGTAAGAAAGGATTACAGGAGAATGATACTTTCCTTATGATCTTCTTAATTGACTCAATAATCTCCCGAGAGCCTTCTATGCAAAGCTTGAACTCACTGTATATGCATGAAAAATATATACATACATACTGACTGTATTAATCTGAATTACACTAAGAATCTTGAATCAACTGAGGGTATCACTGAACTATAATCTCGTAAGAATGGATTACAAGGATGGAATACTTGCCTTAAACTCTCTGATCGAACTCGAATGCTACTCACTGTTACTGCAATAGCTCTTGGCTTATTTCCTTCTTCTATGCGATCTCTAATCTCCACGGCGTGAAGAAACTCAATGCTATGGGAAGATATATATATAGAGAGAGAGAAAGAGAGCAACCCTAGGGCATCTCATTCTCCTAATACAACTAGGAGACTCCATAAATCCAAAACCCTTTCTCGGATGGACTTCCCATTCTCATAATAACTTTTATTAATTAATTAAATTAATAACAACTTCTTAAATGACCCTCAAGTCCTTGCATTTAATTTCAAAAATAAATAAATAATTAAATGCTATTTACTCAATAAAAATCTAAATTGCCATATTAAATAATTAAATAGCAAATCCTCTTAATTAATTACTTCAATAATTAATTAACTAATTCTAAATAAATACTAGGCCCTCTAACGGGTCGTTACAGTGACAACCTCAGATCCAAGGATTAGTTACACCCATCTCGTATGAGAATACCATCAACATATAACCAAAATGGATTCTCATGGCGAGTCATATCCAGTGACATGTTCTCCAACATTGGTCACCTATGTACTTGTCTAGGCATCCCCATGCCTATGGGTGTGAGACCCCCATTGTTATCACATAGCAAAAACATAGCACATACAAGTCTTACCGCAATTGTCAATGTCCATTCTTGACATTGCTATGACTTGGGACGTTTATTAATGTCTAGAAACTGTGGTGCATCATCTCACATCTTTATAGATTAATCACAGTATACATCATATGGACTTCTATCTAGTTTCATTCGGTTATTACAATAATAACAAGAAACTAATAGAATGACTTCTTGTGAAATTGAATAACTCCTTATTCAATAATAAATATGATTACAATTGTCAGTGTACAACATGCCCAATCTGATTGGGTCTAGAGCACCTACACTAACACAGAGGACGTCCCTCATCCTAGTTTCCCAGAGACTACTCTACCTTACCCTGGCGAAACTAGCAGCAGCCAGATGCCACTCCTAAACGACATTGATGAGCTAGGACTGGTCGTCTTTGGCAACCATCGTCGTCCTTGATCATCGGTAACATTATCAGTTTTATGGTTTGCCCTTTTTTTTTTTGACTGTATGGCTTGATCTTTTGTACTGTATTGAACATATGGAATGAATATTATGTTTTGAGTACTTTAACATTTCATTCCCTTGTCGTACCCTCGATAGCATATCAATCATAAAAAAATTATCTCAACCTCTTACAGTTGTTTAATAATTCAACAAATCGAGGTAAATGATATCAAGTCTTAATTGTCATTTCATTCAAAGCTGGGAAATTTACATCCTCAGTCAGGCTGCATAAACTTCCAAACCGCCGTGCCACGTTAGTGGCACTATCACAACACTAAAATCCCCATGGCAATCAAGCTTAGCCCAGACATAACCTACAGTTCGCTCTAGGTCTTTGGCGTCTAATCGTCTCCACCACAAACTGGTTACCCCACATAAAGGGTTGCGGTCCCTCAAATGGGCTAACCCAATGGCCACCTGCCACCTGCATTCAGTGGTCCTTAGCAATAGACCCGTCACTGGTAGGCATCACCTATAGCGTTATTCCATGCTAGAGCCATTCCTCGTTCCTTGGGTTCCACTCTCTATGGACATCTTAAGACACCACCTGGTCTCAACATTCATCGAACCAGCTTCTCGGCAATCTATTCTCACATAAACAACTACATAATCCTATGTGCATAACCGAGTCATTTCCCAACTCACGATCTCTCATCCACTCAACCGAGATTACTTTTCGACACTAAGAGTCTAATCATCACAATACACAAGTCATTATCGTTGACCACTACCCTAGTCCTTCGGTCACCTGTGTAATACCCAAGAACTTTGGGTTATTATTTTAAAGAAAAAATAGAAATTCGGGAAAATTAAGTATTTGAAAAGCCCAAAAATTTTACTGAATTAGCCGAAGGGAGTACCCTAAGGCTTAAATGTCTAAGGAAATAGGAACACCTTTAGCAAGCATCTCGAGGCGTGATTTTTAGGACCGAAAGAAATGCAATCAGGAGCAATTTTTGGTAAAGCAAAAATACAGCTGTCATTTAAGTTGCAAAACTGAATTCTCGCAAGAGACTCCCGAAATGATGACGGAAGCTATGGGAAGCTTTGGTTTATCGAGTAGAACGACCCTTCAGAGGTTTCAGAAAGAAATGAGTAGGTTTAAAGCCAACACAAAGAAACGAACCTAAATGCAATTTTCCAAAGTTGCCCAAGAAGGGTCAAAATGACATTTTTGCAAAATGTTTCAAAGAGGAAATGGAAATATTGTAACTTAAGGGGCTCAATTGCAATTAAGGAAAGAGTAGGGGTTGTGAGAAAATGGGCCAAATTGGGAAAAAATCGAAACTGAAGGGCCAAAGTGCAAAAATGGAAAAATTCGGCCATGGCTTCTAGCAGTGTCACGCATGATCTCTGACCACCCTTTTCAGGCAATGGGATAGCACGATGGATGGTCGGGGATCTCGTAGGAATCATCATGAGCAGCAATCGGGCATCGGGATGGCCAAATTTTCGAAAAATTTTGGCCAGATTGCAGGCAATAATGTCGCGACCTGCAACTCGACATTTTGGTCAGGAGAGGTCGATTTTTGGTCGATCTAGAGGAGGGGGAAATGATTAAGGCAGTGGTAAGCCATCCAAGGCCATTTCGAAGCTCGACATTTGCCTATAAATAGAGCTCTTGATGATCGAAATTTTCAGAAGTTGGAGACTCAAATCGAAGGCTATTTTGAACGAATTAAGGGGCAAGGATAGAGGGCTTTTGTTGCCCATAGGTTGAAGATCATATTTGGAGCATTTGGTGAGCAACGGAGCAAAAACGAAGGCAAATCGAAGCCTCGTCGGAACCCTAGGTGGACCGCCTGGCTGAGAGTTCGAGGCCTCTGTTGGCCGGCTTTCAGACCTCATTTGGAGCCCATTCAGGTACCCCCAGGATCGATTAAGCATGGGCTTTCTTTTGGTATAGGTTTTGAAATTTTTCGGCAAGCCGTGGCCGGAGAAGACGACCGGCGCATAGGCCCCACGCGCTAGTCTCACTCCCCTAGCATGCGCCAGCGCGTGCGGGAGCGTGTGGGCTTGGTTTTTTGTGCAATTTTTTTTAAATAGTTTAGAAAATTATTTTAGAATTTCCTATGTAAAAATATTTGGAGAAAAATAGGTGTAGGTATTTATTTTGGAATATTAGTAAGGAAACATTGAAGAAAAATAGAGAAAAAGGCAAGAAAATTAAAGAAAAATAGGTTTTATTGATTATTTAAACAAATATCTTGCCTAGGGTGCTTTGGGAAGTGAGGAGAAACATTTGGTGCGAATTTCAAGGTTGGCATGTAAATCGAGGCAATTTACGCACTTTTCGAGGTATCCCGATAACTGTGAAAGGTGAGTGATTTTATCCCTATAACTCATATATGATATGATTTCCTTGCTATGCATAATATTTTCCATGTTATGACCATTTTCGTTCATATACTATTGCATGGGAAAACATGATATATGCACAATACGATGTTTTTTGTCATATTGAAACTCGTGCATAGGGTTGGGATGTTACCCTAAGAGTGTAGCCGAAATTCCCCTAATGTAATGACCCGCTCCCACTTACGAGCGCCACTGGTAAATAATCGACTAGATTACTCACCTATCAAATCACAACTGAAGGGTTGGACTATGTTTCAAGAGAAACGCCCTAGGTGGGAACTAGGCTTCGTCCTTCCCTTCGCTCCACTCAGGAATCGGTCCCAACTCAATCAAGAAAACACAGCGGACTGAGACCCGAAACCCGAGTGAGCTTCACCTCTCTTCAACTCGCCCCGTAGCAAGCCAGAGGTGACCCAGGCACAAGCTAGCATACAAACACTTCGCTGAGTATTGGGGATTTATGAAAACGTACCTTGCTGATCTTTACTTGGTCCGAAACTCATCTTGGCCAACTAAGCCATAACCAAAGAACCATCTCACAATCATTTATCACACTATGATGATTATAACAATTAAATACATCTAATGCTCAATATCGCTTACACTCAATTACATGAATACGTATAAAAATTTTACAAGGGAATACACAACAACACATCTCAGGCAACAAATTTAATTGCCACAACAGCCTCCCGGCGCCATCCCTGCTTGCCTCTGGACTTGCAATATCTACACATGAGGTAAAACCTCATGAGTCATAAAGACTCAGTAAGGGTGCAATGCATGTAAATATGAATATAATCATGTTTATGTATGTCAAATGCATGCAAATGAGGCTAGGCTCACACATCCTCACAACCCACTAAGGTTTGAGGCATCAACCTATCAGCCCCCCCACCACTAGTCCTCCTTATGGCCATAGGTCCACTAGTTCTTGCATCACACAAGATATAACCACTACATGCCAGTGCAACATAAAAACATTATCAAGCATATTTACCAACTTGCAAGGCCACCTCCACATGGGGCCGTCCCTTACCTGGCTCGAAGCCTCATCTCTGCCTCGGCGAGAACGCTAGCCCGAACTCCGAGCTCTTCTAGGATTACCGCCTTCCTGGTCGAATCTAGAGGCAAACACATAAAAACCCAACTCTATTAACATTCGGCATTAACCCAATGCCCTCGATTTTGCCACACATTGCAAAATCACCATCAACACTATTTCCAAACAACCAACCACGGCATACATCAGCCGTTTAATAATTTCCAACCACCCCGACCCGGGGTTAAATCCAACAACACTCCACAATTTAATATCTCACATAAAGGAAATATTTTGAAAAGAAGTAATTAACTCACCTCAGATAATTTGGAAGAGAAAATCGGTCAATCGCTCATACCGGCATTGCCTCATTACTGCCATCTCAAGCCCAAAATCTCCATTTTCAAGCTTTCGACACGTTCCTTGTGCCCCAAAATAATTTCCAGACTCTTCCCCTATTTTTCTGGAATTTTGGCTATTTTCCCTTATTTTTCCCATTATTTCCTTTTCTTTTATTTTTATTTTTTTTTCCTTTTCTTTTTTTTCCTCTTCTCTCCCGCGTGCCCCTGTTCTCCTTCCTTCTTCACGGCTTCATCTTCTTCCTTGTGAAGGATCAAAAACGAGGATACAAAAGCATGCAACGGAAGCGTTTTAATCAAAAACGATCCTCGTATTGATTAGAATCTAAGAGACTTACTTTTACGGCGGATTACTGGTCGGAATGGGGCGATAGGGGCAGGATGCGCGGTAGCTTCTTCGTGTGGTGGAGACGACGGCTGTCCTGCTATCCTGCGGCTCTTTCGCATCAGAACTTCGAGGCTCTCTTTCGATCTTCCGAAATATGACTCGAACTCGTGGCCTCTCTTCGGTGAAGAAGAATGAAAAACGACTTGGATGAAAAAACAAATAATGAGAGAATATATAGGGAGAACCCTAGGGTTAAAACCCTAATGGGCCAAGATCATTTAATTAATTTTCTAATTGGGTTAGCCCAATTAATTAATTAAAAACCCTAATGAACTATTATTTTATTCTAGCCCAATTAATTATGGACCATTCTGAATAAAATAATTCTCTCTCAATGTAATTCATCCAACAAGCCAAATGTATTAAAAAATACATGAGTTACATCGAGCTACCCCGGGGACCAAAAGACAAATTATTCACGGCTATTAAAATGACTAAAATATCCCTGCTACCTAGTAGCTATATTTTGTCATTCTAAGTGTTCCAACTATCACCATATGGTAACACTGACCCCACAAATAATTTTGCATATGCCATGTCTTTGACCTACTAGTGTAATGACGAAAATACCCCTCTGCATAACACCCATCATTTAGAAAGGAATAATGTACTAACACCTCTCTAAATGATTTCTACCATCCTTAGATCACTAGTCCAATAATCCGTGACTACTCGAATATACTTGCTTATCACTAGGAGCTACCCAGAAGCACACACTCTTAAGTCACGTTCCCAGGGCCCTGGATTATTTGATTATTCTTGGACAATCACAAGGGGGTGAATCACATAAACTATCTTGTATTAGTCTGTCTTAGCTAATTAGAAACCATACTCCCAACTCAAAAGGATATTGATCTTTGATAGACCTCACCTACAATGAATCTAAGAATATAGCTCTAGGTTCACTAGACCACCAGCTAATACTCAAGTATTAGAGTACTCGTCCACGTAGTAGCAGTGATAGACTAGCTCCATGATAATTAGTACTTTGTCATTAGCTTCTATCACAGGTCCACTCTACGCATTCCAAATGCGCTTGTACAATTAGAGTAAACGGACTGTTTACTGGTTAAGGCAAGCCATCCTCCATTAGGATCTATTGCACAATGATCTTATCATGATAGAATGCCCAGTTCTATCAAAAGATCAAGAGTAATATTTTCTTGCTTATTAAGTACCCATGATTCATGCCTAACTGTGAAGAACGACCCATCACATGAATAACTTACTTAATAGCATGGACACCTTTCCAACAATTAAATGCAAATAATATATGTGCCATAAACTGAATAAAAGAAACATCATTACCATAAATTAAACAAAATGTGTCTTTAGGGCATACATTTCCAACACCTTGTGCAGGCGCCCTCGCGCACCAGTTCAGCCACCACCGCCCTCCAACATCACCACCGACGGCCATCTCACGCCACCACGCACCCACTGTCCGGCCGCCGCGGCCTCAAGCTGCCCCCACGCCGCGAGCAGCCGCTTGTGCATGGTGGTCATGGCTATTCCAGCCACCTCCGCTGGCCAAGCCAGCTCCCGCCATTGTTGCAACCTCAACTGGCCGCCACGACCTCCTGCACCACTAAAACCGCTATCAACACCTTCCAGCCAACGCCGAGCACCTCCACGCGAGCCACTGAAATCGCTCCAGCTCCGCCCTGCGTCAGCCATGGCCGACGCTTCCAGCCACTGCCATTGCCCGCGACCGCCGCTGCCGATGGTTGTAGGTCGCTGGTCGACCATCGGCCGGCCACCATCTCCCTCACTTGATCTCCCTCTCTCTCGATCGGTTCTCGCTCTCTGCTCTCTCCCTAGTGAAGGCTCTCGGCCATTTCAAAATATCAGAGGGGAGGAAGCTTCCTCCCCACTTTCGCGTATATCGTATATATATATATATAATAATTTACATTTTAATTCCCCAATTACACTATTATTTCACTGCCCAATTTCGATAATCCCACTTAAGGAATTTACTAATTGCACCTGGCCCTCCAGCCTTAATTAATTTTTACTAAATCACACAAAATGTTGATTTTTCAAGAATTAATATTCGACTTTTTACTCGATAAGGCCGATTTCGTCCCTGCGCCTATATGGGACCTCTATTCAATTCGAAAACGCTTAAGGATTGCCTTATTCAGAAAATCGAACCACCCCTAGGGTCCCCTCAGCTCCCAGGAGGTCCCCTCCGATTATTCGGTATTGGCACCCACTCGGGCTTCTACCGAAATTATTCCAAAAATTATTCCCGGTCTGACTGGTTTCAGCGCCATTAACCTTATCTCGAGACGCTCATCAATCTCTTGCCCTCTCTCCTGGACATCCAAGTCCCGAGGCACTCCCAGCTACCAATTCGGCAAATTTCATTAATTAATTTCTCGATATTGACCATTGGGCTTCCCGGACCACCCGAGATCTTTTCAAAATAATCAAAAATTATTTATTTTTAACACCATGTAATACCGGGTATTACACCTAAGGCAGTTAATGGAACAATGTTAGGCTTATCTTGCAAAAGGTTCAGGATTCCGCCTAGGGTTCCGTGCCAGGCTGATGGGCCTGGGAAGTTACATTGTGGGTATATGTTTACAATTGTCCATGCATCATGCATCATGCATCATTCATTCATATTTATCTAACACTCACTTAGAAGATTTCATCTTCTGATATTGGATTATGTCCCTGGAATATTCCACGTTCCAGGTGAGCCAAGTAGCTAGAAGGGCAAGGAAGTGATTGAGGCATGATCGTGGTGGAAATTTTATGGGTCCCATGTGGGACTAGGGCTATCTATTTTATTTGGATGTATTGTTTAGATTTTAATATCGTCTATAATGTTATGTTGGGTGAACGATATGTATGTACCCACATATGCTATGTTTCCGAGGCTCCTTATAGGTTCTAATCTTACTTCCGCTATGCTTAAAGTGTATCATTCCCTTACTATATTTGGGAGTGTTATTAAATAAAAGTCATGTTGAGGATTTATTGCCGGTTTATGTTTGATGTAAAAAAAAAAAAAAAAAATCCTAGCATAATTTAATGCCCTGGAAGGCGAGGTGTTACAGTTGGTATCAGAGACAAAGTTCTATTTGAAGAATCAGGATAGATCTTTAGGGATCTATGAACTCAATGTTTAGAAAACTTAGATTAAGAAATCCTTATCTATAGATTAAGAGATTGATGATCGAAGTTTAAAGGTTGCGAACTTAAGTGTGCTGTACTGAAATGTGCATGTCTAGGAAAGTTCTGGCTAAGGCAAGATTTGGTACTTAAGTGTGTCCATTATGACCCATCACTCTTACCTAGTGCACTATTCATGTACAAAACGCTAAATGGCTACTGTTCCTGGTGAATAGTAGAAAATCTAACTGATTTTTAAATGGCATCATGGAAATCGATTATCTCGAGCAGTTCTGGGTGACCCACTGGATCAGCCGATGGACAGATAACGAGCCAATTGTGGTGGATGTCTTCGATTGCCTAGACCTCCTCGAAGGAATTCTAAGAGATGTGCCACCGAGTAGTTTCGTGCGACCAAGCCTAATGACTGCCCAAGTCAATTTTCTGATAAATCATATGGAAGGAGTATGGAGAGACCTAGCCGAAGGACTTTACCTCCAAGGCAACTATGCATCCTTGTTCTTCTACTGCCAGCAGTTCTGCGACCATGCCCTCAACATGTACAAGGGAGATGAACTGGAGGAAGAAGAAATGTCCGATCCCGATGAAAATTGGGAAGATATGGTGGCAACCGATGCCAATATGATGGGCATCGGCTACCTTAGCTCAGACGATGAAGAAGAAGGAGTAACGGTGCACGACGATCTCGAAGGACCCGAGGTCGAGTCTGAGGACGACACGATAAGCGATGATGTTTGGGTCTGAAAGTCTCCAGCCCATAGAAAAGAATCATGGGCGATCTTATGTTCTCGGTTACCAGTGTTTTAGATGTGTGCCTTATGTTTCTCGTAATCGATGTTATATACAATGTTATGAAATAAAATTTCCTTCTTGAAGAAATTCTCATAGAATGAGATTTTGTCTTGTCTTTCAGATGGTAACCACAAGACAACAAAGGAATATGACTCCTATCAGCCCCAATCGGGGAATAGAAGATGTAAGAAACAGTGGAAATCCCGCTACAGTAGTAGCATCCAAACGGGAGAACCAGAGACGGAGTCATCAGCTCCTGAAGAACGCTTGGATAGCATCGAAAGGGTTATAGAGAATCTTTTGACCCACGCAACCAGAGAAGGACCACTTAGGCACACTGAAAACGTGCTGGAACAGTACCGATGGCAGCGACCACCAACGTTTAAGGGGAAGCCCCATGATGACCCCAGCATGGCTGAGTACTAGTTAGAGCAGTCAGAGAAGTTACTTCGACATCTCCAATTCAAGGATGAGGACAAAGTAAACTGTGCCACTTTCATGTTGAAGGAAGAACCTGGGAAGTGGTAGCAGACTACAGAGCGAGCGTTGCAAAGATCCCACTTGAAGCAAGGGTTTGAAACTGATGAGACCCCAGTATCAGTTTGGGAGGCATTCAAGAAGGCCTTCAATGATAAGTACTTCCTGCTTAGCTAGAGGCAGGAGAAGAGTTGGGAGTTTGCGAACCTGAAGCAAACTGGAGAAATGTCGGTGGTTCAATTGAAAGTGAAGCAAGATCGCTACGGGGTAAACAGCGTAGTTCAAAATTTTTTAACTTACCCCGATCCCGGCAATTGGATCAACGTCGAAATTAAATCATTCACAAACAAATAAATAAATCTAACCTTTAGATTATCGAGTCGTTCGCGGATTCGAGCCGTCCAAGCGTCCGGCCTCTAACTCGTGATACGTGGTACGCGTCCGTTGGCAAGGAGAGCGGAATAGGAGTGCTAGCTCCTTCTCCTTTGCGCGGCTTGTGTATGGACGGTAAAAGAATGCCCTCGTTTCGTATTGATGCCAAAAGAAACAGGGAAGAGTGAACGGCAATGCGTTTTTCAACTCTTGAAAAACGACACCAAAAACTCACTTAATTTGGGCAACCCATAAATGGGTATTTATAAGGAGCTCTAGGGTTTCTTAAACCCTAATGGACATGGCCCGGCCCATTTAATTTAGTCCAATTAGGAATTTAATTAAATGGGTTTATTCTAGTCCAACTAAGAACATAATTAAATGGCTAAATCCTTTTATAAGTTTAAATAAAATATTTTGGCCCAAATCTAATTCAAGCCCAAATATAATATTTAATATTTAGTCCAAATCTAATTAGGTCAAAATATAATATTTATTTTAATATTTGGCCCAAATCCAATTTAGTCCAAATATTCACTGGCATTCGTGAACCCCTTCACGGTAAGCTCTCCTTCTCCATATACCAAGAACATCTCTTTAGTCCTTCTCAAGTACTTAAGGATGTTCTTCACTGCAATCCAGTGTTTCTCACCTGGATCAGCTTGATATCTATTGTAACGACCCGTTAAAGGGCCCAGTATTTTTTCAAGAATGATTTAATTAATTGTTGAAGTATTTGATTAAGCGATTTTGTCAATTAATTATTTAATGTGGCAATTTAGAGATTTTGAAGGAAAAGTTGCATTTATCTCTTTTTAATGTTGGACTTGAAGGAATTTGCCAAGGTGGCAATTTAGATTTTTAATTGAGATAATAGTATTTAAATAGCATTTAAATGACATTTATTTTATGGAAATAAAATGCAAGGGCATGAAGGTAATTTTAGAGTTTTATTATTATTTGAGAGTTTTAATAATAATGTTTATATTATTATTAATTAAGTGGGACTATGTATTTAAAGAAGAATGAGAATCCATGTATGAGATGGATTTGGATTAAGAGTCTCCTAGTCCCAATAGGAAAAGGTTTTGAGAGTCTCCAAGTTCAATTGGGAGAGGGTTTCCAAATTATAAAAGGAAAGAGATTTAGGACTTTATGTCTATATATAGAGCCCATTAGCTTAGTTTTTCTTCACGCCGTGTGAAGAACAGAAAGGCCAAGAGATAGTAAAGGCTTGCTAGAGTCTTCAGGATCGCTCCAAGGTTCGATCAAAGAGTTCTATCAGGCAAGTATTCTTCCTGTAATCCCTTCCATTACAGGTTCATATCAGTTTTTCAGATTATTCCAGTTCTTCATTGAGTTCTCAGATTTTATATCAGTAAGCAGAGACGTATATATGTATATATGCGTATAACAGTGAAGTTATGAGCAAGTCTTATTAATCCTGATCCATTTTGGATTGCAAGTTCCATTAATCCTTATCCATTTTGGATTACAAGTTCTATAAATCCTTATCCATTTTGGATTGCAAGTTCTATAAATCCTTATCCATTTTGGATTACAAGTTTTATTAATCCTGATCTATTTTGGATTGCAAGTTCTATTAATCCTCATCCATTTTGGATTGCAAGTTCTATTAATCCTCATCCATTTTGGATTGCAAGTTTCAGTAATCCTTATCCATTTTGGATTGCGAGTTCTATTAATCTTTATCCATTTTGGATTGCAAGTTTCAGTAATCTTTATCCATTTTGGATTGCAAGTTCTAGTAATCCTTATCCATTTTGGATTGCAAGTTCTATTACTCTAAGTTCTAATATCTGAATACCTTGTATCGTATCCAGATGTATCTAGAGTTCTTCGAGTATGATATCCGGATGGTTTGTTTATACATCCGGAAAGGTCAAGATAATATCCTGATGTCTCGCCTGATATCCAGATGCCTCCCTCAAAAGTTGAATTTTTCATTCGAATAGTCCCCAGTTATATCCGAATGCATCAGTGAGATATCCGGATGACCAGAATCATATCCGAATGTCCTAGTTCATATCCGAATACTTCCCAGCATATCCGAATAGCTTCTTTTTTGAATGTCAGTGTATCTGGATGAGCCTTCTTCATATCCGGATGTCTTTCATCTTATCCTGATATCCTTCCTAATATCCGGATCACTTTTTCAGAAATCCAATTTAGCTTCCAGTGAGTCCTAATTCAAGTTTAATTCAATTAATGTATTCAATACCTTCCAACATTGAATTCATAAGCCAAAACATGACAAGTTAATCGTACCCATACCCTAAATCATAGTTCATTGAATCTTTGTATTCTAATAAATAGATGAAGATCATATCATGTTCAGCATTATTATAACTTGATCAGCATTATTTTGTGAGATTATGTGCATACATTTTGGTATGAGCATTGAGCATGACTTTATGTGGAGCACTACATATTGTGTGCTAGCATTTATGTGAGCATTGCATTGCATTATGCGCGCTAGGCGGCTTGTCCGCGGGGATCCCATCAGTTTCAGTTTTAGCTCAGTTTATGAGTTGCTCGCCTGGTGGCAACCAGGGGGCTAGGGGCTTTGCCCACAGTATGTGCTTACAGTTTTTTATGTATGCAGGTTTCAGATCAGACAGGTATGTATTATCAGATTATGTGGGCCTATGAGCCAAAGTTGCATACCTGCATTTAGTTTATAGTTTATGTGCATTATATTTTTATGAATGCAATCAGACAGTGATTATCTAGTACAAGTTCAGTCAGTTATTTATCAGTATCGATATTCTTTGATTTAGCTTCAGTATTCTTTCCAGCTTATTACTTGCTGAGCTTTTGTAGCTCACATTGTACTCTTCACCCCTCCAAGTTATAACAGGGGAGTATCAGATGTGGGGCCTAGCAGCAGTGTTCCGTAGTGTGTGTACGTGGAGCCGTTCAAGATAAAAGATGTCTGGGAGTCCGTTGAGTTTTATAGTATTTCCTCAGTTTAGATCTATTTTATATTTCAGTTGAAAGATTGTCCCTTAGACAGAGTTTATGGTTTCCAGTCTGTATTGACTCAGAGCTTTTATTCCAGTTGATTGAGATGTTCAGTTATGGCATCGGATTTCAGATTATCAGTTAGTTTATCTTATTTTTCCCGTAGCACCTCTTCTCGGGTAGTTCTAGGAGAGGGGGTGTTACATCTACTACATATGCTCAAAGCATATGCGACATCAAGCCTCGTACATAACATGGCATACATGATCGAGCCAATGGCTGAGGCATATGGTACTCGACTCATTTTATCTCTTTCATCTTGTGTCTTCGGACACATAGCCTTGGAAAGATGTATTCCATGTGACATGGGAAGATTCCCCTTCTTGGAATCTTCCATGCTAAACCTCTTTAGCACCTTGTCAATGTACGCACTTTGGGAGAGTGCTAGCAACCTCCTGAATCTATCTCTATAGATCCTTATTCCCAGAATATAGGTTGCTTCTCCCAAATTCTTCATGGAGAGAATATTTGAAAGCCATCTTTTAACCGATTGCAACATAGGAACAACATTCCTAATGAGCAATATATTGTCCACATATAGGACTAAAAATGGTAACTGTGCTCCCACTAACCTTCTTGTAAACACAAGGATCAATTTCCCTTTTGTGAAAAATCAAACCTTTTGATCTTTTCATCAAAACATTGATTCTAACTCCGGGATGCTTGCTTTAGTCCATAAATGGATCTTTGCAAGTTGTAAATCTTATTTGCATGTTTATGAGTAACAAAACCGTCAAGTTGTGTCATATACACTTCCTCGACCAGGTTTCCATTAAGGAAAGCTGTTTTGTCATCCATCTTCCATAACCCAGAGTCAATGTCAGACATTGCCTCATCATAGGTAGTAGGCTCATCGTTCTCAGCTAGAAGCACATCTCCATGTGCCGAGATGAGAAATCCATATCTCTCTTACTCGCGACGAACCCTCATCGACCTACGAGGTTCATGTGTAGAAGGTTAGGGAGTTAACACAACATCTTGTGTCTGATCTTTCTCGGGTTCCTGGAGGGGAGTATTTGCTTGTGGTTCATCTCGAATCTATTCGAGTTTAACATTCCTCCCACTAGCCACAACATCTAAGAATTCCTTCTCAAGGAATACCACATGCTTGGCAACAAAACACTTTTTGTTCATATGGGTGGTAAAAGTAATATCCATTTGGATATCCCACAAACAAACATCTCATTGATTTGGGTTTTAACTTATTATTGTCAACACGTTTGACATAAATTTGACAACCCCAAATCTTAAGGAAAGATAGATTTGGCTTATTTCCTTTCCATATCTAATATGGAGTCTGAGTAACTGATTTACTTGGAACCCTGTTCAAAACAAAGATCGCGGTGAGGAGTGCGTATCCTCAAAATGAAATAGGGAGTTCAGCGCGACTCATCATGGACCAGACCATGTCCAACAAGGTCCTATTCCTCCTTTAGACACACCATTCATCTCTGATGTTCCAGGTGGAGTCCATTGTAAGAGAATCCCATTCTACTTCAGATGATCTAGAAACTCACTGTTCAAATATTCACCATCTCGATCTGATCGAAGTATTTTGATACTTTTCCCAGTTTTCTTCTCTACTTCAAATCTGAATTATTTGAACTTTTCAAAAGCCTCAAATTTGTGTCTCATAAGATACACATAACCAAAACATGATCTATCATCAGTAAAGGTTATGAAGTAGACATAACCACCTTGAGCTTGGGTAGATATGGGCCCACACACATCAATGTGCACAAGCCCTAGCACTTTTGTGGCCTTCACTCCTTTTACTTTAAAAGGAGACTTAGTCATTTTGCCAAGCAAACAAGATTTGCAAGCACCATATGATTCATAATCAAATGTGCCAAGATATCCAACTTTATACAAGTTGGATGTGCGAGTCTCATTTATATGGCCAAGGCGACAATGCCATAAATAAGTGCTATTTAAATCACCTAATTTAAGTCACTTAATATTTATGTTATTTATAGGAGTATCAACATCAAGGACATACAAACCATTACGTACTGTTGTTTTACCATAAAAC
Source organism: Diospyros lotus (assembly GCF_014633365.1). Lineage (NCBI taxonomy): Eukaryota > Viridiplantae > Streptophyta > Magnoliopsida > Ericales > Ebenaceae > Diospyros > Diospyros lotus. The sequence continues at coordinate 38,344,121 of NC_068343.1, read as the reverse complement.
AACTCATTTTTATAAAATGAACAACTATTGTCTTTAAATAAAAATGAATATCCATCCTTGTCAAACAAGAATTAGAAATTATATTCCTAGTCAAACTAGGATTGTAGTAACAATTATGTAATTCCAATACAAGTCTTATGGGCAATGTTAATAAATAAGTCCCTACAATTAATGGAACAACTTTTGATCCATTTACCACGTGTAGGTACACTTCTCCTATTATTAATCTCCTCGTACTCCTAAGCCTATACACGAAAGTGTAAATATGAGCACTAGATCCAGTATCTAATACCCATGTGGACTAATCAGAAGTAGATAGATTAATTCCAATAACAGAAATACCTGAAGTGCCTTGAGTAGAACTCTTCTTACTCTACACTTCTCGATTTATCACAGTGGAGATAGATTGCATCCTCTTTGCCCTTTGGGTTTTAGTCTTCTGGACACTTCCAGATTGCGCTATGGAAGAACTTTTCTTCCTTTTGGCTTTCTTACTCTTGGGCTTGGTCCCCTTAAGTATGGACAACCATTCTCCAAGAGTCTTTTCCATAGCCGTTAGGGAGGGATTGTAGCACCAAATCTAGGGTAAGTTTCAACATCCATACCCAAGTTCAGCTCTAGCAACCTATTGATAAAACGTATCATCTCCATGACAAGCTTCTCAATAGATGATCCTTGAGCCTAGCCATGATCTCATAAGCATCATAACTCTTATGTTGCTACCTATGTTTCGGGGTCATGACAGCCAAGACGATATACCAAGTGATGATCATATCACCCTTGTGCATCGCCCAGGCCTAATGTGCTACTATTTCCTTAATTGGATGCTTCATAAGAAGAGATCTCTCTATCGCATAGAGAATCTTTATCATGTGTGAGGACTATCCTTAAGATGATCTCCCAATCATAGAAATTAGTCCCGTTGAAGGTATTATTTCCCTCGAGTATCGATCTTATCGATATGTTTCCAGACATTCTGGATCAACAACTGAATAGAGATATTATTATAATCATATTGAATTACGAAATCATAAATTGCAAGAAGTAATATTTTATGATTGCTCCCACTATTTTCTACGAGTTTGCCACCCTCAAGACATAACTCGGGAAATCCCGTTAGAAGATTTCCTAGCGGGCTAGGATCCCATCTCCCCACGCACAACCTTGAGTGACTCAACAAATTGTGCTAGGATCGATTAGGTAGGTACTTGCTACCAATTGCATCTACATGCAACTCCTAGATTCATTGGGTTGACAACTCCTTGTCAAGCACATCTTATGTGACTCTCAATCTTTGCCTCTATACTCAGTAAGGCCTTGAGTGACTCAACAAACCCCACCTTTCTAGTTAAGTCGGACCCATCATTCAGGGACATCTCATGGCCCATGAAGCATAGGAATCATAGGTGACACATGACCTTGAGTGACTCAACAAATCAAGTGCCAGCTAGAAACCTAATGCTTCATAATGATAGAAGGCAAGTTGGCTTAATATTAATGAGGGATTTATTATTTATTTATTTAGGTCTCATCACATGCAATTAATCAAATTAATAATGCATAATAAATGACTCAAATCGGTGTATGGTATGGATAACTACAGCTAGCTCCCTCGAGCCATAGAAGGAAAGCTTGAGGGTCAAACCTAGGTGAAGAATCACATCTTGCTTCATAAGCACATTCTTCAAGCCTTCGTTGGTCTTCGAATCTAGTCTTCAATTTGGCTCCATCTCTAGCTCTTCATACAAACTATGACTATCACTACTCTATTCTATTCTACATACATTACATAGAATTAGAAACCCCGAGTTACATTCGGGGGGAGTGAGATGAGAAGAGAATGTACATCAGAGTATAAGAGAGGCAGGACACGCAAGCCTTATTTCAAAAACCAAATTTACAAGCATTCATTCCCAACATAAAATAAATGGTCGACTCGATCCATACCATACACCCATGCAATCAATCACATTGATTTATTTACATTATGTTAATTAATTGTCGCATCTATTTCAATCTTAATGAAACGCTTTCAAAAATTGAAAATTTGTATAATTTTGGAAAAACAAAATTGTTTTAATTGAGTTGGGCTTGGGCTCTATCCATTAGTCTAACTAACAAGGCTCAACAGGCCTTGGATCAACCAATGCATGTCAAACATACACTAGCAGCCCAATAATTAATAAATAACCCAATTAACGGCCTCGGCCTATTTTTAATCACGGCCCATAAGTGTCATACACTCATGGATTGGATAAAAATAATAAAATAGCCAAACAATTTGGCCGGGCCCTACCTGAGGGTACAGAACGCACTGGGACACCAAAGGGTCGGCCCGAGTGCTTCACGTGAACCCCGAGAAAGGGCCAAAACATGGCCCAAGGCAGCCAGGGGGGCCACCCAGCTGCTGGCCGCGCCTGTCACACAGGCTGCCAACAGCAGCACACATGGGGCGCGCAAGGGGTACCTAGGCAGGCCTGGCATGCTGGCCGAGACCACTAGGGCGAGAAAGCCGCGCGCGGGTCGGCCGCACCTGCGCGCGGCTCGCGGGTCGCACCAGCGACGGCTGCACCTTGCGCGCGCGCGGGCCGATTGCAGCGCCTGCCCGCGCGCGCGATCGCGCCTGGGGCGCCACAGCGTGCGCACGGACGCGCCTTGGGGCACCTGCGCACGTTGGGCTGCCCCTGGCGGTGCCCTGCGCGTGCCAGCCCCGCATGGCCAATAACCAAGTACATCATATGTACTTCTATCTAGTTTCATCTAATCATTACATTAATAACAAGAAACTAATAGAACGACTTCTTGTAGAATTAAATAACTCTTTATTCAATATGAAATATGATTAAAAATGTCAGCGTACAATTTGCCCAATCTAATTGGGTCTAGAGCACCTACACTAACATCAATACGACACCAAATTCAATTAGCTCATTAAGTATGTGCCAATGTATGATACCGATGAGTGGCAAAATGCACATAAGTTTATGTCAGGACTTCGGGTGGATCTGTTGCAGGCTTTGAGCACATGGTCGATCGAATCATATGAGGAAGCTTTAAGTAAATCTTTGACAACAGAGAGGAATCTTCTGCAAGTGAAGCAAATTAGGTCTGGAGAAACAAAAGGGGACTCAGAGCAGAAATTGGGAAATAAAAATCCCCAGGGCAGCAAGCAATGCTCCAAGTGCAGAAAGAGCCATCCGGGGAGGAAATGCTTAGTAGGAACGTCTATCTGCTATTCCTACAGAAAGCAAGGGCACATAAGTAGGGATTTCCATAAGAGAAAGGAAACACCTCCAATTAAAGACCTGTCGAAGGTGGTGTGTTTCCAGTGCAATCAACCAGGGCACTATTCAAGTAATTGCCCGAAGAGGCCAAGACTCGGACAAGCAGATGGGCTAACTGAAAAGGCAAGAGAGGCTCGTGGGACTCGTCAGGGACGTGTCTACAACCTCACCAAGGAAGATGTGGGGACAAATTCGGCAGTCGTGCAAGGTACACTCTTCATATCAGATACCCCTGTTCATGCATTGATAGACCCTAGGTCAACATATTCATTTATGTCATATGCTTTGGCTACGAGTTTAGGGGTAGAGACTAAACTTATGGAATCTCCGATAATAATTTCAACGCCCATGGGTAAAAGTACAAGGTCCTCAAAAGTGATAGAAGAATGCGAAATTAGTTTAAGTGATGCTCGATTTCAAGTTGATCTAATTTTGCTAGAAGTGTATGACTTCGACATAATCTTAGGAATGGATTTCTTGTCCAAATACGACGCCAGTATAGATTTTCGAAGAAAGGTAATGACCATAAAGAGACCCGAAGGGGAATGGGTCAAATTTCTGGGACAGGGTGACCCTAGGAATGGAAAAATGATTTCGACCAGGAAAGCAAAAAAGTTGATAAGCTAGGGATCTCATGGATGTATAGCCTATGCTCGTTTGGAAGAGAAAGAGGTATCAAAGCTCAAGGAGGTGCGGATAGTACGAGAGTATAAAGATGTATTTCCAGAAGATCTACCAAAACTGTCGCCACCTCGAGAGATCTAGTTCTCAATCAAGTTAGTACCAGGAACTAAACCGATATCTATTCCTCCATATCGAATGACCCCGACAGAAATGAGGGAATTACGGAGCCAGCTATAGGAATTGACCAATAAGGGATTCATTAGGCCAAGTACATCGCCGTGGGGCGCACCAATGCTATTTGTAAAGAAGAAGGATGGAAGCTTGAGGATGTGTATTAACTACCGTCAGTTGAATAAAGCTACGGTAAAGAATAAGTATCCACTTTCGAGAATCGATGAGCTGTTCGATTAGTTGCAAGGAGCAAAGATATTTTCAAAGATTGACTTAAGGTCGGGATACTACCAATTAAGGGTTAAGCCTGAAGATATTCCGAAAATAGCTTTTCGATCAAGGTACGGCCATTTTGAGTATTTCGTGATGCCATTTGGGTTAACAAATGCTCCAGCGGCATTTATGGATCTCATGAATAGAGTGTTCAGACCCTATCTAGATCAGTTCGTGATCGTGTTCATAGATGATATATTAATATATTCCTCAAATGAAAATGATCATGAAGAGCACTTAAGGGTGGTGCTAGGAACTCTCAGGAAACACCAGTTGTATGCCAAATTCTCAAAGTGCGAGTTCTGGCTACCCCAAGTCGAGTTTCTTGGACACGTAATCTCTGTCGAGGGAATCTCGGTAGATCCAGCAAAAATTGAGGCAGTTCAGGGGTGGAAGCAGCCAACGAATGTGACAGAGATGCAAAGCTTTTTAGGATTGGCAGGCTACTATCAAAGATTCGTGAAGGGATTTTCAAAAATGGCCTCGTCAATGACAAAGCTCATTCGAAAAGATGTTAAGTTCGAATGGACTGCCAAGTGTGAGGAAAGTTTTCAAGAGCTCAAAAATAGATTAACCTCAGCACCTGTTTTAGCAATGCCAGATGAGCACGGGGGATTCGTTGTGTATACGGATGCCTCTAAGATAGGTCTAGGTTGCGTGTTAATGCAACACGACCAAGTGATCGCATATGGGTCACGACAGTTGAAGAGGCACGAAGAAAATGACCCGACACATGATCTGGAATTGGCGGTCGTAATATATGCTCTGAAGCTATGGAGACATTACTTGTATGGTGAAACCTTTGAGGTGTTCACAGACCATAAGAGCCTGAAGTACGTGTTCTCACAAAAAGAGCTGAACCTTAGGCAGCGACGGTGGGTGGAATTTCTAAAGGACTATGACTGCACCATACGATATCACCCAGGGCATGGCAATGTGGTGGCTGACGCACTGAGTAGGAATGTGCCCATCTCTATGGCCGGAATGATGGCCTGTTGAGTGGCAAATGATGGAGGCTTTTAGCCATCTGACGGTGAGTGTAGTGCCGAAGGAATTGTCCGTCCTTATCATTGGCATGGTAGTTTAGCTGGATTTGGTGAACGAAATACGGGAGGCATATGTTGATGATAAACGGATACATCTATGGGTGGACAAGCATGGCCAGCCTAAGAGATCTGATTTTGAAATTCATGATGGCATATTGAGGTTTCGGGGAAGGATTTATGTGCCAAACTTAAAAGATTTGAGACAAAGAATTTTGAATGAGGCTCACAGAACTTGTTATACAGTACACCCGGGAGCCACAAAAATGTATAGAGATCTCCGAGAGCTCTATTGGTGGCCGGGAATGAAGACAAGTGTGGCAAGGAAGGTAGCGTAATGTGATACATGCCAGAGGGTAAAAATCGAGCACCAAAGACCAGCTGGACTCGTGAGACCCTTAGATATCCCAGAGTGGAAATGGGAGCACATCACAATGGATTTTGTGACAGGGTTTCGCAAGGGTCAGAAAGGCAACGATGTAATTTGGGTCATCATAGATAGGCTAACAAAGTCAACACACTTCTTACCTATGCGGATGGATAAGCCAGTACGAAAATTTGTGGAGCAATATATTAGAGAGATAATTAGACTTCATGGCACGCTGGTAAGCATAGTCTCCAATCAAGATTCGAGGTTTACCTCAAGATTTTGGGGAAGCTTACAAGAGTGCATGGGGACGCAATTGAACCTTAGTACGGCTTATCACCCACAGACCGATGGACAGTCTGAAAGGACCATTCAAACATTCGAGGATATCCTAAGGTCATGTGCCTTGGATTTTGAGGGTAATTGGGAAGAACATCTACCCTTAGTAGAGTTCGCTTATAACAACAGTTACCATAGTAGTATAGGAATGGCACCCTATGAGGCTCTATATGGAAGAAAATGTCAATCGCCTATCTGTTTGACTGAGGTAAGAGAGAGACAAATATTGGGACCTGAGTTGGTTCAGCAAACTACAGAAAAAATTCGGAAGATCCAGGAGAGAATCTGAGCCGCACAAAGTCATCAAAAGTCCTATGCGGACAAAAGAATGTGAGATTTGGAATTTGAGGTAGGAGATCACGTAATGAGCAGTAATCGGGCACCGGGATGGCCAGATTTTTGAAAAATTTCTGCTAGATCGCAGGAGATAATGTCGCGACCTGTAACTCAACATTTTGGTCTGGTGAGGTCGATTTCGGGTCAATCTGGGGGAGGGGGAAATGCTTAAGGCAATGGGTAAGCCATCCAAGGCCATTTTGAAGCTCGACATTCGCCTATAAATAGAGCTCTTAATGGCCAAAATTTTCAGAAGTTGGAGGCTCAAATCAAAGGCTATTTTGAACGAATTGAGGGGCAAGGATAGAGGGCTTTTGTTGCCCATAGGTTGAAGATCATATCTGGAGCATTTGGTGAGCAACGGAGTAGAAACAAATGATGTTTTACATTTGATATAATTTTGATGATGAAAAACAATTGTATTTTGATGATGAAATAAAGTTATGAGATTTCAATGTTAAAGAATTTTAGGATTCAAAATATTCTTTTTCATGTTATCATTTATCGTTTCAGTTTTTATAAAAAGGATAGTCGACTATGTGTTTCATTCTGTTGACTATGCCTGAGAATAGTCGACTATGTTGTTAAGGATAGTCGACTATATTTAAGGATAGTCGACTATGCTGTTTTCATCTGTCGACTATTTTTCAGTCTGTCGACTATCATGTAAGGATAGTCGACTATGGCTTTTCATCTGTCGACTATTTTTGTTCTTAGAATTCAAAAATTTCTTCACATTTTTACAATAGTCGATTATGTAAAAGGATCTGTCGACTATGGGATTTTTGTGTTATAAGATAGTCGACTATGCGTTTTTGTCTGTCGACTATGTTCTGTTTTATTTGTAAAAATAGTCAACTATGCATTTTCTTCTGTCGACTATATCTTTTACAGAAAGCTTCCAACGGCTAGTTTTTCAACTCCAACAGTCACAAACGGCTACATTTCTCTTCAATCTTTTGGGAAGCCTATAAATACAAGTCATGGATGATCAAGAGAAGGCTAATGGATGGAAAGAAAATTATTTGAGCTTACATCATATACACATTTGTATTTATATTGACTGTGCTTTAATTTTCTCTCTTCAAGGCTTTGATCTTCACTTGTAATTATTCATTTCAAGCCTTGTATCATTTTTGAGAGACATTGTAACTAAGAGATTCATCTCTTAGATTCTCTCCAATTGTATACTTCTTGTTTTTCCTAGCTTGTGTAGCTAGAGGGCCTACTTGGTTTAAGTAGGAGGTTGTATTTCCTAGCTTGTGTAGCTAGAGGGCCTACTTGCGTAAGTAGGAGGTTTTAGTGAATTGTTTTAAAATCCTTAGTGAGAGCTAAGGTAGTGGATTAGGCTTGGTTTAAGCCGAACCACTATAAATCCTTTGTCTCATTTATTCTTCTTGCTTTACATTTGTCATTTTATATGTTCTATGTTTTAAATCACTAAAACCTCAATTCAGTCAAAAAGTTTTCAATTTCTATCAAGATTTTTAAAATATCCAATTCACCCCCCCTCTTGGTGTGTGCCATAACACCTACTATTCTAACAACAAAGGCAAATCGAAGCCTCGTCGAAACCTTAGGCGGACTGCCTGGCCGAGAATTTGAGGCCTCCATTGCCCTGCTTTCGGACCTCCTTTGGATCCCATTCAGGTACCCCTAGGATCGGTTAAGCATGGGCTTTCTTTTGGTATAGGTTTTGAAATTTTCTGGCAAGCCGTGGCTGGAGAAGACGACCGGCGCGTGGGCCCCACGCACGAGTCTCACTCCCCTAGCACGCGCCAGCGGGTGCGGGCGCGTGTGGGCTTGGTTTTTTGTGCAATTGTTTTTAAATAGTTTAGAAAATTATTTTATAATTTCCTATGTAAAAATATTTGGAGAAAAATAGGTGTAGGTATTTATTTTGGAATATTAGTAAGGAAAAATTGAAGAAAAATAGAGAAAAAGGAAAGAAAATTAAAGAAAAATAGGTTTTATTGATTATTTAAACAAATATCTTGCCTAGGGTGCTTTGGGAAGTGAGGAGAAACATTTGGTGGGAATTTTAAGGTTGGCACGCAAATCGAGGCAGTTTGCACACTTTTTGAGGTATTTGATAGAGTGCATATTTTCATATTATTTAGCCCTCATATTTAGTCTTTTTGCATGTTAGTTGTGTCATTTTATTCATCTTGATTTTGTTTTGTTTTATTTTATAGGAATTGGGCTTCACACTATTTTATCTTATTTTGGACAGATTAGGGCTTCTTGGGTCATGAGGAATTTTGATTGCAAGAAGGGAAACAAGGAGATTGGAGGAAAAGAAACAACCAATGTGCTGACAGATTTGACCTTCTATGCTTCTTTCAAGTTTTTGGCCAAGTTACAATTCCAGAAAGCCCAAAAAGTCCTCTACAATATCTTTGAAGACATCATTCACGTTCTGGAATTGTAACTTGGCCAAAAACATGAAAGAAGCACAGAAGGTCAAATCTATGAACACACTTTTGCTTCTTTGTTTCCAATCTCCTTGTTTCCCTTCTTGCCATCAAAATTCCTCATGACCCAGGAAGCCCTAATCTGTTCAAAATAAGAAAAAAAATAGTGTGAAGCCCAATTCCTATAAAATAAAATAAAACAAAATCAAGATGAATAAAATGACACAACTAACATGCAAAAAGACTAAATATGAGGGCTAAATAATATGAAAATATGCGCTCTATCAGTATCCCGATAATTGTGAAAGGTGAGTGGTTTTGTCCTTATAACTCATATATGATATGATTTCCTTGTTATGCATAATATTTTCCATGTTATGATCATTTTCGTTCATATACTATTACATGGGAAAACGTAATATATGCACGACATGATGTTTTTTGTCATATTAAAACTTGTGCATGGGGTTGGGATGTTACCCTAAGAGTGTAGCCGAAATTCCCCTAGGGCAATTAAGGGAACAACGTTAGGCTTATCCTACAAGAGGTTCGGCATTCTGCCTAGGGTTCCGTGCCAGGCTGGTGGGCCTGGGAAGTTACATTGTGGGTATATGTTTACAATTGTCCATGCTTCATGCATCATTCATTCATATTTATCTAACCCTCACTTAGAAGATTTCATCTTCTGATATTGGATTATGTCCCTAGAATATTCCACGTTCCAAGCGAGCCAAGTAGTCGGAAGGGCAAGGAAGTGATTGAGGCATGATCGTGGTGGAAATTTTGTGGGTCCCATGTGGGACTAGGGCTATCTATTTTATTCGGATGTATTGTTTAGATTTTAATATCGTCTGTAATGTTATGTTGGGTGAACGATATGTATGTACCCACATATGTTATGTTTTCAAGGCTCCTTACGGGTTCTGATCTTGCTTCCGCTATGCTTAAAGTGTATCATTCCCTTACTATATTTGGGAGTGTTATTAAATAAAAGTCATATTGAGGATTTATTACCGGTTTATGTTTGATGTAAAAAAAAAAAAAATCCTAGCATAATTTAATGCCCTGGAAAGCGGGGTGTTACAACCTAGACCTTCATGATGAAGGATCATGAACGAGGAAACATAGCATGCAACGGAAGCGGTTTAAAATCAAAACCGTTCCTCGTATTGATTAGAATCTAGGAGACTTACTTTTACGGCGGATTACCGGTCGGAATGGAGCGATAGGAGCAGGATGAGCGGGAGCTATGGCGCGTGGTGGAGACGACAGCTGTCCTGCGATCCTTCGGCTCCTTCGCATCAGAACTTGGAAGCTCTCTTCGATCTTCCGAAATATGACTCGAACTCGTGGCCTCCCTTCGGTGAAGAAGAGCAAAAACGACCTTGGATGAAAAACAATCAAAGAGAGATATATATAGGGAGAACCCTAGGGTTAAAACCCTAGTGGGCCAAACCCTAATGGGCCAAGTCCATTTAATTAATTTTCTAATTGGGTTATCCCAATTAATTAATTAAACTAATGAACTATTATTTTATTCTAGCCCAATTAATTATGGACTATCCCGAATAAAATAATTCTCTCTCAATGTGATTCAACTAACAAGCCAAATGTATTTAAAAATACATGAGTTACATCGAGCTACCCCGGGGACCAAAAGACAAATTATTCACGGCTACTAAAATGACCAAAATATCCCTGCTACCTAGTAGCTATATTTTGTCATTCTAAGTGTTCCAACTATCACCATATGGTAACACTGACCCCACGAATAATTTTGCATATGCCATGTCTTTGACCTACTAGTGTAATGACGAAAATACCCCTCTGCGTAACACCCATCATTTAGAAAGGAATAATGTACTAACACCTCTCTAAATGATTTCTACCATCCTTAGATCACTAGTCCAATAATCCCTGACTACTCGAATGTACTTGCTTATCACTGGGAGCTACCCAGAAGCACACACTCTTAAGTCACGTTCCTAGGGCCCTGGATTATTTGATTATTCTTGGACAATCACAAGGGGGTGAATCACAGAAACTATCTTGTATTAGTCTGTCTTAGCTAATTAGAAACCATACTCCCAACTCAAAAGGATATTGATCTTTGATAGACCTCACCTACAATGAATCTAAGAATACAGCTCTAGGTTCACTAGACCACCAACTAATACTCAAGTATTAGAGTACTCATCCACGTAGTAGCAGTGATAGACTAGCTCCATGATAATTAGTACTTTGTCATTAGCTTCTATCACAGGTCCACTCTACGCATTCCAAATGCGCTTGTACAATTAGAGTAAACGGACTGTTTACTGGCTAAGGCAAGCCATCCTCCATTAGGATCTATTGCACAATGATCTTATCATGATAGAATGCCCAGTTCTATCGAAAGATCAAGAGTAATATTTTTCTTGCTTATTAAGTACCCATGATTCATGCCTAACTGTGAAGAACGACCCATCACATGAATCACTTACTTAATAGCATGGACACCTTTCCAACAATTAAATGCAAATAATATATGTGCCATAAACTGAATAAAAGAAACATCATTACCATAAATTAAACAAAACGTGTCTTTAGGGCATACATTTCCAACACATGAAAGGTTAACTATCCTACAGAATTAAGACTCTTACTCGACATAATTCCTATGGTGCCACTCCAGATTTTCGGCATCTGATCATCACCTGCAATTCACTATGTTGTTTCGGCCAATGGGGCCACTTGCCCTTACCGTGAACCAACTCTTTAGTCCTCTGCCACATGGTCCATAGCATCAGATCCGTCACTGCGAGCCTTGCACCCGTAGCATTAACACTACATTAAAGCCTCCACTAACTACGACGGTTCCACCACCGTCTCACGAAAGTAACCTCATCAAGTTGTCCTTGTCTTGATAACCTCAAGCTTACTCCATGAGCCTCATTCCTCAAGACTTTACATCTCCTACAACCTAAGAGCATCTCAAACCAATTTAACTCTTAAGGCCTCATGATCTTACCCCACAAGATCATACTTTATGACTTTTAACCACAATCTGAAATATCCATCTTTCAATAACAATTGATCCACGTCCATCATACTTTGCCACCAAGCTCATTCCAAAGTTTGATCATCTTTCCTTCGATGGGTCACTCACCGACAGATCTATCGGGCTTCATAAGAAAGAATAAGCTAAAGCTTATGCATATCCATCTCTTAACGATCCGACCAGCATTGATCTCTAAATACATACCCATTGTGCTAAATCTACTTCGGGTTCTAGTACCCATCGTCCAGAGCACCTACTGTCACCCTTCACGTGAATCGAGACCTCACGTCTCCCTTTGCATACCCACGTATGCATACAGTTTGTAATACCCGATATTACATGGTATTAAGAATAAATAAATTTTGATTATTTAGCAGGACCTCGGGTGGTCCGGGAAGCCCAAGAGTCAATTTCGAGTAATTAATTAATAGAATTACGGAGTTGGCGGTAGGGAGTGCCTCGGGACTTGGATGTCCAAGGAAGATGGCATGAGATTGGTAAGCGTCTTTAGATGGGGTTAATGACGCTGGTGGCGGTCTGACCGGGAATAATTTTTGGAATAAATTCTGTATAAGCACGAGTGGGTGCCAATACCGAATAGTCAGAGGGGGCCTCATGGAAGTTGAGGGGATCCTAGGGGTGGTTCGTTTTTCTGAGTAAGGCAACCCTTAAGTATTTTCGGATGGAATAAATGTCCCGTGCAGGTGCAGGGACGAAGTCGATATTGCCGAGTAAAGGTCGGTAATTAATTTCGAGAAATCAAGATTTTGGGTGGCTCGATAATAATTAATAAGGCATTGGAGGGCCCAAATGTAATTATCAAATTTTTTTTAAGTGGAATTATGAGGTCCCCAAGTGAAATAAATATGAAATTGGGAGAATTCATATAAATTGTGTATTATATATATATGTATACATATACATAGGCGTGAGTTGCTTGCTGCTTCCGTTTCAAATTCAAATTTTGAATTTAAGAACAGAGAGCTCGGCAGAGAGAGATCGAGCGATTGAGAGAGAGATCGCGAGTGAGATGCTGGCTGGATGTGCTAACCGAAGGCAGCAACCATGGCTGTCGTTTGATGGCCGAAACAGAGAATGAGAGAGAGAGAGAGGGAGCCTAGCCGAAGATGGATGAAGAAGCCAGCATCGAGCAGAGCAGCCAGGCGTGCGTGCTGGAGCTCGGGAAGTGGACGATGGCAGCGGTGGCTGGCGCGGAGGCGGCCTGTGGTGGCCAACGGTGGCAGAAGAAGCTGGCGATGGCTGGAGCAAAGGGAGCGTCGGCCATGGAAGCTTCAGCGAGCAGGCAGCGTGCGCGTAGGGGCAACCAGCCGTAGCAATGGTGGCCGGCCGAGGGTCACGCGATGGTCTGGGAGCAGCGGGCGACGCAAGGGGCTCGCCAAGGCGGTGGCTGGCAGCGTTCGGCGATGGCTGTGCATGGAGGCGCGGCCGTTCGTGAGGAAAAAGACAATGAACAGTGCCGCGCGGGAGAAGCCAGAGAAGAAGAGAAAAATGGAAAGAAAAAAAAAAGAAAATAAAAAGAAAGAAGGAAAATCTGGAAAAATAGCAAAAAAATTCCAGAAAATGGGGGAAAGTTCTGGAAATTAAATCGAGGCTTAAGGAGTGTGTCGGAAGCTCGAAAATGGGATTTTGGGCGCAAATGGAAGCCCGTGAGGCAACGTCGATGTGGGTGCTTTTGAAATTCTCTCCAGATTAGTCGAGGTAAATTTATTAAATTTCTTTCCAAGCATTATCATGTTATTGGGATGCTGTGGTGATAATGTATCGTGAAGTGTTGGTGGGTATAAACCCTGTGTTGGGGTTATTTGAAATTTTGTTAATGGGTGGGTTTCTGCGGGGTAAGCAAAAGTAGGACATTGTTTAATGTCTGATGTAGGGTTGGTTTTGTGTGTTTGCCTCTAGGTTCGACCGGGAAGGCCATGACCCTAGAGGAACTTGAGATTCAGGCTGGAATTTGTGTCGAGTCAGGGATGAGGCTTCGAGCCAGGTAAGGGATAGCCCCATGTGGAGGTGGCTTTGCAAGTCAGTAAATACGTTTGATAATGTTTTTATGTTGCATTGGCATGTAATGGTTATATCTTGTGTGATGCAAGCTCTAGTGGACTTGTGGCCATAAGGAGGACTAGTGGTGGGGGCTGATAGGTTGATGCCTCAAACCTTGGAAGGTTGTGAGGATGTGTGAGCCTAGCCTCATTTGCATGCATTGGCATACATAAACATCGTTATATTCATATTTATATGCATTGCACCCTTACTGAGTCTTTATGACTCATGAGGTTTTACCTCATGTGTAGATGATGCAAGTCCGGATGCAAGCAGGGATGGCGCCAGGAGGCCGTTGTGGCAACTAGCTGAGTTGCTCGAGTTATGTATTTTTAATATTGCTTGTATGTAGCCAGGGGGCGTGGTGTATGTATACCCTTGTAAGTAAATGTCTATGTTATTGAGCTTAAATGTATTTAATTGTGAGATTGCTTGTTGAATGTGGCATAGTCGGTAAAGCCAAGTTTCGAACCGAGTGAAGATCAGCAAGGTATGTTCTCATAAATCCCCAATACTCAGCGAAATGTTTGTATGCTAGCCTTGTGACTGGGTCACCTCTGGCTTGCTATGGGGTGAGCTGAAAAGAGGTGAAGCTCACTCGGGTTTCAGGTCTTGGTCCGCTGGATTCTTCTTATTTGAGTTGGGACCGATTCCTGAGTGGAGAGAAGGGAAGGACGAAGCCTAGTTCCCACCTAGGGCGTTTCCTGTTGAATCATAGTCCAACCCTTCAGTTGTGGTTGTCGGGTGAGTAATCCGATCGATTATTTACTGGTGGCGCCCGTAAGTGGGAGCAGGTCGTTACAGTTTGGTATCAGAGCATGGCTAGCTATATGAGTGGGGAAGGCTAGCGTGCTTGGGTGTTATGTATGGTCGGTTAAGCGATTGATGTGTGCAATTGCCAGAGTTTGGAATCGAGGATTTCTTGAATGATTTGGATGTAAGTTGGAATGTCCAAACTGCTGAGTTGGGGTCGAGAACAGTTGATCTATGGTCTCGAGATTGTGATGTGAGATTGATCTGATAACCTTGAAAACTGGACATGTGGTTCAAGGACCCTAAGGGATTGGCTCAAGGCGTTGAGGCTTGTGATGGCTTTGCGGGTATGTTTGGATATTCTTGTTCTAGGGATAAGAAAATACCCTGGATTGAGATGTTATACCTGTGAGAGGTATATGGGTTGAGCAATGGGGAACCGAAAACCTAAGTGTGGGTGTGGTGTCAAGAAACCCAAATTTGTGAATTTTGGGTAATGTTAAGCGTTCTAGGGATGAGAACTCCTTGAGATTGAAGTGTTAAAGCTCGTGTGGGGACACGAAGCCGAAACGTGACTAGTCCGAGAGGGGATTAGTGGAGCGTCCCTATGTTAGAGATTTGCTGAGCATGTTCAAGGGAATAGAGTTGTCCCTTGGAAGTGGTGCAGTAAGGCGTGTGCGCTTGAGATAGAGTGAGCTAAAGTGGAAGTTAGCTCGGGACTCAAGGAGATGAGACGTCAGTGAGGCTCTATGGAGAGTGTGCCTGTAAGGCATCTGTATGTCATGGCCAATGACGATATGAAGTAAGTAGCATCCGGAAGGACTCTGAGGGGAGTCAGGATGCTAGATGTATGTGATGCAATGTTATCGTATTGTTATTATGATCCCAGTAGGGATGTGCCTAGGGTATGAGTAGACCCTAGTTGGTTTCATGATGAGACGGGGTCTATCCTTGGGAATGATAGGCGTATGGCAAGTGGATCCTAGCGGGCATTTGCATGAGATGGAAGTCCCAAGAGAGTCGAGCTGGAATCCCAGGGAATCCAGATTGGGATTATGGAGTTGGGCATGCGTTGATATGCGTGTGGGAGCCATTGGGTTAGAAGTCCTGGTTATGTAGGGCCAAGTGACCGTTCATGTGATTTATGGATGAGGGGCCAATCAAAACTCTCGTTATGACGCTTGGGGTCTGGTAGGACACCTAAGGTCGGGAGACGAGAGGTGAATAGACCCTCATTATGAAGCTTGGGGTCGTGATGACGCCTAAGGTCTCGAGACCCTTGATGGGAGATGCGGAGGTCACCCAATGAAGGGTATGAGCGGTGTGTGGCCCGAGGGCGATGAGTTTGTGGCAACAGGACATCCATAGGCTATGCGCACAATGGAAATGCCAACTTCGGATGCCAAGTGGGCAGGGGCATGGCGAGTAATGTGGAGGCCCCGAATTTAAATTCCAAGTCATGGGAGCCTGAGAGAGGCCTGCTGGAAAGCCAAGCTGGGTGTCGTGACTAAATGCACTGTGGGTGTGCAAGGAGAGATGAGAGGTCTCGATTTACCTGGAGGGTAATGGTAGGTGCTTTATGGTTATGGGTGCTGGAGCTTGAGGTATGATCTCGTGGGTAAGATCATGAGGCCTCAAGAGGAAAAGTGGTTTGAGAGTCGCTTAAGCGATAAGAGATGTGGAGTCCTAAGGAGCGAGGCTCATGGTATGAGCTTGAGGTTATCAAGGCAAGGGTAACCAAGTAAGATGACTTTGGTAAGATGGTGGTGGAACCATCGTAGTTCGGGAAGGCTTTTAGTAGCTTTGATGTTATGGGTGCAGGGCTCAATGTGACAGATTTGATGCTATGGACCGTGTGGCAGAGGACTAATGAGTTGGCTCGCGTTGAGGGCAAGTGGCCCATGGGCCTAAACAATTTAGTGAACTGCAAATGACGGTCAGATGCGGAAGATCTGGAGCAGCACCTTAGGAAATTTGGTCAAGTTAGACCGAGAATCTCCTATAAGAGATAGGACATCTAGAGTAGTCCTAAGGAGGAATCGTGGAACGCGGTAACGTTCTGATGGAGTAGCAGTCGAGTAGGAAGCTCGATGGGGCGAAGCTACAGGTGCGAAGCAAATCAGTGATGGGCCTGAGCCATGTTGTTGGAAACTGTTGTTAGGCCAGTGTAAGGGAGCCACACGGTAATAATGATTGGGTGTTGACTCTCTGAAGTACAGGGAAACATGATGGGGAACCAGTGTTGGGCCAGTGTATGGGAGTGACACGGTGATGGTGACCAGGTGTTGGCTCGCCTAAAGCACAGGGCAACACAGTGATTATGCAGATGGTCAGGGGCTAAAGAATTGTAAGATGCGCGATAGAAGTGGTGAAAGCAGTGGTTAATCCCATAACTCAGCTGCGAGTAATAAACGGTGTTGAGGCGAATTAGTGAATGTTCAGGTGTGGTAACGTCTCGAGATGTTCGAGAAAGAAACCCGAGGAAAAGAAATGGGTCTAGCGTGGGAATAACGCTACGGTTGATGCCTACGGTTGACGGGTCTAATGCTAAGGACCACTAGATATAGACGGTTAGTTCACGGGAGGGACTTCAGCCCTCCATGTGGAGTAACCTGTCTGCCGTGGAGACGATTAGACGTGAAGACCTAGGGTATGCTGTAGGTTATGTCTGGGCCAGACCTAAATTTCCGTGAGGGTTGAAAAAAAAAAAAATCATCGTAGTGTCTTTTGTTGTCTTGGCGGCAGGAAGATTTGTGAATTGATTGGGTGATATCCTGTGGTATGAAAACAAGATGTGTGGCGATACTCCTTGTTAAAGGATGCTAATGTGGTTGTGATTAAATTTGATCGAAATTGATCGGGTAAATTGAAATAGACCCTGCATGACCTTGCGGTGATGCAAGAAGATGGGTTAATTGGTGGAGTCCATAAATGGCTCCAGAATGTTACGTAAGTGCCGTGGAAGGCGAGACTTACGAGTTGGAAGCCAACCATGAGATGGGATTATTAAAGCGTGCAAAAGTTTCAAGTATGGGGATCTCCAATCCTGTGATGGGAGTTGTGGCATACTGAACGTGTGGCAGAGGCACGGTTTGAAATTCGTGAAGGCTTGCAATTGCACGGTCTAATATTAGTCCTGATGTGTCGATGCGAAAATAAGGAAGTATCCTCATGTGGCACTGGATGAGTTTCTAGTTGTTGACACAGGATTAGTTGCCAGGTGGTAGCACCTGATGGCAATGGTGAGAGCGTGAGGCTCGAGGATTGTGAAGTAAAGCCTTGCTGGGTGCCGTGTATGCCTCTAGTATAAAGGTTCAGCGGGTCCTGGTGGTTAGACCAGGCGAATTTTGAGAAAGAGATCCAAGGGGATGAAAAATGGTTGGTCAAGGCAAAGTTGTGCCGCTTGAAGGAGTGCTACTCCGTAACGAGAGTTATAAATGGTGGAGTTGAAATGTGTCCTGGGTAGAACGTGAGAGGTTCTCTCGAGAAAGGTCGAGCGTAAGGCAACAACATTAAATGGACCTCCTAAGGCACAACCACTCTAACAGGATGCATCACCCGGGGAAAGCCAGCGTGATGGCAAGTGCCTAAGTAGGAATGTGAGTCCTACGGCATCTAGTGGAAGTGTGAGCTCCACAGGAGTAGCAGGGGTGATTTCCAGTGGGTGGAGTTAAATCAAAAATCATAGTCGATGAATGCAAGAGTAGTGCTTGGAGAAAAGTTGTGTTGGTTATGAGCCGGGCGATCCAGTTAAAGCTAATCGAGTTGATTAGATGGAAGGTGAAGGCGAATTTAAGATGTCGCCAATGGGTGATGAGAGCTCGAAGGAAGAGCTTAGGGGACGAGATTGGTTCCTAGGAATGGTGTTTAGGTGATGAAATCACCTGATAGCTGTGAGTGCTACACAGCTAGAAGGATGCCTTGGAGTGTGGGCAATTGATTAGATCTAGTCATGTGGTTAAAGGTTCATGGGTGTGAAGAAAGCAACTAGTGGAGCCGATTGGTGACCAGCCGGGGGTAGCCGATGGCGACCGAAGACGCCGACCGGTGATAGCGACAGCAGCAGTGCAGTGGCTGGCTAGGGTCGTGGGGCGTTGAGAGAGTAGTCGATCAGTGGCATAGGTGGCTCCTGAATTGTGGTTGCAGCTGGATGTGGCGCTAAGTGATGGCAAGAGATCGTCTTAGCTAATGATGATGGCGTTAAGGCTAATGTGGTCACTCACTGAGGTGTGAGCTGATTGGAGCAAAAGTTATGAGAAGTCCGAGAAAAGCCAGAGTCTCTTAGGGAGTTGGCTAGCTACTATAAGCATAGCAAAGTGATATGAGGAAGGCGGCCTAAGGGTGGGGTCGTGCTGGTTACGATGACCAGTGAAATTCAAGGAGCAGCGAGTCTTTTGAGATGACATGGTGATGTCATCGTCGCTGTCAGGGAATTCGTGGCTGTCATGGTGTAGTCCTTGCCGAATAGGACAAAGAGAACCATTATGCATGGTTTAAATCAAGTGTTTATCGCAAATTGATAATGAACCTGATTTAAGATTGCTGAAAGTTTCATGCCTCAAGAGTAAGAGGCCTTGTTGAGAAATGTGAGATTTAAAAAGTCCCAATGAAATTGAAGCTGGGCGAGTAAATTTGGCTAGACGACCGCTACAAGAGTAGGGTGTAACCATGTTAGTTGTTGTGGTGCGGACCAAAGGCACGAGTCATCCTACAGGTGCGTTGCAATAAGGGGTTGCGCAAATGGTAATAAGCCAATCACTTGTGCCACGCACCGTAGGTGATGACGAGGGCCGATTAATGGTTTCGCGACCTTAAGCGAAGTGGTAGGATCCTTGATTCGCGGTAGGGTTTAATAGCCAAGGTAAAGCCTAGCATCGGACATGATTATGAAAGCTGAATCAGGTGAAGAATTTAAGAGGGGTTGCTCAGTGAAGAGTTCCCCAGTATGGGTATGAGACCCCTACTAGCGAGTAGTATCGGCCAGTGAGAAAGGCCTAAGTATCTTTGTGTGCTTATGCAAAGAACTCCTGGTTGGGAGATGGTTGTGGCCCGAGCATGGTTAAGCTCGAGGTGAGATTGTAATGGTGCGTGCATCGCTAAGCTCGAGTTGGACCCGGGTAATGCTCGTATGGTTGAAATGTGTAATTACCTGGCATAGTGTTAGGTACGTCGACTTTGCGTAATCGTAGCAATAAATGAGGGTCGGCTAGTCAAGGTAGAAGACCATGTATGAAATGGTCGAAGTTGGCAAGGTGGGCCAAATGGGTGCTTCCCAAGTAGTGCTAGCATGGTAAGTTGATCGGTAATGAGAGGTTGCCATGAGGATCAACTCAAGCTATGCAGGCGTGTGATTAATGGCGGTATGCCATGATGGAATGGGTGTTCGAGTGTCTTGTGGGCACTAGAAGTGACATTGCGGCGAATGATCAGTGCTAAGACGTTGCTGGTTGGACCAGCATAAAAATCGTGGCCATGTGTGATTGGCAGTGAGAAACGTTGTCGTATGTAATCGGCGTAAAATCGTGGTAAACTGATCAATGATGCAATGTTAGCGTATGTGGTTTCGACTGATGGGAAAATAGGAAGTGGACTGCAAAGCGATGCTTCGAGGCAGAGAAAATCCATCAAGAGATGGATATCGTTCCAATAAGCATGACTAGCGACCAGTGGTGCGATTGGGCTGGAGGCCAGAGTGCTATTCGGTTGGTGAATATCCTCGAGGGGCGGAGGACCAAATGCCTAAGTGAAGCCTTGAGATGGGACTAACCCAAGGTAAAGGCTGAGAAATGGTTCGGCTACGAGATTCTCGAGTAAAGGATTCAGAGAGTAGCCTGAGAATGTGATTGTCATGGGCAGAAAAAATATGGTAAAGTGAATTTCGAGGACGAAATTCATGAAGGGGGGTGGAATGTAATACCTGATATTACATGGTATTAAGAATAAATAAATTTTGATTATTTGGCAGGACCTCGGGTGGTCCGGGAAGCCCAAGAGTCAATTTTGAGTAATTAATTAATAGAATTACGGAGTTGGCGGCAGGGAGTGCCTCGGGACTTGGATGTCCAAGGAAGACGGCATGAGATTGGTAAGCGTCTTTAGATGGGGCTAATGACGCTGGTGGCGGTCCGACCGGGAATAATTTTTGGAATAAATTTTGTATAAGCACGAGTGGGTGCCAATACCGAATAGTCAGAGGGGGCCTCATGGAAGTTGAGGGGATCCTAGGGGTGGTTCGCTTTTCTGAGTAAGGCAACCCTTAAGTATTTTCGGATGGAATAAATGTCTCGTGCAGGTGCAGGGACAAAGTCGATATTGCCGAGTAAAGGTCGGTAATTAATTTCGAGAAATCAAGATTTTGGGTGGCTCGATAATAATTAATAAGGCATTGGAGGGCCCAAATGTAATTATCAAAAATTTTTTAAGTGGAATTATGAGGTCCCCAAGTGAAATAAATATGAAATTGGGAGAATTCATATAAATTGTGTATTATATATATATATATGTATACATATACATAGGCGTGAGTTGCTTGCTGCTTCCGTTTCAAATTCAAATTTTGAATTTAAGAACAGAGAGCTCGGTAGAGAGAGATCGAGCGATTGAGAGAGAGATCGCGAGTGAGAGCTTGCGAGAGAGAGAGAGATGCTGGCCGGATGTGCTAACCGAAGGCAGCAACCATGGCTGTCGTTTGATGGCCGAAACAAAGAATGAGAGAGAGAGAGAGGGAGCCTGGCCGAAGATGGATGAAGAAGGCAGCATCGAGCAGAGCAGCCAGGCGTGCGTGCTAGAGCTCGGGAAGTGGACGATGGCAGCGGTGGCTGGCGCGGAGGCGGCCTGTGGTGGCCAATAGTGGCAGAAGAAGCTGGCGATGGCTGGAGCAAAGGGAGCGTCGACCATGGAAGCTTCAGCGAGCAGGCAGCGTGCGCGTAGGGGCAACCAGTCGCGGCAATGGTGGCCGGCCGAGGGTCGCGCGATGGTCTGGGAGCAGCGGGCGACGCAAGGGGCTGGCCAAGGCGGTGGCTGGCAGCGTTCGGCAATGGCTGTGCGTGGAGGCGCGGCCGTTCGTGAGGAAGAATACAATGAACAGTGCTGCATGGGAGAAGCCAGAGAAGAAGAGAAAAATGGAAAGAAAATAAAAAAGAAAATAAAAAGAAAGAAGGAAAATCTGGAAAAATAGCTAAAAAATTCCAGAAAATGGGGGAAAGTTCTGGAAATTAAATCGGGGCTTGAGGAGTGTGTCGGAAGCTCGAAAATGGGATTTTGGGCGCAAATGGAAGCCCGTGAGGCAACGTCGATGTGGGCGCTTTCGAATTTCTCTCCAGATTAGTCAAGGTAAATTTATTAAATTTCTTTCCAAGCATTAGCATGTTATTGGGATGCTGTGGTGATAATGTATCGTGAAGTGTTGGTGGGTATAAACCCTGTGTTGGGGTTATTTGAAATTTTGTTAATGGATGGGTTTCTGCGGGGTAAGCAAAAGTAGGACATTGTTTAATGTCTGATGTAGGGTTGGTTTTGTGTGTTTGCCTCTAGGTTCGACCGGGAAGGCCGTGACCCTAGAGGAACTTGAGATTCAGGCTGGAATTCATGTCGTGTCAGGGATGAGGCTTCGAGCCAGGTAAGGGATAGGCCCATGTGGAGGTGGCTTTGCAAGTTGGTAAATACGTTTGATAATGTTTTTATGTTGCATTAGCATGTAGTGGTTATATCTTGTGTGATGCAAGCTCTAGTGGACCTGTGGCCATAAGGAGGACTAGTGGTGGGGGCTGATAGGTTGATGCCTCAAACCTTGGAGGGTTGTGAGGATGTGTGAGCCTACCCTCATTTGCATGCATTGGCATACATAAACATCGTTATATTCATATTTATATGCATTGCACCCTTACTGAGTCTTTATGACTCATGAGGTTTTACCTCATGTGTAGATGATGCAAGTCCGGATGCAAGCAGGGATGGCGCTGGGAGGCCGTTGTGGCAACTAGCTGAGTTGCTCGAGTTATGTATTGTTAATATTGCTTGTATGTAGCCAGGGGGCGTGGTGTATGTATACCCTTGTAAGTAAATGTCTATGTTATTGAGCTTAAATGTATTTAATTGTGAGATTGCTTGTTGAATGTGGCATAGTCGGTAAAGCCAAGTTCCGGACCGAGTCAAGATCAGCAAGGTATGTTCTCATAAATCCCCAATACTCAGCGAAGTGTTTGTATGCTAGCCTTGTGCCTGGGTCACCTCTGGCTTGCTATGGGGTGAGCTGAAGAGAGGTGAAGCTCACTCAGGTTTCGGGTATTGGTCCGCTGGATTCTTCTTATTTGAGTTGGGACCGATTCCTGAGTGGAGCGAAGGGAAGGACGAAGCCTAGTTCCCACCTAGGGCGTTTCCTGTTGAATCATAGTCCAACCCTTCAGTTGTGGTTGTCGGGTGAGTAATCCGGTCGATTATTTACTGGTGACGCCCGTAAGTGGGAGCGGGTCGTTACACAGTCACTACACCCAGCTAGGCCTTTCAACGCGCCTTACTCTACTCGACCCGTTAGGGGTTTTTCATCTCATTCTAGGCCCACTAGGATTCACTTGCCACACATATATCCTTCCCTAGGATAGACTCGCTTTATCTCGAATCCAGCTAGGGCCTGATCATACCCTAAGTACATTCTCTTTGAGATCATCATAATGATACTCTAACATCGTACCATATACGTATAGCAAACATATATCATATACGTCTGCCCTCAGGGTCCTTACTGTAAGTAACCTTACTCCTTTCCTGGAGTTCGTCACATGGCCCGTTAACAACTTATCTCCTTAAGCTTCGAGCTAAATCCCACTTTAGCTCATTCTATCTCAAGCGCATAAACCTTACTACACGACTTCCAAGGGAAAAATTATATTCCCACATACATGCTTGGCTAATCCCTAACGTAGGGATGCTCCACTAATCCTTCTCCAGATTAGTTATGCCTCAGTCTCTCCTTACCCCTTGATGACTCTTATCATGACTTGGCTTCGTGTCCCTGAAAGTAAAGCATGATCGCTATAGGGCAAACAACATAGTTCAAAATTTTTGAACTTACCCCGATCCCGGTGATTGGATCAACGTCCAAATCAAATCATTCACAAACAAATAAATACATCTAACCTTTAGATTATTGAGTCGTTCACGTATTCTAGTCGTCCAAGCGTCCGGCCTCTAACTCGTGATACGCGGCACGCGTCCGTTGGCAAGGAGAGTGAAATAGGAGTGCTATCTCCTTCTCCTTTACGCGGCTTGTGTATGGACGGAAAAGAACGCCCATGTTTCAAATCGATGCCAAAAAGAAACGGGGAAGAGTGAATGGCAATACGTTTTTCAACTCTTGAAAAATGACACCAAAAACCCCTACAGTTTGGGCAACCCATAAATGGGTATTTATAAGGAGCTCTAGGGTTTCTTAAACCCTAATGGATATGGGCTACCCCATTTAATTTAGTCCAATTAGGAACTTAAATTTAAATGAGTTTATTCTACTCCAACTAGGATTATAATTAAATGGCCCAATCCTTTTATAGGTTTAATAAAATATTATGGCCCAAATCTAATTCAAGCCTAAATATATTTTATTTAATATTTGGCACAAATCTAATTTGGTCCAAATATAATATTTAATATTTGGCCCAAATCTAATTTAATTCAAATATAATATTTATTTTAATATTTGGCCCAAATCCAATTTAGTCCAAATATAATATTTAATTTAATATTTGACTCAAATCCAATTTAGTCCAAATATTAACTTAAGCCCAAATATATTTTATTTCCTATTTGCCACTCCAACAAATAGAAAATTATTAAATTAGAAACTCCTTCCTAATTTAATTAATTGCCATTTTAGGAAACTCTTTCCATTATGACGACCCCTCGCCATATCAACGTCATTATTTCTATTTGTTCTTTTTCAATGAGAACCTACGACGGCACAACTTCTTGCCGAAGTATCCCACGTAACCATACGTCCACTCTCCTGGTTTAAGCCAGGGACCGTGCCTATTGTGTATGACTCATTAGGTTTCCAAATATGTTGGCAATGTGTCGGTACGAACACATAAGACAAGATTGGCCTCTAGCAAGGCATCATTCCTACCCAATTATTCAGAAGGATTCATAATCCGCAAATAACCTTTCACGAGCATGGTTACCGTGTAATATGATCCTATCGTCAATGTATCTTATGTGGTCTCAAGTATGGCGATGTGTTGCTTGATAACGATCACATGAGTTTTCTTCGGTCTTCCGGATATCTTCACTTAATAGAAAGTGAATCAATAACTCCTTATTGATCTCTTTTACCATGGCCATGGATTTAAAGTGAATATCCACCGAAGGCGCCTTAGATATATCATCCTCTATCAAGGGATAGACGAGTCCCATTTTGACTATGCACCCATCTCCATAAGCCTCATGATATACCCAACGATCGCCCACGTGCAGCCTTTGTCTAGGCCCATCGAAACGATGTCAAAGCATACCGGTCTTCTTATGAGATGACTGTGACAACCTCAGGTCCAAGGATTAGTTACACCCATCTCGTATGAGAATACCATCAACATATAACCAAAATGGATTCTCATGGCGAGTCATGTCCAGTGACACGTTCTCCAACATTAGTCACCTATGTACTTGTCTAGCCATCCCCATGCCTATGGGTGTGAGACCCCCATTGCTATCACATAGCAAAAACATAGCACATACAAGTCTTACCGTAATTGTCAATGTCCATTCTTGACATTGCTACGACTTGGGACGTTTAATGATGTCTAGAAACTGTGATGCATCATCTCACATCTTTATAAATTAATCACAGTAAACATCATATGGACTTCTATCTAGTTTCATTCGGTTATTACAATAATAACAAGAAACTAATAGAATGACTTCTTATGAAATTGAATAACTCCTTATTCAATAATAAATATGATTACAATTGTCAATGTACAACATGCCCAATCTGATTAGGTCTAGAGCACCTACACTAACAATCTCCCAGTTGCACTAGAGCCAATCTCCCATATATCTTATACCTGATGATCGAACATGACTTTCATATTTCTCCTAGGACAGAGCTTTAGTTAAGGGATCTATGACCTTGTCATCCGTCGACTCTTTCTCTATATATGTCACCTCAGCTAATAATCTCCATTATCATATGGTGATGCCGTAATACAAATTTGTCCGTTGATGAGACCGTGGTTCCTTCGCTTACGCAATGGCTCCATTGTTGTCCCAATAACTGTTATTGGATCAACAATGCTAGACACCACTTTAAGTTCATCAATGAACTTACGGATCCATACAACCTCCTTAGCTGCTTCGAAGGTTGTTATGTATTCGACTTCAGTGTTGAATCTGCCACTATCTCTTATTGGAACTCTTCCAACTCATGGCCCAGCCATATAGACAGAATTTGAATTTTGACTGTACGTGATTTAAAATCATCATGGTCGAATTGGAAACTGGCATCCATGAACCCCTTCATGGTATGCTCTCATTCTCCATATGGCAAAAACATCTCTTTAGTCCTTCTCAAGTACTTAAGAATATTTTTCACAGTAATCCAATGTTTCTAACCTAGATCAACTTGATATCTACTACATATGCTCAAAGTATATGCGATATCAGGCCTCATACATAACATGGCATACATGATCGAGCCAATAGCCAAGGTATATCGTGCTCCACTCATCCTATCTCTCTCATCTTGTGTCTTCGAACACATAGCCTTGGAGAGATGTATTCCATGTGACATGGGAAGACTTCTCCTCCTAGAATCTTCCATGCTAAACCTCTTTAGCACCCTGTCAATGTACACGCTATGGGAGAGTGCTAGCAACCTCCTGGATCTATTTCTATAGATCTGTATTCCCAGAATATAGGCTGCTTCTCCCAAATCCTTCATTGAGAAAATATTTTGAAAGCCATATTTTAATTAATTGCATCATGGGAACACCATTCCCTATGAGCAATATATTGTCCACATATAGGACTAAAAGGACCACCACGCTCCCACTAACCTTCTTGTAAACACAGGGATCAATTTCCCTTTTGTGAAAAATCAAACTTTTTGATCTTTTCATCAAAACATTGATTCTAACTCCAGGATGCTTGCCTTAGTCCATAAATGGACCTTTGCAAGTTGCAAATCTTATTTGCATGTTTATGAGTAACAAAATCATCAGGCTGTGTCATATACACATCCTTGACCAGGTTTCCTTTAAGGAAAGCTGTTTTGTCATCCATCTGCCATAACCCAGAGTCAATGTCAGACATTGCCTCATCATAGGTAGTAGGCTCATCGTTCTTAGCTAGAAGCACATCTCCATGTGCCGAGATGAGAAATCCATATCTCTCTTGCTCGCGACGAACCTTCATTGACCTACGAGGTTCTTGTTTAAAAGGTTGGGGAGTTGACACAACATCTTGTGTCTGATCTTTCTCGGGTTCCTGGAGGGGAGTATTTGTTTGTGGTTTGCCTCGAATCTCTTCAAGCTTAACATTCCTCCCACTAGCCACAGCATCTAAGAATTCCTTCTCAAGGAATACAACATGCTTGACAACAAAACACCTTTTATTCATATGGGTGGTAAAAGTAATATCCATTTGGATATCCCACAAACAAACATCTCATCAATTTGGGTTTTAACTTATTATTGTCAACACGTTTGACATAAATTTGACAACCCCAAATCTTAAGGAAAGATAAATTTGGCTTCTTTCCTTTCCATATCTCATATGGAGTCTGAGTAATTGACTTACTTGGAACCCTGTTCAAAACAAAGATCGCGGTGAGGAGTGCGTATTCCCAAAATGAAATAGGGAGTTCAGTGCGACTCATTATGGACCAGACCATGTCCAACAAGGTCATATCCCTCCTTTCAAACACACCATTCATCTCTGGTGTTCCAGGTGGAGTCCTGATAGAGCGCATATTTTCATATTATTTAGCCCTCATATTTAGTCTTTTTGCACGTTAGTTGTGTCATTTTATTCATCTTGATTTTGTTTTATTTTATTTTATAGGAATTGGGCTTCACACATATTTTATTTTAATTTGGACAGATTAGGGCTTCCTGGGTCATAAAGAATTTTGATGGCAAGAAGGGAAACAAGGAGATTGGAGACAAAGAAGCAAAAAGTGTGCTGACAGATTTGACCTTCTGTGTTTCTTTCAAATTTTTGGCCAAGTTATAATCCCAGGAAGTGAATTATGTCTTCAGAGATATTGTAGAGGACTTCTTGGGCTTTCTGTAATGGTATGTTCTGTCCAAATCCGAGTTCGTTTGGGCCTCCAAACATCGCTTCAAATTCGGGACCAGATAGCTGGGTTAAATTAGGAAAGCTGCACAGATGCTGAATCTTTAAAAGGCCATAACTTGGGCGTCCGATATCCAAATCAAGTGATTAAAAATCCCAAATTCATATAATCTTCCTGATCTACAATTTGTATGAAGGGGCCGAATCCCAGAACGCACGTTATCCTATTCGAAATCAGCTGTGAAGTTTCGGTAACCTAGGGTTTCCTCCCTAAGCTCTATTTAAGCACATTAAGAGGCCATTAGGGCGAAATAATTCTTTTCTCACATGAATAGTAGCCGATTATCCTTTTCTCCATTGTTCTTGTCAAGATGGAAGGCTAAGGATTTTGTAACCGATTGCATGCCATACTCCTTATCCGATTTGAATCTCTGGACGTTTTTGTATATCTGTTTTCATCTTTAATCTTATGGTTTTGTTTCTTTGCTTCTTCTCAAGTGTGTATGTATTTTATGCGATCGTATGAATGCATGCATGATGCTTGGGTAGATTTGACTAATAGGTTCAATTGGGGTATTGGTTTGCAAGAAACAACATAAACTCAGTGGGCGATTGTTCATGACGGTTTCAGATCTAGGCGCTAAAAGAAATTGAAACTTGTATATTAATTAAGAAGATCTTCTGTGATTTTTATATTTGTTTCGATTTAGTCTTCGGCGATTGTCAAGCATTTTTTTTAGATCTGGAGATTAAAGATAAATAGGTTCTTTATATGGTGGATGATGATACCCGGGTAGGGAGGAAAGGTTGCAACTGGTTGCATCTCGGTTTACTGTGTTCTCGTTTATTTTTTTTCCTATTTTTCATCAAAAAAAAATCCCCCCCCCCCCCCCCCCGTTTAGTCTTGTTTTGACAAATTCGTTTGAGGTTCATTGGGAGAAGACTTTGGGTTGCGCCCTTGCTGCAAATCCGAATCATTATTCATCTAATCTATCGGTGTTCGACAGCCCGACCAAGTCCATTGTGAGAGAATCCCATTCTACTTCAGATGATCTAGAAATTCACTGTTCAAGTATTCACCACATCAATTTGATCGAAGTATTTTGATACTTTTCCCAGTTTGCTTCTCTACTTCAAATCTGAATTATTTGAACTTTTCAAAAGTCTCAGATTTGTGTCTCATAAGATACACATAACCAAAACGTGATCTATCATCGGTAAAGGTTATAAAGTAGACATATCCACCTCTAACTTGGGTGTACATGGGTCCACACACATCAATGTGCACAAACCCTAGCACTTATGTAGCCTCCCTTTACTTTAAAAAGAGACTTAATCATTTTTCCAAGTAAACAAGATTCGCAAGCACCATATGATTCATAATCAAATGTGCTAAGATATCCATCTCTATACAAGTTGGATGTGCTAGTCTCATTTATATGGCCAAGGCGACAATGCCATAAATAAATGCTATTTAAATCACCTGATTTAAGTTTCTTAATATTTATGTTATTGATAGGAGTATCAACATCAAGGACATACAAACCATTACGTACTATTGCTTTACCATAAAATAACTCATTTTTATAAAACAAACAACTATTGTTCTTAAATAAAAATGAATATCCATCCTTGTCAAATAAGAATTAGAAATTATATTCCTAGTCAAACTAGGATTGTAGTAACAGTTATGTAATTCCAATATAAGCCCTGTGGCAATGTCAATAAATATGTCTCTACAACTAATGGAACAACTCTTGATCCATTTCTCATGTGTAAATACACTTCTCCTATTATTAATCTTCTCGTACTCCTAAGCCCATACATGAAAGTGTAAATATGAGCACTAGATATAGTATCTAAAACCCATGTGGACTGGTCGAAAGTAGATAGATTAATTCCAATAACATAAATACTTAAAGTGTCATGAGTAGAACTCTTCTTACTCTACACTTCCCAGTTTATCATGGTGGAGATAGATTGCATCCTCTTTGCCCTTTTAGGTTGCGCTATGGACTTTTCCAGATTGCGCTATGAAAGAACTCTTCTTTCTTTTGGCTTTCTTACTCTTGGGCTTACCCCTGTGCGCCTTGGGCCCTTCAACTAAGAGAACACTTCCCTTGACCTATAATTAATTTGAGTTTCGGTCTCCCTAAGTATGGACAACCACTCTCCAAGAGTCTTTTCCATAGCCGTTAGGGAGGGACTGTAGCACCAAATCTAGGGTAAGTTTCGGTATCCATACCCAAGTTCAGCTCTATCAACCTATTGATAAAACGTATCATCTCCGTGACATGCTTCTCAATAGATGATCTTTAAGCCTAGCCATGATCTCATAGGCATCATAACTCTTATGTTGCAACCTATGTTTTGGGGTCATGGCAGCCAAGACGATATACCAAGCGATGATCATATCACCCTTGTGCATCGTCTAGGCCTAATGTGCTACTATTTCCTTAACTGGTGGCTTCATAAGAAGATAGCTCTCTATCGCATAGAGAATCTTATCATATGTGAGGACTATCCTCAAGATGATCTTTCAGTTATAGAAATTAGTCCCGTTGAAGGTATTATTGCCCTCGAGTATCGATCTTATCGACATGTTTCCAGACATTCTGGATCAACAACCGAATAGAGATATTATTATAATCATATAAAATTACGAAATCATAAATTGCAAGAAGTAACATTTTATGATTGCTCCCACTATTTTCTACAAGTTTGCCACTCTCAAGACATAACTCGGGAAATCCCGTTGGAAGATTTCCTAGTGGGCTAGGATCCCATCTCCCCTCGCACAACCTTGAATGACTCAACAAATTGTGCTACGCTCGATTAGGTAGGTACTTGCTACCAATTGCATCTCCATGCAACTCCTAGATTCATTGGGTTAACAACTCCTTGTCAAGCACATCTTATGTGACTCTCAATCTTTGGCTCTATACTTAGTAAGGCCTTAAGTGACTCAACAAACCCCACCTTTCTAGTTAACTCAGAGCCATCATTCAGGGACATCTTGTAACACCCGGTGTAACCGGTGTTAAGAGAATAAGAAAGGAAGTAAGTAAACTTCCAAAAATACCCTTGAGAAGGTGATGGATCCTTGAGATTGAGAATGCCCATGAGAAGGGTATTTTGGTAATTTGGATAGAGAAATCCAATAAAGGGTATTTTGATAAATTAAAAATAATTCCTAT
Organism: Diospyros lotus; assembly: GCF_014633365.1. Lineage (NCBI taxonomy): Eukaryota > Viridiplantae > Streptophyta > Magnoliopsida > Ericales > Ebenaceae > Diospyros > Diospyros lotus. The sequence goes on along the minus strand of NC_068343.1, from coordinate 38,312,935 downwards.
GAAGAATTAGGTGTGTAAGTGAATAAAAATCCCAATTTGATATTTATGTGGAGATATATGGGATTAATAAATTCACAAAGAGTAATTGGGAATTTTGGAATTTAATTCCATAAAGGAAATTTAATTTTGAAATAGGAAAAATGGTGGATATTAAATTATTTGAGGAGAATAATTATATTTTCCCTAAGTTGTGAATTAATGTGGTAATGCCACTTGGAGAGATGAGATTAAACTTGGAAGCCAAGGTTAGTGTCTTGTTGTAACACTTGGCATTTTGTGGTTCAAGTATAATTGGGTGAATTAAATAAATGCAAAAGTTATGATAATTGGTCTTTCAAGCATTTAATAAGAGGCATGATTATATGGATTAAAGAAAATCCAAAAGAAAATGGTAAATGGTCACCATTAATGCCTTGGAAAATATGAGAGTTATTTAAATACATAAGAAAGTATTTATGTCTCTCAAATGTGATGTTGGAAATTAGTCCCATTAATTAAAATGGGAAAGAAAGGAATTATGTCTCTCAAGTGTGATGGATGTGAAATTAGTCCCATTAATTTAAATGGGAAAGAAATGGAAATTAGTCACTCATTTATGAGTGAAAATGGGAGAATTTATTTAAATAAGAAATAAATAGAAATCTCCAAGTGATCCAAGGGTTAGGATCAAGTCTTAAAAAGGGTGAAATATATCCAATGGCTTGGATTAAGTCTTGAAATGGCATATAATTGTCTCATTAAAGTAAATGAGAAACAAAAAGAAATGTCCAAATGATCCAATGGTTGGGATTAATCTTTTAAATGGATTGTGATCCAATGGTGGTGGATGAAAGCTTGAGATTGGCATGGATTGCCAACTCCTTAAAGTGTGCTTTCTTTAAATGGTGGAGATTAAATCTTGAAAAGGCCAAATGATCCAATGGATGAGGTTAATCAAGATGAAGAGCATGGATTGTGTTTTCTCCAAGAGAGGAAACTTGTTTATTTGAAATGAGTGGTGGAGATTTAATTCTCCTTAAGCACATGGATTGTGCTTTGAATGGATGGTGAAGATCCATTCTTGAAAATGGGAAAGGATAGTATAAAAAGGCAAGTGTGGGAGACTTGTCTCCCTTTTGGCCATTTGTAGAAATGAAGAAGGAAGGAAAGAAAGAAAGAGAAAGAAGTCTTCCATGGAGGGAAGAGTGAAGAAAGAAAGAAGATAATGAAGAAATCAAAGTATGCTTTCTTCTCTTCATTTCTTTGGTATGCTTGTATGCAAAAACTTAGTGGCTTGTTGAAATACCATTTTAGATGGGAGCAAATGAAGAGGGAAGCTCTCTTGAGAAGAAGAATTAAAGCTTCAAAGAGAAGATTGTTAAGGTAAGGGATGGCCCCAAGTGGTGGAGGCCTTGCATTGCATTGTAAGTAGGTGGCATAAATTTGTATGTATCTCTTTGCATGCTTTATTGTACATGAGACCTATGGCCATGAGGGTGGGGAAAAGTGGTAGGTTGATGCCTCAAACCATGTTAGGTTGTGAGGATGGAATAACCTAACCATGCTTGCATGCATTTGCCATTACATAAATTTGTTATGCTTGTATTTACTTTGCATATGCACCCTTACTGAGCTTTTGAGCTCATGAGGTTTTATCCTCCCCTTGTAGGTTGTTCTTATGCCAAAAGAAGAAAAGGGAATGTGTTGGAAGCTTGTGGTTGAAGCTCATGGTGTATCATTTTATTTTTGTTGTAAAGCTAAAGTTATGGCTTGAGAAGCCTAGGTTTGTGGTGTTTAATTTGTGGTTTAATGGCTTAGGGAAGCCTATTATTGGTAAGTGCTTCATGTGATGTATGTTAAGGGTTTGCAAGGGCTTGTGAAGGCCTAGAACCATGAATGTAATTTATTTGGAATAAATTGTGAGGATGGAGAAAATAATTTTTGTTGTAAAAATAGGCTTGGAAATTGGAAATGTGGAAATTTTCAATGCATTTTTTTGGAGTGGAATTTCTGGAAAATTTGGGGTTTTATAGCCCAAAGAAAAGAAAAAAAAAAAAAAGAAGAGAAAAGGAGGGAAGAGCAGCTGGAGGCTGCTGGAAAACAGCAGCCTGCAGCCTGCGCGCAGGCAAGCGCGCAGCCGCGCGCGCGGGGTCGTGCCCGCGGGCGGCCTTGCCAGCGCGCGGGCGCGCGCGCGCGGGCCCGGCCAGCCCGCGCGGCCAGCGCCTAGTGGGGCCCCGGGCGTGCCAGCACGCCCCGCCGGCCAATTTTTTAAAAAAATTTGGAATTTTGGGAAATTAAGGGGCATTTCTAAATCGATTTTGGGCCCCAGAGGAATTTTCAAAGTAAATGGATTTTTCGGGCATTTTGGAGAAAAGGCCGAAAATTTAAAAAAATTGAAATGATGAGTTATTCCTCCAAAAATTGGTGATCCATCAATGGATTGGTTTAAATGGTGATTTTGGAGCCCGGTAAAATTCTCCGATGAAAAAGAATTAAATAAATTGAGAAAATAGCGATTGGGCGCCTGAAGGAGATTTTCTTTATAGCCAATGCGGTGTGGCTAAAGCCCAATTCTGCTACTGAATCCTAGGATTCAGCGAAGGGAAGGACGAGCCTAGTTCTCACCTAGGGCGTTTCGTCTTGAAACATGGTCCACCCTTCGCCACAGGCCGGGCATGTGGACAATTCGGGTGATTGTTCACGAGTAACACCCGTAAGTGGGAGCGGGGCGTTACACATCTCATGGCCCATGAAACATAGGAATCATAGGTGACACATGACCTTGAGTGACTCAACAAATCAAGTGCCAGCTAGAAACCTAACGCTTCATAATGATGGAAGGCAAGTTGTCTTAATATTAATGAGGGATTTATTATTTATTTATTTAGGTCTTATCACATGCAATTAATTAAATTAATCATGCATAATAAACGACTCAAACCGGTGTATGGTATGGATAACTACGGCTAGCCCCCTCGAGCCATAGAAGGGAAGCTAGAGGGTCAAACCTAGGTGAAGAATCACATCTTGCTTCTCAAGCACATTCTCCAAGCCTTCGTTGGTCTTCGAATCTTGTCTTCAATTTGGCTCCATCTCTTGCTCTTCATACAAACTAAAACTATCACTACTCTATTCTATTCTACATACATTACATAGAATCAGAAACCCTGAGTTACATTCGGGGGGAGTGAGATGAGAAGAGAATGTACATCAGAGTATAAGAGAGGTAGGACACGCAGGCCCTATTTCAAAAACCAAATTTACAAGCATTCATTCCCAACATAAAATAAATGGTCGACTCGATCCATACCATACACCCATGCAATCAATCACATTGATTCATTTAGATTATGTTAATTAATTGTTGCATCTATTTCAATCTTAATAAAACGCTTTAAATTGAAAATTTGTATAATTTTGGAAAAAACAAAATTGTTTTAATTGTGTTGGGATTGGGCCCCATCCATTAGTCTAACTAACAAGGCTTAATAGGCCTTAAATCAACCAATGTATGTCAAACATACACTAGCAGCCCAATAATTAATAAATAATCCAATTAACAGCCCCGCCCCATTTTTAATCACGACCCATAAGTGTCATACACTCATGGATCGGATAAAAATAATAAAAAATAAACAAACAATTTGGCCGAGCCCCACGTAAGGGAACGGAACACACTACGCCACCGAAGGGTCGGCCCGGGTGCTTCACGTAGACCCCGGGGAAGGGTCAAACCAAAGCCCGAGAGAGCGGGAGGGGCCGGGAGGCGGCTGGGCAGCCCAAAAAGGCAAAAGGGCACGGCTGGGGCCACATGGGCCACACCTGGCGCGCGCGGCCGCGCCCCGTGCGGGCGGCAAGGGCCGCACAGGTCGTCCGCGTCCACGCGCGGGTCGTGGGTCGCACTCGTGGGCCGCGCGCGGTGTTAGTGTAGGTTCTCTAGACCCAATCAGATTAGGCTTGTTGTACACTGACAATTGTAATCATGTTTATTGTTTGAATAAGGAGTTATTCAAATTCACAAGAAATCATTCTATTAGTTTCTTGTTATTATTGTAATAACCAAATGAAACTAGATAGAAGTCCATATGATGTATACTGTGATTAATCTATTAAGATGCGAGATGATGTATCACAGTTTCTAGACATCATTAAACATCCAAAGTCGTAGCAATGTCAAGAATGGACATTGACAATTGCGGTAAGACTTGTATGTGTTATGTTTTGCTATGTGATAGCAATGGGGGTCTCACACCCATAGGCATGGGGATGCCTAGACAAGTACATAGGTGACCAATTGTAATACCCGGTATTACATGGTATTGAAAATAAATAATTTTGATTATTTTGGCAGGACCTCGGGTGGTCCGGGAAGGCTAAAAGTCAATTTCGAGTAACTAATTATTAAGAATTGCCAAATTGACAGCTGGGAGTGCCTCGGGACTTGGATGTCCAAGGAAGAGGGCAAGGGATTGATGAGAGTCTCAAGATGAGGATAGTGACGCTGGAAGCGGTCCGACCGGGAATAATTTTTGGAATAAATTCTGTATAAGCCCGAGTGGGTGTCAATACCGAATAGTCGGAGGGGACCTCCTGGAAGCTGAGGAGACCCTAGGGGTGGTTCGGTTTCCTGAGTAAGGCAACTCTTAGGTGTTTCGGGTCGAATAAAAGTCCCGTGCAGGTGCAGGGATGAGGTCGGTATTCCCGAGTAGCGGTCGATTTTTAATTCTATTAAATCGAGATTTGGTGTAGCTTGGTGGTATAATTTAAAGTCTTGGGAGAGTCCAAGTGCTATTTATAAAAAAATCCCTAAGTGTGATTACTATATTCCTTAAGTGGAATTATGGTAAATTGGAGGGACTAGTGTGTAATTTATAGATATATGTATTTATATATATATAGGCATATATATATAAGGGAACCGCGAGCTCGTTGCCATCAAAATTCAAATTTAAATTTTGAATTAAAACAGAGAGGGAGAAGAGATCTCATGGGAGAGCAATGGCCGAACTTGAGAAGAAATCGGGAGAGAGAAGCAAGGCTAAGTGAAGGAGGAAGCTGGCCACTTGTAGATGGCCCGAAGCAAGCAGCCTCGGCCATGGCTGCAGCTTGAAGCAGCCGCGAGGGTGGCCATGGCCGAGTGAGGCAGTAGCTCGAGCAGGGGTTACAATCAGCAAGGCAGCTGCAGCGAGCACGAGGCGGTGCTCGGAAGTGATGGGGATGGCCGGAGACGCGGCCATGGCAGCAGCGAGGCTGCTGTTGCAGCAGCCAGGCACGGCCATGGCAGCACTCGGCGATTTCAAGTAGCGACCTGGGCAACTGATGGCCGGCGTTTGAGGCAGCAGCAGCTCTGATGATGGCAATCAACGATGGTCGCGACGACCAGCGGCAACCAGAAATGCAGGCGATGGCTGAAGACAGCGCGGTGGCTACGCGCTGGTGCTGCTTCAAGCGTTAGGCCGAGCTTGAGGTGTTGGCGGCTGTTGATGGCAGCGTTGTGTTTGATGGTTGGGGGCGCAGGAGGTTGGCGAAGGCAAGGCCAGTGGTGGCCAGCGGCGCGAGCAGGTGGCTGGGCCGTGAGCAGGTGCGCTGTGCGCAAGCAGAAGCTAGAAGAAGATGAACAGTGTGCATGCAGGGGAGGCGCGGGAAGAAGAGAAAAAAAGGAGGAAAAAAAAAAGAAAAGAAAAAGAAATATGGAAAATCTGAAAATTTGAGGAAAAATAGGAGAAAACCCCGAAAAATTCCAGAAAAAGTGGGAAAAGTTCTGGAAATTAAATTGGGGCTTGTGGAGAGTGTCGGAAGCTCGAAAATGAGATTTTGGGCGCAAATGGCAGGTCGGGAGGCAATGCCAATGGGATGATTAATCGATTTTCTCTTCCAGATAAATCGAGGTAAATTAATATTTCTTCCCCAAATTATTTGCATTAAACGAGTTAATGTAAAATAATTATTTGTTGGATTAAACCCTATGTCGGGGTTGTTTGTTAAATTGTTGATGGATGGTTCTGGTAGTGTGTGTGTGGCGAAGTTGAGAGCATTGGTTTAATGCCGGATGTTAATAGAGTTGGGGTTTCATGTGTTTGCCTCTAGGTTCGATCGGGAAGGCCGTGATCTTAGAGGAACTTGAGATTCAGGCTGGAATTTCGTTCTGAGGCAGAGATAAGGCTGCGAGCCAGGTAAGTGATGGCCCCATGTGGAGGTGGCCTTGCAAGTTAGTAAATATGTCTGATAATATTTTTATGTTGCATTGGCATGTAGTGGTTATACCTTGTGTGATGCAAGACCTAGTGGACCTATGGCCATATGGAGGACTAGTGTGGTAGGGGCTGATAGGTTGATGCCTCAAACCTTAGTGGGTTGTGAGGATATGTGAGCCTAGCCTCATTTGCATGCATTGGAATACATAAACATGATTATACTCATATTTACATGCATTGCACCCTTACTGGGTCTTTATGACTCATGAGGTTTTACCTCATGTGTAGATGATGCAAGTCCGGATGCAAGCAGGGATGGCGCCGGGAGGCCGTTGTGGCAACTAGCTGTGTTGCCCGGTTATGTATTTTTAATATTGCTTGTATGTAGCCAGGGGGCGTGGTGTATGTATACCCTTGTGAGTAAATGTCTGTGTTTTTGAGCTTAAATGTATTCAATTGTGTAATCATCATAGTGTGATAGGTGATTGTGAGATTGCTTGTTGAATGTGGCATGGTTGGTAAAGCCAAGTTTCGGACCGAGTCAAGATCAGCAAGGTATGTTCTCATAAATCCCCAATACTCAGCGAAGTGTTTGTATGCTAGCTTTGTGCCTGGGTCACCTCTGGCTTGCTATGGGGTGAGCTGAAGAGAGGTGAAGCTCACTCAGGTTTCGGGTCTTGGTCCGCTGGATTTTTCTTAATTGAGTTAGGACCGATTCCTGAGTGGAGCGAAGGGAAGGACGAAGCCTAGTTCCCACCTAGGGCGTTTCCTGTTGAAACATAGTCCAACCCTTCAGTTGTGGTTGTCGGGTGAGTAATCTGGTCGATTATTTACCGGTGACGCCCGTAAGTGGGAGCGGGTCGTTACACCAATGTTGGAGAGCGTGTCACTAGACATGACTCGCCATGAGAATCCATTTTGGTTATATGTTGAGGGTATTCTCATACGAGATGGGTGTAACTAATCCTTGGACCTGAGGTTGTCACGGTCATCTCATAAGAAGACCGGTATGCTTTGACATCGTTTCGATGGGCCTAGACAAAGGCTGCATGTGGGCGATCGTTGGGTATATCGTGAGGCTTATGGAGATGGGTGCATAGCCAAGATGGGACTCGTTTATCCCTTGATAGATGATGATGTATCTAAGGCGCCTTCGGTGAATATTCACTTTAAATCCATGGCCATGGTGAAAGAGATCAATAAGGAGTTATTGATTCACTTTCTATTAAGTGAAGATATCTGGATAACCGAAGAAAGACTTATGTGATCATAATCAAGCAACACATTGCCAACTTGAGATCACATAGGATACATTGACGAGAGGATCAAATTACACGGTAACCATGCTCGTGAAAGGTTATTTGCGGATTATCAATCCTTCTGAATAATTGGGTAGGCATGATGCCTTGCTAGAGGCCAATCTTGTCTTATGTGTTTATACCGACACATTGCCAACATATTCGGAAGCCTAATGAGTCATACGCAATAGGCACGGTCCCTGGCTTAAACCAGGAGAGTGGACATATGGTTAAGTGGGACACTTCGGCAAGAAGTTTTACCGTCGTAGGTTCTCACGGAAAAAGAACAAATAAACGTAATGACGTCGATATGACGAGGAGTCGTCATAATGGAAAGAATTTCCTAAAAATGGCAATTAATTAAATTAGGAAGCAGTTTCTAATTTAATAATTTTCTATTTGTTGGAGTGGCAAATAGGAAATAAAATATATTTGGGCTTAAGTTAATATTTGGACTAAATTAGATTTGGGCCAAATATTAAATTAAATATTATATTTGGACTAAATTGGATTTAGGCCAAATATTAAAATAAATATTATATTTGGACTAAATTAGATTTGGGCCAAATATTAAATATTATATTTGGACCAAATTAGATTTGGGCCAAATATTAAATAAAATATATTTAGGCTTGAATTAAATTTGGGCCATAATATTTTATTTAACCTATAAAAGGATTGGGCCATTTAATTATATTTCTAGTTAGACTAGAATAAGCCCACTTAAGATTCTAATTAAATTAGAATTAATGGGCTAGCCCAATCCATTAGGGTTTTAGAAACCCTAGGATATTTCACTATAAATATCTCTTTATGGGTTGCCCAAAAGAAGAGTGTTTTTGGTGTCATTTTTCAAGAGTTGAAAAACGTATTGTCGTTCACTCTTCCCGTTTCTTTTGACATCGATTTGAAACGTGGGTGTTCTTTTACCGTCCATACACAAGCCGCACAAAGGAGAAGAAGCTAGCACTCCTATTCTGCTCTCCTTTCCAACGGACGCGTGCCGCGTATCACGAGTTAGAGGCCGGATGCTTGGACGGCTCGAATCCGCGAACGACTCGATAATCTAAAGGTTAGATTTATTTATTTGTTTGTGAATGATTTAATTTCGACGTTGATCCAATCACCGGGATTGGGGTAAGTTCAAAATTTTGGGCTAAATATTAAATATTATATTTGGGCTTGAATTAGATTTGGGCCAAAATATTTTATTTAAACTTATAAAAGGATTGAGCCATTTAATTATGTTCTTAGTTGGACTAGAATAAACCCATTTAATTAAGTTCCTAATTGGACTAAATTAAATGGGCCGGCCCATGTCCATTAGGGTTTAAGAAACCCTAGAGCTCCTTATAAATACCCATTTATGGGTTGCCCAAATTAAGTGAGTTTTTGGTGTCGTTTTTCAAGAGTTGAAAAACGCATTGTCGTTCACTCTTCCCTGTTTCCTTTGGCATCAATACGAAACGAAGGCATTCTTTTACCGTCCATACACAAGCCGCGCAAAGGAGAAGGAGCTAGCACTCTTATTCCGCTCTCCTTGCCAACGGACGCGTGCCGCGTATCACGAGTTAGAGGCCGAACGCTTGGACGGCTCGAATCCGCGAATGACTCGATAATCTAAAGGTTAGATTTATTTATTTGTTTGTGAATGATTTAATTTCGATGTTGATCCAATCGCCGGGATTGGGGTAAGTTCAAAATTTTGAACTACGCTGTTTACCCCATAGCGATCTTACTTTACTTTCAGTGGTATCAGAGCCATCGTCGAAATATTTCAATTCCTTAAGTGCAGATTCGATTATGTTGTTATTTGTGAAATAATTAAATAATTGTTGCGTTTGTATTTTTTTGGATTGTAAAACATTTTTGGGTGAAGGGCAAAAGATCGTGTATGACACGAAAAAGGGCGAAACGGGGTTCGAGGTGCATACGGATGCACCGGAGAGTTGAAAGACGCGGTCGAGCGGGGCCCGCGCGTGCTGGTCACGGCCTAGGGCGGCCTGGGCGCACGCAGGGCCCGGCCGCGAGCGTTGGGGCGCTGGCAGGCGCGGCCGCACGCGCGCATGGCACGTACAGGAGCGGCCGCGCGCGCCTGTGGCCGACCCGCACGGCCCCAGCGGCCCGCGCCGCCCCTGCCGCCCGCACGGGCAGCGGTCACGCGCCCCAGCCGCGCCCAGCCCATGCCAGGCGCGGCCCATACGGCCCCTAGCCGCGGCCAGCACGTCTCTTAGCCTTTTTGGCCTACCTGGCTGCCTCTCGGCCCCTCCCACTCCCTTGGGCTTTGGTTTGACCCTTCCTTGGGGTCCCTGTGAAGCACCTGGGCCGACCTTCGATGGCCCAGTGCGTTCCGTTCCCTCGGGTGAGACCCGGCCAAATTGTTTGGCTATTTTTTTATTATTTTTATCCGATCCATGAGTGTATGACACTTATGGGCCGTGATTAAAATTGGGCCAGGGCTGTTAATTGGGTTATTTATTATTGGCCTGCTAGTGTATGTTTGACATGCATTGGTTGATCCAAGGCCTGTTGAGCCTTGTTAGTTAGACTAATGGATGGAGCCCAAGCCCAACACAATTAAAACAAGTTTGTTTTTCCAAAATTATATAAATTTTCAATTTATTGAAAGCGTTTCATTAAGATTGAAATAGATGCGACAATTAATTAACATAATCTAAACGAATCAATTAGATTGATTGCATGGGTGTATGGTATCGATCAAGTCGACCATTTATTTTATGTTGGGAATGAATGCTTGTAAATTTGGTTTTTAAAATAGGGCCTGCGTGTCCTGCCTCTCTTATACTCTGATGTACATTCTCTTCTCATCTCACTCCCCCCGAATGTAACTCGGAGTTTCTGATTCTATGTAATGTACGTAGAATAGAATAGAGTAGTGATAGTTGTAGTTTGTGTGAAGAGCTAGAGATGGAGCCAAATTGAAGACAAGATTCGAAGACCAACGAAGGCTTGAAGAATGTGCTTATGAAGCAAGATGTGATTCTTCACCTAGGTTTGACCCGCTAGCTTCCCCTCTATGGCTCGAGGGGGCTAGCCATAGTTATCCATACCATACACCGGTTTGAGTCATTTATTATGCATTATTAATTTGATCAATTGCATGTGATGAGACCTAAATAAACAAATAATAAATCCCTCATAAATATTAAGCCAACTTGCCTTCCATCATTATGAAGCATTAGGTTTCTAGCTGATACTTGATTTGTTGAGTCACTCAAGGTCATGTGTCACCTATGATTCCTATGCTTCATGGGCCATGAGATGTCCCTGAATGATGGGTCCGACTTAACTAGAAATGTAGGGTTTGTTGAGTCACTCAAGGCCTTACTGAGTATAGAGGCAAAGATTGGGAGTCACATATGATGTGCTTGACAAGGAGTTGTCAACCCAATGAATCTAGGAGTTGCATGGAGATGCAATTGGTAGCAAGTACCTACCTAATCAATCCTACCATAATTTGTTGAGTCACTCAAGGTTGTGCGAGGGGAGATGGGATCCTAGCCTACTAGGAAATCTTCCAATGGGATTTCCCAAGTTATGTCTTGAGGGTGGCAAACTCGTAGAAAATAGTGGGAGCAATCATAAAATATTACTTCATGCAATTTATGATTTCGTAATTCAATATGATTATAATAATATCTCTATTCAGTTGTTGATCCAGAATGTCTGGAAACAAGTCGATAAGATCGATACTCGAGGGCAATAATACCTTGAACGGACTAATTTCTATGACTGGGAGATCATCTTGAGGATAGTCCTCATGTATGATAAGATTCTTTATGCGATAGAAAGCTATCTTCTTACGAAGCCACCAGTTAAGGAAATAGTAGCACATTAGGCCTGAACGATGCACAAGGTTGATATGATCATCACTTGGTGTATTGTCTTGGCCGCCATGACCCCAAAACATAGGTCGCATCATAAGAGTTATGATGCCTATGAGATCATGGCTAGGCTCAAGGATCATCTATTGAGAAGCATATCATGGAGATGATACGTTTTATCAATAGGTTGCTAGAGCTGAACTTGGGTATGGATGCCGAAACTTACCCTAGATTTGGCGCTACAGTCCCTCCCTAACGGCTATGGAAAATACTCTTGGAGAGTGGTTGTCCATACTTAAGGAGATCGAGCCTAAAATTGATTATAGGCCAAGGGAAGTGTTCTCTTAGTTGAAGGGCCCAAGGCGCATAGGGGCGAGCCCAAGAGTAAGAAAGCCAAAAAGGAAGAAGAGTTCTTCCATAGCGCAATCTGGAAGAGTCCAGAAGACAAAAACTCGAAAGGGCAAGGAGGATGCGGTCTATCTCCACTATGATAAATCGGGAAGTGTAGAGTAAGAAGAGTTCTACTCAGGACACTTCAGGTATTTATCATACTTCTGATCAGTCCACATGAGTATTAGATACTGGATCTAATGCTCATATTTACACTTTCGTGTATGGGCTCAGGAGTACGAGGAGATTAATAATGGGAGAAGTGTACCTACACATGAGAAATGGATCAAAAGTTGTTCCATTAGTTGTAGGGACCTATTTATTTAACATTGCCCATGGGGCTTGTATTGGAGTTACATAACTGTTACTACAATCCTAGTTTGACTAGGAATATAGTTTGTAATTCTTGTTTGACAAGGATTGATATTCATTTTTATTTAAGGACAATAGTTGTTCGTTTGATAAAAATGAGTTGTTTTATGGTAAAATAACAGTACGTAACAGTTTGTATGTCCTTGATGTTGATACTCCTATCAATAACATAAATATTAAGCGACTTAAATCAAGTGATTTAAATAGCACTTATTTATGGCATTATCGCCTTAAGCCATATAAATGAGACTCGCACATCCAACTTGTATAGAGCTGGATATCTTAGCACATTTGATTATGAATCATATGGTGCTTGCGAATCTTGTTTACTTGGCAAAATGACTCAGTCTCCTTTTAAAGTAAATGGAGGCTACATAAGTGCTAGGGTTTGTGCACATTGATGTGTGTGGACCCATGTCCACCCAAATTAGAGGTGGATATGTCTACTTCATAACCTTTATTGATGATAGATCATGTTTTGGTTATGTGTATCTTATGGGACACAAATCTGAGGCTTTTGAAAAGTTCAAAGAATTCAGATTTGAAGTAGAGAAATGAACTGGGAAAGGTATCAAAGTACTTCGATCAGATCGAGATGGTGAATACTTGAACAGTGAGTTTCTAAATCATCTGAAGCAGAATGGGATTCTCTTACAATGGACCCCACTTGGAACACCAGTGATGAACGGTGTGTCTAAAGGAGGAATAGGACCTTGTTGGACATGGTCTGGTCCATGATGAGTCGCGCTGAACTCCCTATTTCATTTTGGGGATACGCACTCCTCACCACGATCTTTGTTTTGAACAGGGTTCCAAGTAAATCAGTTACTCAGAATCCATATGAGATATGGAAAGGAAAGAAGCCAAATTTGTCTTTCCTTAAGTAGACCATGTATGAAATGGTCGAAATTGGCTAGGTGGGCCAAATGGTTGCTTCCCGTGCAGTGATAGCAGGGTTAGTTGATCGGTAATGAGAGATTGCCATGAGGATCAACTCAAGCTATGCATGTGTGTGATTAATGATGGTATGCCATGATAAATGGGTGTCTGAGTGTCTTGTGGGCACTAAAAGAAACATTGCGGCTGATGATCAGTGCTAAGACGTTGCTAGTTGGACCAGCGTAAAATCGTGGCCATGTGTGATTGGCAATGGGAAACGTTGCCGTGTGTGATCGACGTAAACTCGTGGTAGACTGATCAGTGATGCAATGTTAGTGAGAGTAGTCTCAGTTGATGCGAAAAAGGGGAAATGGGAAGTAAACCTGCAAAGCGATGCTTCGAGGCAGAGAAAATCCATCCAGAGATGGATATCGTTGCAGTAAGCACGACCAGCGACCAGTGGTGCGAGTTGGCTGAAGGCCAAGGCGGTACTCAATTGGTGAATGTCCTCGAGAAGTAGAGGATCATATGCCTAAATGAAGCCTTGAGGTGGGTGTAACTCGAGGTAAAAGCTGATAAATGGTTTGGCTACGAGATTCTCGTGCAGGAGATTCGGAGAGTAGCCTGAAAATGTGATCATCTTGGGCAAGAGAGTAAGGTAAAGTGAAATTTCGAGGACGAAATTCTTTAAGGAGGGTGGAATGTAATACACGGTATTACATGGTATTGAAAATAAATAAGTTTTGACTATTTTGGAAGGGCCTCAGGTGGTCCGGGAAGGCCAAAAGTCAATTTCGAGTAATTTATTAATGAAATTTGCCGAATTGGCGGCTGGGAGTGCCTCGGGACTTGGATGTCCAGGGAAGAGGGCAAGAGATTGATAAGCGTCTCGAGATGAGATTAATGACGTTGGAAGCGGTCCGTCAGGGAATAATTTTTGAAATAAATTCTATATAAGCCCGAGTGGGTGCCAATACCGAATAGTCGGAGGGGACCTCCTAGAAACTGAGGGGACCCTAAGGGTGGTTCGATTTTCTGAGTAAGACAACCCTTAGCTATTTTCGGGTCGAATAAAAGATCCCGTGTAGGTGTAGGGACGAAATTGGCTTTATCGAGTAAGAGTCAATTGTTAATTTTGGAGAATTAAGGTTTTAGTGGCTTTGGGGTAATTAATTTAAAGTATTGGAGGGTTCAAGTGCTATTTATGAAAAATCCTCAAGTGTAATTAAATTCCTAAGTGGAATTAATATGATTAATGGGGATTAAAGTGTAAATTAACTAATTTATATATGTGTATTTATGTGTGTGCCGCGAAAGGAAGCTTCCTTGAAGCTTCCTAGGAGTTTGCCTCTGTTATTTCAAAAACAGAGAGGATCAAATGTGTACTGGAGTATATATATATAATCATATGAGTGAGCTTGGGAAGCAAGCGTGTTACAATGCTCTTTTCTTTGAAATTAAACACAGAGAGGGAGAAAGTGATTGCGAGGGAGCCGAAGCTTGAGAGATCGCGAGGGGCTGAGAGAGAACTCCTTGCTGAGTGAAGCAAAGCGCGAGGGAGAGTGAGAGCTTGGAGCTGTCGATGGCTGGCCGGAAGCTCTAGCCGAAGGACAGCAGCCATGGCTGTCGTTTGATAGCCGAACAGAGAGAAGGAAACAGAGAGCTCAGGAGGGAAGAGTCAAGTGTAAGAGAGTGAGAGATTGCAAGAGATTTAGAGAGGGAGATCGGACCGTGGCTGGAAGAAGAACCAACAACGAAGTCGGCCATGGCCGACGAGGGGCATACAAGGCAAAGCGGCGGGCTGCGGTGGCTCGCGTGGAGGCGCACAGCGGTGCTGGTCAGAGCTTCAAACAGCGTGGAGGCGGCCATTGGGCTTGCGTCTAGTAGCGGCAGGAGGCCGTTTGGCCGGCAACGATGGCTGGGGAGCTTCAAAAACCAGCAATGGCAGCCTCAGTCGTGGCAGCGCGCGGAGTTGGGAGCAGCAGCCGCGGCCGTTGGCACTCGCGATGGTGGCTCGCGGTGGAGGCACGACGGCCGGTGGCGCTGCGCGTTATGGTGCTAGGCAGCGGCGGCGTGCGCAGGGAGGGCTGCTGGTGCGCGGCCGAAGGAAGAAGGAGGAACAGTGCGCTCGGGGAGCTGGAGAAGAAAGGAGGAAGAAAAGAGAAAATAAAAAATATATATACATATAAAAGGAAAAGAAATAAAGGAAAAAGAAAATAAAGAAAATTTGGGAAAAATCTGGAAAAATAGGAGAAAATTCCAGAAAATTCTAGGAAAAGTCTATAAATTATTTCGGGACACGAGGAGCGTGTCAGAGGCTTGAGATCGAGATTTTAGGTGCAAGTGGCAGCTCGAGAGCCAACGCCGGTGTGGGCGTCTGATCGGTTTTCTTCTCCAAATTAATCAAGGTAATTAATTTAATTCTTTTCAAAATATTTTCATTATGTGAGATAATGAAATGTGATCAGTTGATTGGTTTATGCCTTGGTTGGGGTTGTTTTTGTTGAAGTTGTTATCGGGGGTTTTGCGGTATGCAGCGTAGTTGAGGGCATCGGTTGAATGCCGGATGTTAATGGAGTTGGGGTTTGTGTGTTGCCTCTAGGTTCGACCGAGAAGGCAGTGATCATAGAAGAGCTCGGAGTTCGGGCTAGCATTCTCGCCAAGGCAGAAATGAGGCTTCGAGCCAGGTAAGGGATGGCCCCATGTGGAGGTGGCCTTGCAAGTTGGTAAATATGTCTGATAATGTTTTATGTTGCATTAGCATGTAGTGGTTATATCTTGTGTGATGCAAGACCTAGTGGACCAATGGCCATATGGAGGACTAGTGTGGTGGGGGCTGATAGGTTAATGCCTCAAACCTTAGTGGGTTGTGAGGATGAGTGGACCTAGTCTCATTTGCATGCATTGGCATACATAAACATGATTATATTCATATTTACATGCATTGCACCCTTACTGAGTCTTTATGACTCATGAGGTTTTACCTCATGTGTAGATGTTGCAAGTCCGAATGCAAGCAGGGATGGTGCCGGGAGACTATAGTGGCGACTAGCATCGTTGCCCAAGATGTGTGGATGTGTACTCTCCAATATTTTCATTCTTGTATTTATGTGATTGAATGTAAACGATATTGAGCACTAGATGTGTTTAATTGTTGTAATCATTATAGTGTGATAAATGATTGTGAAATTATTCGTTGTTTATGGCTTAGTTGGAGAGGCCGAGTTTCGGACCGAGTAATGATAAGCGAGGTATGTTCTCATCAATCCCCAATGCTCAACGAAGTGTTTGTTATGCTAGCTTGGTGCCTGGGTCACCTCTGGCTTGCTATGGGGCGAGCTAAAGAGAGCTGAAGCTCACTCGGGTTTCGGGTCCCAGTCCGCTGAGTTTTCTTGTTTTAGTTGGGACCGATTCCTGAGTGGAGCGAAGGGAAGGACGAAGCCTAGTTCCCACCTAGGGCGTTTCCTGTTGAAATATAGTCCAACCCTTAAGTTGTGGTTTGATAGGTGAGTAATCCGGTTGATTATTTATCGGTGGCGCTCGTAAGTGGGAGCGGGTCGTTACAGGATTGCTGTGAAAAACATTCTTAAGTACTTGTGAAGCACTAAAGAGATGTTTTTTGCCATATGGAGAATGAGAGCATACCATGAAGGGGTTCATGGATGCCAGTTTCCAATTCGACCATGATGATTTTAAATCACGTACAGTCGAAATTCATATTCTGCCTATATGACTGGGCCATGAGTTGGAAGAGTTCCAACAAGAGATAGTGGCAGATTCAACAACTGAAGTCGAATACATAATAACCTTCGAAGCAGCTAAAGAGGTTGTATGGATCCGTAAGTTCACTGATGAACTTAAAGTGGTGTCCAGCATTGTTGATCCAATAACAGTTATTGGTATAACAATGGAGCCATCGCGTAAGCGAAGGAACCACGGTCTCATCAACGGACCAAATTTGTATTGCGACATCACCATATGATAATGGAGATTATCAGCTGAGGTGACATATATAGAGAAAGTGTCGATGGATGACAACGTCGTAGATCCCTTGACTAAAGCTCTATCCCAGGAGAAACATGAAAGTCATGTTCGATCATCAGGTATAAGATACATGAGTGATTAGCTCTAGTGCAAGTGGGAGATTGTTAGTGTAGGTGCTCTAGACCCAATCAAATTGGGCTTGTTGTACACTGACAATTGTAATCATGTTTATTGTTTGAATGAGGAGTTATTCAAATTCACAAGAAATCATTCTATTAGTTTCTTGTTATTATTGTAATAACCAAATGAAACTAGATAGAAGTCCATATGATGTATACTGTGATTAATCTATTAAGATGTGAGATGATGCATCACAGTTTCTAGACATCATTAAACGTCCCAAGTCGTAGCAATGTCAAGAATGGACATTGACAATTGCGGTAAGACTTGTATGTGCTATGTTTTGCTATGTGATAGCAATGGGGGTCTCACACCCATAGGCATGGGGATGCCTAGAAAAGTACATAGGTGACCAATGTTGGAGAACGTGTCACTGGACATGACTCGCCATGAGAATCCATTTTGGTTATATGTTGATGGAATTCTCATACAAGATGGGTGTAACTAATCCTTGGACCTGAGGTTGTCACGGTCATCTCATAAAAAGACCAGTATGCTTTGACATCGTTTCGATGGGCCTAGACAAAGGTTGCATGTGGGCGATCGTTGGGTATATCGTGAGGCTTAAGGAGATGGGTGTATAACCAATATGGGACTCGTCTATCCCTTGATAAAGGATGATGTATCTAAGGCGCCTTCGATGGATATTCACTGTAAATCCATGGCCATGGTGAAAGAGATCAATAAGGAGTTATTGATTCACTTTCTATTAAGTGAAGATATCTGGATAACAAAAGAAAGACTTATGTGATCATAATCAAGCAACACATTGCCAACTTGAGATCACATAGGATACATTGACGAGAGGATCAAATTACACGGTAACCATGCTCGTGAAAGGTTATTTGCGGATTATCAATCCTTCTGAATAATTGGGTAGGCATGATGCCTTGCTAGAGGCCAATCTTGTCTTATGTGTTTGTACCGACACATTGCCAACATATTCGGAAGCCTAATGAGTCATACGCAATAGGCACGGTCGCTGGCTTAAACCAAGAGAGTGGACGTATGGTTAAGTGGGACACTTCGGTAAGAAGTTTTGCCGTCGTAGGTTCTCACATAAAAAGAACAAATAGACGTAATGACGTCGATATGACGAGGAGTCCTCATAATGGAAAGAGTTTCCTAAAAATGGCAATTAATTAAATTAGGAAGCAGTTTCTAATTTAATAATTTTCTATTTGTTGGAGTGGAAAATAGGAAATAAAATATATTTGGGTTTAAATTAATATTTGGACTAAATTAGATTTGGGCCAAATATTAAATTAAATATTATATTTGGACTAAATTGGATTTAGGTCAAATATTAAAATAAATATTATATTTGGACTAAATTAGATTTGGGCCAAATATTAAATATTATATTTGGACCAAATTAGATTTGGACCAAATATTAAATAAAATATATTTGGGCTTGAATTAGATTTGGGCCATAATATTTTATTTAACTTATAAAAGGATTTGGCCATTTAATTATATTTCTAGTTGGACTAGAATAAGCCCACTTAAGATTCTAATTAAATTAGAATTAATGGGCTAGCCCAATCCATTAGGGTTTTAGAAACCCTAGGATATTTCACTATAAATATCTCTTTATGGGTTGCCCAAAAGAGGAGTGTTTTTGGAGTCATTTTTCAAGAGTTGAAAAACGTATTGCCGTTCACTCTTCCCGTTTCTTTTGGCATCGATTTGAAACGTGGGTGTTTTTTTACTGTCCATACACAAGCCGCACAAAGGAGAAGAAGCTAGCACTCCTATTCCGCTCTCCTTTCCAACGGACGCGTGCCGCGTATCACGAGTTAGAGGCCGGATGCTTGGACGGCTCGAATCCGCGAATGACTCGATAATCTAAAGGTTAGATTTATTTATTTGTTTGTGAATGATTTAATTTCGACGTTGATCCAATCGCCAAGATCGGGGTAAATTCAAAATTTTGAACTACGCTATTTACCCCGTAGCGATCTTGCTTTACTTTCACGCGGGTCGTCCGCAGGCCGCACGCGGTCGCAGGTCGCGCCCGCGCCCGGCTGCCCCATCCATGCGCGCGCCCAGGCCGCCCCAGTGTATCTGTATGCACCCCGAACCCCGTTTCGCCCTTTTTCGTGTCATACACGATCTTTTGCCCTTCACCCAAAAACGTTTTGCAATCCAAAAATACAAACGCAACAATTATTTAATTATTTCACAAATAACAACATAACCGAATCCGCACGTAAGGAATTGAAATATTTCGACGATGTCTCTAATACCACTGAAAGTAAAGCATGATCGCTATAGGGCAAACAGCGTTATTCAAAATTTTTGAACTTACCCCGATCCCGGCGATTGGATCAACATCGAAATCAAATCATTCACAAACAAATAAATAAATCTAACCTTTAGATTATTGAGTTGTTCGCGGATTCGAGCCATTCAAGCGTCTGGCCTCTAACTCGTGATACGCGGCACGCGTCCGTTGGCAAAGAGAGCGGAATAGGAGTGCTAGCTCATTCTCCTTTACGCGGCTTGCGTATGGATGGAAAAGAATGCCCACGTTTCAAATCGATGCCAAAAAGAAACGGGGAATAGTGAACGGCAATACGTTTTTCAACTCTTGAAAAACGACACCAAAAACCCCTACAGTTTGGGCAACCCATAAATGGGTATTTATAAGGAGCTCTAGGGTTTCTTAAACCCTAATGGATATGGGCTACCCCATTTAATTTAGTCCAATTAGGAACTTAAATTTAAATGGGTTTATTCTACTCCAACTAGAATTATAATTAAATGGCCCAATCCTTTTATAGGTTTAATAAAATATTATGGCCCAAATCTAATTCAAACCTAAATATATTTTATTTAATATTTGGTCCAAATCTAATTTGGTCCAAATATAATATTTAATATTTGGCCCAAATCTAATTTAGTCCAAATATAATATTTATTTTAATATTTGGCCCAAATCCAATTTAGTCCAAACATAATATTTAATTTAATATTTGGCCCAAATCCAATTTAATCCAAATATTAACTTAAGCCCAAATATATTTTATTTCCTATTTGCCACTCCAACAAATAGAAAATTATTAAATTAGAAACGCCTTCCTAATTTAATTAATTGTCATTTTAGGAAACTCTTTCTATTATGACGACCCCTCGCCATATCGATGTCATTACGTCTATTTGTTCTTTTTCCGTGAGAACCTACGACGTCACAACTTCTTGCCGAAGTGTCCCACCTAACCATACGTCCACTCTCCTAGTTTAAGCCAGGGACCGTGCCTATTGCCTATGACTCATTAGACTTCCAAATATGTTGGCAATGTGTCGGTACGAACACATAAGACAAGATTGGCCTCTAGCAAGCCGTCATGCCTACCCAATTATTCAAAAGGATTCATAATCCGCAAATAACCTTTCACGAGCATGGTTACCGTGTAATACGATCATCTCGTCAATGTATCTTATATGATCTCAAGTATGGCGATGTGTTTCTTGATAACGATCACATGAGTTTTCTTCGGTCTTCCGGATATCTTCACTTAATAGAAAGTGAATCAATAACTCCTTATTGATCTCTTTTACCATAACCATGGATTTAAAGTGAATATCCACCGAAGGCGCCTTAGATATATCATCCTCTATCAAGGGATAGACAAGTCTCATCTTGGCTATGCACCCATCTCCATAAGCCTCACGATATACCCAACGATCGCCCACGTGCAGCCTTTGTCTAAGCCCATCGAAACGATGTCAAAGCATACCGGTCTTCTTATAAGATGACCGTGACAACCTCAGGTCCAAGGATTAGTTACACCCATCTCGTATGAGAATACCATCAACATATAACCAAAATGGATTCTCATGGCGAGTAATGTCCAGTGACACGTTCTCCAATATTAGTCACCTATGTACTTGTCTAGGCATCCCCATGCCTATGGGTGTAAGACCCCCATTGCTATCACATAGCAAAAACATAGCACATACAAGTCTTACTGCAATTGTCAATGTCCATTCTTGACATTGCTACGACTTGGGACGTTTAATGATGTCTAGAAACTGTGATGCATCATCTCACATCTTTATAGATTAATCACAGTATACATCATATGGACTTCTATCTAGTTTCATTCGGTTATTACAATAATAACAAGAAACTAATAGAATGACTTCTTGTAAAATTGAATAACTCCTTATTCAATAATAAATATGATTACAATTGTCAGTGTACAACATGCACAATCTGATTGGGTCTAGAGCACCTACACTAACAGTCCCTACACGAGCCTTTACACATCAATCTCACAGAATCCTTATTCCCAAGAACACTTAATATCACCCAAATTCCCACATTTGAGTTTCTCGACACCAACACCACACTTGGATTTTTGGTTCTTCATTGCCTCGACCTGTATACCTCTTACGGGTACATCATTTCAATCCATGGTATTTTCCTATTCCTATAACGGAAATATCCAAGCATACCATTCAAATCATCATAAGCCTCACCACATTGACCGAATCCCTAGGGTTCTCGGACCATATGTCCTTACTTTCAAGGTCATTGGATCAATCACACATCGCAACATCGAAGTCACAAACCAACTATTCTCGACCCCAACTCAGCAAATAGGACATTCTGACTTACATCAAAATTATGCAGGACAATCCCCAACTCATTACTCTGGCAGCTTCACTAACCTCAATTACTTAACCGACCATATATAACATCATTAACACGCTAGCTTTCCCCACTCAAATTGCTACCCATGCTCTGATACCAACTGTAACGACTCGCTCCCACCTACAGGTGCTACCAGTGAATAATCGATCAGATTAGTCACACACAACACCAAACTAATGAAGAGATAGACTATGTTTCATCGGGAAACATCCTAGGTGGGGACTAGGCTTCGTCCTTCCCTTCGCTTCACTCGAGCAGTTGGTCCCAAAACATAAAAAGAAGCACAGCGAACGAGACTCGAAACCTGAGTGAGCTTCACCTTTCTTCAGCTGGCCTCATAACAAGCCAAAGGTGACCCAGGCACAAAACTAGCATAACACACACTTCGCTAAGTATTGGGGATTTATGAGAACATACCTCGCTGATCTTTACTCGATCCAAATTTGGCTTCAACAACTTAAGCCACATATAAATCACACAGACTCACAATCATCTATCACACTATTGTGATTACAACAACTAGATACCTCTAATTCTCAATAACGCTTACATATAAGCACATGATACATATAAGAAAATACAGGAGAATACACATCCACACATCTCGAGCAACGATGCTAGTTGTCACAATAGTCTCCCGGCACTATCCCTGCTTGCATCTGGACTTGTAACATCTACACATGAGGTAAAACCTCATGAGTCATAAAAACTCAGTAAGGGTGCAATGCATAAGTAAATGAAGCATAAGAAAGCATGTAATGCAAAATGCAATACAAATGGGTAGTCTTCCATGCCCTCATAACCTCCATAGGTTAAGGCACCAACCAACCCCTCCCATATCACTAGTCCTCCATATGGCCATAGGTACACTAGAACACAAATCATGTAAATATGACCATTACATGCAACTCATACAAAAACAATTACAAATGCAAGCAAACCCCACCACTTGGGGTCATCCCTTACCTAGATCGAAGCCTCATCTCTGCCTCGGCGAGAACGCCAGCTCGAACTCCGAGCTCTTATAGAATCACCTCCTCCCCAGTCGAACCTAGATACCAATCACACAAAACCCCATAATATCAAACATTAACCAATGCCTTCGCTTTTACTTACATAGCAAAATCACTCATCAACACTATCTCCAAACAACACCAACCACGGCATAAACCAGCTGTCACTAATTTCAAAACAACCCCGACCCAGGGTTTAATCCCACAAATAATTATTCTACAACATCTCACATAAGGCAAATAACTAGAAAAGAAAATATATAAATTACCTCAATCCATCTGGAGGAGAAAATCGGCCAAACGCTCACACCAGCATCGCCTTATGGGACGCCACTTTGCGCTCAAAACCCCATTTTTGAGCTTCTGGTATGCTTCTTGAGTCCGAAGTTAATATCTAGAATTTTTTGGACATTTTCTAACATTTATTTCCCATTTTCCTATTTTTTTCTCCAAAATTTCTTTTTTTTCTTTTTTCTTTTTTTTTTCTTTCCCTTCATTTCTCCTCCCGCACACTCCTGTTCTTCTTCCTTCTTTGTGCGCGCATGGCCGCCAACCACCGGCCACCACCGCCTAGC
Source organism: Diospyros lotus (assembly GCF_014633365.1). Lineage (NCBI taxonomy): Eukaryota > Viridiplantae > Streptophyta > Magnoliopsida > Ericales > Ebenaceae > Diospyros > Diospyros lotus. The sequence goes on along the minus strand of NC_068343.1, from coordinate 38,289,563 downwards.
TTGCTGGCCGTCGCAGCTACTCACGTCGTCGTTGCCGGCCCCGCATTCGCCGTCATCACCTGCCTGTGTCGTCTCCTCTGCGGTTGGCTTCCTCGCGTGCACCGCAGCCACTGCAACTCCCACGCGTCTGCCGTGGCCGACGGTTGAAGCTCCTGGCCGCCATATCGCGATCGCCTTCCACTGCCATTGACCGCTCCTCCTCAAGCCACTGCAACCGGCCAACAATCAACCTGGCTCGCTGCTGCTGAGCTTCTTCGTCGAACATGGCAACTGCTGCCATGGCCGATCGACCATCAACTCTCTCTCTCTCTCTCTCTCTCACTCTCGCAATCTCTCATTCTCCTCTACTCTCTCTGCTTCATGGCCATTCTCTCAAGTGAGAGAACATATATTCGAATCCAATGCAAATGGCCACTGTAACACATCCGATGCCTATATATATATATATATATTACAAATAACATATATTATTTATACTAAATTAAACATAGTTAATTATACCATAAGACACATAATTATTTAATAATTGCACATCAACCCCACTAATACTCCATAATCCCACTTAGAGATTTTAATGATCACATTTAGACACTCTAAGGTCTTAACTAATTGCCCTCAAGACACTAAAATCTTGATTTCCCAAAATTAATAATCTGTCATTACTCAATAAGACTGATCTCGTCCCTGTGCCTTCGCAGGACCTTATCTCAACCTAAAAATACTGTAGGGTTGACTTATTTATAACCGGGCCACCCTTTAGGCCCTTCTGACTTACCAATAATTTCTCGGTTGCTACTCGCGAACATTCGGTTCAGCCAATTATTTAAGCTTATATAGTAACTGTATCGAAAATTATTTCCGATCTGACTTCTTTTAGCGTCATTAGTCTCATCTCAATACGCTCGACAATCCCTTGCCCCATTTCCTGGACATCCAAGTCTTAGGGTATTCCCTGTCGTCGATTCAGTAATTTGCTAATTCATTTCTTGAAACTGACCTTAGGACCTGCCGGATCGCTCACTAGCCAAATTACCAAAATGCCCTTCCCTAGGGCACCATCATTTCATTTCCCGCCTCTTTCTCAAAGGGCACTCTTGGAATTATATTTTATTTTCTAAAAACACCGGTAACACGGGGTGTTACAATTTTAAACTCACTTAAAATACGTGGCATCTTCATGAAAATATGGGGTATTATAACCAACTAGCCACAGTCACCAAATGACAAGATGTATGACAAAACAGAAGGAATATGATCACAAGCCATGCACGAAAGCTATGATGGTCAAACTCAATGCAACAAAGTAGAAAGGTTATGCACGAAATAAAGGGAACGTAAGATGTAAGCAACAAACCATCCATAAATGAAACCAAGAGTGATCAAGAGGAAGCAAGACGCATGCACAAGAACCACTCACCTTTAAGGTTTACCTTGTTGGGACACTATTAACCATCTACGGGAACGGGTTTTCTCGCCATTTTTTGATAGTTTTGGTATGAACTCCGAACTTTCTGGCAAGGTTGTTTCCACTTTGATTCCGGAAAAATCTCCCCCTATTTTCTATAGAAAATCTCTCTAAAATCCTTACTTTCTTCTCTCTCAATCCTACCAAAATTCCCCCAAAGTTTCCCTTGAATTATTGAACGTTTAATTTTACAACCCAAAGTCTCCTTTCATAACACCTTCGGCTAATCATATTTCACCACATGTCTTGCCACCCAAGCACCCTCATCATGACTCATAATTATCTTCCAAATTGTGGCTAATCACTTTATGCCACTTGCCCCATCATCATGATGAAGGATCATAACGAGGATACATAGCATGCAACGGAAGCGTTTTTAAATAAAAAACTTTCCTCGTATTGATTAGAATCTAGGAAACTTACTTTTCCTACGGATTACCGGACGGAATGAAGCAACAGGCAGAGGATGGGCGGGAGCTTCTTCTCGTGGTGGAGACGACGGCTGTCCTGCAATCCTTCGGCTCCTTCGCATCAGAACTTGAAGGCTGTCTTTCGATCTTCCGAAGTATGACTCGAACTCGTGGCCTCTCTTTCGGTGAAGGAGAGTCAAAAATCGACTTGGATGAAAAAACAACCAAGGAGAGAATATAAAGGGAGAACCCTAGGGTTAAAACCCTAGTGGGCCAAACCCTAATGGGCCAAGTCCATTTAATTAATTTTCTAATTGGGTTAGCCCAATTAATTAATTAAAAACTAATGAACTATTATTTTATTCTAGCCCAATTAATTATGGACCATTCCGAATAAAATAATTCTCTCTCAATGTAATTCATCCAACAAGCCAAATGTATTAAATAATACATGAGTTATATCGAGCTACCCCGGGGACCAAAAGACAAATTATTCACGGCTACTAAAATGACCAAAATATCCCTGCTACCTAGTAGCTATATTTTATCATTCTAAGTGTTCCAACTATCACCATATGGTAACACTGACCCCACGAATAATTTTGCATATGCCATGTCTTTGACCTACTAGTGTAATGACGAAAATACCCCTCTGCGTAACACCCATCATTTAGAAAGGAATAATATACTAACACCTCTCTAAATGATTTCTACCATCCTTAGATCACTAGTCCAATAATCCGTGACTACTCGAATGTACTTGCTTATCACTGGGAGCTACCCAGAAGCACACACTCTTAAGTCACGTTCCCAGGGCCCTGGATTGTTTGATTATTCTTGGACAATCACAAGGGGGTGAATCATAGAAACTATCTTGTATTAGTCTGTCTTAGCTAATTAGAAACCATACTCCCAACTCAAAAGGTTATTGATCTTTGATAGACCTCACCTACAGTGAATCTAAGAATATAGCTCCAGGTTCACTAGACCACCAACTAATACTCAAGTATTAGAGTACTCGTCCACGTAGTAGCAGTGATAGACTAGCTCCATGATAATTAGTACTTTGTCATTAGCTTCTATCACAGGTCCACTCTACGCATTCCAAATGCGCTTGTACAATTAGAGTAAACGGACTGTTTACTGGCTAAGGCAAGCCATCCTCCATTAAGATCTATTGCACAATGATCTTATCATGATAGAATTCCCAGTTCTATCAAAAGAGCAAGAGTAATATTTTCTTGCTTATTAAGTACCCACGATTCATGATTAACTGTGAAGAACGACTCATCACATGAATCACTTACTTAATAGCATGGACACTTTTCCAACAATTAAATGCAAATAATATATGTGCCATAAACTGACTAAAAGAAACATCATTACCATAAATTAAACAAAACTTGTCTTTAGGGCATACATTTCCAACACATGAGGCCTTAACTTAACTTCCAAGTAACCCAATGGTTGTTTGCCACATGTCCTTAAGGATAAGGTTTGGAGATTTTGGAGACTAAGTAATCTTAGTGGCTAAGCAAAAGACTTGGAGAAGACTTGGACTTTAAGCAAAGACTTAGAGAAGACTTGGACTTTAACCAAAGACTTAGAGAAGACTTGGAGAAGACTTAAAGAAAAGACTTGGACTTGGACTTGGACTTCAAAATGATCCAAAGCTCCATTTGATTTGAGTTTGAAATCCAAGATATTTTGAAGAGATATGTTAAGATTTCAACAAACAACGCTTTGGCCCGAACTTTTCACGCAACTGCACTTAGACCTTTTGTAACTTAGTCCCCAGGCTATTTTTAATTGCACTTTTTGGTTCCCAAAAATTGGACTTATTACGCCAATTCCCCAAGGTTTTGGGTAAATTACACTTTTACCCGAACTTTAATATTTATGATTTTGCCCCTGGTTCAAAAACTGAATTTTTCCCTCAAGACTTCCACAATTCCTTAAAATGCCCTATTTCCTCATGTATTTGAACCTGGAAATCTCAAGTACTACCTCAAATTTGAGTCTGAAATCTCGGGTATTACATGTTCTCTCCGCAACTTATCTCTCGAAAAGCCCCTCATGGGCTAGCAATCTCTCGGGAAGGTTTCTTCCCTAGAGACCTCTTGGAGATGGCCATTTTTCTCTCAATGAAGCCCCCTCTTAGTGAGGTCTCTCAGAGAGACCTCTTGAAGTTGTCTCAAGAGAAGTTTCTTCCCGAGGCCTCTCGGGAAGAAGCTATTTTCTCTCTCTGTGTGTGTAAAAGTGTATATATATATATGTATGTATATTGGCAACATGAGTGAGCGTGGTGGTTATGCAAGGCATATACATGTATATACATCTATCTATATGTATAGTATGAAGTCTTATGTATGAACGTGGGTAGCAGGCATGTCAATGAGTCTTGGGTTGTGATATGGTGTTAGCATCCCATGCTCTTATAATGCACCCTTAGACCCCCACATCTCTTAATGTGTACCACGCTACATGCTGTATATAATTTTTATATTATCTCACATGTGGAATGCCTATAGAATATAAAATGATATGTTTATGTCTATGGAATATGATGTGTCCCATAAAGAAACAGTGGTAAAGTAAGTCTCACCCTGAGACATCTCCCACCAAGCCTGAAGCTGCCCCCAGGCAGGTCCCTTAGGGGCCGAGACCCTGCTTTGGCAGCCCGCCGTGAGGCTCACCTTCTCTCGGAGGGCCCCCTAGGCAATCTGGCCCTCTGGGGGGATTCTTCTTAAGCTTGTTCAAAGGGTCCTTGGTGCCTTTCCAAGAAGATTTGTTGTGTGGTTCATTAAGAGGCACTACAGGCTTATGGGGGAGTGTTATGAAGGGTTCCTAGGCTACGATGGCACCCTTATATGAGGGACCTCTTGTTTCCCACAGAAGGTGCAAAATTGTTGTTACCTAAATACAACAATTAAATTTATATATGCTAGGAAACAACGTAACAAAGTCCTAGTGAGGAGTTGATGGATAAGGTCCACGATAACAAGGGAGTTTAATAAGTGCCTAACTAAAAAGTAGCTTAATCCGTTATCCGAGCAAGCAGGTCCCTCAAGGCTCGATCCATTGTCCAGGAGAGCAAGGAGGACGCCTTGAGTCTTCAGATGGATTTTGGGAGTCCTCAGGAGCCTCGCTCCCTGATGACTCAAGTCTTTGGTTAGCTGGTCTTCTAATAGATCTGGAAAGTCTCCGATGGATGGGCTCAGGATGGGTCCGCAACACAAGAACAATCAGAAAACACATAGGGAGCTCCCCCACGTGAGCCCTCTGATGCCTAAGTCAGGCGATGCCATAGAGCAGAATGATGTATGTATGTGTGTGTGCTGTGAGGTTCCGAATAGGTGTCTTCGGATGGGAGTCTCCCGATGGATTCAGGATATGATTTGGGTCAAAGTTTTCGAGTCCTAGATCTAGGTCCTCTCTCATTTGTCGCATAACTAGGGGTATTTATAAGCACTGATGGTGGAGGCATATAACAGATGACATGCGCCGAAGAGTATCCTTTGGGGATGGAATGTATCGAAGAGTATCCTTTCAATGGATTTTCCTGAAAACTTTTTAGAGTCATCGGGTGACTTGAGTCCAAAAGACTGTTTGTAACACCCCAAATTTCTTGAGCATGTTATAACTTAGGATTTCGGGAATATAATAATTTTCCATACCACAGTCATTGTCATACATCACATAAATTCTCAAAAACCCTAATTTTCACCTCCTCAGCTTAACAAACCCAATATTAAATAGCTAAGACAGGCGTTAAAATTTCAAATGCGGAAACTAGATCGAACCTGATATGGTTCACAACCATAATGCTTTATTTATCATAAAACTGTTCAAGACGTCTACAAAATGTATTACATGGACATCATCTCTAGCAAGTGATAATTGAACATCTTAAACATATCCAGAATTACATATGTTCTCACGTAAACAAAAATATGCTAAACATGCTACAGACAATAAATTAAGCTTATTCTTCAGCTACCTCCTTTCCCTTAGAGTCGCTCGTCGAACCTGGAACGTTTGAATATTCCAGGGACATAGTCCAATTAGAAGATGAATCTTCTAGTGAGAAACTCCAAAAATAGTTTATATCGATGCATGATCAGGTATAAAATGTATGAGAAGACAATGAGAACTACTCTGAAGTGCCTTGTGAACACGTCAGCCTCCTCCAACGAGAGCTTTCTCAATGGCGCACGCATAGCGCCTCTCGGGAGGTCCCTAACCATGTCACTTCAGCTGGACCTCATAGAACTCATGCAAGCACCACATCCGTTGTTCCTTAGACTCACAGTCTTCCCCACAAGAGCTTTCTCGATGGCGCACGCATAGCGCCTTTCGGGGGATATCCAACTTTTGCCCTCGGCCAACAAAAAATAGGTACAACAGTATGGCCACACAAATTTTATAAATGCAACAGTTAAAAAGCTAATAGCATATAATTTTCAGAAAAATACATTTCATATATGCAACATGATTTCATGTAAGAGAATAACAAGCGTTTATGTATAAGAACTTCACGAAACACGTCTTATGCAATAGAAGTCTCTCATAAGAGAATAAAAAATAGAATTTGGAGTATAGGAGTCTCGTCTTGTTGGTTTATCTCTTGGATAGTATAATTTCATAGAAAATGGCCTAGGTTTCTCACTTTTTTTTGATTGATTTTGGCAAACTCCGGCGAAGGCTCGTAACTCAGACGAGGCTCGTTCTCCCCGGCTTCTCCTTCGATTTCTTCTCGCCTTCTTGTCGAACTTCCTCCTCTCTCTCTAGAGAAAGATCCTCCTCTTAGAGTGCTTCAACTCTCAAACTTGCTTAGAATGATTTGAGAACAACCCATGGTACCTTTTTATAGATTTCTCCAACCAATCACATTATGCCACTTGTCAAAATCTTATCATGGACTCCAAAGACTCAAAGCCATAATTGAGTGGCTTTTGAAATCCAAAACTAGAATGAATTGAACTTTTGGAATCCAAGGTAAAACCCCAAACTTCTTTTAAATAACACTTTGGCCCTTATTTCAAGTCCTCAACTTTAATATTTTACCACATAAGCTCTTAATTTTATCCTTATTTCGTTTGGATAATTCTTTAATTACAATTACACCCTCAAACATCAAATTTATCAAGATACTTAAAATTCCAAAATTAATAACTTAAAATTACTCAATATATATGATTTTTCAGAAGCCCCTTACCATCATTCGGTCTTTTTAGGCTACAACTTAGCTTAACCGAAAATCATTTCTGATTTGATTTCTTTCAGCGTCATAAATCTCGCCTCAAGACGCTCATCAAAAATATACCTTTAACCTTAGGTATCTAAGCTCTAGGGTACTCCCTACGACTGATTCGGTCACTCGTTGCCAATTCAAACATATTTTCGGTATTTTAAACTCACTTAAAATATGTGGCATCTTCACAAAAATATGGGGTATTATATTCTCCCCTCCTTAAAAGAATTCCGTCCATGAAATTTGAAACATACTCGAAATTATTGAAGGTTAAATAATTATTGCATTCTAGAATACAATTTCTGGAAGAAAATATAAAAATTCCCTACTCTATTTCCATTTCCTCGAACAGATGAGGATATTTCTTCCTAATTGTTTCCTCAAGTTCCCACGTTGCCTCGTCATCCGAGTGCTTTCCCCACTGAACCTTCACTAACGGTATCTCTTTATTTCGCAACACTTGAGTTCGGCGATCTAAAATTGCTCCAGGTGACTCCGGGTAGGTCAAGTCATTCCTTAGCTCAATTGTCTCCACCCGAACTCCGAGGGTTGGATCTGGCACATGCCTTCGAAGTTGGGAGACGTGGAACACATTATGAATCCCGGACAAGCTAGGTGGGAGCTCTAATCGATAGGCCAAATGTCCGACTCTTTCTACAATCGGATATGGTGTAACGACCCGTCCTAGATTAGCAATTTTTTTTTTCAGTGATTAATTAATGCAATTAGTTAATTTTTAGTTTAATGCATATTTGCCAATTAATTAATTTAATTTGGCAATAGAGATTTTTAATCGAAAAAAAATAGTGATAAATAGAATTAATTCTTTTATTTTTAAAGAGAATTAAGAGTAAGGGCTTGTTTGGCTTTTTAGCATTAGTTATTTTATATTATTGCTTAATTATTTAATTAAGTGATATATATATGGGATTTAATTAAATCCAAATATAAGATAATTTAAATAATAATCTCCTAAATAGGTTAGGAGAAGGTTTTAAATAAAGTCTAGTGGGCCTAGGATTAATTAAACCTATTTTAGCCCATTAGGTTTTATTGTTATTAGTATATATATATATGCATAGCATGTAATTGGCCAAAAAGGAAGTTCTTCTTCAAATCTTGGCCGTGAGCAGCGCTTAGGAGATCTAGCAGCAATCAAGAAGTTCTTTTCTCCAATTTTTATCAATTAAATCAGAGCATCTAGAGGCAAGTTCTTCCATTCCATTCTCAAGCTTTCTTCATTCTGCATAGATATATATATATATACATATATACGTACAGTTCATGCTTCATAGCATTCCAGGAAATTTCAGATTTAAGTTCCAGTTTTGATCATGTTTTTGTATTATAAATCAGCCCTCATGTGATCTTGGATTAATAGCAAACTATTGTTTTGATTCCTTTTAATGAGAAAGCAAAGAAAACAGAATGTATATTTATATATAGATGCACACAGTGGCAGAAAACCAGATTTTTCAATTGAGTTGAATCATCGATTCTTCGAGCTTTGATCTGTTTATTTGCTATAATAATGATTCTTGCTTCATTGGGACTTGTTTTTCCCAAGATTTCTTCGAATGGTGATGTTTAGAATCAAATTCCAGCATCTGGATACTCTATTAGTATCAGTTTCGATTTCTGGCGAATCCTTTCACTATTTCGAATTTACTTCATTTTTTCCAGAACGTTTTTATTCTCTTGTGGGCCAATTTTGACCTTTATGGAGCCCGAATCTTGGAAAACACAAAACATAAAAGTTGTAGTTCTTCCTCTTGGCTTTCCACATAAATTTGAATCAGCTCAATCGGAGTTTAGACGAGAGAGTTATGGCCAAGATACGAAAGAGTATCAAATCTGTCCAGAATTCCGTATTAAATTCCAGCAAGTTAAAATTCTTTTATTTTCAATAAAAACAGTGTAGGAGCCCGAATCTTGGAAAACACAAAACATAAAAGTTGTAGGTATTCCTCTTGGCTTTCCATAGAAATTTGAATCAGCTCAATCGGAGTTTAGACGAGAGAGTTATGGCCAGGATACGAAAGAGTATCAAATCTGTCCAGAATTCTGTATTAAATTCCAGCAAGTTAAAATTCTTTTATTTTCAATAAAAAAACAGTGTATCTCTTCCCTTTATTGAAAATAATATTAGTATAAATTAAAATAAATTATGTTTCAGCATAATTTATAAAATCATGTATTTTTAAAATACATCAAGTATCAGTTTGGCAACAGTTATTTCATGACTAGTATTTAAAATGTCATGATCAGCATTTATTTGTGAGTTATGTGCATACATCCTTGTATGAGCATTCAACATGAGTTTATATGGAGCACTACATATTGTGTGCCAGCATCTTGATGTGCATAGCATTGCATGTTGCGCGCCAGGCGGCCTTGTCCGCGGGGATCCCACTAGTTTGCTCGCCTGTGATCGACCAGGGAGCTAGGGGTATATTTTACCCACAGTATATGCTTACAGTTTTTTTTTGTTTGCAGGTTCAGATTAGTCAGGTATGTGTTATCAGTTTATGTGGGCCTTGGGCCAAAGTTGCATACCTGCATTTTATTTTAGATTATGTGCATTACATGTTTATGAATGCAACCAGTTATATCAGATTTATTTATCAGTATCAATTAAATCAAGCATTTAATTCCAGTATCAGTTCAGCAAGTATTTCAGTTATTTCAGTATCGATATTCTTCGATTCAGCTTCAGTATTTCTTTCTAGCTTTATACTTGCTGAGCTTTGTAGCTCACCTTGTACTCTTCACCATTCCAGGTATTACCGGGGGAGTACCAGAGGTGGGGCCTAGCAGCAGTGGATTATAGTGTGTGTGTACATGGAGCTACTCAAGACCAAAGATGTCTGGGAGAGTCAGATAGTAGTCAGATTTATTTTCTATTTTAGTGAGGGCTTTTCTCTCTTATTAGAGATTTGTTTCTCGGAGTTTTATTTTCAGTAGTATTATACCAGAGATTTATTTTCCACAGTTGAGATATTCTTATGGTATCAGAGTTTCAGTTCATATAGTATGAGCCAGGTTTATTTTATAGTACAATATTGTTCCAGTAGCACCTCTTCTCGGGCAGCTCCAAGACAGGGGGTGTTACATATGGTCCTATATACCTTGGCTTCAGCTTTCCTTTACCGCTTCCACGTGTCACCAAATGCTGGGGTGACACCTTGAGATACACTAGATCCCCGACCTCAAACTCTAGATCCCTTCTTCTTTGATCAGCATAGGATTTTTGTCGGCTTTGCGCAGCTCGGATCCTCTCTTGGATTATTCGAATCTTATCGATAGTCTACTGCACAAGTTCGGGCCCCAACATCTATCATTTCCCTACTTCGGTCCAACAGATAGGCGACCGACACTTTCTTCCATACAAAGCCTCATAAGGAACCATCCCAATGCTGTCGTGGTAACTATTGTTGTACGCAAATTCTACCAACGGCAGATGCTCTTCCCAATTTCCTCCAAAATCAAGGGCACAAGATCTCAACATATCTTCAAGCGTTTGGATTGTCCTTTCTGATTACCCGTCAATCTGGGGGTGATAAGCCGTACTCAATTTCAGCTGGGTCCTCATGCATTCCTGCAAACTCTCCCAAAATCTCGAGGTGAACCTCAGGTCCCGATCTGAAACTATACTTACCGGCGCACCGTGGAGTCGTACGATTTCCTTCACGTACTGCTCTGTAAATTTTCGTACCAGTTGATCCATCCTCGTAGGCAGGAAATACGCTGACTTTGTCAACCTGTCTACCACCACCCAAATGGCATCATAACCCCTTCGACTCTTCGGAAATCCTATCACGAAATCCATCGTGATATGTTCCCATTTCCACTCAGGAACTTCCAAAGGTCTCATTAACCCTGCAGGTTTCTGGTGCTCAATCTTTACCCTTTGGCATATATCACATTGTGCCACCCTTCTAGCCACACTAGCCTTTATCCCTGGCCACGAATAGATTTCCTGAAGATCTCGATACATCTTTGTGGCTCCTGGGTGCACAGTATACTTAGCTCTGTGGGCCTCATCCAAAATTTTCTGTCTCAACTCCCGAAGGTTTGGCACGTACACTCTACCCCGAAACCTGAGAATGCCATTTCGCATCTCAAAATCTGAACTCTTGGGCTGGCCTTGCTCATCTACCCATAGACGTATACGTCGGTCACTTCCACTAGCCTCACGTATCTCGGTCTCCAAATCCAGCCAAACCGCCAGGCCAGCTACTAGGATAGAAGATCCCTTCGGCACTACACTCACTGTCATCAGGCTAAAAGCCTCAATCAGTAGCCACTCTTGGGCCATCAACCCGGCCATAACAGTAGGCACAGTCCTACTCAAAGCATCAGCTACCATATTGGCACGCCCCGGGTGATACAAGATAGTGCAGTCGTAGTCCTTCAAGAACTCCATCCATCGTCGCTGCCTCATGTTCAACTCTTTCTGCGAGAACACATACCTTAGACTTTTGTGGTCTGTGAATACTTCAAACGTCTCTCCATATAGGTAGTGCCTCCATAGCTTCAAAGCATATACCACCGCTACCAACTCCAAGTCATGCGTTGGGTAGTTCATTTCGTGTCTTTTCAACTGGCATGATCCATATGCGATCACCCGACCATGTTGCATCAATACACAGCCCAAACCAACCTTCAAGGCATTAGTGTATACAACGTATCCACCGGGCCCACTAGGCATCGCTAACATAGGTGCCAAGGTCAATCTGTGTTTAAGCTCTTGAAAGCTTTCCTCGCACTTTGCAGTCCATTCGAACTTTACCTCCTTTCGTATAAGCTTCGTCATAGGTGCAGCTATTTTCGAAAACCCTTCCACGAATCTTCGATAGTAGCCTGCCAACCCCAAAAAGCTTCGTACTTCGGTCACGCACATTGGTTGCTTCCATCCTCGAACAGCCTCAATCTTAGCTGGATCCACTAAGATTCCTTCGGCTGAGATCACATGCCCAAGAAACGCCACTTGGGATAGCCAGAACTCGCACTTCGAGAACTTAGCATACAATTGGTGTTTCCTGAGGGTTCCTAGCACTATTCTCAAGTGCTCTTTGTGGTCACTTTCATTCGAAGAATACACTAATATATCATCTATGAAGACGATCACAAATCGATCCAGGTAAGGCTTGAATACCCTATTCATAAGATCCATAAATGCTACTGGAGCGTTAGTTAATCCGAATGGCATTACAAAGTACTCAAAATGGCCATACCTCGACCGAAATGTCGTCTTCGGAACATCATCTGGTTTAATTCTCAGTTGATAATATCCAGATCTCAAATCAATCTTCGAGAACACCTTCACTCCCTGTAGTTGATCAAACAACTCGTCTATCCTTGGAAGTGGATACTTGTTCTTTACCGTGGCCTTATTTAGCTGACGGTAGTCAATGCACATCCTTAGACTCTCGTCTTTCTTCTTTACAAATAACACTGGTGCGCCCCATGGTGATGTGCTTGGCCTAATGAACCCCTTATCAGTCAACTCCTGTAATTGACTCTTCAATTCTTTCATCTCCGCCGGAGCCATTCGATATGGCGAAATTGATATCGGTTGGGTTCCTGGAACTAACTCAATTGAGAACTCGATTTCCCGAGGTGGAGGTAGTCCCGGTAATTCTTCTGGAAACACATCATCATATTCTCGTACTACTTGCACCTCATTGAGTTTCGGTACCTCTCTTTCTTCTAACTGAGCATAAGCTATGAATCCATGAGCTCCTCGGCTCAACAGTTTTGCTGCCTTCATTGCCGAAATCATCTTTACGACCTTGGGTTCGCCTTGTCCTCGAAATTTGACCCACCCTCCCTCGGGTTTTCTTATGGTCATTATCTTCCTACGACAATCTATATTGGCGTCGTACTTGGACAAGAAGTCCATCCCTATGATTATGTCGAAGTTATATACTTCTAACAGAATCAGATTAGCCTAGAACCGAACATTACTCAGGTTAATTTCACATCCCCTCACCATTTCTGAGGACTTCATACTTTTACCCATAGGTGTCGAAATCACCATAAGACACCCCATAGACTCGGTTTCTACTCTCAAACTCCCAGCGAAAGCATGTGATAAAAAAGAATGAGTAGACCCTGGATCTATCAATGCATGCACAGGAGTATCCAAAATGAAGAGAGTACCTTGGATAACTGCAGGGTTTACTTATACGTCTTCTTTGGTCAAATTATAGACTCGCCCCTGTCTGGTACCTTTTCCTTCTTCAATCTTTAGTGGCTGCTCTTTTTTCTTCAGGCAATTCCTCGAGATGTGCCCGTGTTGGTTACAATTGTAGCAAATCACATTCACTGGTGCTGCTGCTATGGCCTTACCTTCTTGGACCATTCCCTTTGAGCAATTTCTGGAAGTATGCCCGGGTTGTCCACAGGTGTAACAGACAATGCTTTGGCCATCGCACCTCTTGCCTGGGTGCCTCTTCTTGCATTTAAAGCATGCCTTGCCCTTTTTCACGATCTTCCCATCCCGAGGTCCCATAGTCGAGTGGGATTTCTCTGATTGTCCTCCAGTTTAAACCGTCGTGGCCTTTAGTTCTGCCACTCGTGTCATATTCTCCTCTGCGGTCATAGCTTTGAAAACTATGTCTGCATAAGACTCCACATGGACCAGGCTCATCAGCTGTTGAAATTCGATTCGCAAGCCTTGCAAGAATTTTCGTCCCTTCTCCACATTGTCCATCCCGTACAGCGGCATATACTTGATTAACCGCAAAAATTCAGCCTCGTATTGCGCCACAGACATATTTGGTCCTTAGCGTAAGTTCATAAACTCTCGAGCTCTAGCTAACTTCCAGCAAGTGGGAAAGAATTTCCCGTTTAACAGTTCCTTAAACCGTTCCCATGACATCTGGGGTGCCTCCCCCAATTCTACATCTGTTGCTGACCCTTGAGATCCTGTTCGGTTAGGTATCGCTCGCTGCATAGACCTCCACCATTGGGCAGCTTCCTCTTCTAGCATATAGGTCGCACACTCGACCTTGTCCTCATTCAGGATTCTCAATCTTTGTAGGATCTTCTCGGTCTGGTCCAACCAATATTCACTGATTGCGGGGTCATCTACTAGTTTTCCTCGAAACACTGGCGGGTTTTGTCGTAGATACCTCTCCAAGGAATCTACTCTTCTTTGCTCGTGCTGCAACTCCAAAATTTGCCCAGCCATGCCTTCTAGGATTCTCTCGATCCTATCAATCCGGCCTTCACCGAGGTCAGCTCGTGCATCTCTTTGACCTTCCACACCACCTTCTGGGTGCGGGTTGGTGTTTATTTCTTCGCCATTGCCTCTCTCGCACCTATTCCTTCTTGTATTCACCATCTGGCAAGAAGACAGGGCGATCTATTAATTCATCACGACATGGCACAATTCAATTTGAATAAGCAACAAGAGTATGCCACTAAATATTTCAAAAATCCTAACCTAATTCCCAAAACTTACGGTGGCTTTACTCATCTAGCCACATGCGAACTTTTCCTTAGGTTCGCTCTGATACCAACTGTAACACCCCAAATTTCTTGAGCGTGTTATATCTTAGGATTTCAGGAATATAAAAATTTTTTTACATCACAATAGTTGTCATACATCACACAATATCCCAAAAATCCAAATTTACACCTTCTCAGCTTAACAAACCCAATAATCGAATAGCTAAGACAGGCGTTAAAATATCGAATGCGGAATCTAGATCGAACCTGATATGGTTCACAACCATAATACTTTATTTATCATAAAATTGTTCAAGACGTCTACAAAATATATTACATGGACATCATCAAGTGATAACCGAACATCTTAAACATATCCAAAATTACATAGGTTTGCACATAAACATAGATATACTAAACATGCTACAGGCAGTAAAGTAAGCTTATCCTTCAGCTACCTCCTTTCCCTTAGAGCTGCTCGTCAAACCTGGAACGTTTGAATATTCCAGGGACATAGTCCAATTAGAAGATGAATCTTCTAGTGAGAAACTCCAAAAATAGTTTATATCGATGCATGATCAGTTATAAAATGTATGAGAAGACAACAAGAACTACTCCGAAGTGCCTCGTGAACACGTTAGCCTCCTCCAACGAGAGCTTTCTCAATGGCGCACGCATAGCGCCTCTCGGGAGGGACCTAAACATATCACTTCGGCCCGACCTCATAGCACTCATGCAAGCACCGCATTCGTTGTTCCTTAGGCTCACGGTCTTCCCCACGAAAGCTTTCTCGATGGCGCACGCATAAGGCCTCTCGGGGGATATCCGACTTTTACCCTCGGCCAACAACAAATAGGTACAATAGTATGGCCACACAAATTTTATAAATACAACAGTTAAAAAGCCAACAGCATATATTTTTCAAAAAAAAATAGTTCATATATGCAGCATGATTTCACGTAAAAGAATAACAAGAGTTTTTATGTAAGAATTTCACGAAACACATCTCATGCAATAGAAGTCTCTCATAAGAGAATAAAAATTAGGATTTGGAGAATAGGAGTCTCACCTTGTTGGTTTATCTCTTCAACGGTATAATTTCACAGCAAACGGCCTAGGTTTCTGCAGAAAACATGCATTTTGGTAAACCGAACCTTAAATATTTTTACATAGGTTGAAGGGTATTAAATTAGGGGCATAACTGGAAAATTTCATGGAAAAAGGACCTCTCACGCGCCCTCACGCACCCCAAGAAGGCTAGCCACATGCCCTCACGCACAACTATTATTCGGCACGTGTATCTCATGCGCTGCACAACAGTCTCGGACTACTTCACCTCGGGTTGGTATTTCGGCCATAACTTCCTCGTTTTAACTCTGATTCGACCCCCGTTTGAACCTACGTGACCCTCTCTTCCCCCTCTACAAGATTATCAAAAAAATTGGACTTACCTCGCTTTTTTGCTAACTGATTTTGGCGAACTCTGGCGAAGACCGGCAACTCCGACGAGGCTCGTTCTCCGTCGCTTTCTTCCCGCCTTCTCTCTCTCTAGAGCAAGCTCCTCCTCTTAGAGTGCTTCACTCCTCAAACTTGGTTGGAATGATTTGAGAAGAACCCATGGTGCCTTTTTATAGATTTCTCCAACCAATCATATTATGCCACTTGTCAAAATCTTAGCCATGGACTCCAAAGACTCAAAGCCATAATTGAGTGGCTTTTGAAATCCAAAACTAGAATGAATTGAACTTTTGGAATCCAAGCTAAAACCCCAAACTTCTTTCAAATAACACTTTGGCCCTTATTTCAAGTCCTCAACTTTAATATTTTACCACATAAGCTCTTAATTTTATCCTTATTTCGTTTGGATAATTCTCTAATTACAATTACACCCTCAAACATCAAATTTATCGAGATACTTAAAATCCCAAAATTAATAACTCAAAATTACTCAATATATATGATTTTTCGGAAGCCCCTTACCATCATTCGGTCTTTTTAGGCTACAACTTAGCTTAACCGAAAATCATTTCTGATTTGATTTCTTTCAGCGTCATAAATCTCGCCTCGAGACGCTCATCAAAAATATACCTTTAACCTTAGGTATTTAAGCTCTAGGGTACTCCCTACGACTGATTCGATCACTCGTTGCCAATTCAAACATATTTTCGATATTTTAAACTCACTTAAAATACGTGGCATCTTCACAAAAATATGGGGTATTATAGACATGCACTTTCACTACACGTCACTTAAATCCATAGCCTTTAAGACTTCAATCGTCAATCCCCGAATCTCAAATAGGGGTTTCGTCTTATGAATGGTTAGTCTCTTTCCCCTAAGCCTTCACTTGGGGTTCCTACTAACTGGTTCTATCAATATCGGATCTTCTTGAGTCTCCCAATCAAACTTCTCCTAAGTCTCCAAATAATATTTCGCTCTAATATCAACTAAATCAGAGTCACTTAAGTCTTCAAATAAACTTAAGCTCTGATACCACCTGTAACATCCCGCATCGAGCAATAGGAAGGACCAGAACAACTTACCCTGATGGGCCTACACGAACTTCCCAGGGGGGTCACCCATCCTTGGATGACCCCAGGTCAAGCACGCTTAATTTGGGAGTTCTTTGCTAACATTCAGCCCAAAAGGTATCCAGCTGATGTTGTTTCCTTTCCTACTTATCCTCGATATATACTATTCTCCTCTGGACTCCCAGGGTATTACATTCTCCCCTCTTGAGCACATAACGTCCTCGTCATGCGACCTTACAACTGGTCTCAGACCTTCTCCCCTTTAGAGGCTGCCATCCTAAAAGCCTACCAGGAGCAGCTCCTTGATCAGGCCTCACGCCCCGGCGCCACTCCCCGCCCTCATCGGACCGCCTTCTCCAAGGGTCGACTCTGATACCAACTGTAACACCCCAAATTTCTTGAGCGTGTTATAACTTGGGATTTCGGGAATATAATAATTTTCCATACCACCATCACTGTCATACATCACACAAATTCTCATAAACCATAATTTTCACCTCCTCAGCTTAACAAACCCAATATTAAATAGCTAAGACAGGCGTTAAAATTTCAAATGCAGAAGCTAAATCGAACCTAATATGGTTCACAACCATAATGCTTTATTTATCATAAAATTATTCAAAACGTTTACAAAATGTATTACATGGACATCATCTCTAGCAAGTGATAACTGAACATCTTAAACATATCCAGAATTACATAGGTTCTCACGTAAACAAAAATATGCTAAACATGCTACAGACAGTAAATTAAGCTTATTCTTCAGGTACCTCATTTCCCTTAGAGCCGCTCGTCGAACCTGAAACGTTTGAATATTTCAGGGACATAGTCCAATTAAAAGATGAATCTTCTAGTGAGAAACTCCAAAAATAATTTATATCGATACATGATCAGGTATAAAATGTATGAGAAGACAAGGAGAATTATTCCGAAGTGCCTCGTGAACACGTCAGCCTCCTCCAACGAGAGCTTTCTCAATGGCGCACGCATAGCGCCTCTCGGGAGGTCCCTAACCATGTCACTTCGGGCCGACCTCATAGAACTCATGCAAGCACCACATCCGTTATTCCTTAGACTCACGATCTTCCCCACAAGAGCTTTCTCCATAACTCACGCATAGCGCCTCTCAGGGGATATCCGACTTTTGCCCTCGGCCAACAACAAATAGGTACAATAGTATGACCACACGAATTTTATAAATGCGTTAAAAAGCCAATAGCATATAATTTTCATATATGCAACATGATTTCACGTAAGAGAATAACAAGCGTTTATGTATAAGAACTTCACGAAACACGTCTTATGCAATAGAAGTCTCTCATAAGAGAATAAAAAATAGGATTTGGAGTATAGGAGTCTCACCTTGTTAATTTATCTCTTGGACAGTATAATTTCATAGCAAACGGCCTAGGTTTCTCACTTTTTTCTGACTGATTTTGGTAAACTCCGGCGAAGGCTCGTAACTCCGACGAAGCTCGTTCTCCCCGGCTTCTCCTTCGATTTCTTCCCGCCTTCTTGCTGAACCTCCTCCTCTCTCTCTCTAGAGCAAGCTCCTCCTCTTAGAGTGCCTCAACTCTTAAACTTGTTTGGAATGATTTGAGAACAACCCATGGTACCTTTTTATAGATTTCTTCAACCAATCACATTATGCCACTTGTCACAATCTAAGCCATGGACTCCAAAGACTCAAAGATGTAATTGAATGGATTTTGAAATCCAAAGCTAGAATGAATTTAACTTTTGAAATCCAAGCTAATTCCCCCAACTTCTCCCAATTAACATTTTGGCCCTTATTTCAAGTCCTCAACTTTAATGTTTTACCACATAAGCTCTAAATTTTATCCTTATTTCGTTTGGATAATTCTCTAATTACAATTACACCCTCAAACATCAAATTTATCAAGATACTTAAAACTCAAAATTACTTGATATGTACGATTTTCGGGAAGCTCTTACCATCATTCGGTCTTTCCAGGCTATAACTTAGCTTAACCGAAAACCATCTCTTATTTTATTTCTTTTAGCGCCATAAATATCACATCGAGACGCTCGTCAAAAATATACCTTTGTCCTTAAGTATCTAAGCTCCAGAGCACTCCCTGCGACCGATTCGGTCACTTGTTGCCATTTCAAGCATATTTTTTGATATTTTAAACTCATTTAAAATACGTGACAACTTTACGAAAATATGGGATATTACACTATTCGAATGAGTTCTGGCCTTATATGAGCCTAAAGGTTGGTTTGGCCCGGAGACTCTTCGAAGTCTCTAAAAGACTCTTGCCCAGAAGACTATTCGGATGAGTCTTGGGTCTTGGTCTTGGTTCTTCTTGGGTATTTCTAGGATTTTTGAATTTTGAATTTTTATTTTTTTTAGGACATCCCACGACAATTACATTTAATGATGGTAATAAAATTAAAATATTAGATAACATTAAAAAATATATATAATAATATCTAACGTGATCTCAAATCTGAAAGGACTAATTTATTTAATTATTTTTTTAAAACATAATCACTTGTTTGACAATTCACTTACTTTTTTTTATAATTTTGATCACAAAATAGTATAAGCATTAGTTGCTGAAAGAAAACAGGAAAACACAATTTAGATTCTGTTTGGTTCAACTAGATAATTCTGTGGAAGAGACGAGGGCATTAAGTACACATGGATTATATTTATGGTCCAAACCAAAGAAAAGGACTTGTGGATTAGCATTTAAGGCCATCGCATTACATCCACATGATGCCGATACAAACTTAATGTCGAGATGTTTATGAATTAGGATTAGGACAGCTATTAATGCAAAAGTAGAGTCCTATTCCTATCTGCCTATCTATCTTTTTCTGTATTATTATTTGTGGTTCACATGTGCACTGGTTGTGAGCTGCTGTCCACTTGCAGTGGTTGTGAATCCGTGGACGTGCATGTGACCGCCGACCCAACCAAATGTCATTCCATTGGAATTATATATCATATCTGCAGTGAAAAAGTAAAATCACTTTCCTTTGGTCTCATGTTTCTGTCTCTTGCATGCTGGTATTTAACAAGATTAATCCATTCCACGAGGTTACTCCGGTAAAAAAATAAATATATAAATATAAAAGTAATTTTTTGTTGAATTTTATTTAAATTGTACCAGTCATTTTTACGTTTTTAAAGTAACATAAATCTCTCTTAAAATTAGAAAACATGAAATTTGACTATTTAATCCTCATATATATATATATATATATTCTCTTATCGTCGTCTCCATCTCTTCCTTTCTCACCTCACCAAAAGTATCACACCGATTCAATAAACTTTCTAATGACCATTTAATTTCTTGCCATTTTAGATTTTGAAGCTTTGGTATGATACTAGAAACAACAATAATCCTTTATCGATAGAACTTTAAAACAATGATAGAAATAGGGCTCGTAATAATGCTTTCATCAATGAGGCTCTGAAATGAAAGTTTTTTCTCTTTCTTTAAAAACCTGTTCAAATTTTATTCTAAAGAACCCATATAATCTAGGGTTTTTTGGAATAAAATCTAGAAGAAATTTGGTTTTCATTCTAAAAATCTGGGTTTTGTCAAATCAAACCCACCTTGAAGATCTGCCCAATTTCATCCCTCGTCAATACCCGACCGAACCATACAACAATCCCCTCAACAGAGCAAAACTTGAATTGCTTTGTAAAGAAGCCTCTCAGTCAAAAAGCTTCATTTATAGTTAAAATCGAGCTCAAATCCACCAATCAAAAGCTGTTTTCAACCAAAAGGTCATGATTACTCCATATGTCAAGCCTCCAAGTGGTGCGATCGTGGGTAGGGGATGTGAAGCAGTGACCATCTAGGCAAATTCCTATTTCTAGAAATTATACTTTAACCTTTTCTTATTACACCTAAGACTAACCATGTTTTGATTTATTACATTTCAACCCCAAATAGTTTATGAAAAGTTCACTTTTTCTCTAAATAAATTTTAATTTCTTCGCAAGCCCTCAAAATATTTTCAAAATTATTTGTAAATCAAACCCTGATCCTACCTTACCATATTCTTGGCAATGATTTTCAAGATAAATCCTAATTTTCTTATTCATTTTATAATTTTAATCTTATTCACATATTTAATATATTATTATTTCACATAATACATATTTCAATATTCTATATATATGTGTGTGTGTGTGTTTTCTAGCATTGATTCTCATAATCATTTATGTGTAAGGACATACATATCTATGTATATATATTTCTCCTTTCTTGCAAAAGTCTTAAAAGATTTTGGGTAATTACATTAATCCTATTCTCAATAAAAAAATTCACACAATTGCAAATGTTAAAATGAAATTCTAAATTTGTATTTAAAAAATTCTATATAATTGCAGTCTATATGTTTGTTAAAGTGCAGTAATCAATTTTTTTTTTTGAATTTAAAATATAATATCTTATTTAATTATTTTAAAATATAATAAATAATTTAGCTTCAAAACTATAATACCATAATTTATTTTTCCCTTCACCTTAAAAATAATAATAATAACTAATTTATTCAAAAAATTAAAGGGATTTGTATGTTAACTCATGTTGTATTCCAATCTAGGTCGTACGGAAACGAAAAAATATTATTTTTAAAAAAAGTAATAAATGAAAATGAAAGGGAAACATATAAATAAAAAAATATAGAGATTTTTTTGTAAATATAATTTTTAATATAAAAAATTATAAAAGAATAGTTATTCGGTCAAAAAATAAATAAAAATTCCATAATACATTTAAATAAATTTTAAAAAAAAATTAAAAATTTTAAGTTAGAGACAAAAAAAAAATCATCTCTATTCATTGACGAAAATACGTTTTCAAATTAGAAATGTAATTTTAATATTTTTTTAATATTACAAAATGGACACAAAAAGTTTCTAAAATTAAAAACTAGCCCAAAAACCTTTTTTTGGAGTTTTTAAAATGAAAACATTTTGAAAACGCCAAAATGGCGCCCAAAAAATTTCCTCCAATACACAAAGGTCTCAATTGAGGACAATCGCACTACGCTAACAAACTGGTTTAATATGGGGTTCAGAACTTGGTAGTCCCATCCTTTTTCCCTCCATGGTGGCAAAATTTTTCCAATTATAAAACCATGTGGCAGAAGTCACAAAACCTAAGGAAACATTACAACACATTTTTAGGGATAATAACTAATACTGTAATACCTCATTTTTTGAGTGCATTAAAATTCAAGACAATTTTGAGATAATATTTTTTTTTCTTAAAAACTATTGTTCAATCATATTATTTCTCATATTCATCCCAAAATTTTCATATATTTATCTCGAAAGAAAATTATCATAAACATCAAATGCGGAAGTTAGAATCAAACCTAACATTTTAACATCAATCATAATTCAATTCTTACATCCTCATTAACCATAATTAAGGTTATACATCATCATTTCTCAAAATGTTCAGAATTCAAAATAGTAGAACTTAAATACATGGGTTACATAATATAATTTTCAACTCATCATGCACTTTGATAAGTATCATTTCATGCCTCATTCATCCTCGTTTCTACTACAATCTCCATCTGAAACGTCTGAATATTCCAGAAGTAAAGTCCAAGTTAAATTATTCATCATCTAAGTAAGGGAACTAAATATTTAATGCTCATGTATGTATGCAATATATATAACATCATAACTCTCATGTTTGGGTCAACTGCACCTTAAGATTACCCGTCATTTTTATAGTCTCCATGTCAGACCAGGGTGTATGGGTGCATCCTTGGTAAAACAATGGTGACAATACCTAATCCCAAACCCATACAACGTATGACCATAAATTTCATCATGTTCATATGCATATTTCATAAATCAAAACATGTAAATGCAATCTACATGACATACTCACATCAAGGCCTGATAAATTATTTACATAAAATCAGATTTTGGGGTCGAACAACTTACAAACCAAGTTTTTTCATAAAACTAAATCAAGTTGGAAAGTACCACTTACCTTTAGCACGAAGTTCAGAAAATCTCAAAAAACGCGTATCACCTTAATTTGCATGCCTGACCTCAATTTTCGTGTCAACCTTATAACACCCTAGGTGTGAGTATGAATTTAATTAAATAAATTATAAAAATAGAGGTATGTGGCGTTCCAAAATTGTCCTAGGTTGACTAATGGAAGTTTATAAATTTGAGATGCCTCTAGGATGGTAATATGGTAATTTGGAAATTATTCCATTATAAGAGAATTATTATGGGTGAAAATGTGTAAATAAATTCTATGTGAAGGATTTAATTTTGATTAAATTATAGAGAAATATTGGATGGCCAAGATGAAGGATTGGGGGGCCATGTGGGTGTCAAATAGTGACACTTGGCAAGTTCTCATTCAAGAAGATGATATATTAAAAGAAATAAGAAATGATCAAATTAAATATATGAATGACACTTGGCAAGTTCTTGGGAGAAGAGATGTGTGAATCATTTTGTGGGTGGATATTTTGAGTAAATGATGGGTGATCAAAGTAAATTAGAAAATAGTCACTTTAGTCTTTTATGAGGGTAATCATTATGGTAAATAAGGTAAAAGGAAAAGAAAATTGGAAAGTTGTCATGCCATTATGATGGAAAAATAATCTTATTAAATTAAATGAGAAATCATGTGAAATATGTTTTCAAAGTGATGTATAAGAAAATAGTTCCATTTAAATAAATGATGAGAAAATTGAAAATTTAAAGAATCCAATGGATGAGATGTAGCCTTGGAATATAAGTTGATCCAATGGCCACAAATGAGTCTTAAAAATTGGTATGGATTGCCAATATAATTAAAATTTATTTTTAAGGGATTATAGTGGATGGTTGGGATAACTTTTGGGTAGGAATCAATGGCTAAGATGGTGTTATCTTTAAGAACATGGATTGTGCTTCTTTGAAGGGTGGAGATTCAATTCCCATTTTTAATTAATGGCTAGGATTAAAACTTTTTATTTACCAAGGATTGTGTTTCTTCTCAATGGTAGAGATTGAATCCTATGTGATCAAAGGATGAGATTAAAAGTTTATTTAGCACATGGATTGTGTTTGTAGTGAATGGTGGAGATTAATTCTCTCAAACCAATAAAAATCCAAGGGTTTAAATTAAATCTTGGAATGAAATTAATTAAAGAAAAAGGAAAATATGAGTAATATAAAGAGAAAGAAGGAAGAGAATGCCAAATTTCTTGGCCAAGAGTACAATTAGAGGAAGGAAGAAGAAGAAGGATAGGAGAAGAGAAAGGAAGGTAAGATTCTTGTACTTAGTTTTCTTAAAGAAGAAACGAAGAAGTCTTCTTAATCATTTTCATCTCTTAATCTTAGAAATCTTCTAATGTATGAAGAAATTCTCTTTAGGTTGTTGGAAGCAAGAAGTACTTGGGAGCAAACGTTGAAAAGCATCTAAGGAGTTAAGGTCAGGGATGACCCCATGGGTGGCAGTCTTGCATGTTTAACAAATGTTTGTTATGAGTATTATGTATTTGCAAGAAATATGCATTGTGTGCTCTAGTGGACCTTTGGCCATAAGGAGGACTAAGAGTTAAGAAAAAGGGGTTGGTTGAAGTCTCCACCTTGAAAGGTTGAGAAGGCTAGGAGAACTACCCATATTTGCATTACATCTCGCATCACATGTTTATTTATGCTCTCATTTGCTTTGCATTGCACCCTTACTGAGCAATAGCTCATAAGGTCATTTTGGACCTCTTTGTAGGTGGTGAAAGCTCAAAGGGAAAGGGCATTTTGGAAGGGGTAAGGCCTGTGAGTATGGAAGACTAGATGTGTAATCTTTATATTTTGTAATGGTATTTGAGAATTTGATGGAGTTTAAACTTGAGTATGTATCTTAATTTGGTGTATGTGGTGTAAGTACCTTATGACTGTTTGGCTTGAGTTTGGGAGTGAATATGAGGGTTATGTTTTTTTTAATTTTTGTAAATTAAATTTTTAGAAAGCATTGTAAAAAAAAAAAAAAAAGGGCCAGCAGGCTGTTGCGCCCAGCTAGGGCGAGCAACAGGCGCCCGTGCGCGCGGTTAGCGCACGACTGGCCCGCGACGGGCGTGGCCGCGCGTAGCAGGTGCGCGGCCAGCGTGCGCAGGCGGGCTCGCGAGCGCAGCAGGCGTAGCTGGGCCGCTGCCGCCACTGTGTTGCTGTTTTAATTATTATTATTTTTTTTTGTTATTCCTAAAAGTTTTGGAAATAAATCAAGTTTATTTAATAAATTAAATATGAGATTGAGCCTCTAAAATATTTATCAAATTAATATAAAATTTGAGGCATTTTGAAAAATTTTCCTATATGTTGGAAAATAAAACAAAGAGTATTTCCTTAAATGTGGGAAAAATAGATGAGTAAACTTGATATTTGAAACTCAAAAACTTACTTCCCAAGAAGATGGAAATTCGGTATATTTTTGAAATAAATAAAAGGAAAATAAATAGAGATTTGGCTAAGGAAAATTTTATTAAATTTTTCAAGAGAAGTTTAACCCAAGTATTTTCTAAGGCCATAGAGATTGAGAAAATGGGTTAATACTTAAATCAAAAATTTATTTTTCTAATAATTAAAGCCTTGAGGCATAGATAAATTAAGCGAGTGTGATTTGCTTATTTTGTCTCTTATTTAAGACTTAGAAGAAGGTGATGCTTCACTAATTTATCTTTCCCATTTGTTTCTGTAAGGTTCTTTCGATATGTTCCCGAATCCTTGAGTGAAGCGAAGAAAAGGCGAAGTCTAGTTCTCACCTAGGACGTTTTTTTTATTGAAACATAACCCGTCTCTTCATTTTTACCTTAGTGAGTTAATGATTAATCGATTATTCACGAGTAACACCCGTAAGTGGGACCGGGGTGTTACAAACCCTCAAAAGTTGCATCAATCACTTTATCTCGAGCACGATAATCCTATAAATTATATTTAATCACTAAATATCTTAGAACATTAATTTCCTCATTTTCTTTCATTTTCCCTTTTAAAAATCCAAATAAATACCTTCGGGACTATTTTCTCCAATATTTTTCCAAAAGCATTCATTAAAGTCTAAGAACATCAAAGGAAAATTACTGGACTTATCTCAAGCCCTCGTTTGCACTCAAAATGAGGCTGGTCGGTGCAGAAACTGAGACATCGAGAAGCCAAATGCCAAATCTTTTTGCACAGACTTCCTCATCTTATTTTTTTTTTCAAATTTTTCGGACCTCCCACGTGCCCGCACACACCCTCACGCGCTAGGGCGAGTGGCCTGGCATGAAGACCAGCGCGTGTGGCCCACGCACCGATCGTCTTCCCCAACGATGGCACACCAAAAAACTTGGATTTCGATGTCGGCTTCTTGTTCTTCTTCAGTCGATCTAGATGGCCTAACTTGTGCCTCGAAAGGATCACCAGAAGGGCCTCAACCGGCCGTTCGAATGCTCGGCCAGACCGCCCACCTTGCAACTTCGGATATCATCGAAACGCCATCAAACCTCTCCCAAAATGGTTCCTCATCTTATGGGCACCAAAAGCCCCTTATTGGTGCCTCTCAATTCGTTCAAAAATGGCCTTGATTTGAAGCAAAAAATGTTTAAAACCCTCGACCACCCAAGCTCTATTTATAGACAAATTTGAACCTTGAAACCCATTTGGCCGCTTAATACCATTTCTTAGGAGTCTCTACCTTCCCTAGATTGGCCTGGAAGCAACCCTAGCTAACCAAAAATGCAACTTGTAGTTGTGACAAAATCGGCTAACTATCCGGTCAATTTTTCTCCAAATCCAGCCACCTCGATGGCTTTTGTTGGCTATGACTTGACCCAAAGGCATCCCCGACCAACCCTCGTGGGTTCCCATGGCTAAGTTCGATGATGGGATGGGTTGGTCGGCCATGGCTGTTTACATGTGTTTCTTGAAATTGCACTTTGGCCCCTCAAATTTTGGCTTTCTCATTTTGACCAATTTTCACAAATCCCCTCAACTTTTCATAATTGTATTTAAGACCCTCAAATCCTAAAACGTCCATTTCATTACCAAAGGTTCCGAAAAAACATCATTTTAACCTCCTTCTGGCAATTTAGAAAAACTGTACTTAGCCCTGAATCTTCGTTTTGGTCTCAAACCCTTTCATTTCTTCCTAAAACCACTGAAGGGTTGTTCTTTATGAAAAACTGAAGCCCCCTCAAGCTTCCGTTGACTTCCCGAAAGTCCCTTATAATATTTCAGTTTTTCAACCTGAATCGCAGCTGTATTTTAGTTGTATCGAAAATCGTTCATAATCCAATTTCTTCTTATACCATAAATCATATCTTGAAATGCTCGTCAAAGTCATATCATTTTCCTTAGATATCTCAGCTCCAGGGCATTCCCTGCAAACGATTCGGTACTTATAACTACTATCAAGCCAATTTTTCGATATTCTAAACTTACTTAAATTACGTGATAACCTCATGAAAATATGGGTTCTTACAAATATACCATGATGCAGAAAGAGAAAGTAAAAGGAAAAAATTAATAAATAAGTCAACCCTAAGTTAAATAGGCCAAAACAAAATAGAGGGGATAGCCATGGAGGGCACTTCCCAAAGTCACCCAAATGGGCATATGGGAGGCCCCGCGGCCCTAGAAGGCATGCAGGAACCCCTACGGCCTCAAAGGGCAAGCGAGAGCCCCCGTGGGTGACCCTGCGACCTCAAGAAAAATGCAGGAAGCCCGGTGGCCCCTTTGACCTCTCAATACCTATGGGAAACTCCCACGAGACCTCATATCCCCAAAAATGGTGACACCATTGCTAAAGCATTTCCCTGAATACAAGGAAGGGTCCCACACAATGAGTAAACTAGATAACTCTGACATTCAAAAATCCTTCCAGAAAAAGGATAGATGATTATCCATAAGGAATTCTACCCCCAAAAGGCAAGATAAATGTTATCTATAAGAATCATAATCCTAGATAGGTTAAGAAAAGTCAGGATAAACGTTATATGTAAGAGTCATAATCATGGACTATTTCGGTTACTCCTTGTTCCTCTATAAATAGACAGACACTCATTCTAAAATATGTACGTCTCTGATACCAGTGTAAATACTGCTCTCAAATTTTCATCATCCTAAGTGTTTGAATTAAGCATCAGAGTGTTTGCACGGTGACCCTTCTACGCCCTCTAATTATTTTTTTTTTTTTTGCAGATTCAAGTAGCTTAATGATGACATTTCCTATCAGATAAAATTATTATTATATCTTGGCAACAACAGTAACAATATTTATCTATTATTCCTAAAATTAATTATTAAATAAATTTCTCTAAACTTTTTATATTTTTTAGTATTTGTATCGAGATTTTTTCTAATTTAAGAAATGTTTTTTAAAAGTATTTGTAATTTGTTGAATTTTTAGATTTGGGGCACCTCGAATTGTTACTGTTGTGGGGTGTCCTAGAAGATTCCAAAAAATCCTAAGTCCTAAGAAGTGTCTCGATAAATCTAGGGATCACGGAGGATCTCCCGGGATGAGAGTCCCTGGGACGGTAGAGCCTCATACCTTACATAGCCTGAAAACTCCCTTAGAGTCATTCGGGTCTAAGTTACTTAATGGCTCCGAAGACTCTTCTGACCCACCTAAAGACACTTATCGGGGTACTTTCACCTTGAAAATATCTCCATGCCCTTTGGCCTCACCTAATACATCATTCCGAAGAGTCTAAATACCCACCTATTCCTAGGCAAAAAGGTCTTTTTGGAACCTTATTCAATTTATAGTCTCTCTCTCTAAGACCTCAAGACTGAAGACTTAATACTTTAACTCATAGATAACTCATTGGGAGCCTACTCCCTCGAGGACATATATCACACTTATTTACATTTTGCATTATGCATACACACATATTCTATTTCAAGACATCTATGTCTGACTTAGCCATCGGAAGGCCCATGCAGGAAAGATCCTCGCGTGCCTTTTGACTACCTTTGTGATTGCAGACTCAACTGGGGTAGCAACCCCCGAAGACTAAGGTTTCCCTTAGAGACTTCTCGAGACCCTCTTATCCTTGGTCCCCTGAAGACTCCCCCGGGGCTAACATTGCCAAAGACCCCTGTCGATATTCAATTTCAGCCGACCGTGATTCGTTTTGGGCCGTGGTAAGTAAATCCAAAAATACCGAGAAGAAGAAAGGAAAACCAAAATTCCAAACGTGAGTCAACACCGGAATTTTTTACGTGGTTCGGCCAGAACGATGCTTACTCCATGACCGCCCTCTAATTATTCCTTCAGAACGGCGGTATCTGATTATTCTCCTTCTCCCTCATGATATCTATGATTCTTATTTATACTGAGGGGTTTTTACAATTTAGATAACATATAAAAATACAATGATTGTATAATGGGGGACAAACAACCCTTATCGTCTGTACAAAACTGGGAGTGGGATCCTCATTACGAGGGGCGTGGGCTGTTGTAGATAAAGTGAACGGGCTCTACCTCTGACTTTCTCAGCAGCTTCGCCACTTATGCGAGCTGATGGCTTTAGGCCAGCGACCTAGATGATACAACGAACTGAGGGTTTTATAGCGAACCCGTTAATTGATCGTCGAGATCTCGCCTGGGGTTTTATCAGGAGCTCACAAGGTGCTTGCTTTACGGGCTTCGGGGTTTGGTGGTGTATGGATTTCATTTGACGAGGTCATCAGGATCTTCCGAGCTCTGGGTGATTGGGCCGACCCATTGGGCTGAGCCTAGCCCATAAAGGGGGTGATGCAGGAATAGCGTATAACAACCCCAAAGACCTATCCAGGTCTCTGAAGCTTCAATGCTCCCGGCTAGCTAATCGTACTTAGACCATGTGGATTCCTTAAGCAGTATCTCGGACCTCACATTTTGCCAAAGGCTCAGTTTTGACTATTCTTAAGATAAATAAATTTAATTATTATAATCCAACAACAACAATTACAAAATATAGTGTTTCATCCCTGTAATATCCCGAGAGCTCAGAGAATGGTAGTATATATCGAGGATAAGTAAGGAAAGAAACAACATTAACTGGATACCTTTTGGGCTGAATGTAGGCAAAGAACTCTAGGGTTAAGTGTGCTTAAGCTGGGGAAGCTCAAGGATGGGTGACCCCTGGGAAGTTTGTGTAGGCCCATTAGGGTAAGTTGTTTCAGTCCTTCTTATCGCTTGATGTGGGATGTTACATGTGGTATCAGAGTCGACCCCCGAGCCTCTAAGCGCGGAGGTGGGGCAAACCTCAACGAGGATGTTAAGTCCCTAAGGTGGGGTGCTTGTAGGCACCTTAGGTGAATCTCACATCGGCCATGCAAAAGGGGGAGATCTAGGATCGGTTGTAAGGTCGCATGACGAGGACGTCATGTGCTCAAGCGGGGGAGAATGTAATACCCCGAGAGCCCAGAGAAGGGTAGTATATATTGAGGATAAGTAAGGAATGAAATAACACCAACTGAATATCTTTTGGGCTGAATGTAGGTAAAAAACTCCAAGGTTAAGCGTGCTTGAGTTGAGGAAACTCAATGATGGGTGACCCTTGGGAAGTTCATGTAGGCCCCTCAGGGTAAGTTGTTCCGATCTTTTTTATTGCTCGATGCGAGATGTTACAATCCCTCATTCAATTAATGTCTTCTATTTATTCTCTAACTAATATTTTAGATCATCTTTAGTCCAAAGTTTAACTCAAAGCGAACAAAAAACTTAAACGGTGACATCTTAGTGACTATATATCTAGGGCTCTCCAAATTATTAAAAAATATGATATTTCATCCATCATTTAATTTGTGCTTATTGTTCATCTTTTAAGTAAAATATTATGTCATTTTTAATTCAAAAGTTAACTCACCGTAAAAGAAAAACTTAATAGTGACACTTAATAAGGTGAATAAGAAAATTTTCATATACACGTAAGAAAACCAACTCCAACAGAGCTGAGCTGCAGAAGCACCACAAAAGGAGTGTCTCACAACGAAGGAAAGCAACAAACTTAAGGACTCAGCAATTTGTAAATTCTTGTAAATGATTTAAAATATTAAATGTTGATTTTAGTGTTTTGTTAGGCTCATGTTGTGCCTAAATGATTTTTTTTTTTTTTTGTAGACTTAAAAGAACATTTATCATTATTTATATTGTGTTGAGGTTAGGTCAATTAGATGTTCAGAACAATTTGGCAAGGCTCATTTTGCTATGTTATGAATACATTAATTGTGGAATAAACTCAATTTGATTTTTCAAAATTTCATATATGCAAAATGTTTTAATACAAATAGCACTGTCAATACACTTTTGAGCGTTGAACAGACTTTTCATTTTTCAGAAAAATATCAAACTTGCATTACAGATTTATAGTCACATGGACTTGCGTAATTTTAATTTCACTATCTCATTTTCTAGTACATCATTCAAATGCTGACATGTCATTTAAATTACTAATGATGTGTTACTTAAATTATTGATGTAATTAAAACATATCTTTATTTGTACAAGAAAGACAACAAGAATTTTAATTACTGATAACGTATTATTTAAATACTAACATGTAAATATTTTTATCATGTGTACAAATGTTTTGAACAGGTATTTGACCTCTTTTCTATTCACCTTATTAGGTGTCACCATTTAATTTTTCGTTTACTATGAGTTAACTTTTGGACTAAAAATGGGTTAAATATTAGTTTAATCATAAACAATAAGTATGAATTAAATGAAGGATGAAACATTATATTTTTTAATAATTCAAGAAATTCCATATATATAAAGTTACTAAGGTGTCATCATTAAATTTTTTGTTTACTTTTAATTAATTTTTAAATTAAAAAATAACTTAAAATATTAGTTGAAGGATGAACAATAGGCATAGATTAGAGGAGGGATAAAATACCATGTTTTGTAATAGTTTGGGAATCCCCAAATGTATTTGGCCTAATTTATTTGAATACCTTTCTATTACAAAGAACATTAATTAATTAAGTTCTAATTAAATTTAAGTTAACAAATATAAAATTTAAAAAAAAAAAAACCATTTCTGGCTAGAATGAGACATTACTAGTGACTTTAAAATGATATTTTAAGACATGCATGCTATTTTTATAGATTCTTTTCAGCCTTTAATATCTTTTTCTAGTAGGAACAATTAGAGTATGTTTGATTGCACATATTTATTATAGAAAATATGTAGAAAATAAAAACCACCCCACCTCCTTGAAAAATGAATTTTATGGAAAGAAATTTTAAATGTTTGTATTATATATATTTTTTCATAAAAAAGTTAAGAATATTTAATTATTTTTTATAAAAAATATGTAATAATTATATTTTTTTATGATAAATATGTGCAATCATATATATTTTAATAATTTAAAAGAATGGAAGAAACACGTACGTACACTTGATGCACAAATTCAAACAATGAGAGTGAGACTTGTAAGACTATCACATTCAAGCAAATACTACTCAAGTTATGTAGGATATTATATATTTTTTTTATCGGCAAAGTGAACCGCAAGAGTCTAATAGAAGCACCATAAAAAAATTGCTATCTTGTGTGAATAAGATAACATAACATTTATGCAATGCAAGTACTATCATAGGGAGCTGCCCCCCCCCCCCTACATACCCACGTTGGGTAAATCGGACGGAAGCAGGAGATTGTACATATTTTAGTTTTTGTATTTACATATTTTTTATTTAAATATTTAAAATTTTTTATTATTTTAATTAAACCATTAAATTATGAAATTTTAAATTAATTATATTTATAATTTTTTTATTATTTTAATTATACTTCAAAACTATATAATTTCGAGTCAATTGTACATCTCAATAATTGAGTATAATAAATTAAGTATAGTTCATAGATATAATTAAAATAATAAAAAATTTAAGGATACGACTAATTTAGAATTGTATAAAATTATATAATTAGTGGTGTAATTAAAATAATAAAAAATAAATATTTAAATAAAAATTATATAATAAAAGAATTAAAATATATATTTAACCGATAAAATATATACACTTTTGGACATTAATTCCAACAAGGAAAGAGCGAACCTAAAGACTACTATATTTAATTAATTGTTGACTGAAAGAGACCTCAAATTTACGGCATCCGTCTCTAGAAGGTCGCCGGTCTTAACTCTTTGATTTACCGTCTCTTTCGAGAGGCCAGAGCCACTCTGTACTTAAACTTTCATTTGTAAAAACATTTTTCTTTTATTGAAAAGTGTATTGACAATATTTGTGATTTTTCTTGAAAAGAAGGAGAATTTAGATGTTAAAGATAAGTTTATATTAGGTTAATTCTATCTAACTAAGTTTTTGTAAAATAATAATATGTTTAGATAACATTTATTAAAATGAACAAGATAAAGAACAAAATGTTTTTCGGAGTAAAATATGGGATGATTAAGATAAAATTTGAAAGTATTTTAAATTTTTTATCAAAATATTTGTTAAATTTTTTAAAATACACAAGAAAATACAAATGTCATTTTTTTTTATCTATAAAAACCATAATATGCTTATTTTGAGAGATGGGAGATAAGCATATCTAAAAAAATTAAAATAAGAAGTCACGTGATTTCTTTTTCAAATATCACCAGATAAGTTTAACAAACGCGTTGAAAAAAACAAACATTTAGAATGTTTGTCTTATATGACATTTTTTACCTCTTATCTTGATTAACAAACATTATCTTAATAGAAAACTAATGCTATTTCAAATCTAGGTATGTTTCTTTTGTGATTATATTATTTTAATATAACAATTTTTTTGTATAAATTATTTGTGAGAAATAGTTCCATAAAAGTTTATTTTTCTTTACCTTCTTTAAAATTTTAGAAAAGGGTAAATTGTGATAAATCTTTTAGCGAAAAAAAAAAAAAGGCTTTTCATGACAAATCTTTTAGCGACGGTTTTGATAACAGCCACTATTGATAGCTTTTTTCAACGATTTTGAAAATTACCGAGAAAGGGCAGCAATTCCTGGTGGTTTTTGTAAATCGCCAGCAAAAGAAACAGTCTTTCTTGGCAGTTTTTTGAAAATCGCTAGGAAATGGCTCAGTTTTTACCGACAATGTTCAAAAACTGCCAATAAAGGTACTTTTGCCCAAAAATTTTCAAAAAATCGTTGGGAAATTTTTAATTCAACTAGCAAGTAACAGTGTCCATTAATAAAAGGTGACTTAGTTTAGTCGGCAGTAGGGATCATCGTGGATTCAACTCCATCGATGATGATTTCCCATCGAAATGCAAAAATGGGGAAAACTTTTAGTGGTGGTTTTCTATTGCTTAAAAAGACCTTTTTTTTTCTTATAGTGGATCTTTTGCTCAAGAATCCCTTGTGATTTATTTTTAGCCAAATAGCTCTTGTACTTTGTTTAAATCCTCAAAATCAATTAAATGTTATTAGAATAAAATAAAAATGCTTTAGATCTGATGCGTCAAAAATGCTTTAGATCTAGTGCAATGATAGTAGAGAAACAAGTACGATAAGTGGTTGATTTTTGCCGATGAGGAAAATAATGACTAAGTCAGGATTTCTCAAATGCCGCTAGCTAATGGTTTCCTTGGCAGCCGCCTTCTTTGATTCCTAATGGTTTTCAACAAACCCAGTGGTCTTCACGGCTTACTATTAGCCTTCCTCTTTCATTTTCTTCTTCTTCTCTTCTCCTTCCATCCTTGTCGATTGATGCTTCCACTGGCCAACGAACATGGAGTCGTCATTGGCAACGGATAGGCTGAAGGTCGATGGCTCAAAGTCTAGCGCTGACCATCGCTTTCTTTTTCTGCTTCTTCTCTAATTAGATTTGAATGATATATATTTATATTTAATTAAACAAGCTTAATATATACCGCACCCCCTCAATCATTAAAAATATGGTGTTTAGTCTTTAACGTATAAAATATTAAGATTTAATATTTTAATTATTAAAAATTATTATTTTAAATTTTTATTATGATAGAATATAGTACGTGCTAGCGCATGTAGATAATCAGTTGGTAGTATTTAAATAAGTTGACTAATTTGTTATGATTTTTCAATAATTAAAAAAATATGACATTTGATCCCTAATATGCAAATGTCAAAATTCTATTTTTTAATTATTAAAAATTATTACTTTAAATTCTTACCTTGAGACAAAGAAAATTATATAAATAAGAGAGTGATTGAATCAAATTCAACAAAGAGAAAGGATGGAGATTAATAAGGTTATATTTTGTAATTAAGAATACAAGAAGTTCGCATATTTTGGATTAGAGATGTAAATGTTTAGGATTTAGGGATTTTTTGAAGTTATGGGTAATTTGATTTTTACCCTGTCAAGATAAATTTTAATTTAATATATCTCATTGATGTGATTGTTTTATGACATTACAATTTTGTTATATATAATTGTTTCATAGGATGTATTAAATGCACATACCATATAAAATACTGATATCATTAAAAAGAAGAATACCTCTGAGATTCATAAATGATGATGAAAAATCTTATTGAAAGAGCAAGCACAAATAAATGCACTCACCAAACTAGATCTTTCTCATCTTCTCCTCTATGATCCCTTAACCTTTTCTTAATAGAAAGAAATAGTGTAATAGATGTAATTAAAGAAAAGAGAGGACCTAACTTTATATATAATGCCAATAGGGTTTTGCCTATCACAAAATTTTATAGGACCTACACTTATTTCACAAATTATATATATACAAATGGATTCAAGCCCATAAAGGTGCACCAAACCCAATGTCCAATTATGATCGCATATAATTCATTTGACCCTCCAAACATTGTTAAGTTATAGTCCAACCAATTTTTTCTTAAAACAAGATCTAACTAATATTGCACACGATATAAAAAATTCTAACAATTTTATCTTTTCTACATGTATGTTCTATGTGGCGTAGATAATAATTGGGTTTCTTTTCAGTCAGAGTAAAAACTTAAATTAATAATTTTTTATAGTTGAGATATGAAATATTATTGTTTTGTACATTAATGATTAAATATTATATTTTTTAATATTAAAAAAACACAACAAATCACTCAAGTTATTCAAATACTTTCAAATGATCATTTACGTGAAGCATCACTCTCGAAGAAGGGTGAATTCTTAAACGCATTAATATTTTGTCATAGTAAAGAGTTAAAGCAATAATTTTAATATTTAAAATATTAAATTTTAATATTTTACATATAAAAAACTAAACATCATCTTTTTTGAGAGTGTTACACAGGTATTAGAAATCTCTAGTTACATGGGAAAGTTGTTGATGTCGAACTTCCGTCTCCCATATAATATGCCTACTGCTAGAAGAGCGAGCACAATATCTCAGTACTCACCTTAATCACAACTGCCTGGTAATCAATCAAGAAGACGTCGGAATCCATTCATCCCCTTGAATAAAATTCTGCACCGAATACATGGAAACATGATCGGCTGGAATCTGGCTGCTCCAAGAAACTCTCCCGGACGAAGCTGCTCCCGGCCCTGAATTCCTGTATTCTCCGTAGTACAGCGTCTTCAATGCGAAATCGCCGCTCCACGGCATCCACCCTTGCGGCGTAATCAGGGCTTCCAGGTTACACTCTACGAAAACCGTTCTCGAATACTCCTTCCATGGCCTCCCCAGAAAATTCTTGTGCACCTTTGGGTTCTTGTTATACAACGCCATGTAATCATCTGTCCCATTTACCAAACAGTTTTGGAAGACGAACCCCGTCGATTGGGCGGGGTCGGTCCGGCCGTGGGCAGTGACGGCGTTGTTTTCGCCCTTTTCGGGCTTGAGCTGCCGGGGACGAACCAGGATGGTGCATTCTTGGAAGATTGAAGCGGAATTGCCGAAGATGAAGTCTACATTGCCCTCGATGCGGCACGATTTATAGAACTGGCGCAGGGAATGGGCGTAAAGAGTGTCTTGGTTGCCGAGGAATTCGCAGTTTTCGATAACGGACAGATCGCTGTCTGATCGGAAGGCTACTGCTTGATGAGCGTCTGGCCCTGCTGTGTTCTGGATGGTCAGACCGCTCGCCATAAATCCATCGCCAAGAACACCTATGACATTAATCAAAATACATGACAAATTGGCAATTGTAAATGGTTGCAAAGATACATGCAATGCAATGCTCAATGAATCCATAGCAAATAATTAGATAATTCAAATAAGTGATCATCCAATTTTATAATTGTTCTTAATAAATTTGTAGAATGAGGGAAAAATAAAATTACCAGCTATAAAGTTCCATCAGCTAATAAATGGCAAATACATATTTTTATCATGTATATTTAGATATTTAAATTTTTTATTATTTCAATTATATTACTAAATTATATAATTTTAAGTTAATTATATTCTTAATTTTTTTTTATTTTAATTACACTACAAAATTATTTTTAATTTATTATGCTTAATAAATTTGTAGATCGCTGATATAATTATATAGTTTTGCACTAAATTATATAGTTCATTATAATTAAAACGATAAAAAATTTAAATGTATAATTAATTTAAAAATATAATTAAAAAATAAAACAATTAAGTCTACAAATAAAAAAGGATACAAGCTCAAAGCATACAAGCACAGGAGCTACACTATATAATTTGCCGGTAATAAATGAATTGGCAACTTTACCAACTGTAGCTGTATTGTACGTGGAAATCCCGGGCTGGCCCACGTTCAAGGAGCCTGTAATGACGGTTTTGCCCATGCCATCCCCCCAAAACACCAAATTCTTCTTCTCTAACGGAACCCTTACGGTCTCCTCGAACACCCCCTCCTTGATCCCTATCACAAACCGCCGTCCCGCCAGGTTAGCCGGCGCCGCGTCCACCGCCTCCTGCACCGTCCGGTAACTGCACTTCCCTCCCCCCCCGCTGCCGCTTGGCTTACACACCGTAACGTCCGCCGTTAGACCCGCAGGCAACCCGCCCCTGAACCCCAACCCTCCGCCGGCCCCACTCGGTCCTTCCCAGAACCCGTCCCGCTCCGTCATGGGCGGCCTCCACGACCCAATTTCGTTCCCAAATATATCGTACGACATGATCATGCTAAGTGCATTGCTGGTTAGCCCAATCAAGGAATCCGAGAAGGCCATGGTCTGGTTGACCAGTTGGGTATCGTTGGCGTACTTCAACGCGGACCAGCAATCATACTGGTACAGCAGAGCCGCGCTCATCCACGCCCGGGCATCCTTGATCCTACCGCGTGGCAGCGCGTCAGCCGTCGATTGGATGCGGAACTCGGAATTACCGAGCACCTCCAAGCAATTCTTTGCTGCGATGGAGCGGTTGAGATTGCCTGCGGACGAATCCAGGATGTCCTGGACCATGGACTGGGCGGTCTTAAGGTTCTGGGAGGAGACTGACATTGCGGCCTGGATGATCTGGGTCGGGTCGGGGTTGGGAGGGACCCGTTTGGACTGAACCAGCGAGGCCTCGCATGTGTCAGGGTGCCTGGTGGCCTTGCACGCTTGCTGGATCTCCGGCGGTGGCGGCGGAAGGGGGGGCTGTTTGGATCCTGATATGGGGGATCGGGGCGTGGGTGAACGGTGGTGATGGATTGCCGAGGAGCGAGAGAAGAGGACGAGGAGAGAGACGAGGGCGAGGAAGAAGAGGGAGGCCATGGAAATGAGGAGGAGCTTCAAAGCGAGAGGTGTCTTTGTGAGCTTTCTGCGATACATTTTGGGTTGGGGTGTATTTATGTGTATCAGGAAATGCTTCTGATTCGGCGAAGCAGGTTGGAAATGGAAATGGAGTCACGGGTTCGATGGGGCCGATAATGATAAAAATGGTGATGCTGTATGGATTCGTCGTCGGTTGTCGTTATTGGAAGGTGTGAGGATCAGAGTGGCCACTCTCTCTCTCTCTCTCTCTCTCTGAGAGTCTCAGATGGAGGCGCCACTATAGCATATGGGTGTTTCTTCTCCGTTGTCCATTTGTTGCTTAGCTTTTTCGGCGACTAGGGAAAAAATTTATAAATTATGTTATTTAAAATATTAATATTTTATGTTGGTCTGTTTATTGAGTTTAAATTTAGAATAAATTTAAATTCAAATCTAAATATATAACAAGGCCAAACGAAGAAATTGATGGAAGAATTAAGAAATCAAATGTTTTTTTTTTTTATATTTCTTAAACTTAAAAGAAAAAAAAAGAAATGAAATGAAATGTAAGTTTGATGTAACCTTGTGATTATGGGGAAGTTGTTGAGGAAAGCGGGAGAGACTTTTAGTTGGAAGGTAAGGAAGCCCCACACCCATACTTTGATGATGTGGGTGAATTATAATAACAAGTATTTAGGGTTGGAAATATAAAATGAATATGATATGAAATAAAAATAAAAAATAATATTTTATAAAAATAAAAAATTAAAATGTGGAAGATATATGTAAATAAAAAATATAGATTTTTTTTTATAAATATAAATTTTAATATAAACATTATAAAAAATAATTATACAATCAAATATAAATATAAATTCTATTATCTATTTAAACAAATATAAACATAAGTTGTTTTTGTCTTTAACATGGTTGTCAGGACAATAGAGATGAAATTGTTTTTGTCTCTAATATGATTGTGAAATAAAAAAATGTTTTCAAATCAAAAATTTGTTTTTAATATTACAAAATGGTCCTGAAATATTTCAAAAATTATGAAAATGGCCCAAACCACCATTTTGGGATTGGAATGTTTTGGAAATGCTAAAAGTACCATTTCGATGTTTTTGTGCATAAGAGTTTAGCCTTGTTTTCTTCAATTTGGTTTTTATTATCATCTTTGTGAGTTTTTTTTTTTTTTCATTTTTTGT
Organism: Diospyros lotus; assembly: GCF_014633365.1. Classification (NCBI taxonomy): domain Eukaryota; kingdom Viridiplantae; phylum Streptophyta; class Magnoliopsida; order Ericales; family Ebenaceae; genus Diospyros; species Diospyros lotus. The sequence goes on along the minus strand of NC_068343.1, from coordinate 38,249,626 downwards.
GCATATTTTTATTTCTAAAAATCAAGTGTTTTTAAATGAAAGTTAAAAAGTAGCATTTAAATATTAAATATTGTGTTAGATAATGTTGTATTTTTTAAAAGGTTGAAAATAATAATAATCACAAATTTTAATCTTATTAAATAATTAAAAATATAAAATATTAAAAGGATGTATAATAACATGGTAAGGCTGCACCATTAAGTGAAATTGGTAAAAACATAAAATATTACTTTAAAAAAGTGTTTTTAAAATACGAGAAAAATAAATTAGCTATTGACAAGAATACAACTTTTCAGTGATAGGAAAACAAAAATACATAATATATATGTGGCATAACACCTTAGGAGAGTCATCTTGAAGTAGCTAATGCACAATTGTCATCTTAGAGGAAACTATTCCTTCGGTCAAAAACCTTATCAGGGTTAGGTTAGAGTGTATCTCCCCTGGAAAGCCTTTGATCGCCCATCATTCACTTAGGATCAGCTTTTTGGATTTGTATGATTTTCCCTTGGTAGAGGTTTACTGTAACGGCTCGCTTTTCTAAATACACAACAACGTGAAATATAAGCAGACATCACTTATGGGCGTTATGGAAATCCTTACCAACGGAAGCGTTGGATCGAACCTGAAAGCTTAACCAAAGCTAAATAAAAGAGGTTTCCATTATAATTCCTTTACAAGTATGAGAAATGCTCAAGACCTCCAATACTTCAAAGGACAATACATCACTGAAGGTACAATTGCAGGACACTCACACACATTTCTTACAACATTGAGTATCCTAGCTGCTATTCACAATGGATCATTCGAAAACTTTCAAAATCCAACAAACAACTCTTACCATGTTCATAGTACATAGTAACCCCGACTTACACCCTCAACAGCATAAAAGGTAAATCCAAACCTTACATAACCCCTGTTTATACAACTACGATACACAAGTCTTAAACAAATCCAAAGGTTACATAAGATTCATAGCACATGAATAACATGAAGTTAAACTAAACGTCGGCCTCCTCGTAACCTTTTTTCCTGCTTGTCTCCGAGGTACCTGACACTTCCGAAATACCTGGAACGTTGAATGTTCCAAAGGCATCAACTCAAGTTAGATAATGATATCTAAGTGAGTGCATCAAAGAAGGAAAGCGTGCATGTAAATGAGTTATGTAAATGACATGAAACCGCCTGTGTGGTAGTGACATTGTAACGCCCCGCTCCCACTTACGGGTGTTACTCACGAATAGCCAGCTTACTATTCACACGCTAGGGCAAAGATGAAGAGACGGCTACGTTTCAATGAGAAACGACCTAAGTGGGAACTAGGCTTTGCCTTCTCTTCACTCTACTTAAGGATTCAGGAATTATCGAATCGACCCTGCGAAAATAAAACCCGAAACCTCACAAGTGTCACCCCTTCTCAAGCTCTTTAATAAAGAGCTAAGGATGACTTCCCAGGATTGAAAGAAATAAACTAACTCACTTGTTTCATATAAATTATGGCACAAAGCCTTAATTATAAGAAATAATTTTTCTTTGCCCCAACTATTAACCCATTTTTCTCACTTTCAATTCCTTTCTAAAATATTTGGATTAATATTTCTTTGAAAAAATTTAATAAAATTTTCCTTATCAAATCTCCATTGATTTTTCCCTTTTATTATTTCAAAATACCACAAATTTCCAACCCTTAGAAAATTAATTTTTGAAATTCAAACCTCAAGCATCCTCATCCATTTTTCAAAATTTAAGGAAAATACTCCATTATTTATTTTCCAAAATATAGGAATTTTCTCACAATTGCCTCAAAATTTATATTAATTTTATAATTAATTTGGAGGCTTAAATACTCCTTTATTTATTTATTTAAACATAATTTTATTTCAAAAATTTCACAAATATCATATATAATTAAATAAACAAAAAATAAAAAAAATATAAAAAGAAATCTCAAACAGTAGCCGCAGGGGGGTGCGGCAGGCCCCAGCCGCGCCCCTAGTGCGTGGGCCGCGCACTGGCCGGGCGCGCTCGCGCTGCCGCGCAGGCCGTGCGCGCTGGCTGCCTTCTGTATGCGGGCAGCCGCGCCTTCTGCGCCCCAGCCGCTCTAGTCAGACTTGCCACCAAAGAAAATAAAAAATATATATATATTTTTTTAAAACCAAAATTTTCAGAATACTTTTACACCTCAAATGACTTCCAAAACATTCAAGTTTGCCACTAATCACTCATATTAAGCATTCATACACATTTAACTAAAATAAATACAACATCATACACAAACCATACTCCAACACATACATTCTTCTTGCTTCAATACCTTCAACATTCCACCACTCCCTTTCCTTTAGAAGATTTCCCACCTACATAGAGGTCAAAGGACCTTATGAGCCAATGCTCAGTAAGGGTGCTATGCAAATGTAAATGTAACATGAGAATATAAACATGTAATGAAAATGCAATGCATATTATGGGTAGTCCTCCATGCCCTCATAACCACTTAGGTTAAGGCACCAACCAACCATTCTCTTATCACTAGTCCTTCTTTTGGCCATAGGTCCACTAGAACACAAAACATGCAATAAGACCATTACATGCAACTCATTCAAAACATGTACAAATGCAAGCAAAACCCCACCATTTGGGGTTATCCCTTACCTCTTTATCCCTGAAGCTTCAAGACTCCACTTGCCAAGACTCTCTCTTTAGCTTTCAACCACCTTAAGAAAAAAATATTCTTAAAGCATTTAAGATCTTGAAGACTAGATAAATGAAAGAAGAATGGAAACTTGCTTACTTTCTAGAGAGATTTAAATCAAGACTTACCTTTCTCTTCTTTGGAAGTTCACAAGAGAACTCTCATTTGTTCTCTAATTTCTTCCACCAAGCAAAACCTCCTCATAGAGATTTCTCCTTCTTTATATACTAAGTCTTGACATCTCACAAGTTCAAGACTAATTTCTAGCCTTTGATTAATCTTTTGAAGAGTAAATCTCAACCTTTGAAACTAGCACAATCCTTGTGCTTCTCTTAAATTCAATCCTAGCCTTTGGTTTTAAGAGAACTCATATCTAGTCTCTAGAGAAACACAATCCAAGAGACTTAGTCTCTTTAAATCTCATCCTTTGATTTTCTTTGGAGATTAAATCCTCAACCATTGGATCAATCTCCAATTCCCATAATTCTCAAATTTTCAAAATTAATAAATAATGACTAATTTCAAGATTGACCATTTTCTCCATTTTCATTTAATTTAAATCCATAACTTTTCAAGCAATTAATGGAGACTAATATATTTTCTTTTTGATTTTATTTAAATTGCTCTTGAAAGACATAATTCATTTTACTTTGGCATTTGGTTAAATCCACCATTTTCCCACATAAATGCATGACTAATTTCCATTTAATATGGAATTTCTTTTAATCCTCCCCATAATGGCTCTCATTTAATGCTTGAGAGACTAATTTTCTTTTCTTTTTGCATTTCCTTAAATCTCACTCTTGCTTCACAAGATCATGCCAAGTGTCCCATTACACTTAATCAACAAATTTCTTATTCCCAAATTAAATTAAATCTCATTCCATGAGATCTTACCAAGTGTCACAAATCTAACCATACTTGGCTTCCATTTTAATTTCCTAATTATCCATACACTTAATCAAGAATTAAATTGTCCAAAAATCAATTCTCCAATATAAATAATTTCTCCAAAAATAATTTATTTATTTATTTATTTATTTTTATGGGACGGAACTCCAAATTATCGGTTTGCCCCTCTTAAGGCATCCTATATGTTATGTGCCTTCTCTTTAATTCAAGGGTAATTATGAAAATTTCCATATACCAATATTCTCTTAATTGATAATTTTATCATAACTTCTCAAGGGTATTACAGACGTCAAGGTGTTGCAATCAACCCCGTTGATCTATCATGTTCTCACATCTCCATGACTTTTCACCAGTCTAACATAAGCTCCTGACTTCAACTAGCCACACACACCAAGTGTTGCATGATAAAGTAAGAGAAAATGTTCGATTTAAAGGAAAGTCATGCATATGCAAGTAATCACCCTTACCCGTGTGAAGACAAAATGTTCGGTATGTAGTATAAGGATGCAAGAAGCACTCACCTTACTAGTTTGGAAGCGTTAAGGCACTGTTCATAGGGTTCGGGAATGTTTTTCTATAAAAATAACATACTTTCATAACTAAACCTAAAATATTTTTACATAGGGTCCTAGGGATAAAATAGAGGACCAAATCTGGAAAATTGTGGCCCAGGGGAGCCCCACACGCTCCCACACACACTGGGGGAAGGACCCCTACGCGCTGTCCTTCCCGTTTTGACCGCATGCAGTTTTTCGGCCCATTCTCCTTCGTTCGGACTCCGATTTGACCCTCGTTTGAACCCACGCGATCCTTATTCAATTCTCTATCGAACTATGAAAAGAAATTTGAATTAACTTACTGTTTTGATGCTATTTGACCCCTTTTACGGTGGCGGCCTGACTTTCCCGACAAAGTGTTTTTCCACCACATTTTCTGACAAAGTTTCTTCTCTCAAACTCACCTCCCATTTCCTCTTGTTTAATGGTGAGAATGTCCTTTCTAAAGGCTTAATATTTATAGGCATCCTCTGTGACACCCGTAACTTACTTACATGCTTAATGATAATAATATTCATATAAAAATGTCTCGGAACTTAAAACCAAAAATCATACTTCCTTTAAATCAAATAAAATTCCAAGACATGCTTTATGGCATACATATAGGAAAAGATCAGAGTTCAACCCTAAAAACATTGTTTTCAAAAGAAAACTAAACTTAAGTTCTTGAAAATCCTTTTTAAACAAGCCACCACGCTCCACGTCCATGTCCTGGTCTCCTCATTCATGCTCACCTGGGGGAGGGGGAAACATAAGGGGGGTGAGATTACGCAAATCTCAGTAAGTACAAGAGAACCATCATATGTATTTAAACAAGTCATGACATAACATAACATATCGTATGGAGACACGAGAGGTTCCACCAACTTGCAGGGGTAAGAACCCTCGTGCGTAGCGCTACCGAGCTCCGGTCCTGGAACTTGCGTGAACATAACATAACATGAGGGACCACATAACATAGTTCATAGTCATGCTTAAACATCATAAATAGTTCATAATGTACTTACCTTAACTTGGTTTGATGAGATTTGAATGCTGAAGGCTTCACCTTTACAAAAAGCTCGAAGCACTCCCGTCCAGCACGAATTTATCCCAACTTAGAATGAGGAAACTCTTGGCCATGAGCCCTATTTATAGGCTTGGAAACTTGGTCACCAAGTAAGTCACAATCATTTCAAATCTTTTTTAAATCTTTCAAGATATTCCAATCATTTCAAATCTTATAAAATATTCTCTAATCATTCCATATCTTCTAAGATATTCTGCAATCATTCTTATCAAATCTTATCCAAATAAGATCTTATCAAATCTTATCCAAATCATATCAAATCTTATCCTTAAAGTCATCATGAGGCTTAATTTTTATCTCTAAAGTCATCATGAATACTTATCTTATCTCTAAAGTCATCATGAGCCTTCATCTTATCTCTAATATCATCATGAGGCTTCATCCTTATCTCTAATATCATCATGAGGCTTCATCCTTATCTCTAAAATCATTTATAAGGCTTTTCTTGAATCTCCCAAATGCCCTTAGGAAAAATATTTCAAGAATTACACTTTGGCCCAAACTTTTCAGGTAATTGCACTTAGACCCTTTTCAACTTGGTCCCTAGGCCAATTTTTAATTGCATTTTAGTCCCCGAAGAAAGGACTAATTACGGTAATACCCCTGGTTTTTAGGTAAATTACACTTTTACCCGAACCTCAATATTTACGATTTTGCCACTGGCTCAAAAACTGAACCTTTGTCTCAAGGCTTCTATAATCCCTTGAAATGACATATTTGCTCAAGTATTAGAAGCTAAAATAAAATCCCAAGTATTACATTATATTTCAGTTTAAAAATCTTGGGCGTTACATCCTCGGTCAATCCGGGTGTGCCATGTGTCACTTGGATAAGATACAATCATTGCTTTCGTAGGATCGTGCCACATTGTAATACCCGGTATTACATGGTATTGGAAAAATAAATAAATTTGGATTATTTTGCTAGGACCTTCGGTGGTCCGGGAAGCTCAAGGGTCAATCTCGAGAAATTAATTAATAAAATTATCGAATTGGTGGCAGGGAGTGCCTCGGGACTTGGATGTCTAGGGAAAAGGGCAAGAGATTGGTGAGCGTCTCGAGATGAGGATAATGACGTTGGAAGCAGTTTGATCGAAAATAAAATACAGAATAAATTCTGTATAAACTCGAGTGGGTGCCAATACCGAATGGTCGTAGGGACCTCCGGGAAGCTGAGGGGACCCTAAGGGTGGTTCGGTTTGGTGAGTAAGGCAACCCTGAAGCATTTTCCGGTCGAATAAAGGTCCCGTGCAGGCGTAGGGACGAAATCGGATTTATCGAGTAAAGTCGATTATTAATTTTGAAGAAATCAAGTCTTGGTGTGGTTTAAGGATAACTAAATTAGGCTTGGAGGGCCCAAATGATATTATCAAAATTCCCAAGTGGAATTAAGGGTTCTCAAGTGCAATTATTGAGAAATTGGGGGCATTAAGAGTGTAATTAATTTATATATATATTTATACATATAGGCGTGTGTATATATAGGCAGAGCAGCGAGCTTGCTGCCAACATTTCAAATTTTGAAATCAAGAAACAGAGAGGGAGAAGGGAGAATGTGCGCGAGAGAGAGAGAGAGGCAGAGGAGAGCTCGGGCAAGCAAATGCGAGAGACAGAGAGAGAGGAAATGGCTAATGGGAGGCCGGCTGGGCGACCAGCGATAGCAGTGACGCAGAGCAGCGGCCATGGTTGCTCGGCAATGGAGGTCGGGCGGCTCTGGAGCAGCAGCGTGGCCAACGAGAGAGGCCGACAGCAGTAGCGTGGAGTGTCCAGCGGGGGCGAGCGATGTCTAAAGGCCGCTTTGGGCCGGTGATGGTGGCTGGAGGAGGCGGGAGGCGCTACAGTTGCAGCTGCAGCTGCAATGAGCAACTGGTTGCGCGTGGAAGGCCAAGCCAGCGTGGCTCGTGGTAGTGATGACGGTCAGCGACGGTAGCAGGGAAGTCAGTGGCGGCCACTGGTGGTCCTGGCATCAGTAAGGGTGGACGGAGGCGAGGTGGCCGGCCGGAGGCTGGTGCGCGAGGGAGCAGTATCCCGAGGAAGGAGAAGGCGGGAGGTTGAAGATGAAGAAAATAAAAAGAAAAATAGAAAAGAAAAGAAAAAAAAAAGAAAATAAAGGGAAAATGGAGAAAATTGGGGAAAAAATAGGAGAAAATTTCAGAAAATTCTGGAAAAATTCTAGAAATTGTTTGGGGGCTCAAGGAGCGTTTCGAAAGCTCGAAATGGAGATTTGGGCGTAAGATGGCAGTATAGAAAACAACGCCGGTGTGGGCGTTTGATTGGTTTTCTCCTCCAGATTAGTTGAGGTAAATAAATTTCATTATTTTCTAGTTATTTTCATTGTGTGAATCAATGAATTGTGTAGTATTGGTTGGATTGAACCCTCGGGTGGGGTTGATTGGGAAATTGTTGGGTTTGTGTGTGGCATCTGGGTTCGTGTAACACCCCAAATTTCTTGAGCGTGTTATAACTTAGGATTTCGGGAATATAAAAATTTTCATACCGTAATCACTGCCATACATCACACAAATTCCCAAAAACCCTAATTTTAACCTTCCCAGCTTAATAAACCCAATATTAAATAACTAAGACAAGTGTTAAAATTTCAGATGCGGAAGCTAGATCGAACCTGATATGGTTCACAACCATAATTCTTTAAAAATCGTTCAAGACGTTTACAAAATATGTTACATGGACGTCATCTCTAGCAACTGATAACTGAACATCTTAAACATATCCAAAATTACATAGATTTGCACATAAATAAAAATATGCTAAACATGCTACAAGTAGTAATTTAAGCTAATTTTTCAGCTACCTCCTTTCCCTTATAACCGCTCGTCGAACTTGGAACGTTTGAATATTCTAGGGACATAGTCCAATTAGAAGATGAATCTTCTAGTGAGAAACTAAAAAAAAAATAGTTTATATCGATGCATGATCAGGTATAAAATGTATGAAAAGACAAGGAGAACTACTCCGAAGTGCCTCGTGGACACGTTTGCCTCCTCCAACGAGAGCTTTCTCAATGGCGCGCACGCATAGCACCTCTCAGGAGGTCCCTAACCATGTCACTTCGGCCCGACCTCATAGCGCTCATGCAAGCACCACATCCGTTATTCCTTAGACTCACGGTCTTCCCCACGAGAGCTTTCTTGATGGCGCATGCATAGCGTCTCTCGGGGGATATCTGACTTTTTCCTTCGGCTAACAATAGATAGGTACAATAGTATGGCCACACGAATTTTATAATTGCAACAGTTAAAAAGCAACAGCATATATTTTTCAGAAAAATACAGTTCATATATGCAGCATGATTTCACGTAAGAGAATAACAAGAGTTTATGTACAGGAACTTCACAAAACACGTCTCATGCAATAGAAGTATCTCATAAGAGAATAAAAAATAGGATTTTGAGTATAGGAGTCTCACCTTGTTGGTTTATCTCTTCAACGATATAATTTCACAGCAAACAGCCTAGGTTTCTGCAGAAAACATGCGTTTTGGTAAATCTAACCTTAAATATTTTTACATAGGGTTGAAGGATATTAAATTAGGGGTATAGCTGGAAAATTTCATGAAAAAATGACCCCTCACGCGCCCCAAGAAGGCTAGCCACGCGTCCTCACGTACAGCTATTATTCGGTGTGTGTATCTCACGCGCTGCACAGCAGTCTCGGACTGCTTCGCCTCGGGTTGGTATTTCGGCCATAACTTCTTCATTGTAACTCCGATTCGACCCCCGTTTGAACCTACGCGACCCTCTCTTCCCCCTCTACAGGATTATCAAAAAAAATTGGACTTACCTCACTTTTCTTCTGACTGATTTTGGCAAATTTTGGCGAAAACCTGCAACTCCGACGAGGCTCGTTCTCCGCCGCTTCTTCGCCGCTTTCTTCCCGCCTTCTTGCCGAACTCCCTTCTCTCTCTCTAGAGCAAGCTCCTCCTCTTAGAGTGCTTCACTCCTCAAACTTGGTTGGAATGATTTGAGAAGAACCCATGGTGCCTTTTTATAGATTTCTCCAACCAATCACATTATGCCACTTGTCAAAATCTTAGCCATGGCTTTTGAAATCCAAAGACTCAAAGCCATAATTGAGTGGCTTTTGAAATCCAAAACTAGAATGAGTTGAACTTTTGAAATCTAAGCTAAAACCCCAAACTTCTTTCAAATAACACTTTGGCCCTTATTTCAAGTCCTCAACTTTAACATTTTACCACATAAGCTCTTAATTTTTATCCTTATTTCGTTTGGATAATTCTCTAATTACAATTACACCCCCAGACATCAAATTTATCCAGATACTTAAAATCCCAAAATTAATAACTCAAAATTACTCAATATATACAATTTTTCGGAAGCCCCTTACCATCATTCTGTCTTTTAGGCTACAACTTAGCTTAACCGAAAACCATTTCTGATTTGATTTCTTTCAGCGTCATAAATCTTGCCTCGAGACGCTCGTCAAAAATATATCTTTAACCTTAGGTATCTAAGCTCTAGGGTACTCCCTGCGACTGATTCGGTCACTTGTTGCCATTTCAAACATATTTTTCGATATTTTAAACTCACTTAAAATACATGGCAATTTCACGAAAACATGGGGTGTTATATTCTCCCCCCTTAAAAGAATTTTGTCCTCGAAATTTGAAACATAATCAACATTATTGAAGGTTAAATAATTATTGCATACAATTTCTGGAAGAAAATATAAAAATTCCCTACTCTATTTTCATTTCCTCGAATAGATGAGGATATTTCTTCCTAATTGTTTCCTCAAGTTCCCATGTTGCCTCGTCATCCGAGTGTTTTCCCCACTGAACCTTCACTAACGGGATCTCTTTATTTCGCAACACTTGAGTCCGGCGATCTAAGATTGCTCCAGGTGACTCCGGATAGGTCAAGTCATTCCTTAGCTCAATTGTCTCCACCTGAACTCCGAGGGTTGGATCTGGCACATGCCTTCGAAGTTGGGAGACGTGGAACACATTATGAATCCCGGACAAGCTAGGCGGAAGCTTCAATCGATAGGCCAAAGGTCCAACTCTTTCCACAATCGGATATGGTCTTATATACCTTAGCTTCAACTTTCCTTTATTGTTTCCACGCGTCACCAAATGCTGGGGTGACACCTTGGGATACACTAGATCCCCAACCTCGAATTCTAGATCCTTTCTTCTTTGATCAGCATAGGATTTTTGTCGGCTTTGCGCAGCTCGGATCCTCTCTTGGATTATTCGAATCTTATCAGTAGTCTGTTGCACAAGCTCGGGCCCCAACATCTGTCGTTCCCCTACTTCGGTCCAACAGATAGGCGACCGACACTTTCTTCCATATAAAGCCTCATAAGGAGCTATCCCAATGCTGCCGTGGTAACTATTGTTGTACGCGAATTCTACCAATGACAGATGCTCCTCCTAATTTCCTCCAAAATCAAGGGCATAGGATCTCAACATATCTTCAAGCGTTTGAATTGTCCTTTCTGATTGCCCGTCAGTCTGGGAGTGATAAGCCGTACTCAATTTCAGCTGGGTCCCCATGCATTCCTGCAAACTCTCCCAAAATCTTGAGGTGAGCCTCGGGTTCCGATCTGAAACTATGCTTACCGGCGCACCATGGAGTCGTACTATTTCCTTCACATACTGCTCGGTGAATTTTCGTACCAGTTGATCCATCCTGGTAGGCAGGAAATGCGCTGACTTTGTTAACCTGTCTACCACCACCCAAATGGCATCATAACCCCTTCGACTCTTCGGAAATCCCATCACGAAATCCATTGTGATATGTTCCCATTTCCACTCAAGAACTTCCAAAGGTCTCATCAACCCTGTGGGTTTCTGGTGCTCAATCTTTACCCTTTAGCATATATCACATTGTGTTACCCTTCTAGCCACACTAGCCTTCATCCTTGGCCACCAATAGATTTCCCAAAGATCTCGATACATCTTTGTGGCTCCTGGGTGCATAGTATACTTAGCTCTGTGGGCTTCATCCAAAATTTTCTACCTCAACTCCTGAAGGTTTGGCACGTACATTCTACCTCGAAACCTGAGAATGCCATTTCGCATCTCAAAATTTGAACTCTTGGGCTAGCCTTGCTCATCTACCCATAAACGTATACGTCGGTCACTTCCACTAGCCTCACGTATCTCGGTCTCCAGATCCAGCCGAACCGCCAGGCCAGCTACTAGGATAGAAGATCCCTTCGGCACTACACTCATTGTCATCAGGCTAAAAGCCTCAATCAACAGCCACTCCTGGGCCATCAACCCGGCCATAACAGTAGGCACAGTCCTACTCAAAGCATCAGCTACCACATTGGCATGCCCCGGGTGATACAAGATGGTGCAGTCGTAGTCCTTCAGGAACTCCATCCATCGTCGCTGCCTCATGTTCAACTCGTTCTGCGAGAACACATACCTTAGACTTTTGTGGTTTGTGAATACATCGAACGTCTCTCCATATAGGTAGTGCCTCCATAGCTTCAAAGCATATACCACCGCTGCGAGCTCCAAGTCATGCGTTGGGTAGTTCACTTCGTGCCTCTTCAACTGGCGTGATCCATATGCGATCTGTAACACCCCCTCTCCTAGAACTGACCGAGAAGAGGTGCTACTGGTGATAATAAAATAAACTAGCTGATAAACTGAAATCTGATACCATAGCTGAACATCTCAATCAACTGGAATAAAAACTCTGAGACATTACAAACTGAAAATCATAAACTCTGTCTAAGGGACAATTCCTCAGCTGAAATATAAAATAGATCTAAACTGAGAAAACTCTATAGAACTCAACAGACTCCCAGACATCTTTTATCTTGAGCGGCTCCACATACACACACACACTATAGACCACTGCTGCTAGGCCCCATATCTGGTACTCCCCTGCTAGAACCTGGAGGGGTGAAGAGTACAAGGTGAGCTACAAAAGCTCAACAAGTAATAAGCTAGAAAGAATACTAAAGCTGAATCAAAAAATATCGATACTGATAACTCACTGAACTTGTATTGTATAATCACTGTCTGTTTGCATTAATAAAAATGTAATGCACATAAATTGTAAATTAAATGCAGGTATGCAACTTTGGCTCATAAGCCCACATAATCTGATAATACATACCTGTTTGATCTGAAACCTGCATACATAAAAACTATAAGCACATATTGTGGGCAAAGCCCCTAGCCCCCTGATTGCCACTAGGTGAGCAACTCATAAACTAAGCTGAAACTGAAACTGATGGGATCCCCGCGGACAAGTCGCCTGGCGCACATAATACAATGCAATGCTCACATAAATGCTAACACACGATATGTAGTGCTCCATATAAAGTCATGCTCAATGCTCATACCAAAATGTATGCACATACTCTCACAAAATAATGCTGATCATGTTATAATAATGCTGAACATGATATGATCTTCATCTATATATTAGAATACAAAGATTCAATGAACTATGATTTAGGGTATGGGTATGATTAACTTGTCATGTTCTGGCTTATGAATTCAATGTTGGAAGGTATTGAATACATTAATTGAATTAAACTTGAATTAGGACTCACTGGAAGCTAAATTGGATTTCTGGAAAAGTCATCCGGATATCAGGAAGGATATCCAGATATGATGAAAGACATCTGGATATGAAGAAGGCTCATCCGGATACACTGACATTCAAAGCAGAAGCTATTCGGATATGCTGGGATGTATTCGGATATGAACTAGGACATTCGGATATGATTCTGGTCATCCGGATATCTCACTGATGCATTCGGATATAACTGGGGACTATTCGAATGAAAAATTCAACTTTTGAGGGACGCATCCAGATATCAGGCGAGACATCTAGATATTATCTTGACCTTTCCAGATGTATAAACAAACCATCCGGATATCATACTTGAAGAACTTTAGATACATTCGGATACGATACAAGGTATCCGGATATTAGAACTTAGAGTAATAGAACTTGCAATCCAAAATGGATAAGGATTAATAGAACATGTAATCCAAAATGGATGAGGATTAATAGAAATTGCAATCCAAAATGGATAAGGATTACTGGAACTTGCAATCCAAAATGGATAGGGATTAATGGAACTTGCAATCCAAAATGGATGAGGATTAATGGAACTTGCAATCCAAAATGGATGAGGATTAATAGAACTTGCAATCCAAAATGGATAAGGATTAATGGAACTTGCAATCCAAAATGGATAAGGATTACTGGAACTTGCAATCCAAAATGGATAAGGATTAATAGAACTTACTCATAACTTCAATGTTATATGCATATATATATATATGTCTCTGCTTATTGATATAAAATCTGAGAACTCAATGAAGAACTGGGATAATCTGAAAAATTGATATGAACCTGTAATGGAAGGGATTACAGGAAGAATACTTGCCTGAAAGAACTCTCTAATCGAACCCTGGAGCGATCCTGAAGACTCTAGCAAGCCTCTGCTATCTCTTGGCCTTTCTGTTCTTCACACGACGTGAAGAAAAACTAAGCTAATTGGCTCTATATATAGACATAAAGCCCTAGATCACATTTTTTCTACAACTTGGATTCCTTCTCCAAATCTAACTAGGAGACTCTCAATCCAAATCCATCTCATACATGGATTCTCATTCTCCTTTAAATACATAATCTCACTTGATTAATAATAATACAAAAATTATTATTAACACTCTCTATTAAAAATAAAACTCCAAAATTACCTTCATGCCCTTGCATTTAATTTCCACAAAATAAATGTCATTTCAATGCTATTTAAATACTATTCTCTCAATTAAAAATCTAAATTGCCACCTTGGCAAATTCCTTTAACTCCAACATTAAAAATAAATAAATGCTATTCTTTTCCTTCAAAATCTCTAAATTGCCACATTAAATAATTAATTGGCAAAATCTCTTAATCAATACTTCAATAATTAATTAAATAATTCCTGAATAAATACTGGGCCCTCTAATGGGTCGTTACAATTTCTTCTCTCCTTAAAAGAATTTGGTCCTCCAAATTCGTACCTGGTTACTCAAACAACGAGGGGTAAAGACTCGTCATCTCTTCTTCTTATTCTCAGGTTGCATTTTCTGACGAGTGTCGTTGCCATTGCACTTTTCACGAGAGGAATTGATCGATTCCTCAAAATCTTTTCTTTTCACTCTAGAATACTGATAAGCATCTCTTCATAAGACACATCTTCTCTAATTTCAAGATTCTGAAAATCAATCACATGCTGAGGATCAGGCACATACTTCCTCAACATCAAAACATGAAACACATTATAAACATGGGACAACTGAGATGGCAAAGCTAACTCATATGCCAAAGTCTTTATCTATCTCAAAATCTCAAATGAACCAATGTAATGGGGACTAAGCTTCCCTGTTACGCCAAATCTGTGAACTCCTTTATTAGGCATGACCCTCAACCAAACATGGTTGCCTACCTCAAACTTGAGGTCTTGTCGTCACTTATCTGCATAGCTCTTTTGTCTGTCTTGGGCTATTTTCATTCTTGCTTTGATCACTTGGATCTTTTCTTGCTTGACAATTTTAGGACCTAATAAAGCCTTATCTCCAATCTCTTCCCAACATATTGGTGATCGACATGGTCGCCCATACAAATCCTCATACGGACATTCCAATACTTGAATGGAAACTATTATTGTAGACAAATTCTACCAAAGGTAGATACTCATCCCAACTACCTTGGAAATCTAGAACATAAGCTCTCAACATGTCCTCGAGAGTCTTGATAGTCCTTTCTGACTGACCATCTGTCTGCAGATGAAATGCCGTACTAAACTTCAACTGAGATCTCAATGCATCATGCAAAGCTCCCCAAAAGTGAGAAGTGAAACGAGGATTTCGATCTGATACAATGCTAGAGGGAACACCGTGTCACTTCACGATCTCCTCAATATAAATTCTTTCAAACCTATTCAATGGGTAAGTCTTCTTAATAGGTAGAAAATGGGTTGACTTGGTCAAACGATCCACAATCACCCATATAGCATCATAGCCTCTTGTCGTCCTAGGTAAACCCATCACAAAATCCATAGGAACATTATCCCACTTTCACTCTAGATTAGGTAATGGAAGTAATAAACCTGCTGGCCACTTTAACTTGATGGCATACTAAACACTGCCAAACATATTTAGCTACATCTTTCTTCATACTACTCCACTAATATTGTTGCTTTAGGTCGTGGTTCATCTTCGCAACACCTGAATGAATAATGTAACGACTCTTATGCGCTTTACTCAAAATCTCTTTACTTAAGATTTCCATCATCGGGTATACAAATACATCCTTGAAATAAAAGTATACCATCACTCCATAGTGTATATCCCAAAGGAGAAAATTTCTCAATATTTGCTTAAATCTGAGCCAACTTCTTATCTTTTGATTGCTGGTCCATGATTAAATCAAACAACTCAGGTTGCACCCTCATATAAGCGCAACTCATCACTGTACTATCATCTGGGACTGAGATAGATAGAGCACTCAATTTCTCCATTAACTTCCATTCTTGAACCATCATCGTAGCCATAAAAGCTCCTCGCCGACTCAAAGCATCGACTACTACGTTAACCCTTCTTGGATGATATAGAATCTCATAGTCGAAATCTTTAAATAACTCGACCCAACATCTTTGCCTCATGTTCAATTCTTTTTGGGATAGAAGATAATGTAAACTCTTATGATCTGTATAAATCTCAACCTTCTCACCATATAAATAGTGTCGCTATATCTTTAATGCAAATACTACTACTGCCAAATCTAAATCATGGGTAGGGTAGATCACCTCGTGTTTCTTCAATTATCTGGAAGCATAAGCATTAACTCAAACTTCTTACATCAATACGCATCCCAATCCTAAATGGGAGGCATCACTGTAAATGGAATATTTCTCTCAACTTCTTGGTATAGCTAAAACTGGTGCAGTAGTCAACTTCTGCTTCAATTCTTGGAAAGCACGTTCACACGTGTCATTCCATTCCAACTTCTCTCATTTCCTTGTTATCTTAGTCATAGGGGAAGGTAAATGATCAAATCCCTCAATGAATCGCCTATAATAGCCTGCAAGACCTAGAAAACTATGTATTTCTGTCACTGTCGTAGGCCTTGGCCAATCCAAACTGCTTTAGTCCTGTCTAGATCTACTAAAATGCCATCTCCAGACACCACATGGCCTAGAAATCCAATCTAAGTGAGCCAGAACTCACACTTACTAAAGTTGGCATATAGTTGCTCTTCCCTGAGCCCCTGTAGTACCGAAGTAGGATGCTCTGTATGCTCCTCTACACTGGGTGAGTAACTAAAATATCATCTATGGAGACAATAATGAAGCAATCTAGGTACTCACGTAAAACTTGGTTCATTAAATCCATGAAAACAATTGGGGCATTAGTTAACCCAAATGGTATCATCACAAACTCGTAGTGTCCATAGCGAGTTCTGAATGTGGTCTTCTGAATATTATCATCTATGACTCACCCTGATGATATCCTGATCTTAAATCTATCTTCAAGAATCCTTTAGCTCTTTATAACTGGTTTAATATATAAGTCATCCACTAGAGGTAAAGGATACTTATTCTTCATTGTCACTTGATTCAACTGGCAATAATCTATCCACAACCTTAAAGATCCATCTTTCTTCCTTACGAACAATATTGGTGCACCCCATAGGGATGAACTAGGTTAGATAAAACCCTTTCTCTATTAATTCTTCTAACTGGTCCTTCAACTTTGGGTGCCATTTGATATGGAGCCTTAGAGATAGGCTATGTACCAAGCAATAACTCAATAGTAAACCCTGCTCCTCTCCGATGAGGTAATCCTAGTAATTCATCAAGAAAAACATATGAGAAATCTCGTACTACTGGCACCTCAAACAACTTCCTCTTGCTTCCCTCATCAATGGTTACAAAGGCTAGATAAGCCTCGCATCCATCACGCATCAGCTTCTCAACTTTCATCACCAAGATTATAGGAATCATAGACATAGGCTTGACTCTTTTATATATCTGAACCGGCTACCACGGAAGATCAAATTCAATAATCATCCATTGACGGTCAACTCTTGCGTAATGCCGTGACAATCAATCCATGCCAAGGATCAAATCAAAATTCCTAACATCAAGAATTACCAAGTCTCCGAAATAGCTTCTTATCATGTACCTCGATCTCGCAATTCTCAAACATTTCTCTTGATAACATATGCTTGCTGAACTACCGTGGCATAATCCACACACTGAGCTACTCCAAATGCGTGGCAAATATCAACACGCAATCCTCTCTGAGATTTAACAGCCTTCTTAGCTTTAGTAGACACTAACTCTGAGGCTTATCTAGTCAAGGCTGTAAACTCTATCTCACCTTGGGCCACTGTCTTGGTACCTTACACCAACTCAAAAAAAATTTTGGTCCTTGACCCATGCTGTATAACACTCTATATTTTCGTGAAATTGCCACGTATTATAAGTGAGTTAAAATACCAAAAAATATATTTGAAATGGCAACAAGTGACCGAATCAGTCGCAGGGAGTGCCCTAGAGCTTAGATACCTAAGGACAAAGGTATAATTTTAACGAGCGTCTCGAGGTGAGACTTATTGCACTGAAAGAAATCAAATCAGAAATGGTTTTCGGTTAAGCTAAGTTATAACCTAAAAATACCGAATGATGGTAAGGGGCTTCCGAAAAATCGTATATATTGAGTAATTTTGAGTTAATAATTCTGGGATTTTAAGTATCTCGATAAATTTGATGTTTGAGGGTATAATTCTAATTAGAGAAATTATCCAAATGAAAGAATGATGAAATTATGAGCTTAGGTGGTGAAATGTTAAAGTTGAAAACTTGAAATATGGGCCAAAGTGTTATTCGAAAGAAGTTTAGGGTTTTAGCTTGGATTTCAAAAGATGGATTAATTCTAGTTTTGGATTTCAAAAGCCACTCAATTATGGCTTTGGATCTTTGGAGTCCATGGCTAAGATTGTGACAAGTGGCATAACACCATTGGTTGAAGGATTCTATAAATAGGCACCTTGAGTTGCTCTCAAACCATTCCAAACAAATTTGAGGAGTGAAGCACTCTAAGAGGAGGAGCTTACTCTAGAGAGAGAGAAGGAGGTTCGGCAAGAAGGCGGGAAGAAAGCGGCGAAGAAGCGGCGGAGAACGAGCCTCGTCGGAGTTGCGGGTCTTCGCCGGAATTCGCCAAAATCAGTCAGAAAAAAAGTGAGATAAGTCTGATTTTTTTTGATAATATTGTATAGGGGGAAGAGAGGGTCCCGTAGGTTCAAACGGGGGTCGAATCGGAGTTAAAACGAGGGAGATATTGCCGAAATACCAAACCGACACGTTGCTGTTCGGAATCTGGTGCCTGCGCGTGAGTTACACGCGCCAAATAATGGCTGCGCGTGGGGGCGCGTGGCCATCATTCTTGGGGCGCGTGAGGGCGCGTGAGAGGTCCTTTTTACATGAAAATTTTCAGTTATACCCCTACTTTAATACCCTTCAACTATATATAAAAATATTTGAGGTTAGATTTACCAAAACATATATTTTCTGCAGAAACCTAGGCCGTTTGCTATAAAATTATATCGTCGAAGAGATAACTCAACAAGGTGAGACTCCTATACTCCAAATCCTATTTTTTTTATTCTCTTATGAGAGCCTTCTATTACATGAGACGTGTTTTATGAAGTTCTTACACATAAATGCATGTTATTCTCTTACGTGAAATCATGATGCATATATGAAATGTATTTTTCTGAAAATTATATGCTATTGACTTTTTAACTGTTGCATTTATAAAATTCGTGTGGCCATACTGTTGTACCTATCTATTGTTGGCTGAGGGCAAAAGTCGGATATCCCCCGAGAGGCGCTATGCGTGCGCCATCCAGAAAGCTCTCGTGGGGAAGACCGTGAGCTTAAGGAACAACGGATGTGGTGCTTGCATGAGTGCTATGAAGTCGGGCCAAAGTGACATGGTTAGGGACCTCCCGAGAGGCGCTATGCGTGCGCCATTGAGAAAGCTCTCGTTGGAGGAGGCTAACGTGTTCACGAGGCACTTCGGAGTAGTTCTCGTTGTTTCCTCATACATTTTATACCTGATCATGCATCGATATAAACTGTTTTTGGAGTTTCTCACTAGAAGATTCATCTTCTAATTGGACTATGTCCCTGGAATATTCAAACGTTCCAGGTTCGACGAGCGGCTCTAAAGGAAAGGAGGTAGCTGAAGAATAAGTTTAATTTGCTGTCTATAGCATGTTTAGAATATTTTCATTTATATGCGAACCTATGTATGTCTTGGATATGTTTAAGACGTTCAGTTATATCTTGCGAGAGATGATGTCCATGTAATTCATTTTGTAAACGTCTTGAACAATTTTATGATAAATAAAATGATATGGTTGTAAACCATATCAGGTTCGATCTATCTTCCGCATTCAAAATTTTAACGCCTGTCTTAGCTATTCGATTATTGGGTTTGTTAAGCTGAGAATGTGTAAATTTGGATTTTTGGGATATTGTGTGATGTATGACAGCTATTGTTATATGAAAAATTTTTATATTCCTGAAATCCTAAGTTATAACACGCTCAAGAAATTTGGGGTGTTACATGCTGGCCAATAAGCATCATTGAATACTTGATGAAATTTGACCCATGTGAGTTCTTGATTACCAACCTCTGGCGGGCGGTCTTCCACTATCTCTCGGCATCACCTTTAAACAAGAATGTGCTAAGTCGCACTCGGCGATCGTCCATACAATCGATAGCATCCAATTCTCAACTACTGCTGCATCTGTGCCTTCATGGAATACTGATGGTTGGAAGGTGATGAAATCCTTTAATAGCTGACTCCCTGTATCTGCCTCCACAACTAGAGTTGTTGGAGCAACTGGCTTATCGCCTCTACTACCTCCTACTTCTTGGGGAACTTGTGATTCCCTTACCTAATTAGTAACTAGGGTATCTATCACCCTTATCAATCCTGCTAACATACCTCGCATCTCAACTATTTGCTGCTGTAGATCTCGACTAGACTCTCCTGGTGAGCCTGGTGTGGATACTAGAACCTCATCTGGAATAGAAGTAGCCTGACTGCAAGTACGGGGTCATCCATCTCTATTACTCATCTTTCTGCATCACCACTTACGGTTAGAATACTGCTAATTAGGCCAACATGTTTAACTGACGGACACAAGTCCTAACTCTACCCAACATCCTACATGTGTACGGGAGACTTCTCAAAACACCGCTCTGATACCAATAATGTAACACCCCCTCTCCTAAAACTGACCGAGAAGAGGTGCTACTGGGGATAATAAAATAAACTAGCTGATAAACTGAAATCTGATACCATAGCTGAACATCTCAATCAACTGGAATAAAAACTCTGAGACATTACAAACTGAAAAGCATAAACTCTGTCTAAGGGACAATCCCTCAGCTGAAATATAAAATAGATCTAAACTGAGAAAACTCTATAGAACTCAACAGACTCCCAGACATCTTTTATCTTGAGCGGCTCCACATATACACACACTATAGACCACTGCTGCTAGGCCCCATATCTGGTACTCCCCTGCTAGAACCTGGAGGGGTGAAGAGTACAAGGTGAGCTACAAAAGCTCAACAAGTAATAAGCTAGAAAGAATACTAAAGCTGAATCGAAGAATATCGATATTGATAACTCACTGAACTTGTACTGTATAATCACTGTCTGTTTGCATTAATAAAAATGTAATGCACATAAATTGTAAATTAAATGCAGGTATGCAACTTTGGCTCATAGGCCCACATAATCTGATAATACATACCTGTCTGATCTGAAACTTGCATACATAAAAACTGTAAGCACATATTGTGGGCAAAGCCCCTAGCCCCCTGGTTGCCACCAGGTGAGCAACTCATAAACTGAGCTGAAACTGAAACTGATGGGATCCCCGCGGACAAGCCGCCTGGCGCGCATAATGCAATGCAATGCTAGCACACGATATGTAGTGCTCCATATAAAGTCATGCTCAATGCTCATACCAAAATGTATGCACATACTCTCACAAAATAATGCTGATCATGTTATAATAATGCTGAACATGATATGATCTTCATCTATATATTAGAATACAAAGATTCAATGAACTATGATTTAGGGTATGGGTATGATTAACTTGTCATGTTCTGGCTTATGAATTCAATGTTGGAAGGTATTGAATACATTAATTGAATTAAACTTGAATTAGGACTCACTGGAAGCTAAATTGGATTTCTGGAAAAGTCATCCGGATATCAGGAAGGATATCCGGATATGATGAAAGACATCCGGATATGAAGAAGGCTCATCCGGATACACTGACATTCAAAGCAGAAGCTATTCGGATATGCTGGGATGTATTCAGATATGAACTAGGACATCCGAATATGATTCTGGTCATCCAGATATCTCACTGATGCATTCTGATATAACTGGGGACTATTCGAATGAAAAATTCAACTTTTGAGGGACGCATCCAGATATCAGGCGAGACATCTAGATATTATCTTGACCTTTCCAGATGTATAAACAAACCATCCGGATATCATACTTGAAGAACTTTAGATACATTCGGATACGATACAAGGTATCCGGATATTAGAACTTAGAGTAATAGAACTTGCAATCCAAAATGGATAAGGATTAATAGAACATGTAATCCAAAATGGATGAGGATTAATAAAACTTGCAATCCAAAATGGATAAGGATTACTGGAACTTGCAATCCAAAATGGATAAGGATTAATGGAACTTGCAATCCAAAATGGATGAGGATTAATGGAACTTGCAATCCAAAATGGATGAGGATTAATAGAACTTGCAATCCAAAATGGATAAGAATTAATGGAACTTGCAATCCAAAATGGATAAGGATTACTGGAACTTGCAATCCAAAATGGATAAGGAATAATAGAACTTACTCATAACTTCAATGTTATATGCATATATATATATATATATGTCTCTGCTTATTGATATAAAATCTGAGAACTCAATGAAGAACTGGGATAATCTGAAAAATTGATATGAACCTGTAATGGAAGGGATTACAGGAAGAATACTTGCCTGAAAGAACTCTCTTATCGAACCTTGGAGCGATCCTGAAGACTCTAGCAAGCCTCTGCTATCTCTTGGCCTTTCTGTTCTTCACACGACGTGAAGAAAAACTAAGCTAATTGGCTCTATATATAGACATAAAGCCCTAGATCACATTTTTTCTACAACTTGGATTCCTTCTCTAAATCTAACTAGGAGACTCTCAATCCAAATCCATCTCATACATGGATTCTCATTCTCCTTTAAATACATAATCTCACTTGATTAATAATAATACAAAAATTATTATTAACACTCTCTATTAAAAATAAAACTCCAAAATTACCTTCATGCCCTTGCATTTAATTTCCACAAAATAAATGTCATTTCAATGCTATTTAAATACTATTCTCTCAATTAAAAATCTAAATTGCCACCTTGGCAAATTCCTTTAACTCCAACATTAAAAAGAAATAAATGCTATTCTTTTCCTTCAAAATCTCTAAATTGCCACATTAAATAATTAATTGGCAAAATCTCTTAATCAATACTTCAATAATTAATTAAATAATTCCTGAATAAATACTGGGCCCTCTAATGGGTCGTTACACGATCACCCGACCATGCTGCATCAATACACAGCCCAAACCCACCTTCGAAGCATCGGTGTATACAACATATCCACCAGGCTCACTAGGCATTGCCAGCACAGGTGCCGAGGTCAGTCTGTCCTTGAGCTCCTAAAAGCTTTCCTCGCACTTTGCAGTCCATTCAAACTTGACCTCCTTCCGTTTAAGCTTCGTCATAGGTGCAGCTATCTTCGAAAACCCTTCCACGAATCTTCGATAATAGCCCGCCAATCCCAAAAAGCTTCGTACTTCGGTCACACACGTCGGTTGCTTCCATTCTTTAACAGTCTCAATCTTAGCTGGATCCACTGAGATTCCTTTGGCTGAGATCACATGCCCAAGAAACGCCACTTGGGATAACCAGAACTCGCACTTCGAGAACTTGGCATAGAATTGGTGTTTCTTGAGGGTTCCTAACACTATTCTCAAGTGTTCCTCGTGGTCACTCTCATTTGAAGAATACACCAATATATCATCTATGAAGATGATCACAAACTGATCCAGGTAGGGCTTGAACACTCTATTCATAAGATCCACAAACGCTGCTGGAGCATTAGTTAATCCAAATGGCATTTCAAAATACTCAAAATGGCCATACCTTGACCGAAATGCCGTCTTCGGAACATCATCTGGTTTAATTCTCAACTGATAATATCCGGATCTCAAATCGATCTTCGAGAACACCTTCGCTCCCTACAGTTGATCAAACAACTCATCTATCCTTGGGAGCGGATACTTGTTCTTTACTGTGGCTTTATTTAGCTAACGGTAGTCAATGCACATCCTTAGACTCCCGTCTTTCTTCTTTACAAATAGCACTGGTGCACCCCATGTCGACGTGCTTGGCCTAATGAACCCCTTATCAGTTAACTCTTGTAGCTGACTCTTTAATTCTTTCATCTCTGTCGGAGCCATCCGGTATGGCGGAATTGATATCGGTTGGGTTCCTGGCACTAACTCAATTGAGAATTCGATTTCCCGAGGTGGAGGTAGTCCCGGTAATTCTTCTGGAAACACGTCCTCATATTCTCGTACCACTCGCACCTCATTGAGCTTCGGTACCTTTCTTTCTTCTAACTGAGCATAAGCTATGAATCCATGAGCTCCTTGGCTTAACAACTTTGCTGCATTCATTACCGAAATCATCTTTATGACCTCGGGGTCGCCTTGTCCCCGAAATTTAACCCACCCTTCCTTGGGTTTTCTTATGGTCATTATCTTCCCACGACAGTCTATATTGCATCGTATTTGGACAAGAAGTCCATCTCCAAGATTATGTCGAAGTCATATACTTCTAACAGAATCAGATCAGCCTGGAACCAAACATTACTCAGGCTAATTTCACATCCCCTCACCATTTTTTAGAACTTCATACTTTTTCCCATAGGTGTCGAAATCACCATAAGACACCCCATAGACTCGGTTTCTACTCTCAAACTCCTAACCAAAGCATGTGATATAAAAGAATGAGTAGACCCTGGATCTATCAATGCATGCACAGGAGTATCCAAAATGAAGAGAGTACCTTGGATAACTGCAGGATTCGCCTCTATGTCTTCTTTGGTCAAATTATAAACTCGCCCCTGTCTGGTCCCTTTTCCCTCTTCAATCTTTAGCAGCTGTTCTTTCTTCTTTGGGCAATTCCTTGAGATGTGCCCGTGATGGTTGCAATTGTAGCAGATCACAGTCACTGGTGTTGCTGCTATGGCTTTACCTTCTTGGACCGTTCCCTTTGAGCAATTTCTGGAAGTATGCTCGGGTTGTCCATAGGTGTAACAGATAATACTTTGGCCATCGCACCTCTTGCCCGGGTGCCTGTTCTTGCATTTAAAGCATGCCTTTCCCTTTTTCACGATCTTCGCATCCCGGGGTCCCATAGTCGAGTGGGATTTCTCTAATTGTCCTCCAACTTGAACTGTCGCAGCCTTTAGTTCTTCCACTCGCGTCATATTCTCCTCAGCTATCATAGCTTTGAAAACTATGTCTGTATAAGACTCCACATAGACCAGGCTCATCAGCTGTTGAAATTCGATTCGTAAGCCTTGTAAGAATTTTTGCCCCTTTTCCACATCATCCATCCCGTACAACGGCATATACTTGATTAACCATAAAAATTCAGCCTCGTATTGAGCCACAAACATATTTGGCCCTTGGCATAAGTTCATAAACTCTCGAGCTCTAGCCAACTTTCAGCAAGTGGGAAAGAATTTCCCGTTGAACAGTTCCTTAAACCGTTCCCATGACATCTGGGGTGCCTCCCCCAATTCTACGTTTGTCGCCGACCCTTGAGATCCTGTCCGGTTAGGTATCGCTCGCTGCACAGACCTCCACCATTGAGCAGCTTCCTCTTCTAGCATATAGGTCGCACACTCGACCTTGTCCTCATTCAAGATTCTTAATCTTTGTAGGATCTTCTCGGTTTGGTCCAACCAGTATTCACTAATTGCGGGGTCATCTACCGGTTTTCCTCGAAACACTGGCGGGTTTTGTCGTAGATACCTCTCCAAGGAATCTACTCTTCTTTGCTCGGGCTACAACTCCAAAATTCGCCCAGCCATGCCTTCTAGGATTCTCTCGATCCTATCAATCCGGCCTTCACTGAGGTCAGCTCGTGCATCTCTTTGACCTTCCACACCACCTCCTGGGTGCGGGTTTGTGTTGCTTTCTTCACCATTGCCTCTCTCGCGCCTGTTCCTTCTTGTATTCACCATTTGGCAAGGAGACATGGCGATCTATTAATTCATCACGGCATGGCACAATTCAATTTGAATAAGCAACAAGAGTATGCCACTAAATATTTCAAAAATCCTAACCTAATTCCCAAAACTTATGGTGGCTTTACTCATCTAGCCACATGCGAACTTTTCCTTAGGTTCGCTCTGATACCAACTGTAACACCCCAAATTTCTTGAGCGTGTTATAACTTAGGATTTCGGGAATATAAAAATTTTCATACTGCAATCGCTGCCATACATCACACAAATTCCCCAAAACCTTAATTTTAACCTTCTCAGCTTAATAAACCCAATATTAAATAGCTAAGACAGGTGTTAAAATTTCAGATGCGGAAGCTAGATCGAACCTGATATGGTTCACAACCATAATTCTTTAAAAATCGTTCAAGACGTTTACAAAATATGTTACATGGACGTCATCTCTAGCAACTGATAACTGATCATCTTAAACATATCCAAAATTACATAGATTCGCACATAAATAAAAATATGCTAAACATGCTACAAGTAGTAATTTAAGCTAATTCTTCAGCAACCTCCTTTCCCTTATAGCCGCTCGTCGAACCTGGAACGTTTGAATATTCCAGGGACATAGTCCAATTAGAAGATGAATCTTCTAGTGAGAAAATAAAAAAAAAAAACAGTTTATATCGATGCATGATCAGGTATAAAATGTATGAGAAGACAAGGAGAACTACTCCGAAGTGCCTCATGGACACGTTAGCCTCCTCCAACGAGAGCTTTCTCAATGGCGCACGCATAGCTCCTCTCGGGAGGTCCCTAACCATGTCACTTCGGCCCGACCTCATAGCGCTCATGCAAGCACCACATCCGTTATTCCTTAGACTCACGGTCTTCCCCACGAGAGCTTTCTCGATGGCACACGCATAGCGCCTCTAGGGGGATATCCGACTTTTGCCCTCAACCAACAACAGATAGGTACAACTGTATGGTCACACGAATTTTATAAATGCAATAGTTAAAAAGCCAACAACATATATTTTTCAGAAAAATACAGTTCATATATGCAGCATGATTTCACGTAAGAGAATAACAAGAGTTTATGTACAGGAACTTCACAAAACACGTCTCATGCAATAGAAGTATCTCATAAGAGAATAAAAAATAGGATTTTGAGTATAGAAGTCTCACCTTGTTGGTTTATCTCTTCAATGGTATAATTTCATAGCAAATGGCCTAGGTTTCTGCAGAAAACATGCGTTTTGGTAAATCTAACCCTAAATATTTTTACACAGGGTTGAAGGGTATTAAATTAGGGGTATAATTGGAAAATTTCATGGAAAAATGACCCCTCATGCGCCCCAAGAAGGCTAGCCATGCGCCTTCACGCACAGCTATTATTCGGCGTGTGTATCTCACGCGCTGCACAGCAGTCTCGGACTGCTTCGCCTCGGGTTGGTATTTCGGCCATAACTTCTTCATTTTAACTCCAATTCGACCCCCGTTTGAACCTACGCGACCCTCTCTTCCCCCTCTACAGTATTATCAAAAAAAAAAAAAAAAATTGGACTTACCTCACTTTTTTGATGACTGATTTTGACAAATTCCGGCGAAAACCCGCAACTCCGACGAGGCTCGTTCTCCGCCGCTTCTTCGCCTCTTTCTTCCCGCCTTCTTGCCGAACTCCCTTCTCTCTCTCTAGAGCAAACTCATCCTCTTAGAGTGCTTCACTCCTCAAACTTGGTTGGAATGATTTGAGAAGAACCCATGGTGCCTTTTTATAGATTTCTCCAACCAATCACATTATGCCACTTGTCAAAATCTTAGCCATGGCTTTTGAAATCCAAAGACTCAAAGCCATAATTGAGTGGCTTTTGAAATCCAAAACTAGAATGAGTTGAACTTTTGAAATCCAAACTAAAACCCCAAACTTCTTTCAAATAACACTTTGGCCCTTATTTCATGTCCTCAACTTTAACATTTTACCACATAAACTCTTAATTTTTATCCTTATTTCGTTTGGATAATTCTCTAATTACAATTACACCCTCAGACATCAAATTTATTGAGATACTTAAAATTCTAAAATTAATAACTCATAATTATTCAATATATACAATTTTTCGAAAACCCCTTACCATCATTCGGTCTTTTAGGCTATAACTTAGCTTAACCGAAAACCATTTCTGATTTGATTTCTTTTAGCGTCATAAATCTCGCCTCGAGACGCTTGTCAAAAATATACCTTTAACCTTAGGTATCTAAGCTCTAGGGTACTCCCTACGACTGATTCGGTCACTTGTTGCCATTTCAAACATATTTTTCGGTATTTTAAACTCACTTAAAATACATGGCAATTTCACGAAAACATGGGGTGTTATAGTTCGACTGGGGAGGCAGTGAACCTAGAAGAGCTTGGAGTTCGTGCAGAGGCAGAAGAGGCTTCTAGCCAGATAAGGGATGGCCCCATGTGGAGGTGGCCTTGCAAGTTGGTAAATATGTTTGATAATGTTTTTATGTAGCATTTGCATGTAGTGGTTATCACTTGCGGGATGTGAGATCTAGTGGACCTATGGCCATATGGAGGACTAGCGTGTTAGTGTAGGTGCTATAGACCCAATCAGATTTGGCATGTTGTACATTGACAATTGTAATCATGTTTATTATTTGAATAAGGAGTTGTTCAAATTCACAAGAAGTCATTCTATTAGTTTCTTGTTATTATTGTAATAACCGAATGAAACTAGATAGAAGTCCATATGATGTATACTGTGAATAATCTATAAAGATATGAGATGATGCATCACAGTTTCTAGACATCATTAAACGTCCCAAGTCGTAGCAATGTCAAGAATGGACATTGACAATTGCGGTAAGACTTGTATGTGCTATGTTTTTGCTATGTGATAGCAATGAGGGTCTCACACACATAGGCATGAGGATGCCTAGACAAGTACATAGGTGACCAATGTTGTAGAATGTGTCACTGGACATGACTCGCCATGAGAATCAATTTTGGTTATATGTTGATGGAATTCTCATACGAGATGGGTGTAACTAATCCTTGAACCTGAGGTTGTCACAGTCATCTCATAAGAAGACCGGTATGCTTTGACATCGTTTCGATGGGCCTAGACAAAGGCTGCATGTGGGCGATCGTTGGGTATATCGTGAGGCTTATGGAGATGGGTGTATAACCAAGATGGGACTCGTCTATCCCTTGATAGAGGATGATGTATCTAAGGCGCCTTCGGTGGATATTCACTTTAAATCCATGGCCATGGTGAAGGAGATCAATAAGGAGTTATTGATTTACTTTCTAATTAAGTAAAGATATCCGGAAGACCGAAGAAAACTCATGTGATCATTATCAAACAACACATCGCCATACTTGAGATCACATAAGATGCATTGACGAGAGGATCGACTTACGTGGTAACCATGCTCGTGAAAGGTTATTTGCGGATTGTGAATCCTTCTGAATAATTGAGTAGACATGATGCCTTGCTAGAGGCCAATCTTGTCTTATGTGTTTGTACCGATACATTGCCAACATATTCGGAAGCCTAATGAGTCATACGCAATAGGCACGGTCTGTAACGCCCCGCTCCCACCTACTGGTGTTACTCACGAATAGCCAACTTACTATTCACATGCTAGGACAAAGATGAAGAGACGGCTACGTTTTAACGGGAAACGACCTAGGTGGGAACTAGGTTTTGCCCTTTCTTCGCTCCGCTCGAGGGTCCGGGAATTATCAAGCGACCTATTAAAACCCGAAACCTCGCAATCGTCACTCCTTCTCAAGCTCTTTAATGAAGAGTTTAGGGTGACCTCCCAGGATCGAAAGAAAATAAGCTATAACTCTCTAGCTTCAAGTAAATTATGGCATAATGCCTTAATTATAAGAAAATAATTTTTCCTTTCTTTGCCCCAACCATTATCTCATTTATCTCACTTTCAATTCCCTTGGAGAATGTTTGGATTAATATTTCTTTAGAAAAATTTAAATAAATTTTCCTCATAAATCTCCACTGATTTTCCCCTTTAATTATTTCAAAATTTCCATAATTTTCCAACCATTAGGAAATTAATTTTTGAAATACAACCTCAAGGCATCCTCATCCAATTTCCAAAATTTAAGGAGAATACTCCATTATTTAATTTTCCAAAATATAGAAAATTTTCCCCACGATTGCCTCAAATTTATATTAATTTAATAATCAATTTAGAGGCTAAATACTCATTTATTTATTTATTTAAATATAAATTATTTAAGAATTTCCAAAATAATATCATATATTCAAATAAACAAAAATTAAATTAAAATAAAATAATAAAGGAAAAAAAATACCCAACAGCAGCAAAAAGGGGGGGGGGGTGTGCACGGCAGCTGGCCGCGCCCCCCCCAGCGCGGGGCCGCGCGCGCATCGGCCACGGCGCCGGCCGCGCGCACCAGCCGCGGGCGCTGGCCGCTCGGCCATGCGCGGGCGCTGGCCGCGCGGCCATGCGCGCAGGCCGCCCGCGCTCACCAGCTGCGCGCGGGCGCGCCCAAGCGCGCCCCCGGCCAGCACACTGCCACAATGCTTTTTCTTTTTTTTTTTTGGAACTGAAATTCCACATTTTCCAGAACCCTTTCTCATACCAAGGGGGTTCCAAAACATTCAAGTTTGCCCCCTTTTCCCCACATTTAGCCTTCATTACACATTAACAAATAAATACAACACTTAAGCATAAAATACATAAACACTACTTCTCTTGCTTTCTTCCTTGCTTTAAACACTTAACTTTGCAAAACTCCCTTCCTTCTTGCACATGAGATACCTACATGGTGAGGATAAAAATCTCATGAGCTATTAAGCTCAATAAGGGTGCAATGACAATAGTATGAACATGAAAATAAATGTGATGCCAATGCATGTAT
Organism: Diospyros lotus; assembly: GCF_014633365.1. Lineage (NCBI taxonomy): Eukaryota > Viridiplantae > Streptophyta > Magnoliopsida > Ericales > Ebenaceae > Diospyros > Diospyros lotus. The sequence continues at coordinate 38,219,051 of NC_068343.1, read as the reverse complement.
GCAACATGGTTAGGGCTTCCACATCCTCACAACCACCTTGGTTTGAGGCTTTAATCTACCCTACCCCACTCAACCTCATGGCCATAGGTCCTAAAACACACAACATGCCAATGCACACATAGAAATCATGTATCATACTTACAACTTGCAAGCCACCATCCCATGGGGCTATCCCTTACCTCTATTCTTTTAGATTTTCCACAATCTTTAACTTCAAGAGAGCTTCAACAACTTGACTTGGCAAGACTTCACTTGCTTCCATCCCCTAAAGAAGTAAAAGAAATAACCTTGATCTTTAAAAATCTAATCCTTGAAGATAAGAAGACTAAGAAGTTAGAAGACTTAGATTTCTTTACAAAAACTAAAGAGTTTACCTCTAGGCTCTTTCTTCTTCTTCTTCTTCTTCTTCTTCTTCTTCAAATGGCCAAAGGGAAGACTTGTCTTCCTACCTTGCCAATATATATATTTTCTCCCTCTTTCAAGAATGGATCCTAACCTTTGGATCTTTGTAGGTTTAAGAGAAATAATCTTAGCCTCCCATTACAAGCACAATCCATGTGCTTTGGAGATTTTTAATCTCAACCATCCATTCTAATCATTCAAGATTCACTTCCATTTATGTTGGCAATCCATGCCAACTTTGAAGACTAATTTATGACCCTTGGATCAATTTCCCAATCCAAGGCCAAGTCTCCACCCTTGGATCATCTTGGTCTTCCATTCCAAAATTAGTCATTTTCCTCATTTATTTAATTTGACTAATTTCACCCCATCACATGAGTGACCACTTGAGAGACATATATATTTTCTTTCCCATTTAATTTAATGTGACCATTTTCCATAATCAATGCTTGACCATTTTCCATTTCTTTTGCATTTTCTTTAAATGCAACTTAATTATGCCTCCCATTAATTGCAAGAATGACCATATTTCAATTTCTTTTGAAATTAATTTAAATTTCTATTTGCATAATTGGGACAATTTCACCCATCAATAATATATATGTCAATTGTAAGGCAACTTTCCATTTAATTGCCATTTATTTTAATGAGATAAATTTCACCCATTAACCATGAAAATTTTCAAAATTCAAATTTGAATTTCTTTTCCCAACATCATCATCACCATCATTAATGGCTTGAGTGACTATTAATCTTTTCTTTTTGATTTAAAATAATCACTCTTATCTCTTCCATTTTACTTGGACAAGAAAATGCCAAGTTTCACTCCATGCCACAACCTTGGCTTTCAAGACTTAATCTAAGCCATCAATGTGGCATTTTCACATTAACCCACTATTTTAGGGAAAATCCATTATTTTACTCACATAAATAATTTATGAGTATTTTTCCCCATTTCCATAATTTATTTCCATTATAGAATTTACTCCAAAATTACAAAAAATACCCTTTGTAAATTTTTAATCCCATTTATCTCCACATAATCCAAAATGAGAACTAATTCCCTTTCATACTTAATTCCACCTAGGAATTATTTTTAATTTACCAAATTACCCTTTATTGGACTTTACTATCCAAATTACCAAAATACCCCTCTCATAGGGCACCCTCAATCTCAAGGATCCAATACCTTCTCAAGGGCGTTTTTTGGAATTTTCTCACTTTCTTTCTCATTCTTTTAACACCTGTAACACTGGGTGTTACACGGTCTCTGGCTTAAACCAGGAGAGTGGACGTATGGTTAAGTAGGACACTTCGGCAAGAAGTTGTGCTGTTGTAGGTTCTCACAGAAAAAGAACAAATAGACGTAATGACGTCGATATGACGAGGAGTCGTCATAATGGAAAGAGTTTCCTAAAATGACAATTAATTAAATTAGGAAGGAGTTTCTAATTTAATAATTTTCTATTTGTTGGAGTGACAAATAGGAAATAAAATATATTTGGGCTTAAGTTAATATTTGGACTAAATTGGATTTGGTCCAAATATTAAATTAAATGTTAAATTAAATATTATATTTGGACTAAATTGGATTTGGGCCAAATATTAAAATAAATATTATATTTGGACTAAATTAGATTTGGTCCAAATATTAAATATTATATTTGGACCAAATTAAATTTGGGCCAAATATTAAATAAAATATATTTGGGTTTGAATTAGATTTGGGCCATAATATTTTATTTAACCTATAAAAGGATTGGGCCATTTAATTATATTTCTAGTTGAACTAGAATAAGCCCACTTAAGATTCTAATTAAATTAGAATTAATGGGCTAGCTCAATCCATTAGGGTTTTAGAAACCCTAGGATATTTCCTTATAAATATCCCTTTATGGGTTGCCTAAAATAAAGAGGTTTTTGGTGTCATTTTTCAAGAGTTGAAAAACCCATTGCCGTTCACTCTTCCCCGTTTCTTTTGGCATCGATTTGAAACGTGGGTGTTCTTTTACTGTCCATACACAAGCCGCGCAAAGGAGAAGGAGCTAGCACTTCTATTCCTCTCTCCTTGCCAACGGACGCGTGCCGCGTATCACGAGTTAGAGGCCAGACGCTTGGACGGCTCGAATCCGCGAACGACTCGATAATCTAAAGGTTAGATTTATTTATTTATTTGTGAATGATTTAATTTCGACGTTGATCCAATAGTCGGGATCGGGGTAAGTTCAAAATTTTGAACTACGCTGTTTACCCCTTAGCGATCTTGCTTTACTTTCATAGCATTGTGGGGGCTGATAGGTTGATGCCTCAAACCTTGGTGGGTTGTGAGGATGAATGGGCCTAGCCTCATTTTCATGCATTTGACATACATAAACATGGTTATATTTATATTTACATGCATTGCACCCTTACTGAGTCTTTATGACTCATGAGGTTTACCTCATGTTGTAGATGATGCAAGACCAAATGCAAGTAGGGATGGTGCCGGGAGACTTTTGTGGCAACTAGCATCGTTGCCCGAGATGTGTGGATGTATATTCTCCTGTATTTTCTTATATGTATTCATGTGTTTGAATGTAAGCGTTATTGAGAATTAGAGGTATCTAGTTGTTGTAATCAAAATAGTGTGATAGATGATTGTGAGTCTGCGTGAAGTATGTGTGGCCTTAGTTGTTGAAGCGAAGTTCGGATTGAGTCAAGATCAAAGAGGTATGTTCTCATAAATCCCCAATACTCAGCGAAGTGTTTGTTATGCAAGCTTTGTGCCTGGGTCACCTTTGGCTTGTTATGAGGCGAGCTGAAGAGAAGTGATGCTCACTCAGGTCTTGGTCCGCTGGATTTTTCTTGTTTGAGTTAGGACCGATTCTTGAGTGGAGCGAAGGGAAGGACGAAGCCTAGTTCCCACCTAGAGCGTTTCCTGTTGAAACATAGTTTAACCCTTCAGTTGTGGTTTGTCGAGTGAGTAATCTGGTCGATTATTTACCTTTGGCACCCGTAAGTGGGAGCTGGTCGTTACAAGTCATACGATTTTCTTCACATACTGCTCTGCAAATTTTCGTACCGGTTGATCCATCCTCATAGGCAGGAAATGCGCTGACTTTGTGAACCTGTCTACCACCACCCAAATGGCATCATAACCCCTTCGACTCTTCGAAAATCCTGTCACGAAATCCATCGTGATATGTTCCCATTTCCACTCAGGAACTTCCAAAGGTTTCATCAACCCTGCGGGTTTCTGGTGCTCAATCTTTACCCTTTGGCATATATCATATTGTGCCACCCTTCTAGCCACACTGGCCTTCATCCCTGGCCACCAATAGATTTCTCGAAGATTTCGATACATCTTTGTGGCTCCTGGGTGCACAGTATACTTAGCTCTGTGGGCTTCATCTAGAATTTTCTGCCTCAACTCTCGAAGGTTTGGCATGTACACTCTACCTTGAAACCTGAGAATGCCATTTCGCATCTCAAAATCTGAACCCCTGGGCTGGCCTTGCTTGTCTACCCATAGACGTATACGTCGGTCACTCCCACTAGCCTCCCGTATTTCAGTCTCCAGCTACTAGGATAGAAGATCCCTTCGGTACTACACTCACCGTCATCAGGCTAAAAGCCTCAATCAACAGCCACTCCTGGGCCATCAACCCGGCCATAACAGTAGGCACAGTCCTACTTAAAGCATCAGCTACCACATTGGCACGCCCTGGGTGATACAAGATGGTGCAGTCGTAGTCCTTCAAGAACTCCATCCATCGTCGTTGCCTCATGTTTAACTCTTTCTGCGAGGACACATACCTTAGACTTTTGTGGTCTGTGAATACATCGAACGTCTCTCCGTATAGGTAGTGCCTCCATAGCTTCAGAGCATATACCACCGCTGCCAGCTCCAAGTCATGCATTGGGTAGTTCACTTCGTGCTTCTTCAACTGATGTGATCCATATGCAATCACCCAACCATACTGCATCAATACACAGCCCAAACCAACCTTCGAGGCATCGGTGTACACAACATATCCACCGGGCCCACTAGGCATTGCCAGCACAGGTGCAGAGGTCAGTCTGTCCTTGAGCTCTTAAAAGCTTTCCTCGCACTTTGCAGTCCATTTGAACTTTACCTTCTTCCGTATGAGCTTTGTCATAGGTGAAACTATTTTCGAAAACCCTTCCACGAATCTTCGATAGTAGCCTGCCAATCCCAAAAAGCTTCGTACTTCGGTCACGCACGTCGGCTGCTTCCATCCTCGAACAGCCTCAATCTTAGCTGGATCCACTGAGATTCCTTCGGCTGAGATCACATGCCCAAGAAATGCCACTTGGGATAGCCAGAACTCGCACTTCGAGAACTTGGCATACAATTGGTGTTTCCTGAGGGTTCCCAGCACTATCCTCAAGTGCTCCTCGTGGTCACTCTCATTCAAAGAATACACCAATATATCATCTATGAAGACGATCACAAACCGATTTAGATAGGGCTTGAATACTCTATTCATAAGATCCATAAATGCTGCTGGAGCATTAGTTAATCCGAATGGCATTACAAAATACTCAAAATGGCCATACCTCGACCGAAATGCCGTCTTCGGAACATCATCGGGTTTAATTCTCAGCTGATAATATCTGGATCTCAAATCGATCTTCGAGAACACCTTTGCTCCCTATAGCTGATCAAACAACTCGTCTATCCTTGGGAGCGGATACTTGTTCTTTACAGTGGCCTTATTTAGCTGACGGTAGTCAATGCACATTCTTAGACTCCCGTCTTTCTTCTTCACAAATAGCACTGGTGCGCCCCATGGCGACGTGCTTGGCTTAATGAACCCTTTATCAGTCAACTCCTGTAACTGAATTTTAAATTCTTTCATCTCCGTCAGAGCCATTCGATATGGCAGAATTGATATCGGTTGGGTTCCTGGCACTAACTCAATTGAGAACTCGATTTCTCGAGGTGGAGGCAATCCCAGTAATTCTTCTGGAAACACGTCCTCATATTCTCGTACAACTCACACCTCATTGAGCTTCGGTACCTCTCTTTCTTCTAACTGAGCATAAGCTATGAATCCATGAGCTCCTCGGCTCAGCAACTTCACTGCCTTTATTGCTGAAATTATCTTTACGACCTCGGGGTCGCCTTGCCCCTGAAATTTGACCCACCCTCCCTCGGGTTTTCTTATGGTCATTATCTTTCTACGACAGTCTATATTAGCATCGTACTTAGAGGAGAAGTCCATCCCTAAGATTACGTCGAAGTCATATACTTCTAACAGAATCAGATCAGCCTGGAACCGAACATTACTCAAGCTAATTTCGCATCCCCTCACCATTTCTGAGGACTTCATACTTTTACCCATAGGTGTCGAAATCACCATAAGACACCCCATAGACTCGGTTTCTACTCTCAAACTCCCAGTCAAAGCATGCGATATAAAAGAATAAGTAGACCTTGGATCTATCAATGTATGCACAGGAGTATCCAAACTAAAGAGAGTACCTTGGATAACTACAGGATTCGCCTCTACGTCCTCCTTGGTCAAGTTATAGACTCGACCCTGTCTGGTCCCTTTTGCTTCTTCAATCTTTAGCGGCTGCTCTTTCTTCTTCGGGAAATTCCTCGAGATGTGCCTGTGCTGGTTGCAATTGTAGCAGATCACGCTCATTGGTGTTGCTGCTACAGCTTTACCTTCTTGGACCATTCCCTTCGAGCAATTTCTGGAAGTATGCCCGGGTTGTCCACAGGTGTAACAGACAATACTTTGGCCATCGCACCTCTTGTCCGGGTACCTCTTCTTGCATTTAAAGCATGCCTTACCCTTTTTCATGATCTTCCCATCCCGAGGTCCCATAGTCGAGTGGGATTTCTCTGATTGTCCTCCAGCTTGAACAGTTGTGGCCTTTAGTTCTGCCACCTGCGTCATATTCTCCTCGGCCGTCATAGCTTTGAAAACTATATCTGCGTAAGACTCCACGTGGACCAAGCTCATCAGTTGTTGAAACTCTATCTGCAAGCCTTGTAAGAATTTTCGTCCCTTCTCCACATCGTCCATCCCATACAACGGCATATACATGATTAACCGCAGAAATTCAGCCTCGTATTGGGCCACAGACATATTTGGGCCTTGGCGTAAGTTCATAAACTCTCGAGCTCTAGCCAACTTCTAGCAAGTGGGAAAGAATTTCCCGTTGAACAGTTCCTTAAACTGTTCCTAATGTACCCGGGAAGGCGAAACGGATATATGATCGAGTGTGGGCCCCAATAGAAGATAAAACAAAGTCGAGGGCCAAGGAAGACCCACTCGGCCGGGCCGGGTGGGAGCCCACTCAGCACAACCGAGTGGCTAGGACAACTCGGCTATGCCGAGTGGCCAAGACCATGAAGGATCATTACGAGGATACATAGCATGCAACAGAAGCGTTTTTAAATAAAAACTTTTCTCGTATTGATTAGAATCTAGGAAACTTACTTTTCCTTCGGATTACCGGATGGAATGAGGCAACAGGCGGAGGATGGGCGGGAGCTTCTTCTCGTGGTGGAGACGACGGCTGTCCTGCAATCCTTCGGCTTCTTCGCATCAGAACTTGAAGGTCCTCTTTTGATCTTCCAAGGTATGACTCAAAACTCGTGGCCTCTTTTGGTGAAGAAGAGTAAAAGAACCTTAGATGAAAAACAACCAAAGAGAGAATATATATAGGGAGAACCTAGGGTTAAAACCCTAGTGGGCCAAGTCCATTTAATTAATTTTCTAATTGGGTTAGCCCAATTAATTAATTAAAAACTAATGAACTACTATTTTATTCTATCCCAATTAATTATGGACCATTCTGAATAAAATAATTCTCTCTCAATGTAATTCACCCAACAAGCCAAATGTATTAAATAATACATGAGTTATATCTAGCTACCCCGGGGACCAAAAGACAAATTATTCACGGCTACTAAAATGACCAAAATATCCCTGCTACCTAGTAGCTATATTTTGTCATTCTAAGTGTTCCAACTATCACCATATGGTAACACTGACCCCACGAATAATTTTGCATATGCCATGTCTTTGACCTACTAGTGTAATGACGAAAATAGCCCTCTGCGTAACACCCATCATTTAGAAAGGAATAATGTACTAACACCTCTCTAAATGATTTCTACCATCCTTAGATCACTAGTCCAATAATTCGTGACTACTCGAATGTACTTGCTTATCACTGGGAGCTACCCAGAAGCACACACTCTTAAGTCACGTTCCCAGGGCCTGGATTATTTGATTATTCTTGGACAATCACAAGGGGGTGAATCACAGAAACTATCTTGTATTAGTCTGTCTTAGCTAATTAGAAACCATACTCCCAACTCAAAAGGTTATTGATCTTTGATAGACCTCACCTACAGTGAATCTAAGAATATAGCTCTAGGTTTACTAGACCACCAACTAATACTCAAGTATTAGAGTACTCGTCCAAGTAGTAGCAGTGATAGACTAGCTCCATGATAATTAGTACTTTGTCATTAGCTTCTATCACAGGTCCACTCTACGCATTCCGAATGCGCTTGTACAATTAGAGTAAACGGACTGTTTACTGGCTAAGACAAGCCATCCTCCATTAGGATCTATTGCACAATGATCTTATCATGATAGAATGCCCAGTTCTATCAAAAGATCAAGAGTAATATTTTCTTGCTTTTTAAGTACCCATGATTCATGCCTAACTGTGAAGAACGACCCATCACATGAATCACTTACTTAATAGCATGGACACTTTTCCAACAATTAAATGCAAATAATATACGTGCCATAAACTAATCTACCTTACTCTGTTGAGTCGTATTGTTTAGTAACTTGGAGCTGACAGTTTGCTCATATATCAACCTTCACAGTAAATGGTGGTTGACTCTCGAGTATGTTTTTGCATCTTCCGTGTTCATTAGGGAAATAGTGAGGGGGTTGATAATTTGCTTTTACATCAACACCTCGTATGAGCTTTCTAATCTAACTCTGGGAGAGGTCTTGTAAATTGACGGTTCTTGGTCCTACATGATTATTCTAGTGAGTATCTCAGGGTTGGCTACACAACAGTGAACTTTGGATGACCAAAGCTAGCATAATCTTTAGGGCTTCTTGTTGTGCCATGCAAAAATCAGAGGAAAAAATGAGAAATGAAAAATTTTTGGCTCGCCGTAAAGTCACTTCATCACAAGTCATTAGCCACAAAGGTTAGCTGCGCGACAGCCAGCCGCTAGGCTGCCTCGCAGAAAAGGCTGGCTGCGAGGGCCGACAGCTGGGCTACCTTGTAGCAGCCTTTGTAATACCCCAAAATTTAATATAAAGGTTGGATGATGCAATAAAGTGTTTTAAATGGAAGTTTTGAATTTAAGTGCAAATGGGAATGATTTTAAGGACTCAAATGCAAATATCAAAGGACAGCTTCTCCAACAATAGGAATAATTGTAATTATAAATGCTTATTTAAGAAGCTTTGTGTTGGTGAAATGGGATTGGAGGCAAGGGATTGGAATAATGAAAGGCTTCTAAAGGAAGGAAGAATCAAGTGAAAGAATTTCAAAGATAAGCCATCATTACTAGGGAAGAAAAGTAAAGGCTTGTTTGAGAAGCCTTGAGTTGGTAAAGGATAACGTCTCCAAATGAATGTCATGATAAAAGCTTGTTAGGAAAGCTTTGAATTGGTAAACTTTCATTGGAAGACTTATGGTCATAATAAAAGCTTATTGAAGAAGCCTTAAGGTGGCAAAATGGTATTGGACGGTTGTACACAAAAGTCTTAAGATAAGATAAGATGATTTCTTAATTCAAAAGCAAATGTAGTTGGAAGCTTGCCATTGGCTTGCAAAAAGATAAGGATAAGGTAGGTGGAATAAGTGGGCACGCAAGGGGCAAATGGAAGGAGTGGATTGGGAGAGAAAAAGCTTCTAAGAGAAGAATGGAATCAAATGTGAGTTTTTTCAAAGATAGTAATCATGGCTAGGATAGAAAATAACCAAATGTGATCTTGAAGCTTGGAGGTAAAAGGACTATAAAAAGGGGTGGAGAGTTGGACCACGTAGAAGGAAAAATAGAAGAGGAAAAGCAAGAGAAGAAGAAACCAAAGAAGAAGGCAAGAGAAGCCAAGTGGGAGACCAGATTGGAAATCACCAAAAAGGGAAAATAAAGCTAAAAGGTAAGTCACTTTTCTTTTTTTAGGGTCATAGTACTCTGAAAGGGGAGTTCGTAGGTTCAAACGGAAGTCAAATCGGAGTTAAAATGAAGGAGTTATGGCCGTTTTAATTTTGGGTTGCAAAATAGAGAAGGGGTAGCGCGTGGCCACCCTTCCGAGGGCCCGTAAGGCCGCATCCGACCTCCGATTGGCCTCAAATTTTTACCGTTGTTCTCCTATTCTAATTACCTACAACCCTGTGTAGAAATATTTGAGGTTGGTTCACTGAAATCTATGATTTCTGCAGAAACAGCCCCTAGTGCTCGAACCGGGCTATAAACCGTGCTATTGAAGGGAAAACGATCAAGGTGAGTGGTTCTCATGCATGCTTCCTCTAGATCATTCTTGGTTTCATTTGTGAGAGGTTATTATACATGCTCCTTGATTCCTATTGATCACTCTTGGTTTCCACTTGTGGATGGTTGTTGCTTACATCTCATGTTTCCCTATTTTCGAGCATTTCTTTCCTATTTTGCTTGATCACGGAGTTTGTTGTTGTGATTCGTCGATGGGATTAAACATGACTACTCTTGCTCGTAGCTTATGGATTACATATTATATTTTTTCTGGTTTGTGCACCATGCCTACAGGTGAGGCTGTGCCTACTTGATATTCCTTAGTTGTACATATTCCTTCTGCTTTGTCTTCAACATGTTGTTTGGTAATGGTTGCTATTGGTGGATCGGGAACTTGTTGGCTGCTTGTTGGAACATCATGAGGATCGGGGTAGTAATCCTGTGCCCAGAGGTGGGGCCGTGCCTAGAGGTGAGGCTGAGGGGTTAGATTACGATCCCGTGCCTACAGGTGGGGCTGAGATGTTTCACACAAGTGTCAACGGGCATAGTGGTGGCTTGTAATCCCGTGCCTAGAGGTGGGGCTGAGGGATTGGACCACGACCACATGCCTAGAGGTGGGGCTTAGCCTGGAGGTGAGGCTGTGAGGTTTGACACAAGTGCTGGAAGGGATGATGGTGACTCGGGGAGGTTTTATTTTGATATGGTCTTGGAAGGTTTATACTTATTTCTGCTTGTTTCCTAGCATAACCGCATCTTGCTCTTACATGCATTGTTTCTTTCCCTGTACCACTCACTTAGATGTAATAATCTAACTAGGGTGTTTCATACCCTTGGGACATTCCTCGTCCCAGCTTTGTCAGAAGTGTCAAGTGTTTCAGGCTCCAGGTTCCAGCACGAGCAAGGATTGAGAGGTGGCGCTTGGCTGATTTAGAGATGGATTTGTTGGTATACCCGTGTAACCCAAATATTGAAATGTAAATAGTAGTTAAGATACTTAAGGATGTAATTGTGAAGTTGCTATAACTTTTGATATGTGGGTGCGTGACATACTTTTATTTAAACTTTGAGGAAATCCTAGCTATCTAACATACTCAGGTTCGATCCGTGCTTCCGTTGATTAAGGATTTCTAATAACGCCCGTGGGTGATGTTTTCTTATATTTCAAGTTGTTTGTATTTGGAAAAGTGGGGCGTTACAGCCTTGCCGCCACGAGGCCCAATTGCCTCGCGGCAAGTGCTGGCCGCGACATCTAGTTGCCTCGCAGTAGCCTTTGCCACGGTTAGTCAATAGGCGCTCCTTTGCGGCCTCGTGGCAGGATGCCGCAAGTGGCCTCGCGGTGGCTTCGTGGCAATCGCCCCTCATTTCCTTCTTTTGTTAAATTTGACACATTCAGTAATCGACACGTGTCAACATCGGCCGCCCTTGAGAGTCGTGCCTTATAAATACCCAGCAACAAAGACAATGAGGGAGACTTTCAATTTTGGTAAAATCTAGACACTTTGAATAGTCATTGGGATCCAAGACTGATTTTAGCTTCGGAGGGTCTTCATGGGGAAAGATTCCCACGAGCCTTCTAACTCATTTTCTAAGCATTAATAGGGACAAATCCTTGCGGCGAACCTAGCGACGAAGGCCAAACTGTAATACCCCGGAACTTGATATAAAGTTTGGATGTTATAATGGAAATTATAGTAGCAAAATGAATGGTATTTTTATTTAGGGCATTAACGTAATAAAGGAAATGATTGCAATGATGATTCCTTACCCTAGAAGACATGATTTGGAGAGATCAGATTGGATTTGGAACTTCACCTTAAAGTCTTAAGGTGGCTTAGCTTGGAAGTTGTAATAATGAATGATTAATCCTACACCAAAAGTCTTAGAATGGCTTAGTTTGGAAGAAAGAGTTTGGCTTGGAAAGGAAGAGATAAGGGCCATGATGGGTTCTTATCCTAGAAGCCATGTGAAGGTGAGATTTGGAGGCTTGGGATTGGAAGGAAATGGAAGCTTGAATTGGAAGATAAAATCAAAGAAGAAAAATTCAAAGATTGTAATGATGGCTTGGAAAGAAAATGGGTGACTTAAAGGCTAAGGGTTAACTTGGGATTTGGGGGCTTGAGAGGCTATATAAAGGGAAGGGGGAGAGACCCGCATGAAGCTAAAACATAGCAAAAGAACAAGTGCAACAAGGAGAGGAAATAAATCCAAGAAAGCAAAGAGGAGGAAGGGAAAAGATACCTCATCGGAAAGCAGCAAAAACAACAAGAAAATTGAAAAGGTAAGTTGATTCTCTTTCCATAGGGTTGTAGAGAATGAGAAAGGGGAGTTCGTAAGTTCAAACGGATGGTGAATTGGAGCAAAAATGAGCAAGTTATAGCATTTTTAACTCGGGTGTTTCATACCCCTGGGACATTCAACGTCCCAACTTTATCTGAAGTATCAAGTGTTTCAGGTTCCAGATCAAATGTGGGCAAGGAGGTGGAGCTTCGCTAGCTTTTGGATTTTTGTTTCATTATGTACCCTTGTAACCTAAGTAACATATTGTAAATAGAAGTTAGGGAACTCAGGGTTGTAAGAGGTGTGTGTATGTGGGTGTCCTACATCTGTACCTACAATGATGTGTTGAGTCATTTTTTTTTAGAATGTTGGAAGTCATGAGCATTTCTTGTACTTGGAAATGAAATCTAGTGGAAACCCACTTTATTTAGCTTTGGTTAAGATTGCAAGTTCAATCCAATGCTTCCGTTGGTAAGGGTTTCCACAACACCCATAGGTGATGTTAGCTTATATTTGATATCATTGTGTATTTGGAAAAGTGAGGCGTTACACAAACCTTGCGGCGAACCTTGTGGCGAAGGCAAAGCCTTGCGACGAGATCTAGCGACGAGGGTAAAACCTTGTGGCGAGAGCTAGTAGCGAAACCTTGTGGAAAAATCTCAAAAATCATAAACCATGGGCTGGCCATATCATCATTCCATAGACAAGTACACTTGTCAACCACACATGCCTTCTGTATCTTGTTCACCAGATCCAGCTAAATGACCAAGCTAGCCATAAAAATAGACGATCCCTTCGGCACTACCATCATAGTCGGCAGGCCAACAAGCCTCCAACTTCATCTGACACTCACAGCTATCCACCAGGTCTTGCGTTGGGCACCTCTCTGCCACGCGCTTGGTGATACGAAGTAGTGCAGTCGTAGTCCTTAAGGAACTCCACCAATCGTCGCTACCTCTCGTTCAGCTCCTTCTATGAGAACTCATACCTCAGGCTCCTCGTGGTTTGTGAGCACATCAAAATGTCCCACCATTCTGTTTCGGTAGTGTCTCTATAACTTCGAGAGCACATACTGTAACACCCCTTCTCTTAGAACTGCTCGAGAAGAGGTGCTACGGGGAAAAATAAAATAAACTGACTGATAAACTGAAATCTGATACCATAACTGAACATCTCAATCAACTGGAATAAAAGCTTTGAGTCAATACAGACTGGAAACCATAAACTCTGTCTAAGGCATAATCCCTCAACTGAAATGTAAAATAGATCTAAACTGAGAAAACACTATAAACTCAACAGACTCCTAGACATCTTTTATCTTGAGCGGCTCCATGTACACACACTACTGAATATTGCTGCTAGGCCCCACATCTGATACTCCCTTGCTAGAACTTGGAGGGGTGAAGAGTACAAGGTGAGCTACAAAAGCTCAGCAAGTAATAAGCTGGAAATAATACTGAAGCTGAATCGAAGAATATCGATATTGATAAATAACTCACTGAACTTGTACTGTATAATCACTGTCTGATTGCATTAATAAAAATGTAATGCACATAAACTATAAATTAAATGCAGGTATGCAACTTTGGCTCATAGGCCCACATAATCTGATAATACATACCTGTCTGATCTGAAACCTGCGTACATAAAAACTGAGCTGAAACTGAAACTGATGGGATCCCCGCGGACTAAGCCGCCTAGCGCGCATAATGCAATGCAATGCTCACATAAATGCTGGCACACGATATGTAGTGCTCCATATAAAGTCATGCTCAATGCTCATACCAAAATGTATGCATATAATCTCACAAAATAATGCTAATCATGTTATAATACAATAATGCTGAACATGATATGATCTTCATCTATATATTGGAATACAAAGATTCTATGAATTATGATTTATGGTATGGGCATGATTAACTTGATAGATTCTAGTCTTTAAATTCAATATTTGGAGGTATTGAAATACATTACTTTGATTAAAACTTGGATTAAAATATCACTGGAAGCTAAAATTGGATTTCTAGAAAAGTCATCCGGATATCAGGAAAGATATCCGGATATGATGAAAGACATCTGGATATGAAGAAGGCTCATCCGGATACACTGACATTCAAAGCAGAAGCTATTCGGATATGCTGGGATGTATTCGGATATGAAATAGGACATCTGGATATGATTCTGGTCATCCGGATATCTCACTGATGCATTCGGATATAACTGGGGACTATTCGAATGAAAAATTCAACTTTTGAGGGAGGCATCCGGATATCTGGCGAGACATCTGGATATTATCTTGACCTTTCCGGATGTATAAACAAACCATCCGGATATCATGCTCGAAGAACTTTAGATACATCCGGATACGATACAAGGTATCTGGATATTAGAACTTAGAGTAATAGAACTTGCAATCCAAAATGGATGAGGACTAATGGAACTTGCAATCCAAAATGGATGAGGATTAATAGAATTTGCAATCCAAAATGGATGAGGATTAATAAAACTTGCTCATAACTTCACTGTTATACGCATATATATATATATACGTCTCTGCTTACTGATATAAAATTTGAGAACTCAATGAAGAACTGGAATAATCTGAAAAACTGATATGAACCTGTAATGGAAGGGATTACAGGAAAAATACTTGCCTGATAGAACTCTTTGATCGAACTCTGGAGCGACCCTGAAGACTCTAGCAAGCCTCTGCTATCTCTTGGCCTTTCTGTTCTTCACACGACATAAAGAAAAGCTAAGCTAATGGGCTCTATATATAGACATAAAGTCCTAGATCTCTTTCCTTTTATAACTTGGAATCCCTCTCCTAATTGAACTTGAAGACTCTCAAAACCTTCTCCTATTGGGACTAGGAGACTCTTAATCCAAATCCATCTCATACATGGATTCTCATTCTTCTTTAAATATGCATAGTCCCACTTAATTAATAATAATACAAAAATTATTATTAAAACTCTCAAATAATAATAAAACTCCAAAATTACCTTCATGTCCTTACATTTAATCCACAAAATAAATGTCATTTAAATGCTATTTAAATACTATTCTCTTAATTAAAAATTACTAGATTGCCACCTTGGCAAATTCTTTTAACTCCAAAATTAAATAAAATTAAATGCTACTATTTTCTTTCAAAATCTTTGAATTGCCACGTTAAATAATTAATTGGCAAAATCTCTTAATCAAAACTTCAACAATTAATTAAATAATTCTTGAATAAATACTGGGCCCTCTAATGGGTCGTTACACATACCACATTTGCCAACTCCAAGTCATATATCGGGTAGTCCTTTCTGTGCCTTGGCGTGATCCGCATGCCATCATTCGGTCATGTTCCACTAATCATGCAACCCGACCCTTTGAGCTATCATAAACTCTTACTGCACCTGGTAGGTTATTTTTATTAGACTCTTCTCATGAGTCCTATTGTGGACATAATTATTCTAGAGTGTTCCATCACTGTCTTCTGACAATAGCTTTCCAAAACATCTTATTTTGAAACATCTTAGCACTCTATTTCGAAATCTGGTTCTCAAAATTTTCATTTCGAACCCTACGTTGCTCCATGTTTTGAAACATAGGGTCGGGACTATAAATACCCGAAAAGCCCCGAACTCAACTTTCGCGTGTCCGAATAATTTTTTTTCTTCTTGCCAGAATCTCCGGAATAATAAAACACGTTTTTTCCATAAAGAAGAGAATAATATTCTTTTATATATATATATATATTTTCCTTTCTTTTCTTTTCTTTTCTTTTTTTTTCCTTTTTCTTTTTTCTTTTTCTTCCTTATTTCTTCTTTCTTCTTTCTTTCTTCTTCTTCTTCCTTCCTCTGTCGACACTGCGTGCTAACAGCCACCGGCCGTCGCCGCCTTCCAGCGTCGCCACCACCTCCGACAGCCGCTGCTGCCCCCTCTACAACCACCGCCGGCGCATGCTCTGCCATCAACTGCGAGCCATCGTGCGGCTTCTCCACGCCCCCAATCGCCAATTGTTGTCTCCGAAGGCCCAATCGGCCCTCCGTCGGCCAGATCCGGCAAGCCGCCGCCGCTGCCAGCCCCCTTGCGCAGCCATCGGCCCTCGCCCGGCTTCCCTCGGCCGCCACCGCTCCATCGCTGTCCATGCCGCTACTGCCAGATCTGGGTCGATCCGACCCGACTAGGTCCAATCCGACCCGACCAGGTCTGCTCCTACCCGACTCGATTCAGGTTCGACCCATCCTTGATTCAACCCATTAGATCTAACCCATATCTAATTTGACCCATCTGATTAGATCTGACTCATTTAGATCTGACTCATATCTAATTTGTTTAGATTTAGCCAGACCCACATTTATCATGCCAAGGCGCAACACACTAAACCCCCGATCTCGATGTGGTGCCTACATAGTCTTAATAGAGGATGCCATCCACAGTGCATCTTTGCATCTTACTTCTGTCGTGAGGATGGTACTACTCGTTTTGCTACCATCTGTGAGGTTTTTACTGTCAAAAATGTCGTCAACCTCCTAGCTCTACTTCCGGTCAATGACCGATTTTGGGCTTTCGACACACTCCTCTTTAAAGCTCAAGCCCAGCTTCAGGATCCCGTCTATGGTTGTGTATCCCACATTCTAGCCCTCCAACAGTAGGTTAGTAATTTGCAAGCTTACCGAGCTTATTTGCAAGATTCACTATTCGCATATTATTCTTCGCATCTCCAACCTGCTCCTCAACCTGATCAATACCCAAGCTGGAATTTTGATCTTCCAATCATACTAGAGGACGTTCCTCATCTTAGTTTTCCAAAGGCTACTCTTTCACCTTACCCTAGTGAAGCCAGCAATAGCCAGATGCCACCCCCAGATGACATCGATGAGCTGGGACCTGTCGTGTTTGGTAACCGTCGTCCTCACTAAGCATTGGTATCATCATCAGTTTTATGGTTTGCCTTTTTCCTTTGAGTAATTGTACGGTTTGATTTCCTGTAACTGTTTGAACATATGGAATGAATATTATGCTTTTGAATACTTTAACGTTTCATTCCCTTGTCTTACCCTTGATTGTATATTGATCATCAATTACCTCAGCCTCTTGCAACTGTTTTAATAATTCATCAAATTGAGATAAAAACATTGACTCTTAATTATCACCTAATAATTCACATCCTTACACATAGCTAAGCATCCAATAACATAAAGCTATCATTGGCAATTTCATCATTAAGAAATAATCCCATTAAATCTTCCGAGAATATATCCTTTTATTTTTCTTATGGCTTTTCACTAACCGCAAGTGCCTATACCTCATATCAATAGGCCCATTATTTTCATAACTCCCTAACATCATTTTAATGATCGTCTACATCTCTCAATTTACTTACCAGGGCTAGACTAACCGTCTTAGCCATATGAGAGTTCCATTCTCCAAAATTTTGAAAATCTCGGATCTCTTAATATATTTAGGTCTGCAGCTTCCCTTACTATGACCCATCATCCTAGCACATCTGCCATCACTTGATTTCCTCGATCTCGTCATCCAATCCTTACTGGATTTCTTCATGAAACCCTAAATTTCCATCACGAATCCCTATATCCTCAATTAGTTCTTTCAAGAAATTCCTCAAGAATCTCAAATCGACTTATCCTCGAAGATCCCAAATCAGATCGCAATATCCAGTTCCAATTATCTCCCATGGATTCAATTTCCTTGCAATCATGGCTCCCAATCCACCATTCATCATGGTGCTTTCAAGCTCTCCTTGTTGAGTCTAACTACCGACAACCTTACCTGACTTCGCAGGTTCATTTGACACACTGATCCGTAGTCATAACCTCTATTGACTAGGTCTTTTCATCATTCCTTTAGGGTCGATACGATCTATCAATCAACTATTTCCTTTTCGGTACTCAAACTGTACCTTGAGTTGAGACTACCATCTCACAACTCATTGTCAAACTGCTACCTGAAATCTCATTTATCGAGAATCCACTGACTCTCGCTTTTCGTTCTTCAGATCCAGTTGACTATCGGCACCTGACCATTAAATTAGTTTTTCTTAGGCACTACACTAATCGTCAACCAGCACACAACTGTCATCATCACTCCAATCATATAGTAGGCTTACTCCCACATCATATGTCGACCCCCACACGGGTACATCCCGGGTGAAAACTGCATGGTCTCGTCGTAGTCCTCTAAGAACTATCATTCGTTGTCGCTGCCTTGAGTCTAACTCCTTCTGTAAGAATCTTCATTCTAGGCCTTCATTATGGCCTGGTGATTTCATCACCTCATAGGTAGCACCTACACGGCTCACGAGCATGCATATTTCCTTTCCATTGCATACGTCAGATAGCTTTCCCTTTGAGCCACCCAACACGACTATCTCATGATCCCATTATCATACTAGACACCGAGGTATTCTTTCCCTCGAGTCTCGCACTGTTCGTTGTGTCACCCACTCCCAAGATGACCACGAACCCCAATGCAATTCCTTAAATAGGACACATAGTCCATATTCAATCCATCTCATTTTGGTTCACGAGGCTTCCAACCTCTATCAATCACAGCTAATGGCACACCTCGCATCTTAGACCTTGGGACTTAGATCTCCCTCACAAGGTACAGACCCTACTAGGTTGCCCCAGATCTTCAGCATTTGATCGTCTCCTCGGCAGTTCACTAAGCAACTTGACCCTGGGTCCCTGACCCATACCGCAAGACAGCCAACTAGCTTCCTTGATACGTTGATCATAAGCTCATCACAAGTCTTCTGCATTGGTCCCTAGATCCAGATCTGTCACTGCGAACACCGACTAGTAGTGTCATCACGCTGCTAGGGTTTCCTATCCCGTCTTTGCGAGTCACATCGGTTGCACTACTTTCAGCTCATCAATTGAGGCACTCACGCGCCATCATTTGGCCATCTTTGGCCTCTCGTTTGATCCAATCCGTTGGATCCCTTATCTTATTTCCGAGATTCTAAATGACCCTCGAAAATCCTTATCCTTCGATCCTTAACTCGACAGCTAGGCCATGTCACATCAGACTGACCGTTCATGATCCGATCATCCTTGATAACCACAGTTATCCTATCTTTCATTGTAAGGATTTCGACTAATGACCTCAAATCATCGGTCTCTAACTCCTTCGGATCCATAATCATGGTTATCGAGTCAACCTTACACCTGAATCATTTGATCCTAACTTCATAGCTAGATCATTCTTCTAGTACTAGCTTCTATTAGGCATTCTACTATTCACTGAGAATAGTAGTCGTCTACTGAAATAGTGTTTGTTCGTGAATAGTACACCAGGTAAGTTCCCAGGAAAGAGAGGTGGGTCACAATGGACGTACTTAAATAACAAGTCTTTCCTTAGACAGAACTTTCCTAGACATGCACTTCCACTACAACACACTTATCCAGTAACCGTCAATACCCAAATCTCACGGTGGCTTTGCTTATCTAGCCACATGCGACCCTTTTCCATAGGTTCGCCCTAATATCGACTACATCCTAGTCACCTAAGGCTCTTCCATTGGACTTCTTTTCCAAAAATTTGCCCTGATAACAACTGTAACACCCCGCTTTTCTCTTACCGAGCGTGTCACTATGCTTGAGCCAAAAATATGCGTAAATTATTTTTTCTTTCTTTCTCGGTATATAACTTAAACCTTAAGTATCAAGTTCCAAACAAAAACCCCCAGCAAATCATTAAAAATGCGGAAGCAATAATCGAAACCTGATATGGTACATAATCAATTCACTTTATTTATAACATCAGAATTCGTACCATTGATAACATCATATCCTCAATATTGTAATACATAAATACATGGAGATTCCATAATGTTCTAACAAGGCTGATCATCAATAAAACATCAGGTAAAACATATCCGAGTCAGCTTGCTGAATCCATTGGCCACGCCATCACGTGCCATCATATCTCAACCTGCTCCTTGCCCTAACTGCAAGTCTCAACTAGAACATTGAATGTTCCAGGGGCATAACCCATTAGAAGATGAAACTTATAGTGAGGGTCCAAAACATATATATGAATGTATGATGCGATAACATGAACAACATTTTCGCCCTTTAATGTAACTTCCCAGGCCCACCAGCCCGGCTAGGAATCCTAGACAAATCCCGAACCTCTGCAGGATAAGCCTAACGTTATTCCCTCAATGCCTTAGGGGAATTACGGCTATACTCTGGGAGCGACATCCCATTCCCATGCACAAATATCAATATGACAATAATATTGTGCAATGCAAATATCATGACTTTTCATGCAATATGACAAATGAATATTGCATTCATAAATAACATGCATATATAACGATCATATCATAAATATAAGTTCTTGTGAGAATATCACTCACCAAATCATACTTAGGATAGGACAACTCACCTTTTGAGATAAACTTGCATTTTCTCAAAAAGTGTGCATCGCCTCGATATGCGTACCCCACCTAGATTTTCGTGCCAACTCTCAAAAGTTGCACCAATCTCATCATCTCGATCACCTTAATCATAAAAATGATATTTTATCACTAAATATCCTCAATATTCCATTTATTTTATTTTTCCTTCTAAAAATCCCAATAAATACATCGGGACTATTTCCTCAAATCTATCTTCAAAAAAATTCATAATAGACTATAAACTTCAAGGGAAAAATACTGAACTTACCCGGATGTTGCATTTTCACGCAAAACGAGGTTCTTTGGTGCTAAAACCGGGACATCGACAATCCCAACTTCATATCTTTTTGCACGGACCTCCGTAAAATAATTTTCTCTATTTTTCCATATTTTTTTCAGAATTTTCTCAATCCCCACGCACCCGCACGCGCTTGCACTCTCTAGGGTGAGTGGTGGCACGTGGAAGACAGTGCGTGTCGGCCACTCGCCAGTCATCTTCCCTGGCTCCGGCACACCAGTGATATGAGATAGCCATGCCATCTTGAAGCCCTCTCCAAGTCGATCCTCATGGCCAATTTTGAGCCTCAAAGGAGCACCGAAAGACCTCTCATCTGGCGTTTGAAGTCTTGGCCAGCTGGCCGCCTTCTTCTTTCCGGCGAAGCTCGAATCGCCATGAAACCTCAAGCAAAATGGCTGAAATTCTCCAGAATTCATCTTCAAGCCATGGGCAACAAAAGCCTTATTGTCTTGTGTAACACCCGGTGTTACAGGTGTTAAAAGAATGAGAAAGAAAATGAGAAAATTCTAAAAATGCCCTTGAGAAGATGTCGAATCCTTGAGATTGAGGGTGCCCTATGAGAGGGGCATTTTGGTAATTTGGATAGTGAAGTCCAATAAAGGGTAATTTGGTACATTGGAGATAATTCCAAGGTGGAATTAAGTATGGAAGTGAATTAGTTCCCATTTTTCATTATGCGGAGATAAATGGGATTAAAAATTCACGAAGGGTATTTTAGTAATTTTGGATTAAATTTCATAAAGAAATTAAATTATGGAAAAAGGGGAAAATAGAGAATATTCAATTATGAGAGAAAATAATTGATTTTTCCTAAATTGGTAAATTATGTTTATAATTAATGGGTGGGTGAGATGGAAGACTTGGAAGCCAAGTTTGTGTCTTAGAGTGACACTTGACATGGTCTTATTCAAGCAAAATTAAGGGATTTAAATAAATCAAAAAGAATGGAAAAGATGAGCCATTTAGCCCATGTGAGTGTAATGATTATGTTGCATAAAAAAAGAAATTGCAAATGAAAAGAAAATGGTCAAGCATTAATGGGGGAAAATGGGAGATTAAAATAAATGGGAAAGAAAAGCATTTATGTCTCTCTAAGTTGTCTTTCATTATTGATGTGGTGAAATTAGTCCCAATTAAATAAATGAGAAATGGGATATTTTATGGGATTTGAAGACTTGATCCAATGGTGGAGATTTAGTCTTGAAATTGGAATTTATCCAATGGTAGAGATTTAAGGCTTTATGTTGGCATGGATTGCCAAATGGGATGTAAGGATCCAATAGAAGAATGAAATGGATGGTGGAGATTGGATCTCCAAAGAAGTCCATGGCTAGGATTCATTCTTGGGAAACACATGGATTGTGTTAATTTGGATGGTGGGGATTTAGTCTTCCAAAATGCATCAAGGGTTGAGATTAAAGAAGACTAAGGGCTATGGATTGTGCTTCTTCCAATGGTCAAGATTTATTCTCAAAAAGTAAAGGAGAAATGAAAGGCTAGGATCAAGTCTTGCAATTGGGAATATCAAGGCAAGGAAATAAATCAAAAAAGAAAAGAGAAATGGAAGTTTTATAAAAAGGGAAGTGGACCTTCAAGCTCAAGTTTTTCCATTTGAAGAGTCTTGAAGAAGAAAAGAAAGGAAGATGGAGGAAGACAAATCTTCCCTTTGGCCATTTGAAGAAGAAGAAGAAGAAAGAGCCTAGAGGTAAACTCTTTGGTTTTTGTAAAGAAATCTAAGTCTTCTTGCTTCTTAGTCTTCTTATCTTCAAGGATTATATTTTTTTAAAGATCAAGGTTTATTTTTTTTTTTACTTCTTTAGGGGATGGAAGCAAGTGAAGTCTTGCCAAGTCAAGTTGTTGAATCTCTCTTGAAGTTAAAGATTGTGGAAAATCTAAAAGAATAGAGGTAAGGGATAGCCCCATGGGATGGTGGCTTGCAAGTTGTAAGTATGATGCATGAATTCTATGTGTGCATTGGCATGTTGTGTGTTCTAGGACCTATGGCCATGAGGTTGAGTGGGGTAGGGTAGATTAAAGCCTCAAACCAAGGTGGTTGTGAGGATGTGGAAGTCCTAACCATGTTGCATACATGCATG
This sequence comes from Diospyros lotus, assembly GCF_014633365.1. Classification (NCBI taxonomy): domain Eukaryota; kingdom Viridiplantae; phylum Streptophyta; class Magnoliopsida; order Ericales; family Ebenaceae; genus Diospyros; species Diospyros lotus. The sequence goes on along the minus strand of NC_068343.1, from coordinate 38,196,054 downwards.
GGCATCACATTTATTTTCATGTTCATACTATTGTCATTGCACCCTTATTGAGCTTAATAGCTCATGAGGTTTTTATCCTCACCATGTAGGTATCTCATGTGCAAGAAGGAAGGGAGTTTGCAAGGTTAAGTGTTGGAAGCAAGGAAGAAAGCAAGAGTAGTAGTGTTTATGTATTTTGTGCTTAAATCTTGTATTTATTTTGTTAATATGTAATGAAGGCTAAATGTGGGTGAAAGGGAGCAAACTTGAATGTTTTGGAAGCCCCTTGGTATGAGAAAGTATTCTGGAAATGTGGGATTTTAATTCAAAAAAAAAAAAAGGGGGTTGTGGCAGTGTGCTGGCCAGGTGCGCCTGGGTGCGGCCGCGCGCAGCTGGTGCACGCCGGCGGCCAGGCCGCGCGCTGGGGGGGGGGGGCGCGACCAGCTGCCGCACACCCCCCCTTGCTACTGTTGGTTATTTTTCTTTCCTTATTTTTTTTATTTTAATTTAATTTCTATTTATTTAAATATATGATATTATTTTGGAAATTCTGAAATAATTTATATTTAAATAAATAAATAAATGAGTATTTAGCCTTTAAATTAATTATTAAATTAATATAAATTTGAGGCAATTGTGGGAAAATTTTCTATATTTTGGAAAATTAAATAATGGAGTATTCTCCTTAAATTTTGGAAATTGGGTGAGGATGCCTTGAGGTTTGTATTTCAAAAATTAATTTCCTAATGGTTGGAAAATTATGGAATTTTTGAAATAATTAAAGGGGAAAATCAATGGAGATTTATGAGGAAAATTTATTTAAATTTTTCCAAAGAAATATTAATCCAAATATTTTCCAAAGGAATTGAAAGTGAGATAAATGGGTTGATGGTTGGGGCAAAGAAAAGGAGAATTATTTTCTTATGATTAAGGCGTTATGCCATAATTTATGTGAAGCTAGAGAGTTATAGCTTATTTTCTTTCGATCCTGGGAGGTCACCCTAAGCTCTTCATTAAAGAGCTTGAGAAGGGGTGACGATTGCGAGGTTTCGGGTTTTAATAGGTCGTTTTGATAATTCCCGGACCCTCGAGCGGAGCGAAGAGAGGGCAAAGCCTAGTTCCCACCTAGGTCGTTTCCCGTTGAAACGTAGTCGTCTCTTCACCTTTGCCCTAGCATGTGAATAGTAAGTTGACTATTTGTGAGTAACACCCGTAGGTGGGAGCGGGGCGTTACATCTTGGCCTTCAATTTGTTCAAAAATGGGAGCAATTTGAAGCTCCAACTTACCCATTTTTGGCCATCTCGAAACCCCTATTTATAGGCATCTTCGATGCTCCAAATGCCCGAGATCGGTTAGCCCATGAGCCTTAGAGCATAACCCTACCCCGGATCGACCTTGAGCAAGCGTTATCTGACCAAAATCTTGAGTTGCAGGGCCATCATCGCGTGACCAGGAAGCTAGTCGATTTTTGCTCGATTTTTGGTTACCCTCGTGGCCTTTGTCGGTCTAGCCTTCACAAAAGATGCTCCCCCGACCAAGCCTCGTGCAACCCCGTAACCAAAATCGGCCATAGCCGATCGACCATGTGCTGGTCAGATTTGCCCGTGCTAGCTTTTACACCACGCTATTTTCCTTTGGCATCTCGGCTCCAGGGCATTCCCGGCAGTCGATTCAGTTATCTATATGGTAATAAATTACCGTTATACCCTTCATTTATCCTTAAATTCTATTTTTGCCCCAAGAAAAATTACCCTTGAGTCCTTTAGAATTTCTCGGGTATTACACAACGCGTCTGACATCAAATGCCTCATAGAAGAGGTGCTAGAGCAGAAGTAGGTAATGATGGTGCCAAAGTTAACTCCCCCAAAAGGGTGGGGTTCCCTGTATCTGAGGAACTCCAAAGGCAACCAGTGTAACCAGGGTTCGAACTACCCCAGCTTTCGATATACTCAAGAAGGGAGGACCCCAAGAAGCACTTACAGCATTTTGTCGTAGTGGCTGTATTACATGGATGGAATGAGGTCACTAGGTAAGACAAGTTCAATAGTGGTTCACTGAATTACCAACATGACATATACGATCATTCGAATAATTGAAGAAAGAATTCCTAAATGCATTCTCCACCTATCTCCAAAAAAAGAAGAGTGCAATATACCTAATGAGCTTATAGTAAAAGCCAAATGAATCCCTAAAGCAATACATCGAGTGATTCAGAGTCGCAACGTAGGAAGTAAAGGATCTCCCAATCGGATTGGCAGCGTTAGCCCTGGTAAACGGAACTACATACGCCCCACTTAGAAGATCCTTAGCCTTCTCCAAGACAAATTCTGTGATTGAATTGTTTGACCGAGTAGAGCAATTTATCATCCAAATGGAAATTTTAGATGCAGGGGAAGGTAATAGAAGAGGAAGGGAAACCCAGCCCAAAGTGCGAAGGACCTTACAAAATTCAAAAGATGTTATACCCCAACATGTGTACACTACTGACGCTACAAGGTGAGACGATAGGAAAAGCTTGGAACACCATGCACCTCGAGAGGTACTTCCCAACTTTAATCCCAGGGAAAGGGATGAAGTGCGAGACATAGAGTCAAGCCTGTCACTAGAAGCGTTACTCGACTAGGCTGGGGGCTGGGATTGTCTTTAATTTTCAATTGTAATAAAATTCTCCCAATAAATAAAAAAAATACCCCTTGTATTCTCGTGGAGTAGGCAAAACTATAAGCCGAACCATGTAAAAACTTCATGGACCTAGATTATTTGTATGTGTTATAGAACATGACGCAAGTACAATAGCTCAAGCACAACCTGTAATACCCAAGAACTTTGGGTTGTTATTTTAAAGGAAAAATGAAAATTCGAGGAAAATAGATATCTGTAAAACCTAAAAAAATTATCGAATCAGCCGAAGGGAGAACCCTGAAGCTTAAATGCCTAAGGAAAAAGGAACGCCTTTAACGAGCATATCGAGATAGAATTTTTAAGATCAAAAGAAATCGAATCAGGAATGATTTTCGGTACAGCAAAAATGCAGCTGCCATTTAGGTTGTAAAAATTGAATCTTTAAATGAGACTTTCGGGAAGTCAATGGAAGCTTGAGGGGGCTTCAGTTTTTCTTAAAGAATAAACCTTCAATGGTTTCAGGAAGAAACGAAGAGGTTTAGGGTCAAAATGAAGAAACAGGCCTAAGTGTAATTTTCCAAAGTTACCCGGGGGGGTCAAAATGTCATTTTTTCCAAAAGTTTCAAAAAGGGAAATTGAAAGATTTGAACTTGAGGGACTCAATAGAAATTAAGAAAAGTCCAGGGGTTGTGAGAAAAAGGGGAAAATTGAGAAAACTAAAACAGTTTGGGGCCAAAGTGCAAAACAATGAAAACCTTGGCCATGGAATTCGACCAAGCCACGAGGGGTCGCCGAAAGCCTCTAGGGTTGCATGGGCAATGGTCAAGGAGGGCCAAGGGGTGATGATGAGCCGATAATGGCCACTGGAGTGGCCGAATTTTTCAAAAATTCGGCCAAGAAAGTAGGCTAAAAATGGCGAACCTACAACTTGCTTTTTTTGGTTGGGGAAGGGTACTTCCAGGTCGATCTAGGGGAGGGGGAGACACCAAAGGCAATGGGCTAAGCGGCCAAAGGCAAATCGGTCTTCAACATCGCCTATAAATAGAGCATGTTGTAGCAAAAAATTTGAAAACTTTGAACTTGAAATCGAAGGCTTTTTAGGTCAAATCAAAGGGCAAGGATAGAGAGCTTTTGATCCTTGAGAGTAGTAAAAGCGTTTTGGAGAGTTTGGTGAGCAAAGGAGTCAGATTGAGTGTGTTTTGAAGCTCGCCGGAGAAGGCAGGCGGTCGGGTCAACCGAGACTTCGAGCTTCCAGTTGGACCGTTTCCGAGCCTCCTTTCGAGCTTATTTAGGTACCCTCGTGGTCGACTTGGCATAGGCTTCCTGGTGGTACAAAAATCCCATTTTTTTGGCAAGCTGTGGCCGAAGAAGACCACCGACGCGTGGGCCCCACATGCCGATCTCACACGCCTACCACGCGCCGAAGCGTGCGGGCTTAGAAATTTTTGAATTTTTTTTTAAAAATCTTGGAAAATTATTTTATGATTTTTCATGAAAAAGATTTGCAAAATAAGTTATGTAGGTATCTATTTTGGGTTATTAGTAAGGAAAAATTGAAGAAAAATAGAGAAAAAGGCAAGAAAATTGAGGAAAAATAGTGTTTATTGATTATTTAAATAAATATCTTGCCTAGGGCACTTTTTGAACTTGAGGTGAAACATTTGGTGAGAATTTCAAAGTTGGCACGCAAATCGAGGCAATTTGCATGTTTTTTGAGGTATCTCGATAATTGTGAAAGGTGAGTGGTTTTATCCCTATAACCCATATTTGATATGATTACCTCTCTAAGCATGATATTTACATATGTTATAACCAATTTTGTTATATTTGTTCATATACTGTTGCATGGAAAGTTGTGATACTCACATGGCATGATATTATCGTCATATTGAAACTTGTGCATGGGTTTGGGATGTCGCCCTAAGAGTGTAGCCATAATTCCCCAAGAGCAATTGATGGAACAACGTTAGGGTTATCCTGCAGAGGTTCGAGATTTTGCCTAGGGTTCCGTGCCGGGCTGGTAGGCCAGGGAAGTTACACTAAGGGTATCTGCTTATAAATGTCCATGCATCATTCATTTATTCATGGTTATCTAACCCTCACTTAGAAGATTTCATCTTCTAATATTGGACTATGTCTCTGGAATATTGTAACGCCCCGCTCCCACTTACGGGTGTTACTCGTGAACAATTACCCGAACTGTTCACCTGCCCGGTCTGAGATGAAGGGTGGACTATGTTTCAAGAAGAAACGCCCTAGGTGGGAACTAGGCTTCGTCTGGCCCTTCGCTTACCCAGGATCCATAAACGCCCTAGGACCTTGCGAGTTTCTTATAAACGAAGAAATAACCCGCTACACCGCCCAAGGGCTTCAAGATGTTTCTTAACACCGGGCTAGACTAAGGGGAAAACTCATACTTAGAAAAATCCTCCAATTCTTCCAACATTTCATCGCTCAGGGACTCCTTCGGGGATTTTATAATTTTTTCTATAGCCCCAAATCTCTCAAAATTGGGCCCTATTATTTCCCCTCTTATTCCCCTAATTTTTGAAATTTTCCTTTTTTTTTTTTTTCGCGCGCGGGCCCACGGCCGGCTGGGCCCTCCCTGGGCCCGGTCGTGCGCTGCCGGGGGCGGCCGCGGCCCGCGGCTGTGCGGGCTGGCCGTGCGCCTGCCGCGCGCGCACCCGCGCGCGCCTGCGCGGCCGCGTGGCCGTGCGCTTACCGCGCGCGCACCCGCGCGCGCCCGCGCACTCCCGCGCGCCCGCCTGCGCGGCTGCGCACCCGCGTGCGGGCGCGCGCGAGCCCCCTGCTGCCTGCCGACCTGCTGCTCCCCAAAATTTTCCAGCAACCCATTTTTTTTGAAATTCCAACTTTCCAACACCCCAAAAGTGCCTAAATTCTCCAGATTTTTCTTTCCATATATACACATCAAAATATACCCTTTGGGCTTAAAGAAACCCTTACACAAAGCATATACAATTTAAGCATAAATTTCACCATTTGAAAAAAAATATTCAATGTCTTCATGCTCAAGCCTCTTTCTCTTGCCAAACCCTTCCATAGCATGCTTCAATACCTACAAGAGGTCAAATAAACCTCATGAGCTCCAAGAGCTCAATAAGGGTGCAATGACATAAAGTATGGAAATTAACAATATAGATGCCAATGCCATATGCAAGTGCCTAGGGTTCCAATACCTCAACCCTCAAGGTTAAAGGCTTCAACATACCCATCCAACACACAATTTCATGGCCATGAGTCTCATGCACACAAGCATATGCAAAGCAAGCACAAAAATGTTAAAATGCATACAAGAGTCATGCTAGCCCCCATCCACTTGGGGCTTTCCCCTTACCTCAATACTCCATGGACCTTCAAGTTTCCAACAACTTCAAGCCTCCAAAATCACTTCCTTTAATTTCCTCAAACTCCTTGAAAGAACCTTGAACAAAAATAAATCCCATGGATTTAGAAGAAATAAAATTAGGAAAAAGGGAAGGAAACCTAGCCTTCAATGGCTAGCCAAATAATACCTTCCTTACCTTTGGGGCTCTTTGGACTTGAAGAAATCCTCCTAGCCTCAAATCCCCTTTGCTTCCACAATCTACAAGCTTCAAGACTTTCTTTGCCTTCAATTCTTTGCTCTTCCATTCTTCTTTATTTCTTTAAATGGCCAAAGGGAAGACTTCCTCCATCTTCCTTTCTTTTCTTTCTTAAGACTCTTCAAATGGAAAAACTTGAGCTTGAAGGTCCACTTCCCTTTTTATACAACTTTCATTTCTCTTTTCTTTTTGATTTATTTTCCTTGCCTTGTTATTCCCAATTGCAAGACTTGATCCTAGCCTTTCATTTCTCCTTTACTTTTTGAGAATGAATCTTGACCATTGGAAGAAGCACAATCCATAGCCCTTAGTCTTCTTTAATCTCAACCCTTGATGCATTTTGGGAGACTAAATCCCCACCATCCAAATTAACACAATCCATGTGTTTCTCAAGAATGAATCCTAGCCATGGACTTCTTTGGAGATCCAATCTCCACCATCCATCTCATTCTTCTATTGGATCCTTGCATCCCATTTGGCAATCCATGCCAACATAAGGCCTTAAATCTCTACCATTAGATAAATTCCAATTTCAAGACTAATTTTCCACCATTGGATCAAGTCTTCAAATCCCATAAATATCCCATTTCTCATTTATTTAATTGGGACTAATTTCACCACATTAAATATGAAAGACAACTTAGAGAGACATAAATGCTTTTCTTTCCCATTTATTTTAATCTCCCATTTTCCCCCATTAATGCTTGACCATTTTCTTTTCATTTGCAATTTCTTTTTATTGCAACAAAATCATTACACTCACATGGGTTAAATAGCTCATCTTTTCCATTCTTTTTGGTTTATTTAAATCCCTTAATTTTGCTTGAATAAGACCATGCCAAGTGTCACTCTAAGACACAAACTTGGCTTCCAAGTCTTACATCTCACCCATCCATTAATTATAAACATAATTTACCAATTTAGGGAAAATCAATTATTTTCTCTCATAATTGAATATTCACCATTTTCCTAATATTCCATAATTAAATTCCAAAATTACCAAAACACCCTTTTGTGAATTTTCAATCCCATTTATTTCCACATAATGCAAAATGGGAACTAATTCACTTCCATATTCAATTCCACCTTGGAATTATCTCCAATGTACCAAATTACCCTTTTATTGGACTTCGCTATCCAAATTACCAAAATGTCCCTCTCATAGGGCACCCTCAATCTCAAGGATTCAACACCTTTTCAAGGGCATTTTTGGAATTTTTCTTACTTCCTTTCCTGTTCTCTTAACACCGGTTACACCGGGTGTTACAAATATTCCACATTCCAGGCGAGGCAAGTGGTCGGAAGGGCAAGGAGGTGATCGAGGCCTAATCGTAATGGAAATTTTGTGGGTCTCACGTAGGGCCAGGACCATATATTTCATTCGCCTGTATTGTTTAGATTTTAAATAAATCTGTTGGGTAAATGATGTTATGAACCCATGTTATGTTTTCGAGGTTTCTTAAAGGTTCTGATCTTGCTTCTGCTTATGTTTAAAGTGTATCATTCCTTTACTATGTTTGGGAATGTTATTAAATAAAGGTTATGTTGAGGATTTATTGCCGGTTTATGTTTGATGTATAAAAAAAAGAAAAAAAATCCTAGCATATATTTTAATACCCTGGAAGGTAGGGTGTTACAGTTGGTATCAGAGCCAAAGTTTATTTGGAGATTTAGGATAGATCATTTGGGATCTATGAAACTGAGGTTTAGAAAAACTTAGATTAAGAAATGCTTATCTAGGGATTATGGACTTAAGTGTGCTATAGTTAAAGTACATGTCTAGGGAAGTTCTGGCTAAAGAAAGACTTGGTACTTAAGTGTGTCCGTTTGTGACCCACCTCTCTTTCCTAGGAGTTTACCTGGTGTACTATTCATGTACAGACACTATGTGTCTATTATTCCCGATGAATAATGGAAATCTAATCGGTTTTTCAATGTCAAAATGGAAGGAGATTACCTTGAGCAATTCTGGGTGACCCACTGGACCAGCCGATGGGTGGGAAACGAACCAATAATGGTAGATGTCTTCGGTCGCCTTGATCTTCTCAAAGGTATACTAAGAGATGTGCCATCGAACAGTTTCGTACAGCCAACCCTGATGTGCCCAGGTGGAATTTTTGATAAATCACATGGAAGGGGTTTGGAGAGACCTAGCTGAAGGACTTCACCTTCAATGAAATTACGCATCCTTATACTTTTACTGCCAATAGTTTTGCGACCACGCCACTAACATGTATGAGGGGATTGAAATAGAAGAAAACAAAATGTTGGACTTAGATGAAGATTGGGATGACATCGAGGCAGTCGAAGCCAATATAATGCGTTGGCTACCTTGACTTGGACGACGAAGAAGAAGAAGCAACTGTGCACGACGACCTCGAGGGACCTACAGCTGAGTCTAAAGACGACACAGCGAACAACGATGCTTGGGTCTGGAAGTCAGCCACCCCATAGGAAGAATCATGGACGATTTTATTTCGGTTATTAGTGTGTTAAATGTGTGATGTGTGATTTTCTTAAACGATGTTATACATATCGTGTCTTGAAATGAAATTATTTCTTGAAGAAATTCTCGAGGAGTGAGATTTTGTCTTATCCTTTAGATGGTAACTACAAGACAACAACGAAACATGACTCTTGTTAACCCCAATTGAGAAATCGAGGATGTAAGAAATAGTGGGAATTGTTGCTATAGTCGTGCCAATAGTAGTAGCATCCGTACTGAGGAACAAGAGACAGAATCAATGATCCCCGAATGACGGTTGAATCGGATTGAGAAGATCATAGAGAATCTCATAACCCACACAACTAGGGGAGAATTGACCACGCACACTGATAATGTGCTAGAACTGTACCGATGACAGCGACCACCAACGTTTAAGGGAAAACCCAATGATGACCTCAGCATGGCTGAATATTGGTTGGAGCAAATAGAGAAGTTGCTTCGACATCTGCAGTACAATGATGAGGACAAATTGAATTGTGCCACTTTCATGTTAGAGGAAGAAGCTGGAAGATGGTGGCAAACAGCAGAACGAGCTTTACAATGGTTCCACTCGAGGCAAGGATCAGAATCCGATGAGACTCTGGTATCAGTCTAGAAGGCATTTAAGAAGGCCTTCAATGATAAGTATTTTCCTCTTAGCTGGAGGCAGGAAAAGAACTGGGAGTTTACAAACCTAAAATAGACCGGGGAAATGTTTGTGGCTCAATATGACACTCGATTTAATCAGCTCATCAAATACGTGCCAATGTATGATGTCGATGAATGGAAAAAGGCACAGAAGTTTATATCCGGGCTTCGAGTAGAGCTGCTGCAGAATTTGAGCACTTAATCGATCGACTCCTATGAAGAGGCCTTGAGTAAAGCTTTGATGAAAGAAAGGAATCTTCTTCAAGTGAAGCTCATTAGGTCTGGTGAAACGAAGGGAAACTCGAAACAGAAATCAGGAAATAAAAGCTCCCAAAACAGCAGGCAATGCCCAAAATGCAAGAAGAACCATCCGGGAAAAAAATGCTTAGCAAGGACATCTAGCTGTTACTCGTGCAGAGAACGAGGGCACATAAGTAGAGACTGTCGTAAGAGAAAAGAAACACCCCTAGTGAAAGACCTAACGAAGGTGGTGTGTTTCCAATGTGACCAACTAGGGCACTATTCTAGGAACTGCCCGAAGAAGCCGAAACTCGAACAAGCAGATAGACTAGCTAAAAAAGCAGGGGAGGCTCATGGGAGTCGTCAAGGACACGTCTGCAACCTCACTAAGGAAGATGTGGGGATAGATCTGGCAATCATACAAGGTACACTCCTTATATTGGATACCCCTGTGCATGCATTGATAGACCCTAGGTCAACGCATTCGTTTATGTGATATGCTCTGGCTGAAAGTTTGGGGGTAGAAACTAAACCTATGGAGTTTTCGATAGTAATTTCAATGCCCATGGGTAAAAGTGCAAGGTCTTCAAAAGTGTTAGAAGGATGTGAAATTAGTTTAAGTGATGCTCAGTTTCAAGTTGATCTAATTTTGCTATAAGTATATGACTTCGATGTAATCTTAGGAATGGACTTTTTGTTTAGATACGATGCCAGCATAGATTGTAGAAGAAAAATAATGACCATGAAAAAAACTGAAGGTGAATGGGCCAAATTTCGAGGTCAGGGTGACCCCAAGAATGGGAAAATGATTTCGGCCGAGAAGGCAGAAAAGTTGATAACCCAAGAAGCCCATGGATGTATAGCTTATGCTCGTTTGGAAGAGAAAGAAGTACCAGAACTCAAAGAGGTGCTGATAGTACGAGAGTACGAGAGTACGAGGATGTGTTTCCAAAAGAGCTACCAGGATTACCGCCACCTCGAGAGATCGAATTCTCAGTTGAGTTAATGCCAGGAACCAAACCGATATCAATTCCTCCATATCAAATGACTTCGGCAGAAATGAAGGAATTAAGAAGTCAACTTCAGGAACTGGCAGATAAGGGATTCATTAGGCCAAGTACATCGTTGTGGGGCGCGCTAGTGCTATTTGTAAAAAAGGACGGAAGTTTGAGACTGTGCAATGACTATCATCAGTTGAATAAGGCCACGATAAAGAATAAGTATCCACTTTCGAGGATCGATGAGCTGTTCGATCAGCTGCAAAGGGCAAAGATATTTTCAAAAATTGACTTAAGGTCTGGATATTACCAAGTGAGGACTAAGCCTGATGATATTCCAAAAATGGCTTTTTGGTCAAGGTATGGCCATTTCGAGTATTTCGTGATGCCATTCGGGCTAACAAATGCTCCAGCAGCATTTATGGATCTCATGAATAGGGAGTTCAAACCCTATTTGGATCAGTTCGTGATTGTATTTATAGATGATATATTGATCTATTCCTCGAATAAGAGCGATCATGAGGAGCACTTAAGGACGGTGCTAGGAACTCTCAGGAAGCATCAGTTGTACACCAAGTTCTCAAAGTGTGAGTTCTGGCTACCCCAAGTCGCAATTCTTGGACATGTGATCTCTACCGAAGGAATCTCGGTAGATCCAGCAAAAGTTGAGGCTTGATAGAGCGCATATTTTCATATTATTTAGCCCTCATATTTAGTCTTTTTGCACGTTAGTTGTATCATTTTATTCATCTTGATTTTGTTTTATTTTATTTTATAGGAATTGGGCTTCACACTATTTTATCTTATTTTGGACAGATTAGGGCTTCCTGGGTCATGAGGAATTTTGATGGCAAGAAGGGAAACAAGGAGATTGGAGACAAAGAAGCAAACAATGTGCTGACAGATTTGACCTTCTGTGCTTCTTTCAAATTTTTGGCCAAGTTATAATCCTAGAACGTGAATGATGTCTTCATAGATATTGCAGAAGATTTCTTGGGCTTTCTGGAATGATATGGTTTGTCCAAATCCGAGTTCCTTTTGGCCTCCAAACATCACTTCAAAGTCGGGACCAGATAGCTGGGTTAAATTAGGAAAGCTGCACAGACACTGATTCTTTAAAAGGCCATAACTTGGGCGTCCGATATCCAAATCAAGTGATTTAAAAGTCCAAATTCATATAATCTTCCTTATACACAATTTTTATGAAGGGGATGAAGCCCAGAACGCACGTTATCCTATTCGAAATCGGCTGTGAAGTGGCGGTAACCTAGGGTTTCCTCCCTAAGCTCTATTTAAGCACATTAAGTGGCCGATTTTGAGGGGATTTTTCTCACGATTTCAACCAAGAAGATGGAAGGATAATTCGCTTGTAATTCACTACATTCTCATACCCCTTGCCCGGCTTGAGTCTCAGTCATATTGTTGAATCCGGTTTGGAACTCGATTTTCATGTTTTTATTGATGATTCTATTTCTTTTCCTTCTCTAAGTCTATATATGTTTCTTTTATACAGTTGTGTGAATGCATGCATGATCTTTGGATGGGTTTAATTGACATACTCGGTTGAGGCTTTGATTAGAAAGAAACGGTATATTTGTATGAGCGATTGCTCGATTGGATTTAATCTTTTACGGTTGTAGAAGAGTTTATTTTTTCAAATCAAAAGAAAATCAAACCAAACAGATTGCTTTCATAAATGAGACGAAGATTACCATGGTAAAGAGGTAGGGTTTGTAGCGAGTTACGTTTTAGTTCATCTTTGTTTCATTCTTGAACGCTTTTAATTCTGATTTTCATCACAACCCCCCTCGTTTAATCTTGTTTTGACAGATCCGTTTGATGTTCGTTGGGAGACGACTTTGGGTTGCACCCTTGCTGCAAATCCGAATCATTATTCATCTAATCTATCGGTGTTCGACAACCCGATCAAGGTTGTTCAAGGATGGAAGTAGCCAACAAGTGTAATAGAGGTACGAAGCTTTTTGAGATTGGCAGGCTACTATCGAAGATTCCTGGAGGGATTTTCGAAATTAGCCGCACCTATAACGAGACTTATTCAGAAAGATGTCAAAATTGAATGGACTACCAAGTGAAAGGAAAGTTTGCAAGAGCTCAAAAATCGTCTAACCACAGCACTTGTTTTAGCAATGCCAACTGGGCCTAGAGGATTCGTTGTGTATACGGATGCCTCTAAGATAAGTCTACGTTCCGTGTTAATGCAACACGGACGAGTGATTGCGTATGGATCGCGATAGTTAAAGAGGCACGAAGTAAACTACCCGACGCATAATCTGGAATTGGCAGCCGTAATATACGCTCTGAAACTATGGAGACATTACCTATATGGTGAAACCTTTGAGGTGTTCATGGACCACAAGAGCCTGAAGTATGTGTTCTCACAAAAGGAGTTGAACCTTCAATAGTGATGGTGGATGGAGTTTCTTAAGGACTATGACTGCACCATACAGTATCACCCGGGGCGTGCCAATGTGGTGGCTGACGCACTGAGTAGGAATGTGCCTATTTCAATGGCCGGGATGATGGCCCGTGAGTGGCAAATGTTAGAGGCTTTTAGCCATCTGACGGTGAGTGTGGTGCTGAAGGAATCGTCCGTCCTTATCGCTGGCATGGTAATTCAGCTAGATTTGGTGAATGAAATACGGGAGGCATATGTGGATGATAAGCAAATACATCTATTGGTGGACGAGCATGGCTAGCCTAAGAGATCTGACTTTGAAGTGCATGATGACATACTGAGATTTCGGGGAAGGATTTATGTGCCAAACTTGAAAGACTTGAGGCAAAGGATTTTAAATAAAGCCCACAGAACTCGTTATACGGTACACCCGGGAGCCACAAAGATGTATAGAGATCTCCGAGAAGTCTATTGGTGGCCGAGAATGAAAACAGGTGTGGCAAGGAAAGTAGCTCAATGTGATACATGCCAGAGGGTAAAGATCAAGCATCAAAGACCGGCTGGGCTCATGAGACCATTAGATATCCCATAATGAAAATGGGAGCATGTCACGATGGATTTTGTGACAGGATTTCCCAGGGGTCAGAAAGGTAACGATGCAATTTAGGTCATCATAGATAGGCCAACGAAGTCAGCACACTTCTTGCCTACACGAATGGATAGGCCAGTACGAAAGTTTACGGAGCAGTATATTAGAGAGATAATCAGACTTCATGGCACATCAGTTAGCATAGTCTATGATCAAGATTCGAGGTTTACCTCGAGATTTTGGGGAAGCCTACAGGAGTGCATGGGGACCTAACTGAATCTTAGTACGGCTTATCACCCGTAGACGAATGGACAGTCTGAAAGGACCATTCAAACACTAGAAGACATGCTAAGGTCATGTGCCTTGGATTTTGAGGGTAACTGGGAAGAGCATCTGTCCTTGGTGGAGTTCGCTTATAACAACAGTTACCATAGCAGTATAGGAATGGCACCCTATGAGGCTCTATATGAAAGAAAATGTCGATCACCTATCTGTTGGACTGAGGTAGGAGAGAGACAAATATTGGGACCCGAGCTAGTTCAACAGACTACGAAAAAGATTCGAAAGATCCAAGAGAGAATCCGAACTGCGCAAAGTCGTCAAAAGTCTTTTGCAGACAAAAGGAGGCGAGATCTAGAATTCGAGGCAGGAGATCATGTGTATCTAAAGGTATCGCCCCAGCATTTGGCAACATGGGGAAAGAAGAAAGGTAAGTTGAGACCCCAATTTATAGGACCTTATCTGGTCAAAGGACGAGTTGGACTGTTGGCTTACCATTTAGAACTCCCTATTAGCCTGTCCAACATCCACGATGTCTTCCATGTGTCTCAGCTTTGAAGACACATACAGGATCCGACCCAAGAAATTCGTGTGGAAGTAATCGAACTAAGAGACGATTTAACTTATCTAGAGTCGCCCGAATGAATCTTAGATCAACGCGACCAAACTCTGAGGAATAAAGTCATCCCGCTAGTAAAGATTCAATGGAGAAATCACACTGAGGAAGAAGCAACGTGGGAGCTCAAGGATACGATTAGGGAAAAATATCCCTAGTTGTTCGAGGAAATAAAATGAGAGTAGCAAAACTTTGTGGCTTTTATATAATGTACCAAGATTATTGTGAAATAAAGGGATAATTTTGAATAGTACGTTTACATTTGAGTAAATATAGATTATTCTTGATATGTGTGACCCATGGTAAAGAGCTACAACGAGACATTCTATAATAAGCACAATATGCCCGATAGACATTGTTTGTGTAAATAGTGCAAATTGATGTGGTTGCAAAAAGATCGACAGTAATGCTTGGCTAAGAAATAGAAGACATTGCTCTTATAAGTCATTAGCCAGATATTGATGTTTTAATAACTATAAATGCAAAAATTTCAAGGACAAAATTTCTTTAACGGGGAGAGAATGTAATACCCAAGAACTTTGGGTTGTTATTTTAAAGGAAAAATAGAAATTCGGGGAAAATAGATATCTGAAAAGCCCAAAAAATTTACTGAATCAGCTGAAGGGAGAACCCTCAAGCTTAAATGTCTAAGTAAAAAGGAACGCCTTTAACGAGCATATCGAGACAAGATTTTTAAGACCAAACGAAATCGAATCGGGAACAATTTTCGGTACAGCAAAAATACAGCTGTCATTTAGGCTACAAAAATCGAATCTTTCAAGGAGACTTCTGAGAAGTCAATGGAAGCTTGAAGGGGCTTCGGTTTTTCTTAAAGAACAAACCTTCAGTGGTTTCAAGAAGAAACGAAGAGGTTTAGGGTCAAAACAAAGAAACGGGCCTAAGTGTAATTTTTTAAAGTTGCTCGGGGGGTCAAAATATCATTTTTTCCAAAAGTTTCAAAAGGGAAATTGAAAGATTTGAACTTAAGGGACTCGATAGCAATTAAGGAAAGTCTAGGGGTTGTGAGAAAAATGGGAAAATTGAGTAAACCAAAACAGTTTGGGGGCAAAGTGCAAGACAATGAAAACCTTGGCCATGGAATCCGACCAAGCCACGAGGGGTTGCGAAAGCTTTTGGGGTTGCATGGGCAATGGTCAGGGAGGGCCAAGGGGTGATGATGAGCTGACAATGGCCACCGGAGTCGCCGGATTTTCAAAAAAATTGGCTAAAAAAACTGGCCGAAAATGGCAAACTTGTAACTCACTTTTTTCGGTATGGGGAGGGTGCTTCCAGGTTCATCCAGAGGAAAGGGAGACGCCAAAGGAAATGGGCTAAGCAACCAAAGGCAAATTGGGCTTCAACATCGCTTATAAATAGAGCATGTTGTAGTCGAAAATTTTAAAACTTTGAACTTGAAATCGAAGGCCTTTTAGGTCAAATCAAAGGGCAAGGATAGAGGGATTTTGATCCATGAGAGTAGTAGAAGCGTTTTGGAGAGTTTGGTGACCAAAGGAGTCGGATCAAGTGTGTTTTGAAGCTCGCCGGAGAAGAGATGCGGTCAGGTCGACCGAGACTTTGAGCTTCCAGTTAGACCGTTTCCGAGCCTCCTTTCGAGCTTATTCAGGTACCCTCGTGATCAACTTGGCATAGGCTTCCTGGTGGTGCAAAAATCCCATTTTTCTGGCAAGCCGTGGTCGGAGAAGACTACCGACGGGTGGGCCCCATGCGCCAGTCTCACAAGCCCTACCACGCGTCGACACGTGTGGGCTTGGAATTTTTTGAATTTTTTTTTAAAAATCTTGGAAAATTATTTTATGATTTTTCATGAAAAAAGATTTGCAAAATAAGTTATGTAGGTATCTATTTTAGGTTATTAGTAAGGAAAAATTGAAATAAAATAGAGAAAAAGGCAAGAAAATTGAGGGAAAATAGTGTTTATTGATTATTTAAATAAATATCTTACCTAGGGTGCTTATTGGACTTGAGGTGAAACATTTGGTTTGAATTTCAAAGTTGGCACGCAAATCGAGGCAATTTGCATGTTTTTCGAAGTATCCCAATAATTGTGAAATGTGAGTGATTTTATCCCTATAACCCATATTCGATATAATTACCTCTCTATGCATGATATTTACATATGTTATGATCAATTTCGTCATATTTGTTCATATACTATTGCATGAAAAGTTGTGATACTCACATGGCATGATATTATCGGCATATTGAAATTCGTGCATGGGTTTGGGATGTCGCTCTAAGAGTGTAGTCGTAATTTTCGGAGGGCAATTGATGGAACAACGTTAAGATTATCCTGCAAAGGTTCGGGATTGGCTGCCCCTCCGTTACTTTTAACACTCAAAGTACTGAGGGTTATGTTCACCCCCGTTAAAGGGGGTGAACAAAATCGCACTCAGTCTCCACCCTTTCAAATCTCACGCCACTTCCATATATTATATATAAATAAATAGTATTATATATATAAATAACTTAAGATATAATATAATACATAATATTTAATATACTATTAAATATAATAACATTAATTATATTATAATATTAATTATTTAAAATATTTATTTATTTTTTGTTTTATATTTTAAGATTAATTTATAATAATAATTTTAAAATTAACTTTATAATATATATTTTTTTCTTTTTACGACAGAATCTTTGAAATAAAATCCTTTCTCGAGTTCCTACAAAAAGAGATTAAAATAATATAAAATCCATATAAACACACATTTATGTAGGAAAAATAACACAAGATTAAGACAAAAATTAGATAAAAATATGTATACAATTAAGCTCTATCAAATACCCCCACACTTAACCTTTTACTTGTGCTCAAGCAAAGTAGAGAAGAAATACAAAATAAACATGTCATTTTCATGCTAGGCCAAAATCAAGAATTCCAATAACATATCAACGCATAATTAATCACAAAATTGGTTATCATCCATATTATCATATCAACTATAAATCCAAAAGTATTAATTGAAAGAATTAGTCATGCAAAATCATCACTTTTGATGCCATGCATACTTCAAAATTAATTCATGAAACATTGCAACTAACACAATTAAATCATGCAATAGTTTTCTTGCAATCACTTCTCTCTACTACTACAAACATAAGGAGTAACAGGGATGATTTTTTTTTTTTTTAATCAATCTTTCCTAAACATTACTTGGCTTTTGATGCGATTGTCGACATTTTTTTATGAAGACACCTGGTTATTCCTTTAAATAATTACTTAGAATGCATTTGCATACTCATATTTTGAACTACCATTTGAGGTAAAGGATGATGTAGGAGCACACTGTCAACCCCTAGTTACTACTAAGCAGCTCAAAACATAGGAGTAGATAAATAGCAATAACAATTTTTTTTTTCTTTTTGTTTTGCTCTTTTTTTCTTTTTTTTGATCCCATTTTACTTCAACTCTATTTAGGCCTAGTTTCAAGAAATAATCATAATATTATTCTCACATAATCAATCATGCATAATCACAAAATCCCATGAATTTTGTCAAGAAGCATAAATTTCAACAATCATGATAATCCAACATAATCAATTCCTTTTCCTTAACACTGTTAAATCTAGAATCAATAATCAAATAGAATAATTCCAAATTTTGAATTAACTATGCATTGAACCAAAGTTAATATAGAAAACATGAAATCGGCCTAGACATGAAAATAAAAAAAAAAATTCTAAAGAAAATCATCATTCATGCACATTATATATTTCTTCTTTCTTATTTTTTTTTTCAAGAAATCAAAAAAAAATTAAGAATTATTGAATTTTCTATCCTCACACTTAAATTAAACATTGTCCCCAATGTTTAAAAATAAGAAAAGAGGAAAAGAAAAGCAATACTCCCTTGATGTAGGCCTTCTTGAAATGCTTGAAAATTGCTAGCCTTATTCTTTTGAAGAAGAGGGGTCGGATTTCTTTATTCGACATGTCCTAAAAAGAAGAGAAAAAAAAAAGAAATAAGAAATCAATCCAAAAATATTCTAAAAAATAAGAGAAATAATAAAAAAATAATAATAATGTTTCAAATGGGTTGCCTGCCATCAAGCGCTTCTTTATAGTCATTAGCTTGACTAGGTTTCTGTCTTCACAGAGGCTTGAATCCTTCTTCCATTAAAACTTTGTTTAAGCCAATTGATGAACTTATTCCTTGAATACTAGCAAGTCTCAATCCAATCACCTTCTTTTGCTCCCTCAACACTCTTATCAAGTGTAATATAAAATAATTATGGGGATTATGTGTATTTTTCTATAATTTTATTAGTGTAAATATATATAAAATATATATATGTATTATATATAAGTATATGCATGTGTGAGGGGCAAGAAGAAGCTCCCAAAAATTCTGTTTGTTTGCATGATGGGGCAAGCTTGGAGCATGTTGGAATCGGGCTAAGAGAAATCGTAGAGAGTTTGAGAGGATTGTCGAGAGAATGGAGGGTTGGTTCAGTTATATATAGAGAGAGAGAAAGAGAGATAGAAGTAGAGGAAGGAAGAAGGCAGGGGAAACCTTGACAACAAGCTTAGCCGAGCAAATGCTAGAGAGATCAATGCTCGAGAGATAGAGGGGCCGAGAGTGAGAGATCGGAAGAGAGATAAGAAGCCGATTAAAGGAGGCGGCCATGGCCGCAACCTTCCAGCAAGCCGTGGCCATGGCAGCTCAGGTGGGTGTGCTTTCAGCAAGCCGACGTGAAGCAGGAGCAGCTGAGGAAGCTCGATGGAAGTCCGGGACATGACCAATGGCGTCGAAGTGAGCAAAGTTAGCGAGGGCTAATGGAGCTAGCGGCAGAGGCTAAAGCGAGCTATGGCCGCGAGCTGGTGCGGATGCAGTCGGCCATGGCCAAGGTGGTGGTCGGCGATGTTGGTGGCGACAGGCGGAGGCCCAAGCGGCGGCAAGGCATGGGCATGGAAATCGTGAAGAAGAAGAAGAAAAAGAAGAAAGAAAATAAGAAAAGGAAAAGGAAAAGAAAAAGAAAGAAAAGAAAAGAAAAGGAAAAAAAAGAAAGAAAAATGAGAAAAGTGCCCGAAAAATCCTAGAAAAATAGAGAATGAAGATGTATTAATATTCCAGAGATTTTGGCAAGAATAACGGTTCGGGCAAGCGTTTTGAGGCGGTGTACAAAAATTGAGGCGATGCACGAAAAATGAGATGTCGCACAAAAATCAAGGTAATGTACAAGAATCGAGGTAGTGCACAAGAATTGAGGTGGTGTGCGAGAATCGATGATTTGCACGATAATCGAGGTCGGTCACGCATTTCGAGGTTGGGGCATGTATACCGAGGAAACCTGAAAGGCTAAGTTAAGGTAAGTAAAAATTTCCTAGTAAATTCTAGTAAATTAGGAAAATTATTTTATGAATTTTTTATAGAGAAATGTTTGGAAATTATTTGAGAAAATAATTGAAGAATATTTAGTTTGGTTTATTGGGGAATTAATTAGTGAGGAAAATGTTTCAGGAATGTTTGAGGAAAATGGAAAGAAATAAAGGAAAGTCATGAGAAAATTAGGAAAAATAGAATATTGATATTATTGAATTAATATGATGGTCAGGGTATGTTGAGGTTCTAATTTGAGTACGTTAGAAGCCTGGCACGATAATCAAGATGTTATGTGATGCGTATGAGGTAAGTGGTACTTACCAAATTAATTTAGTTTTATGAAAAATGCTTGGTATGAAAGGGGTTCAACCCAAAACCTGATTTGATGAAAACAATTTTATCATGTTGCTATGTCTTGATGTGATTATGTCATGTAGATTGCATTTACATGTATTGATGATGAATTGCATACATTCACGATGATATTATTCATCATGCATTGCATAAAGGGTTTGGGATTATAGATTGACACTGTTACTCTACCAAGGGTGCACCCATACACCTCGCCTGGGAAGAGGGCTGTAAAAATGAGGAGCAACAGTTGGGTGCGGTCGACTCAAATCGAAAATTACAAGGACATTTTGCATTTTACATATATGCATGAAAATGATTTTTTGTTCCCTTACTTAGATGGTTCATCATCTAATTGGGTTTTGCCCTTGGAGATTGTAGTAGGTACGAGGATGAATGAGGCATGAAATGGCACTTTCCAAGTGCATGATGAATGAATGATAAGATGAATGTATGTAATGTAGCCCATGTGTTTAAGTTCTGCTACTTTGAAATCTGAATGTTTTGAAAGTCCATGATGTAAGATATGAGCTATGATTAATGTTTGAGGAATGATGATGTATAACCTTATGGTTAATGATGATGCATAACCTTGTTTAGGATTAATGTTAGATGAGAATTTATGCTATGTTTTAGGGCATGTTAAGGAACTCATGTTCCATTGATGAATAACCTTGTATTGAGGATTAAGTTCGAGAAACAACGACGTAAGGAATTGATTTATGTTAAAGTAAGATGTTAGGTTCGATTCTAGTTTTCGCATTTGATGTTATGATGATTCTCTCTTTTCAAGATAAAATGATAGGAAATTCTAGGATGGATGCAAGGAATGACATGAATTACTATGTGTAATACCTCATGTTTGTATGAGGTTACCACGTAATTTTGATAAGTTTAGAATATTGAAAAATTCGCTTGACAGCAGTTATAAGTGTCGAATCAACTGCAGGGAATGCCTCAGAGTGAAATTGTCTAAGGAAAATGATATGGTCTCAATGAGTGTTCTGAGATAAGATTTATGGTTTCGAAAGAAATCGAATCGGGAACGTTTTTCGGTATAGCTAAAATGCAGCTTCCATTAAGGCTGCAAAACTGAATTGTTGTAGGTGATTTCCAGGAAGTCAACGGAAGCCTGAGGGCGCTCCGATTTATCGTAATGAGCAACCCTTCGTGGTTTCAGGATGAAACGATAGCCCGATGAAGACACTGGGGCAAAATCATCATTATCGAGTAACTTTGAAGAAATTAATTTTGCGTTTTGGTATTATAATGCAAATTAATTTGAGGTTTAAAGGCATAGTTGCAATTAGGGAATTGCACAAGTGTAATAGGGATGAAATTTGGGGTTTAATGTGTAATTTTTCTTAATTTAAAGTGAAATATATAGTTATGTATATATAGTTTTATATATATGTGTGTGTGTGCACAGGCATGCAATGGTCATGCCTCTACAACCCGAAAGCTTCCCTCTGTAAGTTTTGGAAGGCTTTGCACGCAATAAGGGATGGGTCGAGGGATGGCCAAAGCAATTGAGTGGGCGGTGTGTTTACCTATAAATAGTAAGCTGAGAGATGAAGCAAAAGGGGAAGGAGGGAAACAGAGAGATCTTGGTTGAGAGAAGAGAAGGAAATGGAAGAGAGATTGAGAGAGGGAGCTTGGGCTAAGCATGGCTGAGAGAGAGAGAGAAGGAGAGAGAGAGAGAGAGAGAGAGAGGTTGATCGGTGACGGCCAAAGTAGCAAGCGGCCATGGTTGCAAGTTCGAGTGCAGCAGGGTCGGCCAGCAACCAAGAGAGCAGCAACCAGTTCTAAGGTAGCTTAGAAGAGCTCGGTGGAGGCCCGAGAGGCGGCCAGAAACCGCGGCCATGGTCGCGAGCTTGTGGCCGGACGTGAGGCTGGGGAAGCTGCCATGGGCAGCCGCAGGCGTGGTGTAGCTCGACGATGGTCCGGCGCGGCTGCGGGCACATGGCTAGTGCATGCGCGGGAGTTACAGAGGAAGAGAAGAAGGAGAAGGGAGAAGAAGAAGAAGGAAGAAGAGAAGAAAAAAAGAAAAAGAAAAGGAAAAAATGGAAAGAAATAGAAAAAATGCTAGAAAAATCCAATAAAAGGTAAATAGATATTTATTAATATTCCAGAGATTTTGGCAAAAAAAATTGTCCAGACATGCATTTCAAGGATATGGCACGCATACTGAAAAGTTTGAGATGATAAGTTAAGGCAAGTAAAATACGCTAGAAAATTTTAAAAAATTTAGGAATATTATTTTATGAATTTTCATTGTGAAATAATTGAGAAAATAATTGAGAAATAACTAGTTTTGATTTATTGAGGAAAAATAGGAAGAAATAGAGAGAAAAATAAAGAAAATGCAAGAAATTATGGAAAATATGTTTTAATACTTATTTAAATAAATATGGTGAATAGGATGCATTGAGCCTTAAAGTTGAAGTGACTTGTGCGAATTTTGAGGTTGGCATGCAAATCGAAGCTATGCACGAATTTCAAAACAAGGTGCGAATATCGAGGTAGCTCGATAAGGTTGAGAAGGTAAGTGTATTTTTACAAGCTTTGTACGGTTATAAATGATATACCTTTAAATAGGTATTTGGTACTACGTAAGTGATTTATGTTAAAACCCGACCCTCGGGAATGTTTCATCATATTGACATACCCTGACATACATGTAACACCCCGCCTTACATAGGTGCGTCACCATAAGAGAATCCCCGGGAATCTTTTTTTTTTTTCAAGTTTATCACGCGCGGTGTTTCAAGAACAATCGCCACATGCAAATAAGATCCCGGAAGAACCCAGTCATGCCCGTTTAACTATCAAGATCCATAATCTTACAACTAAACGAAACATAGTACAATGCAACAGATACATTAAAATTAAACACACCGTGATTCTTACAAGTATTTCCATACAAAAAACGTGTTACAAACTACCAAATGATAACAACATTATCATACAATCGTTCTTACATAAACCAAAATACATACTAAAGCCTTCAAAATGAGTATCAAACTAAACACCATTGGCCCTCAACTGGCCATGTGTAACACCCAGTGTAACCGGTGTTAAGAGAATAGGAAATGAAGTAAGTAAACTTCCAAAATGCCCTTGGGGAAGTGATGATCCTTGAGATTGAGAATGCCCATGAGAAGGGTATTTTGGTAATTTGGATAGGAAAATCCAATAAAAAGGGTATTTTGGCAAATGGGAAATAATTCCTATGTGGAATTAGGTGAGTAAGTGAATTAAATCCCAAATTTGTGTTTATGTGAAGATATGGGATTAATAATTCATGAAATGAGAATTTTGGTGATTTGGAGTGATTCCATAAAGGAAATTAATTATAGAAAATAGGGAAAATGGTGGATATTAATTTATTTGAGGAGAATAATTATATTTTCCCTAAGTTAGTGAATTAATGTGGTAATGCCACATGGATGACCAAGATCAAGAATTGGAAGCCAAGTTTGTGTCTTAGAGTGACACTTGGCATAATCTTGGAAATTTAAGAGAAACTATATATGTGGATTTATGAGTTGGAGAAGGAATTAATTAAATGCAAAAGATATGATAATTGGTCTTGTAAGCATTTAATGAGAGGCATAATTATATGGATTAAAGTAAATCCAAAAGAAAATGGTAAATGGTCACCATTAATGCCTTGGAAAATATGAGAGTTATTTAAATACATAAGAAAGTATTTATGTCTCTCAAATGTGATGTTGGAAATTAGTCCCATTAATTTAAATGGGAAAGAAATTATTTATGTCTCTCAAGTGTGATGGATGTGAAATTAGTCCCATTAATTTAAATGGGAAAGAAATGGAAATTAGTCACTCATTTATGAGTGAAAATGGGGAGATTTATTTAAATGGGAAATAAATATAAATTCAATGGATGAGATGTATTCCTGAATTAGAGAATAAATCCTATGGTGGGGATTTAAAGAGAAGAAATGGCATGGATTGCCATCCTAATAAAAGTGTGCTTTCTTTCAATGGTGGAGATGAAGTCTTGTAAAGACAAAGGAAATCCAATGGATGAGAGTAATCAAGACCAAAGCACATGGATTGTGCTTTCTTGTGTGGTTGGGATTTTCTTTCAAAAAGCAAATGGAAATCAAGGGCTAAGATCAAGTCTTGAAATTGAGATTTCAAGACAAGAGTAGTATTTAAAGGGAAAATAAGCCCTTGTCTCAAGTTTTACCATTTCAAAGAGAGAAAGAAAATGAGAGGAAGGAAGAGTTGTCTTCCAAGAAGAAGAAAGGGAGAAAATGAAAGAATGGAAAAGAAATGAAGATCAAATCAAGGTAAGTTCCATTCTTATCTTCTCTACTTAGTATTCTTGTATGCAAGGTGAGTGACAAGTGAAATGCCATTTTAGGGGGAGAAAATGGTGTTGGAAGCTCTCTTGAAATAAAGATAGGGAGGTTCAAGGATAAGGTAAGGGATGGCCCCAAGTGGTGGAGGCCTTGCATTGCATTGTAAGTAGGTTGCATAAATTTGTATGTATCTCTTTGCATGCTTTATTGTACATGAGACCTATGGCCATGGGGGTGGGGAAAAGTGGTAGGTTGATGCCTCAAACCATGTTGGGTTGTGAGGATGGAATAACCTAACCATGCTTGCATGCATTTGCCAATACATAAATTTGTTATGCTTGTATTTACTTTGCATATGCACCCTTACTGAGCATTTGAGCTCATGAGGTTTTATCCTCCCATTGTAGGTTGTTCTTATGTCAAAAGAGAGAAGAAAAAGTGGCAAGCTTGTGGGTGGAAGCTCATGGTGTTTATTTATTTTGTTATAAATGTATGGCTTATGGAAGCTTATGTTATTGTGTTTGATTCATGAGATGTAAATTTTATGGGGTTGGTAATGGCTTGTTGAAGCCTAAGTCTATGAGTGTGTATTCCTTTGAAGTGTTGATTTTTTTTTAAGTGAATGAGATTGAGGCTTATGGCATGTTGAAGCCTAGGCAAAAACCTCACTTTGGTTTGAGTTGTTGGGGAAGCATCAAGAGCATAAATTTAAGCCTTAATTTTGGAGAAAAAGAGGCTAAATTTAAAGGAAATTGAAGTTTATTTATTCACTTTAAATTCTGGAAAATTTGGGGTTTTATAGCCCAAGGAAAAGAAAAAAAAAAAAAAAAGAAAAGAAGTGTGGAAGGCAGCTGGGGTAGCAGAGGGCTGCCAGCCAGCTGCAGGCCGCAGGGCGGCCGCATGCGCGCGGGGGCAGGCGGTCGCGCGGGCAGGCAGGCGAGCGCGCGGGCGTGCTCGCCCGACCAGGTGCGCTGCCACGCGGCCGCGCGGCATGTGCGGCCAGCCCGCGCGGCCAGCTGCCAGCGGGGCCCTGCTCGGGCCCCGCCGGCTAATTTTTTTTAAAAAATTGGAATTTTGGGAGAAATTGGGGCATTTCTTTATTGATTTTGGGCTCCGGAGGAAATTTCAAAAATAAAGGGATTTTTCGGGCATTTTAAGAGAGAATGCCGAAAATTTGGAAAATTGAAAATATGAGTTTTTCCTCCAAATTTGGTAATCAATCAATGGATTGATTTTTAAATGGTGATTTTATGGAGCCCGGTGAAAATTCTTGAATGGAAAAGAATTAAATAAAATGAGAAAATGGCGATTGGGCGCCTGAAGGAGATTTTCTTAATAGCCAATGCGATGTGGCTAAAGCCCAATTCTGCTAGTGAATCCTGCGATTCAGCGAAGGGAAGGACGAGCCTAGTTCCCACCTAGAGTGTTTCATCTTGAAACATGGTCCACCCTTCGCTACAGGCCGGGCAGGTGGACAATTCGGGCGATTGTTCACGAGTAACACCCGTAAGTGGGAGCGGGGCGTTACACCATGTCCTCGTCCTCGCAGTAGTCCCTGGCTGGAATGTTGAACGTTCCAGGGGCATAGCCCAGGTTAGATGATAAAATATCTAAGTGATGGCATGAAACATTTTACTGAATGCATGAAAAACATACCAGCATGGCATATACACACAACAATGACAACAACACGTTTAACTTGAGAAATTTCCCTGACATACTCAACCTCCTGTGGAAAATCCATTCCACACACCATTGGGGTTGACCTTGCAGCGACATACTTAATCCTCAAGTGCCCTACCATGTCACCTGTTCACCTAGATTAACCTTGTCCCATTCTCAAGAAGACCCCATCCCTTTTCCCAAAGACATAACCACGACACCAAAACCAATACCCCGATAATATGAAAATTACACGCCATGAACCAACTCTTTTATAAGTAAAAACAGTTGATGTAATATGCCACATGTTCAATATGCAAAAGATGACACAAGTACATAAGAGAAACGCCTTTGCAAACAACCCAAGTTCTGAAGGGTATAATCGCTCACTCGAACTAGTTCAATTATGTGTAACCTAAGTTCGGGAAGGTAAAATCACTCACCTGAACCCACTACACACACTCCAACACATTTTCAAGACAAGGTAAGACTAGAATCAAACCACTCACCTCAATTCAAAAAAGTCTGATTTTTGCCTCAAAAAACGTGTTGTGTCTCGAAAAATGTGCAATACTTCTTTCCAACAACTCAATCATCTCTTATTTAGCATTAAGACCTTAGAAATCAATATTTCTACTTTTCCCATAATTTCCAAAATTTTTCTTATTTTTTTCCAATTTTCAAACATTTCTTCCTCTCGAAAAATTATAATAAATACCAAACACCATTATTTTTCAAATATTTTTGCACAAACCTACCTAAAATAATCTTATCAAAATTAAAAAATTAATTTCAGAAGCAAAACCTACCTCATGCGCCACCCAAGGCTTCGGCGAGTGAAGCCAACGCGCAACCGGTGCAGGTCGTCTTCTCCGATGATGGCGGCTTTCCAGTGACCTCCTTTGGCCAAAACAACTTCAAGGTCTTGAAGAGATTGATGAGGCGACCTCGATGGTGCTTTCAAATGGTCGAAACAATCGCTCGAAGAGGGTTTAAAACCCAGTTGCAGGTCGCGGCTCCGGCAAGCCTGATTTTTGGGTCGAAGCTCTAAAACCCTATCAAACGCACACCAATCTCTTCGAAAATCTCCATAAATGACCCTTACAACTCGAAGAGAAAAACCCCTTATCCCTGAAGCTCAATTCAAGCAAAAACACAAGCAATTTCAATCAATTTGCTTTTCAAACCCTTGGCCTTCTACCCCTTTTATACCCGTTTTCGACGCGATTTCCCACCAAATCTCGCTCATTCTTATCCCTTAAGCCCCAAATCTAGCTTCCTAATGATTCAAATAGCTGTAAATCATGAGATAAGGCCTTCAAAAAATCCGATCGAATCGGCGGTCACTTCTACCATTAAATTCGGTCACATCAAGGCCATTTCTGGCCAATGGCAAGCCCAAATGGCTTCATCATCACCTGAAGGTTACTCTGAAGCCTCCATACGACCTTCCCAATGCCTCCAGAGGTGGCTTCCGGCAGCCATGTGCGGCGGTCGCATTCACACCTCGAAGTTTCAGATTTTGCATTTTAGCCCCCAAGAAACTTCCAATTGCATTTTCTCGCTATCTATGGCACTCCTAAACTTTTCGTTAATTCCTTGACTGCCCACACATTCTAAACTTCTCATTTCCCTCGAGAATTTATGAGAAATTCATTGTTTCGACCTCCTTAGGGCAGTTTACAAAATCTGCACTTTTGCCCGGATGCCCCTGATCACGTGTTTTCGACCTCAAACCTTCGCGAATCTCTTGATTTTGTTGAATATCGCTTATTTAGGAAATTTTATCTTCTTTTTATTGCTTTGACTTAGGCCCTCGCCTTTCGTTTATGTTTTGAATATTACACGTAGGCCCAAAACTATAGTAAATATCATTTTGACCCCGTAATTTTTGAAAATACTCTTAATATTAAATACTGGGTATTACATCCTCCCCTCTAAAAAGGAATTTCTTCCTCGAAATCATTAACTCACAACATTAAATAAATGCGGATAAGAAATTTTCTTCTCTTTTTCGCGTTCCCATGTGGCTTTTTCTTCGTCGTGGTTACTCCATAGCACCTTTACCAATGAGATAACCTTATTTCTTAAGACTTGATCTCTTTGATCTGAGATTTGAATTAGCTCTTCAGGGTACGTTAGATCATTTTGTATCTCAATGGTCTCGTTTTGAAGTACTTTAGTAGGATCCGGCTTGTGCTTCCATAGTTGGGACACGTGGAACACGTTGTGGATGTTTGATAATGCCACAGGTAAAGCTAATCTGTAAGCCACTAACCCAATTTTCTCCAAAATTTTGTTGGGACCTATATATCTTGGGCTTAATTTCCCTTTCCTCTTTCCTCGAATCATTGATTTGAATGAAGAGACTTTCAAATATACCTTGTCGCTGATCGACAATTCCAAATTTCGTCTTCGTTGGTCGACGTACGACTTCTAACGACTTTGACTTGTTCTCATTTTCTCCTGAATTCCCTTGATCTTTTCAGTAGTAGTTTGAACTATCTTGGGTCCAATCAATCATATTTCTCCAGTTTCTACCCAGTAGAGTGGAGTTTTGCATTTCCGCCAATACAATACCTCGTAAGGGGCCATTCCAATACTACTATGGTGCCCGTTGTTGTAAGCAAATTCCACCAGTGGTAGATGTTTCTCCCAACTTCCCAAGAAATCTAAGATGCATGCCCTCAACACGTCCTCAAGCGTTTGAATTGTTCGCTCGAACTGTCCGTCGGTCAAAGGGTAATAAGCTGTGCTAAGCTTCAACTGTGTTCCCATACATTTGTGGAAACTTTCCCAAAATCTTGACGTAAATCATGGGTCTCGATCTGACACTATGCTTGCACGGACTCCATGTAATCGAACTATTTCCTCAATGTATAGCTGAGCTAAAGCATGAGTCGATTGCCCTATCTTAATAGGCAAGAAACGTGCCGACTTGGTCAATCTATCCACTCTTACCCAAATAGCATCGTTTCCTTTGGGACTTCGAGGTAGATTGGTCACAAAGTCCATAGTGACGTGATCCCATTTCCATTCGAGAATGTCCAGAGGTTGCAACATTCCTCCTGGGTGCTGATGCTCAATTTTGATACGCTGATAGGTATCGTATTGAGTCACATACCGTGCCACATCTTTTTTCATTCCAGGCCACCAATAAATTTCCCTAAGGTCCTTATACATCTTCGTGGACCCTGGATGTACGACATACTTAGCTCGATGAGCTTCATGTAGGTCCTTCCTTCGAACTAGAGTATACCATCATGGTAACTGAATTCAGGTGCCTTTACTTGATCATTCTCGTCTATCCAGTGACTTCTTCTTGTGTTTATCTGAAGAGCTGACCTGATTTGATTCACCACATCAAGTTGAATTGTCAGATTTTCTAAATACCCTTTGATTGGTTTAGACTTGACACTTATCGTCAGATAACTGAATTCCGCAATCATTTCTCATTCTCTAACCATCATGCTAGCCACAATTTTAGAGCTTCTCCTGCTAAGAGCATCGGCAACTACATTTACCTTCCCTGAATGGTAGGAGATAATGCAATCATAATCTTTCAGGTACTCCATCCATCTTCTTTGTTGCATATTTAACTCCTTCTGAGAGAATATGTACTTCAGACTTTTATGATCCGTAAAAATCTCAAACTATGCTCCTGAAAGATAGTGCCTCCATAACTTCAAGGCATAAATTATGACTGCTAACTCCAAATCATGAGTTGGGTAGTTCTGCTTGTGGCTCTTCAGTTGTCGGGATCCGTAAGCAATTACCTTCTCGTCTTGCATTAGCACACATCCCAAACCTATTCCAGAAGCATCACTATACACCACATACTTTCCTAACTCCGTTGGCATTACTAGAATCGGTGTCATAGTTAATCATGCCTTAAGCTCTTGAAAGCCTTGCTTACACTTTTCGTCCCACTCAAATTTGACTTCCTTCTGCATTAATTTGGTAAGTGGAGCAGATATCTTCGATAATCCTTCCACAAATCTTCTGTAGTATCCAGCTAGACCAAGAAAACTTTAAATTTCTCCGACGGTCTTGGTTGCTTGCCAATTCTAAACTGCTTTTATTTTTGTTGGGTCGACAACTATACCTTCTGCAAAAATTATATGTCTAAGAAAAGCAACCTGAGTAAGACAAAATTCACATTTTGAAAACTTGGCGCACAACTTGTGGCTCATTAAGGTCTGCATCACTATCCTCAAATGTTCCTCGTGCTCACTCTCGCTTGTAGAGTATATCAGGATATCATCTGTGAACACTATCATGAACTTGTCCAAATAGGGTTTAAAAGTTCAGTTCATCAAGTTCATGAATGCAGCAGGTGCATTTGTCAATCCAAACCACATCACCAAATATTCATAGTGACCATACCAAGATCGAAAAGTAGTCTTGGGTACATCTTCCGGCTCGATCTTCATTTGATAGTATCCTTACCGGAGGTCTATCTTAGAAAATACTCTAGCTCCTTGAAGTTGGTCAAACAGTTCCTCAATCCTAGGCAGTGGGTACTTATTCTTTATAGTTACCTTATTCAACTGCCGATAGTCAGTACACATCCGTAAGGTACCATCTTTCTTCTTAACAAATACACAATCGAAGCTCCCCAAGGTGATACACTTGGCCTAATGAATCATTTGCCAGTCAAGTCCTGCAATTGCTCCTTCAGTTCTCTCATCTCAGCTAGGGTCATCTTGTACGGAGGTATGAATATAGGCTGCGTACCTGGTACGAGGTCTATCGAGAATTCAATCTCTCTATGAAGAGGTAATCCTGGTAAATTTTCAGGAAAAACCTCAGGATACTCATTCATGACCCTCACTGATTCCAACTTAAGACTTCTCTTACTTGGTTCGGCTTTGGCCGATTGCAATGCTTGGAAAGTCATGCCTTGCTTTCTCTTACTCTTATTTTTCTGGCCTTGAAACGTAACCCATTCTCCACTAGGTTTGAGTAATTTCACTGTCTTATTCTTGCAATCTACCTTAGCTTCATGCAACGATAGGAAATCGATTCCTATGATTATGTCGAAATCTTGAATATCCAATACCACTAAGTCTATCTTGAGACTTTCCCCACCCATATTGAAAATACATCCCAGACAACCTATTGCAGTTCCGAGGGTTGAACCCATAGGAGTAGCTATTACCATTTGATAACCCAACTCTTTAGGTTCTAACTTTAAACTTTCTACTAATGCATGCGAAACAAATGAATGCGTAGCACCCGGATCTATTAAAGCATGAACTGGAATATTTTAAAAGAATAGTGTACCTTCAATAACTGCAGGATCGGCCTCAACATCCTCACAAGTTAGATTGTACACTCGGCCTAGATGAACATTTGTTGCTCCTTCACTCGGGGGTTCCATCTTCTGCCGCTTCGGGCACTCTTGCGAGATGTGCCCCAGTTACCCGCAATTGTAGCACGCAATCTTTCCCTGGTACCCAACTTGGGGCGTTCCTTTGATCTTCTGGCAGTTTCTCCCAATGTGACCTTCCTCGCCGCATCCATATCATTTTATGACACATATTTTCCCAAGCTGTTTCCTCTTGCATCGAGGGCATTTCCCCTCATCCTTAGGTTGAGTCATTGCACTTCCTGGTTTACCACCCTTGCTCTCTTCCTCAGTCTTGATTATCATTACCTGCGTCACGTTCCTCTCAATGGTTAGGGCTCGATGCAACACTTCTTTGTAAGTATCAATGTCCCTCCCGCTTAAGACTTGTTGGAGACTTATTTGCAACCCTGAAATGAACTTCTATGCCTTCTGACTCTCATCAGTCTCGTACATGGGCACGTATTTAATTAGCTAAGTGAATCGATTGTCATATTGGTTCATAGACATTTCATCAGTCTACTTGAGCCTCATAAACTCCCAAATCCTTTCCTCCTTCCAGCTCTTAGGAAAGTACCTGTCGTTAAATTCCTCTTTGAATCCTGCCCAAGTATAGATTGGTGCATCCTCATCTTCATCCTCACATTCTTGGTGAGATCTTATTATAGAACGCTGGGAAGACTGCCACCACCGACCTATTTCTTCCTCCAATGTGTAGATTGCGCACCTAACCTTCTCCTCATCGCTACACTAGAAGTGTTGAAGTAATTTCTCTATTTGCTCGAGCTAGTACTTGGCTGAGCTAGGATCATTGCGAGTCCTACCTTTGAACACAGGGGGCCTTAAGTGTCAGTACCGTTCCAATGCTATGGTTGTGTGCCGAGTAGGCTCTTCTTGACTCACATAGGTTAGCATGTTTTCTAGGAATTGTTCCATTCGCTCGAACCAATCCTCGCTAGAGCTTGACTCCCCAACATACCTCATGTTTCCTCCCATGTGATTCCTGCAATCACCCTGATCTCCGAGATTATTTTCCTCTTTTCTCCCATTTCCATCGTGGGCTGCACCTCGGAGTCGTCGTGTATTCACCATCTGAAGTGAATCACGGAAATGAGTTATGCACAAGACAAGATCATTTCTTTACGAGGAGTGATAGTTTTATTTCTTAACAGTATCCCGCAAACATAACACTTTAATATAGCAAAGAAGGAAATAAGCATAACATCTTATTATATTATATATTTATTTCTCCTTCCTTCAGCTATCCTTCAGCCCTTTTCTATCTAGTCCTTTGGCCTCCAGATCCACGACTCCTTGTGATCCCTATCATTGTCAAATTCCACCGGGGGTCTTTCGTCATCCTCCTGGGACTCTTCATCAGAACTGATGTTGATGACATAATCCTCTGCATCAAATTCCGCGACACCATCTTCCTGATTCTCCTCGTCCATGGCTTCCCCGTGCAGCTCCCCATGCTGATCTCGAATCCTCATGCATAATTTGCTTAGGGTTAGAAAATCCACACGCTCCCATATCCACTGGGCATACGTTTTCCATTCCCCTTCCATTATGCCGATCAGGCAGTCGATCTGAAAATCTGCCAAATCCATTAATTGTCGATAACTCGAAGGTACATCATCAAGGATTTCCTCCATTGCGTTTAGGAACACGATCACATCCTCATCGGGGTGGTTCCCTCGGCCCTCAATCCTTTGTGCCTAATGCGACAATAGCACTTAATCCACCATTGTTTGCTAACAACACATATTTCTACTCAGAAACCTCGAACATGTGTTTCCTATAGTTTCTATATGTCTCTTATAATCCATAACCTTATTCTAAGTTTTCGTTCAATAGTTCTAACCATGTTAAGTTCAATAACCTAGCCTAACCATCCTAGGGTTTTAACCTAAGGATCTGATGCCAATTGTAACACCCCGCCTTACATTGGTGCGTCACTATAAGGGAATCCCTGGGAATCTTTTTTTTTTTTCAAGTTTATCACATGCGGTGTTTCAAGAACAATTGTCACATGCAGATAAGATCCCGGAAGAACCTAATCATGCCCGTTTAACTATCAAGATCCATAATCTTACAACTAAACGAGACATAGTACAATGCAGCCAATACATTAACATTAAACACACTGTGGTTCTTACATAGTATTTCCATACAAAATACATGTTACAAACTACCAAATGATAACAACATTATCATACAACCGTTCTTACATAAACTAAAATACATACTAAAACCTTCAAAATGAGTATCAAACTAAGCACCATTGGCCCTCAACTGGCCATGTCCTCGTCCTCACAACAGTCCCTGGCTGGAACGTTGAATGTTCTAGGGGCATAACCCAAGTTAGATGATAAAACATCTAAATGATGGCATGAAACAGTTTACTGAATGCATGAAAAACATACGACCATGGAATATACAGACAGCAATGACAATAACATGTCTAACTTGAGAAATCTCCCTGACATACTCAACCTCCTGTGGAAAATCCATTCCACACACCGTTTGGGTTAACCTTGATGTGACATACTTAATCATCGAGTGCCCTACCATATCACCCGTTCACCTGGATTAACCTTGTCTCATTCTCAAGAAGACCCTATCCCATTTCCCAAGGATATAATCAGGACACGAAAATCAATACCCAAATGATATG
Source organism: Diospyros lotus (assembly GCF_014633365.1). Taxonomy (NCBI): domain Eukaryota; kingdom Viridiplantae; phylum Streptophyta; class Magnoliopsida; order Ericales; family Ebenaceae; genus Diospyros; species Diospyros lotus. The sequence continues at coordinate 38,161,850 of NC_068343.1, read as the reverse complement.
AAAATCACACACCATGCATCGACTCTTTTATAAGTAAAAACAGTTTATGTAATATACCACATGTTCAATATGCAAATTATGACACTAGTACATAAGAGAAACGCCTTTGCAAACAACCCAAGTTCTGGAGGGTATAACCGCTCGCTCGAACTGGTTCAATTATGTGTAACCTAAGTTCAGGAGGGTAAAATCGCTCACCTGAACCCATTACACACACTCTAACACATTTTCAAGACAAGGTAAGATTAGAATCAAACCACTCACCTCAATTCGGAAAAGTATAATTTTTGCCTCAAAAAACGTGCAGTCCTTCTTTCCAACAACCCAATCGTCTCCTATTTACCATTAAGACCTTAGAAATCAATATTTCTATTTTTCCCATAATTTCCTCAATTTTTCCTTTTTTTTTCCTATTTTCAAACATTTCTTCCTCTCAGAAAATTATAATAAATACCAAACACCATTATTTTCCAAATATTTTTGCATAAACCTACCTAAAATAATTTTACCAAAATTACAAAATTAATTTCAGAAGCAAAACCTACCTCACGCACCCTCACGCGCCACCCAAGGCTTCGGGGAGTGAAGCCCACGCGCAGCCGGTGCAGGTCGTCTTCTCCGGTGATGGTGGCTTTCCGGTGACCTCCTTTGGTCAAAACGACTTCAGGATCTTGAAGAGATTGATAAGGCAACCTCGATGGTGCTTTCAAATAGTCAAAACAGTGGCTCGAAGAGGGTTTAAAACCCAGTTGCAGGTCACAGCTCCGTCGAGCCTGATTTTTTGGCCGAAGCTCTAAAACCCTATCAAACGCACACCAATCTCTTCGAAACTCTCCATAAATGACCCTTATGACTTGAAGAACAAAAGCCCCTTATCCCTGAAGCTCGATTCAAGCAAAAACACAAGCAATTTCAATCGATTTGCTTTTCAAACCCTTGGCCTCCTATCCCTTTTATACCCGTTTCTGACGTGATTTCCCACCAAATCTCGCTCGTTCTTATCCCTTAAGACACAAATCTAGCTTCCTAATGATTCAAATAGCTCTAAATCGTGAGATAAGGCCTTCAAAAAATCCAGCCAAATCGGCGATCATTTCTGCCATTAAATCCAATCGCATCACGGCAATTTCCGGCCAATGGCAAGCCCCAATGGCTTCATTATCACCTGGAGGCTACTCTAAAGCCTCTAGGCAACCTTCCCGACGCCTCCAAATGTGGCTGCCAGAAGCCATGTGCGGCAGTTGCGTTCACACCTTGAAGTTTTAGATTTTGCACTTTAGCCCCGAAGAAACTTCCAATTGCATTTTCTCCCTATCCATGGCACCCCTAGACTTTTGTTAATTCCTTAACTGCCCACACGTTCTAAACTTCTCGTTTCCCTCAAGAACTTATGAGAAATTCGTCATTTCAACCTCTCTCAGGTAGTTTACAAAATCTGCACTTTTGCCCAAATGCCCCTAATCCCGTGTTTTTGACCTCAAACCTTCGCAAATCTCTTGATTTTGTTAAATGTCGCTTATTTGGGAAATTTTACCTTCATTTTCTCTTCCTTTTTTTTTTTTCTTTGGGCTATAAAACCCCAAGTTTTCCAGAAATTAAATTTAAATAAATAACTTCACATTCATCTTGGTTTGCCTCTAATTCTCCATAATTAAGGCTTAATCCACCTCTTGATGAACACACAACATATCATACCAAAGGGAAGTTCTTGCCTAGGCTTCAACATGCCATAAGCCTCAATCTCATTCACTAAAAAAAATCAACCCTTCAAGGAATATACACTCCAAATATACACTTTGGGCTTAAGAAACCCTTACTTAAAGCATATACAATTTAAGCATAAATTACACCATTTGAGAAAAATATTCAATGTCTTCATGCTCAAGCTTCTTTCTCTTGCCAAACCCTTCCATAGCATGCTTCAATACCTACAAGAGGTCAAATAAACCTCATGAGCTCCAAGAGCTCAATAAGGGTGCAATGACATAAAGTATGGAAATTAACAACATAGATGCTAATGCCATATGCAAGTGCCTAGGGTTCCAATACCTCAACCCTCAAGGTTAAAGGCTTCAACATACCCATCCCAACACACAATTTCATGGCCATGAGTCTCATGCACACAAGCATATGCAAAGCAAGCACAAAAATGTTAAAATGCATACAAGAGTCATGCTAGCCTCCATCCACTTAGGGCTTTCCCCTTACCTCATACTCCATGGATCTTCAAGTTTCCAACAACTTCAAGCCTCCAAAATCACTTCCTTTAATTTCCTCAAACTCCTTACATGAAAAACAAGCCTAGGATTATAAAGAAATCCTTTAAAAATGAGAGATACAAGAAAATTATGAAACCCTTACCTCTAGGCTTCTTGGATTTCTTCTTCTCCTTTTTCTTCTTCTTTCTCTCTTCTTCATTTCTTTCTCCAAATGGCCAAAGGAAACCAAGACTTCCCTTCTTGCCATTTTATACTAGTTCCCTCATTTTTCAAGAATGCATCCTAGCCATTAGATTTATTTGGTGAGAATAAATCCTCACCATCCAAACTAACACAATCCATGGCATTAAGTCTTGTTTAAAATCCACCATTGGATCTTTTCTCACTTTACAAGACAACATCTTAGCCATCCAAAGGAAGCACAATCCATGTGCTTTGCTAGGTTTTAATCCTAGCCTTTGATTTAATTTGGAGATTAAATCTCCACCTTCCAATCATTTCTCTTCAAAATCTCTCCACCCATTTGGCAATCCATGCCAACTTCCAAGATTTAATGGCAACCCTTGGATCACTTTCCCATTTCAAGAATTAATCTCATCCCTTGAAATATCCTTTCTTTCCCATTTAAATTTATGGGACTATTTTCATAACCATCACACTTGAATGACATAAATAAATTTCTTTCCCATTTAATTTAATGGGACAATTTTCCACTATCACATGAGAGACCACTTTGAAAGACATAAATGCTTTCTTTCTCATTTAAATAAATCTCATAATTTCCAAAGCATTAATGGGAGACTATTTTCCCATTTTCCTTTTCATTTATTTAATCCACCATAATTTCAAACATTAATGGTGACTATTTACCATTTTCTTTTGGATTTTCTTTAATCCATCACCATAATGTCTCTCATTAAATGCTTGAAAGACCAATTATCCTTTCTTTTTGCATTTAATTAAATCATTCCCCAACTCATAAATCCACATATATAATTTCTCTTAAATTTCCAAGATTATGCCAAGTGTCACTCTAAGACACAAACTTGGCTTCCAATTCTTTATCTTGGTCCTCCATGTGGCATTACCACATTAATTCACTAACTTAGGGAAAATTAAATTATTCTCCTCAAATAATTTATTATCCACCATTTTCCCTATTTCCATAATTAATTTCCTTCATGGAATCCCCCAAAATTCCCAAATACTATTTGTGAATTTATTAATCCCACATATTTCCTCATAAATATCATATTGGGATTTTTATTCACTTATACACCTAATTCCACATAGGAATTATTTTTAATTTATCTAAATACTCTTTTTATTGGATTTTCCTATCCAAATTACCAAAATACCCTTCTCATGGGCATTCTCAATCTCAAGGATCATCACTTCCTCAAGGGCATTTTTGGAAGTATACTCACTTCCTTTCCTATTCTCTTAACACCGGTTACACCGGGTGTTACATTCCACCCTCCTTAAAAGAATTTCGTCCTCGAAATTCACCTTACCATAATCTCCTGCCCAAGATAATTGCATTCTCGGGCTACATGGCAAAATTTTTTTTTTTTTGCGCTCGAGAACCTCATAGCCTAATCATTTCTCACATTTACCTTGGGTTACACCTACCTCAAGGCTTTGCTTTAGGCCTTTGATCCTCCTATTCTCAAGGACATTCACCGATCGAATACCGCTTTGGCCTCCCGCCAAACCGCACCTTTGGTCGCTGGTCTCGCTTATTGCCACGCTGTCCATCTACAGATGGATTTTTCTCTTTCGCGAAGCATCACTTTGCTGACCACTTCCCATTTTCCATCAATCAAACAACTTTCACTAACATTGCTTCACTGATCAGTCTACCACGGTTTTACGCCGATCACACACGGCAACGTTTCACACTGCCAAATCACATGGCCACGATTTTACGCTAGTCCAACCAGCAACGTTTTAGCACTGATCATCCACTGCAATGTCTCTTTTAGTGCCCACAAAACACTTCGACACCCATTCATCATGGCATACCGCTATTATCACACGCACGCATAGCCTAAGTTGATCCTCATGGCAACCTCTCATTACCGATCAACTTATCGTGCTAGTACTACACTGGAAGCACCCATTTGGCCTACCCTGCCAACTTCGACCATTTCATACATGGTCTTCTACCTTGACCAACCGACCCTCATTTTCGATATGATTACGCAAAATCCACATACCTAACACCATGCCAGGTAATTACACCGTTCAACTGTACATACATTACCCGAGTCCAACTCGAGCCTGGCGATGCACGCACCATTACAATCTCACCTCGAGCTTAACCATGCTCAGGCCACAACCTTCTCCCAACCAGGAGTTCTTTGCATTTAAGCACACAAGGTACTTACTAGCCGATATCACACGCTAGTAGGGGTCTCTTACCCATACAAGGGAATTCTTCACTGAGCAACCCCTCTTCAATTCTTCACCCCATTTCAACTTTTACAATTATGTCCCCATGCTAGGCCTTACCTTGGCTATTTACCCTACCACGAGTCCAGGATCCTACCATTGCGCTTTTAGGTCGCAGGACCATTAATCGGCCCTCGTCATCACCCACGGTGCGTGGCACAAGTGAATGGCTTGTTACCATCTGCACAATCACTTATGCATCGCACCTGTAGGATGACTCGTGCCTTTGGTCCACACCACAATAAGCTATCATGGTTACATCCCCACTCTTGGAGCGATCTTTAACCAAATTCACTCACCCAGCCTCAATTTCATTGGGACTTACAACCCTCACCATTTCTCAATAAAGCCTCTTACTATTGAGGTATGACACTTCCAGCCATCATACCTCAGGTTCATTCTCAACCCGTAATAGACACTTGATTTAAACCATGCATAATGGTTCCTCTTGTCCTCCTTAGCAAGGACATCACCATAACAGCAACGAATTTTTTTTTTTTTCTCCCCCACGATCGTTGCATTCCAAAATTCACCGATACCAGCTTTTATGGCCATTCGCACTCGGCTTCAAGGTCTTACCATGCACGATGGTTACCTTTGACCTTCCTGACCACTTCTTTTCCCTAACCGCGATGACGACACCACCATGCTATCGCAAGGACTTGCTGCTCTTTGAATCTCACTGGTCACCACAACCAGCACAACCCTACTCTTAGGTCGCCTTCTTCACCTCACCTTTTATACATCTAGCATCTAGCTAAATCCCTGAGAGACTTTGGCTTCTCCCGGATTTCTTATACACTTTGCTACAGCTAACACTCACCTCTCGGTGAGCAACCACATGGCTCTACACCACAACAGCTTCACTAGCCGATTTCTTTTCACAACCATTAACCTTAGACGCGAGGTTAATTTTTATTAATTGCTCACACTCCAAGGCATCCCTTCAACTGCATCACTCACAGCCATTAGGTGATTTCATCACCTCGACACCACTACTGGAAACCCATCTCGTCCTATCAGCTCTTTCTTCGAGCTTTCTTTACCCATTGGCGACATCTTAAATTCGCCTCAACTTCCATCTAACCAACTCGATTAACTCTAGCCGGATCGCTCGACTCACAACCCACATAGCCTTCCTCTAGGCACTGTACTTGCAATCATCGATTACTGTAACACCCCAATTCCCGGGAGCGTTAACGTAACGTAAGATTCCGGGGATAAATTTTTTTTTTAAACAAAAATCCATCAAAAAAAACCATTCCCCGAAAATCCCGTTACACCTTCTCAGTATATCAACTATGAACCATTAATAAACCAAGACAGGTTCACCAACACAAATGCAGAAGCTAGATCGAAACCTCAATAGGTCATAACTGAAACCACTTTATTTATATATAAAGTTGCACCAACGTTTACATGACGTTTTCAAAAGTAAATAACATAACTGAAAAGACATAATGTAAACTATCCGCTAATCGCCGTCACTCCTCGACGATTCCTTTCCCTTTTGCACCGCTGCCTTCACCTGGAACGTTTGAATATTCCAGGGACAAGTCCAAATTAGATGATGAATCATCTAAGTGAGAGTTCAAAACACATTTTTCATGAATAATGCAAGACATGAAATAAACCAATATACCCGGTAAGCCCTAGCTCAAGAGAATTCCCACGCGCTTAACCCTACCATGGGGAAAGAGCAATCTCTCTAAAAGCTATGCCACCACACCGACTCGACGACACGACGACCCGACCCGATTCTAGCTTAAATGGGGCTGCCAACGCATCTCACCAGAATACGTTCCCACCTTAAGTATCCAGGAACCACCATACAATCCCAACTCCAAAATTTCACATGGACCACCTAGTCGTCCTAGTGCAACTTCCCTGGCCAAACGGCCTGGCACAGAAATCAAGGCGGCTATCCTGACATGCACACCCAGCATCAGATACCCCTATTATTCCGTCACGCCCTTGGAGAATTACGGCTACACTATCCAGACAACATCCTAGGCTGACATCCCACATGAACAACACAGTATGGATCACCTAGTCGTCCTAGTGCAACTTCCCTGACCAAAGGGTCTGGCACGGAAACCAAGGAGGCTATCCTGACATGCACACTAGCATCAGATACCCCTATTATTCCGTCACGCCCTTGGAGAATTATGGCTACACTATCCAGACAACATCCAAGGCTGACATTCCATACGTACACATAAAACCCAAGACAATGCCACAATTCACAATTCAATGCATCGTATAAACAACATTTATAAAATGCAATGCACAGTTCAAAACGTTTAGGGACAAACCTCCCTCATAAATCCAACCGTCACCGGTTACCATTTTAATGCACAAAACCATTTTGCATGAAATCACCATATGTTCAGATAGAACAAGCACAATAAATCAAGTTTTGGAGGAGAACCACTCATAAGAAAGCCAAATTTTGGTAGCGAACAACTCACCTTGAACGAAATTCAGAACACCTCGAATCTTGTGCCCAACCTCAATTTTCGTGCAACTCCTCAAGTCTTTTAACCAAACCACCTTCTTACAGGTCCTCACGCGCTGCCTAAGTGCTCTACGCGTGTGATGCCTCGCGTATGCTTTAAAAATCCTCTATCCACTACACCCGAAGCACTCTCGTCTAGCACAAATGTATCACAACTTCGAATGAGAGAATCCTTAGCCTTGAGCCCCTATTTATATGTTTAGGAAACTTAGCCACCAAGAAATATATATTCTGCAATCATTTCAAATCTTTTAAAATCTTTTCCAATCATTCCAAATCTTCTAATATTTTCTATAATCATTCCAAATCTTTTGATATCTTTTGCAATCATTCCAAAATCTTCTAAGATTCTCTGCAATCATTGTAAATCTTCTATAATCATTCCAAATCTTCTAATATCTTTTGTAATCATTCCAAAATCTTCTAAGATTCTCTGCAATCATTGTAAATCTTCTATAATCATTCCAAATCTTCTAATATCTTTTGTAATCATTCCAAAATCTTCTAAGATTCTCTGCAATCATTGTAAATTTTCTATAATCATTCCAAATCTTCTAATATCTTTTATATAATCATTCCAAAATCTTGTAAGATCTTCTGCAATCATTGTTATCCAAATCAAATCTTTTCTTATCCAATCAAATCTTATACAAATCTTATCCTTAAAGTCATCATGAGCCTTCATCTTATCTCTAACGTCATCATGAGACTTCATCCTTATCTCTAAAGTCATTTATGAAGCTTTTTTTTCCTGAATCTCCCAAATGCCCCTAGTAAAAAGATTTCAAGAATTACACTTTGGCCCGAACTTTTGGATAATTGCACTTAGACCCTTTTCAACATGGTCCCCGGGCTAATTTTTAATTGCATTTTAGTCCCTGAAAAATGGACTAATTGCGCTAATGCCCCTAATTTTTCGGTAAATTACACTTTTACCCTAATCTCAAAAATTACGATTTTGCCCCTGGCTCAAAAATTGAATTTCTCTTTAAAGACCTTTATAACCCTTTGAAATATCCCAAAACACTCTCTTTAAAATTCCGAAAAAATATCGTTTCGATCTCCCTCCGTCAATTTCGAAAAAACTGCACTTAGGCCCGAATCTTCGTTTTAGCTACAAACTCTTTTGTTTCTTCCAAAAACTACTGAAGGGTTACTCTATATGCCAAATATGAACTTCCTCGGGGTTCCATTGACTTCCCGGATGCCCCGTACGATAATTCGGTATTTCAGCCTAAATCACAATTGCCTTTTTTTTTAGCTGTACCGGGAACCGTTCCCGATCCAACTTCTTTTGATGCCTAAAATCATAACTCGCATTACTTGTCGATACTATACCTTTTTCCTTGGCTATCTAGGGTCTAGGGTACTCCCTCTGACTAATTCGATCGTCCAAAGTTGCGTTAGTGTACCCTATAGTCTTATTTTCCACAAAATCCATTTATGCTCTTCATCAAATATTATTTATGACCTTAAATCATTCTCGGGTATTACAATTACCACTTCGATTTAAACTCCAATCACTGGAAATCACCCCTGCCACTCCTGTGGAATTCACACTTCCATTGGATGCCGTAAGACTCACCTTCCTACTCAGGCACTTGCCATTACGCTGGCCTTTCCCCAGTGACCTTTCCTAATAGAGTTGTAGCGCCTTAGGAGGTTTATCTCACATTGTTGCCTCATGTGTAACTTTTCTTGGGAGAACATCTCAAGTTCTACCCTAACCACAATTCCACTACCATTGATAGCTCTCATTCCAAAGCCACACTCCTTGGAGTGGCACATTTCTGCCCTGACCAACCATCTTTTGTCACCTCGGATCTGTTTCTCGCCTGGTCTAACCACCAGGGCCCGCTGAACCTTTATATTGCATACACGACAACCATCAAGACTTTACCTCATAGTCCTTGAGCCTTACGCTCCCAATCATTACCATCAAGTGCTGCCACCTGGCAACTGATCATGTGTCATCAACTGGAAACCTTCCAGTGTCACATGAGAACACTTTCTCATTTCACATCGACACAACCAAGACTAACACCAGACTGTGCCATCGCACACCTTCAGAGATTTCAAACCGTGCCTTAGCTATATGTTCAGCCTACCACAACTCACTTCACTGGGTTAGAGATCCCTTATTCGAAGCCTTCACGCGCTTCAATATTCCCATCTTATGGTTAGCTTCCAACTCGTAAGTCTTTCCTTCCACGGCACTCACGTAACATTCTCGAGCCATTTACCGACTCCACCAATCGATCCTTCTTCTTGCATCACCGCAAGGTCTCACAGGGTTCATCATCTCGATTTACCCAATCAACTTCGATTATATTAACCACCACCGCGTCGGCATCCTTTAATAAGGAGCATCACCACACATCTTGTTATCACACCACAAGATATCACCCCCCCCTCAATTCACAAACCTTCTTGTTGCTTTGACACCAAAGCACTACCACCATACTTCAACCCTTATGGGATTTTAGGTCTAGCTCAAGCATAACCTACAGCATACCCCATGTCTTCGGTGTCTAATCGCCTCCACCGCAGACGTGTTATTCCACGTAGAGGGCTGCAGTCCCTCCTGTGGACTAATCGTCTGCATCCAGTGGTCCCTAGCATTAGACCCGTTAACGATAGGCATCAACCGTAGCGTTATTCCTTGGCTAGACCCGTTTCCTTTCCCCGAGTTTCTTTCTCAACCATTTCATAGATCTTCAGTCCTTAGCCATCTGCATAGTCATTGTGTTGCCCTGTGCTTTAGGCGCACCAACACCTGGTCACCATCGTCGTGTCACTCCCATACACTGGCCCAACACTGGTTTCCCATCGTATTGCCCTGTGCTTTGGAGAGTCAACACCCAATCATGTGTCACTCCCATACACTGGCCCAACACTGGTTCCCCATCGTATTGCCCTGTGCTTCGGAGAGTTAACACCTAATCATTATTACCGTGTTGTCCCTTACACTGGCCCAACAACAGTTTCCTACAGCATGGCTCAGGTCTCACTCTGATCTGTTTCGCATCCCGTAGTGTGACTTTCAGCCTTCCAGTCACACTTTTGATATCGAATCCAGCATGACTACCTTGCCACGCTCGCAGCCACTATTCTTACTAGGCATCCTACTCGACAACAAATCTATCAGATTCCCTAACGCGTTCCGCGATTCCTCCTTAGGACTACTCTAAATATAATCCTTTATAGGAGATTCTCGGTCTCACCTGACCAATTTTTCCTAAGGTGCTGCTCCAGATCTTCAACATTCAACCGTCACCTGCAGTTTACTAAATCGCTCAGGCCCACGGGCCACTTGCCCTCAACACGAGCCAACTCATTAGTCCTCTGCCACACGGTCCATAGTATCAGATCCGTCACACCGAGCTTTGCACTCATAGCATCAAAACTATTTAAAGCCTCCCGAGCTACGATGGTTCCACTACCATCTTACCCGAGCCATCCCACTTGGTTATCCTCGCCTTGATAACCTCAAGCTCGTACCATAAGCCCCGCTCCTCAGGACTTTATCACCTAAGAGACTCTCAGACCACTTCGCATTTTGAGGCCTCATGATCTTACCCCACAAGATCATATCTCACGGCTCTCATTCCACATTTGGAAGCTCCAATTTTTCCATGACAATGAACTCAAACCATCATGATTTATTTCATCACCTAGCTCATCCCAAAAGCTTGGTTATCAATGATCTCTCAGTCCACAACCGACACGCTGAGCTTACCCGAAGCTCCTGCACCCATAACCATGGAGTGCCTTGCATTACCCTCTAGGTGAATTGAGACCTCTCATCTCTCCTTGCACACTCACGTATACACTCAGTCACTACGCCCGGCCTGGCCTTCCACACGCCTCGCTCGGGCTTTCTTGACTTGGAATTAAAATTCCTGGGCTTTCACCTTGCTCACATGCCCTTGCCCACTTGGCATCCGAAGTTGGCATTTCGTATGCGCGCATAGCCCACGGATGTCCTGTTGCCACTATTTACTACCCTCGGCCACACACCGTTCATACCCTTCATTGGGTGACCTCCGCGTCTCCCATCAAGGGTTTCACAACCTTAGGCGTCATCTCGACCCTAGGCATCGTAATGAGGGTCTCTTCACCTCTCATCTCCCGATCTTAGGCATCTCGCCTGACCCCAAGCGTCAATGAGAGTTTTAATTGACCCCTCATCCATCATTCACATGAACGGTCACTGGGCCTTTCATAATTAGGACTCCTAATCCCATGGCTCCCACGCGCATATCTACACATGCCCAACTCCTTTATCCCAATTCTGGATTCCCTTGGATTCCAACTCGACTCACTTGGGATTTCCATTTCGTACAAACACCCATTAGGGTCCATTTGCCACACATCTATCCTTTCTTAGGATATATACTATTTCATCATGAAACCAACTAGGGTCCACTCACACCCTAGGCACGTCCTATCCAGGATCTCCATAACCATACGATCACCTCGGACCATATGCATCCCTCATGCATAACACACACCCAACTCCCCTCGGAGTCCTTTTGTAAGCCACTAACGTCTCGCCTACTCTGGCCATGACAGGCATACACCTCACATGCTTGCTTCGCCTCGAGCCTCTTTACAAGCAACTTTAGCTTGCTCCATTCCCGGAGTTCGTCACACGACCTGTTGACGATTTCTTTCTTTGGGCTTCAAGCTAATTTCAACCTTAGCTCACCCTAGTTCAAGCACACAACCCTTAACACGCCATCTATACGAGAACAACTCCATTCCCTTACACATGCTTGACCATATCCCCAACATAGGGATACTCCGCTAACCCATTCACGGATTAGATATACTTCGGACTCTCCTTGTCCCATCACGATTCTTATCATGACTCGGCTTTGTGTCCCCACACAAACCTCAACACTTCAATCACAAGGAACTCTTATCCTTAGAATACCTCATGAACCTCCAAATTTCCACATTCGGGTTCTTAATACCAATACCCACACTTGGGCATTTCACTCTTCACTGCTCGACCCGTATATCTTTTACGGCATATCATCTCAAACATGATATTTTCCCTATTCCCATAGCAGGAATATTCGAGCATTCCATTCGCATCACTACAGTCCTCCATGTTTCGACCCAACCCTTAGGGTCCTCGGTCACTTGTGGTTCTACTTCCAAGGCCTTCCGATCAACCTTCAATCATATTTCTCCAAGCATCCTCTACTTGATGCTCCAACCATGCTCTGATACCAACTGTAACGCCCCGCTCCCACCTACGGGTGTTACTCGTGAAAAATCACCCGAATTGTCCACTTGCCCGGCCTTAGGCGAATGGTGGATCGTGTTTCAAGACGAAACGCCCTAGGTGGGATCTAGGCTCGTCCTTCCCTTCGCTGAATCCCAGGATTCGCTAGCGGAATTGGGCTTTAGCCACACTGCATTGGCTGTAAGGAAAATCTCCTTCAGGCGCCCAATCGCCATTTTCTCGTTAATTCTTTTTCATCGAAGAATTTTACCGGGCTCCAAAAATCACCATTTAAACCAATCCATTGATGGATCACCAATCTTGGAGGAAAAACTCATCATTTCAATTTTCCAAATTTTTGGTGTTTTCTCTAAAAATGCCCGAAAATCCATTTGCTTTGAAAAATTCCTCCAGGGCCCAAAATCGATTTAGAAATGCCCCAATTTCTCCCAAAATTCCAATTTTCTAAAAAAAATTGGCCGGCGGGGCCCACTGGCCCGCGCGGGGCCCCGCTGGGCGCTGGCCGCAGCAGCCCACGCGCAGGCTACGGCCTGCTGCTACTGACTTCCAGCTGCTGGTTCCCTCCTTTTCTCTTCATTTTTTTTTTTCTTTGGGCTATAAAACCCCAAGTTTTCCAGAAATTAAATTTAAATAAATAACTTCACATTCATCTTGGTTTGCCTCTAATTCTCCATAATTAAGGCTTAATCCACCTCTTGATGAACACACAACATATCATACCAAAGGGAAGTTCTTGCCTAGGCTTCAACATGCCATAAGCCTCAATCTCATTCACTAAAAAAAATCAACCCTTCAAGGAATATACACTCCAAATATACACTTTGGGCTTAAGAAACCCTTACTTAAAGCATATACAATTTAAGCATAAATTACACCATTTGAGAAAAATATTCAATGTCTTCATGCTCAAGCTTCTTTCTCTTGCCAAACCCTTCCATAGCATGCTTCAATACCTACAAGAGGTCAAATAAACCTCATGAGCTCCAAGAGCTCAATAAGGGTGCAATGACATAAAGTATTGAAATTAACAACATAGATGCTAATGCCATATGCAAGTGCCTAGGGTTCCAATACCTCAACCCTCAAGGTTAAAGGCTTCAACATACCCATCCCAACACACAATTTCATGGCCATGAGTCTCATGCACACAAGTATATGCAAAGCAAGCACAAAAATGTTAAAATGCATACAAGAGTCATGCTAGCCTCCATCCACTTGGGGCTTTTCCCTTACCTCATACTCCATGGATCTTCAAGTTTCCAACAACTTCAAGCCTCCAAAATCACTTCCTTTAATTTCCTCAAACTCCTTACATGAAAAACAAGCCTAGGATTATAAAGAAATCCTTTAAAAATGAGAGATACAAGAAAATTATGAAACCCTTACCTCTAGGCTTCTTGGATTTCTTCTTCTCCTTTTTCTTCTTCTTTCTCTCTTCTTCATTTCTTTCTCCAAATGGCCAAAGGAAACCAAGACTTCCCTTCTTGCCATTTTATACTAGTTCCCTCATTTTTCAAGAATGCATCCTAGCCATTAGATTTATTTGGTGAGAATAAATCCTCACCATCCAAACTAACACAATCCATGGCATTAAGTCTTGTTTAAAATCCACCATTGGATCTTTTCTCACTTTACAAGACAACATCTTAGCCATCCAAAGGAAGCACAATCCATGTGCTTTGCTAGGTTTTAATCCTAGCCTTTGATTTAATTTGGAGATTAAATCTCCACCTTCCAATCATTTCTCTTCAAAATCTCTCCACCCATTTGGCAATCCATGCCAACTTCCAAGATTTAATGGCAACCCTTGGATCACTTTCCCATTTCAAGAATTAATCTCATCCCTTGAAATATCCTTTCTTTCCCATTTAAATTTATGGGACTATTTTCATAACCATCACACTTGAATGACATAAATAAATTTCTTTTCCATTTAATTTAATGGGACAATTTTCCACTATCACATGAGAGACCACTTTGAAAGACATAAATGCTTTCTTTCTCATTTAAATAAATCTCATAATTTCCAAAGCATTAATGGGAGACTATTTTCCCATTTTCCTTTTCATTTATTTAATCCACCATAATTTCAAACATTAATGGTGACTATTTACCATTTTCTTTTGGATTTTCTTTAATCCATCACCATAATGTCTCTCATTAAATGCTTGAAAGACCAATTATCCTTTCTTTTTGCATTTAATTAAATCATTCCCCAACTCATAAATCCACATATATAATTTCTCTTAAATTTCCAAGATTATGCCAAGTGTCACTCTAAGACACAAACTTGGCTTCCAATTCTTTATCTTGGTCCTCCATGTGGCATTACCACATTAATTCACTAACTTAGGGAAAATTAAATTATTCTCCTCAAATAATTTATTATCCACCATTTTCCCTATTTCCATAATTAATTTCCTTCATGGAATCCCCCAAAATTCCCAAATACTATTTGTGAATTTATTAATCCCACATATTTCCTCATAAATATCATATTGGGATTTTTATTCACTTATACACCTAATTCCACATAGGAATTATTTTTAATTTATCTAAATACTCTTTTTATTGGATTTTCCTATCCAAATTACCAAAATACCCTTCTCATGGGCATTCTCAATCTCAAGGATCATCACTTCCTCAAGGGCATTTTTGGAAGTATACTCACTTCCTTTCCTATTCTCTTAACACCGGTTACACCGGGTGTTACAGAAATTGTAGTAGATACGAGGATGAATGAGGCATGAAATGACACTTAGCAAAGTACATGATGAATTGAATAATGAATGAAATGTATGTAATGTAGCCTATGTATTTAAGTTCTGCTACATTGAATTATGGTCGTTTTGATAGAATAATGATGTGTAACCCTATTTAGGGTTAATGTTAGTTGAGGACTTATGTTTTATATTAAGTTATGTTGAGGAACGATGATGTAAGAACTAAATTTTGATTAATGTTAAGATGTCAGGTTCGATCCTTGCTTCCGCATATGATGTGTATAATAATTCTCTTTCGAGAAAATGATTAGGAATTTTGGGACGTATATGAGGAATGATGTGATTTAGTATTAGTTTGAAAGGAAAAAAATTTATTATCCCAGAATAGTCCCAAGTTATAACGCACCCGAGAAAACAGGGCGTTACAGTATGAGTTTGAATGGAAAAAATTTATTGTCCCAAAATTGTCCCAAGAATTAATGCGCCCGAGAAAGCGGGGCGTTACACAAATCATTAATGCCATCTATCCTTAAGACTTCTTTTTTATTGTCATTAGAATGTTTCATAACCTTAAACACATTGAAAGTAATTGTCTCATCATAAATTCTAAGGCTAAGTGTTCCTTGTTGGACATCAATCAAAGCTCTCCATGTGGCAAGAAAATGTCTCCCTAAAATTAGGGGCATATCATAATCTTCTTCCATGTCCAGAACAATGAAGTCAACAGGAAAAATAAATTTATCTACATTTACCAAGACATTTTCCACTACTCCTCTTGGGTATTTTATACTTTTATCAACCAATTGAAGAGAAATAATGGTGGGTGTTGATTCTTTTAAGCCAAGATTCCTGAAAACAGAAAAAGGCATCAAATTAATACTTGCACCAAGATCACATAAAACTTTATCAAAATTAATTTCACCAATAGTGCAAGGAATAGAAAAGCTCTTTGAATCTTTGAGTTTTGGAGGCAATTTGTTTTGTAGAATTGCCGAGCATTCTTCATTAAGTTTCACCATCTCAAATTCCTCCAACTTTCTTTTGTTTGAAATTATTTCTTTCAAAAATTTTGCATAACTTGGCATCTGTGATACAGCATCAAGAAGAGGGATGTTAATATGCAACTTTTTAAACATCTCTAAAAATTTAGCAAATTGTTTATCCAAGTTAGCCTTTAGAAATCTTTTAGGAAAAGGAAGAGGAGGTTTGTAAGATTTTAAATTAAGAGAAAAAGAACTCCCTTTTTTCTTTGTTGATAGCTCTCAGTCCTCTTCTTTGGCTTTAAGCTCTTGTCTTTCCTGCTCTTTTGTATGTTCTTCATCTTTTTCTTTACTTTCCAACTCTTTTCCACTTCGCAAAGTGATGGATTTTACATGCTCCCTTGGATTCTTATCAGTATTGCTAGGCAACCCTCCTTGTGGTCTTTCTGAAATTGCTTGGGCAAGTTGTCCAGTTTGAGTTTCCAAGCTTTGCATTATTGCCCCTGTACTATTGATAAACTTTGCCATCATATCTTCCAAATTCGAACTCTTCTCATATGGAATTTGATGTTGTTGTTGTTGAAAGCCGGGGAGCACTCTTTGTTGATTATTACTCCAAGAAAGATTAGGATGGCTCCTCCATCCTGGATTGTAAATGTTGGAGTAGGGATTAAAATTTGACCTATGGCTACCATAAGAAATAAAATTAGCTTGTTCAGAAGAACCAGAAGAAAAAGGATTTCCTACTTGACAATCAACACTAGCATGTCCCCCTCGCCCACAAAGCTCACAAGAAAGAAAATGAGAAGAAGAAAAAGAGGAAGCATTCATAGCTGAAATTCCCAAATTACCCAAATTCTTATTTAATTCAGCAATTTGAATAGATAAGGTAGTAATAGAATCAATATTATAAATTTCAATTCCCTTTTTATTTGTTCTCTCATTGTCTTATTGATAACTGTTGGCTGCCATCTCCTCCAAAAGTTCATATGCTTCTTCAAGAGTTTTCCTCATAAAGGTACCACCTGCAGTTGCATCTAACATCGAATGAGAAGATTGATTAATGCCACTATAAAAAGTTTGCACTTGCATCCAAACAGGTAGACTATGGTGAGGACATTTCCTAAGCAATTCCTTAAATCTCTCCCACGACTCATATAAGAATTCATTACCAAATTGTGAAAAAGTTGTTATATCATTCCTTAATTTAGCCGTTTTAATAGGTGGAAAATAATTAGATAAAAATTTTTGTGCTAAATCATTCCATGTAGTAATAGAACATGCAGGAAAAGAATTAAGCCATTCTTTTGCTCTATCTTTCAAGGAAAAGGGAAACAACCTAAGTCAAATTGCATCTTCACTAACTCTATTATGCTTAAAAGTATCACATATTTCAAGAAAATTAGCAATATGAGAGTTAGGATCATCATTAGGGCCAGAAAATTGTACACTCATCTAGATCATTTGAATAATTGCAGGCTTGATTTCGAAGTTATTTGCTTGCACATTGGGCCTCCTAATGCTTGATGTAATGCCATCTAGAGTAGGTGTAGCATATGAACTCAATGTTCTTGAATTAGTTTGGGTTGCTTGTTCTTGCTCCATCTTGTTCTTTTTCTCATTCTTTTGCTTTTTCAAAGTTTTTTCAATTTCTTGATCAAAGGATATCAATTTTCCACCACTAGTGCGTGTCATGCACTATGAAACCTAAAAAGAAAAAGAAAAATACTAAAATTAAAAATTAAAAATTAAAAATAAAATTTCTAAAAGATAAAAAAATAATAAATAATAAAATTAAATTAAATTCGCAAATCCTAAAAGAAAACAAAAAAAATTATTCAATCTAAGGCTAACTTTGGTAGTTTTGATATGCAATAAACTAGTCCCTGGCAACGACGCCAAAAACTTAATGTGTGATTTATGCACAATTAATTCGGGCAAGTGTACCCTAGTCAAATATACATATAGTGATGAAAAGAGTGTTGATCCCACGAGAACTAGATCACAATACCAAAACAATTTTAATTTAACCTAATTTGAACTAATTAATTAATTAGATGAATAAAAATAAAAAAAAATAAAAAGACTGAATCCTTTATGAGAAAAATTAATTAATAAATGCACTAAGATTTAGATTTCATTTAATCTAGATTATGTAATTATATATTCAATCTTATTCAAAACCAAAAATACCCTTATAATATTTTATAATTATTTGCATGTGATGGTTGATTTTCCTCAATTAATTAATAAGCTTTCTCAACTCATATTAATCATTTATTAATTCAATTTCATTATCAGATTTCTAAACATATATCAATGAAATAAATAAGCATTAAGTTCTTTGGAAACCTCTAATCTCGGAAGAGAATTTGACTCACTAAGCTTCCTTGATTCCCACTTATGAGCTAATCATCTTTCAATTTCATTTAGTCAGTCATGCATAAATCATTAAATCATTAAAAGGTGGTCAATCTTTCAATGTATTAAGCACAACAATATAAAATCCTCATGCAAATAATAATCGAGTTTTGAATCAAACTAAACAAATAATCACATAATCCCGAAATGAAAATCCATCCAAACCCTAGCTAAAATAAATTAATTAGACATTATTAAAATAAAAATTAAAATTAAAATTGAAAGGAGAAAAATGCTTCCTGCCCAGATCTGAAACAGATTTGGGTCACAATTGCATTGGGTCGGAATTGTCACTGCATGCGTGAAGCGTCCCTTTTTCACAGTGTCCACCGTTGTCTTCTATTCATTCTGTCGGCCGCTTGATTTCCTCCCAAAATCTCTGCGTTACACAGCATCAAAAGCTCTCCAATTTCAATCTTCTCTGTACGCCTCTTCTCTGTTTCCTCTCATCCTGCCTCCCAATCTCCTTTATTATAATATATATATATATATGTGGGCATGGAGTTAGCCCTAGTCTCCACCCTTTCAAATCTCACACCATTGTCACATATTATATATAAATAAATAATATTATATATATAAATAACTTAAGATATAATATAATATATAATATACTATTAAATATAATAACATTAATTATATTATAATATTAATTATTTAAAATATTTATTTATTTTTTGTTTTATATTTTAATATTAATTTGTAATAATAATTTTAAAATTAACTTTATAATATATATATTTTTTCTTTTTACGACAAAATCTTTGAAATAAAATCCTTTACTAGGTTCCTACAAAAAGAGATTAAAATAATATAAAATTTATATAAACACACATTTATGTAGAAAAAATAGCACAAGTTTAAGACAAAAATTAGATAAAAATATGTATACAATTAAAGCCTATCAGATTCTACTTTTGAAATTAACATCATTAACATCAAATATTTTGAAAGCTTCGAGGGATTATTGTTTCCTTACTTTTGTGGTTTCAAACATTTTCTCTAATTAGTCATTCAATGTAGAATGGGTAATCATATAATTGTTCATCGGGTTATAGCACGAACCAAACATTCTTCGATGTCTTGCATTTTCACTAATGCTCTTTAGAGATTTGAATAAAAGTATAAGCACGCCACATGGTATAACCTGAAAATCACCATACTTCAACCTTTATCCTTTTTTTATAAGAAGTGAAGGCCTCAAGGCATCCCAAATAGGAATTTGTAATAAATTAAAGTAGTTTAGACTTGATTATTATAGTGTTTTGATTTATTAGAAAGTAAGGAGAAATAAGAAGAATATTAAGTAGCCGCCTCCTCCTCGCCTTTGCTTGAGCCTGGGGTACCTGATACACTTATTGTACCTGGAACGTAGAATGTTCTAGGAGTATAAAACACCCAAGTTAGATATTAATATCTAAGTGAATGATCCAATATTGGTGGTGCATGTAAATGCATTATGCAGTATGTCGTGAAGTAACCCGATGGTAGTGACACTAGGGCGTTGCAATCACCCCCATGGACTATCATGTTATTACAAAGCCATATCCATCCCTGATTTAGGAGGGTGTGGTCCAAGACCACGTACATGATGCAACCCATCTCATGCCACTAGCCATGAATGTAGTGATGTATGTCCAAGTGTATAAAAATGTGAACCAACGGTATTAAATGCTATGCAAACTATCCGAATGAAAGTAAGACATGTAAGAGATGCAAGAGTCCAAAAGGATAGGAGTCACCCACCAAAGTTACCTGACCCAGTACTGTTCACGATTGTCGGTTAGGCTATTCTGCATAAACACAAGATTTCGTAAAACCAAAGTTAAATATTTTTACATAGACTTATAAGGAATAATTAGAGGAATAACTGGGCAAAATTCCAGGTCAATAGTGGTCTCCACGCACTCTCACACTCCTCCAGAAGGGGACCCATGCACCCCTACTCGTTGCAGCATGCGGCGAGTGTATTACACGCACTGTGTCTTCTCTAGCGACGGTAACACAAAAAGCTCAATTTTTGGGGCTTTTCTCCTTTGTTTTAACTCCGATTTGACCCCCGTTTGTTCCTACACCTCCCTCTCTCTTTCCTCTATAGGATTATAAAATTAAACAAAACTTACCTCACTTTTTTCCAGTGGTTTGGGCTCAGATTCTGGCCACGCGCCATTTTCCCGCCTAAGCCCGTAACTCCTTCGTTTCTTCATCGATTTTCTTCATTTTTCTTGTAGATTTTCTCCCTCTCTCTAAAGAATAGAATCACCTCCCTCAATCCTCTCTTAGAGACCTCCCAAACCCACAAAAAGTTGGCCCGATCTCACCCAAATATCTTTTCTCCCAAAGGTTTAATTTATAAAAGCTTCCAACCAATCAAATTGTGACATCTAGGGGGAACACTTGACCATTCATGATTGCCCCATGGATGATATTTTAGGATGATATTTTGTTACTTTTGTGGTTATTACAATTTGGTCCCTCAAAGTTTCCATAAATTACACTTTTTCCCTTTGTAACTTTTAAAAATCTCATTTTGGCCCTCAAAATGCTATCCCTCCATTCCCAAGGATTCTTATAATGATATTTGCACCTTTGGGTACCATTCTTGACTTTGAAATGATCTCCAATTATTTTTGAGAAATTACACTTTTGTCCGAAATCTCCTAAAACGTACAATATTTTGCCCGAAATCCACTCGTTCTTTCTTGAAGTCCTGAATCCATCTTATCTTCTTTAAAACAGATCACTCCTATAAAAATCCTGGGTCTTACAAAAATCTTGTGGTGAGAGCTAGTGGCGAAGTCTTGTGTCAAAGCCTTATGGCGAAAGAACTAGTGGTGAAGCCTTGTGGCAAAAAAAGCTAGTGGCGAAATCCTTGTGGCGAGCATTCTGGCGGCGAATTCCCTTGAGGCAGCTTCTCTCACGGCAACCTAACTTCACCCGACACCAAACTCGAGTGGACCCTACATCATAAATTTTAATTGTTGTATTTTGACAACAACACTTCTATTATTTTTCCAATTGCAGCTAGAGCTCGTTTTCAGGCTAAGAGGTCTTTTTTGTCTTGTTGATCATCTTTAGACCTTTGCTTATGATGGTTGTACATCTGCGTGTAGGGATTTTTTATTTTTTTTTCCTTTTCTCAGTGCTAAAGATTTCTTTAATTGTTTGTGAGGCCCAGGGTATACCTAGTTAAAACTGTAGACGATTTGAGAGTTTTTTTTTTTTTTTTTCGTTTAATGCAAGTCTTCTTTACAAAAAAAAAAAAAACAAATTCTTTATTTTATTTATATTTAAATTATTGAATTATATTTAGCTAATTCTTAATTCCACAATTATATATATTGTAGAATATAAAAATATGTATATATAATTTCTTTTTTAATAGTTTTTTTTTCTTTACTTTTAACAACATTACTATATTAATGGTATTTTAGAAAGTAAAAGTAGATAACATTTCAATCTTAGACCTATTTTAAATATAAATATTTGAAATTCAATTAAGTTTTATCTTTTAATTTGTGTTATCCTATACATAAGAATTCATTGAAAATGAGTTCTAAATTTTTAAAGTTGATTATTTCCAAATGTAGACTTAAAATGTTACTCCAATATCATGAAAATGAATGTAAAATAATTTCAAAAATTTATTAAAAAGTAATGAATATGATATGAGTTATAAGAATTTTATATGTTATAAAGGAGAAATAAAATTGAATGAAAAGTTAAATTAATATATCACCCATTCATAAAGGAATAATAGCTTCTTGTTATTGACTTAAATTCAAAAATAATTAAATTAATTTCTAAATAAAAATGAGTGATAAATTGGGTAATGAATCACAAAAATTGAGTTTCCAATATATATTTTTTTCTTTTTAGGGAGTTGTCTAAACCTAAACTTCAGGTTTTATACCTGATTGGGAATTCAATTGGGTAGTAGAATTTGGGTCCATGGTATTTGGGCGGAGCTTAAATTGGATTATCCAGTTTGGTTAAAACAAGGAACCGGTTGGGGCTCTTCTATTCATTCAATTCGGCTTGGTGGAAAATGGGCTAGTGGTCCAACTTACAAACCCAATACCACAACTGTTCTAATTCAAGGCATTTTTGGGCATTCCCAGTGTCAGTTCAATTGGCATCAAACAATGCCTACTCGTTTGAGAAATTGGGCCTCCACTCAAATGGGTCTTGCAATTGGGTTTGGTTCTTGAAACCAGACGCCACAGCAACGGCAACGAACGCCACTGCACTAAAAGGTCGGACTTGGATATCACCCGATAGCTCACCCCCAACCCCAAGATGAACAGTGTTTATGAACAAAGCTTACATTTAACTACAGCCCATACAAATTAACAAAATGCTCATAATTTCAAGGGTACCATTACCAACTGGAACGCCTCAAACGGATGGACGAAACCAGGCACAGGCAGGCAGACGGATGTTGCGTATTAGAATTTGCATATGCATGGTGCATGTGAAAGGGAGGGCCGTAGCAGTCAGTAAGCATATGCGTCCGGCGTGCATGAGGGTGATTGAAGCTTGTGGCCTCCCATCCCAGCATTTGTTTGGCAGCTGTTGAAGTTGAAGGGTAGCTCTGCCCTTTGCCCCCAATTCTCCTCTTGTTATTATTGCTTCCTTCGATCTTAATTGATAGGCCATTATTGCCGTTTTATCATGTACAAGAAGTACTTTAAACTATTAATTTAAATTAAATATATTATTTAAATAAAAAAAGTTTTCTTTTTCTTCTAACTTATTGTAATCACTCAAAGTCGGTATCTTCCTTGTAATCTCTTCCATTACAGGTTCATATTAGTTTCTTATCAGATTATTCAAGTTCTTCATTTGAAGTTTTCAAGTTTTCAAATTTACAGTTACAGATATATATATGTATATATATATACAAGAACAGTGAGTATTTGAGCAAAGACGTGCATGATCTTTATAGCGATTCAATCAAATATTATCTTTGAATCATCCTTAAAGTTGTTTCATATCAATTGAGATTTTGTTTCCCAAGATTTTATTCAGACTGGTGTAGTTTTGGTTGAGTTTTGAATCAAAGAAAAGTCCTTGTTAGCATTCATGTTCGTCAAAAATAATTGCAGATATCCGGATGAGTCTTCCCATATCCGGATGAGTTAGCCTGTGTATGTGAGTGACATCTAGATGGGGTAGTGTCTATCCAGATGAGTGAAAACGTTTTATGTGAGAGACATCCGGATGGCCTTGGGCGTATCTAGATGGCCTTAGTAAGATATTCGGATGGCTTGTATAACATCCGAATGTGTCCAATGCTTGATGTGAGTAATATCCAGATGCCTTAAGTCGTATCCGGATGTGTGTCTAGCTTGTTTTATGAGTGATATATAGATACCTTGTATTGTATCCGGATATGTCCAATATATTTTTAGTGTGATATCCGAATGGTTCCTCATACATCCGGATAGATCAAGCTCATATCCACATGCCTTTTCCTTTTATCTGGATAGGTCAAGTTCATATCCAGATATCTTGATTCATATCCGGATGCCTTTGTTATAAAATTAAAAAATCATATCCGAATGACTCCTATAGCATCTGAATACATTAGTAAGGTATCCAGATGACCTAAATCATATCCGGATGTCCTTCTTCATATCCGAATACATCCTAGTATATCCGAATAGCTCGTTCTTTGTGCTTCAAGTGTATCCGAATTACTTGATTCATATCCGGATAGCCTTCCTCATATCCGGATGGTTTTCCCCAGAATTTCAAATATGTTTCCAAAGAGTCCCAAATCAAGTTTTAATTAAATTAAAGTGTTCAATACTCCTAAATATTGAATTATCATGCTAGATATGATAAGTCTAATATGCCCATACCATAAATCATAGAATTTTGTATTCCACTATAAGTGATGAAGATCATATAACATGTTTAGCAATTATCATGACATGTTCAACATTATTTTGTGAGATTATGTGCATACATCTTGGCATGAGCATTGAGCATGACTTTAAATGGAGCACTTCATATCGTGTGCTAGCATGTGTATGGACATTGCATTCAGTATGCACCAGGCGGCTTGTCTACAGGAATCTCACCAGTTTCAGTTTGTGTGTTGCTCGCCTGGTGACGATCAGGGGGCTAAGGGCTTATTGCCCACAGTATATGCTTATAGTTTTTATGTATGTAGGATTCAGATCAGTTAAGTATGTATCAGATTATGTGGGCCTATGAGCCAAAGTTGCATACCTGCATTTAGTTTACAATTTATGTGCATTACATTTTGTGAATACAAACAGATAGTGATTATACTTAGTACAAGTTCAGTAAGTATTTTATCAGTATCAATATTATTCGATTCAGCTTCAGTTATTCTTTCCAACTTATTACTTGCTGAGCTTTGTAGCTCACCTTGTACTCTTCACCATTCTAGGTTCTAGTAGGGGAGTACCAGATGTGGGGCCTAGCAGTAGTGGTCAGTATTGTGTGTACGTGGAGCCACTCAACATCAAAAATGTTTGGGAGTTTTGTTAGTTTATAGTGTCTTGCTAATTTAGGATCATTTTATATTTCAGTTGAGGGATTGTCCCTTAGGCAGATGATGCATATGACGCATGTCCCTTAGGCCCCTGAAGCTTGTCCCTTAGCAACAATGGTTAGTGTTTTTTCTCTTTTTATTATATGATGTTGAAGCTTGTCCCTTAGGCCCCTATGTGTGCACGCATATGATGCATGTGTGTGCTTAGTAAGTGTCAAACATAGGGAATTATAATGGCAGGCCATGGGGGAACCAAGTTCATGGAGGTGGAGCCCGCTATGGACTTAGGAGACATGCCTTACCATTTAAGTGCCTTAGATATTATAAGGCCATCCCTGTAACAACCCATTAGAAGGACTAGATCTTATTTAGAAATTATTCAATTTCTCATTTATTTTTGTTTAAGAGATTTTGCTAATTAATTATTTAATGTGGCAATTTAGAGATTTTAAGAGAAAAGAATAGCATTTAATTCTATTTAATTATGTGAAAATTAAATGCAAGGACATGATGGCCATTTAAGAATTTGTTATTAGAATTTAAATAATTAATTATAATTATTATGATTAAGGGATTAAGATGATCCATTTGAAAGAAGGATTTGGATTGGAAGTCTCCTAGTTATATAAGGAAAAGGAGATGTGGGCTTTAGGGCTGTCTCTCCATTATATATATAGATTCATAACACTTAGTTTCTTCATGCCGTGAAGAACAAAGAGTTGAGAAGGATGCAATCGAGTTCAAGAGTGCGGTCCATGAGGATTTCTATGGGAGTTTTGCATTGCAACCATAGAGTCAATAAAAAAGATCATCAAGGCAAGTATCTTCCTCGTAATCCCTTCTATTACAGGTTCTTGTTAGTTCATTTTCATATTATTGAACAACTCTTGTTTAAAGTTTTCAGTTTTATATCAGTAAACAGATACGTTTATATACCTATATATATGTGTGTGTTTAATAGTGAAGTCATGAGCGAGTATCCATCCTTGTAATCCATTCTTATGGGATCTTATTTCAGTCATGTTCTCAGTTATTCAAGATTTCTCATTCAGTTCTCAAAGTTTTATCAGTTATAGAGAAGTATACGTATTTATATACATGCAGTTATATCAACGTACAATGAGTTTTGATAAGTTATGTATGATTTCTTACAGCGTTTCCTGTCCATTATGATCGTTGAGTCATCTTGATATTATTCTATATTGATTGGGATTTGTTCTCCCAAAATTTATTTTGGAATGGTGTAGATTCGTTAAGTTTTGAACTAGATCAGTGTCTTTGTAATTGTCATGTTCTTAGTTTTTTTTAAGTTGCAGTCACCCAGATGGCTTATCAAAGAATGTGAGTAGCATCTGAATGAGTTAAGAGATATTCAGATGGCTTTTAAGTGTTATGTGAGTAGTATTCAGATGGCATGAGTGTTATTCGAATGAGTTTTGTGTTAGCTGAATGAGTCATTGAAATATTCGAATGGCCTTTGTATTGTATCATCTAGCATTCGAATGAAAATTTTTGTCATTCGAATGATCCTTGTGTATTCCATTCATCTCATTCGAATGGGGTACTGTACCATTCAAATGCCCTTGAAATCTCAGGTTATAATGTTTGAATTCTGCCAAATTCATTCGAATGAATTTTGTAGACATTCGAATGGGACTAGGGTGCAAACCATTCACACCCAAATTTTCATACACTACATTCCATTTGGTAACCAATATTACAAGAAACTCTAAAGTTAAGCGTGCTTGGGTGAGGGCAGTGATAGGATGGGTGAGCTCCTGGGAAGTCTTCATGTTGCACCTTCAAAAATTAATAAATAAATATCAATAAATTTGGTATTTCAAGGGAAAATACAAGTAATGTGGGATTCCAATATTAGTAAATACAACTTGTGCATTTCATAATCTTGTGTGAAGTTATGATGTGGTTGCATGTGCGTACATCTTGCATGAGCATGGAGCATGTTATTATGTGGAGCACGTCATATTGTGTGTTAGCATGTATATGAGCATTGCATTACAGTAGTGCGTGCCAGGTGGCTAGTCGCAAGGATCCCACTAGTTTCAGTTACAATTCTGTGTATGTGTTGCTCGCCTGGTGATGACTAGGGGCTAGGGGCATATTGCCCACAATATATGCTTACAGCTTTTATGTTTGTAAGATTTAGATCAGTCAGGTATGTATTACAGTCATGTGGGCCTATGAGGCAAAGTTGCGTACCTACATTTATTTTACAGTTTATGTGCATTGCATCTCATAAATGCAACCTTACAACAATTATTATATCTCTTAGTACAATGACGGTTAGTATTTTTATGAGTATCGATATTTCTCGATTTACCTTCAATTATTCTTTCCAACTTATTACTTACTGAGTTTTGTAGCTCACCTTGTACTCTTCACCATTTCAGAACCTAGCAAGGGGGTACCAAATGTGGGGCCTAGTAGCAGTGGTCAGTAGTGTGTGTACGTGGAGCTACTCAATATCAAAGATGTCTAGGAGTTTTGTTAGTTTTATAGTGTCTTGTTAGTTTAGGATTAATTTATATTTCAGATGAGGGATTTTCCCTTAGACAGAGTTTATGGTTTTCAATTTATTTGACTCAGAGTTTTTATTTCAGTTTGATTGAGATGTTCAGTTATAGTATCAGATTTCAGTTTATCAGAGTCTTATTTGATTTTATCTAGTTTTCCCATAGCACCTTTTCTCGGGCAGTTCTAAGAGAGGGGGTGTTACAATCCCAACCCATAAAGCCATATCTCTGGCCATCACATGAGCATATGTGATATATATATATATATAGCTTGGTTGCTACTCACACAAACATACATGATGTACATATATATATATATATGTACACATATATCATATGGAGAGAAACAGAAAGAGAGAGAGAGAGAGAGATGCCTTGTAACACCCTATATTTTGTAGTGTTAAGTAAGTTCGGCTTGAGTAAATAGCACATTTCAAGGGATTATCAAAGTCTTGAGATAAAAGTGGAGTTTCTGAACTAGGGGTAAAATCGTAAATACTGAAGTTTGGATAAAAGTATAATTATCTAAAACTTTGGGGTATTAGCTTAATAAATTCCTTCTCCGAGGATACAAGTGCAATTAAAAAATAGCTCGGTGACCAAGTTAAAAAGGGTCTATGTAACACCCCAATTTTCTTGAGCACGTTATAACTTAGGATTTCGGGAATATAAAAATTTTTCATATAACAATCGCTGCCATACATCACACAAATTCCCAAAAACCCTAATTTTCACCTTCTTAGTTTAACAAACCCAATATTAAATAGCTAAGACAGGTGTTAAAATTTCAAATGCGGAAGCTAGATCAAACCTGATATGGTTCACAACCATAATGCTTTATTTATCATAAAATTGTTCAAGATGTCTACAAAATGTATTACATCATCTCTCGCAAATGATAACTGAACATCTTAAACATATCCAAAATTATATAGGTTCGCACATAAGCAAAAATATGCTAAACATACAGCAACAGCAAATTAAGTTTATTCTTCAGCTACCTCATTTCCTTTAGAGCCGCTCGTCGAATCTAGAACGTTTGAATATTCTAGGGACATAGTCCAATTAGAAGATGAATCTTTTAGTGAGAAACTCCAAAAACAATTTATATCGATGCATGATCAGGCATAAAATGTATGAGAAGACAACGAGAACTACTTCGAAGTGCCTGGTGAACATGTTAGCCTCTTCCAACGAGAGCTTTCTCAATGGCGCACGCATAGCGCTTCTCGGGAGGTCCCTAACCATGTCACTTCGGCTCGACCTCATAGCACTCATGCAAGCACCACATCCGTTATCCCTTAGGCTCACGGTCTTCCTTACGAGAGCTTTCTCGATGGCGCACGCATAGCGCCTCTCGGGGGATATCCGACTTTTGCCCTCGGCCAAAAAAAAATAGGTACAACAGTATGGCCACGTGAATTTTATAAATGCAACACTTAAAAAGCCAATAGCATATATTTTTCAGAAAATACATTTCATATATGCGACATGATTTCACGTAAGAGAATAACAAGAGTTTATGTGTAAGAACTTCACAAAACACGTCTCATGCAATATAAGTCTCTCATAAGAGAATAAAAAATAAGATTTGAAGTATAGGAGTCTCACCTTGTTGGTTTATCTCTTCGACGGTATAATTTCATAGCAAACGGCCTAGGTTTCTGTAGAAAATATGCGTTTTGTTAAACCTAACCTTAAATATTTTTACATAGGGTTGAAGGGTATTAAATTAGGGGTATAACTAAAAAATTTGAAGGAAAATAGACCCCTCACGTTCCCTCACGCACCCCAAGAAGGTCGACCACGCGCCTTCACTCGCAGCCTTTTTCCGGTGCGTGTAACTCATGCGCGGGTACCAGAATCCGAACAGCAACGCCTCATTTTCGTATTTCGGCCATATCTCCCTCGTTTTAACTCTGATTTGACCCCCGTTTGAACCTACGCAACCCTCTCTTCCCCCTCTATAGGATTATCAAAAAAAAATCGGACTTATCTCACTTTTTTGCTGACTAATTTTGGCAAATTCTGATGAAAACCCATAACTCCGACGAGGCTCGTTCTCCGCCGCTTCTTCGCCGCTTTCTTCCGGCCTTCTTGCCAAACTCCCTTCTCTCTCTCTAGAGAAAGCTCCTCCTCTTAGAGTGATTCACTCCTCAAACTTGGTTGGAATGATTTGAGAAGAACCCATGGTGCCTTTTTATAGATTTCTCCAACCAATCACATTATGCCACTTGTCAAAATCTTAGCCATGGACTCCAAAGAATCAAAGCCATAATTGAGTGGCTTTTGAAATTCAAAACTAGAATGAATTGATCTTTTGAAATCCAAGCTAAAACCCCAAACTTCTTTCAAATAACACTTTGGCCCTTATTTCAAGTCCTCAACTTTAACATTTTACCACATAAGCTCTTAATTTTTATCCTTATTTCGTTTGGATAATTCTCTAATTACAATTACACCTTCAGACATCAAATTTATCGAGATATTTAAAATCTCAAAATTAATAACTTAAAATTACTCAATATATACGATTTTTCGGAAGCCCCTTACTATAATTCGGTCTTTTTAGACTACAACTTAGCTTAACCGAAAACCATTTCTGATTTGATTTCTTTCAGCGTCATAAATCTCACCTCGAGACGCTCGTCAAAAATATACCTTTAACCTTAGGTATCTAAGCTCTAGGGTACTCCCTGTGATTGATTCGGTCACTCGTTGTCAATTCAAACATATTTTCGATATTTTAAACTCACTTAAAATACATGGCATCTTCACAAAAATATGGGGTATTATAGTCTAAGTGCAATTACTTGAAAAGTCCAGGCCAAGGTATAATTCTTAAAACCTTTTTCCTATGAGCATTTGGGAGATTCAAGAAAAGCCTCATAATAACCTTAGAGATAAGGATAAAACCTCATAATAACTTTAGAGATAAGGATAAAGTCTTATGATGACTTTAGAGATAAGGATAAAGTCTCATAATAACTTTAGGGATAAGATAAATGTAACACCCGAGATTTTTAGACTCAAATATGATGTAATACTTGAGATTTCTAGATTCAAATACTTGAAGAAATAAGATATTTCAAAGGATTATGAAAGTCTTGAGATAAAAATTCAATTTTTGAGCCAGGGGCAAAATCGTAAATATGGTAGTTCGGGTAAAAGTGTAATTTACTTGAAATCTTGGGGTATTAGCGTAATTTATCTATTTTGGGGGGGGGGGCAAAATGTGCAATTAAAAATAGCCTGGGGATTAAGTTACAAGGGCCTAAGTGCAAATTATTTGAAAAGTTTGGGCTAAGGTGCAGTTCTTGAAACCTCAAAATATCTCAAACTAAGTAGTTAAAGTAACCAAATATATCTAACTAGTTAAAGGTGTAATGATGGGAAATGTAGAAAACCAATTAACCATGTGGGAGTAATGATGGGAAATGTAGAAAAATGAATTAAATCGTGTGAGATATAATGATGTAAGTGTTGAAAATGTAATTAAGCATGTGAGGCTCAAAATATCAAGGACACATGACAAGCTTCCATTGGTCTTTAGAAAGATAAGATAAGAACACATAGATAGAAATGATTATATGGGACACATGGCACCATTTGATAAGAACACATGGATAGAAATGATTATATAGGATATTTGGCAATGTGAACACTTGGAAGTCATGATGAGTCCCAAATAATTACATGACACGTGGCAAGTTATGATTTGTTGGGTAATTCTATAAATAGGACCTTTGGGTGAGTTTTGGGCATTCTAAATCAATCGAAGCTAAGTTTATGCCATATTGAGAGGTGTAAAGGTGAAGCCTTAAACATTCAAATCTCATCAAACCAAGTTGAGGTAAGTACACTATGAACTATTTATGATGTTTAAGCATGCTCATGAATCATGTTATGTGGTCCCTCATGTTATGTTTATGTTCATGCAAGTTACGGGACTGGGGTTTAGTAGCGCTACGCACGGAGGTTCTTACCCCTGCAAGTTGGTAGAACCTATCGCGTCCCCTCATGTTATACATTCATGTTTCAAGTTCATGTTATGTCATGTCATGTTTAAATACGTTGGATAGTTCTCTTGTACTGATTGAGATTTGCGTAATCTCACCCCTTATGTTTCCCCCCCCTAGGTAATCATGAATGAGGAGATCGGGACGTGGAGTGTGGTGGCGCTTAAAAAGAAAAAAAAAAGAATTTTCAATAATTGAATCTTGTTTCGCTCTTTTTGTTTTAGAAAGATTTTCAATATTAAACTCTTACGATATATGTACACTATTGCTACATCGTATGTCCTTAAAGCTTATATAAGTTTATGAAAAGGCCGAGACTCAATTTAAGGCTGGATTTCTCAATATGGATGCCATTGTTATAGAGCATATTTGCTAAGTTTTTTCTTTTTTCTATTGAAGCCATGTTTTCATTATCAAACGTTATATTTACCTAAAACATGTTTTGAATTCTATTATGTTTGAAACTTTACTTAAGTTTGCAAAAGTTTTGTTTCGCAAGTTTCTTATCTGCGTTAAACCTTGAAATTGATATGAATATTATTATTCTTAAGCATGTTCTAAGTTATGGGTGTCACATAGTGGTATCAGAGCAGGTTTTACTTTCCTATAGACTCAAATTGTTTTTAAAGAAAATTTTATGCTTTTAGTAAAATTTGTAAGGAAATTCTTTTAAGGAAACATGAAAATCCACCACGTCCCGTTCAAGTTTCTGATCTCCGGGTAAGTTATAAGAGTTGCTATGCTTATTCTTTGTGGGTACCATGCTTATACCTCACAGTTATTCTCATGCAAGCCATATCCTCCTCAACTATGCACTTATTCTCTCAAGCTATATTTATGAGCATATGTTGTTATATGTATGCGCACGTATGAAGCTCATGTTGGAATAAGTATGTGAGAGATATGATTCTTATTTGCCTTTAATTAGTATGTGTGTTTCGCTAGTGATATTGCTTCAAACTAAAGAGTTCATGATACGAAAATACTTATTAGGAAGGGCTTATTAGAATGAAAGCAATTAGGAATCAAGTCCATCAAGAAAAGCTTGCATAATGAATGGTAATTAAACATGAATCTATTGTTGAGTTTATTGATATGTGTGATCGCGCTAAGGGCTTTGTCACAAAGACCTAAACTGTCTAAGGCGAGCTTGGGACTTAACTGGTCCACTGACCCCCCTCCTTACCTGGAAGCTCTTTAGTTGTGTGTTATACATATTAGTAGACGAAACGATGTACTAACAAATCATAGTTAATACGAAGTTCCACAATAGTACTCTTTATCCTTAAGGACCCTACATTCAGGAATTAATTATTCTTTTTCACGTAAGGTTATGGAAACCTGTGCAAGAAGTGCCAATAATAAGGGTAAACAGCTGCCAAATTAGGCTAACGAAACCAACAATCTCAATGGGCAGTTCATGCAGTTCATTGATGCCATTCGCAACATGACGCCACTTACCACACCACCAATTGCACCTCCCCAAGAAAACCCAAGAAACAATGCTACCTTGGTAGAGCAATTTTGGAAGCTTCAACCTCCAACTTTTGAGGGTGGGTAGGACCCTCTGGTAGCTAAAGATTGGATAGCAGCAATTGAACGAAGCTTTAACCTCATAGATTGTCCAGACCCTAGGAAGGTAACTTGCGCTACATATATGTTACAACATGGAGCAAGGCATTGGTGGGATTCTACTGTCAGATCCAGACCCCAGGGACATGTGTGGACCTGGGATTAGTTCAAGGAACTTTTTCTTAAGAAGTATTACTCCGCCAACATTCATAACCAGAAGGAAGTAGAGTTCCTCATGTTGAAACAAGGTAGCATGACCTTGATTGAGTACGAAAGACAGTTTGATGAGCTATCATGATTTGCCCCAACCTTAGTGGATATAGAACAAAAATGGGCAAGGCGCTTTGAACAAGGGTTGAGAGATGATTTACGATAGGCAGTCTTAACTTTTGAGTTAGGCACGTACCATGAGGTGCTAGCTAAGGCTCAGCTAGCGAACTTTAGAGAAAGCTCCAGTAGCAATAACAAGCCATCACAATCTGGACCACCAGAAAAGCGTAAGTGGGAGGATAAAGGTAAAGGGAAGCAGGATTATTTGAAGAAGAATAAAGGAGGAGGTCCAACATCAGAAAATTACCAACTGAACCCAGTGTGTGGCAAATGTCAGAAGCGTCATTCGGGACTATGTCTCATGGGAACCGACGCATGCTATAATTGTGGAGAAATGGGTCATGGGGCCAGATTCTGTCCCAAGGGTCAGCTAAAGAAACAACAACAATAACAACCATATCAATAGAAGCTAGGAAATCCCCCCAAGGGTCAAGCTAGGGTGTATGCACTCACAGGACAGGAGAAGGATCAAGATCATAACGTGTTAGCAGGTAACATCCTTATCTCTAGAGTACTTGCTTATATTTTGTTTGATTCTAGTTCTACCCATTCTTTTATATCCCCTAAGTTTGCCAGCAAACTTAATGCACATGTGGAACATGTAAGTACTCCCTTAGGAGTAGCGATACCCTCAGGAGGTATAATAAGCACGAATCATGTAGTAAGAACAGCTAAGGTGGAGGTCGAGGGAAAGTTTTTAGAAACAACCTTATATGTCTTAGATATACAAGAATTTGACATGATTTTGGGAATGGATTGGCTTTCCAAGCACCATGCAACCATTTTATGCTTCGAAAAGGAAATAGTTTGTAAGTATCCTGAAGGGGTGGAACTTTGCCTTTCAGTGGCTGAGACGAAACACCTTCCCTGTTTCATTTCAGTATTAAAAATCAAGAAACTATTACAGTCAGAAGGATGTATTGGATTCTTAATGTCAGTGGTGGTTAAGGGAGGAAAAGAATTAATAGTGAATGACGTTAAAGTAGTAAAGGACTTTCCAGAGGTTTTCCCTGATGACCTGACTGAAATGCCACCAGAACGAGAAGTAGAGTTCACTATTTATCTAGTGCTCGGTTCCGCACCTATTTCTAAAGCTCCTTATAGGATGGCACCAAAAGAGCTACACGAGTTGAAAACCCAGTTAGAGGAACTATTGGGGAAAGGATTTATTTGACCAAGTGTATCCCCCTGGGGAGTACCGGTATTATTCGTCAAGAAGAAAGACGGATCAATGAGGATGTGCATTGATTATCGAGAATTGAATAAGATTACTATTAAGAACAAGTATCCTCTTCCCAGAATCGAGGACTTATTTGATCAGTTACTAGGTGCACTAGTATTCTCAAAGATTGATCAAAGGTTAGGATATCACCAGTTGAGGATCAAATCTAGTGACATCTCAAAGACAACTTTCAGAACTCGGTATGGTCATTATGAATTTTTGGTCATGCCCTTTGGCTTAACTAATGCGCCTGGAGTTTTTATGGACCTAATGAATCGAATTTTCTATAAGTACTTGGATAAATTTATCATTGTCTTTATCGATGATATCTTGGTGTACTCTCCAAGTGAAGAAGAACATGAAAAGCATTTGAGGGTTGTTTTAGGGATCTTGAAGGAAAAGAAGCTATTTGCAAAGTTCAAGAAGTGCGAGTTTTGGTTGGAGCGGGTGGTATTCCTTGGGCATGTTGTCACAGCTCAAGGAATAGAAGTGGACCCTAGCAAGGTAGAAGCAGTGTTGAATTGGTCAAGACCAACCAATGAAAATAAGGTCCGCAACTTTTTGGGTTTAGTTGGATACTACAGGAGGTTCATCGAAGGGTTCTCCAAATTGGCAGGGCCTTTGACACAGCTGACTCGCAAAGGTACTAAGTATGAATGGACAGAGAAATGTGAAACTAGTTTTGAAGAATTAAAGAAGAGGCTGGTCAACGCGCCAGTATTAACTATTCCTGAAGGGTCAGAAGGTTTTGTTATTTATAGTGATGTGTCCAAACAAGGAATTAGATGCATATTGATGCAAAAAGGTAAGGTAGTTGCGTATGCATCAAGGCAGTTGAAGCCTTATGAGCAAAACTATCCTACACATGACCTAGAACTTGCTGCAGTAGTGCATGCCTTGAAAATCTGGAGACACTATCTATACAGAGGTAAATGCGATATCTATACCGATCATAAGAGCCTTAAGTACATCTTCACACAGAAAGAGTTGAATATGAGGTAAATGAGATGGCTGGAATTGGTAAAGGACTATGATTGTGAAATCCACTACCACCCCGGCAAAGCAAACATGGTGGTGGACCGCTTGAGTAGAAAGAAAATGGGCCAAGTAGCAGCTTTGACAGCACAAAAGCCTTTGTGGAAGGAGTTCAAGAGCTTAAGCCTCGAGATTGTCGCTACGCCATCTGATTCTAATGCTCGTATGGCAGCACTCTCTATCCGACCGACTCTACGTGACCGGATTAAGAGCCATCAGAAGGGAGACCAATTATTTGAGTACATCAAGGCTGAGGTTAATACTAAGAAGCGGAAGGACTTCACAATAGCTGGTGATGACATGATCTACTACCAAGGGCGACTGTATGTGCCAAACTTTGAGGAACTAAGGCAAGAAATTCTAGAAGAAGCCCACTCCACACCTTATTCTGTACATCCTAAAAGTACAAAGATGCATCGTGACCTAAAGGCAGTGTTTTGGTGGAGGAATATGAAAGAAGATATAGCTAAATTTGTTGAGAAATGTTTGATATGTTAGCAGGTGAAAGCTGAGCACCAACGACTAGTAGGGTTACTGCAACCATTGGAGGTTCCATAGTGGAAATGGGAACATGTGACGATAAACTTTGTTGTAGGATTTCCAAAATCAATAGCAGGACATAAGGCTATTTGGGTGATCGTGGATCGACTTACCAAATCAGCTCACTTCTTACCGGTTCGGATGACATTTACAATGGATCAGCTTGCACGACTGTATGTTAAGGAAATAGTAAGACTACATGGTGTTCCAGTTTCCATTGTATCGGATAGGGACCCGAGATTCACAACCAAATTTTTGAAGAGCTTACACAGAGCCATGGGAACCAAATTGAGTTTTGGTACAGCTTTTCATCCTCAGACAGATGGACAATCTGAAAGGACAATACAAACTTTAGATGATATGCTTCGTATTTGTACCCTAGAATTTGGTGGACATTGGGAGAAACATCTACCATTAATTGAATTCGCATACAACAATAGTCACCATGCATCTATTGGCATGGCACCCTATGAGGCGTTATATGGAAGGAAATGCAGATCACCTGTTCATTGGAATGAAGTGGGCGAGTGGAAGATTTTGGGTCCAGAGATTGTGGAATAAACTGTACAATCCATTGAAAAGATCAAGGATAGTATGAAGAAGGCTCAAGATAGACAGAAAAACTATGTAGATAAAAGAAAAGGGGATTTGGAGTTCGCCATCAGTGATAAGGTATTCTTAAAAGTTACACCCATAAAAGGAGTTTTATGGTTTGGGAAGAAAGGAAAGCTTAGACCTCGGTTTATAGGCCCATTTCAGATCCTGAAGCAAGTTGTGAATGTGGCTTACCAGCTAGCTTTACCACCAGAGCTTTCAACAGTACATGATGTTTTTCATGTATCAATGCTCAGAAAGTATGTCCCCGACCCAACCCATGTAATAAAGCATCAACCATTAGAGATACAACAATACCTGAAATATGAGGAGGCACCAATAAGCATTGTTACTCGGGAGGTACGAAGGCTTCGTAATAAAGATATACCATTGGTCAAGGTGTTATGGAAACATTATTCAGTTGAAGAAGCAACTTGGGAGCGCAAGGACCAGATGCGATCCAAATATCCCCAGCTATTTGATAATGAGAAGTAAGGTAAATTTTCGAGGATGAAAATTCTTTAGAAGGGTAGATTGTAACACCCAAAATTTTTAGACTCAAATATGATGTAATACTTGAGATTTCTAGATTCAAATACTTGAAGAAATACGATATTTCAAAGGATTATGAAAGTCTTGAGATAAAAATTCAATTTTTGAGCCAGGGGCAAAATTGTAAATATGGTAGTTCGGGTAAAAGTGTAATTTACCTGAAATCTTGGGGTATTAACGTAATTTATCCATTTTGGGGGGCCAAAATGTGCAATTAAAAATAACCTGGGGACTAAGGTTCAAGGGCCTAAGTGCAAATTATTCGAAAAATTTGGGCCAAGGTGCAGTTCTTGAAACCTCAAAATATCTCAAACTAAGTAGTTAAAGTAACCAAATATATCTAACTAGTTAAAGGTGTAATGATGGGAAATGTAGAAAACCAATTAACCATGTGGGAGTAATGATGGGAAATGTAGAAAAATGAATTAAATCGTGTGAGATGTAATGATGGAAGTGTTGAAAATGTAATTAAGCATGTGAGGCTCAAAATATCAAGGACACATGGCAAGCTTCCATTGGTCATTAGAAAGATAAGATAAGAACACGTGGATAGAAATGATTATATGGGACACATGGCACCATTTGATAAGAACACATGGATAGAAATGATTATATAGGATATTTGGCAATGTGAACACTTGGAAGTCATGATGAGTCCCAAATAATTACATGACACGTGGCAAGTTATGATTTGTTGGGTAATTCTATAAATGGGACCTTTGGGTGAGTTTTGGGCATTCCAAATCAATCGAAGCTAAGTTTATGCCATATTGAGAGGTGTAAAGGTGAAGCCTTAAACATTCAAATCTCATCAAACCAAGTTGAGGTAAGTACACTATGAACTATTTATGATGTTTAAGCATGCTCATGAATCATGTTATGTGGTCCCTCATGTTATGTTTATGCTCATGCAAGTTATGGGATCGGGGTTTAGTAGCGCTACGCACAGAGATTCTTAACCCTGCAAGTTGGTAGAACCTATCGTATCCCCTCATGTTATACATTCATGTTTCAAGCTCATGTCATGTCATGTTTAAATACGTTGGATAGTTCTCTTGTACTTACTAAGATTTGCGTAATCTCACCCCTTATGTTTTCCCCCTCCCCTCCAGGTAATCATGAATGAGGAGATCGGGATCTGGACGTGGAGCGTGGTGGCGCTTGAAAAGAAAAAAAAAGAATTTTCAATAATTGAATCTTGTTTCGCTCTTTTTGTTTTAGAAAAATTTTCAATATTAAACTCTTACGATATATGTACACTATTGCTACATCGTATGTCCTTAAAGCTTATATAAGTTTATGAAAAGGCTAAGACTCAATTTAAGGCTGGATTTCTCAATATGGATGCCATTGTTATAGAGCATATTTGCTAAGTTTTTTCTTTTTTCTATTAAAGCCATGTTTTCATTATCAAACGTTATATTTACCTAAAACATGTTTTGAATTCTATTATGTTTGAAACTTTACTTAAGTTTGCAAAAGTTTTGTTTCACAAGTTTCTTGTCTGCGCTAAACCTTGAAATTGATATGAATATTATTATTCTTAAGCATGTTCTAAGTTATGGGTGTCACAATAAAGGCTCATGATGACTTTAGAGATAAGGATAAAGTCTCATGATGAGTTTAGAGATAAGATGAAGGCTCATAATGACTTTAGAGATAAGGATGAAGCTAGATGATAACTTTAGAGATAACGATAAAGCCTCATGATAACATTAGAGATAAAGATGAAGCCTCATGATGACTTTAAGGATAAGAGTTGGATAAGATTTGATTGGTTATGATTTGATTTGGATAAAGATTTTATTTGATTTGAGTAAGATTTGATTTGAATAAGAATGATTGTAGAAAATTTTAGAAGATTTGAAATGATTAGAGAATATTTTAGAAAATTTGAAATGATTTGGAATAATTGGAGAAAATTTTAGAAGATTTGAAATGATTGGAATATCTTGGAAGATTTGGAAAAGATTTAAAATTATTAAGAAATATTTTAATATAATGTAACTTACTTGTTGGCCAAGTTTCAAAGCCTATAAATATGGTGTTCATGGCTAAGGGTTTTCTCATTCAAAGTTGTGATAAATTCGTGCTGGACGAGAGTGCTTCAGGTTTAGTGGATAGAGGGTTTTTAAAGCATACACGAGGCATCACACACAATGAGCACTTAGGCAGCGTGTGAGGGCTTGTAAAGAGTTAGTTTGGTCAAAAGACTTAAGGAG
The DNA here is from genome assembly GCF_014633365.1 of Diospyros lotus. Lineage (NCBI taxonomy): Eukaryota > Viridiplantae > Streptophyta > Magnoliopsida > Ericales > Ebenaceae > Diospyros > Diospyros lotus. The sequence continues at coordinate 38,122,129 of NC_068343.1, read as the reverse complement.
TTGCAGAAAATTGAGGTTAGGCACAAGATTTGAGGTTTCGTTCAAGATGAGAGTTCTTACCCCAAATTTGATTTATTGTGAGTGTTCTTACCTAAAACTTAGTTTATTGTGGGCAGTTTGACCCAAAACTTATTTTGGTTTCATGGTAATGGTTTTGTTGTATGTGAATGGTTTAACTTGTGGAAGGTTGTTTTCATGTGGGAGGTTCATCCCAAAATATTTTATACATGTGCATTGAGTTTTGTGTGATAAACTGTGTACATTAAAATGTTGCTTTATATATGATGCATCAAATCATGGTATGAGGTACTGACATATTTGTGTGTTGTCCATGTGGGATATGGGTTGTTAACCTATGTTGTGGAACTTGAGTGATAACGCTCGGGATGTGTGCTAAGGATTAATGCTATGTGACTGACTTGGGACGGGGCTGAGACAGACTTCACCCTATGGTACTCAAGTGGCGTGGCTGAGAGTGGACACCACCCAAGTTCATTTGAGAAATAACATTATTGCCTATGTGGACGTTGATTCCGGGGATAGTGTTGATCATCTCGTGGCCAGGGTTGAGTTGAGATTTGGAATGCTTTTGAGTGGGAGCGTAATGCCTAACATGATATAGGGGTGATACCCGGGTTCATGCATTGAGGTTGTTCCTCTTAAGCAAGATTGTGTTATGCCAATATGTCGATGTGGTTATGTTGCCTCTAGAGAGATTCCTCTTTTCCCGTGGTAGAGGTTAAGTGTTGTGTGGGATTCTCTTGGACTGGGGCTTGTCAGGATTCTCTTTGAACTCTCACTTAGATGATTCAACATCTAATTTGGACTATGTCCCTGAAATATTCAAATATTCTAGATGAAAGCAGCGGCACCAAGGGGAAAGGAGTTATTGAGATGTAGCTGTTATTTACATAGGTGATTTTTATCATGTTTCTATTGTTATGGTTAAGAGATGTGTACTTATGTATTACGTTTTGATGATGTCATGTTAAGCAATGATACAATTTCAATATTATGAATAAAAGAATTACGATTATCTATCATTTAAGGATTTGATCTAGCTTCCGCATTTGTGATGATTTTCCTATCTTAGATTATCGATTCTTATTTTGGTATGCTTAGAAGGTATAACGAGATTGTTGGGGAATGATTTGTGTGGAATTTATGTTGGAAAAAAATATATCTCTGAAATCTTACTTTTTCTAACGCCCTTAGGTAAAGCGGGATGTTACATGCCTCTCGGGAAGAAGCCTTCCCTAGAAAAGATGACCGTCGCGGAGAGACGGCTTATCAAGAGAAGCCAAGCACCCCTGAGAGGGCTCTTTAGAAGAAACCCTCCCCAGATAAGCCATCGCTGTCGAAAGGCGGCCTTACCTCACCAAGAGAACCCACCACTGCAAACGCCTTGCTGAGGGCCACCGAGAGGGCTGCAGCCCTCTCCGAGAAGACCGTTGTTGCTACCAAAGGGAATGGCTCATCTTTCTGAGAGAGATTGTCGAGAGGGGAAGGCTTATCGAGAAAGGGTTGCAGCGGCAAGGGGAAGTCTTCTCTGAGAGGCTGCCACAGAGAAAGGGAGAGAGCTGTCTAAGGGGCTTTAAGTCTCTCCGAGGGAGAGGCTTTCTAGAGGAAGAATCCTCTATGAGAGAGGACAATCTCTCTTGGAGAGAGCCTCCAGAGAGCTTCCCAACTGCCCTTTTTAACGAAGAATATGACCCTTTTATAGCCATTTCTTTCTTTGGACCAAATTGCCCATCAAGCTTAGCCTACTTACCCTTTTGTCATTAGCAATGCTTCCTTAGTCCACTCATGGTTTCTTCTTGGGAAACGCATCATGGCTCGAGACCATTTTTGGGATTCGCTTGCCTAGGTCTATTAACCAAAATACCCATATGTGCCTAATGACCGAAATACCCTTAAGTACATGCTTGGGAATTTCGTGGCACAACAACCTTGAAGCATTTTCGGGTAGAATAAAGGTCCTATGTGGGCACAGGGACAAAATTGGTCTTATCGAGTAACCCTTGGTTATTAATTTCGAAGAAATCAAGAATTTAAGTGGCTTAAGGGTAATTAATTTAAGGCCTTAGAGGGTCTAAGTGCAAATAATAGTTCCTCAAGTGAAATTAATGAGAAGTTGGAATGGGGTAATTGTGTAATATACATATATATATACATATATGTGGCTTGGGGGCCAAGTGAACTATAGTGAGTAGCTAAATTAAATTTGAATTTCATTTCTTCTCTTAGCAGAGAACATGGCCGAGACAGAGAAAGGGAGAGGCAGAGAGCTTGGGCTAATCGTGAGAGGGATTTGGTGGATGGTGGTTGTGGTCGGCCTGAAGTAGCAACTAGTGGCGGCTTGAAGGGATAGCAAGCATACGACCGTTGGTGGCTGAAAGTGGCTGTAGCTGGGGAGGTCGTGCGGAGCTAGAGCAGCATCTTGGCCAGCGTGGGAGACCGGCAACAGGAACAGGGAGTGTCTGATGGTCGCAATGGTGAGCTGTGGCCAAGGGCATGGTGGTTTGAGGCCAGGCAGCGACGATCGTGTTATGCATAGGCCGATTGCACGCAGGGATGTCGATTGTGGAGGTAGTAATCAATGACGGTAGTCATGCAGTGGTAGTCGGCGGCGGTGTCGACAGTAGTGGTGGCTAGCAGTGGCTGGTGGTGCAGTTGCACGCAGGCAGCATGCATGGGGGAAGAAGGTTGAAGAAGATGGAGGAAAAAATAAGAAAAGAAATAAAAAAAATTGGAAAAAATGAGAAAATTAGGGGAAAATGTCAAAAAATTCAAGAAAACTTGGAAAAAAATTTAGAAATTAATTTGGGGCTCGAGGGGTGTGCCAGAGGCTCGGAGACGAAATCTAGGCATAGGATGGTAGCCAAGGAGACAACGCTAGTAAGGGTGTTTGGCTAGATTTCTCCTCTCAATTGGTTAAGGTAAATGAATTTAATTCTTTCCGAGTTATTTACATTATATGAGATAATGTAGAATAAGCATTGGTTAGATTAAACCATTGGATATGGCAAAAACATAAGCGTTAGTTTAAATTTCTAATGGAGTTGGATTTTTGTGTGATTGCATCTAGGTTCAACCGAGGGGGCGGTGATCCTAGAAGAGTTCGAAGTTCAACCGAGCGTTCTCGGTCTTAGGAGAAGAGGCTTCAAACCAAGGGACGGCCCCAAGGGTAGCGGCCTTGCGAATGTCTGGTAAAATCGATAAATATATTTTGTGTGCAGTTGTGTGTTATGCATGTTCTATAGGTGGTCTAGTGGAGTCCTATGGCCATAGGAGAGACTAGATGCATGCTAGGGATAATATGTGAGGGTAATGCCTCGAACAGGTGGGTTTGGAGGGCACTGATGCCTCGCCATTAACGCATACTCACTTGTCACTACATCTCATATATTATCTTGTTTACATTGATTTGCACCCTTATTGAGTCTTTATGACTCGTGAGATTTTACCTCGTGTTATAGATTTTGCAAGTCTAAATGGAAGCAGGGATAATGTCGAGTTTGTATGTTGTCTTGTTGCCCGATTTTGTATGTTGTATTTATCCCTGTATATATACATGTGTTGAATGTATATGTTGTTGGATATTAGACAGTATCTAGTTAGTTGTAATCAACGTTGTGTATGTGTGATTATGCCGATTTCTTTTTTATATGTGGCTTTGGTTTGGGTGAACCAAGATGGCGATTGTGTAAGGATCGAAAATGAATTTCCTAATCGTGAGAGGGATTTGGTGGATGGTGGTTGCGGCCAGTGGCGGCTTGAAGGGATAGCAGGCGTACGGCTGTTAGTGGTTGCAGCTGGGAAGGTCGGGCAAAGCTGGAGCAGTAGCTTGGTCGGTGTGGGAGGTCGGCAGTAGCAGTAGGAAGTGTCCAATGGCGATAATGGTGAGTCGTGGCCAAGGGCATGGTGGTTCGAGGCCAGGCAGCAACGGCAGTGCTGTGCATAGGCCGATTGCACGCTAGGATGTCGATTGTGGAGGTAACAGTCAATGGCACTAGTCGTGCGGTGGCAGTCGGCGGCGGAGCTGACAGTAGCGGTGGTCGGTGGTGTAACACCCCAAATTTCTTGAGCGTGTTATAACTTAAGATTTCAGGAATATAAAAATTTTTCATATAACAATAGCTGTCATACATCACACAATATCCCAAAAATCCAAATTTACACCTTCTCAGCTTAACAAACCCAATAATCGAATAGCTAAGACAGGCGTTAAAATCTTGAATGCAAAAGATAGATCGAACCTGATATGGTTCACAACCATAATACTTTATTTATCATAAAATTGTTCAAAACGTTTACAAAATGAATTACATGGACATCATCTCTCGTAAGATATAACTGAACGTCTTAAACATATCCAAGACATACATAGGTTAGCATATAAATGAAAATATTCTAAACATGCTATAGACAGCAAATTAAACTTATTCTTCGGCTACCTCCTTTCCTTTAGAGCCGCTCGTCGAACCTGGAACGTTTGAATATTCCAGGGACATAGTCCAATTAGAAGATGAATCTTCTAGTGAGAAACTCCAACAACAGTTTATATCGATGCATGATCAGGTATAAAATGTATGAGGAAACAACGAGAACTACTCCGAAGTGCCTCGTGAACACGTTAGCCTCCTCCAACGAGAGCTTTCTCAATGGCGCACGCATAGCGCCTCTCGGGAGGTCCCTAACCATGTCACTTTGGCCCGACTTCATAGCACTCATGCAAGCACCACATCCGTTGTTCCTTAAGCTCACGGTCTTCCCCACGAGAGCTTTCTCGATGGCGCATGCATAGCGCCTCTCGGGGGATATCCGACTTTTGCCCTCGGCCAACAACAGATAGGTACAACAGTATGGCCACACGAATTTTATAAATGCAACAGTTAAAAAGTCAATAGCATATAATTTTCAGAAAAATACATTTCATATATGCATCATGATTTCACGTAAGAGAATAACATGCGTTTATGTGTAAGAACTTCATGAAACACGTCTCATGTAATAGAAGTCTCTCATAAGAGAATAAAAATAGGATTTGGAGTATAGGAGTCTCACGGAGTCTCACCTTGTTGAGTTATCTCTTCGACGATATAATTTTACAACAAATGGCCTAGGTTTCTGCAGAAAATATGTGTTTTGGTAAATCTAACCTCAAATATTTTTATATAGAGTTGAAGGGTATTAAAGTAGGGGTATAATTGAAAATTTTCATGTAAAAAGGACCTCTCACGCGCCCTCACGCGCCCCAAGAATTCTGGACACGCCCCCCCACGCGCAACCATTATCCGGCGCGTGTAACTCACGCGCAGGCACCAGATTCCGAACAGCAATGTGTCGGTTTGGTATTTCGGCCATATCTCCCTCGTTTTAATTCCGATTCGACCCCCGTTTGAACCTACGCAACCCTATCTTCCCCCTCTACAAGATTATCAAAAAAAATTGGACTTACCTTGCCTTTTTACTGACTGATTTTGGTGAATTCCAGCGAAGACCCGCAACTCCGACGAGGCTCGTTCTCCGCCGCTTCTTCGCCGCTTTCTTCCCGCCTTCTTGCCGAACCTCCTTCTCTCTCTCTAGAGTAAGCTCCTCCTCTTAGAGTGCTTCACTCCTCAAATTTGTTTGGAATGGTTTGAGAGCAACTCAAGGTGCCTATTTATAGAATCCTTCAACCAATGGTGTTATGCCACTTGTCACAATCTTAGCCATGGACTCCAAAGACTCAAAGCCATAATTGAGTGGCTTTTGAAATCCAAAACTAGAATTAATCCATCTTTTGAAATCCAAGCTAAAACCCTAAACTTCTTTCAAATAACACTTTGGCCCATATTTCAAGTTTTCAACTTTAACATTTCACCACCTAAGCTCATAATTTCATCATTCTTTCATTTAGATAATTTCTCTAATTAGAATTATACCCTCAAACATCAAATTTATCGAGATACTTAAAATCCCAGAATTATTAACTCAAAATTACTCAATATATATGATTTTTCGGAAGCCCCTTACCATTATTCGGTATTTTTAGGTTATAACTTAGCTTAACCGAAAACCATTTCTGATTTGATTTCTTTCAGTGCAATAAGTCTCACCTCGAGACGCTCGTTAAAATTATACCTTTGTCCTTAGGTATCTAAGCTCTAGGGCACTCCCTGCGACTGATTCGGTCACTTGTTGCCATTTCAAACATATTTTTCGGTATTTTAACTCACTTATAATACGTGGCAATTTCACAAAAATATAGGGTGTTATAGGTGGTGCAGCTGCGCACAAGCAGCATGCATGAGGGAAGAAGGTTGAAGAAGATGGAGGAAAAAATAAGAAAAGAAAAAGGAAAAAAGAAATAAGAAAAATTTGGAAAAAAAATGAGAAAATGTCAAAAAATTCAAGAAAACTTAGGAAAAAATTAGAAATTAATTTGGGGCTCGAGGGGCGTGCCAGAGGCTCGAAGATGAAATCTGAGCGCAAGATGGTAGCCAAGGAGGCAACGCCAGTGTGGGTGTTTGGCTAGATTTCTCCTCTCGATTGGTTAAGGTAAATGAATTTAATTCTTTTCGAGTTATTTACATTATATGAGATAATGTAGAATAAGCGTTGGTTAGATTAAACCATTGGATATGGCAAAAACATAGGCGCTAGTTTAAATTTTTGACTGAGTTGAATTTTTGTATGATTGCATCTAGGTTCAACCGAGGGGACAGTGATCCTAGAAGAGTTCGAAGTTCAATTGAGCGTTCTCGCTCTTGGCAGAAGAGGCTTCGAGCCAGGTAAGGGATAACCCCAAGGATGGTGGCCTTGCGAATGTCTGGTAAAATCAATAAATATATTTTGTGTTCAGTTGTGTGTTATGTATGTTCTATAGGTGGTCTAGTGAAATCCTATAGCAATATGAGAGACTACATGCATGCGATAATATGTGAGGGTAATGCCTCGAACAAGTGAGTTCGGAGGGCAGTGATACCTCACCATTCATGTATACTCACTAGTCACTACATCTCGTATATTATCTTGTTTACATTCATTTACACCCTTACTGAGTCTTTATGACTCATGAGGTTTTACCTCGTGTTATAGATTTTGCAAGTCCAAATGGAAGCACAGATAATGTCGGGAGGATGAAGTGGCGACTAGCGTTGTTGCCCAAGTTTGTATGTTGTATTTATTCCTATATATATACATGTGTGTTGAATGTATATGTTGTTGAACATTAGACGGTATCTAGTTGGTTGTAATCAACGTTATGTTTGTGTGATTATGCCGATTTCTTGTTGTATGTGGCTTTGGTTTGGGTGAACTAAGATTGCAATTATGTAAGGATCGAAAATGAATTTCCTATAAATCCCCAGTACTCAGCAAATTTGTAATATGTTATTTTATGCCTGGGTCACCTTTGTCTTATTGTGAAACAAGCTGAAGAAAGGTGAAGCTTACTTCCATTTCGGGTCCTATTCCATTGTACTTCCTTTCATGTTTGGGAACTGATTCCTTGAGTGGAGCGAAGAGAATGACGAAGTCTAATCCCCACCTAGGGCGTTTCTTGTTGAAACATAGTATATCTCTTCAATTGTGGTTTGATGTGTGAGTAATCCGACCGATTATTCATTGGTGGCGCCTGTAGGTGGGAGTGGGTCATCACAAATAACACTTATATTACTTGATTGAAGTATTTTCAACTCTTTACTTGAATATATTAGGCATTTACTCAATTAACCCTTAAAGAATTAAAGACATACTCTATTGCACTAAAAATATTCATGTATTACTCAATTAATCCACTAAGGCAGTCGAGTATGACGACTTGTCACCCAACTCATTCTTTCCCTACACGAATAATCGTAAGCTAAAAAATTGATCTACTTGAGTACCTGTGTGATGTTTTGAAAGTCAATTAAAATTAACTTTCCTAATCAGATTCATTTGATTATCAGAAAGCTTTACTCGAGTAGATTAATATGTTACTCAATTGACATAGGAGTTTTCTTAATTATTAAATTCATTAAAGTTTTGTCTAAGATTTTAGGTTAAAGGCATACACAGCCTCTTTAACCATTTTGCCCCTCAAACTTAAGGAGATGACTTATTAGCCCCCCTTACTTTCAATTTTGAACTTGTTAGACGCCTGGATCATTATGCGAGTTACACAAATGATTGAGGTGCATGCAACATCATTTTCTTCTTCCTCTTTCCCATCCTTCCTCGTTGTCAGAGAGCTCATGCCTTCTGACTGACCCTGGTTCCTCTTTTCTTCCCTTCCTCTATTTGTGATCGCTGCCTCTCTCTTATTCTCATTATTTCTCTCTATTAATGGTCACTAGCAGCGTGCAATCCAACCCCTAGTCTCGCTCTCGCTCTCTCTCTATCTGTCGGTGGTCGTCAACGGCGTGGGAAGCATTAATCGGGGTCGTAGGACCCATTGATATCAGGGGATGGGTGGGCGGCGACATGGGAGGTGTCAATCGAGGTCGGGGGGCTAGCTGCGTGGGAGGGGAGCGATCAGTCGTTGGCTCGCCTTCCTTGTGCTGGTGGCCTATAACGACGTCGATTGTGGTTGGGGGTGGTTGGCGTTAGCAGCGACTGTTCGCCGCGGTCGTCTTTCGACATCGATTGGGGTTGTTGGAGGCTGTTGCACCCTCATCGCTGTCTTCAGATAGTTGTTGGCTGCGTCATCCAACCATTGGCCAGTCACCGGCCCTCTTCATCTCTTTTAGTAGCGACACATGTGGAGCGCTCTCATTGACCTAGTCAATGTGGGGCCTCGTCAGACCACGTGTGTAATACACACAATATTTTCTGAACCGAGGTATGTAATTATTATAAAATTAATAATTGAAAGACATAGTAAGTTAAAAATTTAAAGTTGAGGGGGTCAATAGGTCTCCCCTCAAGTGTAGGGGGTAAAATGGTTAAATGGTGGAAGTTGAGGGGTTAGGTATGCCTTTAACCAATATTTTATGTTCGCCAAAGCATAACTCAATACTTCTTAAAACTTTAAAATAAATTCCCTAACAAATAAATTTATTATTGCATTCAAGCAACAGCTTAAATAAAACCTATAATTAAGCGATTTTGTTTGTCTAATTGATTTCATAGGATGAAATGTTTTCTATTTCTTATTTGGTTTGGAGAATAGAAGAGAAATGGGACTACTACTAAGAAAGAAAGTATAACTCAATACTTCTAACCCTTTGTTTTTCTTTTTTCCTTACAAAATTCTTAAAACTTTAAAATAATTCTTTAACAAAAAAATTTATCATTACCTTCAAGCAACAACTTAAATAAAACCTATAATTAAGCCATTTTGTTTGCCTGAATGATTTCATAGGATAAAATATTTTTTTATTTCTTATTTGGTTTGGAGAATAGAAGAGAAATGGGATTACTACCGAGAAAGGAAGCATGACATGTGCAACTAATTATATTTTCTCATTCATATGTAAGAAAGAAGAGAAAAGAGAAAAATAGAGAATTCACATGAATGAATGATGATAGTGGGCCACAAGAAAATCGATGGCTGCTTCCCTTTTTTGATTCATAATAATATGAGTTTGGAGGTGAAAATAATAGCACAATCATTAAATTAATTCTCTAATTTATTGTTGTTCGTTTATTTGCATTATTATGTTGGAAGTATTATACTTTAATACTTTATTATTAAATATAATTATACTTTTGTGATGTCGGTTGTATTCATGATAAAAAAAAAAAGAAAATAGTAAGGATTCTCAGTGAATTAGATTCACTCTTGGTTAATTGATGTAAGCTTAAAGCAACTCCTAACTAGTCATCTTGGAGGGAAGCTTTGACATATCTGTAAACCGAAGAATTTTCGATCTTATTAATCAAAACAAGGTTTATAAAACTTTAAAGAATTTTTTTAAACTTTTCACAAAAATATGAATTGAAAAAAGTTATGTCATATGAATTTAATTGTTGATTTTTCGACAATAATGTGTCAAAATTTAGAGCATTACATCTTTAAGATTAAAGATAAACTTGAGTACTTTAGGTAAAGAGGACACTATGTAATAACGAGGCTTAATATATATAGTGGCCTCTTTATAATTAAAAAAAATAACATTTGATCCTGAATTGTAAAATATTAAGATTCGATATCTTAATTATTAAAAATTATTATTTTAATTCTTTATTATGACTAAGAGTAAATATACAAGTTATTTACACTATGTAAAATGCCACGTCACATAAAAAAAAGTTGTTTCAGCGAGACGCATTAGGTCAAGTTTAATACAAAAATATGATATTTTGTCTTTCAACAATTAAAAGATTTGACATTTGGTCACGAAAAAAAGATCAAATTTGATAAAAAAAAAAAAAATCTAAATTTCATAAAAAAAAATTAAAAATATTAAAAAAATGACTTAAAATTTATAAAATGACCCAAAAATTTCATTAAAACCCTTAAAATTATTCAAAAAATGACCTAAATTGTAAGGATCCCCAACTTAGCAACCCTTAAGTCAGGGGAGTCGCAGTGGAGTCCCTAGACAAGAGAAAATGATAAACTAAAACAAAGCGAAAGCATAATATACATAAATAAGTTGTCAAATATGGAGGAGACTATCCATAATAAGAACCACTAACTACTACTAGGATACTACCATACACAACGACAAAAAGAACAAAACGACATCCTTCTGCACCCAAGAACAACAACCACTCTCCCATGGGTCTTTGGTTGGGATTGTCCTATACACATTCTAGCCTATCAGATTAGACACTGCGCTCAAACTTCACTTTTCTCCTACTTGGCATGATGGAGAGCAAGAGTGAGTCACAAGATTTAACAAGTATAAGAAAATAAAAAAGGTTAGAGACTACCTTACCCGAAACCCACACGCAAACCGTACCAAGAATCACAACTCAGGCTACATAGTTACACATGTAACAATACACAAATAATGGACCGAGGGCCCCCATATAAGACACAAACGGCACCCAAGGTTCCGTACCAACCTGTATGTAGCCATGAACTGACTAACACATCTCGAGCCCAAAGCTCCCATAACAATCGAGTCGAAGCTCCCTCGAGACGGTTCTCCCATCACCCGAGCTTATGGATGTACATCCCTCGGATAAATTCACCGTGCACAATAGTAACCATGCAATGTAACATATAAGAATACAAGGCTATTGTAGCATTGACGATGATACATAACTCCCATACGCCACGCATCAAACCATGCTAAGCCCAAATTCGCGAACTAAAGTATAGCCATTGGGTTTTTCCTCAAATCGGTTGGTACTACACCCAACTGTCGATAATATCATCACTTGAACACCTCAATCACATATCATCTATATCCAAATTCGCGTTTACCACACATCCATTACTTATAAGATATGATGTGTTTTTTACAGAATTTCTCATTGTAGCTCTTCACAGGCAGTCACACATATCCCAAAATGATCTATACCCTTCCATGAGTTCATTTTGTGAATAATGATCTATACCTTAGGTTAAAACATCGAGACAACTCCCTGTTCGCCCACAACGTCATATCTTTTTGAACGGACACCTTAGATTTCAAGACCGCGCATGTGCGTTACTCATCAAAAACTCAAAAAACGCCCTCCAAAATCGACAAGCTTGGCTACACCAAGCTCAGTCCCAACAAGCTTGGTCCTAAGTTAAGGCAAACTAAAGCATTACCACCACCTCAACTACGTTCCTAGCTCGAATGCTTGCCTATGCGAACATTCGACCTAGGGGACTTTAGACCGTACAACTCCGTTGGGCTAGCCCATTACCTAGCATCTAGGCCGAACCCCAAGCCAGACCTTGACCCAAAAGCATGGATAGCATTTCCATTCAAGCTGAGATTCCTACGCTAGTAACAAATTCTATCAATCTCGAACAACTCGCACGCTAATCCTCATCAGCCCATAATCTTCATCAAATTCGGGATCTTCGAGAATGATCCCTATCATTACGATAGCTGGCAACATGCAAGGTACCTTCACCTTTATATAATTAATCAACCTAATCACGGGTCAATATATGTTCTTTCCAACCCATACTTATATTTTGGCATTCTGATTCCTCACTGATTTAAGTGTCGGAGTGCTTATAGGTGCCAACCACCCCGTTACGAGGTCGTCGTCGGATCGTGGCATTCCGCCACCATCACAACCAATCTAATCAACCCCGTTGGGCTATAAGGAACACACCTTACGGAAAGTTGTTTACAATTGCCTATGTTTTTCATGTATAAGCATATCTCACACTTTTGCATTCAAGAAAAACCAGCCTCCCCTAATCAATAATTGGGGAGTCGAGATTCTTTCCCATATGCTATGATGACAGTACATGGCATAAAAAATAAATTGAAAATTTAGTAATTATGATGAGAAAAAATAAAATACACTAATCAATTTATTATAAAATATAATGTTTAAAAACTCAATATAATTTACCAAACACTAAAATGTTACTAAAATATGAACTGGAAGATTACATCTTTACATGTACTTTCTTTTTCTTTCTAATCAACTTTAGCTGCATGTATTTGCCAACAATGAAATGTTAAGAAATATAAATAAAATAATTCACCCACTGCCATCCGAGAACAAGAGGATCATCAAATCAAATAGCGTTGTCAGTCTTGCAAATGCAGAGGAAATTCGGTTGAAGCCTGCTAATTGAGCTACCATTAATTAAAATGACGTTGGGATCCACTTATCACCCTGAATAAAATTTTGCACTGAGTAGGTCCCTACATGATCCGCTGGGATTTCACTACTCCATTTTTCTCTCTGGGACAGATCCGATCCAGGCCCGGAGTTCTCGAATTCCCCGTAATAAAGCGTCGACAACGCAAAGTCCCCGTCCCAGGGCATCCACCCTTGGGGCGCGACCAGAGAGCCCAACAGACTGCGTACAAAAACGGTCCTCGAATACTGCTTCCACGGCCTCCCCAGATAGTTGACGCAGTTCTTGGGATTGTCTTTGCACAACGCGATGTAGTCATCGGTGCCATTAACGGTGCAGTTTACGAAGACGAAGCCGGTGGACTGGGCAGGGTCGAAGCGGCCGTGGGCGGAGACGACGTTGTTGTTGGAGGCGACAGCTCCGCGGGAGGAGACCAGGACGAGGCAGTCCTGGAAGACGGCGGCGGAGAATCCGAAGACGAAGTCGACGTTGCCTTGCACGCGGCAGGAGCGATAGAACTGGCGGAGGGTATTGGCGCAGAGGGTGTCTTGGTTGCCGAGGAACTCGCAGTTTTGGAGGATGGATCGGTCACTGTCTGACCGGAATGCGAGTGCTTGGTGGGCGTCGGGGCCTGCCGTATTCTCGATCGTCAGGTCCCTGGCCATGAATCCATCCCCAATCACTCCTGCAACAATTAATGCCACCGTCAAATATAATAAATATTGACACAATATTAGGAAGATACGTCATTTTGAATATTTTATTAAAAACACTTTTATATATAAATATAAATATATATATAAGGGAAATTTACATTCATTATCCTTGAAATTTCACTAAATTACAGTATACATACATATATACATATATATATCTTCATTTTTTGGAATTATTTACATTCAAAAGACTTCACAAATTCTTTTAAATTTATTTTAACACAACAAAATAATTTATTTTAATAATTTTAATGCAATTTATTAGAAGTAATAATGTAGATAATGTGATTATATTTAATCATTCATTTATGAAAATTAAAAATTCTTTTAAAATTTTAAACCTATAATTTCCTTTCAATAACAAAAATGGGAAAATGAAAGAAGACTTGTTTAAATTATTTCAATGTAATTTATTAACTTTAAATAAAATTTCTTTTAATGATGAAGAAATGAAAGAGAACTAATTGTAATTTAAATAATTTAATGTAAGTTAATAGCGAAACTGAAAAGAATATTTTATTTATGATAATTTTATTATTTTACAACATTAATTTATCTTTTATTTATTCATTTAAGGTTCTTTAAATAATCTTTTAATTAAGAAAAATCGAAAAAATGAAGGAGCATTAATTTAATATCTTTAATAGTGTAAATACTGTTAATATAAGTTAATATCATTTAAATTTAATTAATCTAATGAAAAGAATGAGTTTTAAATGCTTCAGGTTGAGTTTTATAATATGATTTAAATTCAATTAATTTCATGAGAAAATGAAAGAGCATTATATTATATAGATAATATAATTAATATTTTTGCACGCAAAATATTAATAGAAGTAAGAAAAAATGAGAGGACAACGGCAAGGGCTTTACCCACAGTAGCTGAGTCATAAGTGGTCATCCCTGGTTGTCCCACGTTTAAAGACCCTGTAATGACGGTTTTGCCCATGCCATCACCCAGAAACACCACATTCTTCTTCTGCAATGGAACCCGAACCGTCTCATTGTACACCCCTTCCTTTATACTTATCACAAACCTCCGCCCACCGTCCTTGTCAGGCGCCGCATTCACCGCTTCCTGCACCTTCTTAAAGTCGCAATTTACATTTTCAGCCCCGCCATTGCACACCGTCACATCCGCCATCAAGCCAGCCGGAAACTTCCAGTCAAACTCCTGACCCGACCCGTTCACATGTTCCCAGAACCCGTCCCTCTCGGTGCGGGGCGGGCTCCACAACCGGGTATCGTTCCCGAAAACGTCGTACGAGACCATCATGCTCAACGCGTCGCTGGTGAGATTGAGCAGGGACTCCAAAGACGTGACTGTTACGTTGGCCCACGGAAGCTTATTGGCGGTCTTGTTCAAGCCGGACATGCACGCGGACTCGTACACCAAGGCAGCGCTCATCCAGGCCCTGGCGTCCTTGATTTCTCCACGTGGCAAAGCCTCCGACGTCGACGACATGCGGTAGGCCGCGTTCTCCAGCAGCTCCACGCAGATCTTGGCCGCCCTCGACACGTTTTGGTTGTCTACGACGGTGTCCGCGATATGGCTCACGGTGTTCCGGGCGACTTTCAGCTCACCGGCGACGACTTTTGTGGCGTATTGCAGCATTCCAACGGCGTCGTACTGGGCATTCGCAGAAGCCTGGTTGGGCGGCGAAGACAGCGTGGATTCGCATGTTTGAGGGTGTCTTGTTGCTCCGCATGCTTGGTGCAAGCTTATGTAGACTGGGTGCGTGACGTTTTCAGGTGTCGATATTGACGATGATTCTTGCGACGGAGATCGGCTGTGCAGGATTATGAGGAAGGCGGAGACCAGCGCCCCGAGAGCGACGATGGCAATTGGGATGGCAACACTAGCGCTGCCGGCCATTTAGAATATTTTGATTGAAAGGGGGGAGGAGCGTTTGGAAAGGAGAGAGAAGATGAAAACGGAGGAGGACTAGTTTATGCTTTTTCACATATGCATGCATGTGCACACATGATGGGCGTACGCATTATACGTTCTGATTGGTAAATGGGTTCTGTCAACGTACCTTGAACGACAGGATGAAATAAACTAATTTCTGCAGACAATTAATTAGGTCAGAGGTTGGGTGCCAAATCTGGCGGGGGCCGTGAAGGTTGGAGATAAAACACAGAGACAGAGGTTGCTGGCCTGCTGGTTGGGATGGCTATTTTGGAATGGGTGGCATCAATTAGTTGTGAAATATGTCGGTCGTATCAAAACAACCGTCGCTTCTGCCAAAGCCCAGCCCTTTTCCAAATCTTTTATGGATCATTTCTAACTCCACCAATAATAGAATGATAGGAACAGTGCTGAAAACTTTTAATCCCAAATGTAGAGCCCCAAATTTCACAGTGCTCGTGAAAGGAAAATATATCACTATAAAAAAAAAAATAGTATTAACCATCGTACGAGAATGACCAGTATTTATTTATGTGGTTGAAACAATATTATTAACAACAAAATACAATCCCTGTCATAATAATCTTATTCTTAGTGATGAATTAAAAGAGTTGTCCTTAATATGATAAGTTTTCATCGTTATTAAATAAAACTATAAGTTCATATATATTGAAAAATTGTTTAGCCTAATATGGGGTGAATTAAGTTCACCCAAATAAAAACTTTACATTAATGTAAAAAAAAAATGATACACAACACAAGATTTTAGAATGGTTGGACCTCAACTATCAACTCCAGTTCGTATTTAAAGAAATAGAATATCTCCAAAGGATCATAAAAAGTCAAGGACAAAATCATAATTTTGAAGTTAAGGTAAAAGTGTAATTTTTAAAAAATTTAAGGTAAAAGTATAATTTTCAGAAAGTTCGAGATAAAAGTGTAACTTTTGAAAATGTTGAAGATGTGAGCTCACTTTCCAATATAATTTTGGATTTCAAAAGTTATTCCAATATAATTTTGAATTACTTTGAATTCTAAAACCTATTCAAATACAACTTTAGATAATTTTGGATTCAAAATCCTATTTGGGGACATATGACAAGCAACCATTGGCCAATTGAGGATAAAATTGAAGCCTTATAATGACCTCTCGAGATGGTGACACATGATTGGTCGGGAAAGTCTATAAATAGGACCAAGGTTTCCAAAATCCAGTCAAGTGAGTTTCGGGTTGGGTTGAGAGTCTATAAAGATAGGAATCTATTCTTTCAACTTGACACTTACTTTTATGGATCATTCTTTCAATCAATCCTATTTCTTTCTTTGGACCTATTAGAGTCAACTCCAATCATGTTTCAAGATATCTTTACGAGCCTATCAATTTTAGCAAATCCCATTTCATTGCTTGGTGCCTTAAAAATGAAGCCAAAACCTTTATGATTACCCATTGGTCCTTGACAATTATTATGCTAATTATGTGGTTTATAAAGACTTGCCATCCATACGGCCCTTTGTGTGCATAAATTTTTTTACTTGGTTGTCGCACACTCTGTTAACTCTGTTAACTCTTTTCTTCTAAGTTTGAACCTTCCTAAATCAACTAGGGTCATTTCAAGCTTTAGATGTAATCATCTATCCTCAAGTTTGAAATATCATTTTATCTCAAAGTCTATACAATATATGTAAATTTTTCATAGTAACATCAAAATCAAACTCGAAATTCTCTTATCACAAAACCTTTTTAATCTCCAAGATTTGTCCTAAATCACAAATCTCTAGTTTATCATTGATCCATATATCATTTACAATCCCCAAAATCATCAAGTAAGGTTTCATTTTGTCAATCCTCTATAAGCCAAAAGATTCTTTCAAATTTTCAATTAAAGGAAAAATTCCAATCTTTAAAACATGCGAACTTTACATTTCATATCTTAATAATTTTTTGTCACAACTCGACCCTAACTATAGCCAATTTACTATTGTTCCCTCTTTGTCTAGTAGTGACCATTCGTAAGGGAAATAAATTGGGATCATGCTCCAAGATTTCACTCAAAAGGAAAAATTGTAACTTAAAACATGTTATACCAATCTCCAATTATTACTAAGAAAACTTCTAAAACACTTGATATCCAGTAAAACGAGAATTTGATCTTCAGTTAATTCTGGTTCATTTTCTACTTCTAGGGATCTAACGACTTCCAAATCCGAGTATTATTCCCAATCATGTCATCTCCAGACTCCATTGCTGGTCCATCTTGGTTGTCATAAGACCCCGATCGGTTCATTTTCCTCGTCTGATCCTAGGTTAAGATCGCTACGAGGCAAACAGCATAGTTCAAAATTTTTTGAACCTTACCCCGATCCCAGCAATTTAATCAACGTTGAAATTAAATCATTCACATACAAAATAAAATAAATCTAACCTTTAGATTTTTGAGTCGTTTGCAGATCCGAGCCGTTCAAGTGTCCGGCCTCTAACTCGTGATATGCGGCACACGTTCGTTGGCGAAAAGAGCGAAATAGGAGTGCTAGCTCTTTTTCCTTTTCACGGCTTGTGTATGGACAGAAAGAACCTCCCGTTTGAAATTGATATGGAATAGAAACGGGAGAGAATGTATGGCAAATTTTTAACTCTTGAAAAATCATAAAATGAAATCATAATTTGGGCAACCCTTAAAGAGGTATTTATAGAGAAGCCTTCTAGGGTTTCTTAAACCCTAATGGATTGGGTCAGCCCATTTATCTTAGTCCAACTAGGAATTAATTAAATAGATTTATTCTAATCCAATTAGAAGTTTAATTAAATAGTCCAAATCCAATTATAAGTTTAAATAAAATATTTGTCCCAAATCTAATTCAAGACAAAATATAATATTTAATTTAATATTTGGCTCAAATCTAATTTATGCCAAATATTAATTTAATTTAATATTTGTCCCAAATACTTTATTTAGACCAAATATTAATTTAAGCCCATATATATTTTATTTCTTATTTGCCATTCCAACAAATAAAAAATTATTAAATTAGAAATTCCTTCCTAATTTAATCAATTGTCATTTTAGGAAATTTTTTCCTTTATGACGACCCCTCGTCATATCGATGTCATTACGTCTATTTGTTATTTTTTCGTGAGAACATATGACGACATAACTTCTTGTTGAACTGTCCCACTTAACCATACGTCCGCTCTCCTGGTTTAAGTCAGGGACCGTGCCTATTGCGTATGACTCATTAGACTTCTGAATATGTTGGCAATGTGTTGGTATGAACACATAAGACAAGATTAGCTTCTAGCAAGGCATCATGCCTACCCAATTATTCAGAAAGATTCATAATCTGTAAATAACCTTTCACAAGCATGGTTACCATATAATTCAATCTTCTCGTCAATGTATCCTATGTGATCTCAAGTTGGCGATGTGTTATTTGATTACGATCACATAAGTTTTCTTCGGTCTTCCGAATATCCTCACTTAATGAAAAGTGAATCAATAAATCCTTATTGATCTCTTTCATTATAACCATGGATTTAAAGTGAATATCCACCGAAGACCCCTTAGATACATCATCCTCTATCAAGGGATAGATGAGTTGTAATACCCAAGAAAATTCTAAAGGAATCAAGGATAATTTATTACCGTATAGATGACTGAATCAACTGTCGGGAGTGTCCTCGAGCCGAGATGCCAAAGGAAAATGATGTGGCATTAACAAGCACCCCGAGATAGGATTTATGGTGCCGGAAGAAATCGGATTAGGAACGATTTTCGGTACAGTTAAAATGCAACTGTCAATTAGGCTGCAATACCGAATTATTATAGACGACTTCCGGAAGTCAACGAAAGTTTGAGGGGGCTTCGGTTTTTCATAAGGAATAACCCTTCAATGGTTTCAAGAAGAAACGAAAAGGTTTAGGGCCAAAAAGAAGATTCAGGCTTAAGTGTAGTTTTCTAAAATTGCCAGAGGAAGGTCAAAACGATAATTTCTTGGAATCTACGGGGGTCAAATTGATGTTTTGGGACTTAAGGGTCTTAAATACAATATTGGAAAGTTCAAGAGCTAAGTAAAAAGGGCCAAAAAGGTAAAGGCCAAAAGTTAAGGGGCCAAAATGCAAAAAGCCAAAAGTTGGCCAATGACCAGCACATGGCCGGTCAGCCATGGCCGAAATGGACCACGGGGTTGCACGAGGCATGGTTGGGGGAGCATCTTTTGTGAAGGAGGATTCGACAATGGCCATTGGGTTGGCTAGAAAAGCAAGAAAAAGCGACCGAAAATGGTCGCGCGATCGAGTGGCTACAAATCGCTTTTTGTGGTCTGGTAAGGCTCGTTCCAGGGCCATATGAAGGAGGTAGAAGCTCTAAGAGCCATGGTTTGGTCGAGCAAGGGCTTTTGAAGCATCGAATTTGCCTATAAATAAGCGTCCATAGTGACTGAGATTTTTATAGCTTTGAAGCTCAAATCGAGGGCTTTATTAAATGAATTGGGAAATGGGAATAAGGGGATTTTTTTGCCCATGCCCTGAAGTTTCATTCTGGAGAATTTCATCCATTTTGGTTGAGGTTTGGTGAGGTTTCGAGGGTCGCCGGAAAGAGGGAGGCGGACCGCCTGGCCGAGGCTTCGAGCCTCCAGTTGATGCTCTTTCGAACATCCTTTCAAGCAACAATAAGGCCCCTCGTGATCGATTAGACCTGGGTTTCATAGTGGTGGAGTCAACCAGGAACGCCGGTGTATCGGTGCCGGAGAAGAAGGCCGACGCGTGGCCTTCACGCGTTGCTTTCTCGTTCTGAGCCATGCGTCAGGCGTGGGGGCAAGTGCATGGGCCGAAAAATCAGGAAAAAATCTCTAAATTCCTAGAAAAATGAGATCTCGATGTCCGTGAAAAAAGTTTTGAAGATGGGATTCCTGATGTCTCGATTCTAGCTTCAAAGATCCTCATTTTGAGTGAAAACGCACCATCCTGGTAAGTCCAGTATTTTTCCCTTGAAGTTCATAGCCTATGATGAATTATTGTGGAATTAGATTTGAGAAAAAAATCTCGATGGTATTTATTGAGATTTTTAAAAAGAAAAATGAGAAAAAAAAATGAAGAAAAAATGAAATAAATGAATATTGAGGATATTTAGTGATTAAATATCATTTTTATGATTGAGATGATCGAGATGATGTGATTGGTGTTAGGGGTGAGCAACTGTTCGGATTAACCGAATTAACCGAACCGAACCGATCAATTTGATCGGTTCGGTTCGGTTCGGTTATTCTTAATAACCGGTTTGGTTCGGTTATTAATTTATAAAAAAATCGGCTAATTCGGTTAACCGAACTGCACGCTACAACGCCTTCACCCCCTCCCCCAATGCACGAACTCCCAGACCTCTCTCCCCCACTCTCTGTGCAACCCCCTTAATCTTTTCTACCCCTGCCAGAACCCCCCTCCCCCCAAGAAACCCACCCCCCTTTTATCTGTTCTGCAGCTTCTGCCCTGCCAGACATCCAGCCCTCCCAAGAAACCCCGCATCCACTCTCTCTCTCTCCCCTCCTTCCCCTTTCGGCCCTCCCTTCCCCTTCTGCAGCGGCAACTGGCCCACCGCCATACCCCCCACCACCTTTCTCTTTCTCTGCCCTTCCTTCCCCTTTAGCCATCTCATTTCCCTTCCCCTTCTATTTTTCATCACTTCATCACAAATTCTCTGGCGCGACGGCGGAGGTAGCTGCCGTCGTTCTCTCCGATGAAGACACCGACGCCGTGGACTCCAGCCATTCCATCTCAGCCTTTCGTCAGGTAAATTCTCCCATTTTTTTTTTTTTGTATATTTTTCACTATAAAATTAATTTTAAGATCTATAAAAAATTAGCCTTTGGATCAACCTTATTTTTTAAAATATGAGACATCGTTATTGTGGGAATCTGATGATCGATTCTGATCATCGGAATTGCCGGCCGGCAGCGACAGTGGTCGGTTAAATCGATTTCGGTTAGTTTGATTAGGTGGGTTTTGTCGGTCGGTTCGATTCGATTACTCTCTTTCAAACAATTCGGTTCGGTTAAGAATTTTCAGGGGGTTCGGTTCGGTTATAACCGAATGCTCACCCTTAATTGGTGTAACTTTTGAGAGTTGGCAAGAGATACGAGGTCGAACACACATATTGAGGCTATAAGCGCTTTTTGAGATGTCTTGATCTTTGGGTAAATGTGAGTTTTCCTATCCTAACTAAGGTTTTGTGAGTGGTTTTCTCACAAGAACTTATATTCATGATATATGTAACACCCCGCTCCCACTTACGGGTGTTACTCGTGAACAATCACCCGAATTGTCCACCTGCCCGGCCTTTGGCTAAGGGTGGACCATGTTTCAAGACGAAACGCCCTAGGTGGGAACTAGGCTCGTCCTTTCCTTCGCTGAATCCCATGATTCACTAGCAGAATTGGGCTTTAGCCACACCGCATTAGCTATAAAGAAAATCTCATTCAGACGCCTAATCGCCACTTTCTCAATTATTTTTAATTTTTTTCCCATTCAAGAATTTTTACCGGGCTCCATAAAATCACCAATTTAAATCAATCCATTGATTGATTACCAATTCTCCAAAAATGCCCGAAAAATCCCTTTATTTTGAAAATTCCTCTGAGACCCAAAATCAATTAAGAAATGGCCCTAATTTCCCAAAATTCCAAAATTTTAAAAAAAAAATTTGGCCGGCGAGGCCCGCTGGGCACTGGCCACGACTACCGCGCGCCTGCCCGCGCGCATGGGCGGCCGCTGCCTTCTTGCTGTTGCTTCCAAAAATATATATATATTTTTTTTTTCTTGGGCCTCCTAACCCAATTTTTTCAGAAATAAAAAATAATAATATGCTTCACATTCTCTCCATTTTTGCCTCTATTTCTCCATAATTAAGGCTTACTCCATCTCTTTGATTATTACACAACATACATCAAAGTCTCCTTCCATGTCACACATGAGCCTTACACAACCTATTATTGCTCACATAACAACATTCATAAATAAACACCACACATGATTAAATACAACAAATAGGCTTCCCTAAGCCATAAGGTCACAAATAAAATAATCACATGCCTAGGCTTTTTTAAGCCTTAACTTTACAACAAAAATAAATGAAATATACTCCAAGAGCTTCCAACCACAAGCTTGCAACTTTCCTTTTTCTCTTGACATAAAACAACCTACAAGGGGAGGATAAAATCTCATGAGCTCAAAAGCTCAGTAAGGGTGCATATGCAAGGTAAATAAAAGCATAACAAGTCTATGTAATGACAAATGCATGCAAGTATGGTTAGGTCATTCCATCCTCACAACCCAACATGGTTTGAGCCATCAACCTACCATTTCTTTCCCACCCCCATGGCCATAGGTCTCATGAACAAATAAAGCATGCTAAAAGATACATAAAAATTTATGCAACCTACTTACAATGCAATGCAAGACCCCCACCACTTGGGGCCATCCCTTACCTTAACAATCTTCTCTTTGAAGATTTAAATCTTCTTCTCAAGAGAGCTTCCCCATCCTCTTCTCCCATCTAGGATGACATTCAAACAAGGATTCACTCACTTTGCATACAAGAACACTAATTAAAGAGAAGGAGAAAATATAACTTACCTTGATTCTCTTCTCTTCTTCTTTTTTCTTTCCTCTCATCTCTACTTTCTTTCATTCTTTCCAAAAATGGCCAAAAAGGAGACAAGTCTTCCACACTTGCCATTTTATACTAGGCCTCCATATTTCAAGAATGAATCTAGGCCTTTGGATCTTTATGGATTTGAGAGAACAAATCCTAGCCTTCCACCAAAAGCACAATCCATGTGCTTTAGTCTTCTAAAATTCCAACCATTGGATTTCTTTCCCTTTTTCAAGGCCAAATCTCAACCATTGAATCCCTCTTGAAAATTCCATTTCTTTCTCATTTACTTTAATGAGACAATTATATGCCATTTTCAAGACTTAATCCAAGCCATTGGATATATCTCACCTTTTCAAGACTTGATCCTAATCCTTGGATCAATTTAGTCTTCCAATACCAAAATTAGCCATTTTCTCATATAATTATTTTGACTAATTTCAACACATCACACTTGAGAGACATAATTAATTTTCTTCCCATTTATTTTAATGAGACTAATTTCCACCATCACATGAGAGACCACTTGAAAGACATAAATGATTTCTTTCTCATTTAAATAAATCCCATATTTTCCAAACATTAATGGGAGACTAATTTTCATTTCTTTTAGATTTTTATTTTAATCCAACACCATTATGCCTCTCTTTAAATGCTTACAAGACCAACTACCATTTCTTTTGCATTTATTTAAATCTCCCATTTAACTTGGACCACAAAATGCCAAGTGTCACTCTAAGACACAAACTTGGCTTCCAAGCTTCCATCTCCACCATCCATGTGGCATCACCACATTTATTCACTAATTTAGGGAAAAATAATTATTTCCTCCAATAATTCCATATTCTCCATTTTCCCTATTTTCCATAATTAATTTCCCTATGGAATTAAATTCCAAAATTCCCAAAAACCCTTTGTGAATTTATTAATCCCATATATCTCCACATAAATACCAAATTGGGATTTTATTCACTTACACACCTAATTCCACATAGGAATTATTTTTAATTTATCAAAATACCCTTTATTGGACTTCTCTATCCAATTTACCAAAATACCCTTCTCATGGGCATTCTCAATCTCAAGAATCCATCACCTTCTCAAGGGCATTTTTGGAAGTTGTCTCACTTCCATTCTCATTCTCTTAACACCGATTACACCGAGTGTTACAATATATTTGTTACATATGCATGATGTTATGAATGCAATATTCATTTTGTCATATTGCATGGAAAGTCATGATAATTGCATGACATGATATTATTGTCATATTGATATTTGTGCATGGGAATGGGATGTTGCCCCTAGAGTGTAGCCGTAATTCCTCTAGGGCAATGATGGAATAATGTTAGGCTTATCCTACAGAGGTTCGAGATTTGGCTAGGATTCCGTGCCGGGTTGGTGGGCTTGTGAAGTTACATTAAGGGCACATGTTGATCATGTTATGCATCATGCATTCGTATATATATTTTTGACCCTCACTAGAAGTTCCATCTTCTAATGGGTTATGCCCCTAGAACATTCAACGTTCTAGTTTAGACTTGTAGTTTAGGCAAGGAGCAGGTTGAGATGAGACAACACGTAATGGCGTGGTTGATGGATTCAACGAGCTGATTCGGATATATTTTAGCTTATGCTTTATTGATTATTAGACTTGTTAGAATGTTTATGGAATCTCCATGTATTTTATATTTGAGAATATGATGTAATATATGGTATGAATTCTTTATGATATAATATAAGGTGAATTCAGATATGTACCATATCAGGTTTCGATTATCGCTTCCACATTGTGAATGATTTGCTGGGGGTTTTGTTTGGACTTCGGTACTTAAAGTTTAAGTTACGTACTGAGAAAGAAAGAAAAAAATAATTTATGTATAATTTGGGCCTAGCATAGTGATACGCTCAGTAAGAGAAAAACGGGGTGTTACATGAGTCTTATCTTGGTTATTCACTCATCTCCATAAGCCTCACGATATGCCAACGATCGCCCACGTGCAGCCTTTGTCTAAGTCTATCGAAACGATGTCAAAGCATACCGATCATCTTATAAGATGACCGTGATAACCTCCGGTCCAAGGATTAGTTACATCCATCTCGTATGAAATTCCATCAACATATAACCAAAATGGATTCTCATGGCGAGTCATATCCATTGACACGTTCTCCAACATTGGTCACCTATGTACTTGTCTAGGCATCCCCATACCTATGAGTGTGAGACTCCTATTGCTATCACATAACAAAAACATAGCACACACAAGTCTTATCGCAATTGTCAATGCCCATTTTTGACATTGCTATGACTTGGAACAATTAGTGATGTCTAGAAACTATGATACATCATCTCACATCTTTATTGATTAATCACAGTATACATCATATGGACTTCTATCTAGTTTTATCCGATCATTACAATAATAACAAGAAACTAATAGAACGACTTCTTGTGAGATTGAATATCTTTTTATTCAATAATAAATATGATTGCAATTGTCAGTGTACAGCATGCTCAATCTGATTGGATCTAGAGCACCTACACTAACAAGTGAATGAAACCAACCCAATACGCAAAAGGAAGAATAAAATAGAAAGGACACAAGGAATTTTTACGTAGTTAGGCTAGAACGGTGCCTACTCCATGACTGTATTCTGGGTATACCGGTAGAGTGACAGTATATGATTATTCTTGTTGTCCCTCTTTCAATGATATTTTTGACCCCTATTTATAATGAGGGGCGTTTACAATTGCATAAGTTATAAAAATACAAAAATGATATAATGGGGTACAAGTAGTCCTTATTATCTACATAAAACCAGGAGTGTGATCCTCATTATAAGGGATATGTCTCTCCTCAGATAAAGTGAGTGGTTCCTGCCTCCGGCTGTTCGACAGCTTTGTTGTCTATGCGAGCTAAAGGATTTAGACCAGTGAGTTGGACAGTTAGGCTACCGGGCTAGAAGCATTGTTGGAAGCTCGTTATGTATTTCGTTGAGAGCTGGCTGGAAGCCTTGCTTGGAGCTCATTTGGTTCCGCGATATGAGCTCGGATTTCAGCAGTGTATGAGCTTGCCCCTACAAGCTTACTTGGGCCTCTGGGCTTTAGGAGATTGGGTCGGCCTACTAGACTGAGTCTAGCCCATAAAAAGTGGTGGGGAAAATATGTATAACAGATACTTAGTCCCTTTTTTTTTCTTGTTTAGCCATTAATAACCTCTAACTAGGTTACTTGCCCATATCTGCTATCCCTTACTAGACAACCCCTCTTAGACTCTTTTCATATAATGCACCCAATTCTCAACATTACATAAAATCATATCCCAGTCTAGGCTTTACTTGGGCTACAAAACCAAATGTCGAGCAAGTAGTTTTTACCACTCACTATTGTGTTGCGGGACCAACCACAACCTTTGTCACCTCTACCGTGCATGCCACAGATCTTCGACCCTTGACCACCCGCATAATCACTACGTTGCCCTATGTATTAGACGAGACAACACCCAATCCTCACAATTGTGTTGCTCCCATACAGTCACATCGGGGCCCAACACCAATTCCTAACTGATGTTCTACCCTTGTGTTTAGTTTTGATGATGAAAAACAATACCTTGTTTTATCCCTAAGTCATGAGTCAAGTCTATGGTCTTCAACAAAAATCAATTTCAAATGCTTTGTTAAAATGAAAATCAAAAAGATTTATGATTTCCTATATTAGTTGGAGATTTGCAAAGTCAAGTATTTAGTCTTAAAAGAATCTCCCAAAATGTTTTTCAAATTAGCTTTGAAGTCGTTGGTCAACACAGAGCTAAAATTGTTCTAAGGCAAAAGACCAACTTGAACATAAATGTGTTTGATGAAAATCTAATCTTAAGTATGAAAAATCATTTATGTTTATCTCATACTTCAAAATAAGTTTTCATATTTTGAAACGTGCATAAAAGGTTTTGACTTGAAACTTAATCGTATGAAAAATCCTTTAGTTCATACATCATGTCTTGAAACTCGTTTTGATAACGTTTCAATATTTTTTCTAAGTCTGGAAGACTAGCACCTTATAAGGAGACATATATGAAAATGTTTCCTTTTTAGAAAACTAACTCCCGGTAATTCAATAGCTAATATTCATTAGTAATAAAATGATTTTTAACGAATTTTTCAAGAAATAGAAAGTGTATATCTTGGAGGTGGTAAAATCGCAAAATCCTAAGTTCCTACTAAAATCCAAATTCTACTTTTTTATTCTTATGGATTTTGATTTTTTTGATATTTTTATTGAATCCAAATAGGGGGTACTTTTTTATTTACATTTATATATTAAAGTAAATGGAAGGTAAAATATAAATTAAACAAGTGTGCTTCTACATGTTATCTGTTAAGTTTCCAGATTTTCCAAGAAGATAGTCAACTATGCTTGTTTAATCTGTCGACTATATATGGCCTTTGTCGACTATTGTGAAAGGATAGTCGACTATGCTATTTATTCTGTCGACTATATTTGTACATGATATTCAAAATTTTCTTTGTAATTTTTGATCTGTCAACTATGTAAAAGGATCTATCGACTATGAGAAGTTTTGGTTGAGCAATAGTCGACTATGCTTTTCTGTCTGTCGACTATGGCTAGTTTTATTTGATAAAATAGTTGACTAACCTATTTTCTCTGTCGACTATATGTTTCACAGAAACTTATAACGGCTAGTTTTTGGAATATTTAATGCTCGCCCAACCACCACAACGATCGGATTTTTGATCTATCTACCATCAACTATAAATATGGGTTGGGAGAACCGATTGAAGGTTGTTGGAAAACATTTAATATCTTCAACCACCGAGCTTTCATTTTTACATCGAGCGATCAATATCTTCTCTCACTGTATTTACATTTCTAAGGCTTTGTATACACTGTTACATTCATTGTAAGCCTAAATTTATCAGATGGAGAAAGCTTGTAACTAAGAGTTTGTACTCTTAGACTCTCATTTTCACGATTACTGTAATTGTCCTAGCGTAAGCTAGATGGCCCATTATATTGGGAGGTTTGTAAGTTTTTCCTAGTCACAGACTAGAGGACCTACTCGGGTTGATAGTGAATTTGCTTCAAAATCCTTAGTGGGTAGCTAAGGTAGTGGACTAGGCTTGGAAAACCGAACCACTATAAATTTTTGTGTTCTCTCTTGCTTATGTTTTTTGATTTGTTTATCATTGCTAGCATTTCATTATCCTCACTTGCATTGAATTTTTATTTTCAATCAAAAGGATTTCAAAGTTTTAAATCAAGTTTTTAATATAACCAATTCACCCCCCCTCTTGGTGTGTGCCATAGCACCTACCCATTCTAACACTAACAGCATGGCTCAAGTCCATCACTGATTGCATGGCACCTGTAGTATGACTCCGGGCTTTTAGGTCCCACCTCCATTGTCGTAAACCATCGTGGTTACACCACCACCCTCACAACAATCACTTCCAAGTTCACCATCCTGGCTACAATTCCATTGGAACATTTCCAAATTCCACGATTCTTTAACCATAGCCTCACCCTAAACGGTCATGAGATTTCATGACCATCCCAAGTTAACTCAACTTACAATTGACACTCGACCCATAGATTCTACCATGCATAATGGTTATCTCTATCCTTCTCAATAATACTATTACCACCATCGTGGCGAGTCTCTTTCCAAGGTTGTTGTATATTTAGTCTCATAGGTTGTTTCAACACTACGACCCCAAATCCTAGATTAGCCATTTCCCCATAACTTTGCTATTCAAAGAATAGCTGACTAATCTGATTTGCCTCCGATTTTTCCTATACCCTTCATCTAAATAGGATTCACATCATTCAGTTAGTAGCCACATTGGCTCTAATGCTACAACAGCCCACTGTTATTTTCTTTCACGATCGTTAACATGGGGTTAACTCTTATTGATTTCCCACACACTAGGGCATTCCTCTTATCTGTATTACTCACAGCTATCAGGCGATTTAATCGTCACCCCAATCATGTCATTCACAGTTATCTAGCGATCAAGCTATCACCTGACTGCGCTTAACTTTGTGCAATTAATTAAACAAACACATAAACAAATAAAGAAATAAATCAAACATGCAAGCACAGAGCATTTATACTTCCCAATGTACGAGTGTCATTGTAACACAAATTTATTTACTAGATGGGAGTCAAAGTCGATTCACTAGGATATCTTTATTAAGACTGAAATTAAAAGCAACGAAAAATTGTATGTGATGAATGGGTTTGTCTAATCAATTCAACTGATTTTAGAAAAAAAAAAAAAATTGAATGTGCAATTGAAAACAAAATGTCTCTGACCAAGACAATTTCAGTGCCAATCCAAATATTTCCCAATAATCACAAAAGATAGTATCATCAGGTTAAATTAATTTTAAGATCTTTGCTATTGATTACATTTCAGGATGATGATGGTTCTAATTCTAATAATCAACATACATGGCATGTTGACTCTAATTTAAGCAACCACCGTAAACCGAAATGAATATAGTACACTTAACCTTGGAGATGAATGATGATATTTTCAAGTTGGGCAACCCACATATATGGCATAAGGGTTCTGGATTAGGCATATATCTCAATCTAAACTCAAATATTTTGGTAAGAATCTAAAAATTAATTTAAACGCCTCAACTTTTAATGAAGTTCGACTAACTCGAGATATTTTAGCATCGAACACTGTCATTGTTTTGACTCGAGAATTTATTAGTCATACATCTTCATTTAAAAATTAATTGACAGAAATTAAATGACAGAATTTAAATGATAAAAATGTAAATTATTGAAATTAAATAACATAAATTAAATGACAAAAATTAAAGTGCTAAAATTAAATTACAGAAATTAAAAAAAATAGTATTTAAATTACAAAAAATAAACTACTTAATTTAAATGCCGAAAAGTAATCATATTAGAATTTAAATGATAAGAACTAAAATATGAATAGAAACTAAATTTTGCTGAAATGTAAAGAGAATGAAATTTAACTAAATTATAAGAGCAATAACAGAATTTAAGAACACAAATTAAATGAACTGGAAGAGATGCGATAATTCCCAGCGATCCATTTTCTGTTTCTTCCGTGCCAGCACACTGTGGCCATTCCAGCGCACTCTCACTGTGCGATTTCCCCCCGCAGTGTGTTGTCCGACCATTCCAGCCTCCTCACTGTGCGATTCCAGCGCTAGCCCTAATCTTCCCCCTTGCTCTGGTTCAACAATGGCGGATGGGGGCTTAGGGTTTCACTGTGCTTTGCTTGTATATATATATATCACCCAGCGCACAGTGTCCGTTTCAATCTATTTATCACGCTGAAATTGGCCTGGAAGTTGAGTGAAATTACCAAGGAGGGACCCCATTCTCAGCCATTGAAATGCCTTCTAAATTCCATTCTAATTACCAAATTGACATTGCATGTGGTTGGGCTGGGCTCTCATATTTTGGACTTCAAATTGGGCTGCGGCTGTCTTTAAATTGGATCAGTGGGTCTTCACTGGCTGCCTCAACTTGGACATGAAACATTACATGCGGCTGGGCTTGCACACGTGGGCTTCAATGCAATTTAGTTCCAATCTTCAATTCCAAGTTCACTGCTTCCTTTCCAATCCCACGCTTGGCTGCAAATTCAATATAGGTTATTAATATACTATATTATATATGTATTACAATTGGCATTCCAATTCACGCTATAACATGAATATATGTATTATATATATATGTATTATATTATATTATATTATATTTATATATATTATAGATAATTATTCAATTAAACCAATTTAAAATCAAAATGCAAGTAAAATTATAACAATTTTTTTACAAAATTGACCACTAATCATCACCTAGATCCCAATCATGGACACTTAATCACATTCCCAAGAATTTCTCATTCAAGCTCTCGGTACCCATTGGCAAAACCTTAAGTTTTCCCTCAACCTCCGTCTAATCCACCCAATTAGATTCAGCTAAATTGTCAGGCTCACAATTAATATAACAACCATCAAGCACTACACTAGCAATCATCAACTCATTCCCTAATTAGTTCCCACTCATGGGAAATCACCCTAACCACATATGTGCCATGTCATAGGACCCATACTCCTACTCAAGGCACATGCCATCACATTGGTATTGTAACGACCAGTTAGAGGGCCCATAATTTATTTAGAATTATCTAAGTATTTATTTAAGTTTTGAGAATTTGTTAATTAATTATTTAATGTGGCAATTTAGATTTTTAATTGAAAAATAGCATTTAATGACATTTAATTATTTAAGAATTAAATCCAAGGACACGAAGGTAATTCTAGAGTTTAATTATTAATTAAAGTATTAATAATAATTTCTTATTATTATTAATTAAGTGAGATTATGTATTTAAGAGAGATTGTGAATCCATCCGTGAGAAGGAAAAGGCTTAATAAGTCTCATAGTTGTATTAGGAGAAGGAGATGTGGGCTTTTAGGGCTGCCTCTCCATAGAGTTTAGTTTTCTTCACGCCGTGAAGAACAGAGAGAGCCAAGAGAAGAGAAAGGAGTCTTGCAGTGTTTTGGCATATGAGACTTTCATTGAAAGCGTTGATCCGATCAGTGAAATTTTAAAGCAAGTATCTTTTCTATAATTCCTTTCATTACAAATTCATGTTAGTCCATTCTCATTTTATTCAAAAACTCTTTGTTTGAGTTTCAAATTATATAGATAGTGTGTGTATATATATATATGCATTACAGTGAGTTTCAAGGCAGTTCATGCATGATTTCTTCCAGCAATTTATATAAATATGATCCTTGAATCATCCCTGATATTGTTTCATGTCAAGTGGGATTTGTTTTCCCAAGATTTTATTTAGAATGGTGTAGAATCAATAAGCTTTGTTTCAGATTTCAGTTTCTGTTAGCGTTCGTTTCTGGGTTATATATATATAGATATCCGGATGGTTTTTTTTCAAAAGTTGTGAGTAGCATCTGGA
Organism: Diospyros lotus; assembly: GCF_014633365.1. Lineage (NCBI taxonomy): Eukaryota > Viridiplantae > Streptophyta > Magnoliopsida > Ericales > Ebenaceae > Diospyros > Diospyros lotus. The sequence goes on along the minus strand of NC_068343.1, from coordinate 38,090,176 downwards.
TAGGTTTGAGCATATTCGGATGGTTTGTCTAGTTTTTGTGAGTGGCATCCAGATGGCCCTTGGGCATATCTGGATGGCCCTAGTAAGATATATGGATGGCTTGTATCACATCCGGATGAGTCCAATGCTTATTGTGAGTAATATCTGGATGCCTTGAGTCGTATCTGGATGTGTCTTTTATTCTCTAGGAGTGATATCTAGATATCTTGGTTCATATTCGGATGAGTCTTTAGTATTTTTCTTATGATATCCGGATGGTTCTTCACACACCTGGATAGTTCATATCTGGATGCCCTTTTCCTCTATCCGGATAAGTCTAACATATCCGGATGCCTCTCTCCAAAGTTGAATTTCATATTTGAATAGTCTCCTGATATATCTGAATGCCTCAGAGAGATATTCGGATGTCCAGAATCATATCTGGATGTCTTAGTTCATATTCGAATACATCCCAGCATATCCGAATAACTTCTGATTTGAGTGTCAGTGTATCCAGATGAGCCTTCTTCATATCCGAATGTCTTTCATCATATTCGGAGATCCTTCAGGATAGCTGGATGGCTTTTCCAGAAATTCAATTGAGTGTCCAGTGAAGTTTAATTCAAAATTTTATTTTAATTAAAATATTCAATACTCCTAAATATTGAATTCTCATGCCAAGTATGATAAATCTAACAAGTCCATACCATAATACATAATTCATAGAATCTTTGTATTCCAATATATTGAAGATCATATTACATGTTTAGCATTTATTTTGACATGATTAGCATTACTTTGTGAGATTATGTGCATACATCTTGGTATGAGCATTGAGCATGACTTTCTATAGAATACTAGATATCGTGTTGATTGATGCTAAAAAAATGCAAAATTTGTTATGTTTTTATTACCTCTTAATCCATTTGATCGACTTAAAATCTCTAGAATTGCTTGTTGCAGACCAAAAGAAGGAAAAGAGATGAAAGAATGACTCATACTCTCCAAAGGCATGATTGAAAGAGGAAGAAAAAGCTAAGAAATGAAGGTGTTCTAATAAAAGTCAAAGCCATTCGAATGAGTCTTCAAAGATATTCAAATATGGAGCAAATCAGAAGAAAGCTGCTCAATCATTCGAATAGATCATTCTTACATTCGAATATGCAAGATATCGGGTATGTATTCGGATAAGCTTGGCCTAATTAGAATAAGAAGTAACAAAAATCAAGATCTCCAGGTAAGATTGTGCATATTCGAATACTTCCCAAGTCATTCGAATGAGCCGAGCATGAGAAGAAATTCAGATAAGCACATCGTTTGGAAGCAGTGAAGATATATCCGAATAAAGTCCAAGTCATTCGAATGTAATTGAAAAAGAAAGGAAATCTATTCGAATGAAGGCTGAGTAATTCGAATAAGAAGCAACTCAAGGAATTCCAGATTCGAATACTTCCCAAGTCATCCGAATGCAATGAAGAAGTCAAGAGAAAAATTAGAAATTCATTCGAATAAAAGTACTGTTGCATTCGAATGACTGAGAAAATTGCCGTGTAAGGAACAGTAAAGCGTGAAATTCATTCGAATAGGATTAAAATTCATTCGAATGACCCGAGAGCCAAAAGAAACTCAGTGCACATTCGAATATCTCTGCTAACATATTCGAATGAGCATCCGAACAAAAATCTGACATTCGCAAATAAACGCGGTGGCTCTGAGGTAAATTCAACCAACTTTTTGAACAACTTTTCAACAAGTGGTCCCCACTTCCATGCGCCATAAGCTTAAAAAGGAACCAACATTCTTTGGAATCAGAGGTTGGTGAGAGCAGAGGATACTAAGAAAAACAACACAAAAAAGACGAAGATCATTGGAAAGTGGAGATTTTTTTTTCTTTTGTCTGTTTCTCTCGTTTTTGTTCTTGTCTGTATTTCTTTTTTTTTTTTTGTGAATAGCACTTCAGTTACTCTAGTTGTTCTTGCTAGTTCTGAGCTTTGTATTACAAGTCCATCTTAATTTCTGTTTCAAGTTGTAGTTCGTTTCAGTAATTAATACAGCAGTAGTTTATTCAATTCTTATCGTTTGTCTCAATTTATTTTCTTTGCGAATCACATATTCATGCGTTGAGATTAGTTTTAGTCATACACTTCCTATGAAGATGTGTGGCTAATTCGATTCTTGGGTTAAGGCAAAGACGGTGCCCAAAGCCACTGATGAATCAATATAGCAGAACTCCATATGTCAAAGTAACCAAAGCAAAAGTAGTTTGGGAAATGTTATTAACCAAAACCTCAGGCTTGGATTGGTTCGTATGCCTAACTTAGAGTTCCCATGCCATGTATGGGGGCTGCATGATCTGGAAACGTTCTCATACCCAAGCCCCGAGCAATTATTTGTCAAAACGTTATTTATACACTGATTTATGATAGCTGCTTACCATAGAGTCTCCATGCCATGTATGGAGGTAATTTGAACAAAGAGTTATCATCATCTCAGTAGTACATTTAATGGTTGAAAACCCGAGCTATTTGAGCTGCTAGTTACATCACAGAAAGCTATATGGAAAATCAGTTGGGTTTGGCACCAGATCTGTCTTGACTCAAGACCTCTCCATTTCCAGATTATAGTCATATCACATTTAGTTTGATCTCATTTTATTATTCTGTTAATTAAAAGAACTAGTCTGGTTATCTCCTTCCATGAGTAATCTCCCTGTGAGTCGACCCGGTCTTGCCCAGAAAAATTACATATAAATTTTCTGCTACAATCACACTCGTGCACTAGCGAGTCTAAATGCCTTATCCTATATGTGAGCATAATTAGTTGCTAAATCAGCTGAATTAGTGAAAGAAAAATACAAAAAGTGATAAATGCAGGGTGAGCGATGCAGCACGTGTGCTAGCATGTAAGTGAGCATTGCATTATGCGCGCCAGGTGGCTAGTATGCGAGGATCCCACTAGTTTCAGTTTATGTGTTGCTTGCCTGGTGATGACCAGGGTGCTAGGTGCTTATTGCCCACAGTATGTGCTTACAGTTTTTATGTATGCGAGATTCAGATCAGGCAGGTATGTTTTACAGTTATGTGGGCCTATGTGCCAAAGTTGCATACCTGTATTTAGTTTACAGTTTGTGTGCATTACATTTTTGTGAATGTAAATAGACAGTGATTATACTCAGTACAAGTTCAATAAGTAATTTATTAGTATCGATGTTCTTCGATTCAGATTCAGTTGTTCTTCTCAACTTATTACTTGCTGAGCTTTGTAGCTCACCTTGTACTCTTCACCATTCTAGATCCTAGTAAGGGAGTACCAGATGTGGGGCCTAGCAGTAGTGGTTAGTAGTGTGTGTACGTGGAGCCGCTCAAGATCAAAGGTGTCTAGGAGTTTTAATAGTTTATAATATCTTCTCAACTTATGATTGTTTTATATTTCGGTTGAAGGATTGTCCCTTAGACAGAATTTATGGTTTTCAGTTATGTTGACTCAGAGTTTTTATTTCAGTTTGATTGAGATGTTAAGTTATGGTATCAGATTTCAGTTTATTAGAGAGTTTCATTGTATTTTTATCTATTTTTCCCGTAGCACCTCTTCTCGGACAGTTATAGGAGAGGGGGTGTTACAGGCATTCCTTGGGTGATACATCATCTATCGTATGTCGCCTCAAGTTTAGCTTTTCTTGGGAGAACAATCCAAGTTCTAATCCAACCATACTTGGAAACCACCATCCTTTTACCCTTGTTCTGAAGCAACACTCAATCAAGTTACACATTCCCACTCCGACTAAACACTTTTTGAGCCTTGGATCTCTTCCCCCAAATCTGTTCAATCTGGCCACCAAATCTCGCCAACTCTTGGATTAGTTGCACACAGTGATCAACTAAGGCACTACGTTCACAGTCCTCGAGCCTCACGCTCCCATTATTGTCGTTCTGGTGCTACCACCTGACAATCGATCATGTGCCACTGACTGGAGATATGTCCAGCTTTACAAAAGGACACCTCCTTATCATCACATTGACACATTTGGATCAACCTTCGACTGTGTAACCGTAACCCTTTTAGATCTTGCAACCACATCACAAACGCACCTTCAGCCTATCATAGGTTTAGAGATCCCTATACTTGAAACCCTTACACGTTTTAGTATTCCCATCTCATGATTGGCTTTCACCTTGTAAGTCTCGTCCTCCACGGCACATACTTCACATAACATCCTGGGGTCATTTGCCAACTCTTCCAATTAACCCTATTTTTCTCGCATTGCTATGAGGTGACATTGGGTCCATCATCCCAATTTACTAGATCAATCACGATCAACTATAGCCACAAATGCGCTAGAATCCTTTAACAAGGAGCATCATCATGCATCTTGTCATCATACCACAAATATCACTAAACAAATTCAAAAGCTTTCAAACTGTCATGACAACCTAGTGGCACTACCATGACACTTTGGTTCCCATAGAACTCAAGCCTAGCCCAAACATAACCTATAGTGCACTCTAGGTCTTCGGCGTCTAATTGTCTCCATAGTAGACTGGTTATTCCACACAGAGGGCTGTAGTCCCTCATCATGAGTTAACCCATTGGCCACCTGCCATCTGCATTCAGTGGTCCTTAGCATTAGAACCGCCATTGGTAGGCATCATTCGTAGCATTATTCCCACACTAGACCTGTTCTTTTTCCATGGGTTCCACTTTCTGGACATCTCGAGTCACCATACGGCCTGAATAATCCTCGAACCATCTCATCACTGCTTCACCTAAACAAAGGGTTAAACCTCTACTTGGGCCTTCATGCACTTTGCCTAACTTAGCCTCCATGCACTTACCCCACTCGTCCCTCACAGGTTCGGTAATCCCTTCTCATCATGGTTCTTTACCATGTTCCCACCGATTCTACTCTCTTTATCAAACCAATTTCTAAGAAATCTTTACTCACACAGATGACTACATCATCCCATCCATAACTGATTCATTTCCCAACTTACGATCTCCCAACCACTCAACTGAGCTTGCTTTTTAACACTAAGCGTCTAATCATCATGATACACGAGTTATTATCATTAATCGTGCTACCTTAGTCCCTCGGTCACCTTAACCTTCACAAAAGATTAACGGTTCTTCATAACTTAGACCCTCACCCAACATCATTCCTATGGTGCTGCTCCAGATCTTCGGCATCTGATCGTCACTTGTAGTTCACTATGTTGCTTTGGCCAATGGACCACCTGCCCTTACTGCGAACCAACTCATTAGTTCTCTGCCATATGGTCCATAGCATTAAATCTGTCACTGCGAGCCTGGCACCCATAGCATTAATGCTACGTTGAAGCCTCCACGAGCTACAATGGTTTTACCACCATCTTACGAAAGCAACCTCATTAGGTTGTCCTTGCCTTGGTAACCTCAAGCTTACTCCACGAGACTCCTTCCTCCAGACTTTATATCTCTTACAACCCTTGAGAATCACAAATTATTCCAACTCTTAAGGCCGCATGATCTTACCCCACCTGATCACACTTCGCAGCTTTTCAACTAAGATCTGAAAGTCCCAACTCTCCACAACATTGGACCCAGACCCATCCTGTTGAATCTACCTCAAGTTCTGACACCCACTGTCCTGAGCACATACAATCACCCTCTAGGTGATTCGAGACCTCATATCTTCCCTTGCATACCCTTGTATGCATTCAATCACTACGCCTACCTCGACCTTCCACTCGCCTAACCCATTCTCCCAAAACTGTGGAATTTCAACCCATACCTCAATATCACTCGCCATCCCCCACTTGCTAAGCATATATAGTTGGTATTTCCTAAATGTTCACAGCCCGTGGATGTCCCATATGAAGGATCATGAATGAGGATACAAAAGCATGCAACGGAAGCGTTTTAATCAAAAAACGTTCCTCGTATTGATTAGAATCTAGGAGACTTACTTTTTCGGCGGATTACCGGACGGAATGGAGCGATGGGAGCAGGATGCGCGGGAGCTTCTTCGCGTGATGGAGACGACGGCTGTCCTGCTATCCTTCGGCTCCTTCACATTAGAACTCAAAAGCACTCTTTCGATCTTCCGGAGTATGACTCGAACTCGTGGCCTCTCTTTCGGTGAAGAAGAGCAAAAACGACCTTGGATGAAAAACAACCAAAGAGAGGTATATATAGGGATAACCCTAGGGTTAAAACCCTAGTGGGCCAAACCCTAATGGGCCAAGTCCATTTAATTAATTTTTTAATTGGGTTAGCCCAATTAATTAATTAAACTAATGAACTATTATTTTATTCTAGCCCAATTAATTATGGACCATCCTGAATAAAATAATTCTCTCTCAATGTAATTCACCCAACAAGCCAAATTTATTAAAAAATACATGAGTTACATCGAGCTACCCCGGGGACCAAAAGACAAATTATTCACGGCTACTAAAATGACCAAAATATCCCTGCTACCTAGTAGCTATATTTTGTCATTCTAAGTGTTCCAACTATCACCATATGGTAACACTGACCCCACGAATAATTTTGCATATGCCATGTCTTTGACCTACTAGTGTAATGACGAAAATACCCCTCTGCGTAACACCCATCATTTAGAAAGGAATAATGTACTAACACCTCTCTAAATGATTTCTACCATCCTTAGATCACTAGTCCAATAATCCGTGACTACTCGAATGTACTTGCTTATCACTGGGAGCTACCCAGAAGCACACACTCTTAAGTCACGTTCCCAGGGCCCTGGATTATTTGATTATTCTTGGACAATCACAAGGGGGTGAATCACAGAAACTATCTTGTATTAGTCTGTCTTAGCTAATTAGAAACCATACTCCCAACTCAAAAGGATATTGATCTTTGATAGACCTCACCTACAATGAATCTAAGAATATAGCTCTAGGTTCACTAGACCACCAACTAATGCTCAAGTATTAGAGTACTCGTCCACGTAGTAGCAGTGATAGACTAGCTCCATGATAATTAGTACTTTGTCATTAGCTTCTATCACAGGTCCACTCTACGCATTCCAAATGCGCTTGTACAATTAGAGTAAACGGACTGTTTACTGGCTAAGGTAAGCCATCCTCCATTAGGATCTATTGCACAATGATCTTATCATGATAGAATGCCCAGTTCTATCAAAAGATCAAGAGTAATATTTTTCTTGCTTATTAAGTACCCATGATTCATGCCTAACTGTGAAGAACGACCCATCACATGAATCACTTACTTAATAGCATGGACACTTTTCCAACAATTAAATGAAAATAATATATGTGCCATGAACTGAATAAAAGAAACATCATTACTATAAATTAAACAAAACATGTCTTTAGGGCATACATTTCCAACACCATAGCCCCCTATCACGGCCCTAGGCCCACACAACCTGTTTATACCCTTCACTGGGTGATATCATCATCCCACAAGGACCTCGTGACTTTAGGCATCCATTTGACCCCAAGCGTCACAATGAGAGTCTATCTCATCTCTCTTCCATCATCACTTGAACGGTTGTCTGGCCCCTCACAACATGGTTCTTAACCTAAGGCATCTACACGTGTGTCAACACATGCCCAACTTGTAACACCCCGTGTTACCAGTGTTAGAAAAATGAAAGGAAAGCCCAAGAAGGCCCTTGAGATGGAAGGGCTTAGGCCGGTATCATAATACCGAGGCAGGGGTATTTTGGTAATTTGGGCAGTGAGACCCGATAAGAGGTTGGGTATAGACCTTGGGTATTGCCTAGTGCTGGGAGTAAGAATTTTAGCTACATTTAATAGGCCCTTGAATGGTGTGAGAAGCCAAGGGTGGTTGTGAGCAGCGGGGTAGCAATAAAAATGACCGAATCGACTGCAGGGAAGGCCCCGGGACTCGGATGACTGGGAATAAAGGCATGGGACGAGTGAGCGTCCCGAGATATGATTTTTGGTGTCAAGAGAAATTAGACTAGAGACAGTTTTCAGTATCGCTATAATACAGCAAAAAATATCGAATGGGCCGCAGGTTTTGCCGATAGCATCCGACAAAGTGCTGGAGCCTGAAGGGTGGTCAGGTGTTGTGAGGCTAGCATGATGGAAGCGGCTCTAGTATGGACAAAAGTCCCAGCTAGGTGCCGGGATGAATCTGACCTTGAAGTGAAAGGTTAGAAATTAATTTTGGTAAATAAATCAAGCAAGGGAGTCTTAATGGTGATTTTGACAAGGTTTTGGTCATGGGAGACATGCATGTATATATGTGTATTGTGTAGATATTTTGAGAATATATGAGTGATTAAAGAAATTTTAAAGGAAAAAGATTATTAGTCACTCAATCATTTAATGAGGCAATGATGGTGGCTTTTCTTTAATTCCAAAAGAAAATATTTATGTCTCTCACCATTAATGAAGGCCTTTATGATGTTGGAAGAGAAAAGAAAATTAATTGGAAAAGAAAATTTGTGTCTTGAGATGGAAGACATGATCCAATGGCCTAGATGTATTCTTGAAAGAGGGAAGACTTGGCCATTAAGCCTTGATTGTGGTGATGACACTTGGCAAGCCATGGATCAAGTAAAATGGAAGTTTATTTTTAATTCAAAAAGGTAATGGAATTATATATTTATATATATATATATATATAAGAAAGGAAAGAGATGAGAGATTTCTCCCATTCACTTGAATGAAGAAAGGAAGAAAGAAGAAGAGAGAAAGAAGAAGAAAAGGGAGAAGAAGAAGAAGTCCAAGAAGCCTAGAGGTAAAAGTTATGAAATCTTCTTGTATTCTTCATTTTTAAAGGATCCTTTGATGATCCTAGGCTTGTTTTTCATGAAGGAGTTTGAGAAAATTAAGGGAAGTGATTTTGGAGGCTTGAAGTTGTTGGAAACTTGAAGATCCATGGAGTATTGAGGTAGGGGGAAAGCCCCAAGTGGATGGTGGCTAGCAAGACTCTTGTATGCATTTTAACATTTTTGTGCTTGCTTTGCATATGCTTGTGTGCATGAGACTCATGGCCATGAAGTTGTGTGTTGGGGTGGGTATGTTGAAGCCTTTAACCTTAATGGTTGAGGTATTGGAACCCTAGGCACTTGCATATGGCATTGGCATCTATATTGTTAATTTTCATACTTTATGTCATTGCACCCTTACTGAGCTCTTGGAGCTCATGAGGTTTATTTTGACCTCTTGTAGGTATTGAAGCATGCTATGGAAGGGTTTGGCAAGAGAAAGAGGCTTGAGCATGAAGAATTTTGTATATTTTTCCAAATGGTGTAATTTTTTGCCTAATTTGTATATGCCTTGTGTAAGGGTTTCTTTAAGCCCAAAGGGTACATTTTGATGTGTATATATGGAAAGAAAAATCTGGAGAATTTGGGCATTTTTGGGGTGTTGGAAAATTGGAAAATTCAAAAAGGGAGGTTGCTGGATTTTTCTGGAGCAGGTAGGCTGGGGCAGCAGCAGCAGCAGGGGGCGCGCGCGCGCGCGGTAGGCGCGCGGGGGTGCGCGCGAGGCAGGCGCGTGGCCGCGCAGGCGCACGCGGGTGCGCGCGGCCAGCCCGCGGGGCCTCGGGCTGCGGCCGCCTCAGGCAGCGCGCGGTCGGGCCCAGGGAGGGCCCAACCGGCCGTGGGGCCCGCGCGGGAAAAAAAAGAGGGAAAAATTCTAAAATTAGGGGAATAAAATGGGGAATAATAGAGCCCAATTTTGGGAGATTTTGGGCTATAGAAAAAACTATAAAATTCCCCGAAGGAGTGATGAAATGTTGGAAAATTGGAGGATTTTCTGAGTATGAGTTTCCCCTTAGTCTAGCCCGGTGTTAAGAAGCATCTTGAAGCCCTTGGGCGGTGTAGCGGGTTATTTCTTCGTTCATAAGAAACTTGCGAGGTCCTAGGGTGTTTATGGATCCTGGGTAAGCGAAGGGCCAGATGAAGCCTAGTACCCACCTAGGGCGTTTCGTCATGAAACATAGTCTACCCTTCAAATTCGGGCTTTGGGGCGAGGAATCCAGGAGATTATCGTCAGTAACACCCGCGAGTGGGACCGGGGTGTTACACAACTCAATTCTTCTGAACCTGGGTTCCCCTGAATACCAGCACAACTAGCTAGGGGTTTTCCATCTCCTACCAATTATGCTAGGGTCTACTCAGGCCACACACCTTATCCCTCCTTAGGATATACCTCGTTTCATCCATAAACTAGCTAGGGTCCACTCATGCCCTAGGCACATCCCTTCGGAACCATTATATCGGTATATTCATATCATGTGGCATACACCAAACCAACTAGGGTCCATTCATACCCTAGACACCTCCATCTCAAGAGCATTGCATAGGTATGCTCACTTCGTGCCATAAACATCCACACCTAGATTACACATGCACGACTCCTCTACTAGACATTTCACAAATTGCTTACATTATGCCTACGCTAGCCATCGCATAGATATGTACCACATGCCCATACTCCAAAAACTATGAGGGAGTTTCACTATAAGCAATATTATCCTCTTCCTAGGGCCCGTCACACACCATGTAGGCGACTCTTTTCCTTAAACCTCGAGCTAGTTCCCACTTAGCTCCCTTTACTCCTTGACTACCCTACTTCTCAAGTTAGTCCATCCTTAAGGACACTATTCTGTCTATCTCAAGTGCACAAGCCCTTTTACACCATTTCAAATTAAGGGAAAACTTTCACTTTCCCGAACACCCTTGGCCAGTTCCCTAATAGGGGAATCCTTCGCTAATCCCTCCCAGATTAGCTTTGTCTCAGGCTTTCCTTGCCCCATCATAACTTATCTTAAGTCATGTCTTGACTTCGTGTCCCCATACAAGCTTCAATGCCCCAATCTCAAGGAATTCTCATCCTTGGAATACTTCATAACCCAATTTCCACCTTTGGGTTTTCTGGACACCAACTGTAACACCCAGTGTTACCGGTGTTAAGAAAATAAGAAAGGAAGTGTGAAATTTCCAAAAATACCCTTGAGAAGGTGATGAATCCTTGAGAGTGAGGGTGCCATATGAGAGGGGTATTTTGGTAATTTGGATAGTGAAGTCCAATAAAGGTATTTTGGTAAATTAAAAATAATTCCTACGTGAAATTAGGTGTGTAAGTGAATTAAATCCCAATTTTTTATTTATGTGAAGATTCATGGGATTAATAATTCATAAAAGGTATGTTAGTAGTTTTGGAGCAAATTCCATAAAGGAATTTAATTGTGGAAAATAGGGAAAATAGAGAATATTCAATTATATGAGAAATAATTGATTTTCCCTAAATTTGGTAGATTAATGTGGTGATGCCACATGGATGGATGAGATGAAAACTTGGAAGCCAAGGTTAGTGTCTAGGGATGACACTTGGCGAAGCCTTGTTCAAGTATAAATGAGAGATTAAATTAAATGCAAAAGAAATGCTAATTAGTCTTTTAAGCATTTAATGTTGAGTATGATTATGGTGAATTAAATAAATAAAAATGAAATGGGAAATTAGTCTCCCATTAATGCTTTGGAAAATTGTGAGATTTATTTAAGTGGGAAAGAGATTAGTTATGTCTCTCAAATGTGATAGATATGAAAATAGTCTCATTTAACTAAATGAGAAATAAATGGAAAATTCAAGAATCCAATGGATGAGATTTATTCTTGAAAAGAGAATGAATCCAAAGGTGGGGATTTAAAGAAAAGAAATGGCATGGATTGTCAACATATTAAAAGTGTGCTTTCTTTTAATGGTGGAGATTAAGTCTTGAAAAGGCAAAATAATCCAATGGTTGAGAATTAAAGAGACCATGGAATGGATTGTGTTTTCTTCCAAGGGTTGAGATGGAGCCTCAAAAAGAAAGATCAAGGGCTAGGATGTGCTCTTGAGTTTTGGGATACCAAGACTTAGGGAAAATCTCTCAAAGAAGGAAAGAAAGAAAGAAAGAAAGAAAGAAAGAGAGAAGATGAAATAAATGAAGAAGAAAGGGAAGAGTGGAGAAGAAATGAAGAAGAAATCAAGGTAAGTTTCATTCTTCTTCTTTTTATTTAGTATTCTTGTATGCAAAGTAAGTGACTTGTTAGAATGTCATCTTAGATGGGAGAAGATGGTGGTGGGAGCTCTCTTGAGAAGAGGATTTAAAGCTTCAAAGAGAGGAATGAGGTAAGGGATGGCCCCATGGGATGGTGGCCTTCCAATGTGTTGTAAGTATGGTTCATAAATGTGTATGTTGCATTGGCATGCTCTATTATGTTCATGAGACTTATGGCCATAGGGTAGTTTGGGAACATGGTTGGAATGGTGGGTTGATGCCTCTAACCTTGGTGGGTTGTGAGAGCAAAGAGACCTACCCACACTTGCATGCATTTGGCATCATATAATCTTATTATGTTCATATTTACTTTGCATTGCATTATGTCTCTCAAATGTGATGGGGTGAAAATAGTCCCATTAATTTAAATGGGAAAGAAATGAAAAATTGGAAGGATGAGATTGATTCTTAGAATTGGAAATAATCTAAGGGCCACCATTTAGTCTTGAAAGTTGGCAAGGATTGCCAACATATTAATGATTTAATTTAAAGACTAATTTTGGATGGCTAAGATGAATTCTTTGAAAGGCACATGGATTGTGTTTCCTTTTAAGGGTGGAGATTAAGTCTTGTAAAGACAAAATAATCCAATGGTTGAAATTTAAAGAGAGGAAATGGCATGGATTGTGTTTCCTTGTGTGGTTGGGATTTTCTCTCATAAAGCAAATGGGAATCAAGGGCTAAGATGAAGTCTTGAAAGTGAGATTTCAAGACAAGAGTAGTATAAAAGGGAATAGAGTGCTTTAGTCTCAAATTTTTGCCATTTGAAGAGTCTTGAAGGAAGAAAGAAGAGAGATAGGAAGAAGTCTCTCATGGAAGAAATAAATGAAGAGAAGAAGGAAAGGAAAGAAGAAAAAGAGGAATGTAAGTATTCTTCCTTAGGCTTGTTTAAGTTTCTTCCACTTCTTTATTTGGTAGCTTAGCTTCTTTAAATTTTTGTTTTAAGGAGCTCTTAAGGAGAAGAGTGGGAAATGAAGCTAAGTGATTCTTGAAGCTTCAAAGAAAAGAAGAGGTTCTTGAGAAAGAGCAAAGGTTGAAGGTAACGAAGCAAGGAGATTTTTTAAGATTCAAAGAGAAGAATGAGGTAAGGGATGGTCCCATGTGGAGGAGGCCTTGCATTGCATTGTAAGTAGGTTGCATAAACTTTTATGTATCTCTTTGCATGCTTTATTTGTTCACGAGACCTATGGCCATGGGGTGGGAAAGAAATGGTGGGTTGATGCCTCAAACCATGTTGGGTTGTGAGGATGGAATAACCTAACCATGCTTGCATGCATTTGTCATTACATAGACTTGTTATGCTTGTATTTACTTTGCATATGCACCCTTACTGAGCTTTGTGGCTTATGAGGTTTTACCCTCCCCTTGTAGGTTGTTCTTATGTCAAAGGAGAAAAGGGAAAGTGCAAGCTTATGGTTGGAAGCTCTTGGTGTATATTTCTTTTGTTTGATGTAATTTATGGCTTAAAGAAGCCTAGGCTTGTGGTATTTAATTTGTGGCATTATGGCTTAGGAAAGCCTATTTGTTATATTTGGAACATGTGTGGTATTTATACTTGGAGGTTGTTATGTGAGCATCAATAGGTTGTGTAAGGCTTATGTGTGAAATGGAAGGAAATTTTGATGTATGTTGTGTAATATTCAAAGAGGTGGGTTAAGCCTTAATTTTGGAAAAATAGAGGTAAAAATGGAAGGAATGTGAAGCATAATTATTAATTTTAATTTCTGAAAAATTTGGGTTTGGAAGCCCAAATAAAAAAAAAAGAAAAGAAAAAGAAGTGAAGGAGCAGCAAGGAGGGCAGCAAGCAGTAGCTATAGGGCCGCAGGGGGCGGGCGCGCACGATGCACGGCCAGCCTGCGCGGCCAGCACCCAGCAAGGCCCCGCGCAGGCCCCGGGGCGTGCCGTGGGCCCCGCCGGCCAAATTTTTCTAAAATTTGGATTTTTTGGGAGAAATTGGGGCATTTCTTAATTAATTTTGAGCCCCGGAGGAATTTTCAAAATATCAAGATTTTTCGGCCATTTTGGAGAATAATGCCAAAATTTTGGAAAATTGAAAATTATGAGTTTTTCCTCCAAATTTGATAAAATCAAAGGGTTGATTGAAATGGTGAAATTTATGGAGCCCAGTAAAATTCTTGGTCAGAAAAAGAATTTAAAATAAATGAGAAAATAATGATTGGGCGTCTTCGCGAGATTTCTTTTTAACCAAATGCAATGTGGTTAAAGCCCAATTCTGCTAGTGAATCCTGGGGTTAAGGGAAGGGAAGGACGAGCCTAGTTCCCACCTAGGGCGTTTCTTCTTGAAACATGGTCTGCCTTTCACCAAATACCGGGCAGGCGAACAATTCGGGTAATTGTTCGCGAGTAACACCCGTAAGTGGGAGCGAGGCGTTATAGGAAGCGTTGGAGGCTCGAAATCGGACTTATGAAGAGAAAGTGTCTTCTCTAGCGGTGGCCTAAGGAGAGGTGTCTCGTTTGAAAGGGGACCTAGTCTGTGCCGAGGAATAGGTATCAACGTCACTCCAAACGGCTACGCGTGCTCAGATGGAGACAAAAAACCTGTGAGAGAATAGGCAGCGCGAAATTGAAGGGGCAACGAGGGAGGCTGTGAAGCAATACCGCCTTTCCCGGGATTGCTTCCATCGTAAGGATAGTTATGCCAGCTGCTTTTCGAAGTTCGGCTTTTATCTCTACCGCAATTTCATGGAGACTAGGCACCCGGGGGGCTCTTTCTCGGAGGTAACTTTTGATAATGCCATGTCTGCCGGGACCCCTCTCGATTGGAGAAAGTATGAGCCAGATGACCTTGGGCCCGAGAAATGTATAAGACAAGCATTAGAGGATGACCTTAGTAATCTGTAGGGTCCATGGAGTCCTTATGTTTTGGAGTTTGAGGAGGGTGAACTAGGCGTCAACTCGTTGAACACCGCTCAAATGATTGAGAGAGAGCTGGAAATGGATCTTGTCGCTGATGCTTCCCAAGGTTTGCCCCCTGAAGAGGGTTCAAGCCACGTGGATTGCCCTCTAGTCGAAGATTAGTGTAGACTTTATAACTTATACTATTTTTACCTGGCTGTATGGAATGATCATTTTGTTGGTTTCATCTCGAAGCGTCTTTTGAGTTCCCGACATGATTCTTTAACTATTGCGCTTTATTTTATCGGCTTTGTATGAATATAGCTTTTTGGCAGTCGTTCCAACATGCTTCTTGTAATTGACTTATTTGGATCATTACGTAATTTGATCGTTGGTTGTGAGACTTGCATCCATACCTCTTTGAGCTTCAATTTATTCACCTCGATAGTTAAGTTATTATCTCATTTTCAAGGCTCGTCAATCTCAGGAAACTCGAGATGGGCCTCGCGCCCCTGACTTGTTTACGACGAGACTCATGTAATGTTTATCGAGCTCTTGAATTTTTCAAGATTGGGGGGTTGCCCTTTAGTGGGGCCTTCGGGAACGTTTCCGGGAGGGGCATGTGCTTGCAAATTCTTTAATTAACCACCTATTTTTTTCTTTTCTTTTCTTTTCTTTTTTTTTTAAGGGGACACCTTCTGATGGTGCCTGCTATTTTTCATCAATTTCATTTGCCCTAAGAGAGCTAGGTTGGGCCAAGGATCCAACGCAAGATTCACCTCGGGCGTCTGAGTTTACCCGGGGACCTAAGCGCTAGATAGTTCGAGGAGTCAGATCTAGCTTAGGAGCATAGCACCGGACATCAATCGAGGGATCCGGGTGAGTCTGTGGGCATAGGCGTCGGAACATCCGATGATCCCGAGTGGGTCTATCATTGTAAGTGTTAAATTGAGGCTAGATAGTCAAGTCTTTGAGGGTAGATTCCGGTCTTTCACCTTCTCGACCACCGTTCCAAGGTCTAGTCTGCCCCTAGGAATCTGGGTTTGGCCAACAGTCTGGTTCGAGATTCCTTCTGGGCGTCCAATTTTTGCCGGGAGACCTAGGCGCTAGATCAATTGAGAAGTCAAGTCTTGCTTAGGAGCATAGCACTGGACTTCAATCGAGAGATCTGGGTAAGTCTGCAGGCATAGACGTTGGAGTACACAATGATCCCAACCCGGCTTATGTTCATATGCCCCCAATTTCCACTGAGCTATCTTGGTCTTGTTAGGGGTCATCACTGGGCTGTTGCACCTGCATCATGTTTTATCGTACATACAAATGCTTAAGGCACAAGAGATTTTATGTGGTTCGGCTTATAGTTTTGCCTACTCGACAGGAATACATGGGGGTGTTCTTTTATTCATAGGGGAATTATTACATAAAGAAATTAAATTAAAAAGAACTTCATCTCTCAATGGAGTCAGGCAGCGCCTCTTCTAACGAATGCATCTCCATGCCTTTAGCTTCGGATCCTTTAAGGCTGGCCTCGATTGCCAGGGCGGTGAAGTATCTTTTGAGGTGCATGGTATTCTAGGTCTTACTCATCGTCTCTCCCTACAATGTTTGTAATATGCAAGTGTTGGGTCCTAGCATCTTCTGTATCTTGTAGGGTCCTTCCCAATTTAGTATGAGTTTTCCTTCCTCCCTGAGGGCATTTGTAATCACTGTTTTCCTGAGCACTAGATCTCTTTCCTGGAACATTCGAGGACAGACCCTCGCATTGTAATAGCTGGCGATTCTTCTCTGATATGTCGCCAGCTGCATAGTTGCCTTCTCTCTCAACTCATCTATCAAATCCAGGTTCTCTCTCAAACTATTTGAATTCCCTTCCTCCCTGAAAGCCATAACCCGAGGCAAAATAAGGTCTACTTCCACCAGAATAAGGGCATCTGTCCCATATACCAAGCTGAATGGTGTTTCCCCAGTAGGTATGCGATTGGTTGTGTGATAAGCCCATAAAATGATGGGGAGTTCGTCAGCCCATCTGCCTCTGTCTTATTCTAGTTGGGTCTTCAACCCGTGTAGGATAGTTTTATTGCTTGCTTCTGCCTACCCGTTAACTTGTGGATATGCCACAGATGCCATCCTCAAATTGATCCCCCATCTTTGGCAAAAAGCCTTGAAAGCTTCAGAATCAAATTGCATTTCATGATCCGTGTTGAGAATTCTGGGTATGCAGAAACAACATATTATATCTTTCCACACCATTCCCTCTACTCTTTTCTCAGTGATGGTTGCTAGCGGTTCTGCTTCGACCCATTTCGTGAAGTAATCAGTGGCCACCAATAGGAATTTTCTTTGCGCTAATGCCATTGGAAATGGGCCCAAAATGTCTAACCCCCATTGTACAAATGGCAACGGCTGAAATATTGGCTGGATTGACGCATGGGGTTACACTATCAAAGAGGCATGCTTTTGGCACTTATCACATGTCTGCACTTTTCGGGCTGTGTCCTACCTCAAGGTGGGCCAAAAGAAACTGGCCCATAGGATCTTTCCATCCAATGCTCTTCCGTCGAGGTGCTCATCGTAGTCCCCTTCATGCACTTCTTCCAGAGCCTGCTCTGCCTCTTGGGTTCCTAAGAACTTAAGCAATGGCATGGCATACCCTCTTTTGTATAGCTCTTGGCTAATAATTGTAAAGCGAGCCGCATGGGTTTTCAGTCTCTTAGCCTCCATGGGTGTTGCTAGAAGCTCCTGATTAAGCAGGTACTTTAATATTGGCGTCCTCCGATCATCAGCCATATCAATGCAAAGAACGCCTTCTTCACTCTCATCTACACTTGGTCGTTGCAGGACCTCCATGTGGATCAATATCAATGCAAAGAATGCCTTATTCACTCTCATCTATACTTGGTCGTTGCAGGACCTCCATGTGGATCAACCGTCCCGGGGTATCTCAAGCGGAGGCCGATTTGGACAGTGCATTAGTGTGATGGTTGAGGGACCTGTTGATCTGAATAAGTTCAAAGCGTTCAAACCTGTGGGTCAGTTCCTTCACCTTCTGTAGATAATGGGCCAAGATTGACTCTCTTACCTCAAAAGTGCCTTGAAACTATTGTACTACAAACTAAGAATCATTGTGGGCGATTAAGCTTTTTACCTCCAATTTTTTTGCCAATTTCATTCTAGCTAATAAAGCCTCGTATTCTGCTGTGTTGTTTGAGCTAGGAAAAGTGAAGAGTAGGGAATATTCTAACACTTCCTTCTCCGAAGAGATTAATACCACCACTGCCCCACTCCCTTTGGCATTGGATGCTTCGTCCATGAATAACATCCATTCTTTCATGCAAACTTCTTCTGCCGCTAGCGAATAAGTGCATTCCACTATGAAATCCGCCAATGCTTGCCCTTTTATTGCGTTTTTGGGCTCAAAGCTGATATCATATTCACTAAGTTCAACTGCCCACTTGGTTAGCCTTCCTGAGCATTCCAGTCTTTGTAGCATTTGTCTCAACGGTTGATCTGTCAATACGGTCATGGCGTGGGCTTGAAAGCAGGGTCTTAATTTTCTCGCTGCCATTACCAAGGCCAGAGCTACCTTTTTAGGGTAGGGGTATCGCGTTTTTGCTCCCTGCAACACCCTGCTCACATAGTACACAGGATTGTTAATCTATCCAAGTTGTCTAATGAGGATGTCGCTCACTGCCTGATGGCTTACTCCCAAATATAGGCATAGTTTTTCTCCAGTTTTTTATCGTGTCAATAGGGGAATCTCCTTGAGGTATGCTTTCAATTCTTTGAAGGCCTTCTCGTACTCAAGAGTCAACTGAAAATTCTTGCCTCCCTTTAAAGCCCTGGAGAAAAAAAGGCTACGCTCAGCCTGTTTTGAGAGAAATCTTCCCAATGCCGTCAGATGGCCATTCAACCTCTAAACTTATTTTACTGAGGAGGGAGACTGCAGGTCAATCATTGCTTGCACTTTTTCAGGGTTAGCTTCTATCCCTTTATGAGTAACCATGTACCCAAGGAATTTTCCTGACTTTACTCCGAATGCACACTTGTCCGGATTCAGGCGCTTGTTATTTTTCTTGAATATTGCAAAAACCTTTTCGAGTTGACTAGCGTGTGACTCACCTTGTCTGCTCTTTACTATCATATCATCCACATATGCTTCAATCGCCTCCCCTTGTAGGTCCTTGAATATCTTATTAACCATCCTCTGATACATGGCTCCCGCATTCTTTAGGCCAAAAGGCATCACCTGGTAGCAGTACGTCCCTTTTTTTATAATAAAATCCATTTTCTCAGCGTTGGGTGGATACATACTGATCTGATGGTAACCTGAAAATGCATCCAAGAAGCTCAATACCGCATATCCAGAGGTATCGTAAACTAGCCTGTCTATTCGAGGGAGTGGGTAGGAGTCCTTTGGGCAAGCCTTGTTCAAGTTGGTAAAGTCAATGCACACTCGCCATTTCCCATTGGCTTTAGGTACCATCACGACATTCGCCAGCCATTCGGGGTATTGGACCTCCCTAATAAATCCTTCTTTCAGGAGCTTATCTACTTCTTCTTCCATGTGTTTCAATCTCTCGGGGGCGATGTGTCTTTTCTTCTACTTGACTGGCCGAGCTTCTGAACGGACATTCAATCTATGGGATATGATTTTAGGGTTAATTCTAGGCATGTCGGCTGGCGTCCAGGAAAATATGTTCGCATAGGAGCGCAGACACCTGATGATCTCTTCTTTCTGCTAGTTCTCTAGTTGGCTTCCCACGCGTACTTTTCGGCTTCCATCATCAGGGTTTAAAGGGATGGTTTCGAGCGATTCCACAGGCTGGGGGTTGTTAGCTTCAAGAGTTTACTCGCTGATTAGTAAAGTCTCTTCGGTTATTGTTTTTCCCTTTCCCTTGGCACCTTGCGTGGAGCTCACATAACATACCTGGGCTTGTTTCTGATTATCTCTTACCTGCCCAACCCCCTGCAGAGTAGGAAATTTCATCAACAAACACCCTGGAGAGATGGTGGCTCTCATGACATTAATGAGCAAATGTCCCAAGATCACATTGTAGGCCGAGGAGAAAGTCTTGACTACCATAAAGTTCACCTGTCGGGTGATCACTTGAGGGCGGTCCCCAAGTGTAATGAGCAGCTAAACCGATCCGACCACTGGCACCGCTTCTCCCATGAAGCTATATAGGGGGGAGGTAACTGTCTTCAGCCGATCATGGGTAATGTGCATCCTCTCGAAGGAATTCCAATATAGGAGATTTACGGAGCTTCCGTTATCCACTAGTATTCTTTCAATCGGGTGCTTGGCAATGACAACAGAGATAACCAAAGGGTCATCTTGAGGGAGCAACACATTTCCTTGGTCACCGAGAGCAAACATAATGGGGTCTTTGTCCTCTTGAATCTTCTCTATCGATTTCACGTGCAGCACTTGGAGTGCATATGCCTTTCTGGCAGAAGAGGAATCACCAGCCAAATTTTCTCCTCCTAAGATTACATGTATCCTCTCCATAATAGGCTCATTACCATCTTCTTCTGCACTTGGTTCCACTTCTTCCCTCATCTGATTATTTATATCTACTTTCTACCAAGGCGGCTGGCTTTCTCTTCTATTTGGGGCATCATTCCTTGGACGTGGGGGCCTTCTCTGGTTATCTCCTCTGGGCTCTTCTTTTCAGCCTTGTTGGTTTCTTGGCTTATCCAGTATGAATTGATCGAGCTTCCCCTCTCTAATTAGCTGCTCAATCTGATTTCGTAGTTCCCAACACTGCTCTGTAGTATGCCCTGAGGTTTTGTGAAATTTATAAAAAGAATCCATGTTCCTACCCATCAGCTGATTGAAACGTGGAGGGAAATTAATTAGTCTAGTATGTGCAATGGAGGAAAGGACAGCGGCTCTCGGCTCAGTAAGGGGAGTAAAGCTCCAAAATTGCATCTTCGGGGGCTCTTCTCTTCTCTGTACCTTCACTGATCTGTCTGACCCAACGTCGTTCAGCCTTCCCCTTCTTTTACATTCCCATGCTTCCAAAATTTCCATTTGGATGATAAATTGTTCAGCTCGAGCAAACAATTCGGCCATTGAGTTTGGCTCGGCAAAGGCTAGGGATCTTCTAAGAGGGGCGTAGGTGGTTCCATTAAGCAAGGCGAATGCCGCCAAACCAACCGGGAGGTCTCTTACTTCTTGTGTCGCAGCTCTAAATCTCTTGATGTATTGTTTTAAGGATTTGGTTGGCCTTTGCTGCAAGCTCATCAAATACATGGGACTTTTTTTCTTCGGGACGTAAGTAGAGAACGCTTTCAGAAATTCTTTCTTTAGTTGCTCGAATGAACGGATATGTCCGGCAGGTAACTCAATGAACCACTGTTGAGCTTGTCCTGCTAATGAGAGAGGGAAAGCCTTGCACCTGGTGATCTTGTTCCACCCATGTAACACCGCCATTACGATGAAGTGTTGCAGGTGTCTCTCAGGGTCTTCTTTCCTCGAGTACATTGGGAGTTGTGGTAGCTTGAACCCTGGTTGCACTGGCTATCTTTGGAGTTCTTCGAATAAGAGGAATCCCTTCATGGGTGTTTCCGTTGGTGTCACTACAATTTGATTCTGTTCCAGCACCTCTTCTATGAGGCGCTTGATGTCAGACGCCTTAAGCGTTTCTTTCTCTACTTTGTTCTTACCTGGGAACGGGATGCAAAGAGCTCTTGAGTGGGTGCTCTCTGTCATCTCTTCGTACATGGGGGCTTTCCCCGGCCTCCTATTAAGGTTCCCTCATGGGTTCTCCGCTAACGTGGCTTGATCATTACACCTAGGAATCCCGATTCTTATCCCTCAATGTGTGACTGCACTCTCACCCTGCAATTAAAACACAAAACAAAACACAATAAAAATTTTATATATATATTTTTTTTATTTAGGTGAGAGGTTTATACTCGTCAGTGTACGAGTGCAGTTGTAGTCCAAATTTAAATTTATATTTTCTGGATGAGTTCAGATCGTCTACTGAGAGATTTATTTATGGTAAAAGCAAAAGAATGTCACACACACACACACGCATTTAGATGAATTGGTAACAAGATTTTGTTTTATGAATTTTTTTTTTATAACAAATATTAGAAAATAAAGCAAGGTAAAAGTTAAAATAAATGCTTAATGTGAGGATATTAAATTGGATAGCACTTGAGTTAAGACAATTTCAACACCAACCCATTGATTCCCAAATTTTAGCAAACAAGGTTAGTAACATTAATTTAATTTCAAATATGAGGGTTTGTTACTAAATGCAATTAGAGATGATGATAGTTCTAGTTTAAGCAATCCCCATACATGATATGCGGGATTCTAATTTAAGCAACTACCATAAATCTAATTACAATTAATATACAAAACAACTAAATTAATCATCCGGGTTTGGGTATGATAGCGTTTCCAGTTCTAGTGACTCTCATGCGTGACATGAAAGCTCTAAGTTAGCCTTACGCTCCAATCCAAACCTAGTGATTTTTCAATAATTAAAACTCACTCATACTAAAATTTAAATTAATGATACTCATTTTAAGCGCAGCTTTCTTTGGGAATCATTGGCGTTGGACACTGTCCTTGCCTTAACCCAAGATTAGGTTTAGCTACTCATTTCCATTTAAAAGTTAATTAACAAGAATTTAAATGGCGTAATTTAAATAACAGAATTTAAATGATAAGAATTGAAGTAGCAGAAACTAACCAGCCATTTAGGCGGTGGATAATTGAAAGACAAGAATTAAAATTGCAGAAATTTAAAGGCAGAAATTAACTGGCCATTTAGGCGGTGGATAATAAAGTAACAATAAATGACATAAGAATTTAAAAGAAGAAAGAAAGGAAGTAAGATTACAAGAGAAAACAAGAGAGAGAATAAGAGCAATTCTCTAAGGGAAACTCTAAGAACAAAACTAAACTTTGATTCAAGTAATAACCACCTCCACAAATGCACCAAAGTGAGTTATTTATAGCTCACAAGATGCAATACAAGCCACATAATTATTCAACAAAATATTCACCTAACTAATGGAAGAAAATTAGGTAAAAGACAAAAAATACAAAAGACTTTGTGCGGTGGACTTCTCATAAGAATACAAAAGACTTTAGGTGATAAATCACTTATAAAAAAATTACAAAACAAAGAAAAGTCTTCTACAAATTGGGCTTTGTTGGGCCTTTAATTGGTCTTGGGACTTTGGTTGATCTTGGGCCTTTGGTTGGATTCCATTTGATAGTTGGGTCAAGTGCACTTGAAATATCCTTTAGCCTCCATAATTGGCCTTTGAATTTGAGCAATTTTAAAATGGGTAATCCAATGTCTTCGATTATGCCCCTAATTAATTGTAGAAGCCAACTTCCTTGTTTCATCTTGAAATAATATGTAATACGAATAATTATTTACTTTAAGCATAAATATAAAGCCAAAATAGGGATATAATTCATTAGGATATAGGAAATATTGACCCTTATCACACACCCCCAACTTGAATATTGCTAGCCCCTTAGTAATCGGATTATACACCAGCCATGATCTAATCGCAATACTTGCATGAATATAAAAATTTCAAATTCGAAACCAAAATGCGTAGAGTAGAACATTCAAAATAAGTCGAACATTCAAAATTAGATTTATGGTTAAAGGTCATACAATCTTAGGAATGGCAATCAGGATGACCAATACACATTATTCCCTCGAAGTTTTGACTTTAAGCCTTACTGTGGATTTTTCCTCCAATAAACGATTCCTCAGGTGTACACACAAGGGGGGTGCACCGTTATAAGAGTAAATGTAAAACAAGTTCAAACTCGGTGTCATCCCAAACACAAAGAACGTATTTTCATGAAAGAATAGGGAAATTAACATAACTTCATGACTGGAATAATGCCATAGATAAATAACTTTTGAATTTAAACAGAATTCCTTGCTCCGAACTCGAATCCTGAGATCACATGATTTATAGCATCAAGAGGGACCAAACTGGGTTGTAATGGGGCTATGAGGTTAATACGAGTTGTCAAAGAAAATGGTAAAGTGTGCAAATGGTGTGTTAGGATTTTTTTTTTTTTTTACACTAATCTCAAACTGGATATAATGTTTTCTTCAACATTTTTTTTGAAACACTTATGCTAAATAACTAAGAGAACTTCCCCCTTTTTTTTTCTTTTTTTTTTTATATGAAAATACCGATATGGACTGATTCTTAGAAACACACCAGGTTGGACAAACTTCATATGGTTACAGGTTTAGACGAAGGTAAGGAAAGAAAGTGTGCTAAGAACAGCTCAAATGGGCTAGCAATGGAGGTTTATGTAAAGAAAGAAAAAGGTTAATAGGCCCAAATTGAAAGAAATTGATCCCCCTATCATACTTCTACAAAACAATGTTACTCAGTCAACTAATTCAGAGTTTTGAAACCAGCCAAATTCATCCGCTATCATACTAGACATTCAAAGCAAATTGATGTTTTGAAGCTATTGAAAAGATGAGATAAACAATAAAGCATATTTAGAGTAAGTGTTATTTCACTCAGAAGTAACGATTATTAGGCTCAAACACTCACTCGGGTAATAGTCTCTACTTCTGTTGAGGGATCATGCAGTATGCTAATCAGCTAATTACCATTGCCTTTGACTTTATGACCGATAAACCAATTTCTAATTATTGAACACCCGATGCATGCAAATCATCTATTCTAATTCCATACATATATGTTTTCAAATAAGAAATTAATGCATTCATGATTCATATTGAAAATTCAACTGGCTATCAGTGTATAATTCCAACGCTTTAGGGATAGCATTATTTAAAGCACACACATTCTTTATATTCCTTTTTTTTTTATTAATTTTTTTTAATTCACACAAAACTACAAGCATGCAATTGCAAATTCACAGTTAAACATAGACCAGATAATTCATAAATATACCTTACTCCCCCCAACTTGAATTGCAGTAATAAAATAGGGTTGTTAGGAATACCTGTAACTCCATAAGTCCATAGATTTACTATGAACTGCTAAAACTCAAACAAACAAATGAGCATACCATATATATATATATTTATATTTTCACACCAAAATAAAAATTTCATGCAAGTCATAAGATAAACAAAATGCGTCTCAAGAGTACAAAGTACTCCTTACTCAGCCATCTTACCATAGACTCACCTAACAACATTCCATAGTTTTTTTTTTATTTGTTTTTTATTTTTATTTTTAAGAACACAAGAAAAGAAATTTTATACAAGTCATAGGAGATGCGTCTCAAGAGTACAAAAAGTACTCCTTACTCAGTCATCTTATCATAGACTTGCCTTACAGGGATAATTCTAAATTAATCGAACCTTTTTGCCGCTTGTTTTTGATTGCCTTAGACCAATCTATCCGAGGCTCATAAGGATCGTGCTGTGGAACATAAGTATGTAATTTCTCTAGCAGCTCCTCGATGGTGGATGCAGAAATAAGAATCTTTCTTGCTGAAGGAGAAATGAACTGTTGGTCCACAGCCTGATCAATAAAAGAGAGCAACCCATTGAAAAAATGGTTAACATTTAAAAGTCCAATGGGTTTGGTATGCAGATTGCTCTTGGCCCAAGAGATTATACAGAAGATTTCTTCAAGTGTACCAAAACCTCCTGGTAAAGCGATGAAAGCGTTTGACTGATAAATCTTACTAGCCATGCGCTCCGACATAGAAGTCGTTTCTATAACTTGACCGCGTGTAATCCCAGAAATACGTGGTTCAGCTAAAGGGATTGGCATTACACCTACCACATATGATTTTCAAAAAAGTGCAGCTTGTGAAACATAACCATTCAACCCACGACTTCCCCCTCCATATACCAAATTAATCTTTTTCTCTCCTAATTTTTGGCCTAGTTCGCTTGCTGCAAGTGCGTAACAAATATCACTCCCAAGTTGAGAGCCACAAAGTACACATATGGTTTTGATTCGACGAACTAACTGGCCTTTCATGTTTGTTTCTTTTGTATGCCCTGGAAAGAGGTTTGGCAATCAAAAGTAGCTATACAACAATTCAACAAGAAATAAATACAAACAAAAATCATGCGTATGTACAAGTAGTTGTGATTGTGGCTCACATCTTCCTCTAGTTTTACGTCTAGAAACGGCTTAAACACTTTCTATGAAGCGAGGATAAGCTTCCCATCCAATTTTCTTATAGATTGGCAAACATGGTCATTTTTAGTCAGATTCCCAAGACTATAGCGTTGGCGGTCACTTATGAACTGGCTCCATAAAGTAAGAAGTTCTCTTTGCACTATTCCACATGGATGCGTCTCAAGAGTCAATCGAATATCATCCAATGACTCCTTACTCAGTCCATCCTTTATGAAACTAATTTTATCTTCTCGATTTACGGACGTAAACCCCACAGATTTGCATCGAGTGTTACAAGTCCAACGAGCACACTTGTAACAACCATTCACTCTTTTAGCTCTTCGTTTCTTCGCAAAACTACTCTTCCCTAAGCTCGGGAAATGCTTAAAACTAGGTGAAGTTTCGCCAGCTAATCGAACTTTTGCTTCGATCAGCCAACGAATATCTTCAGGAATGTTATTACGCATCAAAAGCCTAAGTCTTTCACATCTAGCAGTATCAATTTTTTTCAAATCATTCTGCGGGAGAGATGGATAGTACTTGTGAATTTTTGAAAGCTGAAGTTCCATTTTTTTTTTTTTTTAAAGAAAACTCTAATAAGAAGAAAGTAAAGAACTATAAACTTTACAAAAATGGATGAGAGTACCTGATTGGAGAATAACACAAAGGAGAGAAGATTGAGCTCAAGAATGGTGGCTTACCTCATACAGATTTGGAGTCTCTTATAGAGCAATGGGCATCACTATTCGACACTCGGCTCGACGCATGCCATAATTGCACCGTCAGGCTTGGTGTCGTTTAGCGTCTCATTTTTCAACATTTGGCAGTGTGTCTCTTTCTTTACAGGGCAGTGTGATTGCTTTGCCCGAGAAGAATGGCTACCACCAGCGTCAATTCTGTTTCTCTCAATTAATTTTTTTTTATATATATTTTTATTTTATTTTTTTATATTTTTAATTTTATTAAATTTTGTTTTTAGAGGCCCGATAAAATCATATATACCACACAAGACAATATTATCAAGTCAACCAAAATTATTTGCACAATTGATCAATTTCAAATACCAATAAATTAATTCTTAAGTACACCTTACCCCCCAACTTAAATTGCGCATTGTCCTCAATCGGCAATAAAAAGGATAGAAGATAGGCATACCTGGCAGTCTTCAATACATGAACTCATATGAAAAAGTTTTATTTAGACTGCACACAGAGGAACACTATTTAAGTAATGCAGAAAAGAAACAAATTTTTTATATACTTTTTTTTTTTTTTTTAAAAAAAATCTAGAAACATCCATTTAACCTAAATGGAAAGGTGGTCTTTTAACGTCAGATTCCCAGACGACATGAAACTGCCATTACTCATCAGACGATGGTGCGTCATCCAAATCCACAACTCCTTCATTCTTCTCAATACTACCCTGGTATGGTTTCAACTTATGACCATTGACTGTAAGAAGTTGTCCTGACTCCGGATTTTCTATCTCAAATGCCCCATATTCTGAGATGGACTTGATTACAAAGGGGCCAACCCATCGAGACTTCAATTTTTCTGGGAATAGATGCAATCGAGAATCATACAAGAGTACATGTTGCCCTACCTGAAAGCTTTTTCGAATGATGTGCCGATCATGTAACTCTTTTGTGCGAACCTTGGCCAATCGTGCATTCTCAAATGCCTCATTCCGAATTTCCTCGAGTTCATTCAATTGGAGCTTCCTAGAGAGGCCTGCTTCAGTTAGACTCTTGTTGATCTTTTGAATGCCCAATATGCTTTATGCTCAATTTCCACTGACAGATGACAAGATTTACCGTATACTAGCCTATAGGGAGACATTCCTAAAATTGTTTTGTAAGCTGTCCTGTACGCCCAAAGAGCGTCTACTAGTCGTAAGGACCAATCCTTACGATTAGCAGTAACAGTCTTTTCCAATATGCGCTTAATCTCCCTATTGGCTAACTCTGCTTGACCATTGGTTTGGGGATGGTATGGTGTTGCAACCTTATGCAGTACACCATATTTCTTCATTAATCCTGTCACAAATTTATTACAAAAATGGGAACCCCCATCACTGATGATTGCTCGTGGCATCCCAAATCGACTGAATATGTTTTCTTTCAAAAATTTCACCACAGTCCTATAGTCATTTGTTCTAGCAGGGATTGCTTCGACCCATTTGAACACATAGTCGACAGCAAGTAAGATGTATTCATGACCAAATGAATTGACAAATGGGCTCATAAAATCCATACCCCAACAGTCAAAAACTTCTAACACTTAGATTGGATGTAATGGCATTATGTTTCTCCTCGACAGACTTCCTAACCTTTGACATCGATCGCAATTTGAACAGAACTTGTACACATCCTTGAACAGTGTCGGCCAATAAAATCCACTTTGAAAAATTTTTGCAACTGTTTTCTTGATAGAGAAATGGCCTCCACATGCAAGAGTATGATAGAAATTCATGACACTTTGTTGCTCATGCTCAGGGATGCACCTTCTTAAAATTTGGTCAGCACAATACTTATACAAGTAAAGGTCATCCCAGAAATAAGTCCTAACCTTCCTAAAGAATTTTTGTTTATCTAGCTTGGTCCAATGGTTTGGAATTAGACCGGTGGCTAGATAGTTAGCCAGATCTGCATACCATGGTGTAACAGAGGTTGAGGTATCATTGATAAGGAAGAGCTGTTCATCTGGAAAGGTGTCCCTGATTGGTTCCTTGTCTAGATTAAGGTCTTGGCACGGAAGTCTAGACAAATTGTCTGCCACCACATTTTCTACTCCTTTTTTATCTTTGATTTCTATGTTGAATTCTTGGAGTAACAAAATCCACCTAATAAGACGCAATTTGGCATCTTGTTTGGTGAGCAAGTATTTCAAAGCTACATGGTTAGTGAAAACAATGACCAATGACCCCACCAGATATGATCTGAACTTTTCTAATGCAAAAACTATTGCCAATAGTTCCTTCTCAGTTGTTGTGTAATTTTTTTGGGCTTCATTGAGGGTTTTACTGACATAGTAGATGACATAAGGTTTTTTATCTTTTCTTTGCCCTAGGACTGCTCCTACAGCATAATCACTTGCATCACACATGAGTTCAAAGGGCAATGACCAATCTGGTGGTTGAATAATGGGGGCTGAGATGAGAGCATTTCTTAACCTCTCAAAAGAGGTTTGACAAGATGATGTCCACTCAAATGGGACATTCTGGGAGAGCAAATTACACAAAGGCCGGGCTATGTTGCTAAAAGATGTTATGAATCTCCTATAGAACCCAGCATGCCCCAGGAAAGACCTGATGTCCTTAACACTCTTAGGGACTGGTAATTTTTGGATGGCTTCTACTTTGGCTTTGTCCACCTCCATTCCTTTAGCAGAGACAATATGCCCTAGGACTATACCTTGTTTGACCATGAAATGACATTTTTCCCAGTTAAGCACAAGGTGGGTTTCTTCACAACGAGCTAGAACTCTCTCTAAATTTTCTAAACATGCCTCAAAACTAGCTCCATAGACAGAGAAATCATCCATAAAAACCTCCACAATGTGTTCTGTCATCTTACTAAAAATACTCATCATACACCTTTGGAAGGTGGCAGGGGCATTGCATAGTCCAAAAGGCATACGTCTATAGGCAAATGTCCCAAATGGACATGTGAAAGTGGTCTTTTCCTGGTCCTCTAGGGAAATGTCAATCTGGTTATATCCTGAATAACCATCAAGGAAACAATAGAATGCTTGCCCAACTATTCGTTCAAGGACTTGGTCCAAGAATGGCAATGGAAAATGGTCTTTTCTAGTCATTACATTGAGTTTTCTGTAATCGATGCACACTCTCCATCTGGTTTGGATGCGAGTAGGGATCAATTCATTCTTTTCATTTCTCACCACTGTTACTCCAGACCTTTTTGGGACCACTTGAGTGGGGCTGACCCACATTGAATCCGAGATGGGGTATATAATACCCGCATCCAACAACTTTAGCACTTCTTTCCTAACCACCTCTTTCATGTTAGGATTGAGTCTCCTCTGCATTTGCCTGACAGGTTTAGCATCCTTCTCTAGAAATATCCTATGAGTGCAAGTCAAAGGACTAATTCCATGCAAGTCTGAGATGGTCCATCCTAAGGCTTTTTTATGAGCTCTCAGAATGTTTATCAGTTGAATTTCCTGTTGGGATGTCAAACTTGAAGAGATGATGTAACACCCCGTCCTAGACAGGCATGTCACTATAAGGAAACTCCCGGGGTTTTTTTTTTTTTTTTCCTCTAAGTCCGTTCCTTGCGGCACCGTGAGCACAATCTTCACATGCAGATGAAACATTTGTCGCAAAACTACAGCCGGCACCCGCAGTGATTCAAGAACAATCTTCACATGCAGATATAAACCCCAAGAGTCCCAGTCTTGCTCGTTTAATTAATAACAACATAATCATAACTGAACGAGACGTTATAAACACAACGGAATACTTAATCATCAAAATGTCGTGGTCTACCACGTGTTACACACAAGATGTTCCCACACCGATATATATATACAACACCAATACTAGCGATTACAACACCGTCGAGCGATCACTCATACATATAACATAGTGAATATTAGTGCTTCCAAAATAATACAACAACCATCAAATAAACACCACTGGCTCACCGGCCGTGTCCTCGACCTCGCAGCTGTCCCTGACTGGAACGTTGAATGTTCCAAGGGCATAACCCATGTTAGATGATAAACCATCTAAGTGAAGGCATGAAATAGTTTATACAATGCATGAAAGACACACGAGCATGGCATATTGAACGACAACATGCAAGACTCGTCTAACTTGAGAGATATCCCTGACATTCTTAATCCCTCGGATGCCCCATTATGACACCCGTTCACCTGGTTTAACGTTAATCCCTCGGGTGCACCGTCGTGACACCCATTCACCTGGTTTAACATTATTCCCTCGAGTGCCCCAGTGTGACACCCGTTCACCTGGATTAACATTGTCCCGATCTCAGGTAGACCCCATCCCGCCCCAAACGAACCCAACAATGACATGAAATTCGTCTCCAAGTGATATGAAAATTTAAACGCCATGCACCAACATTTTAAAGTAAATCAGTTAATGCAATGTAACAAATGTTGACACGATGATCATAAGTAAAGCCTTGTAAACAACCTAAGTCCAGGAGGGTATAACCGCTCACTAGAATCCACCACAAAGCACTTAAAAACACTTCCAAGACAAGGTAAATCTAGAATCAAACCACTCACCTAAATTCGGAAAAGTCCAGATTTTGCCTCGAAAAACGTGCCACACCTTGAAAATCGCGTAATCCTTCTTCCAACAACCCAATTGACTCCTATTTCACCATTCAAGACCTTTGGAATCAATGTTTCTATTTTTCCACAATTTTCTCTATTTTTATTTATTTTTCAAGCATTTATACCTTCGAAAATTCATTAAAAATACCTAACATCAACTTTTACAAAATATTTTTCCATGATAATTCCTAAAATAATTCTACCTAAATTCTGAAATTAAAAACACACAAAAACCCTACCTCACGCGCCCTCACGCGCCACCCCGAGGTCCTGCGAGTGGGAGCCACGCGCTGCCGCACAGTCTTCTTCTCCAGCCTTCTTCTTTGGCTCCGGCGACCTCCAACGCTCAGAATTTCTACAGGGTCTTGTAGATCTCTTCAAAGCAACCCCAATGGACCCTTTACTCGTCAGAAAAAGTGGCCGAAGGTGGGTTTAAAACCCAGTTGCAGGTCGCGGCATTGGCAAGCCTGATTTTTCGGCCAACTCCAAAATCACCCACTTATCCTACACCAATCGACTCCAAATGCTCTAGAAATGACCCTCTCGACCTAAGGAACAAAAACCCCTTATCCCTCAAGCTCGATTCAAGCAAAAAAACAAGAAATTTTGGCCATTTTTGTTTTTGACACCCTCGGCCGAGAACCCCCTTTTATACTCGATTTTTACCTGATTCACCACTCTATCTTGCTCGTCCTTATCCCTTAAGCCCAGATCTAGCCTCTAAACCAATTGAGAAACACCAAATCGAGAGCTAAAACCCTCGAAAGATTCAGCCAAATCGAAAATCTTTTGGCCATCATTTCCGATCAAATCCAACCCTTTTCCGGCCAATGGAAGCTCCTATCGAGCTCATCATCATCTGGAGGCTAGCCTAGAGCCTCCGGGCGACTTGCCCGATGCCCCAGAAGCGACCGCCGGCGGCCACAGGCGGCCGGTCGGTTTCACACCAAGAAATTTTGCAAAAATTGCATTTTAGCCCCCAGCCTTCTTTTAATTGAATTTCCTCCCTTTCTTAGATACCCCTAGACTTTCTAATACTTCCACAACAGCCCTCAAGTTCTGTAATTTCCATTTCCCTTTGGAATTTCTGAAAAAATTTGCCATCTCAGCCTCCCTCGGGCAGTTTACAAAATCTGCACTTTTTCCCAGACGCTCCTAATTGTGTGCTTTTGACTTCAACTCTTCGAAATCTCTTGATTTTTATCAACTATCACCATATGGTAACACTGACCCCACGAATAATTTTGCATATGCAATGTCGTTGACCTACTAGTGTAATGACAAAAATACCCCTCTGCGTAACACCCATCATTTAGAAAGGAATAATGTACTAACACCTCTCTAAATGATTTCTACCATCCTTAGATCACTAGTCCAATAATCCGTGACCACTCGAATGTACTTGCTTATCACTGGGAGCTACCTAGAAGCACACACTCTTAAGTCACGTTCCCAGGGCCCTGGATTATTTGATTATTCTTGGACAATCACAAGGGGGTGAATCACAGAAACTATCTTGTATTAGTCTGTCTTAGCTAATTAGAAACTATACTCCCAACTCAAAAGGTTATTGATCTTTGATAGACCTCACCTACAGTGAATCTAAGAATATAGCTCTAGGTTCACTAGACCACCAACTAATACTCAAGTATTAGAGTACTCGTCCACGTAGTAGCAGTGATAGACTAGCTCCATGATAATTAGTACTTTGTCATTAGCTTCTATCACAGGTCCACTCTACGCATTCCAAATGCGCTTGTACAATTAGAGTAAACGGACTGTTTACTGGCTAAGGCAAGCCATCCTCCATTAGGATCTATTGCACAATGATCTTATCATGATAGAATGCCCAGTTCTATCAAAAGATCAAGAGTAATATTTTCTTGCTTATTAAGTACCCATGATTCATGCCTAACTGTGAAGAACGACCCATCACATGAATCACTTACTTAATAGCATGGACACTTTTCCAACAATTAAATGCAAATAATATATGTGCCATAAACTGACTAAAAGAAACATCATTACCATAAATTAAACAAAACATGTCTTTAGGGCATACATTTTCAACACTTCTTCCATAGATTTGTTTAAAAATTCTTTTGCAAAATAGTCCTCAGCTAATGTTTGAACCAAATCTACTTCCTCCACCTCATTCTCAGCTATGTGTTGTTTGGAAACTCTAAAGATATTCATCTCTACAGTCATGTTTCCAAATGATAACTTTAGTATTCCATTCCTACAATTAATTATGGCATTTGAAGTTGCTAGGAATGGTCTACCAAGAATGACTGGAACAGGGGGTTGAGGGCCTTGATGGGGTTGTGTGTCCAAGACTATAAAATCAACAGGGAAGTAAAATTTGTCCACCTGTACTAATACATCCTCCACTATCCCCCTAGGGACTTTGATTGACCTATCAGCAAGCTGTAGGGTAACTCTTGTTGGCTTGAGTTCTCCTAAGCCCAGTTGCTGATATACACTATAAGGAAGCAAGTTGACACTTGCTCCTAGATCTAAGAGTGCTTGGTCCACCCTCTGGCTTCCAATTATGCAAGAAATGGTTGGACAGTCTGGGTCTTTGTATTTGGGAGAAGTTTTGAATTGGAGAATGGCACTGACTTGTTCAGTCAGGAAAGCTTTTTCATGCACATTTGTTCTTCTTTTGACAGTACACAGATCTTTCAAGAATTTTGCATATGAAGGTGTTTGTTTGATTGCATCCAACAGCGGGATGTTGATTCTCACTTGCTTAAACACTTCATATATATCTGCATTTTGTTGCTCTTTTTTCAGATGATTCAACCTTTGTGGAAAAGGTGGTTTAGGCCTGTATTGAATTTCTTTCTCATTTCCTTTTTGTTTTTCATTTTTCTCATTTTTTTCATTTTTCTCCACGGTGGATTCATGATCTTTTCGTTCTTCTTCTTCAGCGACAGGTTGGTTTATCCTAGGGTCAGTTGGTTTTTCAATTACTCTTCCACTTATTAGGGTAGTCACTACTTGCACTTGTTCATGAGTGTTGGTTTCACTATTTGAGGTTTCTACCTGGTTGGTTTGTCTAATTAGGTTAGGATTGGTTTGGGATGGAAACTTTCCGGAACGAACTGATATGTCCGGCAGGTAACTCAGTGAACCACTGTTGAGCTTGTCCTGCTAATGAGAGAGGGAAAGCCTTGCACCTGGTGATCTTGTTCCACTCATGTAACACCGCCATTACGATGAAGTGTTACAGGTGTCTCTCAAGGTCTTCTTTCCCCGAGTACATTGGGAGTTGTGGTAGCTTGAACCCTGGTTGCACTGGCTATCTTTGGAGTTCTTCGAATAAGAGGAATCCCTTCATGGATGTTTCCGTTGGTGTCACTACAATTTGATTCTGTTCCAGCACCTCTTCTATGAGGCGCTTGATGTCAGACGCCTTAAGCGTTTCTTTCTCTACTTTGTTCTTACCTGGGAACGGGATGCAAAGAGCTCTTGAGTGGGTGCTCTCTGTCATCTCTTCGTACATGGGGGCTTTCCCCGGCCTCCTATTAAGGTTCCCTCCTGGGTTCTCCGCTGACGTGGCTTGATCATTACACCTAGGAATCCCGATTCTTATCCCTCGATGTGTGACTGCACTCTCACCCTGCAATTAAAACAAAAAATAAAACACAATAAAAATTTTATATATATTTTTTTTTATTTAGGTGAGAGGTTTATACTCGTCAGTGTACGAGTGCAGTTGTAGTCCAAATTTAAATTTATATTTTCTGGATGAGTCCAAGTCGTCTACTGAGAGATTTATTTATGGCAAAAGCAAAAGAATGTCACACACACGCACACGCATTTAGATGAATTGGTAACAAGATTTTGTTTTATGAATTTTTTTTTATAACAAATATTAGAAAATAAAGCAAGGTAAAAGTTAAAATAAATGCTTAATGTGAGGATATTAAATTGGATAGCACTTGAGTTAAGACAATTTCAACACCAACCCATTGATTCCCAAATTTTAGCAAACAAGGTTAGTAACATTAATTTAATTTCAAATATGAGGGTTTGTTACTAAATGCAATTAGAGATGATGATAGTTCTAGTTTAAGCAATCCTCATACATGATATGCGGGATTCTAATTTAAGCAACTACCATAAATCTAATTACAATTAATATACAAAACAACTAAATTAATCATCCAGGTTTGGGTATGATAGCGTTTCCAGTTCTAGTGACTCTCATGCGTGACATGAAAGCTCTAAGTTAGCCTTATGCTCCAATCCAAACCTAGTGATTTTTCAATAATTAAAACTCACTCATACTGAAATTTAAATTAATGATACTCATTTTAAGCGCAGCTTTCTTTGGGAATCATTGGCGTTGGACATTGTCCTTGCCTTAACCCAAGATTAGGTTTACCTACTCATTTTCTTTTAAAAGTTAATTAACAAGAATTTAAATGGCGTAATTTAAATAACAGAATTTAAATGATAAGAATTGAAGTAGCAGAAACTAACCGGCCATTTAGGCGGTGGATAATTGAAAGATAAGAATTAAAATTGCAGAAATTTAAAGGCAGAAATTAACCAGCCATTTAGGCGGTGGATAATAAAGTAACAATAAATGACATAAGAATTTAAAAGAAGAAAGAAAGAAAGTAAGATTACAAGAGAAAATAAGAGAGAGAATAAGAGCAATTCTCTAAGGGAAACTCTAAGAACAAAACTAAACTTTGATTCAAGTAATAACCACATCCACAAATGAACCAAAGTGAGCTATTTATAGCTCACAAGATGCAATACAAGCCACACAATTATTCAACAAAACATTCACCTAACTAATGGAAGAAAATTAGGTAAAAGACAAAAAATACAAAAGACTTTGTGTGGTGGACTTCTCATAAGAATACAAAAGACTTTATGTGATAAATCACTTATAAAAAAATTACAAAACAAAGAAAAGTCTTCTACAAATTGGGCTTTGTTGGGCCTTTGATTGGTCTTGGGCCTTTGGTTGATCTTGGGCCTTTGGTTGGATTCCATTTGATAGTTGGGTCAAGTGCACTTGAAATATCCTTTAGCCTCCATAATTGGCCTTTGAATTTGAGCAATTTTAAAATGGGTAATCCAATGTCTTCGATTATGCCCCTAATTAATTGTAGAAGCCAACTTCCTTGTTTCATCCTGAAATAATATGTAATACGAATAATTATTTACTTTAAGCATAAATATAAAGCCAAAATAGGGATATAATTCATTAGGATATAGGAAATATTGACCCTTATCAATGTGGTACCCTCGATGGGTTGTCTAGGGATCTCCAATGTCCTCCCCCAGCACCAGTTTGTCCTGCTTGGGGAATGTGGATGTCTGGCATCAATTCATGCAGAGGAGTAGTAATCCCCTGCAATCTTCTCATACTTTCTTCATTACTTGTTCTGAGCTCATTATTCTGGTTCTTCAGCTCTTCAAAATTCTTCTGTAACTGTTCATAATCTGATAGTAAGAATGTGGGTGGTACTATCCTGGAGGGCTCTGAAGGTGCTAAAGTTACCGTAGGGTTCCTCCTTGGGATTGAGGACTGTCCCAAGGATTGTTGCTATTGGTTCGCTTGCCTTGCTGGTGGGGTTTGCCTCCCCTGCCTTGCCACTTGTCTCTCTGCCCCAACGACGTGCACCTCTCCTTGCTCTAAATGTTCCATGACACCCAATCCAGTGGTCTGACATCCTTCTAGCGTTAGGATGTTTCCTAAGCATACATCATTGTCTAGGTGATCCTCCAAGA
Organism: Diospyros lotus; assembly: GCF_014633365.1. NCBI lineage: Eukaryota > Viridiplantae > Streptophyta > Magnoliopsida > Ericales > Ebenaceae > Diospyros > Diospyros lotus. The sequence goes on along the minus strand of NC_068343.1, from coordinate 38,053,082 downwards.
GTCTATGTATCATAGGGTGCACCTGGCTAGGGTCTCTTATCCTGGTACGAGTGCTCTTTCGGGTTGGATTAGGTGGGTTTGCCAAACCAGCTAACTTTGTCCCCCTTGGCATCTTGTGTTAAGATGGGCTTTTTGTCGTGTTTTCCCACAGATGGCGCCAAATTGTTATTTCCAAAATACAACAATTAAAATTTATATGTGTGGGATGTCAGTGTATGTCGTCGGCCTCGAGATCTGAACAAAGATTGGTTGCAGAATTAGAGCGGCCTTCCGAAGGGTTGCTTCCAAAGGATTCCTTCCAAAGGGCGCTTCCAAAGGCACTTTCCAACGTGACATAAATGATATTTTCGAAGGCACTGAGAGTCCTTCCGAAGGAACAGGCGCTGCTTCCGAAGGAACTGAGGAATGGAGGGTCCTTCCAAAGGAACAGGTGCTGCTTCCGAAAGAATTGAGGAATTGAGGGTCCTTCCGAATGAACAGGTGCTGAATCTGAAGGAACTGAGGAACTAAGGGTCTTTCCGAAGGAATGGGTACTGTAGGAGAAAACAAAGGTTAGAAGGCTCGCGGGATTCTCCTCCCCCGTAGACCCTCCGATGGTTAAGTCAGTAACGGAAGAAAAATAATCATAAGGAAAAGAAGGCTAAATTTTCGAAGGAAAGTGGGAGAGAAATACCGATGTCTCGATGCCCTTCTGAGTGTTGGGCTTAGCCTTTTATAGGATGCTCATCAGAACATGTGTCAGTTCCTAAGGGATTCCTCCCAAAGGAACACTTCCAAAGGAGCCCTTCCGAAAGAGTCCTGAAAGGTCCTTTGGAAGGAATCCCGTAAGGGCTTCCGAGGACTCCTTCCGAAGGAGTCCTTTCGCAGCTACTCCCCACACCCTCTGCTTTCGATTATTGGGGCACAACACCTCGCGAGCTTGACAATTCACTCTCATCTTTTAGAATAGATTCGGCAAGCTACTTCAGTGGATTCGAGAATAAAATTCTGGATGAATAACTAAGGGTAAGTTAAAAGTCCTGATTTCGATTTCTCATATGGGATACTTCGGTTCCAAAATGAAGTTTAAGTGCCCAGAGATAAGGACTTTAGGTGAATAATCATGGAAGAAGCACATCGGGCTAAATATACTATCCGCCCCGGAGCTACCAAGATGTATACAGACTCGAGGGATTTGTACTACTGGTTAGGAATGAAGAAAAGTGTTACTCGATACATAGCCCAATGTGATACTTGCCAATGAGTAAAAATTGAGCATCAGAAACCTATTGGAAAACTCCAACTGCTAGAAATCCTTCAATGGAAATGGGAACACATCACCATGGATTTTGTAATAGGATTGCCGAAAACATCGACAGGAAATGATGCCATATGGGTAATAGTGGACAAGCTAACTAAATCCATGCATTTCTTACCTATGAAAGTTGGACAACCAATAGGTAAACTAGCTCAACTATACATTAAGAAGATAGTTAGATTGCATGGGACGCTTGTTAGCATAGTCTCCGACAGGGACCCACCAAGATTCACTTCTCGATTTTGGGAAAGTTTGGGAACACAATTGCATCTGAGCACTGCTTATCATCCCTAAATAGACGGGCAGCCAAAAAGGATAATTCAAACATTGGAAGAGATGCTATAAGCCTACGTGATTGACTTTTTAAGGAATTGGGAAGAACACTTGTCGTTGGTTGAGTTTGCTTATAATAACAGTTATCACAGTAGCATTGGCATGGCACCTTATGAAGCTTTATATGGAAGGAAATGCAGAACACCACTTTGCTAGATGGATTTGGGTGAAAGACAGCTCTTGGGTCCTAAATTAGTACAAAGGACAAGTAAGAAGATCAAGATGATCTAATAACGAATGAAGATCGCCCAAAGTAGACGAAAGTCCTATGAAGATAATCGAAGAAGGAATCTGGAATTTATGAAGAGAGACAAGGTATACCTAAAAGTTTCACCTTTCTGAATGACGGTCAGGGGGAGGAAACAAGGAAAGTTGAGCCTGCAATACATGGGACTATATGAAATTTTGGATCAGGTGGGCCCGTTGCTTATAGGTTGGCCTTACCTTCGGCATTATCCAACATACATAATGTTTTTCATGGGTCCCAACTAACGAAATTTGAGCCAGATCTATCTCATCGAATATTCGAAGAAATGGTCAAACTTTAAGATGATTTAACCTACGAAGAAGAACCTGTCAGAATTTTGGATTGCAAGGAGCAAGTATTGAGAAATAAATCAATACCACTGGTGAAGGTGTTATGGAGACATCATGATACTGAAGAAGCAACGTGGGAAAGAGAATAGGAGGTGCGCGAGAAATATCCCCATCTTTTTGGTGTAATAGAGAATATGGAATAAATTTTGAGGACGAAATTTTTTTAAGAAGGGTTGAATGTAATATCCAAAATCCTTATGAGATTACTTTATTTTGAAAGATACACGATGCTTACAGACTTGATAAGATATTATGTGAAGTTTTAAGCCTAATTGCAACTTTTGGAAGATTAGGGGAAGGAGTGATGTGTGATTTTATGCACAATTAATTCGGGTAAGTGTACCCTAGTTAAATATGCATATAGTGATGAAAAGAGTGTCGATCCCATGAGAACTAGAACACAATACCAAAATAATTTTAATTAGCCTAAGTTGAACAAATTAATTAATCAGATAAATAAAAAAAATAAATGAAAAATTGAATTCTTTGTGAGAAAAATTAATTAATGAATGCACTAGGATTTATATTTCATTTAATCTAGGTTATGTAATTATCTATTCAACCCGATTCAAAACCAAAAATACTCTTACAGTATTTTATAATTATTTGCATGTGATGGTGGATTTCTCTCAATTAATTAATAAGTTTTCTCAAGTCATATTAATTCTTTATTAATTCAATTTCACTGTCAGATTTCTGAGCATATATCAACGAAATAAATAAGCATTAAGTTCTTTGGAAATCTCTAATCTCGAAAGGGGATTTGACTCACTAAGTTTCCTCGATTCCCACACATGAGCTAATTATCTTTCGATCTCATAGTCAAACATGTGATTTATATTGCCTATGGATCTAATTTATAACAATTCTTTAGTCAGTCATGCATAAATCATTAAATCATTAAAATGTGGTCAATCTTTTAAAACATTAAACACAATAATATAAAATTGTCATGCAAATAATAAACGAGTTTTGAATCAAACTAAACAAAGAATCACATAATCTCAAAATTAAAATTCATCCAAACCCTAGTTAAAATAATTTAGCTAAATATTATTAAAATAAAAATAAATATTGAAATTGAAAGAGAAAAGAAACTTCCTGCCCAGATCTAAAATAGATCTGGGTCAGACGAATTGTTGTTGCTGTGCGTGAGGCAACTGCCCGTTCTTCAACTCCTTCTGCATCTCCAATTTCCTCCTTGTGCGCTGCTAATTTTCTCCCTTTTATGCGCCTCCAATATGCCTTACGACTTCTACCGCTCTTTGCCTTCAATTCCCTCTACTGTGCGCCGCGCAAGCCCCCTTAATTCATTTCTCTTCTCATTTCATTATATGTTATAATATATATATTCACATGAGATAGCCCTAGCCCATGTGTCCTCAATTTTAACTTCAATTCAAGCTCCTACCTTCATTCTTGTGTAAATTTTATAATATAATGTAGTATAATGTAATATAATATATATTTAATTATTAATAAATAAATAATTAATTTTTTAAATTTATTATAATATTAATTTAATATAATATAATATTAACTTTATAAATTATTTTATAATATCTTTTTTTTTCTTTTTTTAAGCCCAAATATTCAAATTAATATCCTTTGTTGGGTTCTTACAAAAAGAGATTAAAATAATGTAAAATCTATATAAACACATATTTATGTAGAAAAAATAGTATAAGGTTAAGATAAAAAATAGATAAAAATATATATACAATTAAGCCCTATCAAGGAGAAATTGTAATCTCCTCAAAATAGAATTTGTAAAAAGGACCAAATTCCATGGACCATTCAAAAATATTAAGAAGGTTCAAGGACTCAAATAAAAAAGGGAGGTGAAGTTGTCAAAATGCAAATACTTAGAAGATTTTGGGCTAAAGTAAAAATTTGAGAAATCTATAATGAGACCGTTAGAATAATCAAACTAAACAAATGGGCGGTTAAGGAAATGATTAGGCACAAATTTCCAAGATCCAAGTGGCCCTAACAAGTGATGCCAAGTGGCAAAGGCAATGATGGGCCCTAATGTCAAGATAACACTTGGCCAAATCATGTGGTACCAAATGGCAAAGGATGACAAGAGCAATAATTGGTCATGATTTCAAAGTGACAAATGGCAAAACGGGGTTAGCCGAATATTTCTATAAATGGACAACTAGAGGAAGGAATTTGACCACGCCAAAAAGAGAAAAAGGAGGTCATTTTGAGAGTGAAATTCTATAAAAAAAATAGGAGGAAGTTTTTCCCAAAAACAGATAAGGAATCACCTTAACAGGTTTCCCGAGCCAACATCGTAGAATGTGCTAAGACCCACCAAAACCGTGAGGTAAGTATGATTTAAGTTTATATTCCTGTAGAGCACGGAAAAAGGGAGCTATAGGAAAGAACAGGGGTTAAATCAGAGTTAAAAAGATTGGTGGATATATGGGAACCTTGAGAATCAGCCTTCAACCCCTATTTATACCCATTTTTCATGTCGAAAACCACCGAATCTCAAGCATTCTTATCCCTTAGGAACCAATCCTAGCCTCTAAATGATTCAAATAACCCTAAATCATGAGAACAATCCCTTGAAATTTTTAGCCAAATCGCCGATCACATCCGCCATAAATTTTGGTTAAATCCCGCCGTGCTCAGCCAATGGCCACCACCCTTTGATCCATCATGACCTGGATGCTATTCTAGAGCCTCCAGGCGGACTTCCTAACGTCCAGAGGCAACTAGCTGGCAGCCACAGGGCGACCGATCAATTTCCCACCTAGGTTTCTAACTTTTACACTTTTTCTCCCCAAGTAATTTCCAACTACATTTTGCCCATTTCCTCAACACCCCTCATCTTTCCACTAATTCCACTATGGCCTATAAATTCCAAACTCTTCTTCCCCCCCCTCCCCCGGAAATTCCCAAAAAATTCATCGTTTTGACTTCCCTCGAGCAGTTTACATTTTCTACACTTTGGTTTGGATGCCACTATTTGCGTATTTTCAACCCCAAACCTTTGTGAATCTCTTGATTTTGACAAACCCTAATTCCTTGGGAATTTTTATCTTCCTTGCCTTGCTCTAACATGGTCCCTTACCTCTTTCGTTCATGTTTAAAAATTACACATTGGACTGAAACAATGATAAATCTAATTTTAACTCCTTAATTTCTAAAATACCTTTGATATAAAATACTAGGTTTTACACGAGGGATGCCAGAGGGGTCGAGTCTTCTATTGACGTGCTTTCTATGGGCATGTCCAATCCTTTTGCTATAAGGGATCGATGGGCAGTGTACCACCAGGTAGAGGATCAGGCTCTGGGATTTTGGTAGAGTGTCGTGCTCTAGAGCTCAAATTACAATCAGAGGTGGTTGCTCTCAAGCAGTCACACTGAGAGTAGTGGCAAAGCCACGTTTTGGCCAGCTGGGGCCTTTGCCCCAGCTGATTTTTTTATTTTTTTTATTTTTTATATATATTACTATATATAATTATAATTTTTATAATTTGACCAAGGCTAAAATTATAATTTGGCCTGGACTAAAATTTTTTCTTAGCTCCGCCACTGACTGAGAGGAGATAAGACGCATCCAAGAGGCGACAGGGAGCAAGGTGGGGGAAAAAGTAGCTAAGGTGACGGTTGACTTGAGTCAGCGGTTGGAGGGGTCGGAGGCGTCGCTGATTCACTGTCATAAGGTCATAAGCTGTCTCGGCCGCCAGAACGAGGATGCTAGAGCGGAGCTTCGTGATTTGAAGGTGGAGATTGCCCATTTGAAAGCCGCGCTCGAGGCCGCCCAATCAATGGCGAAGGTTGGCAGGGCTTAGATGTTAGAGGCTGCTGAGGAGTATTTGGAGGGCTACGAGGAAGCCTTACTCCATGTTCGGACCTTGATCCCAAACCTAAACCTGCAGCCTTACAAGCTATATATGAGGGTCGAAGGCAACCGACTTGTTGACTCGACTGAAGAGGTGCGCGCCAGGACTTCAGGGGGAACTCCAGAAGTCGTGGTGAACCGAGCCAAGGAAAGTGTTACTGACGACGTCGAGGCTCGGGCTGATTTGTTGCTTTCTTCTTTTACAGTAGAGTAAATTTCTTAGTAGCCCAATTTTTTCATGTTTGTGACATCGCGACCTGCTATTTTGCCACTTTTTGGCTTGCTACTCGTAATGAAATGTCCAATTGCTTTTCCTTTTGTAATACATCTCTTTTTTTTTCTTTCTAGTGTGGCATGCCTTTCCCTAGCCTAGCCGGGGCCTTTGAATGTTGACGCAGTGGTCCCTGAGTTAAGGTTAGGGTTGGCACCTGATCATAAGGTTCAGGGGAAACTGTTTTGGAGTGAAAAATCTGGAGTTTCGCAGTAGTTCGGGGGAAGCGCGTGTAGGGCACAAGATTTGAGGTTATAAATGAAGCGACGTTTAGGTGGCGCCAAGCGTGTGTTGTAACATCCCGTTCGAGCGATAGGAAGGACCGAAACAACTTATCCTAATGGGCCTACGCGAACTTCCCAGGGGGGTCACCCATCCCTGGATTACCCCAGGTTAAGCACGCTTAACTTGGAGTTCTTTGCCAACATTCAGCCCAAAAGGTATCCAGCTGGTGTTGTTTTCTTTCCTACACTATCCTCGATATATACTAACTTATCTGGGCTCTCGGGGTATTACATTCTCCCCACTTAAGCACATGACGTCCTCGTCATGCGACCTTACAACCGGTCCTAGATCTCCCCCCTTGCATGGCCTATGTGGGATTCGCCTAAGGTACCTACACGCACCCCCCATAGGGGCCTACACACACACCCCTCGAGACTCAGCCTCCTCGTTGAGGTTTGCCCCACCACCGCGCTCAGAGGCTCGGGGGTCGGCTCTGATACAACCTGTAACATCCCGTTCGAGCGATAGGAAGAACCGGAACAACTTACCCTAATGGGCCTACGCGAACTTCCCAAGGGGGTCACCCATCCCTGAATTACCCCAGGTTAAGCACGCTTAACTTGGGAGTTCTTTGCCAACATTCAGCCCAAAAGGTATCTAGCTGGTGTTATTTCCTTTCTTACACTATCCTCGATATATACTGACATATCTGGGCTCTCGGGGTATTACATTCTCCCCCCTTAAGCACATGACGTCCTCGTCATGCTACCTTACAACCGGTCCCAGATCTCCCCCCTTGCATGGCCGATGTGGGATTCGCCTAAGGTGCCTACACACACCCCCCCTCGGGACTCAGCCTCCACGTTGAGGTTTGCCCCACCACCGCGCTTAGAGGCTCGGGGGTCAGCTCTGATACCACCTGTAACATCCCGTTCGAGCGATCAGAAGGACCGGAACAACTTACCCTAATGGGCCTACGCGAACTTCCCAGGGGGGTCACCCATCCCTGGATTACCCCAGGTTAAGCACACTTAACTTGGGAGTTCTTTGCCAACATTCAGCCCAAAAGGTATCCAGCTGGTGTTGTTTCCTTTCTTACACTATCCTCGATATATACTAACTTATCCGGGCTCTCGGGGTATTACATTCTCCCCCCTTAAGCACATGACGTCCTCATCATGCGACCTTACAACCGGTCCCAGATCTCCCCCCTTGCATGGCTGATATGGGATTCGCCTAAGGTGCCTACACGCACCCCCCATAGGGGCCTACACACACACACCCCTCGAGACTCAGGCTCCTCGCTGAGGTTTGCCCCACCACCGCGCTCAGAGGCTCGGGAGTCGGTTCTGATACCACCTGTAACATCCCGTTCGAGCGATAGGAAGGACCGGAACAACTTACCCTAATGGGCCTACGCGAACTTCCCAGGGGGGTCACCCATCCCTGGATTACCCCAGGTTAAGCACGCTTAACTTGGGAGTTCTTTTTCAACATTCAGCCCAAAAGGTATCTAGCTGGTGTTGTTTCCTTTCTTACACTATCCTCGATATATACTAACTTATCTGGGCTCTCGGGGTATTACATTCTCCCCCCTTAAGCACATGACGTCCTCTTCATGCTACCTTACAACCGGTCCTAGATTTCCCCCCTTGCATGGTCGATGTGGGATTCGCCTAAGGTGCCTACACGCACCCCCCATAGGGGCCTACACACACACTCCCTCGGGACTCAGCCTCCTTACTTAGGTTTGCCCCACCACCGCGCTCAGAGGCTCAGGGGTAGGCTCTGATACCACCTGTAACATCCCGTTCGAGCGATAGGAAGGACCGGAACAAATTACCCTAATGGGCCTACGCGAACTTCCCAAAGTGGTCACCCATCCCTGGATTACCCCAGGTTAAGCACGCTTAACTTGGAGTTCTTTGCCAACATTCAGCCCAAAAGGTATCTAGCTGGTGTTGTTTCCTTTCTTACACTATCCTCGATATATACTAACTTATCTGGGCTCTCGAGGTATTACATGTGTGATGCCTTGTTCCCACTTACGGGTGCCACTCGTGAACAATCAACCGAACTGCTCACATACCCGGCCATTCATGAAGGGCGAATTATGTTTCAACATGAAACGCCCTATGTAACACCCCAAATTTCTTGAGCGTGTTATAATTTAGGATTTCGGGAATATAAAATTTTTCATATCTCAATAGCTGTCATACATCACACAACATCCCAAAAACCCTAATTTTCACCTTCTTAGCTTAACAAACCCAATTATTGAATAGCTAAGACAGGCATTAAAATTTCAAATGCAGAAGCTAGATCGAACCTGATATGGTTTAAAACCATAATGCTTTATTTATCATAAAATTGTTCAAGACGTTTACAAAATGAATTACATGGACATCATCTCTCGCAAGATATAACTGAATATCTTAAACATATCCAAGACATACATAGGTTCGCATATAAATGAAAATATTCAAAACATGCTATAGATAGAAAATTAAACTTATTCTTCAGCTACCTCCTTTCCCTTAGAGCCGCTCGTCAAACCTGGAACGTTTGAATATTCCAGGGACATAGTCCAATTAGAAGATGAATCTTCTAGTGAGAAACTCCAAAAACAGTTTATATCGATGCATGATCAGGTATAAAATGTATGAGAAGACAACGAGAACTACTCCGAAGTGCCTCGTGAACACGTTAGCCTCCTCCAACAAGAGCTTTCTCAATGGCGCACGCATAGCGCCTCTCGGGAGGTCCCTAACCATGTCACTTTGGCCCGACTTCATAGCACTCATGCAAGCACCACATCCGTTGTTCCTTAGGCCCACGGTCTTCCCCACGAGAGCTTTCTCGATGGCGCACACATAACGCCTCTCAGGGGATATCCAACTTTTGCCCTCGGCCAACAACAAATAGGTACAACAGTATGGCCACACGAATTATATAAATGCAACAGTTAAAAAGCCAATAGCATATAATTTTCAAAAAAATACATTTCATATATGCATCATGATTTTACGTAAGAGAATAACAAGCGTTTATGTGTAAGAACTTCACGAAACACGTCTCATACAATAGAAGTCTCTCATAAGAGAATAAAAAATAGGATTTGAAGTATATGAGTCTCACCTTGTTGGTTTATCTCTTCAACGGTATAATTTCACAGCAAACGGCTTAGGTTTCTACACAAAACATGCGTTTTGGTAAACCTAACCTTAAATATTTTTACATAAGGTTGAGGGGAATTAAATTAGGGATATAACTGAAAATTTTGAAGGAAAATAGGCCTCTCACGCACCTTCACGCGCCCCAAGAAGGTCGGCCACGCGCCTTCACGCGCATCCTTTTTCCGGCGTGTGCAACTCACGCTCGGGTACCAGAATCCGAATAGCAACGCCTCATTTTCGTATTTCGGCTATATCTCCCTCGTTTTAACTCCGATTCGACCCCCGTTTGAACCTACGCGACCCTCTCTTCCCCCTCTACAGGATTATCAAAAAAAAGGGACTTACCTCCCTTTTTTGCTGACTAATTTTTGCAAATTCCGGCGAAAACCCGCAACTCCAACAAGGCTCGTTCTCTGCCGCTTCTTCATCGCTTTCTTCCCGCCTTCTTGCCAAACTCCCTTCTCTCTCTCTAGAGCAAGCTCCTCCTCTTAGAGTGCTTCACTCCTCAAACTTGGTTGGAATGATTTGAGAAGAACCCATGGTGCCTTTTTATAGATTTCTCCAACCAATCACATTATGCCACTTGTCAAAATCTTAGCCATGGACTTCAAAGACTCAAAGCCATAATTGAGTGGCTTTTGAAATCCAAAACTAGAATGAATTGATCTTTTGAAATCTAAGCTAAAACCCCAAACTTTTTCCAAATAACAATTTGGCCCTTATTTCAAGTCCTCAACTTCAATATTTTACCACATAAGCTCTTAATTTTATCCTTATTTTGTTTGGATAATTTTCTAATTACAATTACACCCTCAAACATCAAATTTATCGAGATACTTAAAATCTCAAAATTAATAACTCAAAATAACTCAATATATACGATTTTTTGGAAGCCCCTTACCATCATTCGGTCTTTTTAGGCTACAACTTAGCTTAACCGAAAACCATTTCTGATTTGATTTCTTTCAGCGTCATAAATCTCACCTTGAGACGCTCATCAAAAATATACCTTTAACCTTAGGTATCTAAGATCTAGGGTACTCCCTACGACTGATTCGGTCACTCGTTGTCAATTCAAACAAATTTTTGATATTTTAAACTCACTTAAAATACGTGGCATCTTCACAAAAATATGGGATATTATACCATAGGTAGGAACTAGGCTTCGTCCTTCCCTTCCCTCAACCTCAGGATCCACTAGCAGATTTGAGCTTTAACCATACCATACTTGGCTAATTAATTTCCATTAATTTTACCCAATCGCTATTTTTACTTATTTTAATTCTTCTTCTTTCCAAGAATTCCACCGGGCTCCAAAAATTTACCATTTCAATCAACCTATTGATTTTTGCCAATTTTGGAGGAAAAACTCATATAATTTAAATTTTCAAAAATTTTGGCATTTTCTCCACAAATACCCAAAATTCCCTTATTTTTTAAAATTCCTTCGGGGCCCATAATTAACTAAGAATTGCCCCCTGAATCCCCAATCTTCCAATTTTTTCAAAAAAATTGCCCGACAGGGCCTGCTGGTGCGCCCATGCGTGCTGGCCTTACCTGTTGCCCGTTGTGGCCCCCTGCGGGCCCCGGCTGCTGCCACTTGCCAACCTCCCTCTTTCCTTTTTTTTTTTTTTTCTTTTTCTTGGGCTTCCTAGCCCAAAATTTTCAGAAATTACTTTAAATAAATAATAATCAAAACTCACCACATTTCCAACAAAAATCATTTTATTTACCCCTTTTGGCTTCCAACAACCCCAAACCAAATATGAGATTTACAACAATACCTTTATAACACCCCATATTTTCGTGAAATTGCCACGTATTTTAAATGAATTTAAAATACCAAAAAATATGTTTGAAATGGCAACAAGTGATCGAATCAGTCGCAGGGAGTACCCTAGAGCTTAGATACCTAAGGTTAAAGGTATATTTTTGACGAGCGTCTCAAGGTGAGATTTATGATACTGAAAGAAATCAAACCAGAGACGATTTTTTAGTTAAGCTAAGTTGTAGCCTAAAATAGCCGAATGATGGTAAGAGGCTTCGGGAAATCGTATATATTGAGTAATTTTGAGTTATTAATTTTGAGATTTTAAGTATCTCGATAAATTTGATGTTTGAGGGTGTAATTGTAATTAAAAAATTATCCAAATGAAATAAGGATAAAAATTAAGAGCTTATGTTGTAAAATATTAAAGTTGAGGATTTGAAATAAGGGCCAAAGTGTTATTTGAAAGAAGTTTGGGATTTTAGCTTGGATTTCAAAAGTTGAATTCATTCTAGCTTTGGATTTTAAAATCCATTCAATTATAGGTTTGAGTCTTTGGAGTCCATGGTTAAGATTGTTACAAGTGGCATAATGTGATTGGTTGAAGAAATCTATAAAAGGCACCATGGGTTCTTCTCAAATTATTCCAACCAAGTTTGAAGAGTAAAGCTCTCTAAGAGGAGGAGCTTGCTCTAGAGAGAGAGAAGGGAGTTCGGCAAGAAGGCGGGAAGAAAGTGGCGAAGAAGCGGCAGAGAACGAGCCTCGTCGGAGTTGTGGGTCTTCGTCGGAGTTCGCCAAAATTAGTTAGCAAAAAAGTGAGGTAAGTCCTTTTTTTTGATAATCCTATAGATGGGGAAGAGAGGGTCACGTAGGTTCAAACGGGGGTCGAATCGGAGTTAAAACGAGGGAGATATGGCCGAAATACGAAAATGAGGCGTTGTTGTCCGAATTCTGGTGCCCGCGCGTGAGTTACACGCGTCGAAAAATGGCTGGGCGTGAAAGCGCGTGGTCGACCTTCTTGGGGCGTGTGAGGGGTCTATTTTCCTTCATATTTTTCAGTTATACCCTTAATTTAATACCCTTCAACCCTATGTAAAAATATTTAAGGTTAGGTTTACCAAAACGCATGTTTTCTGTAGAAACCTAAGCCATTTACTGTGAAATTATACCGTCTAAGAGATAAATGAATAAGGTGAGACTCCTATACTCCAAATCCTATTTTTATTCTCTTATAAGAGACTTCTATTGCATGAGACGTGTTTCATGAAGTTTTTACACATAAACGCTTGTTATTCTCTTACATGAAATCATGATGCATATATGAAATGTATTTTTCTGAAAATTATATGCTATTGATTTTTTAACTGTTGCATTTATAAAATTCGTGTGGCCATACTATTGTACCTATTTGTCGTTGGCCGAGGGCAAAAGTCGGATATCCCCCGAGAGGCACTATGCGTGCGCCATCGAGAAAGCTCTCGTGGGGAAGATTGTGAGTCTAAAGAACAACAGATCTGGTGCTTGCCTGAGTTCTATGAGGTCGGGCCGAAGTGACATGGTTAGGGACCTCCCGAGAGGCACTATGTGTGCGCCATTGAAAAAGCTCTCGTTGGAGGAGGCTGACGTGTTCACGAGACACTTCAGAATAGTTCTCGTTGTCTTCTCATACATTTTATACCTGATCATGCATCTATATAAACTGTTTTTGGAGTTTCTCACTAGAAGATTCATCTTCTAATTGGACTATGTACTTGAAATATTCAAACATTCCAGGTTCGACAAGCGGCTCTAAAGGAAATGAGGTAGCTAAAGAATAAGATTAATTTACTATTGTTGTATGTTTAGCATATTCTTGCTTATGTGCGAACCTATGTAATTTTGGATGTGTTTAAGATGTTCAGTTATCATTTGCGAGAAATGATGTAATACATTTTGTAGACGTCTTGAACAATCTTATGATAAATAAAGCGTTATGGTTGTGAACCATATCAAGTTCGATCTATCTTCCGCATTTGAAATTTTAACATCTGTCTTAGGTATTTTATATTGGGTTTGTTAAACTGAGAAGGTGAAAATTAGGGTTTTGGAGAATTTGTGTGATGTATGGCAGCGATTGTGGTATGAAAAATTTTTATATTCCCGAAATCCTAAGTTATAACACGCTCAAGAAAATTGGGGTATTACAACCTTAGCTTCCACATGCCCTAAGCCAATATCTCATTTTCAAAATAAAATCATACATGACCATTACAATACATACTTAGGCTTCACCAAGCCACAACTAACAACATAAAATAATACACGTAATATGTAATACCCCGAGAGCCCAGAGAAGTTAGAATATATCGAGAATAGTGTAAGAAAGGAAACAACACCAGCTGGATACCTTTTGGGCTGAATGTTGGCAAAGAACTCCCAAGTTAAGCGTGCTTGACCTGGGGTAATCTAGGGATGGGTGACCCCTCTGGGAAGTTCGTGTAGGCTCATCAGGATAAGTTGTTCTGGATCTTCCTATCGCTCGAACGGGATGTTACATAATACCCTAGAATTTAATGTAAAGGTTGGATGATGCAATAAAGTGTTTTGATGAAAGTTTTGGATTTAGGTGCAAATGAAAATGGTTTTAATGACCTAAATGCAAATAAGAAAGGATAACTTCTCCAACAATAAGAATAATTGTAATGATAAATTCTTATTTAAGAAGCTTTGAGTTGGAGAAATTGGATTGGAGGGTTAACTTAAAAGTCTTAAAGTTTTAGTGATAACAATAATTACTTACACCTTAAAGTCAAAGTAAATAAACTTGGAAGAATTCTATTGGTTCACCAAAAGAAAGGGATAAGAAGGGTTTCTTTGAAGGCCACGTGAGGGGCAATTGGAGGCATGAGATTGGAAGAATGAAAAGCTTTCAAATGAAGGAAGAATCAAGTGGAGAAAATTCAAAGCTAGTCATTATTACTTGGGTAGAAAAATGGCTAACTTAAGGGTTAAGTGTGACCTTGGAAGACTAGGATTGGCTAGGAGTTGCTTGCAAGGAAAGAGGATGATAAAGGCTTATCTTGAAAGAGTATTTGGTGGCCTAGGATTGGAAGAAATGGAGGCTTGTTTAAGAAGATTGGAAATTTTCAAAGTGTGATGATTACTTGGATAGAAAATGAGCAACTTGGAGGCCAAGTAAAATCTTGAGAATTTGGGTATTAAAAGGCTATATAAAGGGAAGGAATTATGGCCACGAGAAGCTAAGGAGAAAGGAAAGAAAGAAAGTGCAAGGAAAGAACAAAGAAAAAGCAAAGAAGAAAGAAAAGAGAGACCTGGCTGGAAAACCGAGAAAACAGAAAGGAAATTGAAAAGGTAAGCCCATTTTATTTTTGTAGGACCGTACAGCATGAAAAGAGGAGTCCGTAGGTTCAAACGGAGAGAAAATCAGAGTTAAAATGAGCAAGATATGGTCGTTTTAATTTTGGGTTGCAAAATAGAGAAGGGGTAGCGCGTGGCCACCCTTCCGGGGACCCGTGAGGGCGCATCCAGCCTCCGTTTAACCTGAAATTTTCACCGTTGTTCTCCTATTTTAATTACCTACAACCTTGTATAAAAATATTTAAGGTTGGTTCACTGAAATCCATATTTTCTGCAAAACAACCCCTAATGCTCGAAATCGGGCTGTAAACAGTGCTATCGAAGGGTAAACTGATCAAGGTGAGTGGTTTTGGTGCATGCTTCCTCTTGATTATTCTTGGTTTCATTTGTGAGTTTTTCTTGTGCATGTTTCTTGCTTTCCCATGATCACTCTTGGTTTTCACTTGTGGGTGGTTTGTTGCTCACGTCTTATGTTCCGTTTGATTCGAGCATATCCTTTCTACTTTGTTGTATCGGGTTTGACCCTGACAGCTTTTGTGCATGGCTGGTGGCTTGCATATCATATTCCTTCTACTTTGTCATACATCTTGTCATTTGGTGACCGTGGCTAGTTGGTGGCTTGTTGTGTGTGAACTACCACGGCGGCCTGTGTAAAGGGGCTGACCACCTGGGCCTGTGTAAGGGGGCTACCTCAAGCTTGTGTAAGGGGGCCGAGGGGTTCATACATGACAAGTAAGGAGGATATCTCGTGCCTGTGTAAGGGGGCCGAAGGTTACATCTCATGTGTATGTTGCTTTTGAGCAAATCTTGCCTATTGCACATGCATCTTGGTAATTGTATTTGTGGCTATTTGTTGGGGTATCACAGGGGATCTCGTGCTCTTGCAGTGAGCTATGATCTTGGGAGATTTTGTTCTTATTTCTACATGTCTCTTGGCAAAGCTGCATATTACTCTTGCATGCACTGTTTCTTTCTTTCTTACCACTCACTTAGATGTAATAATCTAACTCAGGTGTTTCTTACCCCTGGGGCATTCATCGTCCCATCTTTATCAAAAGTATCAAGCGTTTCAGGCTCTAGGTTCCAGCGCAAGCAAGGATTCAGAGGTGGTGCTTGGCTGATTTAGAGTTGGATTTATTTGTGTACCTGTGTAATCCCAATATTGTAATGTAAATAGCAGTTAAGATACTTAAGGATGTATTTGTGAAGCTACTATAATTTTCTGATATGTGGGTACGTGATGGACTTTTATTTAAACTTGAGGAAATCCTAGCTATTTAGCATACTCAGGTTCGATCCGTGCTTCCGTTGATAAAGGATTTCTAATAACGCCCGTAAGAGATATTTTCTTATATTTCACATTGTTTTGTATTTGAAAAAGTGGGGCGCTACAATACATCACAAGGCTTCCAACCTCAAGCTTGCAACATCCCAATCTCTTGCCATACAAACAACCTACAAGGGGAGGATAAAACCTCATAAACCATTAAGCTCAATAAGGGTGCAATGACTTTGGGAAATAACCAAGGTAGACTTGAGGTCCACGCAAGATGGACTGACCATGTCGATCTGGGTCCCGAGCATGGCTTAAAGGAGGACTAAGTCTGGCTCAAGGTCCTATGCGTATGTCTGATACAAGGCGTGCCTCGATAGGGCCAAGGCAGGCTCGAGACACTTAGAGCAATAATGGGGTTATCCCTAAGGTCCTTGCGGGGTGGACTGACCATGTCAGTCTGGGTCCTGAGCACGGCTTAAAGGAGGACAGAGTCAGGCTAGAGGTTCTGTGCACTTATCTGATACAAGGCGTGGCTTGATAGGGCCGAGGTGGGCTCGAGATGCCTAGAGCAATGACAGGGACGTGCCTAAGGTCCGCGCGGGGCGGACTAACCATGTTGGTTAGGGTCTGAAGCACAGCTTAAAGGAAGGCCGAGTCTGGCTCGAGGTCATGTGCGCTTGTCTGATACAAGGCGTGGCTCGATAGGGCCGAGGAGGGCTCGAGGTGCCTAGAGCAATGACGGGGACGTACTCGAGGTCCACACGGGGCAGACTGACTATGTCGATTTGGGTCCCGAGCATGGCTTAAAGGAGGACCGAGTCTGGCTCGAGGCACCTAGAGCAATGACGGGGTTATGCCCAAGGTTTGAGAGGGTGAACTGACCATGTCAGTCTAGGTCCCGAGCATGATTTAAAAGAGGACTGAGTCAGGCTCGAGGTCTTGTGCACCTGTCTAATACAAGGCTTGGCTCGATAGAACCGAGGCTCCTAGAGCAATGACGGGGTTGTGCCCGAGTTTCGTGTGGGGCAGATTGACCATGTCGATCTTGGTCCCGAGCACGAATTAAAAGAGGATCGAGTCTAACTCAATGTCCTTGTGCCTGTCTGATGCAAGGCGTGGCTCAATAGGGCTAAGGCGGGCTCGAGGCACCTAGAGCAATGATGGGGCTGTGGCCGAGGTCTGCGTGGGGAGAAACCTTGCTACAAGGTGTCTACTCATAGTTCTATTTGAATTGCGTTAGTAAAACATGGGATTTTGGAAATTAGCCTTCTCTTGATCTCCTTGATATGTATATATAAGCTTCCCACAAGATTGAAGAGAAATGAAGCCGTTTGTGACCGTTGGAGAATGAGAAACTAGCCGTTGGAGATTGAAAAACTAGCCGTTGTAAGTTTCTGTGAAACACATAGTCGACAGATCAAATAGGTTAGTCGACTATTTTATCAAATAAAAATAGCCATAGTCGACAGACAGAAAAGTATAGTCGACTATCTTATAACACAAAAATCCCATAGTCGACAGATACATATGCATAGTCGACTATTGCAAAAATGTGAAGAAAATTTTGAATTTATAAAACAAAAATAGTCGACAGATGAAATAGCATAGTCGACTATCCTTTCACAATAGTCGACAGACACAAAAATAGTCGACAGATGCAAGATATAGTCGACAGATTGAAGCACACAGTCGACAGATGAAGAAGATTTTCAACAGAATGAATTTTTAATTTATATTTTACCTTCCATTTACTTTAATACATAAATGTAAATAAGAAAGTACCCCCCATTTGGATTCAATAAAAATATCAAAAAAATCAAAATCCATAAGAATAAAAAAGTAGAATTTGGATTTTAGTAGGAACTTAGGATTTTGCGATTTTATCACCTCCAAGATATACACTTTTCATCTCTTGAAAAATTCGTTAAAAATCATTTTATCACTAATGAATGTTAGTTATTGAATTACCGAGAGTTAGTTTTCTAAAAAGAAACCATTTTCATATATGTCTCCTTATAAGGTGCTAGGCTTCCAGACTTAGAAAAATATTGAAGCGTTATCAAAACGAGTTTCAAGACATGATGCATGAACTAAAGGATTTTTCATACGATTAAGTTTCAAACCAAAACCTTTCATGCATGTTTCAAAATATGAAAGCTTATTCTGAAGAATAAGATTAACATAAATGATTTTTCGTACTTAAGATTGAATTGTAATCAAACACATTTATGTTCAAGTTGGTCTTTTGCCTTAGAACAATTTTAGCTCTATGTTGACCAACGACTTCAAAGCTAATTTGAAAATCATTTTAGGAGATTCTTTTAAGACTAAAAACTTGACTTTGCAAATCTCTAACTAAAATAGAAAATTATAAATCTTTTTGGTTTTCATTTTAACAATGCACTTGAAATTGATTTTTGTTGAAAACTTACATTCACTGTGCTTCAATTTTCTTTCTTCAAGGCTGTGATCTTAATTTGTTTACATTCATTTAAGCCTTGTATCATTTTTGAGAGACATTGTAACTAAGAGATTCATCTCTTAGATTCTCTCCAACTATATATTTCTTATTTTCCTAGCTTGTATAGCTAGAGGGCCCATTTGAGTGGGAGGTTTTGTAATTCCTAGTCTCGGACTAGAGGACCTACTTAGTTTAAGTAGGGGGTTTTAGTGGATGGTTTGAAAAATCCTTAGTGAGGAGCTAAGGTAGTGGATTAGGCTTGGGTTAAGCCGAACCACTATAAATCTTGGTGTTCTTGTGTGCTTGTGTTCTTTAAATCATCTTTATCTTTCCAAGCATTCCTTAATTCCTCACTTGATTCACATTTGTCATTTTATATGCTTTACATTTATCATCTCATATGTTCTATGTTTTATGTCACTAAAACCTCAATTGGGTCAAAAAGTTTTCAAGTTTCTATCAAGTCTTTTTAATTATACCAATTCACCCCCCCTCTTGGTGTGTGCCATAGCATTTCCCGTTCTAACAATTGGTATCAGAGCCTAACTCCCTATTTCAAGGTTTAACAACCTAAGGAGAGATCCATGGCTCTTAAGGAAGGTTATCCTACTAATGTGGCACCTTATTTTGATGGTTCTTATTATGATTTTTGGAGAAAAAGGATTTGTATTTACTTGCAATCTATTGATTTTAATTTGTGGTATATTGTAGAAAAAGGATTTGTTTCAAAACCAAAATCCGTTTGGAGTGAAGATGATAAAAACAGTTTTGTTTTAAATATCAAAGCTATGAAAATTTTGCATCAAGCTTTACTTGAAAATGTTTATGCAAAAATTTCTAAGTGCTCTAGTGCTAAAGAGATATTGAGTACTCTTGATTCATTATATCTCTCTGACAAGTCTTGTGAGCATGTTGATGAAAATTTACAGGTTAAAAAACCATTGAATCATCAACAAATAGAGGAGAAAGAAAGTTCCCATACCTCTAGTGAAGAAAGCTCAAACACGTGCCTCATGGTAAATGAAGAAGATGAGGTAACCTCTACTTCTACTGTCGATTTTAATGATTGTAATGATATTGAAAATGATCATGAATCTAGTTCTTTGAATGATAAAAATGATGATCATGATACTTTTTCAAATGAAGAGTTGTTAAATGCTTTTAATGATTTACATGCCAACTTTGAAAAACTATGTTTGAAAAACAAAACTCTTCAAGATCAATTAGACTTGTTGTCAAATGAATTGGAAGCTTTAAAATCTAAAAATGAATATTTGCTTGCTTCCAATAATGAACTATCAATGAAAAATGATTTGAATGAAAATCAATTGAAATCTCCTAATGTTCCTTTAAATGAGAAACCTATTTCAAATAGGAAGATTTCAAATTCTTGTGATCATGCTAAAGGTGTTAAAAACTTTCATAATCAAAGAGCAAATTTCAAAAGCTAATCTATACACACCTCTCATGATATTAAATGTTTTCATTGTAACAAGTTAGGCCACATTGTATCTAGTTTTCCTTTTAGGAGGAAATCATCTAGTGGTCCTAAAATGAAATGGATTCCTAAGGGAACTAAAGTATCTAATACTTCCTATATTAAACCCCAAGGATCCAAGTATGTTTTGAAACCTAAAAATGATCATTTTAAGAGGAATGTGCATAAGGATAAAAGGAAAATGAATTTCAAACGAAAACCCTTTGCTACACATCCTAGTCATTGGTATCATTTTGAACATAAAGGTTTCATAACAAAACATCCACATAAGCTAAAACAAGTTTGGGTTCCTAAGGATGAGCTCTATGCTAACATGGGTGAACCCAAGGTGGTTTGGGCACCAAAAGCTTGTGGATAGTGTTTATGTAGGTTGCTTGACATCCAAATGAACTTTAAAGAGAAATCTTTATCGATGAATCAAGCATGAAGGAAGGAGGAAGTGGACAAGAAGATCACTCCTCATTTTGCCAACCAAGTGTAAGAAAGATTTTATTAATCAAAATCTTGGTGGTATGCTTCTATCCCTTAACTCCCTATGCTTATTAGTTTTTGATAAAAATGAATGATATGCTTGCACTCTATTATGTTTTGATATGTGCATTGAGTGAGGGAAGAACGAAGTTTGTTGATATATGCTAGAAATACTTTCTTGATAAATGCTCCTATGCATAACCTAGCTAGCATAAGTCAATTATGTGATAAAGATATAAAGTATGCTTTAATGATAATTCATGTGAAAATATCTTGTCACAAATAAAATGAAGATCATAGAAAATAGGATAGAATTTGTGTATAGACTTATTCTTGTCTAGTATAAGAGAAATGCCCAGTATAATCCATATCTCAAATATTTATCTATGGCATAATAGACTAAGTCATGCAAATATGAATATGCTTCTATAATCTATCCAAACAAGATCTTGTTGAGAAATTGCCTAAAACTTAAATATGAAAAATATTTGTGAGGCATCCATGAAAGGCTAACAAATAAGTACATCATTTAAGCCTTCAAAACTTGGCTATGTCATAAAAGACTAGGTCATGTGAGCATGAATGTTGTTGACTATCTATCCAACGTGATTTTGTTGAGAGATTGCCTAAGAACAAATATGAAAGAAACCACATTTGTGGTTCAACCCTTAGGCCTCTAAGTTTACTTCATTTAGATATTTGTGGTCCTATGAGAACTCTAAACTTAGGTGAAAAATAATATGTGCTAGTTATTATGAATGATTACTCTAGGTTCACTTAATAATATTTCTTATATCTAAGAGTGAAACATTTAGCCCATTTGAAATATTTTCAAAAGATAAAAGTATGTGTATTTCAAAAATCAGAAAGTGAACATGGGGATATTTTGAAATGAACAATTCAAGCACTATTGTGAAGAAAAATAATATTGGTCATAATTTTTTTTTCTAGTGCTAGAACAAAATGAGGTAGTTGAAAAGAAAGATAGATCTTTACAGTAAATGGCTAAAATTGTGCTATGTGACAAAATTCCTTTTTAGTCTAAGTCATTAACACCTCATGCTATATGTTGAATAGGATTTCTATAAAGCCTATCTTAAAAAAAAAAAAAAAAAAAACCCTTATGAGTTATAAAACAAATATTCCATATTCTCATGTTTTTGGTAGTACATGTTTTATTCTTAACAATGGTAAAAACTCTTTAGGAAAGATTTGGTGTTTAGAGTGATGAAAGAATTTTCCTAAGATATTCTACTCAAAGTAAAGCATATAGAGTATTTAATTATAGAACTCTAACAGTAGAAGAATCTATTCTAGTTATAGTTAATTATATGAGGGTTGAAGTTCCAAAACCCAAGGAAGGTGGTGATAAAGAATTAGGATAAAGATCTGAAAATTTCTCATTAGATCAAAGGAATCAAATCTATCAAATGATATTTTGTTTAAATGCTTAATGAAGAAAATGTAGCTCATGAAAAGAGAAAATTATCATTTTCAAGAGAGAAAATATGTAACTTGTCATTTCTCAAATAGAACCCAAAAATATTAAGGAAGCTCTAATGGATAAAAGAGGAATAGAGCTAGATTAGTAGCTTAAGGGTATAGTCAAGAAAAAGGAAAAGATTATGATGAAACCTAGGCTCCCGTAGTAAGTCTAGAAACCATAAGAATGTTGTTGGCATTAGCATGCCACAAATCCTTTAAGCTCATCAAGAGAATGTCAAGAGTGTCTTTAAGTGGTTATAAATGAGGAAGTGTATGCGGAACAAACTTCCAATCTTAAGAATCCTCAATATGAGAATTATGTGCTCAAACTCTCCAAGGCACTATATTGTTGAAAACAAGCCCCTAAGTCATGGTATGGAAGTCCTAGCAAGTTTGCTCTAGAAGAAAACCTTAAAAGAGCTCAAATAGATATAACATTGTTTCTAAGCCTCATAATAAGGACATTTTATGAATTTACAAATGATTTATGCAGCATCTTCAAATAAATTCCTATGGAATTAATTTGCCAATCTAATGCAAAGGGAACTTGAGATGAATATAATCCTCATGTCTAAGAAAAATACATCTTCTTAAGAAATTTAATATTTCCAGCCTCTCAAAAGAGCAGTTCATCAAGCCTAGACATTTATGGAAAAGCCAAATGGTGGAAAATGAGCTATATAGATATATGATTGGACCATTGCTACATTTGTTAGCTACTAGGATGAACATCATGTTTAATGTTTACCTATGAGCTAGACTTCAATCCAATCCTAATGAATTCCATCTTGGAGGCAAAATAGCTAAAAAGAACACTAGTGATCCATATCAAGTTTTAAGAAAATTCCTAGTGTCTTTGTGTAGAAGAAAGTGAATTTCCATTTTATTCTCTTTCACTAAAGGTGAATATGTAGTTGCTCAAATCTTATGGATGGAACAAAAAGACTATGGCATAAATCCCCACAATATTCCAAATCAAATATGCAAATACAAATGCTATAGCCATAGCAAAAATTCAAGGAATCTTGCTTAAAAAGAAAATATCAATCGGTATCATGTCCAAATCTATTGGAAATCATTTTCTAGATAAATCCCTATCAATCCTTGAGTTCTAGTGATTTTATCTGAAGAAGTTTCGAAACATCATATCATTCTATTTCGAAACCTTTGATTCAAAAAAGTTTAGATCCTTCATATCTTTCAAATCTATCATTGGTTAAATCAAAGGGCTTCGCCGCCAATTTCTTAGATCTCAAAAAATTGATAAATGATATATTCTTGATGGCATATAGTATTCATGTCTTGAATCATTTATAATGCTATTTTTCTTGTATGAAATAGCTTGATTATCTTTGTGTGACAAATGAATACTTGAGTATGAAATCATGCTTTATTTGCTAAAGGATCATCTTGCTTTTTGAAGTTATCTATATATAATGATCCTATGTGATTACAAGTATGACTAAGATTATTAAAAGATAAATGTATGTTCTTAAAGCCTATCCTTAATATGTCTTGCATTAAATCTGCCATAACTTGTTTAGATTTATACTTTTGGATGACTACTTATTCTTTGAACATATATATATGAGTGCATGTGGTTCATTCCTCAAATTTATGATCATTGTCATATTTTACTCTTGCGAAAATCATTTGAATTGAGACAAATTGCTATTCTATTTTTATATGAAAAATGTCTCTATATCTTAAAACCTCCCGTATAAGTTTAAAGGGGAGTCTTTTTCAAAAAGAGTCTTTCTATTTGCTTGAAATGATCTATTTCACTCCTATATTGATCATTTAATGTATATGCCTCTTATATGATGAATGGCTATGCATTTGATCTAGTGCTTTGATTGTTTAAATATGAGTGATTACTTTGAAAGATATAGATTGGCTCTGAAATGATTATGAGTTCCCAAAATAGTATGAAATTTTTTTTTGCATCTCATGAAAAAGTTTATATATATATATATATGACGTGCTCAAAAATTATGTTTGATATTAATAATGTCATCTTAAGGGGGAGTTATCTCTAATGTTTTAAAAGAAATATTAAACAAGTCTTGTGATTTGTAAAATCGTGTGAAATGTTTATATTTAAAAATGAAGTTTTTCAGACTATCATTGGGGGAGAGTTAAAAAAAGGGAGAGAGATTATCTTTTGATTCTAGGAAGAGTCCATTTTTTCAAAAGACTTACCTTTTTGATTTATGACAAAAAGGGGGAGAGATATATGTTGAAATTGATTTTAAGTTTTGTCATCATCAAAAAGGGGGAGATTGATATTTTACTCTTGTGTTTAGTTTTGATGATGAAAACTCAATCAAAGCATATGGTTTGGAAACAAAAATCAATTTCAAAGTGCTTTGTTAAAATGATCTATGATCTTTTATATTATTTGGAGATTAGCATAAACAAGTTTTAAGATCTAAAAAGAATCTCCTTAAAATCGTTGGTCAAAATAATTCTAAGGCAAAAGACCAACTAGAACATGTTTTTGAAAGTGTGTTCATTTTAGAAAGTGTTCATTTTAGAAAACTATCTCCTAGCATTTTGATATCTAATATCTCTTAGTAATGAAATAGTTTTGATGAATGTCTATATGAAAATCAATTTCTACTATATGGATTATATGAATGAGAAAATGCATTTTTAGTATATAAATCTAAAAGCAAGATATGAAATATTGAGTATGGATGAAAGATTGATTTGTTAAGAATAATTTGTTTCAAATCATACTTTTGATAATCTCAACTTGTTTTAAAGATAATCAAAATGAGTTTTTTAAAGAATCGAATAAGGTTGTATTAAAAATTCAAGATTTTCTATAGAATAGTCGACTATCAGGATTATTTTGTTGACTATGCTTCAAAATAGTCGACTATTTTTGATGTTCTGTCGACTATTTAAGCATCTGTCGACTATTTTAGCATCTGTCGACTATCGAGTAAAAATAGTCGACTATGCCTTTTGGTCTGTCGACTATTTTTGTTCATGAAATTCAAAAATTTCTTCATATCTCAGCATCTGTCGACTATTGGAATGTGTCTGTCGACTATTGAAATTTTGTGTTATAAAATAGTCGACTATTCGTTTTGTCTGTCGACTATTTCTTGCTTTAGTTGTAAAAATAGTCAACTATATATTTCTTCTGTCGACTATTTCTTTTTGCAGAAAGCTCCAACGGCTATTTTTTCAAATCCCAACGGCTCCAAATGGCTATATTTCTCTTCAACTTTGTGGGACACTTATATATACATGTCATAGATGATCAAGAGAAGGCTAATGGACGGAAACGAATTGAATTGAGCTTACATTTTACACTCGTTTCTATTTACATTCACTGTGCTTCAATTTTCTCTCTTCAAGGCTGTGATCTTAATTTGTTTACATTCATTTAAGCCTTGTATCATTTTTGAGAGACATTGTAACTAAGAGATTCATCTCTTAGATTCTCTCCAACTATATATTTCTTATTTTCCTAGCTTGTATAGCTAAAGGGCCCATTTGAGTGGGAGGTTTTGTAATTTCTAGTCTCGGACTAGAGGACCTACTTAGTTTAAGTAGGGGGTTTTAGTGGATGGTTTGAAAAATCCTTAGTGAGGAGTTAAGGTAGTGGATTAGGTTTGGGTTAAGCCGAACCACTATAAATCTTGGTGTTCTTGTGTGCTTGTATTCTTTAAATCATCTTTATCTTTCCAAGCATTCCTTAATTCCTCACTTGATTCACATTTGTCATTTTATATGCTTTACATTTATCATCTCATATGTTCTATGTTTTAAGTCACTAAAACCTTAATTGGGTCAAAAAGTTTTCAAGTTTCTATCAAGTCTTTTTAATTATACCAATTCACCCCCCCCTCTTGGTGTGTGCCATAGCATCTCCCGTTCTAACAGCTCATACCATGAGCCTCGCTTCTTAGGACTCCACATCTCTTATCGCTTAAGAGACTCTCAAACCACTTTTCCTCTTGAAGCCTCATGATCTTACCCCACGAGATCATACCTCAAGCTCCGGCACCCATAACCATAAAGCACCTACCATTACCCTCTAGGTAAACAGAGACCTCTCGTCTCTCCTTGCACACCCACAGTATATTTAGTCACGACGCCCAGCTTGGCTTTCCAGCAGGCCTCTCTCAGGCTCCCATGACTTGGAATATAAAATTCGGGGCCTCCACATTGCTCACCATGCCCTTGCCCACTTGGCATCCTAAGTTGGCATTTTCATCGCGCGCATAGCCTAGGGATGTCCTGTTGTCACACACTCATCTCCCTCGGACCACATACCCGTTCATACCCTTCATTGGGTGACCTCCGCGTCTCCCATCAAGGGTCTCGTGACCTTAGGCGTCATCACAACCCCATGCATCATAATGAGGGTCTATTCACCTCTCATCTCCCGACCTTAGGCGTCCCACCAGACCCCAAGCGTCATAACGAGAGTTTTGATTGGCCCCTCATCCATCAATCACATGAACGGTCACTTGGCCCTACTTAACTAGGACTTCTAATCTAATGGCTCTCACGCACATATCAACACATGACCAACTCTTTAATCCCCAATCTGGATTCCCCTAGATTCCAGCTTGACTTACTTGGGACTTCCATCTCGTGCAAACACCCGCTAGGGTCCACTTGCCACACACCTATCATTCCCAAGGATAGACCTCGCCTCATCACGAAACCAATTAGGGTCCACTCATGCCTTAGGCACATCCCCGCCGGGATCATCATAACAATACGATCACATCGCTTGATGTCGAATCTTTTCCTTGAGCCTCGAGCTAGCTTCCACTTTAGCTCACTACATCTCAAGCGCACAAGCCTTAGTGCACCACTTCCAAGGGACAACTCTATTCCCTCGAACATGCTCGGCAAATCCCTAACGTAGGGACGCTCCACTAGTTCCCTCCCGGACTAGTCACGCTTCGGCTTCATGTCCCCACACGAGCCTCAACACTTCAATCTCAAGGAGTTCCCATCCTTAAAACACTTCATATCCCTGAAATGCCACATCGAGTTTTCTTAATACCAACACCCACACTTGGGTTTTCGGTTCCTCATTGCTCAACCCGTATACCTCTCACAGGTATATCGTCTCAATCGAGGGTATTTTCTCATCCCAAGGACAGGAATATCCAAACATACCATTGCAGGCCTTAATGACTTGACCCAATCCCTTAGGGTCCTCGGTCCACATGTCCAACTTTCAAGGTTATCGAACTAACCTTACATTGAAATCTCAAATTTTCAAATCAATTGTTCTCGACCCCAACTCAGCAGTTAAGACATTCCGACTTACATTCAACCATGCCAGACATCCTCTATTCCAAAACTCTGGCAATTACTCACATTAATCACTTAACCAACCACACTTAACACTTAAGCACGCTAGCCTTCCTCACTTATATAGCTAGCCATGCTCTAATACCAACTATAACGACCCGCTCCCACTTACGAGCGCCACCGGTAAATAATCGACCAGATTACTCACCTATCAAACCACAACTGAAGGGTTGGACTATGTTTCAACAGGAAACGCCCTAGGTGGGAACTAGGCTTCGTCCTTCCCTTCGCTCCACTCAAGAATCGGTCTCAACACAAACAAGGAAAAACTCAGCGGACCGAGACCCAAAACCCGAGTGAGCTTCACCTCTCTTTAGCTCGCCCCATAGCAAGCCAGAGGTGACCCAGGCACAAAGCTAGCATAATAAACATTTCGCTGAGTATTGGGGATTTATGAGAACATACCTCGATAATTTTTACTCGGACGAAACTCGGCTTCTCCAACTAAGCCATATACCACGAACAATCTCACAATCATTTATCACACTACGATGATTTCAACCATTAAATACATCTAGTGCTCAATATCGTTTACATTCGATTACATGAATACATATAAAAATTACAAGAGATTACACAACAACACATCTCAGGCAACAAGCTAATTGCCACAATAGCCTCCCGGCACCATCCCTGCTTGCATCTGGACTTGTATCATCTACACATGAGGTAAAACCTCATGAGTCATAAAGACTCAGTAAGGGTGCAATGCATGTAAATATGAATATAATCATGTTTATGTATGCCAAATGCATGCAAATGAGGCTAGGCTTACACATCCTCACAACCCACTAAGGTTTGAGGCATCAACCTATCAGCCCCCACCACTAGTCCTCCATATGGCTATCGGTCCACTAGGTCTTGCATCACACAAGATATAACCGCTACATGCCAATGCAACATAAAAACATTATTAAACACATTTACCAACTTGCAAGGCCACCTCCACATGGGGCCATCCCTTACCTGGCTCGAAGCCTCATCTCTGCCTTGGCGAGAACGCCAGCCCGAACTCCGAGCTCTTCTAGGATCACTGCCTTCTCGGTCGAACCTAGAGGCAACACACAAACCCCAACTTCGTTAACATCTGGCATTCAACCGATGCCCTCAACTACGCTGTATACCGCAAAACCCCCGATAACAACTTCAACAAAAACAACCCGAACCAAGGCATAAACCAATCGACTGATCACATTTCATTATCTCACATAATGAAAATATTTTGAAAAGAATTAAATTAATTACCTTGATTAATTTGGAGAAGAAAACCAATCAGACGCCCACACCGGCGTTGGCTCTCGAGCTGCCACTTGCACCTAAAATCTCGATCTCAAGCCTCTAACACACTCCTCGTGTCCCGAAATAATTTCTAGACTTTTTCTAGAATTTTCTCCTATTTTTCCAGATTTTTCCCAAATTTTCTTTATTTTCTTTTTCCTTTATTTCTTTTTTTTTTTTATTTTCTCTTTTCTTCCTCCTTTCTTCTCCAGCTCCCCGCGCGCACTGTTCCTCCTTCTTCCTTCGGCCGTGCACCAGCAGCCCTCCCTGCGCACGCCGCCGTTGCCCAGCACCATAACGTGCAGCGCCACCGGCCGTCGTGCCTCCACCACGAGCCACCATCGCGAGTGCCAACGGCCGCAGCTGTTGCTCCCAACTCCGCGCGCTGCCATGGCTGAGGCTGCCATTGCTGGTTTCCGAAGCTCCCCATCCATCGTTGCCGGCTAAACGGCCTCCTGCCGCTACTAGACGCAACCCCGATGGCCGCCTCCACGCTATTTGAACCTCTGACCAGCACCGCCGTGCGCCTCCACGCGAGCCACCGCAGCCCGCCACTTTGCCTTGCATGCCCCGCGTCGGCCATGGCCGACTTCGTCGCTGGTTCTTCTTCCAGCCACGGTCCGATCTCCCTCTCTAAATCTCTCGCAATCTCTCACTCTCTTGCACTCGACTCTTCCCTCCCGAGCTCTCTGTTCGGCCATCAAACGACAGCCATGGCTGCTGTCCTTCGGCTAGAGCTTCCAGCCAGCCATCGACAGCTCCAAGCTCTCACTCTCCCTCGCGCTTCGCTTCACTCAGCAAGGAGTTCTCTCTCAGCCCCTCGCGATCTCTCAAGCTTCAGCTCCCTCGCAATCACTTTCTCCCTCTCTGTTTTTAAATTTCAAAATTTGAAACCTTCACAGCACACACGCACGATATATATATACACATATATAAATATATATTACATATTAACCCCCCATATATCTCATTAATTACACTTAAGCAATTAATAATTGCTCTGGAAGATCTTTATTATTACACTTGGGACTTTTAATAATAACACTTGACCCTCCAAGGCTTAATTAAATTATCATCAAGCCACACCACATCTCGATTTATCAAAAATTAATAGCCGACCGCTACTCAGAAATACCGACTTCATCCCTGCGCCTGCACGGGACCTTTATTCGACCCAAAAACACTTAAGGGTTGCCTTACTCAGAAAACCAAACCACCCCTGGGGTCCCCTCAGCTTCCAGGAGGTCCCCTCCGACTACTCGGTATTGGCACCCACTCGGGCT
This sequence comes from Diospyros lotus, assembly GCF_014633365.1. NCBI lineage: Eukaryota > Viridiplantae > Streptophyta > Magnoliopsida > Ericales > Ebenaceae > Diospyros > Diospyros lotus. Next base: position 38,023,093 of record NC_068343.1, on the reverse strand, counting down.
TATACAGAATTTATTCTAAAAATTATTCCCGATCGGACTGCTTCCAGCGTCATTAATCTCATCTTGAGATGCTCGTCAATCTCTTGCCCTCTTCCCTGGACATCCAAGTCCCGAGGCACTCCCAGCCGCCAATTCGGCAATTTTTACTAATTAATTTCTCGAGATTGATCCCTGGGCTTCACGGACCACCCGAGGTCCTTTCAAAATAATCAAAAATTATTTATTTTCAACACCATGTAATACTGGGTATTACATTAACCTCCAAAGAAAATCAAGGGATGAGATTTAAAGATGCTAGGTTTCTTGGATTGTGTTTTTCTAGAGAGTAGAGATTGGTTCCTTTAAAATGAAAGCCCAAGATTGAGTTTAGCAAAAGCACAAGGATTATGCTTGTATTTTAGGGTTGAGATTGAGTCTCTTAAATCAAAGAAAAACCAAGGGCTAAGATGGAATCTTGAGTTTTGGCATGGATTGAGTAGGAAATCTCTATAAATAGGGAGTTGAGATTTTAGTCCAAGGTTTTGCCACTTGTTAAGAGAAAGAAAGGAAGAAGGAGATTTGGAGAAGGAAGAAGAAAGGCAAGCAAGATGTAAGCTTTAGCCTTCTTTCCCTCTCATGTAGTAATCTTTAGTTTGTTTGTGAGCTAAGGTATGTTCTTTTTTTTTTCTTCTAAGGTGGCTTGAACCAAAGAGAGTATTGGCAAGTGAGGACTTGGAGTTTTAAGGAAATAGAGGTAAGGGATGACCCCAAGTGGTGGGGTTTGCTTGCATTTGTAATTGTTTTATATGAGTTACATGTAATGGTTATATTTACATGATGTGTTTTAGTGTACCTATGGCCATATGGAGGACTAGTGATGTAGGAGGGGTTGGTTGGTGCCTTAACCTATGAAGGTTATGAGGGCATAAAGGACTACCCATTATATGCATTGCATTTGCATTACATGTTTTGACCTATTTGTAAGTGGGGAATCTTCTAAAGAAAAGAAAGTGTTGGAAGGTTGAAGGAAGTGGAGCAAGAAAAGTGTGTGTGATAGTGTATGTTTTGTCTTGTGTATGGATGTATTTATTTAGCTTTGATGTTTGTATGCTTAATGTGGATGGATGAAGGAAAACTTGGATGTTTTGGAAGGTATTTTAGTGTTCTGGAAATTTTGATTGAAAAAGAAAAAAACATAAAAAATTTTGGGGTGGCAGTCAAGCCGAGCGCGCCTGGGGCGCGGCCAGGCCATGCGCACACGCGGCCCACGTGCTGGGGGCGCTATTGGTGCTGCCGTTGCCCCCTGCTACTGTTTAATTTTTTTTATTATTTTATTTATTGTTTATTTATTTATGTATGCTATTTTGGAAATTTTTGAAATAAAAGCATGTTTAAATAAATAAATAAATGAGTAATTAAGTCTCCAAATTAATTATTAAATTAATATAAATTTTGAGGGATTTGCGAAAAAATTCCAATATTTTGGAAAAAAAATAAGGGAGTATTTTCTTTGAATTTTGGAAAATAGACGAGGAAGCTTAATATTTGAATTTCAAAAATTTACTTCCTAAGGATTGGGAATTTGAGGTATTTTTGAATAAATGAAAAGAAAAATCAATGGAAGCTTGATATGCAAAATTTTATTAAATTTTTCCAAAGAAATATTAACCCAAATATTTTCTAAAGGATTTGAAAGTGAGAAAAATGGGTTAATAGTTGGGGTAAAGAAAATTATTTTCTTATAATTAAGACCTTATGCCATAATTTAAAGGAAGCAAGTGCGTTAACTTATTTTGTCGAATCCTGGGAAGTCATCCTTGGCTCTTCATTACGAGTTGAAGAAGGGTGACACTTTTCGAGGTTTCGGGTTTTATTTTCATGGAGTCGTTTCGATATTTTCCCTGATCCTTGAGTGGAGCGAAGGGAAGGCAAAGCCTAATTCCCACCTAGGTTGTTTCTCATTGAAACGTAGCCCGTCTCTTCATTTTCATCTTAGCGTGTGAATAGTTAGCTGATTATTTACGAGAAACACCCGTAAGTAGGAGTAGGGCGTTACACCTAGGGACTGCGAAAGGAAAGCCCATGTTTGTACCTTGCGAAGATATGACAAGTAATAAGCAGAAGTAACTGTTTTTGATTTAGTAAAGTGTATTGTAACAGTGAGTCCCCGAAAGGGTGGCTGCTTAGCTATGGCACGTCCATGCTTCACCCACGCTCTTCGGTTCTGGTGAAGGTTTCCTTTTGGGCTCAGCTAGGTGGCGGGCTTCGTTGTTGATGTTGTTGGTGATCTGGTGAGGTACGTTTGCCATAGATGGTCTGCTTCGGGTAGGGGTCCGAGCCTTCGGGGTGGAGTTTTGCTACGGGTTGACAACGGTCATCTGATGGTCGATTTTACTGTTCTAACTCTTCCATGTGCATACTAGGGTGTGGGGCTTGGCTGCTTGTTCTTGCCGCTTGGCTGCTGCTTTTGGGGGTTTTGCTTTTTTTATTGTCCTTGTCAGGCTCAAGGTTCCAAACTCTGAGGTTGTCGTGGTAGCATTGCAGAGCTTTTTTCTTATCAGCGTGAACGGCTCCTACCTTGGTATCTGGCACTGGGAATTTCATGGCTAGATGGGGAGTGGATACTATTTGTAATACCCGAAGGCCTTGGAAGATATTATTGTTAAAGGAATAAGGTATCTCTTGAGTATAGGGATATCGGAGTGTGTAATTTTTGAGAAAGTTTTTGGGAACAAATGCAATATTTCCAAAAGACTTTGGAGGCAAATACAAAAGACTTTTATTTTAAAGGCTTTAGGTGAATTCAAGGCAAGTTTAAGGGTTTTAGTGAAAAAGAAGAAAAGTGCCTCGGGCCAAAACGTCATTTCTTGAAAACTTAAAATATCTTTTAACTAAATAGTTAGGACAACCAAACCATCCAACGAATAGTTAGGAAATCATGATTACACACAAAAAAATCAAGGGAAAAGTGGCGCCAAGTGGCAAAGGTCATGATGGGCTCTAGTTTCGAGGTAACACGTGGCACAACCAGACTCGCCGAAGTTTCCTATAAATATAAGCTTTGGGGGGCATTCCTTTGGGCATTCTTCAAGAGGGAAAAAGAAGAGGTTTCTAAGAGGGAAAACGCTGCCAAAGGAAAGGGAGAATTTTGCCACAAACAAGGAGCAAAACGCCTTGCCAGAAAGTTTGGGCCACCACCGTGACATGTGCCAAACATCGTTAAACTCGCAAGGTAAGCCCGATTTCTTTTTATAATCTAGTAGAGGGTTGAATAAGGAGGTTGTAGGATCAAACAAGGGCCGAAACAAAGTCAAAATGAAGGAAAAAAGGGCCGAAAACAGCAAAGACCCGTCACTGCACTAAGGAAGGCTCGGTGCGTGCAGTGCACGCGCCGCTTGCCTGCTAAGCGTACAGGCGTGTGGGGGGACTTCCCTCAGCACGTGAGGGCATGTGTGGGGGCCCCCTGCCCTACAATTTTGTAGATATGACCCCTAATTTATTTCTATGATTGTATGCAAAAATATTCTTGTTTTGAGTTACGAAAGGTTGTGATATTTGCAGAAAAGCATTCCCGAACACTGTAAATAGTACACCGTCGAGTCCAAAACAACAAGGTGAGTGCTTCTCACATTCTTGTGCTACATCCCGATTATTTTGGCTTCATAGGGTAAGGGTGTTGACTTGCATAGCATACTTTTTCTTTAAACCGAGAATTTTCCTTTACTTTGTCATCCATCATTGTGGTGTGTGTGGCTAGTTGAAGTTAGTGCCATCATGTTAGACCGGGGGAAGCGATCACGTGAGTTGTTGAGCATGATGGATCATTAGGGGTGATTGCAACACCTCGGCATCTCTATCACACGGGAGGTTCATATCATTTCTTTTGCATATTCCATTTGCATGCATGTATGTCTTTCCTTGATTCACTCACTTAGATGTCAAAATCTAACATGGGTATTTCATACATTTGGGGCATTCAACGTCCCAGGTTTATCAAGTGTGACAGGTGTCCCAGGAACAAGCCAAAGGAAAGGCAAGGTGGTGGTCTATGAATAGCTTATTTTCCTTTTTATTTGGATTGTAAAAGTATCCCACCTTATGTATTTTCTTACTTTAAGTATGTATATCAAACAACGTAAACTAGGGTCCTATGTAGTCCATGGTTACCTATTCTATATCAAGGTGTGATATGTTGTACTTGTTATAAGAAATCATAGTGGAAGTCTTGATCATTTTTGTTATGGTTTAAGCATTTCAGGTTCAATCTTCGCTTCCGTTGGAAAATGCTTCCATAATGCCCCTTCGTTTGTCATTTGGTTACTGGCATCATGCATCTGTTGCATCTTTATGTATGGATTTTGGAGAAAAGAAAAGAGGGGCGTTACACTATTGCTCCTAAATTATCGAGAGAGGGGCGGCCGAGCAGTGCGTTGTATGGTGTCTGGCAGTCAATGACTAGGTATCAGATGCGGATTGTTTTGACGAGGAGAGTCGTCCCGAATGAAGTTAGTAAGTCGACGTAGCCCCTGATGCCTACCTACTCTCCAAAAAAACCAATCAGGTTCCTATCGAATGGTCTTAGCTCCTTTTCGAGGATTCCCATTTTCTTTAGAGTTGATAGGTATAACAAGTCAATCGAGTTGCCCTGATCCAAGAGGACTTTCTTTACTAAGAAATTTGCAGCGACAATCGAGATTACCATGGGATCATTGAGATTTTTATCGATACCTTCGAAGTACTCATTGGCGAAGGAGATTGCGGGGTGTCAAGCTATCCTCTTCGGCTTCCTCTCGGTGCTATCTATCGACATTACCGCCCAAAGGTGTCGTTTCCTTGCTAAGCTTGATTCTCATCTGTCTGTGAAACCTCCAAAGATGGTGTCAATGACTCCATCTATTGGATTCCCTGGAGGCGGTTTGGCGTTTTTCCTATTGTCTGTTTGGGGTCGGCTCTGAGGGCTGCGGCTCATTTGTCTGTTCGGGTTGCCTTGTGGGGATCGTTTTTGGTTCGGTCTATAAACATATTGGCGGAGATAACCTTCCCTGACCAGACGCTCTATTTGGTCTTTTAGGGCAGCACATTCTTTGGTTGTATGCCCAAAGATACGATGGTAATCACATCGCTTGCTGGTGTCAGTATGTCGCGAGAGAGTTGTTGCTCGCTGATATCCAGGAGGGAGATGACCCTGGCGTTGTATACCTCTCAAAAAATCTGATCCCGCCTTGCTGTGAGGAGGGTGTATGCGTTATAGTGTAGTCGAGGTGGTTCGAGGGCTTGGGGTGGTTCTCTCCGCCCTTTGTTGTGATCTTGGCTTTCTTGTTTTCGGTAGAGTCCCTCATGTGGTTATGCTGATGCCGGGTAGGAGGTCCCGATTAGGGAACCTGTTGCGATCGTACTTATAGCTCGGCTTCGCTACGCTAAGCAGCCGAGGCTTCTTTCATGTTGATGTATCTTGCTACGTGTGTTCTAAGATCATCCAGGATGGCAGGGGGTTTCAGGTCAGTGAGTCGGCGAAGGGGCTTGCTCTTAACCCAACCATGCTGGTGTGTAAGGAGACGGTAGGGTTAAATCCTTGATCTGAAGAGCCTCCTGAAAAAACCTATTCATGAATGCTTGCAACGGCTTGTATTCGCCTTGCTTCAGGTTAATAAGACTGGTCGACGTCTTATGATGAGCTCGACTAGTAGAGAAATGAGTGAGGAAGTGAGTGGCTAGCTCAGAGAAGTCGTGGATGGAGTTCGGCTCCAAAGACGACAACCACAACATGGTCGACGTCCTCAGGGTGCTAGGAAAGGATCAGCACATGATCGAGTTTAAGCTTCTGCTTAGTAGCATGGCGGCACTGAATATGGTGAGATGATTCTGAGGGTCGGTGGTGACGTCATAAGGTTCCAAAGTGTTGGGGAGGCGAAAGTTGTCGGGTAAAGGAACGACCATGATAAATTTAGAACAATAGTGACTATGGGAGTACAAAGACATGGAATGTAGGGGAATAGGGGTGTGGATGGCCTGATTGTGTTGGTGACGACTACCTTCTGCATCACAATCGACCCGTTCATTGGGTTGGTCACGTTGTTGGTTTTGGGTCAATTCAATAACTTGGTTCTGGAGTTGCTGGACCTTCTGAAGAAGGACTTCTATGATAGTTGGGTTTTGCGGGGGATGGTCGGCGTTATTTAGTTCCTAGGCAGGGGCACTTCTGGTTCGCACCATGGTGCGGCAACAGGGGGAGTTGGCTTGAAAGGCTTTAGTGAAATTATGAGGTAAGTAAGTTTTACCGAGCCCCACGATGGGCGCCAGATGTTCCTTCCTAGCTAGAAAAGGGCGATCAGAGTCGGGGTCACAACGGCAGGGTGCAGGCTCTGGCGACGGATCCGTCCAAGGGGCAATTGGCACCTACAAGTACTCTGATGCTTGAGTGAGTAAGAGAGTAAAGAAATGGTAGTGTATCAGTAGGTCAGAGGGTAGAACATACATTGGCTCTGAAAAGAGCTGGCCAATATAGAAGGAGGAGACATCATCCTGTATGCATGCGTCGTACACCAGTAGGTGATGGGACTAACTATCCGACACTAGTAGAGGTTCCCAAGTAGTAGCATGGTGGCGACGGGTCCCACATTAATGTGGATGAGATTCTCCATTAATAAGGATGGGATATAAAGCGGTCGCGCGGATACTCAATGGGAGTTGCAATGATGCTGCGACAGGCTAGCGCAGGACCCAGAGACTGGCCGAGAGAAAGGGCCAAGATGGGCCAAGAGAGAAGGCCAAGATTGGGCCCAGAGACGAGTCGAGGGAGAGGGTCAAGATTGGGCTCGGACGGTCCACGGGCCATATGTTATATATGCATATATTCACTTGGTATATTAATATACAAGCTGGGAAGACATGGGGCAAAGGGGAGCTTGCCAAAAGACATCCCATGGATGAAAAAACCTCTCGGGAAGAGAGGAGGCTTGCTCATCTCCAGAAGGCTTCTTCCCGAGAAAGGGATCGTTGAGAGGCCTTAAACCTCTCCGAGAGAGACTACCAAGAGAGAGAGATGCGGAGAGAAGATGAGGTTGAGAGATTGCTATAGAAGGACCAGGGGCTTTCCGAGGGACAAGCTACGGAAAGGTGCGGCCACCGACGGGAGGCTAGCCACTGTCACCGAGTGGACTGCAACCTTCTCCGAGAAGGCTGTTGTTGTTGAGAGATGTTGTCATCGCATGCCTCGCCAAAAGATCCGCCATGGCCACTTTTGGGAGCTTGTTGCTCATTCTCCGAGAGAAAACAAAAGCTCTCCAAAAGAGCTTGATCTTCCCGAGAGAGAGAGAGATAGAGATACCATCGAGAGAGGGAGGATCCTCTCCAAGAGATGAAAATCTCTCTCAGAGAGAGATCGACATAGAGCATTTTTCTGAGCCCCTGCAACTTTGTCTTTTTCCTCTATTTTTACCCTTGGCCCTCTCTTTGGTTTATTACACTTTCACCCCCTAAGCTTGGTCATTTGCACTTTGGCGTCCATATTGATTCTTTCACCATATAGCCATGGTTTCTTCTTGGGAAATGTGTCCCGGCTTGAGACCACTTTTGGGATTCGCCCGCCTAGGCCTAATGACCAAAATATCCATAGGCACTTAATGACCGAAATACCCCTAGATGGACGCTCGAGAATTCTATGGCATAACAGTTTGGCATGTACAAATCTTTATCTTTGTGTATGGTATCTCATTTTACTCTTGTGATCTTAATGATACCTTGTAAATGCTTAATGGTTGCAAGTTTTTTTTTAAACTTCCATGAAGGCCTGGATGATTTTTTTCTTAACCTTCTTTTGGAAGTCCTTTTAAGGGGGAGTTTTCTTCCTGCAAAGGCAAGGTAAGCATTTTTTTTTTTTTTTTTTTTTGCCTAAGAGCTTAAGGGGGAGTATGTCTTTTCCCTATATTGTTTGCAATTTTACTGGTTTTATTCCCTGATCAATTCATGGTGGCTTTTTTATTATGACAAAATGGGGGGAGAATATCTTAGCTCTGTTATAAGAAATTGATTTTTGAAAACAATATGGTTTTGTCATTATCAAAAAGGAGAAGATTAATATTTTACTCTTTTGATCATACTTTTGACAATAACAAAATAAAGAAAAGATCTTGATTTCGAAATTAAAAAGCTCATCTATGTATCTAAAGCAAAAATCAATTTCAATGAATAATTTTCAAATAAATTATCTTGATAAAAATACATTTCTGATTTCAAAGTTTCAAGAGCATTAGTCAAAGTATTTTCTAATATATATATATATATATGTTGCTTATGATTTAGGAGATTGAAAAAACAAATAATTAAATTTCAAAATTGGTGTGGACGCACCGGGTATATCTCACATCGGTTGCCCAGAGGGCAACCACTGAGGGGCTCATAAGTAAGGTGGGCCTCCTGGTCGTCGAATGGCAATAGCTAAGAACTAACTAGTAATTGTGGGCCCCACAATGTGTGTAATACCTCAAGAACCCAGGGGATGGTAGTATATATCGAGAATAAGTAAGGAAAGAAAACAACACCAGTTGGATACTTTTTGGGCTGAATGTAGGTAAAGAACTCCCAAGTTAAGCATACTTAATCTGGGATAATCCAATGATGGGTGACCTCCCTGGAAAGTTTGCGTAGGCCCATTAGAGTAAGTTGTCCCGAACCTTCCTATCACTCGATGTGGGGTGTTACAAAAATGTGTGTCAACATTTGGCGTCGTCTATGGGAAACCCCATAATAGTCCCTACAACCCCAGATAAGGGAGGGGCCGATAGAGCCCTACCACACCTGCCGGGGGGGATAGTGTGGATGCACCGAGTATGTCCCACCTCGGTTGCCCAGAGGGCAACCACTGAGGGGCTCATAAGTGTGGTGGGCCTCATGGTCGTCGAAGGGCGATAGCTGAGAGCTGACCCGCAGCTATGGGCCCCATGATAATGACACGATGTGTGTAACACCCCAAGAGCCCAGAGAAGGATAATATATATCAAGAATAAGTAAGGAAGGAAACAACACTAGCTGGATACCTTTGGGCTAAATGTAGGCAAAGAACTCTCAAGTTAAGCGTGTTTGACCTAGGGTAATCCAAGGATGGGTGACCCCCCTAGGAAGTTCGAGTAGGCCCATCAGGATAAGTTGTCCCAGATCTTCCTATCGCTCGATGCGGGGTGTTACAAAAATAATCTCCAAACATTGGCTTGAAGTAAAAAACAAGCATCTGTCAACTATCTCTAATCACTCTGTCGATAGACAGAATACATGTTTTGGAAAAACATGAATCTGTTGACAAATGAATAAGAAACTGTCAATAGATAGTAAGCTTGTTTCTCTAATTTTTTTTAATTTTGCTTCAATCTGTTGACTATCTCAAGGATTATGTTAACAGACAGAATGCATTTCATGCATCTGTCAACAAATGTCTAGCAATTTGTTAACTACTCTTTGTATATTAGCTTAAATTTGTCGACTAACACAATATTTCGTCAATAGTTTGTTTCGCAGAAACATGTAATGGCTAGTTTTTAGAGCATTAAATGCCTCTTAACTACCAGCAACAGTCCGATTTTTGTCTCTATTCACCATTCACCATCAACTATAAATAGGAGGTTGGTGGCTCATTTAAGGTTCTTAGAAGAATTTATTATTCATCTACCAAGTGTTCAAGAGATTTTATTGTGCTTAATTTGTTTTCTCTCATTCTGATTGGTAAGGCCTTTGTTGTATTCAATTGATATATCATTCCAAAGCCTTTTATTTCTTTGAGAGAACTTGTAACTAAGAGGTAAATATCTTATAATCTCTCTTTCACATTTGTATTAAATTTCCTAGTAAGAGCTAGAGGGTCTACATTGTGTGCAGGAGGTTGTAATACCTAGTCTTTGGATTAGAGAATCTACTTGGTTCAAGTATGGGGTTTTTAATAAATTCATTTTAAAATTCTTAGTGAGAAACTAAGATAGTAAACTAAGCTTAGTTAAGTCAAACCACTATAAATTTTTGTGCTATTGTGTGCTTGTGTTCTTTAATTTCTTCTTATTGTCAAGTACCTATTCATTACTCACTTGTTTCACATATTAATCTTTCATTGAAAAAGATTTTATATTTCTCAAATTTTGCAAGTCATTCTCAAAAATAACCAATTCAAACCACCCCCCATGTGTGCCATAACAATTCTATTCTATCCCCCCATGTGTGCCATAACAATTCTATTCTATCACATTAACTCAAGGCTAGCAACGCTGAGCTTTCTCAATCCAAAATAGGGAATATATGCATGCGCTATAAATGAGATAACAAAAGAAGGCCGTAAAAATTCCAAGAAACAATCATAGCCAAAAAAGTGAGAAACACAATAGGTGGTCATGATAGCAAAAACAATGCCATAACGTCACCGTGTACAAGAATTTGAAAAGGTGAGTGAGATTTTTGTTCCAACTTGGAGGGAATGTCCAAATTTAAATAAATAACCATTAATGACCTAGAGTAAATGGGTGCGAGCAACAAAACACTTAATTAACTTCCTAAGTCCAAAATGATAATACTGAATTAAGAAAGTGAGTCCTAGTCACGTTAGGAAAAATAAGATCGTCCATGTTAGTAAGAAGGGCACATCATCAGAGGAACCTTAGAAGTCAGTGTCTTGTCAGCATACAGTTTGACTTTGACCAGATGATCAAATATGACCTCCAATGACCACGAGGACTAGGATTCTAGTAAAAGCATATTCTCAGGTTTTTCAGGAATTAGCAGAACAAAGGAACCCAATTCGAGCATAAAATAAACACTGAAATATTATCCAAAGCAATATAAGATGATCACCATCCGAGCACAGTCCAAGAAGAAGAAGATTTTGAGGACCTATCCATTAAGCCCTCAACTTGAGACAATCTCTAAGATTAGGAAACAGATAAATGCAAACCTAGTGCAAAGAATCAAAAGATGGGCATTCTAAGTCTTCTTGGTGCCACCATGTCCAAACCCCTAGGACAAGATAATTTACATTAATTCAACAATTCTAGTTCAACTCAATCTCGAGCTCGCAAAACAAAGGGGAATCAGTTAATCTTCTGCAATATGGGCTAGGGCCACTCATTCTTTGTCATAATCGTTATGAAGCTCATCCCAAAAGGTATAGAAGAACCACAAAGAAAGAGCCAAATGTACAACATTCAATCCCATTCTAATAGCTTTTAGTACTCTCAAGCTTTTTGTTGATTTAAATATCAGTGATGTCATCTCGGCTTCAAGGTAGTCATTCTTGTTTTTTGTCTATGCAAGAATCTCGCAACCTAAATCAACGTACCATGTGGTTGAAGTCTTATCTAAATTGGATAGATTCATCAAACATGCATAAAAAGTCTTACCACACGGACACAAAAAAAAGGAAGAAAAAAGAAAATAAAACACTATTCAGAATTAAAAAGTAAAAGGACTCATACAAAAATAAAATCCTAAAATACCTTGGTTATTAAAAAGAGCCATATTGCAACTCTATTTGGATCATTTTCCTAAAATGGTTCAAACTAAAATACTGAAAGGCCTCAGTTTGGATTTTTCTTTTTATCCCTTCACAATAAGCCTGTTGAATCATCAAGCTTTCATTAAAGTAGTACACACCGAAAGGCAAGACAGAATATCGAATAGCTACTCTATATAGAGAACTAGAGAACTAAACTTACCACGAACCATTTAAGAGCTAAAATTTGAGGTACTGATCTCTCATAGCTACTTAAGTGTCAATTCTAGTCCAGTTAATAATGTTAATACCAAGATGCAAAAGTAATACACATGTTAATTTTATGAAAACAGTCTCTTAATGAAGCTAGGGTAATGCAAAATTAAGAAGACGACACTAACTCAACCTTTGCAAAGTGGGAAATCTCGTGAACATTGAATGTCCTATGCTAATTCCATGAAACTATGGCTTTTCCACCTGTTCACGAAATGTTGCAATTCAAATATTTCGTGGATTGAGGAGGAGACATGGTATAAGATAATGGAATTCATAAATTTTCCTTTCCTCTGCTTCCTAGCAAATGAAAAACAAGAGTAAAGTGAAGGAATAACACTTAGATATGCATTCTCTAAAAACTGGATAAGCTTCTTATAGGAAATGTTCCTTATTCAAACTGTCCATTCAGGAATGATATTTTTATGATCAATGCCTCCAGAGGCAGAGAACGGTAGCTAACGGATCACATTTATATTTAAATCAAACCAAATATAATTGGGAACAATTACATAATCAAAAAGGTTTAATAAAAACTTTCAGGAAAAAATCTGTATGTCATCAACCACAGCAAAGTTTAATAACCCATACATGTAACAACCCATTAGAGGGTCTAGAATTTATTTAGAAATTATTTAATTTCTTATTTAAGTTTTGTTTCAGAGATTTGGCCAATTAATTATTTAATATGGCCATTTAGAGATTTTAATTGAAAAAATAGCATTTAAATAGCATTTAATTATATTTACTTATTATGAAAATTAAATACAAGGACATGAGGGTCATTTAAGGATTTGTTATTAGAATTTAATTATTAAGTAAAGTTATTGTGGTTAAGAGATTAACGAATCCGTCTGTGAGGGGATTGGGATTAAAGTCTTCTAGTTATGGTAGGAGAAGGGTTACAAGTCATAAAGGAGTCTGATCTAGGGTTTCATGTGTATATATTTAATCCATTAGCATTAGTTCTTCTTCACATCGTGTGAAGAACAGGAGAAGGAAGAAGCTTCAACAGTAAGTCTTGCATAAGAGAAGTTAGTTGCAATCGTGCGATTCGATCAGAGTTTTATAAGGCAAGTATCTATTCCTGTAAATCTTCCTTACGGGATTATGATTCAGTATTACTCTCAGTTATTCAAGATTAGTCGGCCTATTTTTCTCATAGTTTAACAGTTGCAGATATATATATACATGCATAGAACAGCGTGTGCATGAAGATGATATGCATAATTCTTTATAGCGATTCTTTTAAATATGATCTTCAAATCATGTTAGCGTACGTTTTCAGATTAAACAAGACTCTTCATTCTTGTTCCCAGATTTTTATCAGTTTACATGCATATGTATATTCGTAGTTATATCAATTATCCAGTGAGTTATGATAAGCTATGCATAATTTTTACAGCGTTTCCTTTCATAAACGATTGATTGATCCATCTTGATATTATTCTATATCAATTGGGATTGTTCTCTTAAGATTTCTTTTGGAATGGTGTAGTAATGTTAAGTTTTTGATTCAAGATATCGTCTCTATTATCGTGAGTTTTATTTCTGATGAAATTCTAGTCATTCGAATGAGTCTTGTGTCATTCGAATGAGTTTTAAGGCATCCGAATGAATTCTCAGTGTTATCGTAAGTTTTTCCCTTATAATGTATCAGTCATTCAAATAAGTCATTTGTCATTCGAATGAGTTCTTAGCGTTATCGTATCATTCGTATGTGTTTTTGAAGTTTTGGGTCTGTCATTCGAATGAGTCCTTGAAGATTTGAGTAACTGTTGCTTTGTATAGTCTAGCATTCGAATGAGTCTCTCTGTCATTCGAATGATCAGTGAGTATTCCATTCATTCATTCGAATAGGGGTATTGTTGCATTCGAATGAGTTGCTTTTTGCCCGTTCAAATGTTGGAAAATTTACAAATTCATTCGAATGAATTTGTGAGTCATTCGAATAAGTTCTTGAAAAATTCGAATAGCCTTTGTTTTATATCATCTATCATTCGAATGAGTCTCTGTCATTCAAATGAATTTCTGTCATTCGAATGACCTTGCTGTAGTCCAATTTTTTCATTCAAATGGGCTGCTGCTTCATTCGAATTGCTCCCTTATGTTTCAACAGTCATCCGAATAGTATCATATGGCATCCAAATGACTTCCAATAAATTCTTAATGCAAGTCTTAAATTTAATATAAATATTTAATTATTCAAATATTGAATTTTTATGCTAAGATATGATAAAATCTAGTATGCCATGCCCATACTTAGAAATTGCAGAATCTTTGTATCTCAATATAGCTAATAAAAATCATATACCCGGTTTAGCAATTAATTATGACATGATCAGTATTATTTTGTGAGATTATGTGCATACATATTTGTATGAGCATTGAGCATGACTTTATATGGAGCACTACATATCGTGTGCCAGCATTTATATGAGCATTACATTATGCGCGCCAGGCGGCTTGTCTGCGGGGATTCCACTAGTATCAGTTTCAGTTATATCTCAGTTATGAGTTGCTCACCTGATGTCAACCAGGGGGCTAGGGGCATATTGTCCACAGTATGTGCTTACAGTTTTTATGTTTGTAGGATTTAGATCAATCAGGTATGTATTACAGTTATGTGGGCCTGTGAACCAAAGTTGTATACCTGCATTTAGTTTACAGTTTATGTGCATTACATCTTGTAATTGCAATCCAGTGATTTTTATATCTCTCAGTACAAGTTCAGTAAGTATTTTATCAGTATCGATATTCTTCGTTTCAGCTTCAGTTATTCCTTCCAGCTTATTACTTGCTGAATTTTGTAGTTCACCTTGTACTCTTCACCATTTCGGGTCCTAGCGGGGGAGTATCAGAGGTGGGGTCTAGCAGCAGTAGTCAGTAGTGTGTGTACGTGGAGCTGCTCAAGATTGAAGATGTCTAGGAGATTGTCAGTTTATAGTGTCTTGTCAGTTAGGGTTATTTTATTTTTCAGTTGAGGGATTGTCCCTTAGACAGAGTTTATAGTTTTCAGTTTATGATTGACTCAGAGTTTTATTTTAGTTGATTGAGATATTCATTTATAGTATCAAACTTCAGTTTATCAGTTAGTTTTATTTTGTTTTCCCGTAACATCTCTTCCCGGGCAGTTCTAAGAGAAGAGGGTGTTACAATACATCATCTCATAACAGCACTTTCAACATTTAGTTTTTGGCCTTTTTCATGAATTTCAAAAAGGCATGAGAAACCTCCAAGAAAGAGAAGACAATAACCCCTTTAGAATGTACACATTGAGAACAACTATCAAATGGATTACAAAAAGTTCAAGGACCAAACTATATGTATTTCATCTACCTTGTAAAGAAACGAAGATAGAACTTCCAAAATCCACATAACACCCAAATTTCCCCAAGCTAATAGAACATCCACAAAAAAATCTTAGTGAAACATTTTATTTATTCTTCTTTCTCATTTGATGGGAAGTTGATTTTCGAGGGACTGAGACTTTAGGAGGAGACAGCATAAGTTCTACATTAGAGATAAAAGGATTTAGAAAATGTAAAGCATGTAGTTCACCATCTATGTCTCAAGGGGCATAAATAAATTTTAAATGGAAAGCTAACTAATAAAAGAATAAGATAAAAATATTTTTATTATAAAATTCTGTAACATAAAATTTATCTTTTCAATGAAAAATATTCCCTGTCAAAATAAACAGAACCTAAGTTGAAGTACGGTAGCAGGGAAACACTTTGGGTTCTTTCAGAAAAGCTTTCTCAATCAGTCTGTTAACCAAAAAACATAAATCTAAATCATAAATACACACCCAGAGATAAAAATATTCAATTGTAAATATAATCAAGTGACCAAACGCGAATTGCAGAGATCAAAAGTTCCAACAAGTACCTGAAACTCTTCAAAGAAGCGATTGGAAACTTCTGTCGGTGTCTTGAATTTAGATAAAATTAAGCAATTCTTTGGATTGGTAAAGCTATCGATCCATTGAATATAAAGAACTAGTAGCTTAACTTCAAGCACATATAAAATAGACAGTAGAAGCTCCAAAAATGGTGATTGGTGACGGTGACAAATGGAGTTCTAAGGGAGATAATGGTTGCCCACAGAAATCGGGGCACAATGAACCACTAAAGAGGGAGAAGGCATGCCACGGAATGTGAGAGGCTGGAGGCTGGAACCTCAGAATGAGACCTCTCACACCTGGGCAAGAGTGTAGCTAAAAAATAATGGTTAGCTTGGTAAACTGATGGATAATCCGATACAAAACAGGTTATATTTTGGGTTTGTGATAGGATACTGATTATTGAAAGGAACTGCAAACTGGAAATTAACAAAATGAAAAGAAAATTGGGCATTCGAGAGGCCCTTAACTCTCCCAAGAACTCAATACCAAAATCTTCTCCCCTTCTCAATATCTTCACCCTCTACATATATCCCTCTCTCCCCCCTCAACTGCATTCTGTTACGCACACTTGCTGGGTTGTACACAACCCAGCAATTTCCCCACTCTATCCCTTACGCACATGGCTGGCTGTTATGCTAGCCAACCAATTTATCACCCCACCCTAGACCTTCTTTGGTAAGTCCCATGAACCGGGACCTATCAGTTTCCTAGTCCACTCAAATAAATTAGAAATATCAGACATGATGACAACTTGATTAATGTTCTTTAAACCCAGTAACCGCTTTATTTACAATGAAATATATTGTATTTTCCCTACTTCCCACTCTTTGCTCTTTAGTAACATAGCCATCTCTAACTACAGTTAAACTGCCACCGTCTCTAAGCCTGTGCCATCATAATGTGACTTGGATGACCAGAGAAGTGTTTGTGCCTGTGAATGGCTGATTCGCAGGTTAGGTTCATAATTAAGATTTTTCAGTGGGTTATGCTATCAAAGACACAACCATATAGACAGACACATTCAGGCCGAGTTAGGATGAAGCATGTGATTGTCAACTAAATCTTTTAAGCAGTCAGATCCCAGCAATTTATCTAGTGAATGACCAATCTCAGAGCTGTTTATTTGACGGTGACATTGAAAACATTTGAATATCTAGAAATAGGTAGGATATAATATTCAAGGTGGATTTCCAGTTCAGATGTTGCAATACAAAATCTGAACTGCTTGATGAATATGCCTATCTCTAATATAGTACAAACATTTGACCCTACATTCCCAATCCAATTAGGACCAAAGATCTGAAAAGTTTGTGAATCTTGGTTACTACAAAGTAAAAGCTACTGACTGTTTCTGATGCAGAACCAAAAAGAAAGAACATGAGAATAGCCCCAGAAACTAAAACCAATTCTCCAATTGAATGTCAATATTAAAAGTCTCCTTAACAATACAGATATTCTAACTAAGGGGTTTATATATACTAGAGATCCTAGCTAATTAGGAAACATATCAAACATCAAATTGTATCCTAACTAGAATGGAAATATAATCTCCCTAAAACTATTAGGAAAGAAATAAACAAAGATATTCTAAAACAAATAACAAAATATATTAATAATATAATCTAAAATATCATCTAAAATAATCCTATCTTTTTCCCCATCAGTTCCACAATCGAACGAAGTGCTGTTTCGGTGAACTCAAATGATTAAGCTAGCGAAAGAAATTACTTATTCATGCCCTCCTGCTCAAAGTGTTGCAAGGACAGGTTTAATTTAACAATTCACTGAGCTATACATAAGGTGTGAAGCTTGAGCCTTTTGGAAATGCTCAGGTCACAAGAGCTTGCCCAAGCTGTATATTAATGAAATTGGCCACTACTCCTTGATCAGCTTAATCACAGTTGGACCCATGGGTGTATCTAACCAACTATTCCCTGATCTAGTGGGAAAGCACACTATCTGGCATGGCTATTCATCTTTCCCCTCTTACTGTTATTCATTGCTTGCATACTACTTCGTCCTCTTTCTCTATCCTTCAGCTTAAAATTCATAGCATTCACCAATAACTTGGTTCTTGGCTCGGGTATCATTCCCTTTGATATCATTTCATTGAAAACAGACAATGCATCATCTATTCTTCCTTTAGCATAAAGTCCATGAATCATAATAGTATAAGATCGTTGATCAGGTCCCAGTCCGTTTCTCTCCATTTCAAACCAAGTAGACCTTACTCTTTCTTGATGATCCCAATCCATATACAACCTCAAGAGCAAATTGTAGATGTCGCTGGTCATCTTGCAACCAATTTTTTTCATCCTATCCAAAACCTGAGGGACTTCCTCAGGCATGCTTGTGGATCTCAACAAGTAACCGTAACTCCTAGCATTTGGCAAACAGCTACCACCCTTCTGTTCCATCTCATCCAGAAGCTCATAAACCTTTTCCATCCGTCTGATCTTGCATAGGTGTTTGATTAGTGAATTATAAGTAGCAACATCAGGAAGGCAATCACTCTCATTCATTTCCTGGAAAATTTTAAGGGCTTCAGGGATCCGTTTCTTGAAACATAGCCCATCAATGATGCAATTGCAGATTGCCACATCCGGATCACAACCCTTCTCCCACATGGCTTGGAAGAGCTTGACAGCAGTACTCAATTTTCCTGCCTTAGTCAGCGAATTTATGAAAATGCCATAAGTAAAACGATCAGGCTTGCAGTTCTTAGACGTGATGATATCATTCCAAAACCGCTTAGCTTCATGCAACCTACCCGAAACACACCATCCATTGAGAATAATGTTCATCGTCTTTATCTCCGGTGGAAACTCTTTCTGCCTGGAGTGGAATAAAAATTCCGCAGCTTCAACGTGCTTAAACCGACATAGACACATCAATAGTGTCTGAAAGGCAATCAAATCGAGCTTTAGACCAAACTCTTTCCTCTTGTAGAAGAACTGAGTTGCTTCTTCCACTTTGTGAGCCGCGGCATATCTTTTCAGCACAATCCCATAAGTCCTCTCATTGAAAAGCTCCTTTCTCTTTGACATTTCGTCGAGCACTTGGGTCAGTTCATCAAATCGCTTCATTCTGCCCAAAATGTCGAGAATTTCATTATAGGCACCACTCCCAGGTAAATACCCACCTCGATTTCCACCTCTAGAGACCCAACTAAAGAACGTATAGGCCGGTCTCCAATCTGAACGATGCCGCCGAAGCACACTGAAAACCAAATCTTCACTCAGCGACAAGCCGGCCTGATCAAGCGTTCGGTCAATCTCATCCTCTGGGTTAATTTCTCGAACCTTGAGGAGGTCCTGAACTTTGAAAACGGCATTGTTTATAGTAGGGCATTCATCTGAATCTAAAGTGGATGTATCAAGATTCAGGTCCTTTTCATGTTGATAACCCCGAAAAGGGACTAGAAAGAAGGGTAATTTCTGCACAACGAGATGGTAAGTATGCTCTACTCTGGATTGGATTATGAACTGAAATCTGAATTTCCGTTGGATCTGCCGGGAAAGAAGACCCTGTATTCGGAATGTCAAACCCATGCCAACTGCTAAGACCAATTTCCTGTTTGGACAGGTTTGCTAGCGACCGGCGAGAGAGAGCATGCGACAAGGTTCTCAGTTTTCGCACGTGCTTGACGAATTAAAGCGTATCCATTTCCAACTACAATTATTTTTCTATATTATCAAGAAAAAAAAATTCTACATTTGTTAAGATCATCTCAATTACACACTTGGAGGGATCAGAAGATAAGTAAATTGATAAAATTAAAATATCAAATAACACCAAAAAATTAAAAAAAAAATAAAATTTAGGCAAAAATTTTAAAGGTTCTAAACCATTTACTATAAAAGAAGTTCACCCTATAATTAAATTATTTATTTTTATATATACTGATGAAGGATACTCTTAACAATATTCGGAATGTCCCAAACTAAAGAGTTGGGTCTCAAATAAAAGAGGGTCTAACAAGAGCTTAGCTTACCTATTAACCCTTAACCATAGATCCAAGGCCCAAGTAGAGCCCATAATTAACCCTTCAACCTGTACAACATATCTTATCTCAGTTGACCATGTAGCTTCATCTAGACTAACCCCTCAATCTAGAACACCTATATAAAGGCACAATATATAATAAGTGAGGTACACCATTTATTATGCTCCTATTACATCAATGTTATGTTATTCCCAAGTATAATAATTGACTTGAGCATCGAATAATTTACTAAGGAATGAGACCCTACGTTCATTTTTCCTTGTAAGGGTACTTGGGATGTGTTCTGGTTCTAGAATTTCGAAGACAATCTTATACTAAAGTACTTTACTAGGGTCAAACGAGCAAATCACAAATTGGGTGTTGATCGACTCTTCAACCCTCATCATTTTAGCACCTATCATGGGGCCAACTTTGACTTTAGTTCATATTTGCTCAACATCGATGGTGAGACACTCATCCACAGAGCAATTATGCAACTCTTCATACAATATGCCCCCACGGCAAGCTACAACCACCACAGGACCCAAACATTAAAATCTAAGCCATATAAAGGGTTGGATCCCCAAAGTGGTTAATCAACCATGTTGGGTTGGCTCAAGTATGACACCACACATCTAAGAGATGAGATGAATTGGGTGTTTTTTAAAAATTTACTTGAAATGTGAAAATCTTTACTTGAAATGGGGTTTTAGTGAATTAAAATAGAAAATGTCAAATGTCAAATGCAATGCTAGAAGAATGTAATACTTGAAATTTTATATCAAAAGTATTTTAGAAATCTTTTATGTTTAAATGCAATATATCATATTTTTTGGCCAATGTGAAAATTTTAAAACATGAATGAAAAAGTAAGTGACCTCACCAAAACAAAACTTGGAGGGTAAAAAAGTCCAAAGAGTTAGGGGTTCTCAAAAACCAAGAGATTCGAGGGAATCTAGGATCAAAATGCGCGATTAAGGGCATTCGGGGTCCAAAGTACAGAATTTAGAATTTGATCGAGAGTGGTCAAAATTATGGTTTTTCCTAAACTTTTGGGGGGGTGTATCAAGACATCCTAAACTTATGGGGTCTAATGGAATAAATGAAAAACCTAGAGTTTGAGAGATAAGGGCAAAAACGCAAAATATCAAAAGTTGAAAGGTAAAGTGTAAATAATAAAAAATAAGTGTGAAACCTATAAATCACCGGCCAACTTTACGGCAGTTGTTGACGAGGCTTCCAATGGGGTTAGGATTGCTCTTCAGGCCATCATGACTCAATTGGGCAAGGGTATTGGGCGGGATCAACGGTGAGTTGACGGGAAACCAGTTTTAAAAAAATTGAAAAACTGGCCAGAATTTTAAAGGATTTTTCATCGTCGTTTAGCTCAATTCAAGGTTTGTAATGATTAGATTTGAAGCTTGGGGTATAGGAAAACTTATGTATGGTCAAAATTTTGGTGAAAAACGGGTATAAATAGGATTTAAAGGGCCGAGGGTTTCATTTAAAATTGAGGCAAATCGGGGAGTTTTAGTAAGAATCCAGCATTGAGAGCATAGGGCTTTTGTTCCTTGAGTTCTTAGGAACATTTTTGGAGAATATGGAAAGGTTTGGTGTAGGATTTAAAAGGTTTCAGAGAGTTGGCCGAAAAGTCGAGCTTGGCCAGACCAAGACCTGTAAACGGCCATTAAGGACCTTTTCGGTGATGTTTTTCGACTTTTAAAGGCACCTCTAAGATCACCTTGAGGAGAGCTACTGAATTGAACAAACAAAAAAATTACTCCAGCACCTTTAATGTAATGAGAAAGAGAAAGTAAGATGTGTCGTTTTCATGTTATGTTAGAAGAAGAAACATGACGTTTTTAATTCAAACTATAAAAACAAGAGCAATTTAGAATAAAAATAATTTTATTCTTTAAATAATTTTTGAACAATTTACTTCTTAAAATGAAATGAGTCAGCCCATTTGGCCCGTTTAAAATCAGCCACTAGGCCGGGCTGCCGAGATGGTGGACTATGACAACCCGTTTAAGATGTGGGTCACCTGTTTTGAGTTTTCTATTTATATCATACATCATAGAAAGGGTAAATTATAATATGAGTTTTTAAATTTTATATTCATAATAAATTAGTTATTATATTTAATTTTTTTATTATAATCAATAAATTTTAATTTTTGTTATAATTTAGTCTATTTTTAGTTTTTTTTATCAAGTTTTATAAACAAAAAAATATATAATATATATTAATATAAACAAAATCAGCCACTAGGCGCAGGGCTGCCAAGGTGGTGGGCTAGGACAACCCGTTTAAGATGCGGGTTGGCTTGTTTTGAGTTTTCTATTTCTATTATACATCATATAAGGGTAAATTATAATATGAGTTTTTAAATTTTATATTTTATAATAAATTAGTTATTATATTTATTTTTTTTATTATAATCAATAAATTTTAATTTTTGTTATAATTTAGTCTCTTTTTATTTTTTTTATCAAATTTTATAAACAAAAAAACATAATATATATTAATATAAACAAAAAATAAATTAATATCAAAATTAATAAATTTTAAGATTTAAATTAATATATTATATTACTTTTTAATAAAATTTAATGAAAAATCAAAAGAAGAATTGAATAATAATAAAAATTAAAATTTACTAACTACGGTAACTAAAGTTAAAATGCAATGAACAATTATTACAAAGTGTAAAGTTTAATAACTACCAGTATAATTTATTCAACATAAATAAAATAAATCAACTTAATAAAATGTGTTATTTAAGAAGAAATCAAAATAAATATCAAATTGATCATCATAAAAAAGAATAAATATTAAATTCAAATCAAAATTAATCTACTCTGTCTAATAGATCTATCGATCAACGGGATTATGGAAGGGCGTCAAAAAAATTAAAATGCCCTCGCTTAAATTACAAATTTAAAATCCTTGCCATTGTCTTGCTCGCCTACTCTTTTTTCTCTCTCCTTTTCTTATGATCGTCGTCAATGCAACCGTTGATTGTCGCTGCTTTCATCTCGTCAACTGCTGCTACATTATCCTTCCACCGAGGATACATCGACAATTGACAAGACAACAAGATAACGAGGTGAAAATAGCAGTAGTCAACAGTTGCATTAGCCATCCTGGGAAAGGGAGAGAGAGAAAAGAACAAATGGGCAAGACAATAGCAACATTTATAAATTTATAATTTAGATGAGCGTATTTTTATCTTTTTTACGCACTTTAATTAACTCTGTTAGTAAATCTGTTGGGGGAGTGTAGAAGGCTCTTCAAATCATAGCTTATGTGGGGCCTGCATGAAATTGTGGCTCGCCGTCTGAATGACAAGAATCGAATTAATGTTGATTTCGGGGGTAAAAGCAGAATATTTAAAAGATTTCATCCATCAATGAGGACATAAACGCCCTTTCTGAAGAGAAAAACAAAGCGAAAAGAAGACAGAGAACAAAGAAGCCGCCCATTGAATTATCCGCCTCATAATAGAAGCGGCGTTAAGTCAAGAAGACAAAGAGCCCCAAGAGAATGATGGTATCTAGCTAGCTAGATCTACCAGAAACAACTCGACATCTTGATGACAAAATGAAACAAATAGTTGCAATGATGTGGATGGAGGAATAATTCCCGGCGAACCAGCCGCTCTAAGTTGAGACTCCTAGGTAGCAGGTTGCTGCCGTACAGCAATGCGGCAACTGTGGCCGCCGGCTCCGTCGCCATTCCGGCTATCACTCCAGCCGCTGACCCCAGCATCATCCATAGACCCTACATCCACAATCAGAATGCCAGGATAGTTTGAACTTATACTTGACACTTCAAGTTAACCAATACTATCGTTTTTTTTTATTTCTAAAATAAAGTCGGGTGGCTTAAATATAATAATATTCTTGACCCGTCCATACAGATATCAAGAAAGAAAGAAAAGGAGGGGCTTACCATATATGCTTTTGTTAGTTTGGGAAAGACAAGACGCGAGGGATGGCCACGATGAGCTAGCTAGCTGGTGTTTGGTTGATTCAATAATATATATGTAGCTGTGGAAAGACTCGATAGTCCATATGCCTACGCGTCGGCTTGAAACTGAAAAAGGCGTAAAGATTTATAAACCCAAGGCCACAGAGAGAGAGAGAGAGAGAGAGAGAGAGAGAGCGATCAAACCATTGGGCGGCCTAACCATTGGGCTGGCTACATCCCATGCATAATGAGAAGAGCTAGCGAGCTACTTATCAGCGGAATTTCCAATGACATTTTACTTGAAATCCGTACGGCTGTGAAACTGTTGGCTATGGCGCAGATGGTATTGGCATAGCATGCCATTCGCCTTTCATTCTTCTGTCCCGTGGTCTTTCAAAACCACCGAGACGCCAGTTTTAGCTGTTTGCCACCCTAAACGTGGCTTTTTCTTATGTTAAGAGGTTCAAGCTTTTAACTTTAGGTTTAGTATTTAAAATGATTGTTTACTTGTTTCGTACGCATATGATTTATGTGCATTTTTTTTTTTGAAAAAAAAATTAAGAGATGTCAAATTGATTAAACTCAGCCGGCTTGACTCATTATTATAGTAAATTAGGTTGGGCTTGACTCACCCATTCATAAAAGTCTGAGTTGTGCGTAGCATTTTTGAGCCCACAGACTTGACTCAGGGACTCGGCTTGTTGGGTCAATAAAAATTTTTGGTTTTTTTAAAAAATAAAATTATAAATAATTAAAATTTGAATTTTATTTTTTGATATTTAATTTAATAATTCTAATATTTTAAAAATTATATGTCAATCAATAATTAATCTCAAGTAATTTATATCTCATACATAATTTTACACTTTTTACAAGAAAAATTTATCTCCAATACTTACAAATCTATAATCACCTTAAAAAAATCTTCATATATAAATAAATATATTTCTCACAGAGAATAGTTGGAATTCGAATTCGAAATATAAAATAGTTTTATAATTTTAAAATATTTGTAAAATTTATTACTATTCTTATAAAATTGAAAACTAATAAAAGTTTTAATTTTTAAACTTTTATCTTCTATTTTCTAAAATTTTATTTTATAAGTTAAATTTTCATTCTTAAAAATATTTTTATATCTTAGACATTAATTAAATAAATATATATTTTTTAAATTTCTCTGAGAATGTTTTAAAAATTGATCAGCCAGACAAGCTTCTACCAAGCTTGGAAGATTAAGGCTCGATTCGCTTTAAGCAAGCTCACGGGGTGACTTGAGGCCCTGATTTGGTTAACAGTAGGCCCAAACTTGGCCTAGTCCACTAAAGAGTTGAGCCAACTCGATTGACTCAACTTCTTGAACATGGCCCAAACGATGGACTAGAGCTGATCTGATTTGTTTGATATGTGTAAAAGAACTACTACAGTGTAATATACAAGTTTACGATAGAGCAGTTGATGACACTATATAAATATATGTTATTGGTAATATCACCCAAGTTGGAAGCACTCTGGACTAATACTTCTAGCTAGTTGCTACTTTTTATTTAACATACCTTTCAGGTACTACTTTAATTAGGTCTTAAAATTGAGTCTAAGTAACCTTTAATTGCTTGGAGAGTTACATATATAATTTTCCAAGTTTAATGGTAAGAAAGTTGGTAATGTTATGTCAAATGACTTTTTACAAATAGTATTGAATATAAAGGTTACGTTTGGCTGGAGGGAATGGATTGGGGGCTGATGAAATGGGAATGGGATTAACATTCCTTCCAAAGGACATTTGGTTAGTTGAAATTTTTCTATGAATATTTGACATCCAATTAATTTTTATTAATTACATATAATTGTATTAAATTATATTTACTTTTTAAGCTATTAAAAATATAAAAAATTAATTTTATACATTGTATTCACTTAATACATCTATATTTTGAATTAATATTCATTATATCTTAAATATTACTTGAATATTATTTATGCATTTGTCATTAAATAATTTTTTTAACAGTTACATAAAATTTTATTTCTATTCATTTTTTATTTAATATACTTTTAGCTAAAGAAGGAAAATACTTTTTTAGCATATATTAGATAATTATACGATTTTTTTTAAAATTAAATATCATTTTTACAAGATTTTTTTAATTTTAATAATATAAAAGGGCATTTATTTAAACTAATTATTTTTACCATTTTCTTCCATCAAAATCAAGATGTATCAAGCTTAATAATGAAATAAAATGGTCACTCCATTCTTGTTTGTACTAAGTATAGCGACTGTCGTGCAAGAAAAATACTTATACAAAAAATAAAAAATAAAATAAAATTAATTTTGGAGAGAAGATCAAGACAATGAATTGTGGGGGTTTTCGTCGGGTACACTTGTGAATGCTCCAACCTGTGGGAGTTCCTGCGGGTAACTCCTGCATGTGCTGTTATTGGGTTCTCGCATGTGTAATATTTTAATATTTTAAACAAGAATTAATTTTTAAATTTAAGATAATTTATTTATAATTTATTGGTGATTTGTGAATTTAAAAAATTTAATGAAAAAAATTAAAATTATTATATTTTTAAATAGGGAGATAATTGAAAGTTTTTAAAAAATTTTAAAGTTTAAGCGTAATTTCAAAAATTGATAACTACATTGTTATAAAGTTAATTTTTTGCATATGCATATGAGTGATGGGGTCCATTGCCTTGTGGTCATGCGTGCCATGGCAAGGCTCTGCCCCGCCGGCAAGTCAAACGTCCGAAACGCCGGGGAGGCAGTCGCGAATTTTCTGGTGGCAGCCTGGACCGAAACGACACCGTTTGGGGTGGCATGTCCCTGCCCGCATGCGTCAGCTGCTGAGCTGCCACCTGTTGCCTTGCTGCTGCTCAGCCACTTGCTCAAATTTGGTTTCTACAGCACACGCGCGTGGATGCAAATGTGATTAGGCCCTTAGACTGAGGATGATAATTGACAAATCTGGTGCAGTGATCTTGTGGCTAAATATTAAGAAATGGGCTTACGCTAGGAGTTAGGCTATAATCAGCCGCGGATTCAAGAATTTAGAATTCAGGATTGAAAATTAAGAAAAATAATATAATAAATTCATATATATAACAAAAGTTATTTTTATTTAATTTAAAGTTATTCTCAACAAGGTTTTGAAACATAAAATTTATTTACAATAAAATCTAAATCTATTTTCTCAACAAATTCCTGTTCAATGTTGAGTATCATACAATTAGAAAGAAAATCATCCTCCATTTTGTTACGAAATTTTGTCTTCACATGTTTCATTACTGAAAAAGCTTGCTCAATAATTGCAGTAAAAATAGGTAAAGTCAATATAAGACGAATCAACTTAGTCACCATAATATAAGTCTCTGACCTTCCACTTTCAATCAAAATACGACATAACTCAACAAATGTAGAAACTTGAAAACAATGATCACTCTTCATATCTAGCTCGTAATGTTGCAGCTCATATTCCAAAGCACAAATGTCTTGTCGTGAAAAATCTTCATGATAGAATTTTTTTGCAAGTGTACAAATATCACGATTGTTAAATGATTCAAATGAATTTTTGGGATCTAAAGTTGCACTAAGAGAGAGAAGCTCTACTGATGTATCATTAAATCTTGTATTTAACTCCATCAGTACAAAATCTATTGTTTCATTGAAAACATCAAAGTGATAATGATGCGCCACTATAATCTGATCACGAGAACAACAAGGATCAACCTTATATAAGCTATCTAGATTAGGTATGTCAACAACATACTTAGAGCAAAAGCTTTTCACTTTCTGAAAAAATTCTTCTCAGTCATCATCTCTCAATTTTTGAAGAAGTGTTTTTGTTGTATAAACAAATTTTATAGCAGCCAAAATATCTTGATATTTCCTTTGAAGTGTTTGACAAAGAACATCGGTGATTTTCATAATGTTATGTATTAAATGCAAGCTGAACATAAAATCAAAACTTTTCAATTATTTGTAAGCACCAATAATTTTAGCCTGAGATCTTCCCTTCGAAAAATGGACACTGAGATACTCAAACAACTTGTAAGTTGCGTTGTACATGTCTATCAAGCTCTTTGTAAAGTCATAATTAGAACTCCAATGAGTACCTCCAGATCGTTGCAAATTACCCACTTGATTGGCCCCACTTCCTAACTCGCGCTCTCCAATAGCCAACATACGCTCAACTTCTTTTCTTTGAGCAGCTTGCAACTCAGTAACATGCTTTGGAGAAGAAGTGATAATATTGTCCAAATGAGAAAAAAATTGCCAAATAACATCAACATCTCTAGCTATAGAAACCAATGTCAACTATAATCAATAGGCAAAGCAGTGAACATAATATGCATATGGACAATCTCTAAGAAATAATGCCTGAAGTCCATTCCAAGTGCCACGCATGTTACTAGCTTGCTCTCTCATTTTTTTCACCTAAAGCTCGTGTTGAGCAAGATTATTGAATATCTCATTTTTTAGATTTGCTGATGTGGTATTACTAACTGTAATACCCGAGAAATTTGGGTTAATTAAAAAGAAGCAATTTATTAGAGAAATGGGATTTCAGAGAAAATTGGTAAATGAATAGCCCAAAAAATTGACCAAATTGACTGCCAGGAGTGCCCTGGAGCCGAGATGCCAAAGGAAAATGATGTGGCATTAATGAGCACCCCAAGATAGGATTTATGGGGCCGAAAGAAATTGGATCGGGAACAGTTTTCGGTATAGCAAAAATACAGCTGCCAATTAGGCTGTAATACTGAATGGTTATAGACAACTTCTCGAAAGTCAACGGAAGCTTGAGGGGGCTTCGGTTTTTCATAATTAACAACCCTTCAGTGGTTTCAGGAAGAAACGAGAAGGTTTGAGGCCAAAACGAAGATTCGGGCCTAAGTGCAATTTTTGGAAATTGCTAGAGGGAGGCCGAAACGATATTTTTTCGGAATTCTCAAGGGTCAAGATGATGTTTTAGGACTTGAGGGTCTTAAATTCAATTATGAAAAGTCAAGGGGTTAAGTGGAAAAGGGCCAAAATGAGAATACCAAAAGTCTAGGGGCCAAAATGCAATTTTTCGAAAATGGCTAGCATAGGCGAATCTGACCGGTCGGCCATGGATGAAATTGGGCACTGAGCTAGCACGTGGGTGGTCATAGGACCAACTTTTGTAAAGGCCTGGCCGACAACAGCCATCATGGTGGCCGAAAAAGCAAGAAAAGTGGCTGAAAGTTGGCCAAAGTGGTGCATGCCTGCAACTCGCTTTTGTGATTGGATAAGGGCACCTCGAGGTCGATCTAGGGTAGGTAAACCTTCCTAAGACAGTGGGTTGAGCGGCTAAGGGCGTTTGAAGCATCGAAATGGCCTATAAATAGGCATCCATTGTGGCCGAAAGTTGAAGGAAATGGAGCTTCAAATCGACCCAATTATTGAACGAATTGGTCGTCCAAAATAAGGGGCTTTTGAAGCCCATAAGAGGTAGAAGTATTCTGGAAACTTTGAGACATTTTGGAGCAGTTTTGATGGGGTTTCAGGCCTCGCCGGAGATGGGAGGCGGTGGTTTTGGCCGCGGCTTTAAGCCTCCGGTTAGAACCCCTCCGGTGGTCCTTTTGGGCATCAAGATAGCCCATGGTGATCAATTCAAGGAGAGGAAGAATCTGGTAGAAGAAACCAGAATCGCCGGTGTAACGACCCATTAGAGGGCCCAGTATTTATTCAGGAATTATTTAATTAATTATTGAAGCATTGATTAAGAGATTTTGCCAATTAATTATTTAATGTGGCAATTTAGAGATTTTAAAGGAAAAGAATAGCATTTATTTCTTTTAATGTTGGAGTTAAAGGAATTTGCCAAGGTGGCAATTTAGATTCTTAATTGAGAGAATAGTATTTAAATAGCATTTAAATGACATTTATTTTGTAGAAATTAAATGCAAGGGCATGAAGGTAATTTTGGAGTTTTATTATTATTTGAGAGTTTTAATAATAATTTTTGTATTATTATTAATTAAGTGGGACTATGTATTTAAAGAAGAATGAGAATCCATGTATGAGATGGAATTGGATTAAGAGTCTCCTAGTCCCAATAGGAGAAGGTTTTGAGAGTCTCAAAGTTCAATTGGGAGAGGGATTCCAAGTTATAAAAGGAAAGGGATCTAGGACTTTATGTCTATATATAGAGCCCATAGCTTAGCTTTTCTTCATATTATGTGAAGAACAGAAAGGCCAAGAGATAGCAGAGGCTTGCTAGAGTCTTCAGGATCGCTCCAGGGTTCGATCAGAGAGTTCTATCAGGCAAGTATTCTTCCTGTAATCCCTTCCATTACAGGTTTATATCAGTTTTTCAGATTATTCCAGTTCTTCATTGAGTTCTTAGATTTTATATCAGTAAGCAGAGACGTGTATATATATATATATGCGTATAACAGTGAAGTTATGAGCAAGTTTCATTAATCCTTATCCATTTTGGATTGCAAGTTCCAGTAATCCTAATCCATTTTGGATTGCAAGTTCTATTAATCCTCATCCATTTTGGATTGCAAGTTCCAGTAATCCTAATCCATTTTGGATTGCAAGTTCCATTAATTCTTATCCATTTTGGATTGCAAGTTCCAGTAATCCTAATCCATTTTGGATTGCAAGTTCTATTAATTCTCATCCATTTTGGATTGCAAGTTCCAGTAATCCTTATCCATTTTGGATTGCAAGTTCCATTAATCCTAATCCATTTTGGATTGCAAGTTCTATTAATCCTCATCCATTTTGGATTGCAAGTTCCAGTAATCCTTATCCATTTTGGATTGCAAGTTCCAATAATCCTTATCCATTTTGGATTGCAAGTTCTATTAATCCTTATCCATTTTGGATTGCAAGTTCTATTAATCCTCATCCATTTTGGATTGCAAGTTCCAGTAATCCTTATCCATTTTGGATTGCAAGTTCTATTAATCATTTTCCATTTTGGATTGCAAGTTCTATTAATCCTTATCCATTTTGGATTGCAAGTTCTATTACTCTAAGTTCTAATATCCGGATACCTTGTATCGTATCCGGATGTATCTAAAGTTCTTCAAGTATGATATCCGAATGGTTTGTTTATACATCTGAAAAGGTCAAGATAATATCCAGATGTCTCGCCTGATATCCGGATGCCTCCCTCAAAAGTTGAATTTTTCATTCGAATAGTCCCCAGTTATTTCTGAATGCATCAGTGAGATATCCGGAGGACCAAAATCATATCCGGATGTCCTAGTTCATATCCGAATACTTCCCAGCATATCCGAATAGCTTCTTCTTTGAATGTCAGTGTATCCGAATGAGCCTTCTTCATATCTGGATGTCTTTCTTCTTATCCTGATATCCTTCCTGATATCTGGATGACTTTTTCAGAAATCCAATTTAGCTTCCAGTGAGTCCTAATTCAAGTTTAATTCAATTAATGTATTCAATACCTTCCAACATTGAATTCATAAGCCAGAACATGTCAAGATTAATCATACCCATACCATAAATCATAATTCATAGAATCTTTGTATTCCAATATATAGATGAAGATCATATCATGTTCAGCATTATTTTATTATAACATGATCAGCATTATTTTGTGAGATTATGTGCATACATTTTGGTATGAGCATTGAGCATGACTTTATATGGAGCACTACATATCGTGTGCCAGCATTTATGTGAGCATTGTATTGCATTATGCGCGCTAGGCGGCTTGTCCGCGGGGATCCCATCAGTTTCAGTTTCAGCTCAGTTTATGAGTTGCTCGCCTGGTGGCAACCAGGGGGCTAGGGGCTTTGCCCACAGTATGTGCTTACAGTTTTTATGTATGCAGGTTTCAGATCAGACAGGTATGTATTATCAGATTATGTGGGCCTATGAGCCAAAGTTGCATACCTGCATTTAATTTACAGTTTATGTGCATTACATTTTTATGAATGCAATCAGACAGTGATTATTAAGTACAAGATCAGTGAGTTATTTATCAGTATCGATATTCTTCGATTCAGCTTCAGTATTCTTTCCAGCTTATTACTTGCTGAGCTTTTGTAGCTCACCTTGTACTCTTCCCCCCTCCAGGTTCTAGCAGGGGAGTACCAGATGTGGGGCCTAGAAGCAGTGGTTTATAGTGTGTGTACGTGGAGCCACTCAAGATAAAGGATGTCTGGGAGTCTGTTGAGTTTTATAGTGTTTTCTCAGTTTAAATCTATTTTATATTTCAGTTGAGGGATTGTCCCTCAGACAGAGTTTATTGCTTTTAGTCTGTATTGACTCAGAGTTTTTATTCCAGTTGATTGAGATGTTCAGTTATGGTATCAGATTTCAGATTATCAGTTAGTTTATTTTATTTTCCCCGTAGCACCTCTTCTCGGGCAGTTCTAGGAGATGGGGTGTTACAGCCGGCACCGGAGAAGAAGGCTGGCGAGTGGCCTTCACGCGTAGAGCCACGCGCCAGCGCGTGGGGGCACGTGCAAAGGCCTAAAAATCCGTGAAAAATCCTAGAAATTCAGGAAAATTATTTTATGGAAGTTTGTGCAAAAAGTTTTGAAGTTGGGGTTCCCGATGTCTTGGTTTTTGCACCAAAGAGCCTTGTTTTGCGTGAAAATGCAACATCCGGGTAAGTCCAGTATTTTTCCTTTGAATTTTATAGCAAATTATGAATTTTTGTGAAGATAGATTTGAGGAAATAGTCTCGATGTAATTATTGGGATTTTTAGAAGGAAAAATGAAGAAAAATGAAGGAAAATAGGAAATAAAAGGAAATAAATGGAATATGGAGGATATTTAGTGATTAAATATTATTTTATGATTGAGGAGATCGAGATGATTTGATTGATGCAACTTTTGAGAATTGGAACGAAAATTGAGGTGGGCTACGCATATCGAGGTGATGCACGCTTTTTGAGAAAATACAAGTTTATCTCAAAAGGTGAGTGTTCTACCGAAAAACTTGATTTTAAGTTGTGAGTTGTTCTATTCTAAGTATGATTTGTTGAGTGGTTTTCTCACAAGAACTTATATTTATATGATTGTTATATATGCATGCTATTTATGGATGTAATGTTCATTTTGTCATATTACATTGAAAGTCGTGATAATTACATAGCATGATATTATTGTCATATTGATATCTGTGCATGGGAATGGGATGTCGCCCCCAGAGTGTAGCCGTAATTCCCCAAGGGCGTTGAGGGAATGACGTTAGACTTATTCTACAGAAGTTCGGTATTTGCCTAGGATTCTTAGCCAGGCTTGCGGGCCAGGGAAGTTACACTAAGGGCAAATGTCGTCCATGTTATTACATCATGCATTCGTATATATGTTTTGGACCCTCACAAGAAGTTTCATCTTCTAATGGGTTATGCCCCTGGAACATTCCATGTTCCAGTTTTAGACTTGCAGTTAGGGCAAAGAGCAGGTTGAGATATGACGGCACGTGATGGCGTAGCCGATGGATTCAGTGAGCTGACTCGGATATATTTTAGTTTCTGCTTTATTGATGTTTAGCCTTGTTAGAATATTATGGAATCTCCATGTATTTATGTATTTCAATATTGAGGATATGATGTTAATTATGGTACGAATTCTTATGTTATAAATAAAGTGAGTTGATTATGTACCATATCAGGTTTCGATTATCACTTCCGCATTTTTAATGATTTGCTGGGGGGTTTTGTTCGGGACTCGGTCCTTCAGGTTTAAGTTATGTACCGGGAAAGAAAGAAAAAAATAAATTATGTATATTTTGGGCCCCAGCATAGTGACACGCTCGGTAAGAGAAAAGCGGGGTGTTACACTAACACTTTTGATATGAAAGAAGCGTTCTATCAAAATACCTCGGCAATTCACAAACCTCAAGATTATTGCCATTTGCTCTCAATTAGATGCATCTTACGCTTCATCAACAATAATACAAAAGCATTCATCCCCAACTTCTTCCTGAATCATCTTTCTTACTCTATTGGCCATAATGTGGAACATCTCTTTTTGAATACTTGGAGCAATGTATTGAGCATTTTGTGGAGCATTCTGCAATACAACATTATCAATTTCTAGATTTGATTCTGCCGCAAACTATACCATCTTAATAAAATTTCCACAATTCAATGAAGATGGAGATTTATCATGACCTTTAAAGGCACAACCTTGAAATGCTAGCCATCGAACACTTCGAAATGAAGTCTTCACACGCAACCGACGTCTCTCAACTTCTTCCCTTGTCACGGTATGCATCACCTTGTCAATATATTGAGACGGTTTCATCAAATCTTTTGCTCTTCTCTCACATATATTATGATTTGATGAACCAACATGAGTAAGAAAAGCATATTTTGATCTATCATTAACTCTCTTCCATTTGTTATATCCAGTAGTGACCAATGCTGAACTGTTGGACAAATTACCACAAATTTGAAAAAGAAAACAATAGAAACAATAGGCCTTATCTATCGTAGGCGAATACTCCAACCAAGGAAACTGATTGAACCATTTTTCTTGAAAACGACGAGCTTGTGATTTTCCTTCTTTCCTCGGATACTCTACAAGTTTTGATTGATAAGGCCCAACTTTTAGATATGCCACTCTAATCTCATCACGTAGATTAATAGGATGTTCATATAATTGCTTTCTTTTTCCTAGATCTCGTTCAATGGCTGTAGATGGTTGCAATTCAGGGCTTGAGGACGAAGGATGTTCAATTTCTAGAGATAGAATTGGAGGAATTTGCTCAGTAGGAATTGAAGGTTGTGCCTCGGTCAATCCATCAACAGTTGCAGTTTCACTAGATTGATCTATCTTTGAAAAGAACGAATACAAATTCTTACTTTTCTTGGGAGGGGGTTAACCTTTCATTTGTAAATTCTAAAAATTGAAAACAAAAAATAACAATCCATTAATAACACAACAAGTAAAAAACAATTCAAAAATCCAAAAGAATAGCAAAGAGTTTTTTAGATTTAAATTAATTTTAATTTTTTTTATTATTTTTGTATTCTTTATTTTTAATTAAATTAAATTTAACTTTACTAGGGTTTACTTAAGTTCATTAAAAATGAAAAGAGTGTTTGAACAAAAATATATATACATATATAGGGCTCTCTAAAAATATTTTTAAATTATAAGAGTTTTTATGCAATCCCCACAAAATAAGAAGTATAAAATAATTTATCCTAAACAGAATTTATAGAACAAATAATTTAGTATATTATTAAAAAATTATTGAAATGTGTTGAAAATGTGCCTTAGCTGCTGCAACAAGACTCAGTCAATGGCTTTGTTGGAATTTCTCATTTTTTTTTTATTATTTGCCATGTTCAGATTTGTTGACTGTTTCATTGCTGCATTAGCTAATAGTTGTTGTTTTTTAGGAGTTTGTTGATCATATAAATATGCTAAATTTAGTTGTTTATTTCTCGGATGCATTAGTTAACTTTTTTTTTTGGTATTTAAACTCATTTCCAATTAATGAAAAAAATTGACTCTTTGCACGACAAATATTTTTCTTCTCTCAATTTCAGTTTTTCATCTTTTACTCCAACAAAATGTAATAACATAAAACAAATCCGTCAAAACAAGATAGAGAATAATCTTAAGAACACATACAAAAAATTGAACTAACATGAATAAATGTTGAATTCAAAGCTTACTCTCTGCCACTGCCAAGAATATGAATAAATATCATTAAATGTTGAAATGTAATAATATGAATAAATATTCCTTACTTGGAGAAGTAGAACTTGTGCACAAGCAAGCTTGATGGGCATGAGCTTTGATTCGATTGTGAGGAGGATTGGAAGTCTGGAAGGCAGAAACAACAAGGATCTCATAGTCACCACCACAACACCGCCAAGCCGACAACCTCCTTTGCCAGAGAAGGAAAGCGCCTCTATTCGGAGAAGACAAAATCAGCTCACAAGAGAGATAGAGAGAGAGAGAAAGGGGTTCGAGGGGAGAGAGTGAGACGTTTCAGATAGAACATCAGATTTTCTCTTATTCATCATCACTTATTCTTCTTGGTTGAACTATTGAAGAGACATTTCAGGTGGTAGTGTGTGAAGGAACGGACCGGAAGCAGTCTGGAGAGGTTTGGCAGTGGCGACCACATCGAAGGGACAATTGAGGGAGATGGGTTGCGTGGACTATATTATAAAATTATCTATAAATAGGTGGAAGGTGAACTAGAAATTGGAAGAAAGTGAGGCAGTGTAATATTAAAGATAAAGGTAGTGCGAAAAGTTAAGAAATTGGTTTTATTAATTCTTATTTAAATAATATTTTGACTTATTATATTTAATTTTTAATAAAAAAAAATTTGAAGTGTGACATTAGTGATTTTGATGCTTTGGTGAAATTTTCAAATGAGACTACTAAGGCATTGGAAACTAATTTGGTAAGGGTTAATGTAATACTCGGAGAGCCCAAGGTTAGGTCCAAAAAGAGACTCTAGAGAAGCTAGTAAATATATTGAGCATAATAAATAATGAAATAATACCAGCTGGATACTTTTTGAGCTGAATGTGGATAAAAAACTCTTGGATTAAGCCTGCTTGAACTAGTGTAGCTCAAGGATGGGTGACCCTTGAGAAGTTTGTGTAGGCTAATCAGGATAAGTTGATCCAGTCATTTCTATCACTCGATGCGGGATGTTACAGTTAATATGTTTTTGTGCAACTTACATAATCCATTTTTGTGCAAATTACATAATTATGACTTGCACATGATTACAAGGGAATGCGTAGGCACGAGGGTATGGATTTGTGACTAAATAGAGCTTGTGTTACGATTTAGGAAAAATCATATAAGACCACTTAGACTCCAAGATGGATGAGCCTACATGCATGATTCATTTCATATTTTTCTATATTTGTCATGAATTATAATTTGCTATTTTACATATTGTCTTTACTGAGTCTTAGCACTCATCCCTTATAGCTAACAATACATATAACTTGAGGCCTAACAAAGGGAATGTGGTCTTGGTGGAAGGTGTTAGATATGAGCCCTGAAGACCGATTCTAGTGACACAAAGGGACTTGATCTTGTAATTCTTTAAATATTATTTAAATGGCAAGTTTATGTTTTTATTTAAATTGCAATATGGTTTAAATTATAAAACATATATCCATTAGTATAATAAGGAATGTATACCATTTTTAAGAGTTAAGAATACAACTTACGAATAATCCACAACTCATAATCTGGATAATAACAATTCATAAAGGCCAGCACGTCGTCTTCTTCCTTGTTCAGTATGAGATATTGAAAGATAAGATTGGTGAGTCTCATACCATTCTGTATGAGATATAAAAGGAAGATGAGTGGGTGCTCGTTACAAGAACGAGTTCACTGAACGAGACTGTTAACATTGAATCACATGAGTTATTTCTCAAGAGTCAATGATTCAATGTTGGCTGCAGATGTGCAACTAGTCTTTAGACCTGAGATGACATGGATATCTATGCATTGGTGGATTAGGATATCAACGATATTATATAGTTGTTTTAATCAAGAATAATCATGCGTATCTATGTGTAATGACCTGCTCCCACTTTACGGGTGCCATCGATAAATAATCGACCAGATTACTCACCCGATGAACCACAACTGAAGGGTTGGACTATGTTTCAACAGGAATTCCCTAGGTGGGAACTAGGCTTCGTCCTTTCCTTCGCTCCACTCAGGAATCGGTCCCAACTCAAATAAGAAAAACTCAGCGAACCGAGACCCGAAACCCGAGTGAGCTTCACCTTTCTTCAGCTCGCCTCATAGCAAGCCAGAGGTGACCTAGGCACAAATCTAGCATAACAAACACTTCGCTGAGTATTGGGGATTTATGAGAACATACCTTGCTGATCTTTACTAGGTCCGAACTTGACTTCAACAACCAAAGCCACATATACATCATGCAGACTCATAATCATCTATCACATTATTCTGATTACAACAACTAGATACCTCTAGTGCTCAATAATGATTACATTCAAGCACATGTATACATAAAAATAAATACAGGATAATACACAACATCACATCTCGGGCAACGATGCTAGTTGCCATAACAGCCTCTCGGCACCATCCCTGGTTGCATATGGTCTTGCATCATCTACAATATGAGGTAAAACCTCATGAGTCATAAAGACTCATTAAGGGTGTAATGCATGTAAATATGAATATAACCATGTTTATGTATGCCAAATGCATGCAAAATGAGGGTAAGCCCATCTATCCTCACAACCCTCCAAGGTTTGAGGCAGCAACTTATCAACCTCCACAACACTAGTCCTCCATATGGCCATCGGTCCACTAGGTCTTGCATTACACAAGATAACCACTACATGCAAATGCTTCATAAAAACATTATCAAACATATTTACCAACTTGCAAGGCCACCTCCACATGGGGCCATCCCTTACCTGGCTCGAAGCCTCTTCTCTGTCTCGGCATGAACTCCAGCCTGAACCTCAAGTTCCTCTAGGATCACTGCCTTCCCGGTTGAACCTAGAGGCAAACAGACAAAACCCCACAATATCAAACATTAACCCACGCCTTCACTTTTGCTTACACCACAAAATCACCTATCAACACCAT
Source organism: Diospyros lotus (assembly GCF_014633365.1). Taxonomy (NCBI): domain Eukaryota; kingdom Viridiplantae; phylum Streptophyta; class Magnoliopsida; order Ericales; family Ebenaceae; genus Diospyros; species Diospyros lotus. The sequence goes on along the minus strand of NC_068343.1, from coordinate 37,984,917 downwards.
CTCCCAATGACTACTACGCTACCCTGCACATTTATTTATCAAAACAACAACCAAATTTATCAAACATTAATCCTCTTGTTAAAGCAGGTATAGGGCAATTATACTCGCCAGTGTGCGAGTATGAGTGTAGTATAATTTTAAATTTATAATTCGGTGAGTCCAAGTTGGTTCACAGGGAGATTATTTTGGATGAATACAGAAATCACTGAATATTTGATTTTTAAGAGGTGATTAAGATGATCTAAAAGAAAGGATTAAAACTAAATTAACACTGAATTTAAGTAGCTTGGGTCAAGACAATTTCAATGTCAAAATCAATTAATTCCCAATTTAATAGAAAAGATCAATAATATTCATCTGAATTAAGTTTTACAGATCTGTCAGTAATTTTAGTTCAAGATAATGATAATTCTTGTTTAAGCAATCTCCATACATGGCATGGAAATTCTAAATTAAGCAATTATCTTAAATTGAATTATATCTCACAGACAGAATTTATAGGTACAGATTAATCATTTGGGCTTGGATATGAAAACATTTTCAGATCTAGCAATCTCCACATGTGGCATGGAAATTCTAAGTTAGGCTTATGCTCCAATCCAAACTCAAAGATACACTATACGCACACTGCTCAAATTAAATCATATTAATATTACACATTTGAAGCGTAGCTTTCTTTGAAAATCATTGGCATTGGACACTATCCTTGCCTTAACCCAAGATTAGATTTAGCTACTCATCTTCATTTTTAAAATAAATTGATAGGAATTTAAATGACCGGAATTAAAAGACAATATTTAAAAGACTATTTTTTAATCGACCATATAGATGGTATATAATGAAAAGACAATAATTGAAAGACTATTTTTTAACTGACCATATAGGCGGTATATAATGAAAAGACAATAATTGAAAGACTATTTTTTAACCGACCATATAGGCAATATATAATGAAAAGACAATAATTGAAAGACTATTTTTTAACCGACCATATAGGCGGTATATAATGAAAAGACAGTAATTGAAAGACTATTTTTTAACCTACCATATAGGCGGTATATAATAAAAAAATAATATGAATAACATAATACAACTATATGGAAACAAAGGTTGAAGATTTAAGAGAGAAATTCTAAGAACAAAACTATATAGAAACTAAAGTGAAAAGTTTGAGAGATAAATCTTAAGAACACAACTATGCTTTCATTATAGGAAAATTGAATAGTTACAAATGCACCCCAAGTGCTCTATTTATAGGCTAAAAGATGCAATAGAGACCACTCAATTATATAGTTTAATAATACAAAATATTTAAAGAAAAACAAAATAACTAATTTAAAAATATAAAGATAAATAAAATATCTAATTACTTAAAAAGTCCGAGCCAAAGTGTAGTTCTTGAAACTTTATGACTTGATGTAAGCGATGATATCATTCCAACCCATGATATAAGCAATGATGTCATTCCAACCCATGATGTAAGCAATGATGTCATCAATTTGTGGGACTTGGGCTTTTCATATTTTTTGGGCTTGGGCCTTCCTTGTTGTAACACCCGGTATAATCGATGTTAAGAGAATAGCAAAGGAAGTAAGAAAACTTCCAAAAATACCCTTGAGAAGGTGATGGATCCTTGAGATTAAGAATGCCCATGAGAAGGGTATTTTGGTAATTTGGATAGAGAAATCCAATAAAAGGGTATTTTGATAAATTAAAAATTATTCCTATGTGGAATTAGGTGTGTAAGTAAATAAAAATCCCAATTTGGTATTTATGTGGAGATATATGGGATAAATAAATTCACAAAGAGTATTTGAAAATTTTGGAATTTAATTCCATAAAGGAAATTTAATTTTGGAAATAGGGAAAATGGTGGATGTTAAATTATTTGAGGAGAATAATTATATTTTCCCTAAGTTGTGAATTAATGTGGTAATGCCACTTGGAGAGATGAGATTAAACTTGGAAGCCAAGGTTAGTGTCTTGTTGTGACACTTGGCATTTTGTGGTTCAAGTATAATTGGGTGAATTAATTAAATGCAAAAAAAATGTTAATTGGTCTTGTAAGCATTTAATGAGAGGCATAATTATACGGATTAAAGTAAATCCAAAAGAAAATGGTAAATGGTCACCATTAATGCCTTGGAAAAATATGAGATTTAAATAAATGCAAAAAGAAAATGGGAAAATGGTCACCCATTAATGTTTGGAAAATATGGAGATTTTATTAAATGAGAAAGAAAGTGTTTATGTCATTCAAGTGGTCTATCATGTGATGGGGGAAAATGACCAAATTAAATAAATAGAAAAGAAATTCTATTTTTGAGATTTCAAGACAAGATCAAGGGTAGAGATCTAAGAAGACTAAATGGCATGGATTGTGCTTCTTGTGTTTTCTCTAAGAGAGAAGTCTTGTTTATTAATTTGGATGGTTGAGATTTAGTTTCCCCTTAAGCACATGGATTGTGCCTTTAGTGAATGGCTAGGATGCATTCTTGAAATATGGGAAAACTAGTATAAAAAGGCAAGTGTGGGAGACTTGTCTCCCTTTTGGCCATTTGTAGAAATGAAGAGGGAAGAAAAGAAAGAAAGAGAAAGAAGTCTACATGGAGGGAAAGTGAAGAAAGAAAGAAGATGATGAAGAAAATCAAGGCAAGTATTCTTTCTTCTCCTTATTTTTGGTGTGCTTGTATGCAAAAATTAAGTGGCTTGTTGAAATGCTATTTTAGGTGGGAGAAAGTGATGTTGGAAGCTCTCTTGAAGTGAAGATTTAATTATTCAAGAAGAGGTAAGGGTTGGCCCCATGGGAGGGTGGCCTTGCAATGGGTTGTAAATATGTTTCATAAATGTATATGTTGCATTGGCATGTTCTTTTATGTTCATGAGACTTATGGCCATAGGTTAGTATGAGAACATGGTTGAAATGGTGGGTTGATGCCTCTAACCTTGGAGGGTTGAGAAGGCAAAGAAACCTAGCCACACTTGCATGCATTTGGCATCATATAACTTGTTATGTTCATATTTATTTTGCATCGCACCCTTATTGAGCTTAATAGCTCATGAGGTTTTTACCCTCACATGTAGGTTGTGAAAGCATGGTAAAGCAAAGGAAATGGTGGAATGAGATGTAGAAGTATGGAAAAAAGATTCAAGTGCATGTTATGGCTTATGGAAGCCTATGTTGTTATGTTTGATTTATGAGATGTAAACTTGTTTGGTTGGTGATGGCTTATTCAAGCCTAAGGTCATGTGTGTATTTTATATTTTGGAAATGTATGTTTCCATTTAGAGTGAGGTATTGGATTTTGGCCAATGGCATGTTGAAGCCTAAGCTTTGGTGAAGTGTATTTTTCATATGTTGAGGCATGTTGTAATAAATAAAAATAAGATGGATTTTGTTTATGAAATGAGGCTTTGAAATGAGAAAAGTGAAGGATTTGAGGCAAAATTTAAGGGTGTTTATTTTTCTGGAAATTATGGGTTTTTAAAGCCTAAAGAAAAGAAAAAAAAAAAAAAAGGGGAAAGAAGTGAAGAAGGCAGCAGGAGGCTGCTAGAAGCAGCCTGCGCACGGGCAGGGCCGCTTGGGCGGCCGCGCGCATATGGGTGGCCGTGCCAGCGGGCAGGCGCGCTCGTGGGCAGGCGCGCGCGCGCGGGCGGGAGTGCGGCCAGCGCCTAGCGGGGCCCCGGGCGTGCCAGCGGGCCCCGCAGGCCAATTTTTCTTAAAAATTTGGAATTTTGGGAAATTAAGGGGCATTTCTAAATTGATTTTGGGCCCCGGAGGAATTTTCAAAATAAAGGGATTTTTCGGGCATTTTTGGAGAAAATGCCGAAATTTTGGAAAATTAAAAATTTGAGTTTTTCCTCCAAATTTGGTAATCAATCAATGGATTGATTTAAATGGTGCTTTTATGGAGCCCGGTGAAAATTCTTAGATGGGAAAGAATTAAAAATAATTGAGAAAAGGGCGATTGGGCGTCCGAATGAAATTTTCTTTATAACCAATGCGGTGTGGCTAAAGCCCAATTCTGCTAGTGAATCCTGGGATTCAGGGAAGGGAAGGACGAGCCTGGTTTCCATCTAGGGCGTTTCGTCTTGAAACATGGTCCACCCTTCGCCAAAGGCCGAGCAGGTGGACAATTTGGGTGATTGTTCATGAGTAACTCCCGAAAGTGGGAGCGGGGCGTTACACTTGTGTTGGGCTTGGGTCTTCCTTGTTTTGGGCTTGGGCCTTCCTTATGTTGGGCTCAGGCCTGGGCCTTTCTTGTTTTGGGATTGGGGTTTCCTTGTGTTGGGCTTGGGCCTTCTTTGTGTTGGCCTTGGGCCTAGGCCTTTCTTGTTTTGGGCTTAGGATTCATAATATTATATTATTATATATATAATATATATTTTTATATTATATATTTATTTTTATATTAATATTTTTAAATATGCACAAAATCACAAAATGCATAATAATATTCAATTTAAACCATTTTAAGATCAAAATAAGGATGAAATTATAACAAACTTTTTACAAAATTGATCACTAATCACACCCCCCAACTTAAACATTGCTAGTCCCATAGCAATTAGACTTTACATTAGCCAGTATTTATTCACAATAATCGAATGAATATAAAAATTTCAAATTTGAAACCGAAATACATAGAACAGAACAAGCTATCTGTCATACAATCGAATATTCTAAATCAGATTTCAGTCAAAGGTCATACAATCTTAGGAACGGCAATTAGGATGACCATCATTCTACCTTACTCCCTCAAAGTTTTGACTTCAAACCTTACTATGGATTTTCTCTAAAAAAAAAAAACGATTCCTCTGGTGTACACACAAAGGGGTGCACCATTTTAAGAGTAAATGCAAAACAAGTTCAAACTCGGTGTCATCCCAAATACAAAGAACGTATTTTCATGAAAGAACAGGGAATTTGACATAACTTCATGACTGGAATAATGCCATAGATAAATAACTTTTGAATTTAAACAAAATTCCCTACTCCGAACTCGAATCCTGAGATCGCATGATTTATGGCATCAAGAGGGACTAGACCGGGTTGTAATAGGGCTATGAAGTTAATACGAGTTGTCAAAGAAAAGGGTAAAGTGTGCAAAGGGTGTGTCGGGATTTTTTTTCTCTTTTTTTTTTTTGACACTAATATCAAATTGGATATATTGTTTTCTTTAGCATTTATTTTGAAACACTCGTGCTGAAAAGTTAAGAGAACTTCCATTTTTTTTTCATTTCTTCTTTTTTGTTTGCTTCTTCTTCTTCTTTTTTTTTTTTTAATATGAAAGTACCGAGATAGACTGATTCCTAAAAACACACCAGGTTGGACAAACTTCATATGGTTATAGGTTAAACGAGGGTAATGAAAGGAATTATCTAAGAACAGCTCAAATGGGCTAGTAAGGGGGTTAATGTAAAGAAAGAAAAAGGTTAATAGGCCCAAATTGAAAGAAATTGATCCCCTATCATGCTTCTACAAAACGATGTTACTCAGTTAACTAATTCAGAGTTTGAAACCAGCCAAATTCATTCGCTATCATATTAGATATTCAAAGCAAATTGATGTTTTGAAGCTATTGAAAATATGAGATCAACAATAAAGTGCATTCAGAATAAGTGTTATTTCACTCAGAATTATTGATCATTAAGCTCAAACACTCACTCGGGTAATAGTCTCCACTTCTGTTGAGGGATCATGCAGTGTGCTAATTAACTAATTACCATTGCCTTTGACTTTATGACCAACAAACCAATTTCGAATTATTGAATACCCGATGCATGCAAATCACTTATTCTAATCCCATACATCTACGTTTTCAAATAAGAAATTAATGTATTCACGATTCATATTGCAAATTCAACTGGCTATCAGTATATAACTCCAAAGCTTTAGGGATAACATTATTTAAAGCACACACATTTTTTTTTAATTTTTAATAAGAGTAGATAAAAGTAAATAATTCACATAAAACTACAAGTATGGAGTTACAAATTCACAGTTAAACATGGACTAGATAGTTCATAAATATATCTTACTCCCCCCAACTTGAATTGCAGTAATAAAATAGGGTTGTTAGGAATACCTGTAACTCCACGAGTTTGTAAGTTTACTGTGAACTGCTAAATCTTCAACAAATAAGTGAGAATACCCTACATATATTTTTTTATATTTTTTTCACACCGAAATAAGAAAAATTCATGCAAGTCATATAATAAAGAGATGGGTCTCAAGAGTACAAAAAGTACTCCTTACTCAGCCATCTTATTATAGACTTGTCTAACAGTATTCCACAATTTTTGAAAACAAAACATAAAATAAATTCATGCAAGTCAAAATAAAAAGATGCGTCTCAAGAGTACATAAAAGTACTCCTTACTCAGCCATCTTATCATAGACTTGCCCTCCTTAGAGGGATAAATCTAAATTAATCGGACCCCTTTGATGCTTGCTTCCAATTGCCTTAGACCAGTCTATCTGAGGCTCGTAAGGATCGTGCTGTGGAACATAAGCGTGTAATTTCTCTAGCAGCTCCTCAATGGTGGATGCGAAAATCAGAATATTTCTTACAAAAAGAGAAATGAACTTTTGTTCCACAGCCTGATCAAGAAAAGAGAGCAACCCATCAAAAAAATGGTTAATATTTAAAAGTCCAATGGGTTTGGTATGGAGATTGCTCTTAGCCCAGGAGATTATATAAAAGATTTCGTCAAGTTTACCAAAGCCTCCCGGCAAAGCAATGAAGGCGTCTGACTGATAAATCTTACAAGCCATGTGCTTAGACATAGAGGTCATTCTTATAAGTTGACCTCATGTATACTTAGAAATTTGTGGATTAGCCAAAGGGATTGGCATAACACCTACCACATATGATTGCCCAAGATGTGCAGCCTGTGAAACACATCCATTCAATCCATGAGTTCCCCCTCCATAGACCAAATTAATTTTTCTCTCTCCCAATTTTATGCCAAGTTCGCTTCCTGCAAGTGTGTAACAAATATCGCTCCCAAGTTGAGAGCCACATAGTACACAAATGGTATTGATTCGAAGAACTAGCTGGCCTTCCATTTATCTTAGTTCTTTATGTACGCCCTGAAAGTAGAACTGGTTAAAGAGATTTGGCAATCAAAAGTAACTACATAGAAATTCAACAATAAATAAACATAAACAAAAATCATGCGTATATACAAGTAGTTGTGATTGTGGCTCACATCTTCCTCTAGTTTTACGTCCAGAAACGGTTTAAACACCTTCTATGAAGTGGGGATAAGCTTCCCATCCAATTTTCTTATAGATTGGCAAACAGGGTCAATTATAGTCAGATTCCCAAGACTATAGCGTTGGTGGTCACTTCTAAACTGGGTCCATAAAACAAGAATTTCTCGTTGCACTATTCCACACGGATGCGTCTCAAGAGTCAATCGGATATCATCCAAAGACTCCTTACTCAGCCCATCCTTTATGAAACAAATTTTATCATCTCGATTTATGGAAGTAAACCCCACAGATTTGCATCGTGTGTTACAAGTCCATCGAGCACATTTGTGACAACCATTTAATCTTTTCGCTATTCATTTTTTCGAAAAACTACTCTTTCCCAAGCCTGGAAAATGCTTAAAACTAAGTGAGGTTTCTCCAAGAAATCGAACTTTTGCTTAAATTAACCAACAAATATCCTCAGGGATGTTTTTATGCATCAACATCCTAAGTCTTTCACACCTAGTGGCATAAATCTTTTTCAAATCATTTTATGGAGAGATGGATAGTACTTGCAAATTTTCAAGAGCTGAAGATCTATTTTTTAAAACAGAACTATAGTAAGAGAAAAGTAAAACAAAATAATGAATCTTATAGAAGGAACGAGGGTACGTGATTGGAGAATAACACAAATAAGAGAAGACTGAGCTCAAAGAAGTTTGGCTTGCCTCATGCAGATATGGGGTCTCTTATAGGGCTGTGGAAGTCACCATTCCAACAACCACACTTGGCTTGAGGCGTGCCACAAGTGCAGGGTCACGTTTGGCGTCTCCTTTTTCAACGTTTGGTGTTTCTTTTCCAACGCTTGGCGTTTCTTTTTCTTTATAGGGCGGTGTGTTGTTTACTTTATAGGGCAGTGTGATTGCTCTGCCCAAAAAAACAAAAGTGGTTGTCATCATCGTTAAGTTTATCTCCCTCTTATATCTTTATATATATATATATTTTTAAAAAAAGTAAAATTTTTATTTTATTATATATATATATTTTTTTTAAGATTTTTAGTTTTTTTTAAGGGGCCCAATAAAATCACATATACCACACAAAACAATTCCTTAAGTACACCTTACCCCCCAACTTGAATTGCGCATTGTCCTCAATTGGCAATAGTAGAAAAGATAGAGGATAGGCATATCTGGCGGTCATGAATGCATGAATATGTGATGTTTTCTTCACCCTGAATAGCTATAGGGGTTGTTACTAATGTCCTGGATCTAGAGACATCTATTTAACCTAAATGAAAAGGTGGTATTTTAACGTCAGATTCCCAGACGATATGAAACCTCCTTTACTCATTTGATGGTGGATCCCCTAAATCCACACTTCCTTCGTCTTCCTCATAACTATACTGATAAGGTTTCAACCTATGACCATTGACCTTAAGGCATTGCCCTGACTCCTGATTTTTAATTTCAAAAGCCCCATATTTCGAGATGGACTTGATTATGAAGGGGCCAACCCATCTTGACTTTAATTTTCCCGAGAATAAATGCAATCAAGAATCATACAAAAGTACCTGTTGCCTGACATGAAAGCTTTTCCTAATGATGCGTCGGTCATGCAACTCTTTCATGCGAAGCTTGGCCAATCGTGCATTTTCAAATGTGTTGTTTCTTATTTCATCAAGCTCATTTAATTGGAGCTTCCTAGAGAGGCCTGCTTCGGTCAAACTCTTTTTAATTCTTTGAATTGCCCAATATGCTCTATGTTCAATTTCCACGGGTAGATGACAAGGTTTTCCATACACTAATCTATATGGAGACATTCCCAGGATCGTTTTATATGCAGTCCTATACGCCCAAAGAGCGTCTACTAATCTCAAAGACCAATCTTTGCGATTGGTGGCAACGGTTTTTTCTAGGATATGTTTAATCTCCCTATTAGCTAGCTCAGCCTGACCACTGGTTTGTGGATGGTACGGCGTGGAAATCTTGTGCAACACACCATATTTTTTCATGAGACCTGCCACGACCTTGTTACAAAAATGGGAACTCCCATCACTAATGATCGCTCGTGGCATCCCAAACCGACTGAAAATGTTCTCCCTTAAAAATTTCACCACAATCCTATGGTCATTGCTCCTTGTTGGGATTGCTTCGACCCATTTGGACACATAGTCGACAGCAAGTAAGATATACTCATGCCCAAACGAACTAACAAATGGACCCATAAAGTCTATACCCCAGCAGTCAAAGACTTCTAACACCTAGATTGGTTGTAATGGCATCATGTTTCTCTTGGATAGACTGCCTAGTTTTTGACATCGATCACAACTTGAACAAAATCTGTACACATCCTTAAATAATGTTGGCCAATAAAATCCACTTTGTAGAATTTTTGCAACTGTTTTCTTGATGGAAAAATGGCCTCCACAAGCAAGAGTGTGACAAAAATTTATGACACTTTGTTGTTCATGATTAGGGATGCATCTACGAATGATTTGGTCAGGACAATATTTGAACAGATACGGGTCATCCCAGAAAAATGTCACCACCTTCCTAAAAAAATTTTGTTTATCTAGTTTGGACCAATAATATGGGATCTGTCTAGTGACTAGATAGTTTGCTATGTCAGCATACCATGGAAAGGTGAGTGGTTCAGTTTGAGTGTTTGTTTGAAACAATTGTTCGTTAGGAAAGGAATCTTGGATTGGGTTTTCAAATTGATTAAGATTTTGGCATGGTAGACGAGACAAGTGATCGGCCACCACATTTTCTACCCCTTTTTTGTCTTTGATCTCGATATGGAATTCTTGTAACAATAAGATCCATCTAAGGAGATGGGGTTTTGCATCCTGCTTTGTTAATAAATATTTAAGAGCAGCATGGTCAATAAAAACAATCACCAATGACCCCATGAGGTAAGACCGAAATTTATCTCGGGCGTAGACAACTGCTAGCAACTCTTTCTCTGTCGTGGTGTAGTTCTTTTGGGCCTCATTAAGAGTTTTGCTAGCGTAATATATCACATAAGGTTTTTTGTCTTTCCTTTGCCCTAACACGGCTCCTATCGTGTAATCACTGGCATCACACATCAGCTCAAATGGTAGGGACCAATTAGGGGACTGAATGATGGGTGTAGAAATGAGTGAGTTTTTCAATTTCTCAAAAGCAGTTTAACACTTATTGGTCCACTCAAAGGGCATGTTTAGGGCTAAAAGGCGATATAAAGGTCTGGCTATGGCACTAAATGAACCAATAAAGCGCCTATAAAAATCAGCATGGCCAAGAAAAGACCTAACATCCCTCACATTCTTTGGGGCGGGTAATTTTTGAATTAATTCAACCTTATACTGATCGACCTCAATACCCTTAGAAGAAACAATGTGTCCCAAGACACTTCCTTGAGTGACCATGAAGTGGCACTTCTCCCAATTTAGCACTAAATGCTTTTCCTTGCACCTCTCTAAGACTCTCTCTAAATTTTTCAGACAATTGTTAAAGCTCTCTCCATATACTGAGAAGTCATCCATGAAGACTTCCACCACATTTTCTACCAATTCACTGAAGATGCTCATCACGCATCTTTGAAATGTTGCAGGGGCATTGCACAGACCGAATGACATTTGTCTGTAAGCAAATATCCCGAATGGACAAGTGAATGTGGTCTTCTCCAAATCCTCTAATGCAATTTCAATTTGATTATACCCAGAGTACCCATCCAAGAAGCAATAGAAGGCATGTCCCGCTATTCTCTCTAAGACTTGATCTAGAAATGGAAGCGAAAAATAATCCTTCCTCGTCACGGAGTTGAGCTTCCTATAATCAATGCACATACGCCATCTAGTTTGGATTCGCGTAGGGATGAGCTCATTGTTCTCATTTGCTATCACAGTGATTCCTGACTTCTTAGGTACAACTTGAGTTGGACTGACCCATTTGGAATATGAGATGGGGTAGATGATACCTGCATCTAATAGTTTAAGAACCTCTCCCCGAATAACTTCTTTCATGTTCGGGTTTAGATGCCTTTGCATTTGCCTTACAGGTTTCACATTTTCCTCTAAGAATATCCTATGGGTGCAGGTGAGGGGGCTAATGCCATGTAGGTCAGAGATAGACCATCCTATAGTTTTTTTGTGCATTCTGAGGAGATTTAGTAATGCTTCTTCTTAATGCAATTCTAGACTTGATGAAATCACTACTGGCAAAGACTCCATTTCACCTAAGAATGCATACTTAAGGTGATTCGGCAATGGTTTTCTCTTAAGTTGGGGTGGGCGGACCAAAGATGGTGGGGTTTCATTCCCAGGTAATTTCAACGGCTCTGGGCCAGGCATCAATTGTGTGATCTGATAGGGTTTAATTGTATGCATATTTTTATCTACTTTTCATTTTAATCTCGTGTAATTTTTCCTACATAAAATGTGCGTTTATATAGATTTTATATCATTTTAATCTTTTTTTTTGTAGGAACTCAGCAAATGATGTTATTTTGAAGATTTGGAGGTAAAAAGAAAAGAAAAAAAGATATTATAAAGTTAATATTATAATATAAATATAAAAATAAATAATATTATAATATAATTAAAGTTAATATAACTAATAGTATATTAAATATTATATTATATTATTTATATTAATTACATCATTATACATATTATATATTATATATTATGTATTATATTATTGTGTGTGTGTGTGTTGCACGACGGCTGCGTTCATTCCTTCCTCCTCCACACTTTATATATTATAATATATATATATGGAGCCCTAGTCCAAATCTCACATTCACGCCATTTACTTTATAGAAACTAACCAATTTAGATATTCACCCCATTGAATTAATAGAAACCCAATTGATTGTAAGATGGATTAATAAGTGGATTCGAAACACCATAGTTGCCTCCATTTTTTCCAAGTTAAGTTGCTTTTAAATTTACATTTAATTTTAGTTCTCATTAGTTTAATTTATTCAAATTCATTTTTTTTATAGTCTAAATAATATTAAAGTTAATTTAATTTTGGTACTTAATCCAATCCTCGTGGGATTGACACTCTACTGATTCATTATATTATTTGTGCGATTCGTACGCTTGCGAATTAGCCTAACATGATCACTCTGGATGACTTAACGTCAGGCTCTCCCTTCCAAAGTTTGCTTCTCTAAATTATAAATAACCCGCTCATAAAGAGCCTTCTCAAAGTATTCTTCACTTAAGGTCTGGATTAAATCAACCTCTTCCAATTCCATTTCATCATTTGGTTGCTTAGCTATCTTGAAAACATTCATCTCCACTGTCATATTCCCAAATGATAGTTTCATGATCCCATTCCTACAATTGATGATAGCATTCGAAGTAGCAAGGAATGGTCTTCCTAGGATAACAGGAATAGGTGACTGAGGACCTTGGTGGGGATGGGTATCTAAGACAATGAAGTCCACTGGGAAATAGAATTTGTCCGCTTGGATTAGGACATCCTCCACAATCCTGCGAGGAACTTTTACTGAACGGTCGGCCAATTGAAGAATGACCCTAGTGGGCTTGAGTTCTCCCAACCTTAGCTGCTGATAAACACTAAAAGGCAATAGGTTGACACTAGCCCCTAGGTCAAGAAGTGCTTGGTCGACTTTTTGGCTTCCAATTATGCAAGTAATGGTAGGACATCCTGGGTCCTTGTACTTTGGAGGGTCTTGAATTGAAGAATAGCACTTACTTGTTCCATCAGGAATGCTTTTTCCCGCACATTGATTTTTCTTTTAAGTGTACAGAGATCCTTCAAAAACTTAGCATATGAAGGTGTTTGCTTAATTGCATCCAATAAAGGAATGTTTATCCTTACTTGTTTGAACACTTCGTATATGTCTACATTTGTTTTATCTCTTTTTGATTGGGCTAATTTTTGAGGAAAGGGTGGTCGAGGTTCAAATTTGGATCTCTCTTCAATACTCTTCCCTTTTTCCTTTTGCTTTCTCTCTTACTCTCTTTCTTCCTCCTCGACTTTCTTCTTACCCCCTTTACTTCCTTCATTCATTTCATCATGCCCTTGGTTTTTTTTACTAGTGGTAGGCCACACTGTCCTAGGGTCCTCAGGTTTCTCAATTACTTTCCCACTCCTAAGGACAGTGACAGACTGGACTTGTTCATGATTCTCACTAGATGACCCTTCGGCCCTATGGGCTTGACCTACGGGGTTCGGACTTGGTTGTGAGGGAAACTTCCCTGGTTCTCTAACACTCAAGGTCTGAGTCAACTTAGTCAGCTGACTTCTCATGTCTTCTAGAGCCCTATTTGTTTGTTCTTGAAACTTGGCTACTTGGGTATTAGTTCCTATTTAACCTTACATGAATTGTTGTAGGGTGTCCTCTAGAGATCTCCTATGAGGAGGTTGATATGCACCAGATGACCCTTGGTTTGGTTGGTAAGACTGTGGCTGTGAGGGGAATGGTGCATGGGGTTGGGTGGTAGAATCATTTCTCCATGAAAAATTAGGGTGATTACGGGAGTTTGGGTGGTATGTATTGGAATTAGGATTGTACCCTGAGCAGTTCCCACCCTAATTCTGATTCTGATAAGGCCTACCCTCTATGTGACGTGGTTGCCCTCCAGACGCTTGGCCATATAGGACCTCTTTAAAAGAAGGAATGGTAGGACAATCTTCTATCATATGGCCATTTGTCTCACAGACCACGCAAATGACTTCCACCTCATGGACGACCTTGGTTTTTTTTAACTCTAATTCTTCCATCTTCTTTGTTAATGCTGTTAACCGGGCATTGATGTTATCACTTTCACTTATTTGAAATTTTCCTTGAGGCTGTGGACTGACATGCTCTCTTGAGTCTTCCAAAGATAATGGACTTACCTCTCAATTCCTAGTATTCTCAGCTAAAGTGTTGAAAAAGTGAAAAGTTTCTTCGGGTGTCTTCTCGTAAAATTCACCATTGCACATGGTCGACACTAACATCTTAAGGTTGGGGGTCAAGGCATCATGAAAAAAACTAACCACCTGCCACTGCTTAAAAGCATGATGTGGGCAAGTAAGAAGTAGATCTTTGAAAGGATCCCAGGCTTGAGCAAATGACTCGGTGGGTTTACAAGCAAAGTTCATAATTTGTCTTTAAAAATTTAGTTTGCATTTCTCTCCATGTTCCTATTGATCTCGACTCTAATGTGTTCAACCACATTTTAGCTTTGTCTTTTAATGAAAATGGGAACAATTTTAGCCTCACAATATCCTCATTGACATTTTGATCGACACAAGTACCGCAAACCTCTTCAAATTCTCTCATGTGAGTGTACGGATTTTTTGAATCCATACCGTGAAAAGTAGGTAAAATCTGGATGGTACCCGATTTAAAGTTGAATTTATGATGGTTAACTGGAAGTACAATGCAAGAGGGAGTAGTTTGCCTTGGAGGGTGCAAATAGTCCCTGAGAGGTCGAAGCATTTTAGCTCCCAAGGGATCTTGATCAGCATGTCACCCCCTTGACTAGACATGTTATCATTTTGTTGAGACATTAGAGATTGTGAATGGACTTCTTGTTCTAGCACTCTACCTGATCTAAGTCTCATACACTGTTTAGTAACTAAAAGTTATCTAACAATTTTTTTTTTAAGTATATAGATTTTTTTCTTATCTTTAAAATATTTATTTTTTTATTTTGTTTTTTTTTTGTTTTGCTTTTTTTAAAAGTAGTAAAACAACAAGAATAACACACTAAGTTACCAATTAATCTCCTCGGCAACGGCACCAAAAACTGACTGCTACGCTATTTTGCACATTTATTTATCAAAACAACAACCAAATTTATCAAACACTAATCCTCTTGTTAAAGCAGGTATAGGGAAATTATACTCGTCAGTGTTCGAGTGTGCGTGTAGTACAATTTTAAATTTATAATTCGGTGAGTCCAAGTCGGTTCACAGGGAGATTATTTTGGATGAAAACAAAAATCACTGAATATTTGATTTTTAAGAGGTGATTAAGATGATATAAAGGAAAGGATTAAAACTAAGTTAACACTGAATTTAAGTAGCTTGGGTCAAGACAATTTCAATGTCAAAACCAATTAATTCCCAATTTAATAAAAAAGATTAATAATACTCATCTGAATTAAGTTTTACAGATCTGTCAGTAATTTTAGTTCAAGATAATGATAATTCTTGTTTAAGCAATCTCCATACATGGCATGAAAATTTTAAATTAAGCAATTATCATAAATTGAATTATATCTCACAGACAGAATTTATAGGTACAAATTAATCATTTGGGCTTGGATATGAAAACATTTTCAAATCTAGCAATCTCCATATGTGGCATGGAAATTCTAAGTTAGGCTTATGCTCCAATCCAAACTCAAAGATACACTATATGCATACTGCTCAAATTAAATCAGATTAATATTACACATTTGAAGATTAACTTTCTTTGGGAATCATTGGCGTTGGACATTATCCTTGCCTTAACCCAAGATTAGATTTAGCTACTCATCTTCATTTTTAAAATAAATTGGCAGAAATTTAAATGACGAGAATTACAAGACAGTATTTAAAAGACTATTTTTTAACCGACCATATAGGCGGTTGATCGGGCTGTCGAACACCGATAGATTAGATGAATAATGATTTTGATTTGCAGCAAGGGTGCAACCCAAAGTCGTCTCCCAACGAACCTCAAACGGATCTGTTAAAACAAGACTAAACGGGGGGGGGGGGGGTTGGTGAAAAAAACAGAAAACAAAATAAACACGAAGACAGTAAACCGAGATGCAACCGGTTGCAACCTTTCCTCCCTACCCGGGTATCATCATCCACCATATAAAGAACCTATTTATCTTTAATCCTCAGATAAAAAAAAAAATGCTTGACAATCGTCGAAGACTAAATCGAAACAAATATAAAAATCACAGAAGATCTTCTTGATCAATATACAAGTTTCAATTTCTTTTAGCACACGGATCTGAAACCGACATGAACAATCGCCCACTAAGTTTATTTTATTTCTTCCAACCAATACCCCAATCGAGACTATTAGTTAAATCTATCCAAGCATCATGCATGCATTCATACGATCGCATAAAATACATACACACTTGAGAAGAAGAAAAGAAACAAAACCATAAGATTAAAGATGAAAACAGATATACAAAAACGTCCACAGATTCAAACCAGGTAAGGAGTATGGCATGCAACCGGTTACAAAATCCTTAGCCTTCCATCTTGATAAGAACAATGGAGAAAAAGAAAAATTGGCTACTGTTCATGTGAGAAAAGAATTCTTCTCTAATGGCCTCTTAATGTGCTTAAATAGAGCTTAGGGAGGAAACCCTAGGTTATCGAAACTCCACAGCTGATTTCGAATAGGATAACGTGCGTTCTGGGCTTCAACCCCTTCATAAAAATTGTAGATCAGGAAGATTAGATGAATTTGGGATTTTTAATAACTTGATTTGGATATCGGACGCCCAAGTTATGGCCTTTTAAAGAATTAGTGTCTGTGCAGCTTTCCTAATTTAACCCAGCTATCTGGTCCCGATTTTGAAGCGATGTTTGGAGGCCCAAACGAACTCGGATTTGGACAAACCATATCATTACAGAAAGCCCAAGAAATCCTCTGAAATATCTCTGAAGACATCATTCACGTTCTGGGATTATAACTTGGCCAAATGTTTGAAAGAAGCATAGAAGGTCAAATCTGTCAGCACACTTTTGCTTCTTTGTCTCCAATCTCCTTGTTTCCCTTCTTGCCATCAAAACTACTTATGACCCAAGAAGCCCTAATCTTTCCAAAATAAAATAAAATAGTGTGAAGCCCAATTCCTATAAAATAAAATAAAACAAAATCAAGATGAATAAAATGACACAACTAACGTGCAAAAAGACTAAGTATGAGGGCTAAATAATATGAAAATATGCGCTCTATCAACGGTATATAATGAAAAGATAATAATTGAAAGACTATTTTTTAACTGACCATATAGGCGATATATAATGAAAAGACAATAATTGAAATACTATTTTTTAACCGACCATATAGGCAGTATATAATAAAAAGACAATATGAATAACATAATACAAGTATATGGAAACAAAGGTTGAAGATTTAAGAGAGAAATTCTAAGAACAAAACTATATAGAAACTAAAGTGAAAAATTTGAGAGAGAAATCTCAAGAACACAACTATTCTTTCATTATAGGAAAATTGAATGGTTACAAATGCACCCCAAGTGTGACACCCATAACATAAAGACATGCTTAATAATAATATCCATATGAAATTCAAAGTTTAGCGCAGACGAAAACTTAAGAAACCAAACTTTAATAAACTTAAGTAAAGTTTTGGCCATAATAAGATTCAGAATATCTTTTGTGTAAATAAAAAGTTTGGTACTGAAAACATGGCTTCAATAATATAAAGAAAGACATAGCAAATATAATAGCATCCATACTGAGAAATTCGAATTTAAAATGAGACTTGGCTCTTTTCATAAGCTTAAATAAGCTTTAAGAACATATGGTGTAGCAATCCTGTACATATATCATAAGAGTGTAATAACGAAAATATTACAAAACATCATTTTGAATATTAAAAGTTATCCTCAAATATCCACCACACTCCACGTCCACGCTCCGATCTCCTCATTCATAATCACCTGGGGGGAAAATATGGGATGAGATTCTTGCGAGTCTCAGTAAGTACAAGAGAACTATCATATGTATTTAAACAAGTCATGACATAACATAACATATCATATGGAGACACGAGAGGTTTTACCAACTACGGGGGCATGAACCCTCGTGCGTAGCGCTACCGAGCTCCGGTCCCGAAATTTGCGTGAACATAACATAACATAACATGAGGGACCACATAACATAATTCATGGGCATGCTTAAACAACATAAATAGTTCATAATGTACTTACCTCAACTTGGTTGGACAAGATTTGAATGTTTAAGGCTTCACACCTTACTGGGTTTGTATTTCTGTAGACAAAACGCGTATTTTCGTGAACTAAAACTCATGTAATATTATATTGGATCGTAGGTAATCAAATAAGGGGTTCATATGTGAAATATAATGGAAAAAGGGGCCTCCACGCTCCCTCACGCGCCCCAAGAAGAGGTGGCGCCTATTTTCGCGTCTTGGGGGCAGGTTTGACACCCTTTAGTATTTTTGCCATATCTTTCTCATTTTAACTCCGAGTCGACTTCCGTTTGAACCTAAGGACTCCTATTTCAGTCCTATACATGATGATGGAAAGAAATAAGACTTATCTCTCTGATTTGTGGACTGTTACAGCCGATACTTGCAGCTGTCCGTTTTCCGTCAAGCCTTTGCCTCTTCTTCGTTTTCTCTCTTATTTTCCAACGACTTCCTCTCCTTCTTTTTACAGAACTTCCTCCTCAAAATCAAGACCTTATTTCTCTCTAAAAGTAATATCAACGTAACTTGGATTCGGCTCACACAATTTTGAGATGGCTTGGGAAGTTAGATTTCAAGCCTATTTATAGAATTATCCATCAAATCATAGCATGCCATGTGTCACCTTAATTATTTAGGGTTCATCATTTCTTCCATGTGTTACCACTCAAATGGTGACATGTGTCCCAAACTTGGAGGTTAAGTAAAGGTTTGGAGAAGACTTAGACTTATCCATGTGCTTCCATTCAAGTAATGCCATGTGTCCTATAATCATTACAATATTTGAATTTTCCAATCTTCTCAAGCAAGCTTCTATTCTCTTCCAATCCAAGACTCCAAATCTTACCTTCACGTGGCTTATAGGATAGGAACCCTTCATGGCCCTTATCTCTTCCTTTCCAAGCCAATTTATTTCTTCCAAGCTGAGCCATTCTAAGGCTTCTAGTATAAGCCAATCTCTTTCTTCCAAGGTAAGCTATTATAAGGCTTCTAGTGTAAGCTAATCTCTTTCTTCCAAGGTAAGCCATTCTAAGGCTTCTCGGGTAAAGTTAATTATTACAACTTCCAAGATAAGCCACCTTAAGACTTGGAGAAGACTTTAGAAAATACTTGGAAAAGACTTAGCAAAGACTTAGAGAAGACTTTAGAAAATACTTGGAAAAGACTTAGCAAAGACTTGGAAAAGACTTAACAAAGACTTGGGGAAGACTTACTTTAACAAAGACTTGGAGGAGACTTACTTTGGAGAAGACTTATCGAAGACTTTAGAGAAGACTTAGCGAAGACTTTGATTTAAATAAGGTTTGTACCCGAAATGATCCAAAGCTATATTGGAGTTTTATTTGAAATCCATAATCATGAATTTCACAATCCCTTGAAAATGCCTCATTTCATCATAATCTGAACTTAAATATCCCTGGTATATATCACAATTGAAAGTTCTTGGATATTACAAAAATCTCGAGTGTTACATCCTTCCCCTCTTAAAATAAATTTCGTCCTCAAAATTACCTTCAGTTGAGGTCATCAAACAGTTGGGGGTATATGGATTGCATCTCATCTTTGCGCTCCCAAGTTGCTTCTTTAACTGAATGTTGTTGCCTTAATACTTTGACCAATGCTATTTCTTTATTGTGAAGCTTCTGTACTTCTTAACCTAGAATGCGTACTAGCTCCTCTTCAAATATTTAGATCTTGTTGGATATCCATTGGTTGATGCTTGATTACGTGAGTTGGGTCAAGGACATATTTTCTAAACATTGATATGTGGAAATCATCATGTACTGCTGAAACTTCTGGTGGTAAGACCAGTAGGTAAACAACATTCCTAACGCGCTTCAAGATCTCAAATGGACTTATATACCAAGGTCTGAACTTTCCTTTCTTCCCAAACTGTAGGACTTCCTTTATGGGCATAATCTTTAGGAATACCTTATCACCTATGGTAAACTCCAGATTCTTTCTTCTTTTATCCGCATAGTTTTTTTGTCTATCTTGAGCCTTTTCATACTAATCTTGATTCTTTCGATGGCCTGAACTGTTTGCTCCACAATCTCTAGACCCATTAACCACCAAAATCAAGAGCATATCCTCTAAAGTTTGAATTGTTCTTTCGGATTATCCATGGAAAGCTGTACTAAAACTCACTTTGGTGCCCATAGCACGGTGTAAGCTCTTCCAAAGAGTTCGATGTAGACCTGGGGTCCCTATAGGATGCAATGGAAACTCTAACACCGTGCAATCTTACTATCTCCTTGACATACAGTCGTACAAACTGATCCGTTATCAGACTTGTAACTTTGATTCAACAAATCTTCCAAATTGTAAAATAATTAAACCATCGAATAATCCCGAAATGTTCATAACTAGTCAATAAGACCAAAGCACCTTAATCATAAATTTCCCAACTTTTGATTATCAATCTACCAAATATCTACATATCTATTAATGCCCATATGTACACCAAATGCCCATTTTCCTTAGATACATATGAGAAATCTGTGATGTCATAACTCCTAACTCAAATAATTTCTTGAATCCCAAAATTTCCTATAGACAATGTCTTTCTAAGATCTTATTATGCTCTTATGATCCTCAAATTGACATAGGGTCCTCATGACCTTGGTTGCATACATTCCTTGAACTCCAAAATTCTCATAAATTAATTTGACTTACAGAATAATCTCCTGAAATCCTTGAGACCTAGATCCATCAAGTTTTTTGTAAAATATCTGTTAATAAAGATTCCATATTTCCCAAAAATTCTTTGTAAAGAAAGTTGATAATTAGATAATCTCCTTAGCACCCAATAACTTTAAATAAAACATTTGTACAAAAGGGTTCTAACTTCCTCCAACAATTCAACTAGTTTCCCCAAAATTTATCAAATAACCACATACTTACTTGCATATTTACAAATGATGTCTTTTCCTTCAAGATCCCTAAAACACTCCTCAAATGATTTCATTCTCATCCTCCTTTTTTTCTTTTCTAGGACAACACTCAACCAGATTGTTCATCCTTGCCCTAACTATTCATAAGACTTTAGATTTCTTTACAGGAATCCAATCTTATTCAATTTCTAAACTTACCATACATACGATGGAACCTCATGCTCTTATTGCCATCCTTACAAGTTCTATGATCTGTTAACCAAATATTTCAGAATTTTCAATATCAACTAGAATTCATCTAGGGTTATTAGCAGTCCATCTAGTTTCATTCACATTCTGGATTTACACTAGATTGTGTACCCTTCTTCTCTTATAGTCTTATGTCATAGCCATATGCCCAGTCCATCACGACTAGTTAGAGGTTCCTCAATCCTTACATGTCTCTGGCATCTCGTTTCATAATTATCTTTCAACTTAACACTTACTTTATGGGCCATTCCTCCAGTCAATCCTATTTTAACGTTAACGTACTCAAAATATTAATCTCTCTTCTGGTGGCTCTTGATCCGATCACGGAGGGTCGGATGGACGGATAAAGCTGCCATTTGTACATTAGAATAGTGTAGCAACTATCTTGAGGCTTAACTACTTAAATTCTTTCCACCCAAAAGCTTGAGCTGCCACATTTACCTTACCTAGGTGGTAATGAATCTCGCAGTCATAATTCTTTACCAATTCCATTGAAACACAATCCTCTATGAAAGTATAAGCATGGGAAACACTACGCCATCCATACAGAGTGTACACCAGATCATTCCCTGTGATGGCTAATACCTGAGAACTCACGAGGTATACACCAGATCATTCCTCGGAGTCTTAAAGAACACTCGTGGAGTATACACCAGATCATTCCCTATCGAGCCTGAACAATTGTTAATACCTAAGAACTCATGAGGTATACACCAGATCATTCCCCAGAGTCTCAAACTACACTCGTGAAGTATACACCAGATCATTCCCCATCGAGCCTGAACAATTGTTAATACTTGAGAACACACGAGGTATACACCAGATCATTCCCCGGAGTCTCAAGATATCTTTTACAAGCTTAACATGTTAGCAAATCCTTCCTCATTGTTTGGTGCCTTAGAATGCGAGCCTAGGCCTTTATGATCATCCCATGGTCCAAGACAATCACCGGGCTAATTTCCTTCCATTACGTGGTTTATAAAAGACTTGCCACCCATACGGGTCTTTGTGTGCATAACTTTGACTTTGTTGTCGCACACCTTGTCAACTTTTCTCTTATGAGTTCAAACATTCCTTTTTCGCAAGAATTCATTGCTATGTTCCAATGTCATATCCTCTTTATTGGGTATTAATCCCTATTTGAACTTTTACCCACATAAGTCGTCTCATTATTTCTCAATTCAAAATCTCTAGGTTAGTTGACTGAGATGTCAAGTAGCTAGCTTGGATCATTATCCTTAGTTGGGAAATTCTTAGTCTTTCGATCTTCTTAACCTTTATGCTAAGTCTACTTGCATCTTTCCTTTGTGGTCCTCAACCATCATAGTTGTGGGTGCCTTGTGTTCCTGTTATTGCCACCACTAGTACTTTGACCGAATTCCTTATATCCACCAAATTTATTCTTAGACACCAAATGTCTTATCATTTTGATACTAGGGTGACCATCATATCACCTTACACCTTTGGTCTCCTCATTATGTGACATCATTCTCCAACAAAAATCTTGCGACCTTAGTCGTCCTGGTCAACCTTAAGTATCAGGATAAGGGTCTTGATTTATCCATTACTCCATGAATGGTGGCTTAGCTAATAGTCCTTTTACTTATATCCTTAACCCATTCATTCGAAATTCGGGCTCTTCTGGATTCCAACTCAACCGGCTAGGGATTTTTCCACTAATCCCTTCTTAGCTGTGTCTTAGGCTCATCACGACTTATGTTATAGCTCAGTTTCACGCCCTTAAGTCTTAAGGAATCCTTGACTTTGAAACACTTATTATCCTTAATTCCACAATCAGATGCCCATACTTGATTCCCTAGTTCTTCTTAGCCTCCATCCACATCCTCATAAGTACTTCCAAATTGCCTCCATTTGAGTTTTCTCTAAACAAAATCTGTTTTCTTGAGATCAGGTTTCAAACCTTCAAGAAATCCTCTGACTATGGAAGTTTTTTTCATGAATTGCTATGATTCGTTAGTCCATCGTTTCATCTACCAATATGTATAACACGCAACTAAAGAGCTTCCAGGTAAGGAGGGGGGTCACATGGACCACTTAAGTCCCAAGCTCGCCTTAGACAGTTTAGGTCATTTTGACAAAGCCCTTAGCGTGGTCACACATATCAATAAACTCAATAATAGATTCATGTTTAATTAGGATACATTATGCAAGCTCTTCTTGATGGACTTGATTCCTAATTGCTTTCATTCTAATAAGCCATTCCTAAACAAGTATTTCCGCTATAATCATGAACTCTTGGGTAAAAGCAATATCACTAGCGGAAGAATCACATACTAATGAATGGAAAATAAGAATCATATCTCTCACATACTTATTCCAACATGAGCTTCATACGTGTGCATACATATAACAACATATGCTCATGGATATGGCTTGAGATAATAACTACATAATCATATGGATCAACGCTCTCATGAGAATAATCTATGGGGTATAAACATGATATTCATAAGCGTAGCAATTCTTATAACATACCTGGAGACTGGAAGCTTGGACGGGTCGTGGTGGTTTTCATGAAAAGAATTTCCTTACAAATCCTTCCAAAACTAAAAATTTTCCTTTGAAATGATTTGAGTCTACAGGAAAGTAGACCTTCTCTGATACCACTATGTGACACCCGTAACTTAAAGACATGCTTAATAATAATATCCATATGAAATTCAAAGTTTAGCGCAGACGAAAACTTAAGAAACCAAACTTTAATAAACTTAAGTAAAGTTTTGGCCATAATAAGATTCAGAATATCTTTTGTGTAAATAAAAAGTTTGGTACTGAAAACATGGCTTCAATAATATAAAGAAAGACATAGCAAATATAATAGCATCCATACTGAGAAATTCGAATTTAAAATGAGACTTGGCTCTTTTCATAAGCTTAAATAAGCTTTAAGAACATATGGTGTAGCAATCCTGTACATATATCATAAGAGTGTAATAACGAAAATATTACAAAACATCATTTTGACTATTAAAAGTTATCCTCAAATATCCACCACACTCCACGTCCACGCTCCGATCTCCTCATTCATAATCACCTGGGGGGAAAATATGGGATGAGATTCTTGCGAGTCTCAGTAAGTACAAGAGAACTATCATATGTATTTAAAAAAGTCATGACATAACATAACATATCATATGGAGACACGAGAGGTTCTACCAACTACGGGGGCATGAACCCTCGTGCGTAGCGCTACCGAGCTCCGGTCCCGAAATTTGCGTGAACATAACATAACATAACATGAGGGACCACATAACATAATTCATGGGCATGCTTAAACAACATAAATAGTTCATAATGTACTTACCTCAACTTGGTTGGACAAGATTTGAATGTTTAAGGCTTCACACCTTACTGGGTTTGTATTTCTGTAGACAAAACGCGTATTTTCGTGAACTAAAACTCATGTAATATTATATTGGATTGTAGGTAATCAAATAAGGGGTTCATATGTGAAATATAATGGAAAAAGGAGCCTCCACGCGCCCTCACGCGCCCCAAGAAGAGGTGGCGCCTATTTTCGCGTCTTGGGGGCAGGTTTGACACCCTTTAGTATTTTTGCCATATCTTTCTCATTTTAACTCCGAGTCGACTTCCGTTTGAACCTACGGACTCCTATTTCAGTCCTCTACATGATGATGGAAAGAAATAAGACTTACCTCTCTGATTTGTGGACTGTTACAGCCGATACTTGCAGCTGTCCGTTTTCCGTCAAGCCTTTGCCTCTTCTTCGTTTTCTCTCTTATTTTCCAACGACTTCCTCTCCTTCTTTTTACAGAACTTCCTCCTCAAAATCAAGACCTTATTTCTCTCTAAAAGTAATATCAACGTAACTTGGATTCGGCTCACACAATTTTGAGATGGCTTGGGAAGTTAGATTTCAAGCCTATTTATAGAATTATCCATCAAATCATAGCATGCCATGTGTTACCTTAATTATTTAGGGTTCATCATTTCTTCCATGTGTTACCACTCAAATGGTGACATGTGTCCCAAACTTGGAGGTTAAGTAAAGGTTTGGAGAAGACTTAGACTTATCCATGTGCTTCCATTCAAGTAATGCCATGTGTCCTATAATCATTACAATATTTGAATTTTCCAATCTTCTCAAGCAAGCTTCTATTCTCTTCCAATCCAAGACTCCAAATCTTACCTTCACGTGGCTTATAGGATAGGAACCCTTCATGGCCCTTATTTCTTCCTTTCCAAGCCAATTTATTTCTTCCAAGCTGAGCCATTCTAAGGCTTCTAGTATAAGCCAATCTCTTTCTTCCAAGGTAAGCTATTATAAGGCTTCTAGTGTAAGCTAATCTCTTTCTTCCAAGGTAAGCCATTCTAAGGCTTCTCGGGTAAAGTTAATTATTACAACTTCCAAGATAAGCCACCTTAAGACTTGGAGAAGACTTTAGAAAATACTTGGAAAAGACTTAGCAAAGACTTAGAGAAGACTTTAGAAAATACTTGGAAAAGACTTAGCAAAGACTTGGAAAAGACTTAACAAAGACTTGGGGAAGACTTACTTTAACAAAGACTTGGAGGAGACTTACTTTGGAGAAGACTTATCGAAGTCTTTAGAGAAGACTTAGCGAAGACTTTGATTTAAATAAGGTTTGTACCCGAAATGATCCAAAGCTATATTGGAGTTTTATTTGAAATCCATAATCATGAATTTCACAATCCCTTGAAAATGCCTCATTTCATCATAATCTGAACTTAAATATCCCTGGTATATATCACAATTGAAAGTTCTTGGATATTACAAAAATCTCGAGTGTTACACCAAGTGCTCTATTTATAGGCTAAAAGATGCAATAGAGACCACTCAATTATATAATTTAATAATACAAAATATCTAAAGAAAAATAAAATAAATAATTTAAAAATACAAAGATAAATAAAATATCTAATTACTTAAAAAGTCCGGGCCAAAGAGTAGTTCTTGAAACTTTGTGACTTGATGTAAGCGATGACATCATTTCAACCCATGATATAAGCGATGATGTCATTCCAACCCATGATTTAAGCAATGATGTCATTTCAACCCATGATGTAAGCGATGATGTCATCAATTTGTGGGACTTGGGCTTTTCATATTTTTGGGCTTGAGCCTTCCTTGTGTTGGGCTTGGGCCTTCCTTATTTTGGACTTGGGCCTTCCTTGTGTTGGGTTTAGGCCTGTGCCTTTCTTGTCTTGGGCTTGGGCCTTCCTTGTTTTGGGCTTGAGCCTAGGCCTTTCTTGTTTTGGGCTTAGGATTCATAATCTTATATTATTATATATTATTATATTTATTTATTTTATATTTTATATATATTTTTATATTAATATTTTTAAACATGCACAAAATCACAAAATGCATAATAATATTCAATTTAAACCATTTTAAGATCAAAATAAGGGTGAAATTATAAAAAAATTTTTACAAAATTGATCACTAATCACCCAACAACACTAACCACAGCATATACTAGCCGTCAATAATTTCCAAACAAACCCGACTCAGGGTTTAATGCAACAATTAATTACTCCACAACATCTCACATAAGCAAAAATTCAAAAAGAGATAATTAATTACCTCATCTAATCTGGAAGGAAAAATCAGCCAATCGACCACGCCGACGTTGCCTCATTGACTGCCATCTCATGCCCGAAATCCCATTCTCGAGCTTCCATTATGCTCCACGAGCCTTGAAATAATTTCCAGAACTTTTCTGGAATTTTCCAACATTTTCCCTCCAATTTTCTTTTTCCTTTTCTTTTTATTTTTCTTCTTCCTCCCTGTTTCTTCCTTCTCGCGCGCGGCTACTGTTCACCTTCTTCTTTTTTCTTCTCAAGCACCCGTGCATAGTAGCTCAGCTACGCACACCGGTCGCCGTTGCCACCAGCTCGCCCTCGCCATCAGTTTCTCGCCTCCAAGCCACTGCTGGCCGCACCGCACCGGCTACTCGCATGCCTCAGCCGCTGCTACTAGCTTCCAACATCGGCCATGGCAGCCACGAGCAGCCTCCTTGTGCAACCAGTCGCTGCCCCTGCAATTGCCGCAACCATTCGCTGTTGACTTCAACCTCCACAGTGCGCCACTGGCCGCTGGTAGCCACCATTGATGCTCGATGTAGCTGCTTTGCCCAACACCACTGTTCGGCCGCTGGTGCTGCTTGCCTTCGACCTTTGCTCATTGGCCATGGCAGCCTTCTGGCCATCCAGCTCTCTCTCGCTCTCATCTCTCCCGCGAGCTCTCATTCTCTCACTCGGCCATTGCTTGCCTCGGCCAAGCTCTCATGAGCAAGCTCTATCTCCTGATCTCTCTTTCTCTGTTTCTGATCTCAACATTTTCAGAGGGGCACACTATAAAAGGCTTAGCCTCCAAGCACGCGGGTACCCTATATATATATAATTTACACATTAACCTTAATAAACATATTAATTCCACTTAAGAATTTTAATTACACTTGGGGATTCTAATAATTATACTTGGACCCTCCCAAGATTTTAATTAATTTCCCACAAGCCACCAAAACCTTAATTCTCCAAAATTAATAATTGACTTTTACTTGAAAATGTTGATTTCATCCCTGCACCTGCACGGGACCTTTATTCCACCCAAAAACACTTAAGGGTTGCCTTACTCTCAAAATCGGACCACCCCTAGGGTCCCCTAAGCTTCCCGAAGGTCCCTTATGACCATTCGGTATTGACACCCTCTCGGGCTTATACAGAATTTATTCCAAAAATTATTCCCGCTCGGACCGCTTCTAGCGTCATTATCCTCATCTCGAGACGCTCACCAATCTCTTTCCATCTTCCCTAGACATCCAAGTCTCGAGGCACTCCCTACTGCCAACTCGGTGAATTTTATTAATTAATTTCTAGAAACCAACTCTTGGGCTTCTCGGACCACCCGAGATCCTTTCAAAATAATAAAAATTATTTATTTTCAACACCATGTAATACCGGGTATTACATTCCACTCCCTTAAAGAATTTCATCCTCGAAATTCACTTTACCATGCTTTCCTGCCTAAGACAATCACATTCTCAGGCTACTCTCCAAATCCCCTGCTTGAGAATCTCATAGCCGAACCATTTCTCAGCCTTTACCTCGTGTCATTCGCACCTCAAGGATTCACTTAGGCATTTGGTCCTCCAACTCTCAAGGACATTCATCAACCGAATACCACTATGCTTCCTGCCAAATCACACCACTAGTCGCTGGTCATGCTTACTATAACGATGTCCATCTCCTGATGGATTTTCTCTGCCTCGAAGCATCGCTTTGCAGTTTACTTTCCATTTTCCCATCATTCGAAACGAACTCTCGCTAACATTGCATCACTGACCAGGCTACCACGATTTTATGCCGATCACACACGACAACGTTTCCCACTACCAATCACACATGGCCATGATTTTACGCTGGTCCAACCAGCAACGTCTTAGCACTGATCATCAGCCGTAATGTCTCTTCTAATGCCCACAAGACACTCTGACACCCATTCCACCATGGCATACCGCCATTTACCACATGCATGCTTAGCTTGAGTCGATCCTCATGGTAACTTTTCATTACCGATCAACTAACCCTGCTATCACTACATGGGAAGCATCCATTTGGCCTACCTAGCCAACTGTAACACCCGGTGTAACGACCCGCTCCCACTTACGGGCGCCATCGGTAAATAATCGACCGGATTACTCACCCGACAAACCACCACTGAAGGGTTGGACTATGTTTCAACAGGAAACACTCTAGGTGGGAACTAGGCTTCGTCATTCCCTTCGCTCCACTCAGGAATCAGTCCAAAATCAAACAAGAAAAACTCAGCGGACCAAGACCCGAAACCCGAGTGAGCTTCACCTCTCTTCAGCTTGCCCTATAGCAAGCCAGAAGTGACCCAAGCACAAAGCTAACATAACAACATTTCGTTGAGTATTGGGGATTTATGAGAACATACCTCGCTGGCCTTTACTCGGTCCGAACTTGGCTTCAACAACTCAAGCCACATATAAATCACGCAGACTCACAATCATCTATCCCATTGATGATTACAACAATTAGATACATCTACGCTCAATAATACATACATTTACTCGCAAGGGCATATATACACAACACCCAACTGGCTACATACAAGCAATAATAAAATACATAACTCGGGCAACACAGCTAGTTGCCACAACGGCCTCCCGGCGCCATCCCTGCTTGCATCCGGACTTGCATCATCTACACATGAGGTAAAACCTCATGAGTCATAAAGACTCAGTAAGGGTGCAATGCATGTAAATATGAATATAATCAAGTTTATGTATGCCAAATGCATGCAAATGAGGCTAGGCTCACACATCCTCACAACCCACTAAGGTTTGAGGCATCAACCTATCAGCCCCCACCACACTAGTCCTCCATATGGCCATCAGTCCACTAGGTCTTGCATCACACAAGATATAATCACTACATGCCAATGCAACATAAAAACATTATCAGACATATTTACCAACTTGCGAGGCCACCTCCACATAGGGCCGTCCTTTACCTGGCTCGAAGCCTCAACTCTGCCTCAGCACGAACTCCAGCCCGAACTCTGAGCTCTTCTAGGATCACCGCCTCCCTGGTTGAACCTAGATACAAATGCACACAAACCCAACTCTATCAACATCCGGCATTAAACCAATGCCCTCAACTTCGCCGCACACACTATCAAAACCATCCATCAACAAGATTTCAAATAACCCCAACACAGGGTTTAATCCAATAATTAATTATTCTACATTAACTCGCTTAATGTAAATAATTTGGGAAGAAATATTAATTTACCTCGATCAATTTGGAAACGAAAATCGGCCAACCGCTCATACCGGCATTGCCTCATTGACAGCCAAAATGCCCTCGGATTTCCATATCGAACCTCCAGCCCACTCCTTGAGCCCCAAATTAATTTCCAGACTTTTTTTCCCAATTTTCTGGAATTTTCCAGGATTTTCTTTATTTTTTTTCTTCTCCTTTCTTTTCTTTTCTTTTCTTTCTTTTTCTTTTCTTTTCTTTTCTTTTCTTTCTTCTCTTTTCTTTCTTCTTCCCGCGAGTGCGGCCTGCTCCTGTTCACCCTTCTCCTTCCTCGCGCAGCCACCCCCGCACACCAGTCCGACCACCGATGCCTGGCTCCGCCGCCTCTGCTACACCTACCTCCGGCCGACACAGCAAGCTCCGCAACTGCCGCCACCGGTCGACGCCATCGCGAGCAGCAACTAGCCGGCCTCTCGTGCGCACCGCAACTGCTGCAACCGGCATGGCCGACCCTGCTCGCGCCTCCGACCGCTGCTTCAGGCCGCTGCTGGCCATCAGCACGGCCAGCCATTGGCCAGCCGCCTCACCCGAGCCACCATGCGCCACCGTTGCTCACTTCGATCGCCGGCCACGCTGCTTCAGTTCGGCTTCCATGGCCGCCTCTGCCTCGGCCATTTCAACAGCAACCCGAGGCTGCTTCTCCCATGGCCGAGCTCGGCCGTCTCTCTCGATCTCGCTCTCTCTCGCAATCTCTCGGCAGCTCCCTCTCGATCTCATCTCTCTCGCTCGGCTCTTGCTCTCTGCTCTCTCCCTCGCGAAGGCTCTCGGCCATGGCTGCACTCGATCGGCCATCTTCCAGCTGCCGGCCATCATTGCATATCTCTCTCGTGATCATTCTCTCAATCGCTCGATCTCTCTCAGCCGATCTCGCGATGCCTCGGCTCTGCTCTCTCATCTCCCACTCTGAGTTCTCAAATATCAGAGGATAGGAAGGTTCAAGGAAGCTTCCTCACAGGCGCCTACCAACACATATATATAAATATAAAATTTACATATGAAACCCTGATAGAGCACATATTTTCATATTATTTAGCCCTCATATTTAGTCTTTTTGCACATTAGTTGTGTCATTTTATTCATCTTGATTTTATTTCATTTTATTTTATAGGAATTGGGCTTCACACTATTTTACTTTATTTTTCCAGGTTTAGGGCTATGGGAGCATGAGATGGG
This sequence comes from Diospyros lotus, assembly GCF_014633365.1. Taxonomy (NCBI): domain Eukaryota; kingdom Viridiplantae; phylum Streptophyta; class Magnoliopsida; order Ericales; family Ebenaceae; genus Diospyros; species Diospyros lotus. Next base: position 37,953,624 of record NC_068343.1, on the reverse strand, counting down.
GCATGAGACGTCTTGATGGCAATGAGATATCTTGGAAATTGGAGATAGAGAAGTAAGGGCAATTTTAGCAGATTTAACCTCCTGCACTTCCTTCAGTATTTTGGCCAAGATAAAATTCCAGAATGAAGATTATGTCTTCAGAGATACTGTAGAGGACTTCTTGGGATTTCTGGAATGGTATGGTTTGTCCAAATCCGAGTTCGTTTGGGCCTTCAAACAGCACTTCAAAGTTGGGGCTAGGAAGTTGGGTCAAATTAGGAAAGCTGCACAGATGCTGATTCTTTAAAAGGCCATATCTTGGGCGTCCGATATCCAAATCAAGTGATTCAAAAGCCCAAATTCATATAATCTTCCTGATATACAATTCTTATGAAGAGGCCGAAGCCCATAACGCACGTGAACCTATCCAAAATCGGCTTTGAAGTTGCAGTAACCTAGGGTTTCCTCCTTAAGCTCTACTTAAGCACCTTAAGAGGCCATTAAAAAAGGGGTATTCTTTTGAAGGGCATGAACAGTAGCCAACTTTCCTTCTCTCCATTTTTCTTGTCAAGATGGAAGGCTAAGGATTCTGTAATCAGTTGCAATACCATCCTAGTTCCCGGTTTGAATCTTTGGTTTTAATGGAAATCTATTTTTTTAGTTTTAACTTTATTGTTCTCTTGTTTCTGTTCTCTCTTAAATCTGTGTATGTGTTGATACCGGTTGGATGAATGCATGCATTGTCTTTGTTTGAGAATCCAAGGTTTTTGTGCTCGGTTGAGGCTTTAACTGGAAGCAAGAACAACCTGTTTGGATGGTATTTCAATCAATCTCGAATCTGTGCAATAAGGGGAATCAAAACTGATAGATTGAACTAAGAGGTTTTTGAAATCTGTTTATTGGTTTTCTTTCCAATCTTTGGCGGTTGTTAAAGGATTTTTCTGATTTTCGATTTGAGGATTAAAACTAAACAAATTGTTTATTGAGAAGGCGATGAAAACTGGGATAGAAGGTTGGTTTGCAATTGATTGCATCTCGATTTATTGTGTTCTTGCTTATTTTGTTTTCTGTTTTTCATCAAAAACTTTTCCCCCCGTTTAGCCTTGTTTTGACAGATCCATTTGAGGTTCGTTGGGAGACGACTTTGGGTTGCACCCCTATTGCAAATCCGAATCATCATTCATCTAATCTATCGGTGTTCGACAGCCCCGATCAGATTTTGGTGTCGTTGCCGGGGAACCAATCTCGTTTCTGTCAAAAGAAGACTGATTCAAAAAAAAAAAATATTCTTTGATAATCTAATAGCAGAAATTGTGGTTGCTTCTTGGTATATAGGTTGGAAACTAGCTGGTTGCGGGCTACATGTCCAAAGCGAGTTAACCATACTCGGCACTTCTAGATACAACGCCACGTACCAAGTTTATGTCATAAATCAAGAAGTGAACATGCCTTCAGGAATAGCTGCTGACAGAAAACTCTTATTCTCTGTTTTGTAGTGAGACCAGCAAGCTGCATCCAAGTGCAAGAGATAACAAAATTCAGCAGTTTTGACAGAAAACTCAGCAAGTGCAAGACAGAAAACTCTTATTCAGCAGTTTTGATAGCCTCCATGACATATAGCAAAATTTAAGGATTGAGAACAAGATACCAGTTCTATCCTCTTCCTTTCTCATCCTTACTTGATGTTCTTTCATGTCTTTATGCCTCCCTTGATGTTTTCTTGCATTTAGAGTGGTCTTTGAGGCAAAATAGGAGCTGATTTGATAAAAAAAAAAAAAAAAAAAAACGATTTTGACAGTTACTGTTCACTGCTTCCCACTTTCTCCGATTGAGCTGAAACTTGGTGTCCAAAGAAATGGGGGTGTGGTGAGAAATACTCACGGCTATGCCGTGACAAGAGATTGTTTTGGCCAAATTCCAACGTTTGGACCACTTTTTGGCCACTTTTGTGATTTTCAGTGGCTGGTTTTGGTCCTTTTAGGGTCCTTAATGTGGGTGTGGTGAAATTTTGTGAAAAAAAATGCTTAAAAAAAATCATCTTAGGGCTTCTTGATTGATAGATTTTATGTGCCTTACGTTTTTGCGTTTTTGGTGTGCATAGGCCAGTTTGTGTGCTTTTTTTTTTTTTTTTTTTTTTGTGAGTCATTTTGAGTGTGTTTTTGTGATGATCTTTAGTGCATGACCAGGTCCTCTAAGGACATACCAATTGACCTAGACCTTGAAATAGAAAGGACCCTTAGGAAGCAAAGGAAGGCTAGAGAGTTAGAGCTTCGGATAGCTGATAATCCTCCTGCCTCTTCTGCCACTGCATCTGATATTCCTTCTGTTTCTATACCTACCCCTGACTTAAACACAATGGCGGGTAATGGGAATGAACACAATTGGAATGGAAATAATGGAAATAATGTAAATCATGGTCATTTGGATGGTAGAACCATTAGAGAATTAGCTGCCCCCGATGTGCACTACCAATCTTTATGCATTCAATATCCCCAATTGGATGCAACCTTTGAATTGAAATATGGGCTAATCCATTTGCTTCCCAAGTTTCATTGCCTTGCAGGTGAAGATCTGCACAAGCACCTCAAGGAATTCCATGTTGTCTGCTCCACAATGAGGCCACAAGGAGTTGATGAGGAGCAGATAAAACTTAGGGCCTTCCCATTTTCATTGGATGGAGCTGCAAAGGATTGGTTATACTACCTACCACCTGCTGCCATCACAAGTTGGGATGGGCTAAAAAGAATCTTTTTGGAGAAGTTCTTTCCAGCATCCCGAACAGCCGCCATTCGGAAAGAAATTTGTGGCATAAGGCAGAATCATGGGGAGACATTACATGAGTATTGGGAGCGATTTAAGAAACTCTGTTCTAGTTGTCCACACCATCAAATCAGTGACCAACTGCTGGTCTAATACTTCTATGAAGGTCTTATTCCAATGGATAGGTATTTGGTGGATGCAGCTAGTGGAGGAGACCTCTCTGAAAAGACACCAGCAGCTGCTCAAGAGCTAATCTCCAAGATGGCACAGAATGCCCAACAGTTTGGTACCAGGTCAGCCACTCCCATGAGATAGGCCAATGAGATTGGTGTTGCTTCCATCAATGACCAACAGAGGATAGAGAACAAACTGGAGGAATTGGCCTTCATGGTTAGACAGCTAGCCCTTGATAAAGGACAGTCCAAATCTCAGCAGGTATGTTGTATTTGTTCATTATCCTCCCATGGTACTGACTAATGTCCTCAACTGCAGGAGAATATAGAAGCCTGTGCTGGCATTTTTCCAGGAAGACCCTTCCAGCCACAGCATCAGCAGCCACAACAACACAGATATGATCCATATGCTGCCACCTATAATCTAGGGTGGAGAGATCATCCGAACTTGAGGTATGGAGGTCCTTCCAACCAGCCATTCCAGCCACAGCAGCAGCAACCTCAGCAACACAGATTCAATGCACAAAGACCAAGTCAATCAATACAGCAACCGCAACCAGTACCTAAATTCGAATCAAGCTTGGAAGATATCATGAAGCAGCTCGTTGCTAACAATCTCCAGTTTCAGCAAAGGACAGACACTGCCATACAAAATTTGGAGACACAGATTGGACAGCTGGCAACCAACATCAGTGAGCTACAGAGTCAAGGTTCGGGTTAGTTGCCTTCACAGCCAGTTTCAAATCCAAGGGGCAATGTAAGTGCTATCGTTCTCCGCAGTGGCAAGGAGTTAAGCAGCCCACCCTCTCCATAACCAGAATTTGGGCAGCAATAAGAAAGCCAAAAGGAAGATCAGCCTCCTCCCATTCAAAAGGACAAGCAGCCCACTACCATTGATCAAGATAGAGGAGAGACTTCTTACAACCATCCACTGCCATTTCCTCATCGAGCCACTCAAAATAAAAAGAGGGCAGAAGCTGAGTTGGACAAGGAGATCATGGAAACTTTTAAAAAAGTTGAGGTGAACATGCCACTCTTGGAGGCCATCAGACAGATTCCCAAGTATGCCAAGTTTCTCAAAGACTTGTGCACCCACAAAAGGAAACTGAAAGGAAATGAAAAAATCAACTTGGGAAGAAATGTGTCAGCATTGATTCAACCTGCCATGCCTCAGAAATGCAAAGATCCAGGGACTTTCACCATTCCTTTCACTATTGGAAATTTGCAATTTCATAATGCTATGTTGGATTTAGGAGCCTCTATTAATGTGATGCCTAAATCTGTGTATTCTTCTTTGCAGGCAGGTGCAGGCACATTAACATCTACAGGAGTGTGGTCCAGTTGGCAAATAGGAGCACAGCATACCCTGAGGGAGTATTAGAGGATGTATTAGTAAAGGTAAAGGATTTCATATTCCCTGCTGACTTCTATGTTTTGAATATGGAGGATGATCACACACCCGGACACGCACCACTTATTCTAGGTAGACCCTTCATGAAAATTGCAAGGACAATAATTAATGTGCATGAGGGTACTTTATCTATGGAGTTCGCTAGTAACACCATTCAATTCAATATCATTGATGCCATGAAGTATCCCTTAGAAGATCATTCTGCCTTGCATGTTAACTTTATTGACTTAATGGTGGAGAAAGCATGTGTTGAGTTGTATAATCTTGAGTCTGAATTCCCCACCATCCATAATTTTCCTAATGATATGCATTGCCCTCAGTGTCATGATGGACTCAGTAAGTGTAGTGTTTGTTCTGAAATAGATGAGTTTTTGAGTATTGTTGAGAGTGCACCTTCTCAAACTATATCCTATTCTCATGTGCCTCCCATAGAGGAAGTTTCTGTTGTTGAGAATGTAGTGCAGGTAGGTGGCAACATAAACAGACTGGTGCCTTCAATTCAACAGCCACCCACCTTGGAGTGTAAGCCCCTGCCCGAGAATCTGAAGTACGCCTACTTGGCGGATGGAGACAAGCTACCCGTGATCATCGCCGACAACCTTCAGCCTGACCAAGAGGAGAAGTTGCTGAATCTGTTGAAGCAACATAAGAGAGCCATAGGTTGGTCACTTGCAGACATTCCCGGTATATCCCCTTCCTTATGCATGCACTGGATTCATTTAGAGGAAGGAGCTCGACCAGTGAGACAGCCCCAAAGGAGACTCAATCCCACCATTCTAGATGTGGTCAAGAAAGAGGTAAGTAAACTACTTTCGGCTGGCATTATTTATCCTATCTCTGATAGCAAGTGGGTGAGTCCAGTGCAGGTAGTTCTGAAGAAGACAGGATTCACAGTGGTAGCCAATGAGAGGAATGAGCTAGTGCCCATGCGAGTGCAGAACAGCTGGAGAGTCTGCATTGACTATAGGAGGCTCAACCAAGCTACCAGGAAGGATCATTTCCCACTCCCATTCATTGATTAGATGCTAGAGAGGTTAGTTGAAAAGTCCCATTACTGCTTTCTTGATGGTTTTTCTGGTTATTTTCAGATTTGCATAGCACCGGAGGATCAGGAGAAGACCACCTTCACCTGCCCCTTCGACACTTTTGCATACCGGAGGATGCCATTTGGTCTATGTAATGCCCCAGGTACGTTTCAGCGATGCATGGTGAGTATATTTTCAGATTTACTTGAGCATTGCATGGAAGTTTTCATGGATGATTTTTCTGTTTATGGGACCTCCTTTGATGAGTGTCTAATCAGTTTGGGTAGAGTCCTAGAGAGATGTGTTGAGAAGAATCTTGTCCTAAATTTTGAAAATTGTCATTTCATGGTTGAGCAGGGGATTGTTTTGGGTCATGTTGTGTCCAAGAGGGGTATAGAGGTTGATAAGTCCAAGGTCGATATCATTTCTTCTTTGCCTTACCCCGCGTCTGTGCGGGAGGTACGTTTTTTCCTTGGACATGCAGGATTCTACAGGAGATTCATCCAAGACTTCAGCAAGATTGCCCTTCCAATGTCCAACCTGCTTCAGAAGGATGTGGAATTCAAATTCGATGAGTCTTGCAAGATGGCCTTTGAGGAGCTCAAGAGGCGCTTGACTTCTCCACCCATCATCCAGCCACCCAACTGGGACTTGCCATTCGAGCTCATGTGTGATGCTTCCAATTATGCAGTTGGTGCCGTCCTTTCACAACAAGTGGAGAAGAAGTCACACGTCATTGCTTATGCCTCGCGCACTCTGGACAACGCGCAAGCAAACTACACCACTACTGAAAATGAGCTTCTTGCCATTGTGTTTGCTTTAGATAAATTTCGCTCTTATCTGCTGGGTTCTAATGTTGTCGTGTTTTCTGATCATGCAGCTTTGAAATATCTCTGGAAGAAGCACGATGCCAAACCCAGGTTGATACGGTGGATGCTCTTGCTTCAAGAGTTCAATGTTGAGATCAAAGATAAGAGTGGAGCTGAGAATCTTGTGGCTGATCATTTGAGCAGGCTTCCTTCCTCTTCAGATGCCACTACCATGGACTGTCAGCCTATCAAAGATGACTTCCCAGACGAGTTACTCTATCACTTGCATGGTACTGAGCCCTAGTATGCTGACATTGTTAATTTTCTAGCTGCATCTGATATCCCTGCCCATCTTAAGAGAGATCAGCTAAGTAAATTTAAAAGTCAGGCCAAGTACTATGTATGGGATGATCCATATCTATGGCGCATGTGTAGTGACCAAGTCCTTAGGAGATGTGTGCCCGATATTGAGTTTGCTTCAGTCTTGCATTTCTGTCATTCACTTGCATGTGGTGGTCACTTTGGTCCTCAATGCACAGCTAGAAAGGTCCTAGACTCAGGTTTATATTGGCCATCCCTTTTTCAAGATGCTCATACATTTTGTAAGAATTGCACACGTTGCCAGCACATAGGATCAATATCACGTAGGAATGAAATGCCTCAGCAACCCTTACTATTTTGTGAGATCTTTAATGTTTGGGGCATTGATTTCATGGGTCCTTTTCCTGTCTCCTTTGGTTTTGTGTACATTCTTTTGGCTGTGGATTATGTTTCGAAATGGGTGGAAGCTAAAGCCCACTTCTGTAACAGAATGATGCAATCCATGCTCCGAAAGTATGGAGTTTTACATAAAGTGGCGACGCCCTACCATCCACAGACCAATGGGCAGGCTGAGGTTTCAAACAGAGAGATCAAGCATATTCTAGAGAAGACAGTCCAGCCCAACAGGAAAGACTAGAGCAAAAGGTTGGAAGATGCACTTTGGGCCTATCGCACGGCCTACAAGACTCCTATTGGCATGTCCCCATATCGACTGGTCTTTGGAAAAGCATGTCATCTGCCGGTAGAGATCGAGCATAAGGCCTATTGGGCAGTAAAGCAATGCAACATGGATATGACAAAGGCTGGTTCCCAACGAAAGCTTCAATTGCAAGAGCTTGAGGAATTGAGATTGGAAGCATACGAGAACTCCAGAATTTACAAGGAAAAAACTAAGGCTGCTCATGACAAATTCATCAACAAGAAAGAGTTCGAAGTTGGCCGGAAAGTCCTCCTATACAACTCCCATCTAAAACTAATGCCAGGTAAGTTGCGTTCTTGTTGGATTGGTCCTTTTGTGGTTACTCATGTTTTTCCTTATGGTGCAGTTGAGCTTATGGATGAGTCAACCGCAAGGCGATTCACAGTCAACGGGCAGCGGCTTAAGCCATTCTACGAGAGCTTTCAGGAGCATACTATGGAGGAGTTGCATCTCCTCAACGCCGCCTACAATTGACAAAATCAGGCTGTTCCTCTCTCCTTATTTTTTTTTTATATTATTTACTTGTCCTATACCTGATTCTTGCTGCATGATTACATTGAGGACAATGTAATGTTTAAGTGTGGGGGGAGGAGTTTTAAAAAATTGAATTTATAAAAAAAAAAAAAAAAAAATTGCAAAATGAGACAAATTGAGTTTGAAAGAATTTAGCATGATTAGAAAGTTGATCTTATCTTTTTGGGATTTCAAGTAAATTGGAAATGAGTTTGGCTTGGTGAGTTGATTGAGGTAGCCTTTGTGGGGATATTTGTGCATGTTCTTGTCCTTTCTTATGCTATGCCTGCATCCACTAATTATGGGTATCACTCCAAAGCTTGTTTTGAATCTTTATTGAAGCTATCAATGCTCATGCATGTGAAAAGATGATTAAGGCATTCTTTCATTTTACTCCTCATACCAAAAAAAAAAAAAAAAGTGATCTTTTCCCTTCTTTAGGTTGAAGAACGTTCATTGCATCCCTTGATTAAAAAAAAAAAATTTAAGCAAGTCCTTTGGAATCAAAAGAAGAAAAAAAAAAAAAAAAGATAGAAAGGCCAAAGGCTAAGGTGAGATGGAGCGTAAAACGCACTCACCAAGGTGGGATGGAGCGTAAAACGCACCCACCATGCGAAAAAAAAAAAAGAGGAAAAAAGAAAAAAAAAAAAGGGTTCTATTTTTTTGCTTGCTTAATAGTTCTTCATTGATCTTGGGATTGTCTTGAATGTTTTCTTTCTTCCTAAAGTTTACTTTTCATTGTTATCTTCCTATCCCTTTCACCTTACCATGTTTGAGCCATGAATAAAAGTCCTTTTGATTTGCATGCATAAAGCACTGAGAGTGGAGATTTAGAAGATGAGCATATCTGGTAGTGGAATTATGATTGGGTGGAGTCGGGCATAGCATTTGAGGAACTTGAAAGCATGTTCTTATTCTATGAGGGTCTGCTTATTTTGACTCGCCTTGCCAAGTAAAATTGCCATGCTACTTGTTTGTTTGGGAAGTGTAAGAAAGATGATCTTTGAAGTGTTGAATTCCTATAAAACTTGCCATGCCTCTCATTTTGCATTCTTTGCATCCTTTTTGTTTGAAAGAGTGAATGTTAGTGTTTAGTGTTTTGCCCAGGAGTGCAAAATTCCAAGTGTGGGGGAATTTGATAGAGCACATATTTTCATATTATTTAGCCCTCATATTTAGTCTTTTTGCACATTAGTTGTGTCATTTTATTCATCTTGATTTTATTTCATTTTATTTTATAAGAATTGGGCTTCACACTATTTTACTTTATTTTTCCAGGTTTAGGGCTATGGGAGCATGAGATGGGGCATGAGACGTCTTGATGGCAATGAGATATCTTGGAAATTGGAGATAGAGAAGTAAGGGCAATTTTAGCAGATTTAACTCCTGCACTTCCTTCAGTATTTTGGCCAAGATAAAATTCCAGAATGAAGATGATGTCTTCAGAGATACTGTATAGGACTTCTTGGGATTTCTGGAATGGTATGGTTTGTCCAAATCCGAGTTCGTTTGGGCCTTCAAACAGCACTTCAAAGTCGGGGCTAGGAAGTTGGGTCAAATTAGGAAAGCTGCACAGATGCTGATTCTTTAAAAGGACATATCTTGGGCGTCCGATATCCAAATCAAGTGATTCAAAATCCCAAATTCATATAATCTTCCTGATTTACAATTCTTATGAAGAGGCCAAAGCCCATAACGCACGTTAACCTATCCAAAATCGGCTGTGAAGTTGCAGTAACCTAGGGTTTCCTCCTTAAGCTCTACTTAAGCACCTTAAGAGGCCATTAAAAAAGGGGTATTCTTTTGAAGGGCGTGAACAGTAGCCAACTTTCCTTCTCTCCATTATTCTTGTCAAGATGGAAGGCTAAGGATTCTGTAATCAGTTGCAATACCATCCTTGTTCCTGGTTTGAGTCTTTGGTTTTAATGGAAATCTATTTTTTTAGTTTTAACTTTATTGTTCTCTTGTTTTTGTTCTCTCTTAAATCTGTGTATGTGTTAATACCGGTTGGATGAATGCATGCATTGTCTTTGTTTGAGAATCCAAGGTTTTTGTGCTTGGTTGAGGCTTTAACTGGAAGCAAGAACAACCTGTTTGGATGGTATTTCAATTAGTCTCGAATCTGTGCAATAAGGGGAATCAAAACTGATAGATTGAACTAAGAGGTTTTTGAAATTTGTTTATTGGTTTTCTTTCCAATCTTTGGCGGTTGTTAAAGGATTTTTCTGATTTTCGATTTGAGGATTAAAACTAAACAAATTGTTTATTGAGAAGCCGATAAAAACTGGGATAGAAGGTTGGTTTGCAATTGATTGCATCTCGATTTATTGTGTTCTTGCTTATTTTGTTTTCTGTTTTTCATCAAAAACTTTCCCCCCCATTTAGCCTTGTTTTGACAGATCCGTTTGAGGTTCGTTGGGAGATGACTTTGGGTTGCACCCCTATTGCAAATCCGAATCATCATTCATCTAATCTATCGGTGTTCGACAGCCCCGATCAAACCCCCTTAATTTTTCATAATTTCACTTAAGGAAATATTAATTGCATTTGGGAAATTCTAATAATTATACTTGGACCCTCCCAGTATTTTAATTAATTTCCCACAAGCCACTAAAACATTAATTCTCCAAAATTAATAATTGACTTTTACTTGATAAAGCCAATTTCGTCCCTGCGCCTGCACGGGACCTTAATTTGATCCGAAAACACTTAAGGGTTGCCTTACTTAGAAAACCGAACCACCCCTAGGGTCCCCTCAGCTTCCAGGAGGTCCCTTGCAACCATTCGGTATTGGCACCCATTCAGGCTTATACAGAATTTATTCTGAAAATTATTTTCGGTCGGACCGCTTACAGCGTCATTAATCTCATCTCGAGACGCTCATCAATCTCTTGCCCTCTTCCCTGGACATCCAAGTCCCGAGGCACTCCCAGCCGCCAATTCAGAAATTTTATTAATTAATTTCTCGATATTGACCCTTGGGCTTCCCGGTCCACCCAAGGTCCCGACCAAATAATCCAAATTTATTTATTTTTAATACCATGTAATACCGTGTATTACATTCCACCCTCCTTAAAGAATTTCGTCCTTGAAATTCACTTTGCCTTAATCTCCTGCCCAAGATAGATACATTCTCGGGCTACATGGAAAACTCCCATGCTCGAGAATCTCATAGTCTAATCATTTCTCAGCCTTTATCTCGGGTTATTCCCACCTCAAGATTTCACTTAGGCCTTTGATCCTCCGCCTCTCGAGGACAATCGAATACCGCCTTGGCCTCCAGCCAAATCGCACCATTAGTCACTGGTCACGCTTACTACAATGGCATCCATCTCCTGATGGATTTCCTTTGCCTCGAAGCATCTCTTTGCAGTCCACTTCCCATTTTCCCATCGATCAAACAACTCTCACCAACATTGCATCACTGATCAGTCTACCACGATTTTTACGCCGATCACACACTACAACGTTTCCCACTGCCAATCACACATGGCCACGATTTTTACGCTGGTCCAACCAGCAACGTTTTAGCACTGACCATTCGCCGCAATGTTACTTCTAGTGTCCACAAGACATTCTGACACCCATTTCACCACGGTATACCGCCATTTATCACACACATGCATAGCTTGAGCTAATCCTCATGGCAATCTCTCATTACCGATCAACTTATCACGCTAGCACTACATGAGAAGCACCCATTTGGCCCACCCTGCCAATTTCGACCATTTCATACATGGTCTACTACCTTGTCCAGCCGACCCTCATTTATCGATACGATTATGCAAAATCGATATACCTAACACCATGTCAGGTAATTACACATTTCAACCATACGTGCATTACCCGAGTCCAACTCGAGCTTAACGATGCACGCACCATTATCATCTTATCTTGAGCTTAACCATGCTCGAGCCACAACCTTCTCCCAACCAGGAGCTCTTCGCATAAGCACACAGAGATACTTTGGCCCTTCTTACTAGCTGATATCACATGCTAGTAGGGGTCTCATACCCATACCAGGGAACTTTTTACTGAGCAACCCCTTTCAGATCTTCACCTCATTTCGGCCTTCACAATCATGCCCTATGCTAGGCCTTACCTTAGCTATTAAACTCTACCGCGATTCAAGGATCCTACCATTGCGCTTAAGGTCGCAGAACCATTAATCAGCCCTTGTCATCACCCACGGTGCATGGCATAAGTGATTGGCTTATTACCATATGCACAATCACTTATGCATCGTACCTGTAGGATGACTCGTGCCTTTGGTCCGCACCACAACAAGCTAACTTGGTTACACCCCTACTCTTGTAGCGGTCTTCTAGCCAAATTTACTCGCCTAGCTTCAACTTCATTGGGACTTTGTAAATCTCACCATGTCTCAACAGAGCCTCTTATCCTAAAGACACGAAACTTTTAGCCTTCCTTAAATCAGGTTCAATCTCATATCGCAATAGACACTTGATTTAAACCATGCTTAGTGGTTCCCTTTGTCCTCCTCGGCAAGGACAACACCACAACAGCAACGAATTTCTCCCCCATAGTCGTTGCATCTCAAATTTAACAGGCACCAGCCTTCATGGCCATTCACACTCAACTTCGAGGTCCTACCATGCACCATGGTTACCTTTGACCTTCCTGACAACATCTTCTCCCTGACAGCGACGATGACAACACCATGTCATCTTAACAGACTCGCTGCTCCATGAATCTCACTGGTCATCGCAACCAGCACGACCCCACTCTTAGATCACCTTTCTCATATCACTTTCTATACTTATAGCCGCTAGCTAGTTCCCTGAGAGACTCTGGCTTCTCCTAGATTTCTTATAGACTTGCTACAGCCAGCTCACACCACTCAGTGAGCGACCACATGGCTCTAACACCACAACAGCTTCACTAATTGATTTCTTTTCACAACCATTAACCTTAGACACGAGGTTAACTCTCATCAATTGCCCACACTCCAAGGCATCCCTCTAGCTGCATCACTCACAGCTATTAGGTGATTTCATCACCTAAACATCATTCCTGGGAACCAATCTCGTCCCCTAAGCTCTTCCTTCAAGCTCTCGTCACCCATTGGCGACATCTTAAATTCGCCTTCACCTTCCATCTAATCAACTCGATTAGCTTTAACCGAATCGCCTTGCTCATAACTCACACAACCTTCCTCCAGGCACTGCACTTACAATCATCAACTATGACGTCGATTTAAACTCCACCCACTGGAAATCACCCCTGCCACTCTTGTGGAATTCACATTTCCTCTCAATGCCATATGACTCATCTTCCTACTCAGGCACTTGTCATTTCGCTAGCTTTTCCCTAGTGATCTATCCTATTAGAGTGGTAGTACTTTAGGAGGTCTATCTAGTGTTGTGGCCCCATGCCCAACTTTTCTTGGGAGAACATCTCAAGTTCTACCTAGGCCACATTTCAACATTACCATCTATAACTCCCGCTACGGAGTAGCATTCCTTCAAGCGGCACAACTTTGCCTTGACCAACCATCTTTTATCACCTTGGATCTCTTTCTCAAAATTCGCCTGGTCTAACCACTAGGACCCGCTGAATCTTTTTGTACACGGTCAATCAATAAGGCTTTTCATCACAGTCCTTGAGCCTCACGCTCCTATCATTGCCATCAGGTGCTACCACCTGGCAACTGATCCTGTGTCATCAACCAAAAATCCATCTAGTGCTACATGAGGATACTTCCTCATTTTCGCATCGACACATCAGGACTAACTTTAGACTGTGCAATCACGAGCCTTCATGGAAAATAGGAAAATGGTGGATATTGAATTATTTGAGAAAATAATTGTGTTTTCCCTAAATTGGTGAATAAATGTGGAAATGCTACATGGAGGGATGAGATGAGAACTTGGAAGCCAAGGTTAGTGTTTTATTGTGACACTTGGCATTTTGTGGTTCAAGTTAAATGGGAGATTTAAATAAATGCAAAAGAAATGATAATTGGTCTTGTAAGCATTTAAAGAGAGGCATAATGGTGTTGGATTAAAATAAAAATCCAAAAGAAATGAAAATGGTCAAGCATTAATGTTTGGAAAATAGGGAGATTTTATTAAATGAGAAAGAAAGTATTATGTCTTTCACAGTGGTCTCTCATGTGATGGTGGAAAATGGTCTCATTTAATTAAATGAGAAAGAATTTATTTATGTCTCTTAAGTGTGATGGTTATGAAAATAGTCTCATAATTTAAATGAGAAAGAAATGAAAATTCAAAGGATGAGATTAATTCTTGAATTGGGGAAGTGATCCAAGGGCTATCATTAAATCTTAGAAGTTGGAATGGATTGCCAAATGGGTGGAGAGATTTTAAAGAGAGATGAATGGAAGGTGGAGATTTAATCTCCAAAATAAATCCAAGGCTAGGATTAAAACCTAGCAAAGCACTTGGATTGTGCTTCCTTTGGATGGCTAAGATTTTGTCTTGTAAAGTGAGAAAAGATCCAATGGTGGATTTTAAGCAAGACTTAATGCCATGGATTGTGTTAGTTTGGAGGGTGAGGATTTATTCTCACCAAATAAATCCAATGGCTAGGATCCATTCTTGAAAATGGGAAAAAGGTAGTATAAAATGGCAAGTGTGGAAGACTTGTCTCCCTTTGGCCATTTGTGGAAAGAATGAAAGAAAGAAGAGATGAAGAAGAAAGGGAGGAATGGAGAAGAAATGAAGATCAAATCAAGGTAAGTTATATCTTCTTCTTCTCTTTATTTAGTGTTCTTGTATACAAAGAAAGTGAGTTCTTGTTTGAATGCCATCTTAGATGGGAGAAAATGAAGATGGAAGCTCTCTTGAAATAGAGATTTAAATATTCAAGAAGAGGTAAGGGATGGCCCCATGGGAGGGTGGCCTTACAATGGGTTGTAAATATGTTTCATAAATGTATATGTTGCATTTGACATGTTCTTTTATGTTCATGAGACTTATGGCCATAGGTTAGTTTGAGAACATGGTTGAAATGGTGGGTTGATGCCTCTAACCTTGGAGGATTGTGAGGGTAAAGAAACCTAGCCACACTTGCATGCATTTGGCATCATATAAACTTGTTGTGTTCATATTTATTTTGCATTGCACCCTTATTGAGCTTAATAGCTCATGAGGTTTTTACCCTCACATATAGGTTGTGGAAGCATGGGAAGAATCAAGGCAAAGGTGGAATGGCATGTGGAGGAATGAAAATGATGATTCAAGTGCATTGTATGGCTTAGGGAAGCCTAACTTGTTATGTTTAATTTATGAGATTTAATTTCATTTGTTTGATAATGGCTTGTTAAAGCCCAAGAGCATGTGTGTATTTTATATTTTGGGAATGTATGTTTCCATTTAGAAATGAGGTATTGGATTATGGCCTATGGCATGTTGAAGCCTAAGCTTTGGTGAAGTTTTATTTTGATATGTTATGGAAGCATCAAGAGTTTGGTTTAAGCCTTAATTTTGGAGAAAAAGAGGCTAAAATTTATGGAAAGTGAAGTGTTTTATTTAATTTATTTTTCTGGAAAATATGGGTTTAAAAGCCCAAAGAAAAAAAAAAGAAAAAGAAGTGAAAAGGCAGCAGGAGGTAGCAGCAAGCTGCTGGGCGTGCGAGGGTGCGCACTAGGGCACGCTGGTGGCGCGCGCGGGCGCGGGCAACTGCGCGAAGGCGCACGCGGTTGGGCGTGTGGCTTCGCCCGGGCTGGCGGCAGGCGCACGCAGCCCGCGCTGCTGGCACACTACGGGGCCCCGAGCGTGCCAGCGGGTCCCTTTGGCCAAATTTTTTTAAATTTTGGAATTTCTTGGAATTAATGGGAAATTCTAAATTGATTTTTGGGGCCCTAGAGGAACTTTCAAATATCGGGATTTTTCGGGCATTTTGGAGTATGATGCCGAAATTTTGGAAAATTGAAAATGATGAGTTTTTCCTCCAAATTTTGAAATCAATCAATGGATTGATTTTAATGGTGATTTTTAGAGCCCGGTAAAATTTTTTGTCAGAAAAAGAATTTAAAATAATTGAGAAAATGGTGATTGGGCGTTTGAGTGAGATTTTCTTTATAGCCAATGCGGTGTGGTTAAAGCCTAATTCTACTAGTGAATCCTGGGGTTCAGGGAAGGGAAGGACGAGCCTAGTTCCCACCCAGGGCGTTTCATTTTGAAACATGGTCCGCCCTTCACCAAAGGCCGGGCAGGTGGACAATTCGAGTGATTGTTCACGAGTAACACCCGTAAGTGGGAGCAGGGCGTTACACCAACTTCGACCATTTCATACATGGTCTTTTACCTTGACCAGTCGACCCTCACTTATCGATATGGTTATGCATAATTACGCATACTCAACATACCCAACACCATGCCAAGCTATTTTACATTTCAACCATACGTGCACTACTCAAGTCCACCTCAAGCTTGACGATGCACGTACCATTACAATCTCACCTTGAGCTTAACCATGCTCGGGCCACAATCTTCTCCCAACTAGGAGTTCTTCGCATAAGCACACAAAGATACTTAGGCCTTTCTCACTGGCCGATACTACTCACTAGTAGGGGTCTCATACCCATACTGGGGAACTCTTTACTGAGCAACTCCCTTCAATGCTCTACCTCATTTCATCTTTTACAATCATGTCCCATGCTAGGCCTTACCTTGGTTGTTAAACCCTACCACGAGTTAGGGATCCTACCATTGCGCTTAAGGTCACGGAACCATTATGACCCTACCCGAGATCCTTTCAAAATAATAAAAATTATTTATTTTCAACACCATGTAATACCGGGTATTACACTATGTGCTTAATTTAGTGACACATGAGAAATGTGTTCATCAGACATGGAATCTATCACCTCGAGATTTTTGAGGAAGATATCCTATGCGATCCAATAATCACTTGATAATAAATCCTTGGCCGAAGTAATATGATGATGGAATTTATTTTAGAAGGATTGTGTCATAATTAATCAAGATTGATTTTGAATTTGGTCATATGACGAGATTAAAAGATTCGACTTGTTGACCATGATCTCATATCTTGTTGGGATATAGGATGATAGAAGGACTTTATTGTATGGTAATGTAGTAAAAGGTTTACAATACCCGCTTCACAATAAATTGGGTAATCATAATATATTGCTAGATGTCACTCATGATTTACGAGAATTAATCATTGATTATTCTCGTTGTCAATTTATTTATTAACTCAGAAAATCTCACATAAAAGAAATCTCTTTCAAAGAGAAGATGGATAAATTAGTAATTTTATAATTACTAATAATAGTACATTTATTTATTGGATAAATAATAATAATTATATTGTGAATATAATTACTTAATCATTAATTAGGTTGGGCTTTTTGCTAGCACATTAGGCTTGCCCAATGGCACTATTGGATTGAGCTTGGTCCAATAGTATTAAATGTAATGGGTTTTGGAAGCCCAACCCATTGAAGGAGTACGGTTAATGGAACTCTATAAATAGCTCCATTAACCCTTCATTTCCTTCTCTTAAAACATTTTGAGTGTTGAGAAAGTTTTGAAGAATTGTGTGTGAATCCAAAAGGTAAGTTAGAAATTTTTGAGAAAAATTTCATCTACTTATCTTTCTCTTGATATTCTTAGATAGAAGTGGATTATTCATCATCCTATACTTGGAGGATTATACGACGAAAACCTAACGATGAAATAGGATTTCATCTAAAAGGTAATTTTTCGTTTATGCCTTCAATTTCTTAAATCATATTTTATGGAAAATGGGATACTTGTAAGCTAAATTTTTATTCTGCTATGCATATATATGATAAGATCTATGTAATCCCAACAGAAGGATCGCTGGTGGACATACCATGAGAGGATTTTAGTATTTGAATTGCAGGTTTCTCTAGTTTGTAATAAGCATGTGTGAGATGAGCGAATTTTGAGTTTGGAAATGGGATTTTATGAGTATTTTGTTGGAGATTAATTTTTCTTTGGAAAGTTATGCTTCCGTCTCAAGGCCTTGCAAAGCCCAAGTCTCAATTGGAACTCAAGTGCCCTCCTTTGCCTATTTTCTTACATACGTTCCTATTGTATACCCGCAGAATCTTTGTATTTTGCAGTTCTTCTAGAGATCTTTTCTCACTGTTATTGACTTCTGAGTCAAGGGGTATATGCGGGTGAGAAATCCCTGCATGCCTTCTAATCTAGTCTTTGGGTGTAGATTCATTGGGAGAACAAATTACGTAGATCCCCAGCAATTCCAAGGTGTAGAACCCCCACAGTTCAAGCCAAAGAACTCTCGTAGTTCCAAGGTGTGAAACACCTACAACTAAAGCCAAAGAACTCCTGCAGTTCCAAGGTGTGAACCTCTGCGGTTCACTAGACTATTCAGAGATACCTAAATTCCACCCCGTGAGCAGTCATTCAACAGTTGTTCATCCAGTTTTACCTGTTTTTTAGAGATCCAAATTATACTAATATACATAAATATTAATGTGTTGTCATGATGATTTTAGTACATAATATTAATATTAAATTATAATATTTTATAGAAAAAATATTATCAAAGAAAATAAAACTTTAGTTGAATCTTAATTTTAAAGTAAATTTTTTTAATTTTTTCAATAATAATATATATATTTCAAATATAATATCTCTAGTCCTTTATCTTTAACCTACCACATATTAACTTTGACAGAAAACCTAACGGCAAGTTAACTGTAGTCTATATCTTAAACAAAATGAAAGTATGATAATATTTGTAACGTCTTGCTTTTCTCGAGTGTTAGATGACTTAAGATTTTGGAAATATATATATATATATATTTTTTTTAACATAAACTCAACATAAATTGTTCCCCGACAATCTCGTTAAACCTTCTCAGCATATCAAATTTAGATTCATTAAGCTAAGATAGGTAACACCATTACAAATGTGGAAACTAGATTGAAATCTCAAATAGAATATATTGAAACCACTTTATTCATAACATGAAAACTATACCATTATTTTAACATGACATCATCAAAATATAATACATTATAAACCAAAAGTCATACTATGAACCATCCACAAATAATCGTTACTCCTCGACAATTTCTTTCCCTTTAGTGCAGCTGCCTTCACCTAGAACGTTTGAATATTCTAGGGACAAAGTCCAAAATTAGATGTTTAATCATCTAAGTGAGAGTTCAAAATATTTTCATTAATGTATGAAAAACATGAAACAAAATTGACATATCCCTAACATGTCCCAGTCTAAGAGAATCCCACATAACACTTAATTTTAACTGAGAAAAATGCAATTCCTCTAAAGGCAACACAACCACATCAACACATTGACACAACACAATCCTTGCTTAAGAGGGCAACATCAACGCCTCTCCCTGACACAACGAAAAACCATCGTTACCACTTCCCACACGGAATGGTTAACATCAATTTAGGAACCTAGGGAATCACCCAAAAATCATGTTAGGGATTACGTTCTCACTCAAAAGCATATCGGATTATGTTAACACAAATCCTACCCACAAGATGATCAACACTATCCCTAGGAATCCACGTCCACCTTCGAAACAATGCTATCGCTCGAAGGCACCTAGGGTGGTGTCCAGTCGCACCCCAGCCACTCGAGCCGATCTGATCCGAGGTGGTGTCCACTCTCAGCCTTGCCACTTGTCGATCGTTAGAGTGTCCATTCTCAGCTTTTGTCATAAATGGGCATTTTCCCTTAGCACGCTTCCCTAGTGATATCACTCAAGTGCCACACCACAAGTTGACATCCCATGCTCCATATGAATAATACAAAAACATGCCAATGCCACATATCATGACTCGATGCATCACATAAAACAACATTTCATGTACATAATTTTTTGCACAAAATTCAATGCACATGCATAAAATTTTTCGGGACAATCCTCCCTCATGAAACCAACCATCACAGGTTAAACCATTCACATGCAACATACCGTTTGCATTAAACTAAACAAATTTAAGATCAAACCACCCAAAATAAACCAAGTAAGGGTAGAACCACTCACCTCGAATGTTTTTAGAATGCTTTGATTCTCGTGCCAACCTTGATTCTTGTGCCAAATCATTCTTTTACTCAACCTCGAGTCTCAACGATCCTTAGACATTATATTTATTCGAAGGCACATAAATATCCATTTTTTTCCCCAATTTTCCATAATTCCTTCTATTTTATTCCTATTTTTTCCTCAATAATTTCAAAATAAATATCTCCACATATATTTTCCCAAACTTTTCTCCACCATAAATCATAAAATATTTTTAGAAAAATATTAAAAAAAAATTCAAAACAAAATACTTAGCCACGTGCCTTCACGCACTGATTCGTGTTTTGAGAGTAAGATTGGCGCGTGAAGCCCACGCATCGGCCATCTTCTCCGGCTCCGGTTGCCGGCGATAGCTTTGATGCTCAATCTGATTACATCCCCTCGAAGCTCTTCCTCAGTCAATCCTAGTGGTACCACTTTTGGCCCAAAAACACCACCGGAAGCCCTCCCAATGGCTGGTTATAGGTCCAGTTCCAGCGACTGTTTGCTTTTCTGGCCAACTCTCAAAAACACTCTCAAAACTTGATGAAACATCTCCAAAATCTCTAGAATTTATCCTCTTGACACAAGGATCAAAAGCCCTCTAACAAATCCTTCAAAAATGCTCCAAAATGCAGCCATTTTGATGCCCCAAAACTCGAAACCCTCGATTTCCTTTTATAGCCAAAACTCAACCTCCCTCCAGCTAATCAACGGCCAAGCTTGGCCCCCAAGCCTCAGCCTAGGCCTTGTTAGCCCTAGGCAGTTCCAACATTCCTAGAAACAGCCTCCACCGACAATGCCAATGCAACCACCAACCATTTGCAGGTTTCACACCTGTGAAAATTTATTTCATTCTCAAAAATTTAGAAAAACTACATTTTTGACCTCCCTTTGGCTATACTAGAAAATTACACTTACGCCCGAATGAACGATTTGACTGTAAATCCTTATGTTTCAACCCAAAACCACTTTAGGGTTGTTCTACTTACAAAATTAAAGTCTCTTAAAGGTTCCAATGACTTCCCGAAAGTCTCCTATGGCAATTCAATTTTTCAGCCTAAGTCACAACTATACCGAACTCTGTTGCTGATTTGATTTCTTTTGATGCCATAAATAACGTCTCAAAATACTTCTAAATACCATATCATTTTTCTTAGACATCTATGTAACACCCCGCCTTACACAGGCTTGTCACTATAAGGGAATCCCGAGAATCTTTTTTCTTTTCAAGTCTGTCACACGCGGTGCCATGGGAACAATCTTCACATGCAAATGAAACACTCGTCGCATACAATGGCCGGCGCCCGCGGTGAGAACAATCTTCACATGCAGGTGAAAATCTCGAGAACCCCAGTCTTACTCGTTTAACTAACAAGATCAATAGACTTAAAATTAAATGAGATATAATATAACACAGCGGAATCATTAACATCAAAATGTTGTGGCCTACCACGAGATTCATATAAGGTGTTCCCACATCGAAATACGTGTTACAACGTTACAAAATGACCATAGCAGTATCATACAATCGTTCGTATATATACCAAAATAAATACTAACACCTCCAAAATCGTACAACGACTATTAACTGACATCGTTGGCCCCACCGGCCATATCCTCGACCTCGCAGTAGTCCCTGGCTGGAACGTTGAATGTTTTAGGGACATAACCTAGGTTAGATGATAAAACATCTAAGTGATGGCATGAAACAGTTTACATAATGCATGACAGACATATAAGCATGGAATATACGGACAAATGACAACATGCAACATGTCTAACTTGAGAAATCTCCCTGATATACTCATCCTCCCGTGGACAATCCATTCCACACACCGTTGGGGGTTGACCTTGCCGCGACATACTTAATCCCTCGAGTGCCCTATTGTGTCACCCGTTCACCAGGGTTAACCTTATCCCATTCTCAAGAAGACCCCATCTCGTCCTATATAGACCCAACAACGACACGAACAATCGACACCCCGATGATATGAAAATCACACGCCATGCACCGACTCCTTTGTAAGAAAAACAGTTGATGCAATAAACCCGATGTTCAATATGCAAAAGATGTCTCAAACACATAAGAGAAATGCCTTCGCAAAATAACCCAAGTTTTGGAGGGTATAACCGTTCACTAGAACTGGTCCAACCACGAATATCCTAAGTTCGGGAGGGTAAAACCGCTCACCAGAACCCACTACACACACTCCAACACACATTCAAGACAAAGTAAAGCTAGAATCAAACCACTCACCTTAATTCAGAAAAGTCCGATTTTTGCATTGAGAAACGTGCCACACCTCGAAAATTGTGTAATCCTTCTTTCAACAACCTAATTGACTCCTATTTCACCATTAAGACCTTAGGAATCAATATTTCTATTTTTCCTCAAATTTCTCTATTTTTCTTTATTTTTCAAACATTTCTACCTCTCGGAAAATCATAATAAATGCCAAACACCTAGTTTTCCCAAATATTTGTACATAAACCATCCTAAAATAATTTTATAAAAATTATAAAATTAAAATCAAGAAAAAATTGGCTTTCACGCGCCCTCACGTGCTGGGGAGTGGGTGCGGCTGGGGTCCGCGCGTGCACATGCGTTGCTGCCTTTTCCGGTCTTCTTCTTCGGCCACGGTGGCTTTCCAACGATCTCCTTTGGCCAAAACAACAATGGGGCCTTGAAGATCTCGATGAGGCGACTTCAATGGACCCGATTGCAGGTCTCGGTCCGGCGGCCTTCATTTTTTCGGCCAACTCACTGAAACCCCTCCAAACGTACACGAAACTCTTTGAAACTCTCCAGAAATGATCCTTATGACTCAAAGAACAAAAGCCCTCTAATCTTTTTGCTCGATTTTAAATTTGAACTCTCTGCCATCTACCCCTTTTATACCCGATCTCGACCCAAATTTCCACCACAAATCGATTAATCTTATCCCCTTAACCCTAGATCTAGCTTCCTAACCAACTAAAAACTCCAAATCGTGAGCTAGAACCCTCAAAAAATTTGGCCAAATCGGAAATCTTTCCTCCATTATTTCCGATCACATCAAAGCTATTTCCGGCCAATGGCAACCACAAACCACCTCATCATCACCTGGAGACCTCCCTACCCCTTCCAGGCGACCTTCCCGACGCCTCCAGGTGGCTGCCCGGCGGCCACAGTGCTGCCGGTCGGTTTCCCACTTGAATTTAGCCCCCCAAGCAACTTTTAATTTCATTTTCTCCCAATTCTAGATACCCCCAAATTATCTAACACTTCCACTACTGCCCTTAAGTTCCATATTTTCATTTCCCTTAGAAACTTCTAAAGAATCCTCCATTTCGACCTCTCTCAGGTAGTTTACAAAATCTGCACTTTTTCCCGAATGCTCCTAATCGCATGTTTTTGACTTCAAACTTTTGCAAATCTCTTGATTTTGTCGAATATTTCTTAATTGGACAATTTTACCCTCATTGGCTTGCTTGAAATAGTCCCTCACCTTTCGTTTACATTTTGAATATTACATGTAGTCCCGAAACTATAATAAATACCATTTTGACCCCATAAATTTCAAAAATACTCTTAATATTAAACATTGGGTATTACAATCTAGGCTCCAAAACACTCCATTCAGTTGATTCGGTCATTCAAAATTATAAAAATTACACTATTACCCCCAAATCTTTTAAAAATTTCTATTACGACCCGAATATAAATTTCCCTTAAGACCTCTAGAATTTCTCAAGTGTTACAATATTATTGATGAAAAAAAGTGAATTAATGAAAGCATGATATTATTACTAACAGTATATTGATTGTAATCCATCTTAAACAAAATGGAAGTGTGATATTATTGTCTCTCTCTCTCATGATTTGGACCTATTTCTTAGATGCCTCTTATCACTTATTTCTTTTCAAATTAGTTTTTTGTTGTTAGGATATAATAATTAAATTTGTTTGTCTCAGGAAACAACTCGATAAAGACTGGTGAGAAAATATGGAAAGCAAAATGAATTCCTTAGGGTCTTTGGATGCCTGATAGGCAGATGGGTCTTTGGGAGAGTAAGGTCCCAAAGACTAGGTCTTTGGCTGGGATAGTTTTCGAGTGGCTTGGCTCCATGAGAGTTAAGGAGTCTTCGAGTGGTGTTATTGATCTACTATCTCCGAATGGGTGTTCAAGGTCTTTGAGATGTCTAGGGCACAAGAACAATTAGAAGGTAAGTGGCGAACTCTCTAGCGCAGGCTCTTCGATGCCAAAGTCAGATGAACTCATGATGTAGAAGGTAGTATGAGGATGGATTATGTATGTGAGTCTTCAAGTGTGTGTCTTCGGATGGGTTGGGGTCTAAATGTAACGACTCGTTAGAGGGTTTAGAATTTATTTAGAAATTATTTAATTTTTGGTCAAGAGAATTTGTCAATTAATTATTTAATGTGGCAATTTAGATATTTTTAAAAGAGAAGGATAACATTTAATGGTATTTAATTATTTAAAAATTAAATGAAAGGGCATGAAAGTAATTATAGAGTTTAAATAATAATTTATTTTAATAGAAATTATTTATTTATATGATATTAAGTATTTAAAGGAGATTGAGAATCCATGTGTGATAAGGATTAAGTGGAAATTATCCCTATTAATTAAGAATATGGTCTCCAAGTTATAGTAGGAGAAGGAGATGGGCTTCTAGGGCTTCTTATGTGTATATATAAGTCTCATAAGCCTTAGCTTTCTCCATGTCGTGAAGAACAGAGAGCCAAGAAGAGGTAGCAGTGCTTTGGCATAGGAGATTCTTATTGAATCATTTGAGTCGATTAGAATTATCAAGGCAAGTATTTTCCTTGTAATCCATTTTATTACAGGTTTATGTTAGTTCATCCTTCGATTTTCAAGATTTGAGTTTGATCGTCAGTTGTATTAGTTAGCAGAGAAGCGCGCGCGCACACACACACACACATATATATATATTTAGATCAGCATATAGTGAGTTCACGAATGAGATATACACGATTTCATATAGCGATTCAATCAAATATTATCTTTGAATCATTCTTGATGTTGTTTCTTGACAATTAGGATTTGTTTTCCCAAGATTTTATTCAGAATGATGTAGTTTTGTTAAGTTTTGTTCAAGAGCAGAGTCCCTGTTAGTGTTCATATTAATCAAATTTAATTGCAGATATCCGGATGAGTCTTCCCATATCCGAATGAGTTAATCTATGTATGTGAATGACATCCGGATGGGGTATTGCTTATCCGGATGAGTGAAAAAAATTTATGTGAGAGATATCCGGATGGCCTTATTCGTATCTTGATGTCCTTTGGTTGATATCCGGATGCTTTGATCTGCATCCGGATGAGTTCAGTGATTTTTTGAGAATGATATCCGAATACTTTGTGTTGCATCTAGATGTGTTTATTATTATTGAGAGTAATATTTGGATACATCGAGTCATATACAGATGTGTCCAGTGATTAGCGGTTAATTTTATAAAATTTTGTTATAATTATAAACCATGTTTTGATTTTAAATTGGTTTAATTGAATAGTATCTGTAATATATATATAATATCTATAATATATAATACATATATATAATATAGAATATAACACATATTACATTTGAATGCACCATGCGTAACATACATATATATTCAAATTATATAATACATTCTAATATATAATACATATATATAATATATAATATAATCCATATTACATTTGAATGCACCATGCGTAACATACGTATATATTCAAATTATATAATACATTCTAATATGTAACATTATATTTGCGTGCGTGCAGCTTGGAGCCGCACGACCATTTAATTCCAGCCGTTGATTGCAAATTGAGGCAGCCCAACAATTAAATTGGAAGTAAAGTCCAGCATCCCATGTGGCCCAAAAGAAATCTGAAATCCCAGCAAATGAAAGCCCAGCCACATGTTTAATTGGAAAGCCCAAATTGAGCCCAGCTCGTGGAAGCAATAGACGCACAACAGCAGAATGCGGTCCCTTCAATGTAATTAAATCCAAAGAGACGGGAGCCCTGGAGAGCAGCTTCCGTGATATATATATACATACAAGCCGCACAGTGAGAACCCTAAGCCGCCATCGGCCATTTTCATTCCAGAATAAGGGGGAATAAACGCACAGCAAAGGAGAGGAGCTCTCTGCCACAGCGCACAGCAGGAACTCTCGTTTCTTTTTCTTTACTGTTGACGCTTTGTTTTTTTATTTCACGCACAACGCTTTTAATTTTTATCCTTCCATTTGATTTCTGTTAAATTTCTAGCACTGTTTTTCTTTTAATTTTTGTTATTATGTTTTGTTCTGTGTTTAATTTCTTCTTTCTTCTGTCATTCGGTGTTATTTCAATTCAAGAACTTCAATTCTGTTTAATTTTCAGTATTTAGACTCACTAGTTTATTCTATTAATTTAATTTCTGTCTACTTTAATTCTGCAAAATTTCAATTATGTCTTTTAATTTTTTCAAATTAGTTTTAGCACTTTAATTTCTGCTATTTAATTTCAATAATTTATCCATTTAAATTCTGTTATTTAATTTATGTCAATTAGTTTTTAAAAGAAGATGTATGGCTAATAAATTCTCGAGCCAAGACAAAGACAGTGTCCGATACCAAAATTTCTCGAGTTAGCTGAACTTCATTGAAAGTTGAGACGTTTAAATTAATTTTTAGATTTTTGCAAAAAACATTTGAGTTTGGATTGAGATATATGCCTAATTCGAAACCCTCATGCCATGTATATGGGTTGCCCAACTTGAAAATATCATCATTAATTCCCAAGCTTAAGTGTATTATATACATTTTGATTTATGGTGGTTGCTTAAGTTAGAGTCGGCATGCCATGTATGTTGGTTATTAAAATTAGAACCATCATCATCCCGGAACGTAATCAATAACAAATATCTTAAAATTAATTTAACCCAATGATACCATCTTTTGTGAGTCTTGAAAAATATTTGGATTGACATTGAAATTGTCTTGACCCAAGACATTTTGTTTTCAATCGCACATTCAATTTTCTTTTCTTTTCTAAAATTAGTTGAATTGGTTTGACAAATCTATTCAACACATAAATTTTCACTGCTTTTATTTTCGTCTTAATGAAGATCTCCCAGTGAATCGACCCGGACTCCCATCCAGTAAATAAATTTGTGCTATAATGCACACTCGTGCACTGGCGAGTACAAACGTTCTGTGCTTGCATGTTTGATTTCTTTCTTTATTTGTTTGTGTGTTTGTTTAATTAATTGCACAGAGTTAAGCATAGTTATCCACCCATTGTTGTGTGTGATATCCAGATGTCTCCCTCATGCATTCGGATGGATCAAGTTGATATCCGGATGCTTTGTTTTATATCTAGATGTCTCTCTCAAAAGTTGAATTTCATATTCGAATAGTTTCCTGATATATCTGAATGCCTTGTGAGATATCTAGATGTTCAGAATCATATTCGGATGTCCTAGTTTATATCCGAATATATCCCAGCATATCCGAATAGATTTTTATTTGAGCGTCAGTGTATTCTGATGAGCCTTTTACATATCCAGATGTCTTTCATCATATCCAGATATCCTTCCTAATATCGAATGGCTTTTCCAAAAATTCAATTGAACGTTCAGTGAAGTTTAATTCAAGATTTTATTTTAATATTCAATACTCCTAAATATTGAATTCTCATGCCAAATACAATATATTTAACATGCCTATACCATAATTCATAGAATGTTTGTATTCCAATATATTGAAAATCAGATTACATGTTTAGTATTTATTATGACATAATCAACATTATTTTGTGAGATTATGTGCATACATCTTGGAATGAGCATTGAGCATGACTTTCTATGGAGCACTACATATCGTGTGCTAGCATATATGTGAGCATTGCATTATGCGCGCTAGGCAGATAGTCCGCAGGGATCCCACCAGTTTTAGTTTCAGTTTATGTATTGCTCACCTAGTGATGACCAGGGGTATATTGCCCACAATATATGTTTACAGTTTTTATGCATGCAAGATTCAGATCAATTAGGTATGTATTATCAGACTATGTGGTCCTATGAGCCAAAGTTGCATACCTACATTTGGTTTATAGTTTATGTGCATTACATTTTTGTGAATGCAAACAGACAGTGATTATACTCAGTATAACTTCAGTAAGTAATTTATCAGTATTGATATTTTTCGATTCAGTTTCAGTTATTCATTTTAAGTTATTACTTGTAACGACTCGCTCCTACTTATGGGCACTACCGATGAATAATCAATTGGATTACTCACACAACAAACCAACAACTGAAAGGTAGGACTATGTTTCAACAGGAAATGCCTTAAGTGCGAATTAGGCTTCGTCTTTCCCTTTGCTCCACTCGAGGAATCGGTCCCAAACACCGACAAGAAAACACGACGGACCGGGACCTAAAACCTGAGTGAGCTTCACCTTTCTTCAGCTAGCCTCACGACAAGCCCAAAGGTGACCCAGACACAAACCTACCACATCAACATCCACTGAGTACTGGGGATTTATGAGAACATACCTTTTCGATCTTTACCCGATCCGAACTTGGCTCCAACAACTAAAGCCATATTCATCAAGCACTCAATAACATTTACATTCACATACAAGGGTATATATACATACCACCACATGAATACATACAATAGATAATACAATACACAAGCTCGGGCAACACCGCTAGTTGCCACAACAGCCTACCAGCTCCACCCATGCTTGCATCTAGACTTGCATCATCTACAACATGAGGTAAAACCTCATGAGTCATAAAGACTCGGTAAGGGTGCAATGCATAAGTAAATGAAGCATGTGAGAGGATGTCATGCAAAATGCAATGAAAATGGGTAGTCTTCCATGCCCTCATAACCTCCATAGGTTAAGGCATCAACCAACCCTTCTCGTCACTAGTCCTCCATATGGCCATAGGTACACTAGAACACATATCATGCAAATGTTTACCACTATATGCAACTCATAATGAAGCACCTACAAATGCAAGGAAGATCCCCACCACTTGGGTCATCCCTTACTTGGCTCAAAGCTTTATTTCTGCCTCGGCACGCACTCCAACCTGAGTGTCGAACTCTTCTAGGACCACCACCTCCTTGGTCGACCCTAGACGCAACCACACGAAATTGAGCTCCATTAACATTAGACATTACACTAGGGCCTATGTTTTTTCCATTCAACGCAAAAAACCACTCGTCGATTATTTCCAAACAACCCCAACCGAGGGTCTAATCCAACCAACAATTCACATTACATCATCTCCACAACATCCCAATAACATACAAATACTTGAAAAGAAATTTAATAAATTTACCTCAGTCATCTAGAGAAAAAAATTCAAAAAAACGCTCATACCAGCGTTGCTTCCCGAGTTGCCACTTGTGCCCAAAATCCCATTTTTGAGCCTCCAGCACGCTCCTCGAGCCTCAATTTAATTTTCAGAATTTTCTGGAATTTCTTAGCTATTTTTGCCATTTTTCTCCTTATTTTTTTATTTCTTTTTCTTTTTTTCCCCTTCTTCTCCTTCCTTTCTTCTCTTCTTCTTCCTGTGCATTTCTTCTTTTGTTCTTCATCTCGCATGGCCACTGGCCGTGCATGCTGTCGCAGGTCCGCTCGCCTCTGTTGGCCACTCCTCGCTGCAACATGATCGCTGGCCACCGTCACCTTAGGCGCGAGCCACCGTAGCCCGTGCGCACAGCCCTCCGGTGCTGCCTTCACCTTGCTGTAACTGCCGCGACTAGCCGCTGCTTCAGTTGATGCCGGCCACCGCCTCAGCTGCTTGGTTGCCTCGCCTGCTGCGGTCGCTCCGCCAACCACCATCACCAGCCTCTGCTTCAACTTCCATCATCTCCGCTTTCAACCAATGCAACCGGTCATGGCCGTCGCTGACCACTGCTGCTTCCATCTCTGCAACCGACCTCCGCCTCTCTTCCTCGATCTCACTTCTCTCCCTCACAATTTCTCGGCCCAACTCTACCTCCCACGAGCTCTCTCTCTCTCTCACTCTGCTCCTCTCGGCCATTTCAAATTGCAGAGACATACACTAGGAAGCTTCCTTGAAGCTTCCTCACACACACACACACGCACGCGTATATATATATATATATACAATTTACATATAAAACCCCATTAATTCTCATTAATTGCACTTGAGAACCTCTTAATTCCACTTAGGAATTTTGATAATATCACTTGGGCCCTCCAAGACCTAATTTAATTTCCATCAAGTCACAAAATATCTTGATTCCCAATATTAATAACTGATATTTACTCGAGAATGACGATTTCGTCTCTACGACTGCACGAGCCTTTCATTCCACCCAAAAAAACTTTAGGGTTGCCTTACTCGCAAAATCGGACTATCCCTAGGGTCCCATCAACTTCCTGAAAGTCCCCTATGACCATTCGATACTAGCACCCATTTGAGCTTATACAAACATATTCCAAAAATTATTCCCAGTTGAATTGCTTCTAGCGTCATTAACCTCACCTCGAAACACTCACCAATCTCATGCCCTCTTCCCTGGACATCCAAGTCTCGAGACATTCTCTGCCATCGATTTGATAATTTTTATTAATTAATTTCTCAAAATAGACCTTTAGGCTTCCCGGACCACTCGAGGTCCTTTCAAAATCACTAAAAATTATTTATTTTCCAATACCATGTAATACGGGGTGTTACATTACTTGCTGAGCTTTGTAGCTCACCTTGTACTTTTCACCATTCCAGGTCCTAACGGGGGAGTACCAGATGTGGGGCCTAGCAGCAGTGGTCAGTAGTGTGTGTACGTGGAGCCGCTCAAGATCAAAGATGTCTGGGAGTCTATTGCGTTTTATAATGTTTTGTCAGTTTAAGATTATTTTATATTTCAATTGAGGGATTGTCCCTTAGACAGAGTTTATGATTTTCAGTTTATGTTGACTCATGGTTTTTATTTCAATTTGATTGAGATGTTCAATTATGGTATCAGATTTCAGTTTATCAGAGAGTTTTATTTTATTTTATCTATTTTCACCGTAACACCTTTTCTCGAGCAATTCTAGGAGAGAGGGTGTTACACTAAAGACTTGAGTTTGGGTCTTCAGGTAGTAGATTTGGATCTTGAGGGTACGAATCTAGGGGGTATTTATAGGCTTTAAGGCTATGGATGAGTCCAGAGGGCTTGAAGGTATCTTGAAGGTTCGAGTGCCTCGAAGAATATTTTTTGGAAGGGGACTCCCCCGAAGACTCTTTGGGTCTACGGGATTCAAGGAATTCCCTGAAGACTATTTGGGATTTAGGGAATTCCCCAAAGACTTATTGGGTCATTGGGGTTACTTATTTGATTGACTCATCCGAAGACTCTTTGGTTCTTTGGGGTCATCGAATGAGTTTGCTCGGAAGACACTTTAGAGGCTTCTGGGTCTTCAAATTTCTTTGATGATTAAGAGTATGATTGGATAAGGCTTGCTTGGTTATCCCACGACAATGGCTCCCTACTCTTACCTTTTGTTTCAAGGTGAAAGGAAAAGTATGATTTCTCCAGGTGTTGAGTTTCCTGAAGATAGTATGCAGATTGGATAGGTTTAAAGGAAAAATTTTGCACAAGTTAGGTCATCGGGAGATAGGTCATCAAAAGACATCTCCGGATAACTACGTGTAATCATTACATGACGGTTCATCTTTCGAAGAGATGACTATAAATAGTGGTGGCTCCATGTGGGTCACATCTTCTACCTTAACTTACCTAAAGACTCTAAAGCATCTAGAGCACCCGAAGACTCTTTCGACTCACCTAAAAACCATAATAACCTTGAGGATTCTTTCAAAGACTTTTCCCAAGAAGACTTTAAGACTCTTTCAAAGACTACACTTTTGAGGAGTATACTGAAGGTAAAATGGATTCTTCTAAACCAATTCCCATATTGCGAGAGGATACATCTGGGGTGCTTAGGATCATCATTTCTCCTAGATTGTAACAGTTAGTTTTAAGGAGTAGGGACATTAGTGGCTTTGTAAGGGCCTTTATTATTCCGATTTCATAACTACCAAGGAAACTAAACAAAAATGAGTTTATAGCCACCGTTGAAAGGGCTGAGGTGGAGATCCATAGTTTGAGGGAAGGACTGAGACTACCGTTGCACCCATTTGGGATGCAAGTTTTAATGGAGGAGATACTAACACTAGCCTAGCTGTACCCAAATAGATGGATAATATTAGTAGGATTTTTTATCCTCTACAAAGAGCGAGGGGTAAAGCCCACGACTGCTCTATTCAGGTGCTTCTACTGCGTTCGGACCACACGGAGGGAGAAGAAGTTCATGGCGCTACAAAAAATAATCAATAAAGTAAAGCTCTTCAAAAGCACGCCACAAAAGGTGGATGGCTTTGAGACTAAATGGCTAGTTGTTCGGCTATTGCTAAGTTGGAAGGCACCACAATTTTGGCTCACAACAATGTTGTATTATATTTTTTGATTAATGAGAAAATGTGTTTGATGAAAAATCATGTATTAGAATGAAAAATCTTTTATGTTAATCTCATATTTCGAAATAAGCTTTCTATATTTCGAAACATGCATGAAAGGTTTTGGCGTGAATATTCAAATGCTTGAAAAATCTAAAGTTCATGCATCATGTTTCGAAACCTATGTTCTATGTTTTGAAACATTGTTAAACCATGTTTCTCTACTTGTTTCAAAATTCCATTAAATAGGTTTCAAATGTTTTTCTAAGTGTGCATGCTATATTTTGAAACTTCTATGAGATTTAAGCATATGTTTCAAAAACTACATGGTATATTTCTAAACCTCTAACATTTTTGTCAGCAGAACATTTAAAAATCGAGATGCTTTTGCTTTACATTTTTATTTTTATCTAAAAGCTTCTCAAATCATTTTTTTTTAAAGTTAATCTCCATACTCTTTGAATTCAAATTCAAATTTGAAGTGGAGAATATTTTTAAATCATAGTGGGCATAAGACCTTGTCTCCCACTTAATGTTGTCTCTAAGTGTAAGTCCAGCTGTATAAGTTGGATGTTTCGAAACATGTGATGTATGTTTCAAAATCTTAGTGTAAAATTGTGTTGTTTCGAAACCAATAAGCTACCAATAAGCTATGTTTCGAAACATGCTTTTAAATCTTGTCTCTAACAACTATAAACAATCAAATTTCTATCTCTTGATATAAATAGTAGGTACGTGAAGACAAGAAGAAGATAGACAAGCACATATAAGAGATCATACACACAAGAGACACAAGATACACATACAAGCACAAGTGATCAAAAGCATTTTAGTGAGCTCTAAAAGAAGATCCATATATACATTCGTTGTGTTATAAATGTGCAAAGGAGAAGCCAGTTGAAAACTAGAAGTTTCATATCGTTTAGCTCTCCTCACCTCAATTTGATTTAAGAGGTTTGTGCAGCCATTGGTAAGATATTTCATTGCTATCAAATTCCACTACAAAAAATTAACGTTTTAGCGACAGATTTAGTGACGGGCACCTTTTCATCACTAAAAAGGGCGTCGCTGAAATTTAGTGATGGGTTAGTGACAGGACTTTTTTAGCGACAAAATCAGTGATGGGGGTTGTACCCATCGCTAATCAGCAACAAAATTAGTGACGGGGACGGGATTGATCCCGTTGCTAAATTTTAATTTTGTATTTAATTTTTCTTTATTTTTTAGAGACAGAGCCAACCTTATCGCTAAATTTGAATTTTTTTATTTATTTATTTTTTTATTTTTTAGCAATGGGGCCAACCCCGTTGCTAAATTTTAATTAATTAATTAATTAATTATTTTTATTTTTTAGCTACGGGATTTTCGTCTCTAAATTTAATGACGGGTTTTTCATCGCTAATTCTGTAGATAAATTAAAAAAATATTTAAAAAAATTAGCGACAAAAATTTCGTCGCTATCCATCGCTAATTAGCGACGGAATAATTCCGTCATTAAATTTCGTCGCTAAAAAATATTTTTCTTGTAGTGTTCATTGGGCTGTAAAGATAAAACTTTATTTATCTCGTTGATTGTTGTAAAAGCTTTGAGTTGAACCTTAAATCTCAATGTGTAAGAGGTTTAGTTGAGACTCAAAACTTAGTGTGTTAAGGTTTTAGTTGAGCCATAAAACTCATTCTGTAAAAGGTTTTCGGATTAACCGTGGTAAAACCCTTGTGGTGGTCACTAGTGAAAGTGATTGGATTTGAAAATCTTTCAAGTGGGAAGACTTGAAGATAGTGGAATAGGTGGGGTGCTGAACCACTATAAATCTCTTGTATACTCAACTTATTAGTTTGTTTGCTTATTGCTCATTGCTCAAGCTTTTAAAAGAATCATTTTTCAAAAGCAAATACAAATTTTCTTTTGAAGCATAAGTATATATATATAAACATATCTTTGATATTAGGCATCTTTGGCACACTCCTAAAGAAATTATCTTTGCCAAAATCATTACTTTGAAATACTAATTAAAAGTTTCAAAATAACCTAAAAGATAAAGGTATATTTTGAAACATATATAGTAGGTTTCAAAACTTGCTCAATAGAAAGGTTTATTTTGAAACATACATCCTTATATTTCGAAACATAGTGTTCTACTATCAATCAATGCTTAAAAGAAAAAAAAATTATATGAACCCCAATTCACCTCTCATCTTGAGATATATTTACCATCATTCGAACTAATAATTGGTATTAGAGCAAGGTCTCTAAGTGTTTTGTAGGTTTAAGCACCCAAGAGAAAATATCCAAATGGCATTCAACACTAACTTCAAGTTGGAAGGACATAACACCTCAAGGCCACCTTACTTCGATGGCTCAAACTACACCTACAGAAAAATGAGAATGAGGTATTTATTGATGCAAAGTACTGAATTATATGCATGTATATCTAAAATTGTTGTATTACCTGAACCACCTATTGAGGCTTGGAATGAAAAACCAAAACACATAAATGAGACAAATGCCAAAGCAATAAATATATTACATTGTGTATGAAGTCTAGCTGAATTCAATAGGGTCATTTCATGTACCACGACAAAAGAAATTTGCGATCACTTAGAAGTAATACATGAAGGAACCAAGAAAGTAAAAAGCACTAAAATTGCAATTCTTACTAGTGAATATCAAAATTTCATAATGAATGCTAGTGAATCAATTAAAGAAATGTTCGCAAGGTTTAATGACATTGAAACAAACTTACAACCTTTAGGAAAAACAATAACCAATGAAGAAAAGGTTCAAAAGATCTTAGGAAGCCTACCATCTAGTTGGGAACCTAAAGTCACAGCCATAGAAGAAGCTAGAGACACATCTACTCTTACAATGGATGATTTATTAGGCTCACTATTAACTCATGAGATTAAGTTAAACAGAGAAGAATCTAACGAGTTTAAAATGAAATCCTTAGTGTTTAAGGCTAAAGAAGAAGATGAAAGTGAAACAAGAGATGAAGATGAAGATATTACTTTACTCACAAAATGCTTTAACAAATTCATAAGGAAAGGAGAATTTTCTAAGAGAAAATTCAATGACAACAAGAAGTTCTCTCACGATACGACTTACGAAATGAAGTGCTTTGAGTGTAAAAAGCCAGGAAATATCAAGGCAGATTGTCCTCAACTCAAAAAGCTAAAGAAGAACAAGAAGAAGAAGGCATTAACCATATGGAGTGAAGAAGAATCCTTCTTCTCTGAATCGAGTCAACAAGAAGAGGCTGCTAACTTGTGCCTCATGGCACAAGAAGAAGAAGAGGTAAGTTCTTGTTTATCTAGTAGTAATTCTTTCTCATTCAATTCATTGCAAGATGAGTACAATCTACTATTAGAAATATACAACAAGATTCTAGCTAAAAATAAAGTACTGAAATTTTTTTCAACAATTAAAGAAAAGAATGCAATTCAGAAAGATGACATAGAGAAAAATCATTAAACAAAAAGATAAAGAAAGTGTGATTTAGAAAATCAGATTTTTAGAATTAGGAAAGAAAAACAGTGACTTATTAGACTCATTTGAAAAACTATCAGAAGGAAAGAAGAAGCTGGAAATGATTTTAGGTAATCAAAAATCTTTTGGAGATAAAAGAGGGATGGGATATACAAATGATACACTATCCACCTCAACAACAAAGTTTTTCAAGGGAAAGGTATTAAACAAGGTCTCTATAGAAAAACAAGTTGATGATGCGGTGGCCGATCACCTTCTTCTGCCTCAGACAGAGTACCTGTAATGAAGGCAGGGACTTGCTCCCCTGGTTTTACTCCGACGCTTTAGTCAGATTACCCAATCAAAAACAAATTTAAGATATGCAATTCAGAACCTTTTCCAAAGAAAGAGTTCGATCCCTTTACCTCCTTCTGGCCTTCCCCCTCTTATCCTCTTGCTGAGGTGAGGATTCTTTTCAAATCGCCGGGATCTTTATCCCGTTCTTCTCGGGATCCTACTGATATGAATTCCATAATTGTAACCGCTTCCGAGGAGTTTGGGGTAGTTCCTATCTCCATGATCCTTGGCAGGATGATTAATACCTAGGAATTAGGAGAATATTCGTCAAGTAACAGGCCAGCTGGTGTGGTGATACACATCTATCATGTGTCCTCTCTAAACCCGAGCAGAATGTCGTCAGTGGAGTATCTCTTTGGAGGATGTGGCATTGCTGCCAATGGCTATATTCCCGGGGCATTGGAGTAATTATGAACCTGAGGGTATTTCCCCTTATCACTTCCCCCCACTCCTCGAGCCCCTTAGCTTAAATGGCTCTAGGAGTGCTAAAATCTTTGAAGGTTCGAGCTCCCTTTTATCCTAGCGGTCGATATCCACGGGGCCCGAAAAGCTAGGGTACCTTCTTTTCTTACCCATGTCTGGAGGGCGCAACTATTGATTTGCTCCGATGGCAATATCCCTTCCCAAGGGGTTGTCCAAACCTTTTCATCTTTCGAGCCGCGCGAGTTTCGGGTAGTTAATGCTTATCATTATCTGCCCTTTGATTTTCCACCCCTACGGTTTAAATAAGTGTCTCTTATTCTTCTATTTACTTCTTCTTCCAGCTCTTTTCCTGCTTTAGTCTATTGTTGTGCCATTGAGCATTCTCTTTCTCTCTGCCTTTTCTCATCTTATCCTTGATTTTCTGTGATAGCGATTACTGGCTCCGGAAGGCTTAACTCGGTCGGTGTGGAGCTCGTTAAGTGGGAGAACCACTCTGCCGCTTCTATTCCCTGCCAATGGATGAGCGAAATGGAGTGCCAACAGTTTCAGGAGAAGTACGCGATTCCCGACGAGTGGGAGGTTGAGTTCAACATCAATTTCTGAGCATGCCACCCCGTCGTCGACCGTCTCTGCATCTACAAGTGCGCCTTTAACCGGGGTTTTCGGCTGCTCCCTCGCGGGAGGGTTATGTCGCTTCTCCAACATCTTACCTTCGTCCCAGCCAAACTGTCTCCCTTCGGATGGAGGTATCTAATGGGCTTCATCGTTATCTATGATTTTGGTAAGATAGAGCCTTCGAGGGATCTTCTTGACTACTTTTTTACCACTGACTGCGATCCGGGAGGTTGGATTTATAATACCCCATATTTTCATGAAGATTCCATGTATTTTAAGTGAGTTTAAAATATCGAAAAATATGTTTGAAATAGCAACAATTGACCAAATCGGTCGCAAGGAGTGCCCTAGAGCTTAGATACTTGAGGACAAAGGTATATTTTTGACGAGCGTCTCGAGGCGAGATTTATGATACTGAAAGAAATTAAACCAGAGACGATTTTTCGGTTAAGCTAAGTTGTAGCCTAAAATAGTCGAATGATGGTAAGGGGCTTTGGGAAATCATACATATCGAGTAATTTTGAGTTATTAATTTTGAGATTTTAAGTATCTCAATAAATTTGATGTTTGAGGGTGTAATTGTAATTAGAGAATTATCCAAACGAAATAAGGATAAAATTAAGAGCTTATATGGTAAAATATTCAAGTTGAGGACTTGAAATAAGGGCCAAAATGTTATTTGGGAGAAGTTGGGGGAATTAGCTTAGATTTCAAAAGTTAAATTCATTTTAGCTTTGGATTTCAAAATCCATTCAATTATATCTTTGAGTCTTTGGAGTCCATGGCTTAGATTGTGACAAGTGGCATAATGTGATTGGTTGAAGAAATCTATAAATAGGCACCATGGATTGTGTTAGTGTAGGTGCTCTAGACCCAATCAGATTGGGCATGTTGTACACTGACAATTGTAATCATGTTATTATTTGAATAAAGAGTTATTCAAATTCACAAGAAGTCATTCTATTAGTTTCTTGTTATTATTGTAATAACCAAATGAAACTAGATAGAAGTCCATATGATGTATACTGTGAATAATCTATAAAGATGTGAGATGATGCATCACAGTTTATAGACATCATTAAACGTCCCAAGTCGTAGCAATGTCAAGAATGGACATTGACAATTGCGGTAAGACTTGTATGTGCTATGTTTTTGCTATGTGATAGCAATGGGGGTCTCACACCCATAGGCATGGGGATGCCTAGACAAGTACATAGGTGACCAATGTTGGAGAACGTGTCACTGGACATGACTCACCATGAGAATCCATTTTGGTTATATGTTGATGAAATTCTCATACGAGATGGGTGTAACTAATCCTTGGACCTGAGGTTGTCACGGTCATCTCATAAGAAGACTGGTATGCTTTGACATCGTTTCGATGGGCCTAGACAAAGGCTGCACGTGGGCGATCGTTGGGTATATCATGAGGCTTATAGAGATGGGTGCATAGCCAAGATGGGACTCGTCTATCCCTTGATAGAGGATGATGTATTTAAGGCGCCTTCGGTGGATATTCACTTTAAATCCATGGCCATGGTGAAAGAGATCAATAAGGAGTTATTGATTCACTTTCTATTAAGTGAAGATATCCGAAAGACCGAAGAAAACTCATGTGATCATTATCAAGCAACACATCGCCATACTTGAGATCACATAAGATGCATTGACGAGAGGATCGTATTACACGGTAACCATGCTCGTGAAAGGTTATTTGCGGATTATGAATCCTTCTGAATAATTGGGTAGGCATGACACCTTGCTAGAGGCCAATCTTGTCTTATGTGTTCGTACCGACACATTGCCAACATATTCGGAAGCCTAATGAGTCATACGCAATAGGCACGGTCCCTGGCTTAAACTAGGAGAGTGGACGTATGGTTAAGTGGGACACTTCGGCAAGAAGTTGTGCCGTCGTAGGTTCTCACGGGAAAAGAACAAATAGACGTAATGACGTCGATATGACGAGGAGTCGTCATAATGGAAAGAGTTTCCTAAAAATGGCATTTGATTAAATTAGGAAGGAGTTTCTAATTTAATGATTTTCTATTTGTTGGAGTGGCAAATAGGAAATAAAATATTTTTGGGCTTAAGTTAATATTTGGACTAAATTAGATTTGGGCCAAATATTAAATTAAATATTATATTTGGACTAAATTGGATTTGGGCCAAATATTAAAATAAATATTATATTTGGACTAAATTAGATTTGGGCCAAATATTAAATATTATATTTGGACCAAATTAGATTTGGGCCAAATATTAAATAAAATATATTTGGGCTTGAATTAGATTTGGGCCATAATATTTTATTTAACCTATAAAAGGATTGGGCCATTTAATTATATTTCTAGTTGGACTAGAATAAGCCCACTTATGATTCTAATTAAATTAGAATTAATGGGCTAGCCCAATCCATTAGGGTTTTAGAAACCCTAGGATATTTCATTATAAATATCCTTTAATAGGTTGCCCAAAATAGTGGTGTTTTTGGTGTCGTTTTTCAAGAGTTGAAAAACGCATTGCCGTTCACTCTTCCCCGTTTCTTTTGGCATCGATTTGAAACGTGGGTGTTCTTTTACCGTCCATATACAAGCCGCGCAAAGGAGAAAGAGTTAGCACTCCTATTCCGCTCTCCTTGCCAACGGACCCGTGCTGCGTATCACGAGTTAGAGGCCGGACGCTTGGACGGCTCGAATCCGCGAACGACTCGATAATCTAAAGGTTAGATTTATTTATTTGTTTGTGAATGATTTGATTTCGACGTTGATCCAATCGCCAGGATCGGGGTAAGGTTCAAAATTTTTGAACTACGCTGCTTGCCCCGTAGCGATCTTGCTTTACTTTCAGATTGTTCTCAAATCATTCCAAGCAAGTTTGAGAGTTAAGGGCACTCTAAGAGGAGGAGCTTTCTCTAGAGAGAGAGGAGGAAGTTCGACAAGAAGGCAGGAAGAAATCGAAGGAGAAGCCGGGGGGAACGAGCCTCGTTGGAGTTATGAACCTTCGTTAGAGTTTGCCAAAATCAGTTAGAAAGAAAGGGGGGTAAGTTTATTTTTTTTATAATCCTGTAGAGGGGGAAGAGAGGGTCGTGTAGGTTCAAACAGGGGTCGAATCAGAGTTAAAACGAGGGAGATATGGCCGAAATACGAAAACGACGCAATGTTGTCCTAATCTGGTAGGGAGCGAGTGAGATACACGCACCGGAAGTGGCTGCGTGTGAAGGCGCGTGGGCCACCTTCCCGGGGAGCTTGAGGGTGAGTGAGAAGTCATTTTTCCATGAAATTTTCTAGTTATGCCTCTACTTCAATTACCCTCAACTATGTGTAAAAATATTTGAGGTTAGGTTTACCAAAACGTGTATTTTCTGCAGAAACCTAGACTGTTTGCTGTGAAATTATACTATCCAAGAGATAAACCAACAAGGTGAGTCTCTTATACTCCAAATCCTATTTTTTATTCTCTTATGAGAGACTTCTATTGCATGAGACGTGTTTCGTGAAGTTCTTATACGTAAACTCTTGTTATTATCTTATGTGAAATCATGTTGCATATATGAAATGTATCTTTCTGAAAATTATATGCTATTGGCTTTTTAACTATTGCATTTATAAAATTCGTGTGGCCATACTGTTGTACCTATATGTTGTTGGCCGAGGGCAAAAGTCTGATATCCCCCGAGAGGCGCTATGCGTGCGCCATCGAGAAAGCTCTCGTGGGGAAGACCGTGAGCCTAAGTAACAACAGATGTGGTGCTTACATGAGTGCTATGAGGTCGGGCCGAAGTGACATGGTTAGGGACCTCCCGAGAGACGCTATGCGTGCGCCATTGAGAAAGCTCTCATTGAAGGAGGCTAACGTGTTCACGAGGCACTTCGAAGTAGTTCTCGTTGTCTTCTCATACATTTTATACCTGATCATGCATTGATATGAACTGTTATTTGGAGTTTCTCACTAGAAGATTCATCTTCTAATTAGACTATATCCTTGGAATATTCAAACGTTCCAGGTTCAACAAGCGGCTCTAAGGGAAAGGAGGTAGCTGAAGAATAAGTTTAATTTGCTGTCTGTAGCATGTTTAGAATATCTTTATTTATGTGCGAGCTTATGTATGTCTTGGATATGTTTAAGACATTCAGTTATCACTTGCGAGAGATGATGTCCATGTAATACATTTTGTAGACGTCTTGAAAGATTTTATTTATGATAAATAAAGCATTATGGTTGTGAACCATATCAGGTTCGATCTGGCTTTCACATTTGAAATTTTAACACCTGTCTTAGCTATTCAATTATTGGGTTTGTTAAGCTGAGAAGGTAAAAATTAGGGTTTTTGGGATATTGTGTGATGTATGACAGCGATTATGATATGAAAAATTTTTATATTTCCGAAATCTTAAGTTATAACACGCTCAAGAAATTTGGGGTGTTACAGGATTTCTATCTCACCCTAAATCGTGAAGGAGGGCTGCCTCATTGCATCCAAGGAGCTCTCTAAACTTGAAATTAAGGTCACGACACTCATGCAATCTGGAGGGTCAAAAGACTCAGATGACTGGAAGGAGCGCTCTGTCTTCGTCCGCCCTAGACCATCTGGTTCCTCGCAAGAGATTTGGTCCATGTGCAATGGGTGGACTTTGGACACCAAATGCAAATGCCCGAATGTCGAGGATATCAAAGAAGCTGCCGGTCGGATCATGGGTATCAGCCGGACCTGGGAAGAGGGATGGCTTTCCAACCCGACGCTTACTAAAGCGGGCATAGATGGCGAGACTTGTAAGTACTAGCCCTTCACTTTCTCCCTCATTTTCTCATTCATATCGGGTATTGATCTTCATTGTCTTTCATTCATAGTTGAAAATCTTTGGGAGCTAACTTATTCTCCTATCTTCGAGGGGATGGTCTTGGACTTCCTCGAGAGCAAGGGTTCTTCGGCCCTTGCCAAAACCAAGAAAACGCTTGAAAAGGGCTCAAAACCTTCTCAAATCAAAGGGGTTCCAGCACCGCCCAAGAAAACTATGAAGAATACCAAGAGTAAGGGACCTTCGGCCTCTTCCCGGTCCAAGAGAACGGCGGAGGGGGACCTTCGGACCTTTCAAGAGGCTTCTAAGGACAACGCCGAGGTGTGGTCGAAGAGCGCTTCCGTGGGGTCCCGGGCCCCTAAGAACAAGGATTCCCAACCCGCGGAACAACCAGTTGCAACAGTGCCCGCCCTTACGCCAGACCCCTTCGAAGGCGATACTGAGACTATTGCCCAGGCACTTGAGGTGACTCGAGTGGAAGCTCAGGGAGACCGACTTCCTGCAGGTACGGAGTCCCTTACAATGCCTCCCAGTATTCCTATCCCTTATGTCTTTAAGAGGATATTAACGTCTCTGGCATCAGAGGGGCACCCAGGAATGACAGAGGAAGCTTTTCTGGAGGAGGCTTCCGCGCTATCCATAAAGGAGATATTGGCTCATCGAACGAAGAGTCGAAGGGTAGAAGTTGCTTCCTTTGCATCTACAACCCCCACAACCTCGGTTCCCAAAGCAATCGAGGCCTCTGCCAAGGCCTTGGCCATTTCTAGCCTTTCGTCGGTTGCGTGTGAACCAGATTACTACGCCGAGATTCTAAGGGTAATCCTTTACCACTTGTCTTTTCCCATGGGTTCTTTTCATATAAGTAAGCCTTGACTCTTTGTTACTATTTTCTAGAACCTCCCAGGCTTCCAAGATTCAATCGCCCAACAAGAATCCGAGTTCCAAGCCCGGATTGCCTCCTTGGAGTCCGAGGTTGAGAGGCTTCGAGGGCTTGAGTCCCTCTCTTCCAAACTGTCGGACCTCGAGCATAGTATACATATTCTCACCAAGTTCGTCAAGCTGGTGCAAGAAGAAGCTAAACTTGCCGATGAAGCCGAAGCTCAGGCTCGCGAGGATCTAAAGTTGGCTCAAAGGAATATGCTGGAGGCTTACCAAGCTAACTCCAGGCTAGGGGAGGAACTGGATGCCACGAAGGGCTCCAATGACATGCTTCAAGAAAATATAAAGAAACTTACTTTGGAGCTGAAAAAGGCCAAGAAGGGGCAGGTCAAAGCGATGGAGTCTTATTCTCGGAGCAAGGAGGACCTTCGCACAACCCACACCCAGCTCCAATCTGCCCTCAAGGATGCCCGCGTGGCTTTTCAGAATGGTCAAGAGGATTTTTGAAGTTTCGAGGCTTATGTTGCGGAATTAGAGGGAGTCCTTCAGGGAGGATTCAAACACATGAAGAAGCTCACGAATGAGCGCTTCCTGAACTTAGTTGTGGACTCCATCCCCTTCGACATCTCGGCCGCTTTATCTTCTTTAGAATATGTAACACCCCAAATTTCTTGAGCGTGTTATAACTTTGGATTTCGGGAATATAAAATTTTTTCATGTCACAATAGCTGTCATACATTATACAATATCCCCCAAACCCCAATTTTCACCTTCTCAGCTTAACAAACCCAATAATCGAATAGCTAAGACAGGCGTTAATATCTGGAATGCAGAAGCTAGATCGAACCTGATATGGTTCTCAACCATAATACTTTATTTATCATAAAATTGTTCAAGACGTCTACAAAATATATTACATGGA
Source organism: Diospyros lotus (assembly GCF_014633365.1). NCBI lineage: Eukaryota > Viridiplantae > Streptophyta > Magnoliopsida > Ericales > Ebenaceae > Diospyros > Diospyros lotus. Next base: position 37,909,933 of record NC_068343.1, on the reverse strand, counting down.
CATTATCAAGTGATAACTGAACATCTTAAACATATCCAAAATTACATAGGTTCGCACAAAAATATGCTAATCATGCTATAGACAGTAATTTAAGCTAATTCTTCAGCTACCTCTTTCCCTTAGAGCTGCTCGTCGAACCTAGAACGTTCAATATTCCAGGGACATAGTCCAATTAGAAGATGAATCTTTTAGTGAGAAACTCCAAAAAATAGTTTATATTGATGCATGATCAGGTATAAAATGTATGAAAAGATAACGAGAACTACTCCGAAGTGCCTCATGAACATGTTAGCCTCCTCCAACAAGAGCTTTCTCAATGGCGCATGCATAACGCCTCTCGGGAGGTCCCTAATCATGTCACTTCGGCCCGACCTCATAGCACTCATGCAAGCACCACATCCGTTGTTCCTTAGGCTCACGGTCTTCCCCACGAGAGCTTTCTCAATAGCGCACGCATAGCGCCTCTCGGGGGATATCCAACTTTTGCTCTCGGCCAACAACAAATAGGTACAACAGTATGGCCACAAAAATTTTATATATGCAACAATTAAAAAGCCAATAGCATATAATTTTCAGAAAAATACATTTCATATATGCATCATGATTTCACGTAAGAGAATAACAAGCGTTTATGTGTAAGAACTTCACAAAATATGTCTCTTGCAATAGAAGTCTCTCGTAAGAGAATAAAAATAGGATTCAGAGTATAGGAGTCTCACCTTGTTGGTTTATCTCTTCGACGGTATAATTTCATAGCAAACGGCCTAGGTTTCTGCAGAAAACATGCGTTTTGGTAAACCTAACCTTAAATATTTTTACATACGGTTAAAGGGTATTAAATTAGGGGTATAACTGGAAAATTTGAAGGAAAATAGACCCCTCACGCGCCATCACGCTCCCCAAGAAAGTCGGCCACGCGCCTTCATGCGTAGCCATTTTCTGGCACGTGTAACTCACGCGCAGGTACCAGAATTCAGACAGCGATGCCTCATTTTCGTATTTCGGCCATATCTCCCTCATTTTAACTCTGATTCGACCCATGTTTGAACCTACGCGACCCTCTCTTCCCCCTTTACAGGATTGCTAAAAAAAAATCAGACTTAACTTGCTTTTTTTCTGACTGATTTTGGCAAACTCCGGCGAAGGCTCGTAACTCCGACGAGGCTCGTTCTCCTCGGCTTCTCCTTCGATTCCTTCCCGCCTTCTTGCCGAACTTCCTACTCTCTCTCTAGAGAAATCTCCTCCTCTTAGAGTGCCTCAATTGTCAAATTTGTTTGGAATGATTTGAGAACAACCCATGGTGCCTTTTTATAGATTTCTACAACCAATCACATTATGCCACTTGTCACAATCTAAGCCATGGACTCCAAAGACTCAAAGCCATAATTGAGTGGCATTTGAAATCCAAAACTAGAATGAATTGAACTTTTGAAATCCAAGCTAATACCCTAAAGTTCTTCCAAATAACATTTTGGCCCTTATTTCAAGTCTTCAACTTTAATTTTTTACCACATAAGCTCTAAATTTTATCCTTATTTCATTTGGATAATTTTCTAATTACAATTACACCCTCAAACATCAAATTTATCGAGATACTTAAAATCCCAAAATTAATGACTCAAAATTACTCAATATATACGATTTTTCGAAAGCCCCTTACCATCATTCGGTCTTTGTAGGCCACAACTTAGTTTAACCGAAAATCATCTCTGATTTGATTTCTTTCAGCGTCATAAATCTCGCCTCAAGACACTCGTCAAAAATATACCTTTAACCTTAGGTATCTAAGCTCTAGGGTACTCCCTGCGACTGATTCGGTCACTTGTTGCCATTTCAAACATATTTTTTGGTACTTAAAATATGTGGAAATTTCACGAAAATATGGGGTATTATAGAATAGACGCCTTTGTATTTAGACTTGATACTTCAATAAAATTTGTTTGCTTATTCTCGGGAAATTTTCTTTACTTGAATGCTACTTTCCTTAGTTAATTCCCCTTCCTTTCTATTAGAGACTAAAAATCCCTTGGGGATCAGATATGATCCTTTGCTTCTTTGGAGGTTTTGGCTTTGGGAGACTCTAGGGCCTCCCGAGGATCACATCTGATCCTTCGTGTTTGTCGAGGGTTCGGGCCTCCCGAGGATCACATTTGATCCACTATTTTTTTCGATGTCGGGGGTTTGGGCCTCCCAAGGATCACATCTGATCTTTTCTTTGTGTCAAGGGGTCGGGTCCCCCGAGGATCACATTTGATCTTCTTTTTTTATCAATGTTGGGGGTTCGGGCCCCCCGAGGATCACATCTGATCCTTTCTTTGTGTCAAGGGTTCGAGCCCCCCGAGGATCACATTTGATCCTTTTAACTTTCTTCTTGGACAGGGGTGGTCCCCTAGGTCTTTCGTGGTGAGGAGCTTTAAGAGAAAAAATAAATTTATTTTAGAAAACATAATTAATAAAGAACATTACTGGTAAAATTTCCTCAAATTCTGCACATTCCAAGCGTTTTTAACGAGTACACCCTGCGCGGTCTAGAGTTTGTAGGCGCCGAGGCTGAGAGCTTCCACCACTTTGAAGGGACCTTCCTAGTTTGGTGTTAACTTATTCGCTTCTCGGGCCTCTTGGACATCCACTAGTCGTAATACCCAATCTCCTGGAAGAAAACTTTGAGCTTTTACCTTTCGATTGCAGTATCTTTTAATATGTTGATTGTAGGTAGCCTGTTGAATCTTTACCTGATCACGAAGTTCATCAAGGAGGTCTAAGTTGTCCCTTAGATTTTGCTTGTTGGATCCCGAGTTAAAAAGCTCCACCCTGAAAGTAGGCACTCCTATCTCGACTGGGATTAATGCTTCTGAACCATAGCATAGGTTGAAAGGAGTTTTGTCCGTAGATACCTTCACGGTGGTCTAGTAAAACCATAGAATATTCGGCAATTCTTCCACCCAACTGCCATCTTCCTTATCAACTCGTGCTTTTAGACCATGTAGCAAAGTTCTGTTAGTGAGCTCAATTTGGCCATTGTCTTGCGGATGGGCCACCGAAGTGAAATGCTTCCTTATTCCTAACTCTTGGCACCACTCTTGAATAGATCAGTCAGTGAATTGAGTGTCGTTATCAGAGATTAGAACCCGAGGAATTTCGAAGCGACACACCACATTCTTCCATAGGAATTATTTTACGCGCCAAGTAGTAATGGAGGCTACCGGTTCAGCTTCAACCCATTTTGTGAAATAGTCTATGGCAGCAATGATATATTTAACTTGACCAGTCGCTAGCGGAAAAGGACCCAGGATGTCGATGCCCTATTGAGCAAAGGGGTAAGGCGTAGCCAAATGAGCTAGAGTGATAACTAGTACATGAACCAAGTTGGAGGTTTGCTGGCATCTGTCATAGGTCCTGACCAGCTGCTTTGAGTCCTTCACTATCGTCGGCCAATAGTACCCCTGCTAAAGAGCTTTCTGGCTGAGGGTTCAGGCCCCGATGTGGCTTCCGCATATGCCTTCATGAATCTCCCTTAGGATATAGTCTGCTTCACGAGGTCTGATACATTTGAGCAACTGTTGCGAGAATGATCTTCTGTAAAGTTCCCCATTGATTAGTATGAAGCTTCGGGCTTTCCTTCCGACTTCTTGAGCTTCCAAACCATCCAAAAGAAAATGATAAATGGTCACCATTAATGTTTGGAAAATATGAAGATTTTATTAAATGAGAAAGAAAGCAATTATGTCTTTCAAGGCTTGTCTTGAAATTAGTCCAAATTAAATAAATAGAAAAGAAATCTATTTATGGGACTTGATCCAATGGTGGTGGATGGCTCTTAAAAATCCAAAGGCTTTTTTTAAAAAGAAAGGAGCACATGGATTGTGCTTTCTTGTGTTTTCTCCAAGAGAGAAGACTTGTTTATTGAAATGGATGGTTGAGATTTAGTTTTCCTTTGAGCACATGGATTGTGCCTTTAGTGAATGGCTTAGATTCATTTTTGAAATATGGAAAACTAGTATAAAATGGCAAGTGTGGAAGACTTGTCTCCCTTTGGCCATTTGGAGAAAGAAATGAAGAAGGGAAGAAAGGAATAGAGATAAGGAAGTCTCCCATGGAAGAAAAGTGAAGAAGAAGAAGTAAGGGATTCAAGATGGGAGAAGAGGAAGATGGAAGCTCTCTTGAAATGGAGATTCAAGAAGAGGTTGTGGAAGCATGGGAAGAATCAAGTCAAGGTGGAATGGGAATTAAGGGGAAGCCTAGCAGGGCCCCGCTCTAGCCTCGGGCATGCTAATGGGCCCTATCGGCCAAATTTTTTAAAAATTTGGAATTTTGGGGAATTAAGGGGAATTCTAAATTGATTCTTGGGCCCCGAAGGAATTTTCAAGATAAAGGGATTTTTCGGGCATTTTTGGAGAAAATGCCGAAATTTTGGAAAAATTGAAATTTTGAGTTTTTCCTCCAAAATTGGTAATAAATCAATGGATTGATTTTAATGATGATTTTTATGGAGCCCGGATTAATTCTTGGATGGAAAGAGAATTAAATATAAATAAGAAAATGGCGGTTGGGCATCTTCATGAGTTTTCTTTTCAACCAAATGTGGTGTGGTTGAAACCCAATTTTGCTAGTGAATCCTGGGATTACGGGAAGGGAAGGACGAGCCTAGTTCCCACCTAGGGCGTTTCATCTTGAAATATAGTCCGCCCTTCACCAAAAGCTGGGCAAGTAGACAATTCGGGTAATTGTTCACGAGTAACACCCATAAGTGGGAGCGGGGCGTTACAGTTTGGTATTAGAGCGTGGTTAGAGCATCAAGTGGAGGATGCTTAGAGAAATATGGTTGAAGGTTGATGTAAAGACCTTGGTAGTGGGACCACAAGTGACCTAGGACCCTAGGTGTTGGGTCGAGACATTGAGGTCTATGGTGATGGAAATGGAGTGCTCAAATATTCCTGCTATAGGAAGGGGAAAATATCATGGTTTGAGATGATGTCCCGTAAGAGATATATGGGTCGAGCAAAGAAGAGTCAAAAGCCCAAGTGTGGGTGTTGGTATCAGGAACTCGAATGTGAAAATTTGGGAGTAAGTGAAGCGTTTTAAGGATGAGATTTCCTTGTGATTAAAGTATTGAGGCTTGTGTGGGAACACAAAGCCGAGTCATGATAAGAATCATGATGGGACAAGGAGAGCCCGAGGTATATCTAATCCGGGAAGGGATTAGCGGAGCATCCCTATGTCGGGGAGACGGGCAAGCATGTATAAGGGAATGGAGTGGTTCCCGTAGAAGTGCTGTCCTAAGGGTCGTGTGCTTAAACTAGGGCGAGCTAAGGTTGAAATTAGCTCGAAGCCCAAGGAAATGAGTCATCAACGGGTGTATGACGAGCTCCGGGAAGGGAGTAAGTTAAAGTTCTTGTAGAGAGTATAATACCCCATATTTTTGTGAAGATGCCACGTATTTTAAGTAAGTTTAAAATATAGAAAAATATGTTCGAATTGGCAACAAGTGACCAAATCAGTCGCAGGGAGTGCCCTAGATCTTAGATACATGAGAATAAAGGTATATTTTTGACGAGCGTCCCGAGGCTAGATTTATGATGCTGAAAGAAATTAAATTAGAGACGGTTTTTCGGTTAAGCTAAGTTGTAACCTAAAATAGCCGAATGATGGTAAGGGGCTTTGGGAAATCATACATATTGAGTAATTTTGATTTATTAATTTTAAGGTTTTAAGTCTCTCGATAAATTTGATGTTTGAGGGTGTAATTGTAATTAGAAAATTATTTAAACGAAATAAGGATAAAATTAAGAGCTTATGTGGTAAAATATTAAAGTTGAGGACTTGAAATAAGGGCCAAAGTGTTATTTGAAAGAAGTTTGGGGTTTTAGATTGGATTTCAAAAGTTGAATTCATTCTAGGTTTGGATTTCAAAAGCTATTCAATTATAGGTTTGAGTCTTTGGAGTCCATGGCTAAGATTGTGACAAGTGGCATAATATGATTGGTTGAAGAAATCTATAAAAAGGCACCATGGGTTCTTCTCAAATCATTTCAACTAAGTTTGAGGAGTGAAACACTCTAAGATGAGGAGCTTGCTCTAGAGAGAGAGAAGGGAGTTCGGCAAGAAGGCGGGAAGAAAGCGGCGAAGAAGCGACAGAGAACGAGCCTTGTTGGAGTTGCGGGTCTTCTCCGGAGTTTGCCAAAATCAGTCAGCAAAAAAGCGAGGTAAGTCCAATTATTTTTGATAATCCTGTAGAGGGGGAAGAGAGGGTCGTGTAGGTTCAAACGGGGGTCGAATCAGAGTTAAAACGAGGAAGTTATGGCCGAAATACGAAAACGGGACAAAGCTGTCTGAATTCTGCTAGGAAGCGCGTGCGTTACACGCGCCGGATAATAGTTGCACGTGAGGGCGTGTGGCCCACCTTTCTAGGGCGCGTGAGGGCACGTGAGGGGCCTATTGTTCTCCAAATTTTCCAGTTATACCCCTAGTTTGATACCCTTCCACCCTATGTAAAAATATTTAAGGTTAGGTTTACCAAAACGTATGTTTTCTGCAGAAACCTAGGCCGTTTGCTGTGAAATTATACCGTCGAAGAGATAAACCAACAAGGTGAGACTCCTATACTCCAAATCTTATTTTTTATTCTCTTATGAGAGACTTCTATTACATGAGACGTGTTTTGTGAAGTTCCTATACGTAAACTCTTGTTATTCTCTTACGTGAAATCATGTTGCATATATGAAATGTACTTTTCTAAAAATTATATGCTATTGGCTTTTTAATTGTTGCATTTATAAAATTTGTGTGGCCATACTGTTGTACCTATTTGTTGTTGGTCGAGGGCAAAAGTCGGATATCCCCCGAGAGGCGCTATGCGTGCGCCATCGAGAAAGCTCTCGTGGGGAAGACTATGAGTCTAAGGAACAACGAATGTGGTGCTTGCATGAGTTCTACGAGGTCGGGCCAAAGTGACATGGTTAGGGACCTCCCGAGAGGCGCTATGCGTGCGCCGTTGAGAAAGCTCTCGTTGGAGGAGGCTAACGTGTTCATGAGGCACTTCGGAGTAGTTCTCGTTGTCTTCTCATACATTTTATACCTGATCATGCATCGATATAAACTATTTTTGGAGTTTCTCAGTAGAAGATTCATCTTCTAATTGGACTATGTCCCTGGAATATTCAAACGTTCCAAGTTCGACGAGCGGCTCTGAGGGAAAGGAGGTAGCTGAAGAATATGTTTAATCTGCTTTTTGTATCATGTTTAGCATATTTTTGTTTATATGCGAACCTATGTAATTTTGGATATGTTTAAGATGTTCAGTTATCACTTGATGATGTCCATGTAATATATTTTGTAGACGTCTTGAACAATTTTATGATAAATAAAGTATTATGGTTGTGAACCATATCAGGTTCGATCTAACTTCTGCATTCGAGATTTTAATGCCTGTCTTAGCTATTCGATTATTGAGTTTGTTAAGCTGAGAAGGTGTAAATTAGGGTTTTGGGATATTATGTGATGTATGTCAGTTATTGTGATATGAAAAATTTTTATATTCCCAAAATCCTAAGTTATAACACGCTCAAGAAAATTGGGGTGTTATAGAGAGGCTCCAGGTGGAGCGAGCATGTGAAGCATATGCCCGTCATTGCTAGGGTAGGCATGACGTCGGTAGCTTGTAGAAGGACACCGAGGGGAGTCGGGTGTGCGTTATACATGAGGGATGCACATGGTGCCATGTGATTGTATCGCTATGGTAATCCTGGAGGGGACGTGCCTAGGGTATGAGTGGACCCTAGTTGGTTTCATGATGAAACGGGATATATCCTAAGAAAGGATATGTGTGTGGAAAATGGACCCTGGCAGGTGTTTGTATGAGATGGAAATCCCAAATGAGTCGAGCTGGAATCTAGGGGAATCCAGATTTGGGATAAAGGAGTTGGGCATGCATAGATATGCGTGTGGGAGCCGTGGGATTGGAAGTCTTGGTTGGGAAAGGCCAAGTGACCGTTCATGTGATTGATGGATGAGGGGCCAATCTAAACTCTCATTGACGCTTGAGGTCAGGCGGGACGCCTAAGGTCGGGAGATGAGAGGTGAATAGACCCTCATTATGATGTTTGGGGTCGGGATGACGCCTAAGGTCACGAAATCCTTGATGGGAGACACAAAGTTCACCCAATGGAGGGTATGAGCAGTGTGTGGGCCGAAGGTAGTAAATTGTGGTAACAGGACATCCGTGGGCTATGCGGCCGTAAGAAATACCAACTTTAGATGCTAAGTGGGCAGGGGTATGGTGAGCATTATGGAGGCCCCGAATTTTATATTCCAAGTCATGGGAGCCTGAGCGGGCGCGTGGGAAGGCCAAGCTGGGCATCGTGACTGAATGCATATGTGAGTGTGCAAGGAGAGACGAGAGGTCTCAATTTACCTAGAGAGTAATGGTAGGTGCTCTATGGTTATGGGTGCCGGAGCTTGAGGTAAGCTCAACATGTCGGTTGTGGATTGAGAGATCATAGATAATCAAACTTTGGGATAAGCTAGGTGGTGAAATGAATCATGATGGATTTGGATCCACTGTCATGGAAGGTTGGAGCTTTCAAATGTTGAGTGAGAGCCGTGAGGTATGATCTTGTGGGGTAAGATCATGAGGCCTCAAGATGTGAAATGGTTTGAAAGACTCTTATGTGGTAAGAGATGTAGAGTCCTGAGGAGCAAGGCTCATGGAATGAGCTCGAGGTTATCAAGGCAAGGATAACCAAGTAAGATGGCTTTGGTAAGATGGTAGTGGAACCATCGTAGATCGGGAAGCTTTAAGTAGCTTTATGCTATAGGTGCAAGGCTCGATGTGACGGATCTGATGCTATGAACCGTGTGGCAGAGGACTAATGAGTTGGCTCACATTAGGGGCAAGTGGCCCATGGGCTTGAACAATTTAGTGAACTGCAGGTGACGGTCAGGTACCGAAGAGCTGGAGCAGCACCTTAGGAAATTGGTCATGTGAGACCAAAAATCTCCTATAAGGGATAGGACATTTAGAGTAGTCCTAAGGAGGAATCGTGGAACGCGGTAATGATCCGATAGATTTTTGCTGAGTAGGAAGCCTGGTAAGGATAGTGGCTGCGAGCGTGGCGAGGTAGTCATACCGGGTTCGACATCAGAGGTGTGACTGGAAGGCTGAAAGTCACACTACGGGGTGCGAAGCAGATCAGAGTGGGACTTGAGCCATGCTGTTGGAAACTGTTGTTGGGCCAGTGTAAGGGAGCAACACAATAATAATGATTAGGTGTTGACTCTCCGAAGCACAGGGCAATATGATGGGGAACCAGTGTTGGGCCAGTGGCATTCCCTAATTCGTTTGCACACTACCAACACCCAAAGTGACTATCTCGGTTTGGGCCGAAACTTGGTGTCCAAAGGAATGGGGGTGTGAAGATAAATAGTCACTGCTATGCAGTGAGGAGGGCATTTTTTGGCTAAATTCCAACGTTTAGACCACTTTTTGGTTCATTTTGTGTTTTTCAGTGGCTAATTTTCGTGTTTTGTGTTTTTGAGTTTTTGGTGTGCATAGGCCATTTTGTGTGCTATTTTTGTGCTGATCTTTAGTGCATGACTAGGTCCTCTAAGGGAAAATTAATTGATTTGGATCCTGAGATTGAATTAACCCTTAGAAAGCAAAGGGCAGAACTTAGATTCAAGGCTTCTACTAGTGTTGATGACTGTCATATACCATCTGAGCCTATTCCAGAACATATCAACATGGCTGATAATGTAAACAATGGAAATGGAATTGGTAATGGTCATAATGGGCTTAATGGAAATAATGGCAACAATGGAAACCGTGGTCATTTAGATGGTAGAACCATTAGAGAGTTGGCTGCACCTGATGTGCATTACCAGCCTTTATGCATTCAATACCCCCAGTTAGATGCCAACTTCGAACTTAAGTCTGGACTAATACATTTGTTGCCTAAGTTCCATGGTCTTGCAGGAGAAGATCCACATAAACACCTGAAAGAGTTCCATGTTGTTTGCTCAACCATGCAACCACAAGGAGTAGATGAAGAGCAAATCAAGCTGAGAGCCTTCCCATTCTCACTTAATGGATCAGCCAAGGACTGGTTGTATTACCTGCCACCAGCTGCCATTACCAGCTGGGATGGATTGAAACGGATCTTCCTGGAAAAATTCTTCCCAGCCTCCAGAACAGCATCAATAAGGAAGGAAATTTGTGGTATAAGGCAGATGAGTGGTGAGACTCTACATGAGTACTGGGAGAGATTCAAGAAGCTCTGCTCAAGCTGTCCACACCACCAGATAAGTGACCAACTCCTTGTTCAATATTTGTATGAAGGCTTACTCCCAATGGACAGGTACTTGGTAGATGCTACAAGTGGAGGAGCCCTAGTAGAAAAGACCCCAGCTGCTGCCAAAGAGCTCATATCAAAGATGGCCCAAAATGCGCAACAGTTCGGCACTCGGATGAACACCCCTGAAAAGGCCACCAATGAAGTTAGTGTAGCTGCCACTATGGACCAGCAAAGAATAGAGAACAAGTTGGAGGAGTTGGCTTCCATGGTTAGACAATTGGCATTGGAGAGGAAACAGCCACAGCAGCAGTTGTGTGGAATATGTTCCCTACCCTTTCACCCCACAGACCAATGTCCCCAACTACAAGAGAACACTGAATCTGTTGCTGGCATCTTCCCCGACAACAGCGCCAAAATCTGATCGGGCTGTCGAACACCGATAGATTAGATGAATAATGATTCGGATTTGCAATAAGGGTGCAACCCAAAGTCGTCTCCCAACGAACCTCAAACGGATTTGTCAAAACAAGACTAAACGGGGGGTTTTTTTTTGATGAAAAAAAGAAAAAAAAATAAACAAGAACACAGTAAACCGAGATGCAACCAGTTGCAACCTTTCCTCCCTACCCGGGTATCATTATCCACCATATAAAGAACCTATTTATCTTTAATCCCCAGATCTAAAAAAAATGCTTGACAATCGCAGAAGACTAAATCGAAAAAAAATATAAAAATCACAGAAAATCTTCTTAATCAATATACAAGTTTCAATTTTTTTAGCACACAGATCTGAAACCGACATGAACAATCGCCCACTAAGTTTATGTTGTTTCTTGAAAACCAATACCCCAATCGAGCTTATTAGTCAAATCTTCCCAAGCATCATGCATGCATTCATACGATCGCATAAAATACATACACACTTGAGAAGAAGCAAAGAAACAAAAGCATAAGATTAAAGATGAAAACAGATATACAAAAACGTCCAAAGATTCAAACCGGATAAGGAGTATGGCATGCAATCGGTTACAAAATCCTTAGCCTTCCATCTTAACAATAACAATGGAGAAAAGGAAAATTGGCTACTGTTCACATGAGAAAAGAATTGTCTCACCCTAATGGCCTCTTAATGTGCTTAAATAGAGCTTAGGGAGGAAACCCTAGGTTACCGAAACTTCACAGCTGATTTCGAATAGGATAACGTGCGTTCTGGGCTTTAGCCCCTTCATAAAAATTGTAGATCAGGAAGAGTAGATGAATTTGGGATTTTTAATCACTTGATTTGGATATCGGACGCCCAAGTTATGGCCTTTTAAAGATTCAGCGTCTGTGCAGCTTTCCTAATTTAGCCCGGCTATCTGGTCCCGACTTTGAAGTGATGTTTGGAGGCCCAAATGAACTCAGATTTGGACAAAACATACCATTCCAGAAAGCCTAAGAAGTGCTCTACAATATCTCTGAAGACATCATTCACGTTCTGGGATTATAACTTGGCCAAACATTTGAAAGAATCACAGAAGGTCAAATTTGTCAGCTTCTTTGTCTCCAATCTCCTTGTTTCCCTTCTTGCCATCAAAATTCCTCTTGACCCAGGAAGCCCAAATCTGTCCAAAATAAAATAAAATAGTGTGAAGCTCAATTCCTATAAAATAAAATAAAACAAAATCAAGATAAATAAAATGACACAACTAACGTGCAAAAAGACTAAATATGAGGGCTAAATAATATGAAAATATGCGCTCTATTAGTGACACATGATTGGGTGTTTACTCTCTGAAGCACAGGGCAACACGATGGGAAACCAGTGTTGGGCCAGTGTATGGGAGTGACACGATGATGATGACCAGGTGTTGGCTCGCCTAAAGCACAGGGCAACACAGTGACTATGCAGATGGTCAGGGACTAAAGATCTATGAGATGCATGATAGGAGTGCGAAAGCTGTGGTCAGTTTCGCAACTCAGCTGCGAGTAATGAGCAGTGTCGAGGCAGTATAGCATCTCGTGATGTTTGAGAAAGAAACCCGGGGAAAAGAAACAGGTCTAGCGAGGGAATAACGTTACGGTTGAAGCTTATCAGTGACGGGTCTAATGCTAGGGACCATTGGATGCAGACGGTTAGTCCACAGGAGGGACTGCAGCCCTCTACGTGGAGTAACCTGTCTGTAGTGGAGACAATTAGACGCCGAAGACCTAGGGTATGCTGTAGGTTATGCCTGAGCCAGACCTAAAATTCCGTAAGGGTTGAAGTATGGTGGTAGTGCTTTTGGTGTAGGTAGCAAGAAAGTTTGTGAATCGAGTGGGTGATATCTTGTGGTGTGATAACAAGAGGTGTGGTGATGCTCCTTGCTAAAGGATGCTAACGTGGTTGTGGTTAATTTGATCGAAGTTAATCTGGTAAAGTGGGATGATGGACCCAGTGTGATCTTGCAGTAATGTATGAAGACGGGATTGATTGGTGGAGTTGGTAAATGGCTCCAGGATGTAAAGTAAGTGCCGTGGAGGGCGAGACTTACGAGTTGGAAGCCAACCATGAGATGGGAATATTGAAGCGTGTGAAGGCTTCGAGTAAGGGGATCTCTAATCCTATGATGTGAGTTGTGACAGGCTGAACGCGTGGCTAAGGCATGGTTTAGAGTCTGCGAAGGCTTGCAATGGCACAATCTGGTGTTAGTCTTGGTTGTGTCGATGCGAAATGAGGAAGATATCCTCATGTGACACTGGAGGGGTTTCCAGTTGATGGCACATGATCAGTTGCCAGGTGGTAGCACCTGATGGCAATTATGGGAGCGTGAGGCTTGAGGACTGTGATGTAAAGCCTTGTTGGGTGATGTGTATACCATTAGTATAAAGGTTCACGGGTCCTGGTGGTTAGACTAGGTGAATTTTGAGAAAGAGATCCAAGGTGACAATATGGTTGGTCAGGGTAGAACTTGAGATGTTCTCCCAAGAGAAGTTGAGCATGAGGCAACCATGTGGGATGAACGTCCTAATGCACTACAGCTCTACTAGGAGAGATCAGTCGGGGGAAAGCCAATGAAATGGGGAGTGCCTGAGTAAGAATGTGAGTCCTACGGCATCAAGTGGAAGTATGAATTCCACATGAGTGGCATGGGTGATTCCTAGTGGGTGGAATTTAAATCGAAGTCATAGTCGTTGATTGCAAGAGTAGTGCCTAGAGACAGGCTGTGTTGGTTGTAAGCCGGGTAATCCGACTAGAGCTAATCGAGTCGGTTAGATGGAAGATGAGGGCGAATTTAAAATGTCGCAAATGGGTAAAGAGAGCTCGAAGGAAGAGCCTATGGACGAGATTGGTTTCCAGGAATGGTGTTAAGGTGATGAAATCACCTAATGGCTGTGAGTGATACAGCTATAGGGATTCCTTGGAGTGTGGGAAATTGATGAGAATTAACCTCGTTTCTAAGGTTAATGGTTGTGAATGGAAATCGGTTAGTGAAGCTGTTGTGGTGTTAAAGCCCATGTGGTCGCTCACTGAGTGGTGTGAGCTGGTTGTAGTAAAGGTTGTAAGAAGTCTGAGAGAAGCCAGAGTCTCTCGGGGAAGTAGCTATCTACTATAAGTATAGAAAGTGATATGAGGAATGCGGCCTAAGAGTGGGGTCGTGCTGGTCACGATGACCAGTGAGATTCATGGAGCAGTGAGTCTTTTGAGATGACGTGGTGGTGTCATCGTCGCTATCAGGGAAAATATGTTGTTAGGAAGGTCAGGGGTAACCATGGTGCATGGTAAGACCTCGAAGCCGAGTGTGAATGGCCATGAAGGCTGGTGCTTGTAAAATTTGAGAAGCAACGACTATGGAGGAAAATTTGTTGCTGTCATGGTGTTATCCTTACCGAGGAGGACAAGGGGAACCATTATGCATGGTTTAAATCAGGTGTTTATGCGGATTGAGAATGAACCTTATTTAGGATGGCTGAAAGTTTCGTGCCTCAGAGTAAGAGGCTCTGTTGAGAAATGGTGAGATTTGAAAAGTCCCAATGAAATTGAAGCTGGGCGAGTAAATTTGGCTAGAAGATCGCTACAAGAGTGGGGTGTAACCATGTTAGCTTGTTGTGGTGCGGGCCAAAAGCACGAGTCATCCTACAGGTGCGATGCAATAAGTGATTGTGCAGATGGTAATAAGCCAGTCACTTGTGCCACGCACCGTGGGTGATGACGAGGGCCGATTAATGGTTTCGCGACCTTAAGCACAATGGTAGGATCCTTGACTCGTGGTAGGGTTAAACAGCCAAGGCAAGGCCTAGCATGGGGATATGATTGTAAAGCTAAAATGGGGTAAAGAATTGAAGAGGGGTTGCTCAGTGAAGAGTTCCCTGGTATGGGTATGAGACCCCTATTAGCGTGCAATATCGGCCAGAAAGAAAGGCCAGAGGAGACTGTGTGCTTATGCGAGAAACTCCTGGTTGGGAGAAGGTTGTGGCCCGAGCATGGTTAAGCTCGAGGTGAGATTGTAATGGTGCGTGCATCGCCAAGCTCGAGTTGGACTCAGGTAATGCACGTATGGTTGAAATGTGTAATTACTTGACATAGTGTTAGGTATGTTGATTTTGCGTAATCGTATTGATAAATGAGGGTCAGTTGGTCAAGGTAAAAGACCATGTATGAAATGGTCGAAGTTGGCTAGGTAAGCCAAATGGTTGCTTCCCATGTAATGCTGCATGGTTAGTTGATCGGTAATGAGAGGTTGCCATGAGGATCGACTCAAACTATGCATGCTTGTGAGTAATGGCACTATGCCATGGATGAATGGGTGTCAGAGTGTCTTGTGGGCACTAGAAGTGACATTGCGGTGGATGATCAGTGCTAAGACGTTACTGGTTGAACCAGCGTAAAATCATGTCCATGTATATTTGACAATGTGAAACGTTGTCGTGTGTGATCAGCGTAAAATCGTAGTAGACTGATCAGTAATGCAATGTTAGCACGTGTTTGTTTCGATTGATGGGAAAATGGGGAGTGGATTGCAAAGCGATGCTTCGAGTCAGTGAAAATCCATCTGGTGATAGACATTGTTGTAGTAAGCATGACCAGCGACCAGTGGTGCAGTTTGGTGGGAGGCCAAAGCGGTGTTTGGTTATTGAATGTCCTCGAGAGTCGAAGGATCAAAAGCCTAAAGCGAAGCCTTAAGGTAAGTGTAACCCGAGGTAAAACGAGGTAAGTGCAACCCGATGTTCGGTTATAAAATGATTTTGTTAGGAAATTGAGACAAAAATTGGATGAAAGTGAAGTCTTTTATTTAATTAAATTTCTGGAAAATTTGGGGTTTAAAGGCCCAAGAAAAAAAAAAAAAAGGAAAAGAAGTGAAAGTGGCAGTAGGCTAGCAGCAAGGCCCAGGCCAGCAGCAAGCGCGGGCAGCAGCCATGCAGGGGCGCTCGCGGGCTGGCGCACGGTAGTGCAAGGCATGCGTTGCCAACCTGCGCGGCCAACGCCCAGCGGGGCCCCGCTCGGGCCCGTGTGCCAGCGGGCCCCGTCGGTCAAATTTTTTTAAAATTTTGAATTTTGGGTAATTAAGGGGCAATTTAAAATAAAGGGATTTTTGGGCATTTTTGGAGAAAATACCGAAATTTTGGAAAAATCGAAATTTTGAGTTTTTCCTCCAAAATTGGTAATAAATCAATGGAATGATTTTAATGGAGCCTGGATTAATTCTTGGATGGAAAGAGAATTAAATATAAATAAGAAAATGACGGTTGGGCATCTTCATAAGTTTTCTTTTCAACCAAATGCGGTGTGGTTGAAACCCAATTCTGCTAGTGAATCCTGGGGTTGCGGGAAGGGAAGGACGAACCTAGTTCCCACCTAGGGCATTTCATCTTAAAACATGGTTCACCCTTCACCAAAGGTCGGGCAGGTGGACAATTCGGGTAATTGTTCACAGGTAACACCCGTAAGTGGGAGCGGGGCGTTATAACATGTCATGTGGATTGCATTTACATGTATTGATGACAAAGTATGCATATGAGCATGATGAGATTCACGGTCATACGTTGCATGGGTTTGGGATTAGGTACTGGCGCCATTGCTTTGCTAAGGGAGCACCCATACACCCCGATCTGGCAGGGAGGTTGGAAAAATGGCGGGTAATCTTAAGATGGAGTCGACCCAAACATGAGAGTTATGATGTTATGTGCATTGAATTCATACATATGCATTATGATGTACTCTTACTTAGATGATTCATCATCTAATGTGGGCCTTG
Organism: Diospyros lotus; assembly: GCF_014633365.1. Lineage (NCBI taxonomy): Eukaryota > Viridiplantae > Streptophyta > Magnoliopsida > Ericales > Ebenaceae > Diospyros > Diospyros lotus. Next base: position 37,893,429 of record NC_068343.1, on the reverse strand, counting down.
CCCCTAGAATATTCAAACGTTTCAGATGAGGTTTGCAGCAAAGACATAGAAGCGGATGAATTGTAAAGACGCAAAGCATTATGAAGTTAATTTCTGCATTTAGTTCCTGTATAAGGACCCGATCATGTATCAGTTGTGTTATGTTATGCTTTAAGTTATGATATGTTATGTTTTCAAGTTATGTTGAAAAAAAAAAAAAAAACTTACATCATGTTTCATGTTATGTTGAAGGACTTAAGTACTATTGTCGAATAATCTTGTGTTACTAATTTCGTTGAGGCGATCATGTAATATTATTAATGTTTGAAGTATGTTGAGATTCGATTCTAACTTTCGCATTTGATATTTATGATGATTCTCTTTGGAGATAAATAAATGAAAATTTTGGGATGGATAAGAGCAATAATATGGTTTAGTCTTAGTTTTAGTAGTATTAAAAAAAATTATCTTAGAATTGTCCTGAGTTATAACGCGCTCGGAAAATGGGGCGTTACAACATCCTTCCTGAGAGGTTTGGCTTGCTAGGAATCTGCCTCAAAGGTTGATTAGTAAGAACAATAATGGTATGAGCCTGAAAATAGGGCTGAAGTTTTCTTGCTAATACCACCAAGGCAAAGGCTAGCTTCTCTGTGGGAGAGTACCGAATGTAACGCCCCGCTCCCACTTACGGGTGTTACTCGTGAACAATTACCCAAATTGTCTACCTGCCTGGCCTTAGGTGAAGGGTAAACCATGTTTCGAGATGAAACGGCCTAGGTGGAAACTAGGCTCGTCTTTCCCTTTCCTCATCCCTAGGATTCATTAGCGGAAATGGGCTTTAACCACACCACTTTGGCTAAAAAGGAAAACTCATGAAAATGCCCAACCGCCATTTCTTATTTATATTTAATTCTTTTCTATCCAAGAATTTTACCGGGCTCCATTATTCACCATTTAAACCAATCCATTGATTGATTACCAATTTTGGAGGAAAAACTCATCATTTTGAATTTTCCAAAATTTCGGCATTATTCTCCAAAATGCCCGAAGAATTCCTTTATTTTGAAAATTCCTCCAGGGCCCAAATTCAATTAAGAAATGCCCCAAAATTCTCATTTTTCCAATTTTTTAAAAAAATTGGCCGGGGCCCGAACATGGCCCCACTGGCTGGCCGCGCATGCCGCGCGCCTGGTCGCGCGCGCCCGCCCGCCTGGGTGTGCCTGGCCGCCCGCGGTCGGCTGCTGGCCCCTGCTACTCTTCAGCTCTTTTTTTTTTTTTTTTCAAACTCTCCAGATCTCATTTCTGAAATATATGGCTCCTAATTCCAAAATTTAGCCTCCAAAAACCCTCAAAAATTTATCCAACTAGATGCCTTTCACACTAGGCAAAAATACATCTTTCCTTCAAGTCTCACACTTTGGGTTCTATGCTAGGCCAAATTTATTCAAAAATTTCAGAATTAAAAATCAATAAATATACACCCCAACTTCAATTTTTTTTTTTTTTAAATGAAGCTTATACACTCTCTTGATGCTTAATACAACATACAACACAAATGAAAATGCATATAGCTTAAGGCTTTATCAAGCCATTACAACACATCCTTGAAACTTCTCATTCATCCATAAGCTTTCCCCCTTTGCCTTGCTCTTTCTCATGCCTTGACAACCTACATGTGAGGGTAAAAACCTCATGAGCTATTAAGCTCAATAAGGGTGCTTATGCAATAAGTATGAACATAAACATAAATCATGTAATGGCATGTGCATGCAAATGTAGTTAGGTCTTCCATGCTCTCACAACCTTTCAAGGTTTGAAGCCTTAACCTACCCCTTTCCATCATGTATCTTAACAATCCCTATGGCCATAGCTATTATGTACATGAAGAGCATGCTTAATACAACATGAAAAGTTTATAAACATACTTACAACCATGCAAGGCCACCATCCCATGGGGCCATCCCTTACCTTTATATATATATATATTTTTTAGCTTCCTTCAAGGTTCTTCAAGCTCCATCAAGCTTCCATGGCCACTCTCCCATTTTTCCCAAACCTTCTTAAAGAAAATAAAGAGTGGATTACTCAAAACCCCTTAGAAAGATGAAGAGAATAAGATAAATTTGAAGGATCAAAAACGAGGAAACATAGCATGCAACGGAAGCGGTTTAAAATCAAAACCGTTCCTCGTATTGATTAGAATCTAAGATACTTACTTTTACGTCGGATTATCGGTCGGAATGGGGCGATAGGGGCAGGATGCGCGGTAGCTTCTTCTCGTGGTGGAGACGACGGCTGTCCTGCTATCCTTCGGCTCCTTCGCATCAGAACTTCGAGGCTCTCTTTCGATCTTCCGAAATATGACTCGAACTCGTGGCCTCCCTTCGGTTAAGAAGAGCAAAAACGACCTTGGATGAAAAACAAGCAAAGAGAGATATATATAGGGAGAACACTAGGGTTAAAACCCTAGTGGGCCAAACCCTAATGGGCCAATATCATTTAATTAATTTTCTAATTGGGTTAGCCCAATTAATTAATTAAAAACCCTAATGAACTATTATTTTATTCTAGCCCAATTAATTATGGACCATTCTGAATAAAATAATTCTCTCTCAATATAATTCATCCAACAAGCCAAATGTATTAAAAAATACATGAGTTACATCGAGCTACCCCGGGGACCAAAAGACAAATTATTCACGGCTACTAAAATGACCAAAATATCCCTGCTACCTAGTAGCTATATTTTGTCATTCTAAGTGTTCCAACTATCACCATATGGTAACACTGACCCCACGAATAATTTTGCATATGCCATGTCTTTGACCTACTAGTGTAATGACGAAAATACCCCTCTGCGTAACACCCATCATTTAGAAAGGAATAATGTACTAACACCTTTCTAAATGATTTCTACCATCCTTAGATCACTAGTCCAATAATCCGTGACTACTCGAATGTACTTGCTTATCACTGGGAGCTACCCAGAAGCACACACTCTTAAGTCACGTTCCCAGGGCCCTGGATTATTTGATTATTCTTGGACAATCACAAGGGGGTGAATCACAGAAACTATCTTGTATTAGTCTGTCTTAACTAATTAGAAACCATACTCCCAACTCAAAAGGATATTGATCTTTGATAGACCTCACCTACAATGAATCTAAGAATATAGCTCTAGGTTCACTAGACCACCAACTAATACTCAAGTATTAGAGTACTCGTCCACGTAGTAGCAGTGATAGACTAGCTCCATGATAATTAGTTATTTGTCATCAGCTTCTATCACAGGTCCACTCTACGCATTCCAAATGCGCTTGTACAATTAGAGTAAACGGACTGTTTACTGGCTAAGGCAAGCCATCCTCCATTAGGATCTATTGCACAATGATCTTATCATGATAGAATGCCCAGTTCTGTCAAAAGATCAAGAGTAATGTTCTTCTTGCTTATTAAGTACCCATGATTCATGCCTAACTGTGAAGAACGACCCATCACATGAATCACTTACTTAATAGCATGGACACTTTTCCAACAATTAAATGCAAATAATATATGTGCCATAAACTGAATAAAAGAAACATCATTACCATAAATTAAACAAAACGTGTCTTTAGGGCATACATTTCCAACAAAATTCACACCTTACCTCTAGGCTTCTTCTCATTCCTCTCTTCTTCTCCTTCTTCTTCTTCTTCTTCCTTTCTCTCTCTTCATTTGCAATCCATTCAAAATGAAAAATGGAAGACTTAGCATCTTCCAAATACCCTTTTATCTCTAACAACTTCAAGGTTAGATCCTAACCCTTGGATCTTCCTTCACTTTATGAGAATAAATCCCCACCTTCCAAACTAGCACAATCCATGTGCTCTTGTCTTCTTTAATCTCCACCATTAGATTTCTTTTACCTTTGAAGACTAGATCTCAACCATTCAAATCCCTTTACATGTGGCAATCCATGCCACTTCTCTTGAATCATCTCAACCATTAGATTTTCAAGACTTAATCTCCTCCCTTGGATCAAGTCTTCCATGCCAAAATAGCTATTTTTCTCATTTATTTTTAAGGGGACTAATTTCATGCCATCACTTGAAAGACCACTTGAGAGACATAATTCATTTCCATAATGAATTAATTAAATGCCACCATTTTCCAACCATTAATGCATGACTATTTTCTTTTACTTTTGCATTTTCTTTTTAAGCAACATTATCATTGCCTTCATTAAATGCTAGAATGACTAATATCATTTCTTTTACATTTATTTAGCTCTTCTTTTAACTTGGACCACCACTTGCCAAGTGTCACTCCATGACACCATTCTTGGCTTCCAAGCTTTAATCTCATCCATCCATGTGGCATCCCCACATTTATTCACCAAATTTAGGGAAAATTAATTATTTTCTCACATAATTCAATATTCACCATTTTCCCTATTTCCATAATTAAATTCCTTTATGGAATTAAATTCCAAATTCTAAAATACCCTTTGTGAATTTATTAATCCCTTATCTCCACATAATTACAAAATTGGGATTTAATTCACCTACTCACCTAATTCCACATAGGAATTATTTCCAATTTACCAAAATACCCTTTTTGTTAGATTTCACTATCCAAATTACCAAAATACCCCTCTCATAGGGTACCCTCAATCTCAAGGATCCAACACCTTCTCATGGGCATTTTTGGAATTTTCTCACTTTCTTTCTCATTCTTTTAACACCGGTAACACCGGGTGTTACACCGAACCTCAGCTCCTGTCAACCGCTTATTGGCATAGTAGATGGGCCTTTTCCTCTTATCTTCTTCTCGGACCAGCATCGAACTCACGGCTTCCTCAGCTATCGCCAAATAGAGATACAACGGTTCTCCTTGCTGTGGCTTAGTGAGGACTGGAGGCGAGGCTAGATGTTCCTTCAGCTTGTTTCCTGACATTCATCATCCCAAACGAAATTCTTCGCCTTCGATAGGACCTTATAGAAAGGAAGGCCCTTCTCCACCAACCAAGAGAGGAATCTCCCTAAAGCCGTCATTCTTCCCATTAGGCTTTGCACCTCCTTGATGTTCCTCGGGGGTGGCATGTCCATTATGGCTTTAACCTTCGCTGGATTCACCTCAATTCCTCGATGATGAACTATATAACCCAGAAACTTTCCTGCAGAAACTCCAAAAGCACATTTGACAGGATTAAGTTTTACACGAAACTTACGAAGGGTTTGGAAACACTCCTCCAAATCTATGGGATGATGCTGGCAACGAGGCTCTTCACCAGCATGTCATCTACATAAGCTTCCATATTCCGATCGAGCTGGTGCTGAAACAACTTATTCACCAAACGCTGGTAAGTGGCCCCTGCATTCTTTAATTCGAATGGCATTACTATGTAATAGTAGGTTGCCTTGTTGGTAATGAATGTCATATTCTCCTGATCTTCTAGATGTAATGGGATTTGGTGGTATCCCTGAAAGGCATCCAAAAAACTTATTAGCAAACAACCAACCGTCCCATCAATCAGGGTGTCTATCCGAGGAAGAGGGTAGCTATCCTTTGGGCAAGCTTTGTTAGGATCAGTGAAGTTAATATAGAGCCTCCACTTGTCCTCTCATTTAGGTACCAATACCACATTTGCTAACCATTTGGGATAATCAACCTCCCGAATATATTGCGCCTCCAACAACTTCGCGACTTCTACTTCAGTTGCTCTAGCTCTTTCTGGGGAAAAACTTCGCTTCTTCTGCTTAACAGGTCAAAAACCCGAACGTATTCCCAACCTGTGCGTCATGACCTCTGGATCAACCCCTAGTATGTCTTGAGCGGTCCATGTGAAGACGTTTGCATACTGTTGAAGGAGGGCTAGGACCTGACTCCTTATCGGGTCTTTTAACTCAGCACTTATCTTTATACAACGATCTGGGCGATCCTTCCTTAAGGGTACTTCCTCCAATTTATCCACCGGTTCCGCCATATTCAGATCCTCCTACCCTTCCAACAGAAAACTGACCTCTTGTGGGGGACTGTCCTCCTTCTCCCCTCTGGAGTCCCTTCCCTAACCAGAAGCCCTTTGTGGTGATTTTTTGTTCGAATGTTTTCGTGGGACCCCCACACTCCTTGCCACGCCTATTGAGGCCATGTAACATTCGCTGGTTGAGAGCAAATCTCCTTGCACTTCACCAATCCCCCGGTAGTAGGGAACTTTATCATCGTGTGATATGTATTAGTGATAGCTCGAAGGGCGTTAAGGCTCGATCTTCCTAGAATCATGTTATAAGCCGCAGAGACATCCGCTACCAGGATATCCAGCATGACCTGGGAGGTTCGGGAACCCTTTCCCAAGATTAGGGGAGGCTGAATGACCCCATCTGAATATACTGCTTCCCCATCAAATCCCACCAATGGGACACGAGCCGGTCTTAACTGATCCATCCTATACCCCATGCCCAAGAAGGCTTGCCAATATAAAATTTTCAAAGAACTACCCAGATCCACGAGGATCCGTTGATTGATGCTCTAAAATGCCAAAAAATTGTTATGTTTTTGTTACATCTTAATCCATTTAATCAACTAAAAATATCAAAGATTGCTTGTTGCAGCCCAAAGGAAGGAAAAGAGATGAAAGGATGAATTAATTCTTCAAAGGCATGATCAAAAAAGGAAAAAGAAGCCAAGAAATGAAGATGTTCTGATGAAGTCTAACACATTCGAATGAAGGCTGAGTAATTCGAATGAGTCTTTAGAAGATATTCAAAGATGGAGCAATTCGGATGGAAGCCAGTTAATATCATTCGAATGAATTATTCAAAAAATTCGATTATGAAGACCATCGGGAACGCATTCGGATGAGGTTGGCCAAATTTGAATAAGAAGCAGCAAATCAGGAAGTCAAGGTAATTCGGATTCATTCGAATGTTCTCTAAGTCATTCGAATGTAATTGAGTATGAAAAGATATTCGGATGAGCATCTCGTATGGAAACAATGAAGACATATCCAAATGAAGACCAAGTCATTCGAATGTAATTGAAGAAGAAAGAAGAGCTATTCGAATGAATGCTGAGTAATTCGAATAAGAAGAAGCATCTCAAGAAACTCAATGTGATTCGTATTTACCAAAGAACATTCGGATGAAAATAATAGCATTTGAATGCTTCTCAAGTCATTCGAATGTTAAGAGGAAGTCAAGAGGAAAATTAGAAATTCATTCGAATGAGAGTACTGTTTGTGATGCCCTGTTCCCACTTACGGGTGCCACTCGTGAACAATTACCCGAATTGTCCACCTCGCCCGGCCTTTGGTGAAGGGCGGACTATGTTTCAACACGAAAAGCCTTAGATGGGAACTAGGCTCGTCCTTCCCTCCCCTCAACCCCAGGATTCACTAGCAGAATTGGGGTTTAACCACACCGCACTCGGCTAAAAAGAAATCTCATTAAGATGCCCAATCGTCATTTTCTTATTTATATTTAATTCTTCTTCCATCTAAGAATTTTACCGGGCTCCATAAATCTTACCATTTCAATCAACCCATTGATTTCCCAAGAATTCGAGGAAAAACTCAAAATTTTTAATTTCCCAAAAATTCGGCATTATTCTCCAAAATGCCCGAAAATCCCTATATTTTGAAAACTCATCCAGGGCCCAAAATCAATTTAGAAATGCCCCTAAAATCCCCAAAACACCAATTTTTTTTAAAAAAATGGCCAACGGTGCTTGCTAGTGCGCCTGGGGCCCTGCGGGCTTCGCGCGGCCCACACCCGTGCGCCCGTGCTTTCGCACACCCACGCGACAGCGCGCCTGCGGCCGTTGCTGTCCGCGCACGAGCACGCCCCCGAGCGCCCTGTGGCAGCTGTGGCCCCCTGTAGGCCACTTGGAGGCCCTGCTACTGCTGCCTCCGATTTCTTCTTCCCTTTTTTTTTCTTTGGCCTTTTAAAGCCACAATTTCCAGAAATTACACCCCTAATAAAAGCAATTAAAATCTCCACATTTCCAACCAAAACCATATGATTTTTCTTCTTTGGTGCTTCCCACAACACACACAAAAAATGAGACTTGGCTGGAACGTAAAAATGTTCCAGGGGCATAACCCAGATTAGATGATAAAACATCTAAGTGATGTCATGAAATAGTTTACATAATGCATGAAGACATACGAGCATGGCTTATACAGAAAAAAACGACAACATGCAAACACGTCTATCTTGAAAAATCTCCCTGACATACTCAACCTCCCGTGGAAAACACATTCCACACACCGTTGGGGTTGACCTTGCCGCAACATACTTAATCTCTTTAGTGCCCTACCGTGTCACTCGTTCACTTGGATTAACCTTGTCCCATTCTCAAGAAGACCCCATCCCGTCCCATACGAGCCTAACAATGACACGAAAACCAATATCCCGATATATGAAAATCACACGCCATGCACCGACTCTTTTGCAAGTAAAAAAGTTGATGCAATATACCACATGATCAATATGCAAAAGAAGCCATAAACATATAAATAAAACACATAAGCATAGCATCCCGAGTTCTAGTAAGACCACTCACCTGAACTCATTACACTCACACCAAGACATTTCCAAAACAAGGGTAAAACTAAAGTTAGACCACTCACCTTATTCAAAAAGTCAATTTTCACCTCGTAATGCGTGCTAAGCCTCAAAATGCGCGTCTAAATAATTTCTTGGCTTTGATATGCTCCTCTAGCCTCAAATTAATTCTCAGAATTTTTTGGGATTTTTCAGAAGATTTTTCCTTTTTTTCCTCATTTTTCCTCTATTTCTTCCATTTTCTTCTTTTTCTTTTCTTTTCTTTTCTTTTTCTTTCTTTTTCTTTCATCTTCTTCCTCCAGCATTCTTCTTCCTTGTGCCTTCCATGCACGCACGACTAGCTCCGCCCAGCCACAACACCACCGCGTTTCCGGCCTTGTCACCGCCCACACCGACCTCGCTGGCCTTGCCCGACCTCGTTAGTCGCCGTCTCAACCTCCTGCAGCCACCATCGCATTTGCTTCAGCTGCTGCTAATGCTACCCAGCCATAGCGAGCTTGCGGCTATGGCCGTAACTTGCTGTGAGGCCAACACCGACCACCTCGGACGCTCGCTGCGACCACCACCGACTACTCCCGACTCAGCGGAACCACTGGCCGGCCTTCCCCTTGACGCTGCTCATCCACTCGTTTTGGCCAGCCACAACCATCTCCAATCGCCTCCACTTCAGCCCGTGCCCCCTCCCGGTCCACCACCAACTTGCGCGCAGCCCGTTCCCCTCAGCCACCACTAACCTGCTCTGTTTCAGCCATCGTTGCTTGTTGTCATTTCTCCATTTCCATTCCTTCCATTCGCTCTTAATTTGCTTCTTATTTATAGGCTCTCCACCAACTTAACGGCCTTGGACACCACTCTTGCATCCACTTGCATCAAAACTTGGCCATTACTCCAAGCAAAATCGGCCATGAAACTTCTCGGCAGCTTCCACCAGCACACACGCACATGAATATATATATATATATATAACGATATATTACTCTATTAATATAAATAAATTTCACATTAATCCCCAAATTTCCATCTTAATTTCACTTGGGTAAATCTCTAATTGCAATTGCATTTTTAAACCTCAAATTAATTTGCATTATAATACCGAAAACGCAAATTTAATAACTTCAAAGTTACTCGATAATGACGATTTTGCCCTACTGTCCTCATCGAGTTATTGTTTCATCCTGAAACCACTGAAGGGTTATTCCTTATGAAAAACCGGAGCTCCCCTCAGGCTTCCGTTAACTTCCCGAAAGTTCGCTATAACAATTTGGTTTCTCAGCCCGATCGACAGCTGTACCAAAAACTGTTCCCGATCCCACTTCTTTCATCACTAAAAATCATAATTCGAATCACTTGTCGATACTATACCATTTTCCTTGGCTATCTAAGGTCCAAGGTACTTCCTCTAGTTGATTCGGTCATCTAAAGCAGCGTTGGTGTACCCTATAGCCTTATTATTTCGACAATTCCACTTATATCCTTTATCAAATACTCGAGGCCACCTCGAGCTTGGCGATGTACGCACCATTATAACCTTACCTCGAGCTTAACCATGCTCGGGCTACAACCTCATCCCAACCAGGAGCTCTTCGCATAAGCACACAAAATACTTTGGCCTTCCTTCCTGGCCGATATTGCACATTAGTCGGGGTCTCATACCCATACTAGGGAACTCTTCACTGAGCAACTCCCTTCAATTCTTCACCCTATTTCAGCTTTTACCATCATAACCCATGCTAGGCCTTACCTTGGCTATTAAACCCTACCGTGAGTTAAGGATCCTACCATTGCGCTTAAAGACTTGGAACCATTAACTAACCCTCATCATCACCCACGGTGCGTGGCACAAGTGATCGACTCATTACCATCTGCACAATCACTTATTGCATCGCACTTGTAGGATGACTCGAGCCTTTGGTCCCTCACCATAACAAGCCAACATGGTTACACCCCCTACCCTTGTGGTGGTCTTCTAGCCAATTTCACTCACCCAGCTTCAATTTCATTAAGACTTTTCAAATCTCACCATTTCTCGACAGAGCCTTATATTCTAGAGGCACGAAACTTTTAGCCATCTTAAATTAGGTTCATTTTCAATCCACAATAGACAGCTGATTTAAACCATGCATAATGGTTCCCCTTGTCCTCATCGACAAGGACAACACCATGACAGCAACGAATTTCCCTCCACGGTCATTGCATCTCAAATTTCACAGGCACCAGCCTTCATGGCCATTCATACCCGGCTTCGAGGTCTTACCATGCACAATGGTTACCTTTGACCTTCCTGACTGAAGGATCATTGACGAGGAAACATAGCATGCAACGGAAGCGGTTTAAAATCAAAACCGTTCCTCGAATTGATTAGAATCTAAGAGACTTACTTTTACGGCGGATTATCGGTCGGAATGGGGCGATAGGGGCAGTGTAACACCCCCTCTCCTAGAACTGCCCGAGAAGAGGTGTTACTGGGGATAATAAAATAAACCAACTGATGACTGAATTCTGATACCAATACTGTATATATCAATTAACTGTAGTAAGACTCTGAGTCAACAAAAACTGGAATCATAATTGCTTCTAAGGGAAATTCCCTAAACTGGAAATTAAAATGAATCTAAACTGATCAAGCACTAACTAACAACTAATAACTAATAACTCCCAGACATCTTTGGTCTTGAGCGGCTCCACGTACACACACTACTGGACACTGCTGCTAGGCCCCACGTCTGGTACTCCCCCACTAGGACCTAGAATGGTGAAGAGTACAAGGTGAGCTACAAAGCTCAGCAAGTAATAAACTGGAAAGAATAACTGAAGCTGAATCGAAGAATATCGATACTGATAAAAATACTTACTGAACTTGTACTGAGAGATATAATAATCACTGGATGGCATTTATAAGATGTAATGCACATAAGCTGTAAACTAAATGCAGGTATGCAACTTTGGCCCATAGGCCCACATAACTGTAACACATACCTGACTGATCTGAGTCCTGCAAACATAAAAACTGTAAGCACATACTTTGGGCAATATGCCCCTAGCTCCCTGGTCGACATCAGGCAAGCAACTCATAACTGAGATATAATTGTACTGATACTAGTGGGATCCCCGCGGACAAGCCGCCTGGCGCGCATAATGCAATGCTCATATAAATGCTAGCACACGATGTGTAGTGCTCCACATAAGTCATGCTCAATGCTCATACAATGTGTATGCACATAATCTCACAAAATAATGCTGACCATGTCATAATGAACTGCTAAACATGGTATATGATTCTTACTAGAAATATTAAGATTCAAATATTCTGAAATTTTTAAGTATAGGCATGGCATATTGGATTTGATGATATCTTGGCATAAAAATTCAATATTTGAATAATTGAATATTCATATTAAATTTAAAACTTGAATCAAGAATTTATTGGAAGCTATTTGGATGCCATTTGATACTATTTGGATGATTGAGAAAGTCTAAGGAAGCAATTTGAATGAAAAGCAGCTCATTCGAATGAAAAAAATTGATTTCAGCAAGCTCATTCGAATGGCAGAAAACTCATTCGAATGACAGAGACTCATTCGAATGACAGAAGGCTCATTCGAATGACTGATGATATTTCAAGGCTATTCGGATCTGATCTGGGACTCATTCGAATGACTCTCAAATTCATTCGAATGAATTTTGGAAATTTTCAACTTTTGAACTGGAAAAACTCGACTCATTCGAATGCAACAGTAACCTTATTCGAATCAATTTGAAGATCATTCGAATGACAAGAAGGCTCATTCGAATGCTAAGCTATACAAAGCAACAACTTACTCACATCTTCAAGGGCTCATTCGAATGACAACAAGGCTCATTCGAATGACAGTCAAAAACCTCAAAAATACATACGAATGATATGATAATCACATGACTCATTCGAATGACCCAAAAACTCATTCGAATGACTGGAATATCATAGGGGAAGAGCCTACGATAACACTGAAACTTATTCGGATACTTTGAAACTCATTCGAATGACTCAAGGCTTATTCGAATGACTGGATTCTTATCAGATATACTGCTTACGATAATAGAGATCAAAACTTGAATCAAAACTTAGCTTCACTACACCATTCCAAAAGAAATCTTGGGAGAACAATCCCAATTGATATATAAACAACTTGAGGGATGATTTACTGATCATAACTAATGTAAACATTGCAAGGAATATATACATAAACTGGTTGGTACTCGCTGTACGCATGTAAATACATATATAAACATGCTCTGAACTGAAATAAGTCACTGTAACGCACATATATGAATATACATGCACTGGAACTGATTCAATTATGGAAATCTGATATCCAACTCAATCAAGACCTGTAAGAAAGGATTACAGGGGAAGGATACTTGCCTTATGATCTTCTTAATTGACTCAATAATCTCTCGAGAGCCTTCTATGCAAAGCTTGAACTCACTGTATATGCATGAAAAATATATACATACATACTGACTGTATTAATCCGAATTACACTAAGAACCTTGAATCAACTGAGGGTATTACTGAACTATAATCTCGTAAGAATGGATTACAAGGATGGAATACTTGCCTTAAACTCTCTGATCGATCCAATGATCTAACAGAAGCCTCCAACGCAAAGCCTTTAATTCACTGTTGAAGCTTCTTCTTCTCTCTGTTGTTCTTCACACGGCGAAGACAACATGGCTAATGACTATTATATATATACATATGCTTAAGAGAAACCCTAATGCCATCTCTCTCTCCTAATATAACTAGGAGTCTTTCAAACCGAATCCTTCTCACGGCTGGGTTAATTAATCCCTTAATCAAAATAACTTTATTTAATAATTAAATGCTATTTAAAAGCTATTTTCTCAATTAAAATCTCTATATTGCCATATTAAATAATTAAATGGAAAATCCTCTTAATTAATTACTTCAATAATTAATTAACTAATTCTAAATAAATACTAGGCCCTCTAACGGGACGTTACAATTTCTCCCCTCCTTAAAAGAATTTGGTCCTCCAAATTCGTAACTGGTTACTCGAACAATGAGGGGTAAAGACGTCTCATCTTTTCTTCTAGCTCCCACGTCGCCTCTTCTGTCGAGTGACGCTGCCATTGAACTTTCACAAGAGGAATTGATCGATTCCTCAAAGTTCTCTCTTTTCTCTCTAAAATACTGGTAGGCATCTCTTCACAAGATACGTCTTCTTTAACTTCAAGAGTCTGAAAATCGATCACATGCTGAGGATCTGGCACATACTTCCTCAACATCGAAACATGGAATACATTGTGGACATGGGACAACTGCGGTGGCAAAGCTAACTCATATGCCAAAGTCCCTATCCGTCTCAAAATCTCAAATGGACCAACGTAACGGGGACTAAGCTTTCCTGTTACGCCAAATCTTCGCACACCTTTAATAGGCATGACTCTCAACCAAACATGGTCGCCTACCTCAAACTCGAGGTCTCGCCGTCGCTTGTCTGCATAGCTCTTCTGTCTGTCTTGTGCTGTCTTCATTCTTGCTTTGATCACCCGGATCTTTTCTGTCGTCTGCTCCACAATTTCAGGACCCAATAAAGTCCTATCTCCAATCTCTTCCCAACATATCGGCGATCGACATGGTCGCCCATACAAAGCCTCATATGGTGACATTCCAATACTTGAATGGAAACTGTTGTTGTAAGCAAATTCCACCAAAGGTAAATGCTCATCCCAACTACCTTGAAAATCTAGAACGCAAGCTCTCAACATGTCCTCGAGAGTCCTAATAGTCCTTTCTAACTGGCCATCTGTCTGCGGATGAAATGCCGTGCTGAACTTCAACTGAGATCCCAATGCCTCATGCAGAGCTCCCAAAAAATGAGAAGTAAAACGAGGATCTCGATCTGATACAATGCTGGATGGAACACCGTGTAACTTCACGATCTCCTCAATGTAAATTTTGGCAAATCTATTTAATGGATAAGTCTTCTTAATAGGGAGAAAATGGGCTGATTTAGTTAAACGATCAACAATCACCCATATAGCATCGTAGCCTCTAGTAGTCCTGGGTAAACCCATCACAAAATCCATAGCAATATTATCCCATTTCCACTCCGGAATGGGTAATGGAAGTAATAAACCTGCGGGTTTCTGATGTTCCGCTTTAACTTGTTGGCATACTGAACATTGTGAAATATAACTGGCTACATCTTTCTTCATACCACTCCACCAATATTGTCGCTTAAGGTCGTGGTACATCTTCGTAACACCTGGATGAATAGTGTAACGACTCTTGTGTGCTTCATTCAAAATCTCTTGCTTAAGATTTCCACCATCGGGTATACAAATACGTCCCTGAAATAAAAGTATACCATCACTCCGTAGAGTATATCCCAAAGGAGAAAATTTCCCAATATCTGCTAAGATTTGTGTTAACTTCACATCTTCCGATTGCTGTGTCTTGAGCAATTCAAATAGCTCGGGTTGTACTCTCATATAAGCGCAACTCACAACTGGTTTATCTTCTGGGGTTGAAATAGATAAGACACTCAACTGTTCTAATAACCTCCATTCTTGAACCATCATCGTAGCCATAGAAGCTCCTCGTCGACTCAAAGCATCGGCTACTACATTAGCCTTTCCTGGATGATATAGAATCTCACAGTCGAAGTCTTTAAATAACTCGACCCATCGTCTCTGCCTCATGTTCAATTCCTTCTGGGATAAAAGATAATGTAGGCTCTTATGATCTGTATAAATTTCAACTTTCTTACCATATAGATAGTGTCGCCATATCTTCAAAGCAAATACTACAGCTGCCAACTCTAGATCATGAGTAGGGTAGTTCACTTCGTGTTTCTTCAATTGTCTGGATGCATAAGCATTAACTCGACCTTCTTGCATTAATACACAACCCAAACCTGAATGGGATGCATCGCTGTAAATGGAATATTTCTCTCCACTCCTTGGAATGGCTAAAACTGGTGCAGTAGTTAACTTTCGCTTCAATTCTTGGAAGGCACGTGCACACGCGTCATTCCATTCAAACTTTTCTCCTTTTCTTGTTAGCTTAGTCATAGGGGAAGATAAACGAGCAAACCCTTCAATGAATCGTCTATAATAGCCTGCAAGACCTAGAAAACTACGTATCTCTGTCACAGTCGTAGGTCTCGGCCAATCCATAACTGCTTTAGTCTTGTCTGGATCCACTGAAATACCATCTCCAGACACCACATGACCTAGAAATCCAATTTGAGTAAGCCAGAACTCACACTTGCTGAACTTGGCGTACAGTTGCTCTTCTTTAAGTCTTTGTAATACCAGAGTAAGATGCTCTGTATGCTCCTCCACATTAGATGAGTAGACTAGGATATCGTCGATGAAGACAATAATGAATCGATCTAGGTACTCACGTAGAACTCGATTCATCAAATCCATGAAAACAGCTGGGGCATTCGTCAACCCGAATGGCATCACCACAAACTCGTAGTGTCCATAGCGAGTCCTGAAAGCAGTCTTCTGAATATCATCGTCTCTAACTCGCACCTGATGGTATCCCGATCTCAAATCTATCTTCGAGAATACCTTAGCTCCTCGCAATTGATCTAACAAGTCATCCACTCGAGGTAAGGGATATTTATTCTTCACTGTCACCTGGTTCAATTGACGATAGTCAATACATAATCTCAAAGATCCATCTTTCTTCCTCACGAACAATACTGGTGCACCCCACGGGGATGAACTGGGTCGGATAAAACCCTTCTCTATTAATTCTTCTAATTGGGCCTTCAACTCCTTTAGCTCATTAGGTGCCATCCGATATGGAGCCTTAGAGATAGGCTGTGTACCAGGCAATAATTCGATAGTAAACTCCGATCCTCTCCGAGGAGGTAATCCTGGTAGCTCATCTGGGAAAACTTCTTGGAAATCTCGTACTACTGGTACCTCGGTTAAATTCTTCTTGCTTCCTTCGTCAGTGGTTACAAAGGCTAGATAGGCCTCGCATCCATCACGCATTAGCTTTTCAACTTTCATCACCGAGATCATAGGAATCGTAGACATAGGCTTGACTCCTCTATAAATGAGAATTGGCTGTTGAGGTAGTTCAAAATCAATAATCTTTCGCCGACAATCGACTCTTGCATAATGTCGTGATAGCCAATCCATGCCAAGGATCAAATCAAAATCCTTAACATCAAGAATTACCAAATCTCCCAATAGCTTCTTATCATGGACCTCGATCTCACAATTTTCAAACATTTCTCTAGCTATCATAATCTTATCTCCCGGCGTAGACACAATCAAGTGGTACGGCAAAGAAATCCGGGAATGGGGAACATAACATACTGTGCGCAGTGCAATAAAAGAATGTGTAGAACCAGTATCAAATAATGCACGCACATCATGACCATATAGGGATAGAATACCTTGGATAGTCCCGTCGCCCTGCTCTGCCTCAGCTGTTGTAAGGGCATAAACTCTACCCTGCACCTGTCTATCTGCGGGCAGTGGATGCTGAGCTACTGGTAGTGCTGGTATAGGTGCCGCTCCTGCCCCTCTAGCTGCTGGTGGCCTCTGATTAGCCTGCTGACCTCTATTTTGGGGTGGTTGAGTACACCGATTGGCTGTGTGTCCTCTTTGTCCGCACCTGAAACAAGTGACCTCTGGCGCGGGAAGTGCTGCTTGATTCCTCGGGCAATCTTTCTTTCTATGTCCCTCTTGTCCACACTTGAAACAAACGTTCTTCCCAGCTAGGCACGGTCCTCCGTGCTTCCTTCCACACTGACCACATTGTGGATTGTTCTCTGTTTTATTTCCTTGTCCGGCTGTCCACTTCCTCTTCTTATTATTGTTGGACGAACCCTGAGATGTACCTGTGCCCTTCTTGGCTGCTTGTGTTGCTCTCCATTCGTTGCGATCTCGCTCGATAGCATATGCTCGCTGGACCACCGTGGCGTAATCAACGCTTAGAGCTCCTCCAAAAGCATGTCGGATATCCGCACGCAATCCTCTCTGAAATTTGGCGGCTTTCTTTGCTTCACTGGACACCAACTCCGGAGCATATCGTGACAATGCTGTAAACTCCGCCTCGTACTGAGCCACCGTGTTAGTACCTTGTACCAACTCCACGAACTCATAAACTTTCTGCTCCTTGACCCATGCTGGGCAATAAGCGTCGTTGAACACTTGTTGAAACTCAACCCATGTGGGTTCTCGATCACCAAACCTCTGGCGGGCAGTCTCCCACCATCTCTCGGCATCGCCTCTGAACATGAACGTGCTAAGTCGAACTCGTCGGTCGTCCGCACAACCAATAGATCGGAGATGCTTCTCTATTGATAGCATCCAATTCTCCGCTGTTGCTGCATCTGTACCTCCATGAAATGCTGGTGGTCGGAACGCCATGAAGTCCTTTAATAATTGACTCCCAGTGTCTGCCGCTACAACTGGAGTTGTTGGGGCGACTAGTGGTTCACCTCCACTGCCTCCTGCTTCTTGGTGTACTTGGGGTTGCCTCACCTGATTCGTCACTAGGGTATCGACTACCCTCATCAAACCTGCCAACATGCCTCGCATCTCGGCCATACCCTGTCGTAAGTCACTGCCAGAATCCCCTGGTGAGCCTGGTGTGGGAACTGGAACCTCGCCTGGCGTAGAAGTAGCCTGGCTGCGAGTACGGGGTCGTCCTCTTTGATTACTCATCTTCCTGTATCACTACTTAGGGTTAGAATACTGTAAATTGGGTTAACGTATCTAACTGACGGACACAAGTCCTAACTCTACCCAACATCCTATGTGTGTACTGGAGACTCCTCAAAACCTGGCTCTGATACCAATACTGTAACACCCCCTCTCCTAGAACTGCCCGAGAAGAGGTGTTACTGGGGATAATAAAATAAACCAACTGATGACTGAATTCTGATACCAATACTGTATATATCAATTAACTGTAGTAAGACTCTGAGTCAACAAAAACTGGAATCATAATTGCTTCTAAGGGAAATTCCCTAAACTGGAAATTAAAATGAATCTAAACTGATCAAGCACTAACTAACAACTAATAACTAATAACTCCCAGACATCTTTGGTCTTGAGCGGCTCCACGTACACACACTACTGGACACTGCTGCTAGGCCCCACGTCTGGTACTCCCCCACTAGGACCTGGAATGGTGAAGAGTACAAGGTGAGCTACAAAGCTCAGCAAGTAATAAACTGGAAAGAATAACTGAAGCTGAATCGAAGAATATCGATACTGATAAAAATACTTACTGAACTTGTACTGAGAGATATAATAATCACTGGATGGCATTTATAAGATGTAATGCACATAAGCTGTAAACTAAATGCAGGTATGCAACTTTGGCCCATAGGCCCACATAACTGTAACACATACCTGACTGATCTGAGTCCTGCAAACATAAAAACTGTAAGCACATACTTTGGGCAATATGCCCCTAGCTCCCTGGTCGACATCAGGCAAGCAACTCATAACTGAGATATAATTGTACTGATACTAGTGGGATCCCCGCGGACAAGCCGCCTGGCGCGCATAATGCAATGCTCATATAAATGCTAGCACACGATGTGTAGTGCTCCACATAAGTCATGCTCAATGCTCATACAATGTGTATGCACATAATCTCACAAAATAATGCTGACCATGTCATAATGAACTGCTAAACATGGTATATGATTCTTACTAGAAATATTGAGATTCAAATATTCTGAAATTTCTAAGTATAGGCATGGCATATTGGATTTGATGATATCTTGGCATAAAAATTCAATATTTGAATAATTGAATATTCATATTAAATTTAAAACTTGAATCAAGAATTTATTGGAAGCTATTTGGATGCCATTTGATACTATTTGGATGATTGAGAAAGTCTAAGGAAGCAATTTGAATGAAAAGCAGCTCATTCGAATGAAAAAAATTGATTTCAGCAAGCTCATTCGAATGGCAGAAAACTCATTCGAATGACAGAGACTCATTCGAATGACAGAAGGCTCATTCGAATGACTGATGATATTTCAAGGCTATTCGGATCTGATCTGGGACTCATTCGAATGACTCTCAAATTCATTCGAATGAATTTTGGAAATTTTCAACTTTTGAACTGGAAAAACTCGACTCATTCGAATGCAACAGTAACCTTATTCGAATCAATTTGAAGATCATTCGAATGACAAGAAGGCTCATTCGAATGCTAAGCTATACAAAGCAACAACTTACTCACATCTTCAAGGGCTCATTCGAATGACAACAAGGCTCATTCGAATGACAGTCAAAAACCTCAAAAATACATACGAATGATATGATAATCACATGACTCATTCGAATGACCCAAAAACTCATTCGAATGACTGGAATATCATAGGGGAAGAGCCTACGATAACACTGAAACTTATTCGGATACTTTGAAACTCATTCGAATGACTCAAGGCTTATTCGAATGACTGGATTCTTATCAGATATACTGCTTACGATAACAGAGATCAAAACTTGAATCAAAACTTAGCTTCACTACACCATTCCAAAAGAAATCTTGGGAGAACAATCCCAATTGATATATAAACAACTTGAGGGATGATTTACTGATCATAACTAATGTAAACATTGCAAGGAATATATACATAAACTGGTTGGTACTCGCTGTACGCATGTAAATACATATATAAACATGCTCTGAACTGAAATAAGTCACTGTAACGCACATATATGAATATACATGCACTGGAACTGATTCAATTATGGAAATCTGATATCCAACTCAATCAAGACCTGTAAGAAAGGATTACAGGGGAAGGATACTTGCCTTATGATCTTCTTAATTGACTCAATAATCTCTCGAGAGCCTTCTATGCAAAGCTTGAACTCACTGTATATGCATGAAAAATATATACATACATACTGACTGTATTAATCCGAATTACACTAAGAACCTTGAATCAACTGAGGGTATTACTGAACTATAATCTCGTAAGAATGGATTACAAGGATGGAATACTTGCCTTAAACTCTCTGATCGATCCAATGATCTAACAGAAGCCTCCAACGCAAAGCCTTTAATTCACTGTTGAAGCTTCTTCTTCTCTCTGTTGTTCTTCACACGGCGAAGACAACATGGCTAATGACTATTATATATATACATATGCTTAAGAGAAACCCTAATGCCATCTCTCTCTCCTAATATAACTAGGAGTCTTTCAAACCGAATCCTTCTCACGGCTGGGTTAATTAATCCCTTAATCAAAATAACTTTATTTAATAATTAAATGCTATTTAAAAGCTATTTTCTCAATTAAAATCTCTATATTGCCATATTAAATAATTAAATGGCAAATCCTCTTAATTAATTACTTCAATAATTAATTAACTAATTCTAAATAAATACTAGGCCCTCTAACGGGACGTTACAGGCAGGATGCGCGGTAGCTTCTTCTCGTGGTGGAGACGACAGCTGTCCTGCTATCCTTCGGCTCCTTCGCATCAGAACTTCGAGGCTCTCTTTCGATCTTCCGAAATATGACTCGAACTCGTGGCCTCCCTTCGGTGAAGAAGAGCAAAAACGACCTTAGATGAAAAACAAGCAAAGAGAGATATATATAGGGAGAACCCTAGGGTTAAAACCCTAGTGGGCCAAACCCTAATGGGCTAAGATCATTTAATTAATTTTCTAATTGGGTTAGCCCAATTAATTAATTAAAAACCCTAATGAACTATTATTTTATTCTAGCCCAATTAATTATGGACCATTCTGAATAAAATAATCCTCTCTCAATGTAATTCATCCAACAAGCCAAATGTATTAAAAAATACATGAGTTACATCGAGCTACCCCGGGGACCAAAAGACAAATTATTCACGGCTACTAAAATGACCAAAATATCCCTGCTACCTAGTAGCTATATTTTGTCATTCTAAGTGTTCCAACTATCACCATATGGTAACACTGACCCCACGAATAATTTTGCATACGCCATGTCTTTGACCTACTAGTGTAATGACGAAAATACCCCTCTGCGTAACACCCATCATTTAGAAAGGAATAATGTACTAACACCTCTCTAAATGATTTCTACCATCCTTAGATCACTAGTCCAATAATCCGTGACTACTCGAATGTACTTGCTTATCACTAGGAGCTACCCAGAAGCACACACTCTTAAGTCACGTTCCCAGGGCCCTGGATTATTTGATTATTCTTGGACAATCACAAAGGGGTGAATCACAGAAACTATCTTGTATTAGTCTGTCTTAGCTAATTAGAAACCATACTCCCAACTCAAAAGGATATTGATCTTTGATAGACCTCACCTACAATGAATCTAAGAATATAGCTCTAGGTTCACTAGACCACCAACTAATACTCAAGTATTAGAGTACTCGTCCACGTAGTAGCAGTGATAGACTAGCTCCATGATAATTAGTACTTTGTCATTAGCTTCTATCACAGGTCCACTCTACGCATTCCAAATGCGCTTGTACAATTAGAGTAAACGGACTGTTTACTGGCTAAGGCAAGCCATCCTCCATTAGGATCTATTGCACAATGATCTTATCATGATAGAATGCCCAGTTCTATCAAAAGATCAAGAGTAATATTTTTCTTGCTTATTAAGTACCCATGATTCATGCCTAACTGTGAAGAACGACCCATCACATGAATCACTTACTTAATAGCATGGACACTTTTCCAACAATTAAATGCAAATAATATATGTGCCATAAACTGAGTAAAAGAAACATCATTACCATAAATTAAACAAAACGTGTCTTTAGGGTATACATTTCCAACACTGACAACATCTTTTCCCTGACAGCGATGATAACACTACCATGTCATCTCAAAAGACTTGCGGCTCCTTGAATCTCACTAGTCATCGTAACCAGCACGACCCCACTCTTAGGCCGCCTTTCTTATATCACTTTCTATACTTATAACAGCTAGCTAATTCCTTGAGAGACTCTAGCTTCTCCCAGACTTCTTATACACTTTGCTACAACCAGCTCACACCACTCGATGAGCGACCACATGGGCTGTAATGGCACAACAGCTTCACTGGCCGATTTCCTTTCAGAACCATTAACCTTAAACACAAGGTTAATTCTCATCAATTGTCCACACACTAAGGCATCCCTCTAGCCGTATCACTCATAGCTATTAGGTGATTTCATCACCTCAACACCATTCCTAGAAACCAATCTCGTCTCTTCCTTCGATCTCTCTTTACCAATTGGTGACATCTTAAATTCGCCCTCATCTTCCATCTAACCAACTCGATTAACTCTAGCCGGATCGCCCGGCTCACAACCAACACAACCTTCCTCTAGGCACTACACTTGTAATCATCGACTACCGCTTCGATATAAGCTCCATCCATTTAAAATCACCCCTTCCATTGCTATGGAATTCACACTTCCACTCAATGTCGTAGGACTCATCTTCCTACTCAGGCAATCGCCATTACGCTAGCTTTTCCTAGGTGATCTCTCCTGATAAAGTTGTAGCGCCTTAGGAAGTTCATCCCACACTGTTACCCTATGTTCAACTTTTCTTAGGAGAACATCTCAAGTTCTACCCTAACCACATTTTAGACTACCATTTATAGCTCTCACTCTGGAGCCACACTCCTTTAAGCGGCACAATTCTGCCCTGACCAACCATCTTTTATCACCTTGGACCTCTTTCTAAAAATTCACCTGGTCTAACCACCAGGACCCGCTGAACCTTTATATTAAAGGCATACACGGCAACCAACAAGGCTTTACATCACAGTCCTCGAGCCTCACGCTCCCATCATTGCCATCAGGTGCTACCACCTGGCAACTGATCATGTGCCCTCAACTGGAAACCTCTCTAGTGCCACATGAGGATACTTCCTCATTTTCGCATCAACACATTCAGAACTAACATTAGACTGTGCAATTGTAAGCCTTCACGAATTTTGAACCATGCCTTAGCCACATTTTTAACCTGCCTAAACTCACCTCATAGGATTAGAGATCCCCTTACTTGAAACTTTCGCACGCTTCAATATTCCTATCTGATGGTTGGATTCCATCTCGTTAGTCTCGTCCTCCACGACACTTACATAACATTTTGGAGCCACTAATCCACTCCACCAATTTTCCCATCTTCTCGCATTACCGCAAGGTCACATTAGGTCCCTCATCTCAATTTACCCGATCAATTTCGATCAAATTTAATCACAACCGCGTTCGCATCCTTTAGCAAGGAGAATCACCACACATCTTGTTATCACACCACAAGATATCACCCACTCGATTCACAAACCTTTTAGCTGCCATGACAACAAAAGGCCCTACCATGATACTTCAACCCTTACAAAAATTTTGGTCTGGTCCAGGCATAACCTATAACATACCCTAGGTCTTCAGCGTCTAATCGTCTCCACTACAGACGGGTTACTCAACATAAAGGGCTGCAGTCCCTCCTGTGAACTAACCATCTATATGCAGTGGTTCTTAGCATTAGACTCGTCAACGATAGGCATCAACCGTAGCATTACTCCCACGCTAGACCCGTTTCTTTTGCCTAGGTTTCTTTCTCAAACATCTCGAGACTCTACAACACCTTAACATTCACTAAACCACCTCAACACTGCTTATTACTCGCAGCTGAGTTGTGGAACTGACTAAAGCTTTCGTCACCCTTACCGTGCATCTCACAAATCTTTAGCCCCTGACCATCTACATAATCACCGTGTTGCCCTGTGCTTTAGGTGAGCCAACACCTAGCCATCATTACCGTGTCACTCCCATACACTGGCCCGACATTAGTTCCCCATCGTGTTACCCTGTGCTTCGGAGAGTCAACACCCAATCATTATTACCGTGTCACTCCCATACACTAGCCCAACACTGGTTCCCTATCGTGTTGCCCTGTGCTTTAGAGAGCCAACACCTGATCATCATTACCGTGTCACTCCCTTACATTGGCCTAACAACAGTTTCCAACAGCATGGCTCAAGTCCAACACTAATCTGCTTCGCACCCCGTAGTGTGACTCTAAGCCTTCTGGTCCCACCTCTGATATCGAACACAGCACGGCTACCCCACCACGCTCACAGCCATTATCCTCACCAAGCTTTCTACTCGGCCACTAATCTATCGGATCATTACCGTATTCCGCGATTCGTCCTTAGGACTACTCTAGTGTACTATCCCTTACAGGAGATTCTGGGTCTCACCTGACCAAATTTCCTAAGGTGCTGCTCCAGATCTTCGGCATCTGACCGTCACTTGCAGTTCACTAAATTGCTTAGGCCCATGGGCCACTTGCCCTTAACACGAGCCAACTCATTAGTCCTCTGCCACACGGTCCATAGCATCAGATTCGTCACATCGAGCCTTGCACCCATAGCATCAAAGCTACTTAAAGCCTCCCCGAGCTACGATGGTTCCACCACCATATTACCAAAGCCATCTTACTTGGTTGTCCTTGCCTTGATAACCTCAAGCTCATACCATGAACCTCGCTCCTTATGACTCTACATCTCTTACCGCTTAACAGACTCTCAAACCACTTCACATCTTGAGGCCTTATGATCTTACCCTACAAGATCATACCTCACGGCTTTCACTCAACATTTGAAAGCTCCAACTTTCCATGACAATGGATCCAAATCCATCATGATTCATTTAACCACCTAGCTCATCCCAAAGCTTGATTATCAATGATCTCTCAATCCACAACCAACATGCTGAGCCTACCTCAAGCTCTGGCACCTTTAACCATAGAGCACCTACCATTACCCTCCAGGTAAATTGAGATCTCTCGTCTCTCCTTGCACACTCATGAACGCATTCAGTCACTACGCCTGGCCTGGCCTTTCTGCACGCCTCGCTCGGGCTTCCATGACTTGGAACTAAAATTTTGAGGCCTCCACGTTGCTCACCATGCCCCTGCCCATTTGGCATCCAAAGTTAGCATTTCTTACATGCGCATAGCCCACAGATGTCCTGTTGCCACAATTCACTTCCTCGGCCCACACACCGCTCATACCTTTCATTGGGTGACCTCCACGCCTCCATCAAGGGTCTTGTAACCTTAGGCATCATTCCCGACCCCAAGCATCACAATGAGGGTCTATTCACCTCTTATTTCCCAACCTTAGGCATCCCACCAGACCCCAAGCATCATAATGGGAGTTTTGATTGGCCCCTCATCCATCATTCACATGAACGGTCACTTGGCCTTTCAAAACTAGGACTTCAAATCCGATGGCTCCCACACGCATATTAACGCATGCTCAACTCCTTTATCCCCAATCTGGATTCCCCTGGATTCCAGCTCGACCCACTCTGGATTTTCCATCTCATATTAACACCCGTTAGGGTCCATTTGCCACACACTTATCCTTTCTTAGGATAATTCCCGTTTCATCATGAAACCAACTAGGGCCACTCATACCCTAGGCACGTCCCCTCCGGGATCGCCATAATCATACAATCACCTCGGACCATATACATTTAGCATGCATACCTCACACCCGACCCCCCTCCGAGTCTTTCTGCAAGCTACCAACGTCATGCCTACCCTGGCCATGACAGGCATATGCTTCATATGCTCGCTCCACCTAGAGCCTCTCTACAAGAAACATTATCTTACTCTCTTCCTGGAGCTCATCACACAACCCGATAACTCATTTCCTTGAGCTTCGAGCTAATTTCAGCCTTAGCTCACCCTAGTTCAAGCACACAACCCATAACACACCATCTCTATGAGAACAACTCCATTCCCTTATACATGCTTGACCATGTCCCCAACATAGGGATACTCTTCTAACCCCTTCCCGGATTAGCTATACCTTGAGCCCTTCGGGTGCTTTCATGACTCTTGTCATGATTCGATTTGGTGTCCCCACACAAGCCTCAACACTTCAATCACAAGGAACTCTCATCCTTAGAATGCCTCATGAACCCCCCCCCCTCGATTTCCACATTCAGGTTCCTGATACCAACACCCACACTTGGGCTTTTGACTCTTCTTTACTCGACCCATATATCACTTACAGAATATCATCTCAAACCATGATATTTTCCCCTTCCTATAGCAGGAATATCCGAGCACTCCATTCCTATCACCATAGACCTCAATGCCTCGACCCAACTCCTAGGGTCCTCGGTCACTTGTGGTCCTACTTCCAAGGCCTTCCGATCAACCTTCAACCACATTACTCCGAGCATCCCCCACTTGATGCTCTAACCATCGCTCTGATACCAAACTGTGACGCCCTATTCCCACTTACGGGTCCACTCGTGAACAATTATCCGAATTGCCCACCTCGCCTGGCCTTTGGTGAAGGGCAGACTATGTTTCAACACGAAACGCCCTAGCTGGGAACTAGGCTCGTCCTTCCCTTCCCTCAACCCCAGGATTCACTATCAGAATTGGGCTTTAAGCACACCGCACTTGGCTAAAAAGAAATCTCATTAAGATGCCCAATCGCCATTTTCTTATTTATATTTAATTTTTCTTCCATCCAAGAATTTTACCGGGCTCCATAAATTTTACAATTTCAATCAACCCATTGATTTCCCAAGAATTCGAGGAAAAACTCAAAATTTTCAATTTCTTAAAAATTCGGTATTATTCTCCAAAATGCCTGAAAATCCCTTTATTTTGAAAACTCCTCCAGGGCCCAAAATCAATTTAGAAATGCCCCAAAAATCCCAAAAATTCCAAATTAAAAAAACCAAATTGGTCAACAGTGCCTGCTGGCGGGTCGGCCCTGCGGTGCGCTGGCCGCGTGGGCTAGCAGCGGGCAGTGCATGACCGCACGCCTGCTCTCCCGTTGTTGCTCGCGCGTGCACTTGCAGTTGTGGCCCCCTATAGGCCACTAGGAGGCCCTACTGCTGTTACCTACAATTTCTTCTTCCCTTTTTTTTTTCTTTGGGCTTTTAAAGCCACAATTTCTAGAAATTACACCCCCAATAAAAGCATTTAAAATCTCCACATTTCCAACCAAAACCATATGATTTTTCTTTTTTGGTGCTTCCCACAACACACACCAAAGATGAGACTTTCACCTTAACTTAGGCTTCAACATGCCATAAGCCAATATCTCATTTAAAATTAAATCAAACATTCCAAAATATAAAATACACCCATGGTCTTAGGCTTTAACAAGCCATTACCAACCAAGTAAATTTACATCTCATAAATCAAACACAACAACATAGGCTTCCCTAAGCCATAATAAGCTCTTGGATCTTCATTCCCATGCTTTCCCATGCCATTCCACTTTGCCTTGACTTTCTCATGCCTTGACAACCTATATGTGAGGGTAAAAACCTCATGAGCTATTAAGCTCAATAAGGGTGCAATGCAAAGTAAATATGAATATAACAAGATTATATGATGCCAAATGCATGCAAGTGTGGCTAGGTCTCTTTACCCTCACAACCCACCAAGGTTAGAGGCATCAACCCACCATTCCAACCATGTTCCGAAACTACCCTATGGCCATAAGTCTCTTGAACACAATAGAACAGGCCAAATGCAACATACAAATTTATGAACCATACTTACAACACAATGTAAGACCACCCTACTTATAACACATTGCAAGGCCACCCTCCCATGGGGCCATCTCTTACCTCATTATTTTCTTTGAAACTTTAAATCCTCATCTCAAGAGAGCTCCCATCATCACCTTCTCCCATCTAAGATGACATTCCAACAAGCCACTTACTTTGCATACAAGCATACTAAAATAAAGAGAAGAAAGAATAAAACTTACCTTGACTTCTTCTTCTTTTCTTCTCCATTTCTTTCATCTTCTCTCTTTCTTCAAATGGCCAAAGGGAAAACAAGTCTTCCTCACTTGCCATTTTATACTAGGCCTCCATATTTCAAGAATGAATCTAGGCCATTCACTAAAAGCACAATCCATGTGCTCAAGGAGGATTAAATCCCAACCATCCATCCCTTTAGATTAAAATCATCTCTCTTGGAAGAAACACAATCCATGCCATTTCTCCTCTTTGAATCCCCACCTTTGGATTCATTCTACTTCCAAGACTCAAGCACAACCATTGGATCACTTGGAAATTTTCCTTTTTATTTCCAATTAATCTATTTTGACTATTTTCAACCCATCACCATGAGAGATATAAATCCCTTCTTACACATTTAAATAAATCTCATATTTTCCAAAGCATTAATGGGTGACTAATTTTCCATTTCATTTAGATTTATTTAATTCACCTTAATCATGCTCAACATTAAATGCTTGGAAGACTAATTAAATTTTTTTTTACATTTAATTTAATCTCTCCATTTAACTTGGACCACAAAAGGCCATGTATCACTACAAGACACCAACCTTGGCTTCCAAGTTCTCATCTCATCCATTCATGTGGCATTACCACATTTATTCACCAAATTTAGGGAAAATTAATTATTTTCTCAAATAATTCAATATCCACCATTTTTCCTATTTTCCATAATTAAATTCCTTTATGGAATAAATTTCAAAATTCCTAAAATACTCTTTGTGAATTATTAATCCCATATATCTTCACATAAATACAAAATTGGGATTTAATTCACTTACACACCTAATTCTACATAGAAATTATTTCCAATTTACCAAAATACCCTTTATTGGACTTCACTATCCAAATTACAAAAATGCCCCTCTCATAGGGCACCCTCATTCTCAAGGATCCATCACCTTCTCAAGTGTATTTTTGGAAGTTTCACACTTTCTTTCTCATTTTCTCATCACCGGTAACACTGGGTGTTACACTGTTGCATTCGAATGATAGAAGAAATCACCGTGTAATGAACAGTAAAGCATGAAATTCATTCAAATGAGATTTGCATTCATTTGAATGATCCAAGCGGCCAAGGAAAACTGGGCGTACATTCGAATATCCCTGCTCGCACATTCGAATGAGGATTCGAAAATACTTTGACATGCGCAAATGAACATGGTGGCTCTAAGGTAAATCCAACGAACTTTTTGAACAACTTTTCACCAAGTGGTCCCCTTTTCCATGCGCGACAAGCTTAAAAAGGAGCCAATATTCTTTGGAATC
This sequence comes from Diospyros lotus, assembly GCF_014633365.1. NCBI lineage: Eukaryota > Viridiplantae > Streptophyta > Magnoliopsida > Ericales > Ebenaceae > Diospyros > Diospyros lotus. Next base: position 37,863,823 of record NC_068343.1, on the reverse strand, counting down.
AAGTGTGGGTAGAGAGCAGAGTACTCAAAAAAATACAAAAAGAAGAGGATTAGTGGAAAGTTGAAAAAATATTTTCTTTCTGTTTTGCTTGTTTCAGTTCTTGTCTGTATTTTAAACTTGTGGTACTTCAATTATTGTTCTTCGTTCCTAGTTTTGAGCTTTTGCTCTAGATATATTGCAAGTCCATTTATTTTCTTTCAAGTTGTAGTTTGTTTCAATAATCAATATAACGGTAGTTTATCAAGTTCTTATTGTTTGTTCCCATTTATTTTTTCTCTGTAATCTCGTAATCATCTGTTGAGATTAGTTTTAGTCGTGCACTTCCCATGAAGATGTGTGGTTAATTCAATCCTTAGGTTAAGGCAAGGACGGTGCCCAAAGCCACTGATGAATCAAGATAGCAAAACCTTAGATGTTCAAGTAACAGAAGCAAAAATAGTTTGAGAAATGTTCTAAATGAAAATCTCAGGCTTAGATTGGTTCGTATGCCTAACTTAGAGTTTCCATGACACGTATGGGAATTGCTTGACCTGGAAACATTCTCATACCCAAGCCTCGAGTGACTATTTTGTTAAAATGTTATTTATACACTGATTTATGATAGCTACTTAACATAGAGTCTCCATGCCATGTATGGAGGTTGCTTGAACAAAGAGTTATCATCATCTCAAAAGTATATTTAATGGTTAAGATCCAAGCTATTTGAACTTTTAGTTACATCAAAGAAAGCTATATGGTGAATCAGTTGGGTTTGGCACCAGATTTGTCTTGACCCAAGACCTCTCCATATCCAGATTACAGTTATATTGCACTTAGTTTAATCTCATCTTATTGTCTTATTAATCAAGAGAATTGGTGTGGTTATCTCCTTCTATGAGTAATTTCCCTGTGAATCGACTCGGTCTTGCCCCAAAAAATATTTTCCACAATCACACTCGTGCACTGGCGAGTCTAAATGCCTCACCCTTTTTGTGAACATAAATAGCTGCTAAATAAGTTGAGTTAATCCAAAAAGATTACAAAAAGTGATAAATGCAGGGTGAGTGTTGCAGCATCCGCCGAAGCTTCCACCTTCCAAGCTCGGCTGTTATTAATAGTGGATCATTTCTATTCCGGTACCCAGGGAGGTCGCTATCCGAAAAAGAGATTGCTTTCCCCCCTTGACCTCGTCAGTCTTGTGGCTCGGCTACTCGCTACCACCTCTTCACCCTTAGCCCTCGGGACCTCCCCCGCAGCCAGTGTATGAAATACTCGGGGCTGAGAAGGATCTTTTGTCGACTGCAGTGGCCTCTTCCTTCGGGGCGAATGCCAAACCCGATCTCGCTCTTTCGCTTGGTCCCTCCTAGCGGGGGGGGGGGGGAATTTGTGACCACGAACCCCGCTCCCTCCCCCTTTGGGAATCTGCTTCTCTGGCCACATAATTTTTAAGGAAGCCTCGATTAATCAACTCCTGGATCTCTTCTTTCAACTGGTGACATTCCTCCGTATTGTAACCATGATCTCGATGGGAACAACAATACTTATTCCGATTCCTTTTTTCAGACGGTGCTCTCATAGGTCGGGGCTTCTTCAGATAGTCCTTATCCTCGATGGTGGCAAGGATTTCCACTCTTGGGGCATTCAAAAGGGTAAAACCAGTCGTCTCCCATCCAGGACGATGCTTCTCTTTTCGATCTTCCCTTCGATCCTCATTCTTATGCTCTTCGGGATGTTTCTTTTTTTCCTTTTTCTTAGTGTGCTCTGCTCTCTTTGCTTGCATAACCTCCTCGGCATTAATGTACTTTGTGACCCAGCCTAAGATATCCATAAATCTAATCGGGGGTGTTTTAGCTAGTGACTGAGCAAAAGACTAGGCCTTAGGGCATTTTGGAATGCCACCATGACAACACTATGACCGAAGTTCTCAACGCTCAAGGCTTCCATATTGAAATGCGAGAAAAAGTCCTTCAAAGATTCTCTTTGGTTTTGCTTCAGGCTAACGAGAGCCATGGTGGACCTTCGATGCCTCCAAAGAGGCGCAAAGTGAGCCAAGAAATTATCCTGAAGCTATGCAAAATTGGATATTGAGTGGTGGGCCAGGTTTGAATACCAGGCCCTTGCGTGCCCCTCAAGTGTTTCCAGGAAAACTATACACCACATTACGTCAAGAGGCATCTTACACCATCATATGGGAGGTAAAAAAATCTAGGTGATCCATTGGATCAGTTGTCCTCGCATAGGGCTTAATAGCCGGAATGCGAAGGCGCTCAAGCAGCACCACAACCATAATATCTGGGCTAAGGGGCTAATTTACCATCACCCCCCGAGACTCTCCTTGCTTTGGTTTCAAGGCCGCAATCTCCTCCTCCAGTCGACGCAACCTCTTTTCCTACTGTTGCTACGCATACGACATGCCAGAAGACTCTCCGGCCTCCTCGCATCCATCCTCCGGAGGATCTGCATCACGGGGCATGATCCTTCCTCCCATGGGGGCTCCTGTCCTCCTTCTCTTTGAGAATGATGGGTTTGCTAGCGCTGGCGATCCAAAAAACCAGTGAACAACTCTGTCAGGCACTGAACCTGATTCTCTAAAAGCGTGATCTGATTTGGTGGAGAAGGAGGGTTATCTGGGCTACGGTCCCTCCTATGCGGGCTCCTCAGGGGATTATTCTGGTTTAGATCCGGGGCGGGGTTGCCATCAGCAACCTGAGATGGATTCCTTCTAGTTGCCATCGAGACGGAGAGATAACTTGAACATAGTGGTAACTTGCTCTGGAGAGACAGAAAAAAAATGTCGGCCCCACGGTGGGCGCCAATTGATGATGCGGTGGCCGATCACCTTTTTCTGCCTCAGACAGAGTACCTGCAATGGAGGTGGGAACTTGCTCCCTCGGTTTTACTCCAACACTTTAGTTAGATTACCCGATCAAAAACAAATTTAAGATATGCAATTCAGAACTTTTTCTAAAAGAAAGAGTTCGATCCCCTTACCTCCTTCTGGTCTTCCATCTCTTATCCTCTTGCTGAGGTGAGGATTCTTTTCAAATAACCGAGATCTTTATCCCGTTCTTCTCGGGATCCTACTGATATGAATTCCATAATCGCAACCGCCTCCGAGGAGTTTAGGGTAGTTCCTATCTCCATGATCCTCGATGGGATGATTGATCCCGAGGAATCCAGAGAATCTTCGTCCAATAACAAGCCAACTGGTGTGGTGATATGCATCTGCCACGTGTCCTCTCTAGACCCGAGCAGAATGACATCGGTGGAGTATCTCTTTGGCGGACGTGGCATTGCTGCCAATGGCTATATTTCTGGGGCATTGGAGTAATTATGAACCCGAGCGTATTTCCCCTTATCACAAGTCTTACTTGTCATTATTGCAACAAAATAGGATACCATATCAAACAATGCTTCTATAGAAAAAAATGCTCATAGATTAAATTTGATTTGGGTCCCAAAAGCTAAAGATGTTTTGTTTGCTAACATTGTTGGACCCAAGAAGGGTTGGGTATCAAAAGTACCAATATGATGTATTTTTTGTAGGTAAGCTTGGCATCTAAGGAAGAAAAGAAGAAATGGTATCCTGATAATGGATGCACCAAGAACACGACGAGAGACAAGAATCAATTCATCTCTTTCACTTACAAAAAAGGGAGGTAATGTTGTCTATGGGGACAACTCAAAAGGTAAAATCCTTAGTTATGGGATAGTTGGCTTAAGCAGAACAAAAGTTGAGAATGTTTGTCTTGTTGAGGGTCTAAAACATAATCTTCTAAGCATAAGCCAATTGTGTGATAAATGACATAAAGCCATATTTGAATTGAACAAATGTAATGTTTATGATCTGAAATCAAATGAACTTATTTTTTTCAGAAATAGACATGGAAATGTATATGTTATTTGGCTTGATGATATTGTGCTTAAACATGAAAATTGCTTGATTGCATCAAATTCAAATTTGTCTTGGGACTTTAATTGACAAATTACCTAGAAAGCATCTAGTTAGAGGCTTGCCAAATATAAACTTTAAAAAGGATCATGTTTGTGATGTTTTTGTAATACCCGGTATTACATGGTATTTGAAAAGATATGATTTTCGATTATTTTGAAAGGACCTCGGGTGGTCCGGGAAGCCCAATGGTCGATTTCGATAAATTAATTAATAAAATTATCGAATCGATGGCACGGAATGCCCCGAGACTTGGATGTCCAAGGAAGAGGGCATGAGATTGGTGAGTGTCTCGAAGCGAGGTTAATGAAGCTGTAAGCGATCAGACTGGGAATAGTTTTTGGAATAATTTTTGTATAAGCCTAAATGGGTGTCAATACCGAAGGGTTGTAGGGGACCTCTGGGAAGGTAAGGGGACCCTAAGGGTGGTCCAGTTTTGCTAGTGAGGCAACCGTGAGGTGTTTTCGAGTGGAATAAATGTCTTGTGCAAGCGCAGGGACAATTGACTTTATCGAGTAAAAGTTAGTTATTAATTTTTGAGAAATCAAGTTATTGTGTGGTTTGGTGGTATTTAATATAAAGCCTGGAGGGTCCAAGTGTAATTAAAAATCCCTAAGTGGAATTATGGAGAAATTGGAGGATTAATGTGTGTATACATATGTATGTAGTGGATTTGAGGGCCAAATTAAATCTGATTTTTGATTTCTCTCATTTGAGAGAATGGCCATGAAGCAGAGAGAGTAGAGGAGAGTGAGAGCTTGCGAGAGAGAGCAATGAGGGCTCAGGAGAAAGTAGATAAATGGAGAGATTAAGAGGAAGATGAACGATAGGTGGCTGATTGGGGTGACCCGCAGTAGTGGTGATGCCGAGCAACGGCCATGGTTGCTCGGCGATGGAGGTCGAGCGGAGCAGCAGCAGCGTGAGCTGCTGCGATGGCGTCGTGCGTGGAGGCACGAGAGGCTATGGTGGCACAGGGTGGCTCGAAGGCGGACAGTGCTGGTCATGGTGATCTGCAGCTTGGGGCTATCCGATAATGGCTGAGGCTGGCAGCGGCTGGGGTCAGCCATGGCGGCTGTGGTCGCGCGTAAGGAGCCTGGTGGTCGGGGTGGAGGTGGCTGTGTGCGGTGGAGCTAGGGCGACTGACGATGGTGGGGCTGGCTGGAGCAGCAGTCGGTGGAGCCTGCGACGATGGTTGGCGGTCATGCGCGTAGGTGATGTGCATGTATGGGAGAAGGAGGAAGAAGAAGAAGGAGAAGAAAAGAAAAAAAAATAAAAAAAGAAAAGAAAATCTCGAAAAAGGAGAAAATCTTGGAAAAATATTAGAAAATTCCAAAAAAATGGGAGTAAACTTTGAAAATTAATTTGGGGATTGAAGAGCATGCTGAAAGCTCGAAAATAGGGTTTTGAGCATAAGGTGGCATCCCATGAGGCAACGTTGTTGTGAGCATTTTTCGGATTTCTCCTCTAGATGGCTAGGGTAAATTAATTTAATTCTTTTCTAGTTATTTTTATTATGGGAGATAATGAAATGTGAAGTGATGGTTGGATAAACCTCTCGATTGGGGTTGTTTGGAAGTGGTTGATGGGTTGTTTTTGTGGTGAATGGCAAAAACATAAACCCTGGTTTAATTTTTGTTGTTGGGTTTTAGTGTGGAAAAAATATAAGCCCTGTATTAAATGTCTGATGTGATTGGGATGTGTGGTTGCATCTAGGTTCGACAGGGGAGGCGATGATCCTAGAAGAGTTCGAAGTTCAAGCGGGCGTTCTTGCTCTTGGAAGGAGAGTCTCCGAGCCAGGTAAGGGATAACCCCAAGGGTGGTGGTCTTGCATGCATTTGTAAATGTTTTTCTTATGAGTTGGATGTTAGAAAACATGATCTGATCATACGCAGCGGAAAATAAAATCTAATTTTATTGGTATCACGTTTTTCAAATCTTACGGTTAAATCGAAGACATAAAATGAAAAGTTACCTCGAAACGAAATCTGATTTCGTAGCCAATAACCCGCCTGATATCTCCCATGTGTGAGATGCCGAGTCTGTCCACCTGAAACCGTCAAGACTCCAATAGACTTGAGAGAAAAAGGGACATGGAAATTTTTTCTAAAATTTCCATTTTTTTTAATTCAACTAATTGATTCATTGGATTCTAAGTTTAATGTTATATTTATAGACAAAAAAACCCTAAAACCCTAAGTGCTATTAGGCCGGGCTTTAGGTGCTAGCAAAAAGCCCAATCCAAATTAATAATTAAATAAATAATCATATTACTTATTTAATTAGTCTTATTTCTTAAATAATTGCACTTATAATTTAGTAATTCCATAATTACTAAATTTGCCCCTTTTTCTTTTAAAACGATTTCTATTGGGTGAGACTTTCTAGGTTCACAATTAAATTAACAACGAGAATTAATCAATTATTAATTCTCGTAAATCATGAGTGACATCTAGCAATATGTCATGATTACCCAATTTAATGTGAAGCAGAAATGTGAACCTTACACTACGGTGCCCTGCAATACAGTCTCACTATCATACTATATCCCGACGAGATATGAGATCACGGTCAACAAGTCAAATCTCTCGATCTCGTCGTATGACCAAATCCAATAATCACACTTGACTAATATGACATAACCTCTACAGAATCCAAATTCCGTCGTCATATTACCTCGGCCAAAGATTTATCGTCAAGTGACCATTGGATTGCATAGGATATCATCCTCGTATATCTTAAGGTGATAGATTCCATATCTGATGCACACATACCTCGTGTGTCACTGAACTAGGCACATAGATACATACAGCTATCCCTGATTAGGACAACCATATAATATCATTGATATCCTAATCCACCAACACACAGATATCCATGTTATCTCAGGTCTAAGGACTAATGCAAATCCATAGTTAATATTGAATCATTGACCCGTGAGATAAAACCCATGTGATTCAATATTAACAGTCTCGTTCAGTGAACTCATTCCTATAACGAGCACCCACTCATCTTCCTTCTGTATCTTATATAGAGTGGTATGAGACCCACCAATCTTGTCTTTCTGTATCTTATACCGAATAAGAAGGAAGATGATGTGCCAGCCTTTGCGAGTTACTAATTATCCAGGTTAGGAACTCTATGGCCAAGAACATATTTATAGTATAACGTATTTTGGATTATCCGTCTCTGTTATTCTTAACAATTAAGAATGGTATCCATTCCTTATTATACTAAAGGATATTTGTATGTTCAATTTAAACCATATTGCAATTTAAATTAAACATAAAACTTGCCATTAAATAGTGTTTAAAGAATTACAAGATCAAGCCCTATTGTGTCATTAGAACTGGTCTTAAGGGCTTATATCTAACATTGCATGTAGTGGTTAACACTTGCATGATATGAGTTCTAGTGTACCTATGGCCATATGGAGGACTAATGTGGCGGGAAGGGTTGGTTGATGCCTTAACCTAGGGAGGTTATGAGGGTATGGAAGAGTACCCATTTTGTATTGCATGTTTGCATTACATACTTTCTCATGCTTCATTTACTTATGCATTGCACCCTTATTGAGTCTTTATGACTCATGAGGTTTTACCTCATGTTGTAGATGATGCACATCCAGATGGAAGTAGGGATGATGACGGGAAGGTGATGTGGCAACTAGCGTTGTTGCCCGAGTTTGTATGTGGCATAATCATGTGTGTATTCATGTGATTGATCGTATATGTTATTGGGCACTGGATGGTATCTAGTTTGTTATAATCATCATAGTGTGATAGGTGATCGTGAGTTTGCTTGATGTATATGGCTTAGTTGGTGGAGCCAAGTTTCGGATCAGGTAAGAATCGAAAAGGTATGTTCCCATAAATCCCCAATACTCAGTGGATGTTTGATGCTCTAGTTTTGTGTCTGGGTCACCTTTGGCTTGATGTGTATCGAGCTAAGGAAAGGTGAAGCTCACTCGAGTTTCGGGTCTCATGCTGCTATGTTTCCTTGTTGATTGGAGGACCGATTCCTTTGGTGGAGCAAAGGGAAGGACGAAGCCTAGTGCCTACTTAGGGCGTTTCTTGTAGAAACATAGTCCAACCCTTAAGTTATTGGCTTGCTGTGTGAGTAATCCAGTCGATTATTCATCGGTGGTGCCCGTAGGTGGGAGCTGGTCGTTATAGTTGGTATCAGAGCATGGCTAGCAATATGTATGGGGAAAGTTAGCGCATTGGTGGTGTTATGCATGGTCAATTAAGTGATTGATGTGAGCGATTGCCAGAATTTTGAGTCGAGGATGTTTGGCATGATTTGGATGTAAATCGAAAGGTCTTAGGTGCTGAGTTGGGGTTGGGAACGATTGTTTGTAATCTCGAGGTTTGGATGTGAGATTGGTTTAATGACCTTGAAGGTTGGACATGTGGTCCGAGTACCCTAGGGATTGGGTCGAAGCGTTGAGGCTTGTGGTGGTTTGAAGGGTATGCTTGGATATTCTTGCTTTAGGAATAAAAAAATATCATGGTTCAAGATGATATGCCATAAATGGTATACGGGTCGAGGCAATGAAGAATCAAAAACCCAAGTATAGGTGTTGGTGTCAAGAAATTCGAATGTGGAAATTTGGGGGATATTAAGCATTCTAAGGATGAGAGTTCCTTGAGATTGAAGTGTTGAGCCTCGTGTGGGGCCTAAAGTTGAGTCATAACAAGAGTCGTCAAGGGGTAAGGAGAGCCTGATGCATAACTAATCCAAGAGGGGACTAGTAGAGCGTCCTTGTGTTGGGGAATTGGCCAAGTATGTTGAGGGAATAGAGTTTTTCTCTTAGAAGTGGTGCACTAAGATTTGTGTGCTTGAGATAGAGTGAGCTAAAGTGGGAGTTAGCTTAAGGCTCAAGGAAATGAGTCGTCAACTGGCTATGTGACGAGCTCCAAGAAGGGGGTAAGGTAAAGTTACTTATAGTGAGGCTCTGTATGGAGCGTGCATGTAATGCATATGTACGTCATGGCCCGTGTAGGCATGACGTAAGTAGCTTACGGAAGGATTCCGGGAGGGAGTTGTGTGTGTTATATGCATATTATATAATATATATATATGGTACGATGTGATCGTATCGTTATGATGATCCCGAAGGGGATGTGCCTAGGGTATGAGTGGACCCTAGCAGGCATTTATATGAGATGGAAAATTCCTAGTAAGTCAGTTGAGACTCAGAGGGATCCAGATTAGGAATGTATGAGTTGGATATGTGTAGATATGCGTGCGAAAGCCATAGGATTAGAAGTCCATGTTGTGAAGGACCAAGTGACCGTTCATGTGATTAATAGATGAGGTGCCAATCAACTCTCATGGTGACGCTTGGAGTCGGGTGGGATGCCTAAGGTTGGGAGATTGATTACCCTAAAATATACCGCAAGTGTACGGGTTGAACAAGTACTATAGTAGTAAGAATATCGTTCCCATGAGAAAAGATTTTAAATACCAATTTTTTAAACTTTCTTTATTTTTTAGACAATAAGAAATTTCAGGTTTAATAAAGAATAGAAATAAAAGTAAATTAATTAATTAGATTAATAAAACAAAATTAATTTGGAAGGCAACTTAAATCAAAGAAATCAATGAATTTTAATAACTAAGGCACATGTATGAACCTAGTTATGCAATGCAAATAATAGATTTTTATGTAAATGAATTGATAAGTTGAGTATGTGACGGCGAAATCTCCTAATGCATTTGTTACCCTATTTCTAGGTTATAATGAGTCTATTCTCATTTAATAATTTCCTATATTTCTATGAAAGTTTAATCAAATGAAAATGAATTACAATTTGTGAAATTCCTAACGTATTGCTAAAAGCCGCACAAAGAAACAAATTTCTATTTCCAATCGATTTTACTTTATGGTGTACTGTACCTACTATGCAATCCCCAACCTATCTCCTTTCGGTCTCAAGATTAGGCATCAAATCATGTAAATAGTGTCCAATTATTCACAAGCATTAAATCCAATACCACACGACTCAACATAACCGAAATTATTCAATCACATAAAATTATAAAAAATGCATCATCATAGTTTTAGCCAATACATGGCCTTAGTTTAACAAATTAGTTCGGCGAAATTAATTAAAATCCAAAATAATAATGAAAGCATAAGAAAATTAATTAAAAATGGAAGAAGAAAAAGACAGAAATTCTTTAACCCAGATCTTAGGGTTAAAAAATCTGCACCTGCGTCTTCTTTGGCTTTGCGGCTTGTTGCTGTGCGCCGCTTACTTCTCTATCGAGTCCTTGCTGCTCTACCGCACAAGCTTCTCTATTTTCTCGGTTCCTATTATATATATATACATAGGGCATGAAGTTCCAATTGCAATGCAAATGGACTCCATTTATTATATTAATATAAAATTATACACACACACAAACCACACGCTCAGGCATTCACGTCCACATAATATAAGTAATATACTATAATGTAATATAATATATAATATAAAATATAATATTTAATATACTATTAATTATATTATAATATTATTTATTTTTAATATTTATTTTTATTTATATTATAATATTAAATTTAGTATTAATTTTAAAATTAACTTTATAATATTTTTTATTTTTATTTAACCCAAATACCAAGAAGTATTCTTGCAAAATAACAAAAATTACTAGAAATTAAATATATGTAAAGGAAACTCAAAATATTAGGTAATTCTAGGTAAAACACATATAAAATACTAAAAACACTACTCAATTGTTACCAATAAATGTGAATAAATTATCACATCAGAGATGAGAGGTGAATAGACCCTCATTATGATGCCTAGGGTCGAGGATGACACCTAAGATCACAAGATCCTTGTTTGGGTGAATGGGTTGTGTGGGTCGAGTGTAGTGTTAGGTGAGTTTATGGCAACAGGACATCCATTATAACACTCCTTCTCCTAGAACTGCCCGAGAAGAGGTGCTACGGGAAAATAAAATAAAATAAATTGACTGATAAACTGAAATCTGATACCAATATTGAATATCTCAATCAACTGAAATAAAACTCAGAGTCAACATCACTGAAAGCCATAAACTACATCTAAGGGAAAATCCCTAAACTGAAATATAAAATAAACCTAAACTAATAAGACACCAACTATTAAACTCCCAGACATCTTTGGTCTTAAGCGACTCCATGTACACACACTATTGGACACTGCTGCTAAGCCCCACATCTGGTACTCCCCCACTAAGACCTGGAATGGTGAAGAGTACAAGGTGAGCTACAAAGCTCAGCAAGTAATAAACTGGAAAGAATAACTGAAGCTGAATCGAAGAATATCGATACTGATAAAATACTTACTGAACTTATACTGAGAGATATAATAATCACTGGATAGCATTTACAAGATGTAATGCACATAAACTGTAACTAAATGCAGGTATGCAACTTTGGCACGTAGGCCCACATAACTATAATACATATCTGACTGATCTGTGTCCTGCAAACATAAAAACTGTAAGCACATACTTTGGGCAATATGCCCCTAGCTCCTTGGTCGACATCAGGCGAGCGACACACAAACTGAAACTGAAAACTGGTGGAATCCCCGCAGACTAGCCGCCTGGCATGCATAATGCAATGCTCACATACATGCTAGCACACAATATGTAGTGCTCCATAGAAAGTCATGCTCAATGCTCATACCAATGTGTACGCACATAATCTCACAAAATAATGCTAATTATGTTATAATTAACTACTAAACATGGTATATGATTTTTACCAACCATATTGAGACACAATTATTCTGAAATTTCTGAGTATAGGCATGGCATATTAAATTTTTATCATATCTTGGCATAAAAATTCAATATTTGAATTATTGAATATTTATATTAAATTTAAGACTTGCATTAAGAATTTATTAAAAGCCATTCGGATGCCATATGATACTATTTGGATGATTGAGGAAGCATAAGGAACCAATTTGGATGAAATAACAGCCCATTCGAATGAAAAAAAAATGGACTACAGCAAGCTCATTCGAATGGCAGAAACTCATTCGGATGACAAAGGCTCATTCGAATGATAGATGATATATAACAAAGGCTATTCAGATCTGATCAAGGACTCATTCGAATGAATTTTGATAACTTCTAACTTTTGAACTGGCAAAAAGCGACTCATTCGAATGCAACAGTACCCTCATTCGAATGAATTTATGGGGTACTCACAGGTCATTCGAATGACAGAGGGACTCATTCGAATGCTAGACTATACAAAGCAACAACTTATTCAAATCTTCAAGGGCTCATTCGAATGATAAGAAAACTCATTCGAATGATAGTCTCAAAACTTCAAAAATACATACGAATGATAAGATAACACATCACTCATTCGAATGACAAATGACTCATTCGAATGACTGATACATTATAAGGGAAAAACTTACGATAGCACTAAAAACTCATTCGGATACCACTGAACTCATTCAAATGACAAAGAGGATCATTCGAATGAATGGAAACTTATACAAAACGAAGCTTACGATAACAGAGACCATATCTTGAATTAAAACTTAGCATCACTACACCATTCCAAAAGAAATCTTGGGAGAACAATCCCAATTGATATAAAATAATATTAAGATGTATTAAATCAATAGCTTATGAAAGAAAACGCTGAAAAGAATTGTGCATGGCTTATCATATCTCACTGGACATGGATATATCGCATGAATCTATATACATATTCTTGAACATACCATATGATTAAACTGGGAACCCAAATCAATGAGTCTTGGTATTCTGAGATTACTGCTAATATGATTTGAAGTTCATATTTAAAAGATTCACTAGAAAGAATCCCACATAACTTCCTCATGCACTCACTGTTCTACGTATACATATATATATATACTGCAACTGATATAAATTTGAGAACTCAATGGAACACTGGAATAAACTGAGGACAAACTATTATGAATCTGTAATGAAAGGAATTATAGATAGGATACTTGCCTTATGTTAACTCTGATCGGATCAACGATTGCAACGAAAATCTTCCTAAGCAAAGACTTGAACCCACTGTTGGCTCATGCTCTCTGTTCTTGCGGCGTGAAGAACATATGGCTACGGTCAAATATATATATATATAAACAACCCTAAGTCCATCTCACATTCCCATTATAACTTGGAGACTTCTAAGCCCAAGCCTTCTCGCACCTGGACTCCTAATCTCATAATAAATCTTATTAACTAATTAAATAAATAACAACTTATTAAATGACACTCAAGTCCTTGCATTTAATTTCAACACTAAATAAAGAATTAAATGCTAATTAAATACTGATCTCTCAATTAAAAATATTCTAAATTGCCACATTGAAAATTAAATGGCAAGTTCTCTTAATTAATTACTTTAATAATTAATTAACTAATTCTGAATAAATACTATGCCCTCTAACGGGTCGTTACATCCATGGTTGTGCTCGTGAAAGAAATGCCAACTACAGATGCCGAGTGGGTAAGGGCGTGGTGAGTGATATAGAGGCCCCGGGTTGTAATTCCAAAGTCATAGGAGCCCGAGTAAGGCATGCAGGAAGGCCAAGCTGGGCATAGTCACTAAATGTATACGCAGGTGTGCAAGGTGAGAGGTGAGGTCTCGACTCACCTGGAGGGTGACAGGATATGCTCCGGACGATGGGTGCCGGAACCTGAGGTAGTCAAGCATTAGGATGAGCTTGGTGGCAAAGTGGTTCTTGATGGATGAGGATCTGTTGGTATGGAAAGATAGGTCTTTCATATCGTGGTTGAAAAGTTGTGAGGTATGATCTCGTAGGGTAAGATCATGAGGCTTTAAGAGTTGGAGTGGTTTGATGCTCCTTATTAAAGGATCTTAGCACATTTGTGCCTAAAGTTGATCGTGATTGGGAGTGGTCTAGCAATTTGGGATGGTGGACCCAATGTGACCCTGTGGTAGTGTGAAAAGATAGGGTTGATTGAAAGAGTTGGCAAGTGACCTCGGGAGGCCATGTAAAGTAAGTGTCATGGAGGGCGAGACTTACAAGGTGGAAGCCAACCATGAGATGGAAATACTGAAACATGTGTGGGTTTTAGGTATAGGGATCTCTAATCCTTTGATGTGAGTTGTGATAGGTTGAACATGTGGATATGGTATTGTTGTGGAATCTGTGAAGGGTCATAGTTGCACAATCGAGTGTTAATCCTTAATGTGTCGATGCAATAATGAGGAGTCATCCTTATGTAGCACTAGACATATTTCCAATAGATGACACAAAATCGATTGCTAGGTGATAACACTTGTAATGGCAATGATGGGAGAGTGAGACTCGATGACTGTGAAATAAAGCTTTATTGATTGCCGTGTATGCCACTAGTTTGAGGGTTCAGCAATATTTGGTGGTTAGATCGGTCGATTTTTGAGAAAGAGATCCAAAGTCTAGAAGGTGGTTGGTCGGAGTAGAGATGAGCTCGATTGAGTGTTGCTCCATAGTGAGGGTCAAAGATGGAAGTTTGAAGTGTGGTTTGGGATGAAACTTGAGATGTTCTCCCAAGAAAAGCTAGTGGGAGGCTGAGTTGCTGATTAATGGTTAATTTTGTAAAAAAATTGTTATAATTTCATCCTTATTTTAATCTTAAAATTGGTTTAAATTAAATATTAATATGCATTTTGTGATTGCGTGTAGGTTCAAAAATATTAATATAAAAATATATATAAAATATATAAAGTAAAAAAATGAATATAATATATATAACTCAAACGTGCCATATAAACATATATATATATATAATATATGGATTGCATGCTTCACAAGGAAGGCCCAAGCCCAAAATTAAAAGTCCAACTTGTGGAAGTTTCTTAGATATTTTGTTTATCTTTGTATTATTAAATTAGATATTTTGTTTATCTTTGTAATATTTAATTAAATAATTGTGTGGTCTCCATTGGATCTTGTGGGCTATAAATAGCTCACTTGGTTGTACTTATAACCATCCAATTTTTCATAAATAAAAGCATAGTTGTGTTCTTAGAATTTCTTTCTCAATTCTTCGACTTTGTTTCTATATAGTTGTGTTCTGTTATTATTATTATTTTTTTTGTTATCTTTATTATCCACCGCTTGATATAGCTGGTTAAATACTTTCTTTTAATCTATGCAATTTTAATTCCCGTCTCTTTAATATCCACCACCTGATATGGCCGGTTAAATACTGTCTTTTAATTTCTATAATTTTAATTCCCGTCTTTTTAATATCCACCGCCTGATATGGCAGGTTAAATATTGTCTTTTAATTTCTGCAATTTTAATTCTCGTTATTTAATTTCTATCATTTAAATTCCTATTAATTAATTTTCATATGAAGATGTGTGGCTAAAATAAGACTTGGGCAAGTGTAACACCCCACTCCCACTATGGTTGTCACTAGTGAATAATCAACCGGACTACTCACCCGCCAAGGCAAATAATAAAGAGACGGGCTATATTTTAATGAGAAATGCCCTAGGTGGGAACTAGGTTTCGCCCCTCCCTTCGACTCACTCAAGGATTTGAGAAACGAAATATCAAAGATCTCGCGGAATTAAACCTGAAACCTTGGTGAGGGTCACCATTTTTGTAACACCCGGTGTTACAGGTGTTAAAAGAATGAGAAAGAAAGTGAGAAAATTCCAAAAAAAATGCCCTTGAGAAGGTGTTGGATCCTTGAGATTGAGGGTGCCCTATGAGAGGGGTATTTTGGTAATTTGGATAGTGAAATCCAATATAAAGAGTATTTTGGTAAATTAGAAATAATTCCTATGTGGAATTAGGTATGTAAGTGAATAAAAATCCCAATTTGGTATTTATGTGGAGATATATGGGATTAATAAATTCACCAAGAATATTTGAGAATTTTAGAATTTAATTCCATAAAGGAATTTAATTATGGAATATAGGGAAATGGTGGATATTAAATTATTTGAGGAGAATAATTATATTTTTCCCTAAGTTGGTGAATTAATGTGGTAATGCCACATGGAGAGTTGAGATTAAACTTGGAAGCCAAGGTTAGTGTCTTGTTGTGACACTTGGCAAAATCTTATGGAATGAGATTTAATTAAATTTGAAGACAAAGATTTATTTAATTGAGAGAATTTGGTGACACATGGGATGATCTTATGAATCAAGAGTGATATTTAAATAAATGCAAAAAGGAAAAAGAAATTAGTCTCTCAAGCATTAATGAGAGCCATGATGGAGGGAATTAAAAGAAAATCCATATTAAAAAGAAAATAGTCAAGCATTTATGTGAGAAAATGGTGGATTTAATTAAATGTTAAAGTAAATGGATTATGTCTTTCAAGAGCCTTTAAATTTAAATCAAAAAGAAATTATTTTAGTCACCATTAATTGCTTGAAAAGTTATGGATTTAAATTAAATGGAAAATTGGGAAATTAGTCAATCTTGAAAATAGTCATTATTTAATTATTTGAAAAATGGGAGAATTATGGAAATTAGGGATTGATCCAAGGGAGGAGATTTAGTCTCCAAAGAAAAGATCAATGGATGAGATTTAAGAAGACAAAGTCTCTTGGATTTGTGTTTTCTTTGAGTCTAGACAAGTGTTCTCCTAAAATCAATGGCTAGGATTTAAATTGGGAGAAGCACAAGGATTGTGCTAGTGTTTAAAGGTGGAGATTAAGTCTCTTAAATTAAGAAGAAATCTATGGCTAGGATGAAATCTTGAGATTTGGCATGGATTGAGAAGAAAGTTCTATAAATAGGGAATGGGGAAATTGATTTAAGGTTTTCCCCACATGTGAAGTGAAAGAAGCAAGAAGGCAAGCAAGACTGAGAGAAGGAAGAGAAAGGCTAGCAAGGTAAACCTAGTTCCCTCTCTTGAAATAGTTTGAATGCATATGTATAAGAGCTAAAAATTTCTTTATTATTTTTCTTTAAGGGTGATTAAAGTCTAAGAGAGATTCTTAGCTTGTGGAAGTGTTGAAGCTTCAAAGTCTAAGAGAGATTCTTAGCTTGTGGAAGTATTAAAGCTTCAAAGAAAACAAGGTAAGGGATAGCCCCATGGGATGGTGGCTTGCAAGTTGTAAGTATGATGCATGAATTCTATGTGTGCATTGGCATGTTGTTCGTTCTAGGACCTATGGCCATGAGGTTGAGTGGGGTAGGGTAGATTAAAGCCTCAAACCAAGGTGGTTGTGAGGATGTGGAAGCCCTACCCATGTTGCATACATGCATTGGCATCACATTTATTTTCATGTTCATACTATTGTCATTGCACCCTTATTGAGCTTAATAGCTCATGATGTTTTTATCCTCACCATGTAGGTATCTCATGTGCAAGAAGAAAGGGAGTTTGCAAGGTTAAGTGTTGGAAGCAAGGAAGAAAGCAAGAGTAGTAGTGTTTATGTATTTTGTGCTTAAATGTTGTATTTACTTTGTTAATGTGTAATGAATGCTTAATGTGGATGTATTGAGGCAAACTTGAATGTTTTGGAAGCCTTTTGTAGTGTAAAAACATTCTGGAAAATTTGAGTTTAAAAGAAAAAAAAGAAGTGGTGGCAGTGTGCTGGGCGCAGCCAGGGGGCGCGGCTGGCGCGGCCGCGCGCAGCAGGTGCGCGCGCGCGGCCAGCGAGCCCGCGCGGCCGCGCGCTGGGGGGGGCGCAGCTGGCTGCCCCCCCCCCCCCCCCACTCCTCTGCTGATTGTGATTTCTTTTATTTTTTTATTATTATTTTATTTTCATTTTCTGTTTATTTAAATATATTATATTATTTTGGAAATTCTGAAACAAATTATATTTAAATAAATAAATAAATGAGTATTTAGCCTCTAAATTAATTATTAAATTAATATAAATTTGAGGCAATTGTGGGAAATTTTTCTATATTTTGGGAAATTAAATAATGGAGTATTTTCCTTAAATTTTGAAATTGGATGAGGATGCCTTGAGGTTTGTATTTCAAAAATTAATTTCCTAATGGTTGGAAAATTATGGAATTTTTGAAATAATAAAAGGGGAAAATCAATGGAGATTTATGAGGAAAATTTATTTAAAATTTTCCAAAGAAATATTAATCCAAATATTTTCCAAATGAATTGAAAGTGAGATAAATGGGTTAATGGTTGGGGCAAAGAAAAGAAAAATTATTTTCTTATAATTAAGGCGTTATGCCATAAATTATTTGAAGCTAGAGAGTTATAGCTTATTTTCTTTCTATCCTGGGAGGTCACCCTTAGCCCTTCATTAAAGAGCTTGAGAAGGGGTGACGATTGCGAGGTTTCGGGTTTTAATAGGTCGTTTTGATAATTCCCGGACTCTCGAGCAGAGCGAAGAGAGGGCAAAGCCTAGTTCCCACCTAGGTCGTTTCCCTTTGAAACGTAGCCGTCTCTTCATCTTTGCCCTAGCGTGTGAATAGTAAGTTGGCTATTCGTGAGTAACACCCGTAGGTGGGAGCGGGGCGTTACAATTTTCTAGCTCATAATGATGGGCTAAGGATGACTCACCCATGACTCGAGAGAAAACAACCAAACCACAACTTGCTTTACTACACTATGGCTCAAGGCCTTAATTATTAGAAAAATACATTTGGCCTAATTATTAACCCATTTCTCATTGCTAATTTTCCTTAGAAAATATTTGAGTTAATCTCGCATTTGAAAATTTTAATCAATTTCTCCCGACCTTCATTTATTTTTTCAAAATACATCAAACATCCATCATTTAATAAGTAAATTTTTGAAATTCAAAAACATCAAGTTTTCTCATCCATTTTCCCAAAATTCAAGGAAAATATCCCTTTATTTTATTTTCCAAAATATAGAAAATTTTCTAGAAATGCCTCAATATTTACATTAATTTAATAAATATTTTAGAGGCTCAAATCCACATTTATTTATTTTTATAAGCATGCTTTTATTCCAAAAATTTTAGGAATAAAATAAAATAAATAAAATAAATGAAAACAGCAGCAAAGAGGGGCGACGGTAGCACAAGCCCCGCGCGCACCGTGTGCCTGCTACGTGCGGCCGCGCGCGCACACACCTACTGGCCCCATACTTTCTCTTTTTTTTTTTTTTAATAAAGTATTTTCTCTTTTTTTTTTTTAATATCCCATACTTTCTAAAATTTTAATTTACAAAAATTAAAACATAAATCCCTCACATTCACCCCAAAATAAGGCTATACAACCATTGAGGTACTTACACAACATACACCAAATTGGGATACATATTCAAGTTTAAACTCCATCAAACTTTTAAATACCATTACAAAATATGAAGGCTGCACAACTAATCTTCCATACTCATAGCCCTTACCCCTTCCAAGATGCCCTTTCCCTTTGAGCTTTCACCACCTACAAAGAGGTCCAAAATGACCTTATGAGCTATTGCTTAGTAAAGGTGCAATGCAAAATAAATGAGAGCATAAGTAACCATGTAATGCGAGATATAATGCAAATATGGGTAGTCTTCCTAGCCTTCACAACCTTTCAAGGTGGAGACTTCAACTAATCCCTTTTTCCCAACTCTTAGTCCTCTTTATGTCCAAAGGTCCACTAGAGTACACAATGCATACATATACTTGCAAACACATGAAACTCATAACAAATATTTACTAAGCATGCAAGACCACAACCATGGGGTCATCTTTACCTTAAACTTCTTTAGATCTCCCACAATCTTTAGCTTACAAGACGTATTTGCTTTCAACCCTTAAAGAAAAATAATCTTTGATCATTAAAACTATTTTCAAGACTATTTTACTTCTTGTTCTTCACTTCAGCTTCTCTACTTCTATTTCAAATTCACTCTCGATCAAAAAGATTTGGCCTTTTCCTCCTCCCTTTTATTTATATTCACTACAAGAGTTTCAACTTTTTCCTGCGGTAAAAAAACAGCCGGAAAAAGTTGAAAAACCGGCGGTAAAAGTTTTACCGGCGGTAATTACAACTGCCGGAAATACCACTGTCGAAAAAGTTTTCTGACGATTTTCACTATTTATCGGCGGTTTAGGAAAACCGTTGGAAATTTCCAATGATTTCTAAAAACCGCCGGCAAATTTCTAACTTTCCCGACAGTTTAAAAATCGTCGATAAAAGTTTTTTATCGGCGGTTTTTGGAAACCATTGGCAAAGATCAACCGCCGGAAAAACCAAAAAAACTACCGGTAATTTAAAAAAAAATTAAAAAAATATACAACAATCAATAACAATCTATATAACCTGTATAACAATCAATAGACACGGCAACAAAAAACCACCAACAATTTTAAAGGATTCACCCGCAAACAATAAATATAACAACTGTATATAATAAATCTATTTAAGTACAACATCATTTAGAACAATCGATCTTGTCTTGTCTCATTACACAATACCATACAAAGCATATACAAATCAACTCTAAACTAAAACATGTCCAAGTAACTTCGGATAACCCTTGATTACGCCTCCATGCCATTCTCCAACCAAAATTGCATATCATATTTTGTCGATCTGCATTGGAAAACAATAGATCTATTTAAGTATGTACGTTAACTATAAAATTGAATAAAACATGTCCAAAATTACATAACGGTATACAATAGATCTATTTAAGTACAACACACTTGATCATTCATATTTAAGTAGAACACATTTCAAATTTATATGTACGTTAACTATGAAATTGCATATCATAATAAATACATATAAGACAAAAACACTTCCATCAGAGACCTTCCACGTATGGTATCGTAGTTTTACTATTATTAGCATCCCTTAAGACATGCATCCCAGAAAATTGTTGAGGCAATGCATATAAAGGCTTCAGCACTTTCTGAATACTAATTTTGACAAACTCATTATCTAACTCTACTCCCCCTACAAACTTGGTCAGATTAATGGACACAATGATTGCCTCAGCAACAATGTGGTGAGGTATTCGTCCATTCATCAAGTGAACAAATTCACCAATCTATATTTAAACAAGCATAAATGATTTTGAAGTATATTTTTACATTTCAGTATATTAACTATTTAGTAGCGAATTACCTCTAAATTATGGCCACATTCTGGTGTAAATAATCCAATGCATTCAGCTTTGGGTGATGGTGTGCTTGCATATGCGGCAGAAGCACTAGCATGTGAGGATGGCTATATTTCAAAATAGTTTAGTTAATATATATATAGTAAACAAACAATTTTTAAATCACGAAATGCACTAATGGAACGACATACCTGTCTCGGTTGTGGTGTATTATCTGGAGTCGGTGGTGTATGTCCCATTGCCTCAAGTATTGCACGAACTTGCATTTGAACTTGACTTTGGATTTGAGCTTGAAATTTTTCTTCTAATTCGGGAGTAATTTGCGTACGCATTTAGTCATACTGTTCTTGGGGCACTTGATATTGTTATCTTTGTCTTACCTTAATTGGACATGTTCCAAGTCCTCCCATCCGTACCCTGCCATGCCTATCTTTGCTAGTATTTGAGTAAAGACATCCTCTACCGAATTTGGGGTTTGTTCATTATCAAGTATTTGTGACAACCTTTCATCCATTTGTTCCTCAAGAAATATTTCACAAGTTAGTTACATAAGTCGACAAGTAAAAGAAACAAAATATGAATCTATAACTTTCAAATTTTAGAAAGACATACGATTATATATGAAGATGTAGAGTCTACTATCTCTCCGCTCTTTTTGGTGTGTGTCTTTTTAAAAAGCTTGATTTTATCTAACTCATCTCAATAGTCATCTAAAAACATATATAAGAGATGAAATATATTAAATATTTCAAGTTTAGGCATTACTAATTAAATCATCAATAAATATATATAACTAATATCCATTCTATTCTTACCTGGTGCCTAACATGAGGATGTGATCGCCTACCACTGGTGTGACCCATCTTTTGCTTATCTCGATTGGCACGATTTGTTGCACTACGTTCCTACTTGTAATATGATATTAGAACTAGGTATAGAGAATCCATCTAATATATCTATCATACATAAATCATACATACCTGTGCTTGCTCACATCCCCAATACTTCACAAGAGCCTTCCAATGTTCTGGGTCCACCCCAGGCGGTATTTTTGACAAACGAGCCGCATCTGTCTCATGGAAATCCTAATGCCTCTTCAAGGTGGCTTTGTACTCTCTCCATTTCTTGGAAGCATGTTGCAAGCAAATTGATCTCCATGTTGTGGGTACATCAGTGTTATCCTGCAATGATACCCTTATTAGAGTATAAAAGTTTAGGGTTAGATAGCTAAGAATCAGAGACGTTATTTACTCACCAAGACCTCTTACCAGATGCGCTGCTTATATGGTTCCATCCCCGGTGAACTCCAATTAGTAAATATAAGGGGAGCAATACTCCTTACCATCACACCTAGTTTCCAACTTAGTTGCCATCTCCCCAACTGGTTGTCCTTCAACATCAAATTCAATATGAATCTTTTCCTTTTCCCATTTTGAAATTTGTCTTGATATTCCTCTTCCTTTCTTGGCCGTAGATGACATAGAGCTTGTACCTGCTAACAAATAACAACACAATAAAAACATAGAGCTTGTCTTGGCCGTAGATGACATAGAGCTTGTCTTGAAATTTGTCTTGGTATTTACCTTGCTAACTATGTGAGTTTTGGGGGTTGGATTGTGAGTGGATCAAGTCCTCTTCAGGATGCTGGGGATGTAACGGGACTAGGTTTGGGGTTGGATGATGGGATGGAACTAACTGTGAATCATTGTGGTGTGAATCTATACTATGTGGCATGGATCCAATTGGCCAACGAGTCTGCCTCTTAGGTGCCATCAGTGTAATTGCCTATTATTGATTTGAATGTAAAAAATAATCTGTTAGCATATCAATTTAGGTTAAACAAAAATAACATATCAAAACATAGAAAGCTAAAAACATAAACATATATACATACCACATCATTAAATATTATGCAAGGAAGACATATACATGCCACTTCAATATTAGAAATCATAAACAAGAATAAGTTAAAAATGTACATTGAGAAGCAGAAGGATCCTAGGCAGACACCACCCTGGGCTAGAATACATGGATCTTTGACTATGATTTTGTTGGTTATTAGGATTATTAAACAAATTAAAGCTTAAAAAAAATTATCATGCATAAGGGTAATGCTGATTTCTTCCCACCATAAGTATACAATATGTGCTTGTGTGAGATGGCCATGATCTGGAAGCAATTTCATTTATAATTAAAAAGCTTAGATATTGGGAAAGAGCATTAACATTAGCATATAATCTTGGATGACATCTTATTCTTATTCCCTCTCTGAGAAACCCTTTTTGGCTTCTCCATAATTGTGCATTACCAGTCCACGCCCATAAGATCAAGACGAATTGTTTGATGCCTTTAATTGCAATGAATGCATTTAAAGTATCCTGACCACTTAGACATTGTGCTGGATTGTGGTTGTCCAAATCTAAGGTCACATTTAATATTGAAATTAATTACTCAAAACTAAATGTAAGAAGCAGTTCACAATTAAATTCATTTGATAAAGCTAAATTACTGACCACTTAGACCTGAGAATTCATTGAAATAGGATTTATTTTTTAGTAGAATATATTGAACTACTTGATATAGAGGAAGTCTTTATTTCTATTTACTATGAAATTCTCAAATTTGTTCTTAATTAAATATCTTAGCACTAAACTTCAGTACAAATAGTTTCCAACACTTGATTTTCAGAACACTCATCATCATCAATTATACCTTAAAGTAACCAAGTTAGGGTGGGTGGTGATAGAAACTCACTCTTTTTGGATTAAATTCAATACTAGAACAGTAGGAAAATCAGTGTTTGCAAGGATTACAACAATTGAAGGTAATTGATATGGTGGTGTTCCATCACATAGTTGATATTACAAAACGTTGTTGTACAATATTAACATTGACTTAAAGTAGAACTTAACGCTACTCTCTATAAATCAAACTGTTGCATTGTCTAATAAAAGAATAAATAAATACATAGCAGTTTTACAAATAAGACAGATACTCCAAACATGCAAATCCATAGGGAAGGGGAGAAAGAAGGGTACTATATGGTGAACTTTAAATGCACTCATACCCAAATGCATTTAAATAAAAGAATTGTTTGATGCCACAAAATCAAGATCAAGACAATTTTTTAGTTGTGAATCATTTTGATGATAAATCCCATCTAAATAAATCCACACCTCTCGACTCCACTCCAATGCTTACTAGTGAAAGGTAATTTTACAGCTATTTCAGACTAATCAAAGTCAATTTAATATAGATATATGTATGTATGTTGAGTGTGGAATGGTTTATGAACGACCCATTAAAGGAGCTTACTTTTCTAAGCAAAAGTTCATTGATAACTCTTTATGGTAAAAGAAAGGCATCTGCCAACTGTCCACAAAAATATTGCAAATTTGGTCTCCATTAAAATCTTATCTTAAAACATGACATCCACGTGAAGGAAAAAACAGCCCAAATAATCAAAGATGCTTGCTCTTCCAAAAACTTCAGCTCATTGCCCCGAAGACTTTGAAAACCATTCGAACTAAGTCAATGGTTTGTTAAACTGAGATTTAATTTTTTTAAGTCCCTTTAATATTGGTTAATTAAAGGATCTGTGGTATCGTCTTGATCCCAAATTCTGTATATAAAAAAAAACTACTTATAAAAGTTAAAACTATATTGTACTTTTTTAAGATTTGGTTATGCCTTGTTTGGTGGATATGCAAAGGTAGTAAGTAGATGACTCAAGGAAGAGAGAGTTGAGAAGAGAGATCAAATAGTTTCATTTTAGAGCGAGAACTGTAATTACTGAAAAGAGATCATAGTATTTATTTTGTTTTTGTAACTAATTGAACTGCTGTAATTAACTTCAAGAATAAACACCTGATAGCTAACTAGGTAGGTATATTGTCAACTGTTTTAACAAAATTAATTTTTACAGCAGTTGTTTTCACAGCCAGTTGCAAACAAAACTTAGGATTAGACACTAGATTCAGCTTGAAGCAAAGAAACTGAAATCTAAGTCAAGAAGAGTCCTTTGTTAAGACGGCAGAAAGTGTGAGTTCTGGCTCACTCAGATTGGGTTTCAACTCAAGATTCTAATTTTTGGCCAGAACTCAAGATTCAATCTAAGTCAATTTTCTCTTTGGCCAAGTTCAGCAAGTGTGAGTTCTGGCTCACTCAGATTGGGTTTCTAGGCCATGTGGTGTCCGGAGATGGTATTTCAATGGATCCAGACAAGACCAAAACAATTATGGATTGGCCGAGGCCTACGACAATGACAGAGATACGTAGTTTTCTAGGTCTTGCAGGCTATTATAAGCGATTCATTGAGGGGTTTGCTCATTTATCTTCCCCTATGACTAAACTAACAAGAAAATGAGAGAAGTTTGAATGGAATGACGCGTGTGAACGTGCCTTCCAAAAATTGAAGCGAAAGTTAACTACTGCACCAATCTTAGCTATACCAAGAAGTGGAGAGAAATATTCCATTTACAGCGATGCATCCCATTCAGGTTTGGGTTGCGTATTGATGTAAGAGGGTTGAGTTAATGCTTATGCATCCAGACAATTGAAGAAACATGAAGTTAACTACCCTACTCATGATTTGGAGTTGGTTGCGGTAGTATTTGCATTGAAGATATGGCGACACTATTTATATGGTGAGAAAGTTGAAATTTATACAGATCATAAGAGCTTACATTATCTTCTATCCCAGAAAGAATTGAACATGAGGTAGAGACGTTGGGTCGAATTATTTAAAGACTTTGACTGTGAGATTCTATACCACCTAGGAAAGGCTAATGTAGTAGCCGATGCTTTGAGTCGGCGAGGAGCTTCTATGGCTACAATGATGGTTCAAGAATGGAAGTTACTGGAGCAATTGAGTGCTCTATCTATTTTAGTCCCAGAGGATAGTACAGTGATGAGTTGTGCTTATATGAGAGTGCAACCCAAGTTATTTGATTTAATCAAAGACCAGTAATTAAAAGATGAAAAGTTAGCACGAATTTTGGCAAATATCGAGAAATTTTCTCCTTTGGGATATACTCTACGGAGTGATGGTATACTCTTATTTCAGGGACGTATTTGTATACCCGATGGTGGAAATCTTAAACAAGAGATTTTAAATGAAGCACACAAGAGTCATTACACTATTCATCCAGGTGTTGCGAAAATGTACCACGTCCTTAAGCAGCAGTATTGGTGGAGTGGTATGAAGAAAGAGGTAGCCAGATATATTTCACAGTGTGCAGTATGCCAACAAGTTAAAGCGAAACATTAGAAACCTGCAGGTTTATTGCTTCCATTACCTATTCCGGAGTGGAAGTGGGATAATATTGCTATGGATTTTGTGATGGGTTTACCCAGGACTACTAAAGGCTATGATGTTATATGGGTGATTGTTGACCGTTTGACTAAATCAGCCCATTTTCTTCCTATTAAGAAGACTTATCCATTGAATAGATTTGCAAGAATTTATATTGAGGAGATCGTGAAGTTACACGGTGTTCCATCCAGTATTGTATCAGATCGAGATCCTCGTTTTACTTCTCACTTTTGGGGAGCTTTGCATGATGCATTGGGATCTCAGTTGAAGTTCAGCACGACATTTCATCAGCAAACAGATGGTCAATCAGAAAGAACTATCAGGACTCTTGAAGATATGTTGAGAGCTTGTATTCTAAATTTTCAAGGTAGTTGGGACGAGCATTTACCTTTGGTGGAGTTTGCTTACAACAATAGTTTTCATTCAAGCATTGGAATGTCACCTTATGAGGCTTTGTATGGGTGACCATGTCGATCGCCGATATGTTGGGAAGAAGTTGGAGATAGGACTTTATTGGGTCCTGAAATTGTTGAGCAAACGACAGAAAAGATCCGAGTGATCAAAGCAAGAATGAAGACAGCACAAGACAGGCAGAAGAGCTATGCAGACAAGCAACAACGAGACCTTGAGTTTGAGGTAGGCGACCATGTTTGGTTGAGAGTCATGCCTATTAAAGGAGTTCGCAGATTTGGCGTAACAGGGAAGCTTAGTCCCCGTTACATTGGTCTATTTGAGATTTTGAGACGAATAGGGACTTTGGCATATGAGTTATCTTTGCCACCTCAATTGTCCCATGTCCATAATGTGTTCCATGTTTCAATGTTGAGGAAGTATGTGCTAGATCCTCAGCATGTGATCGATTTTCAGACTCTTGAAGTTAAAGAAAACGTATCTTATGAAGAGATGCCTACTAGTATTTTAGAGCGTAAAGAGAAGACTTTGAGGAATCGATCAATTCCTCTTGTGAAAGTGCAATGGCAGTGACACTCATCAGAAGAAGCGACGTGGGAGCTAGAAGAAGAAATGAGGCGTCTTTACCCCTCGTTATTTTAGTAACCAGTTACGAATTTGGAGAACCAAATGCTTTTAAGGAAGGGAGAAATTGTAATGACCCGTTAGGGGGCCCAACATTTATTTAGAATTATTTAATTAATTTTTGATGTTTAATTGAGAGAATTTTCCAATTAAATTTTAATGTGGCAATTTAGAGATTTTTAATTGAGGAAATAGCATTTAATTATAGTTACTTATTGTGGAAATTAAATGCAAGGACATGAGAGTCATTTAGCAATTTGTGATTAGAATTTATTTAATTAATTAGAGTTATTATTCTTAAGGGATTGAGGTATCCAAGCGTGAGAAGGTTTTGGGTTGGTGAAGTCTCCTGGTTATAATAGGAGAATGAGTTGTGGCGTTAGGGCTTCTTAGATCAGTGTATATATATAGTTTCATAAGTCACAATTTTCTCACACCGCGGAAAGAGAAGAAGTTTGTGAAGAACAGAGAGTTTGAGAAGCATTATAGTGTTTAGATTTTCCATTGCAATCGTTTGATCTGATCAGAGTTAGCATAAGGCAAGTATCCTATCTGTAATTCCTTTCATTACAGATTCAAGTTAGTTCGTTCTTAGTTTATTCCAATTCTTCATTGAGTTCTCATATTTATATCAGTTCCAGTGTATATATATATATATATGCATAGAACAGTGAGTGCATGAATAAGATATGTATGATTCTTTATAGTGAATCTTTTAAATATGATCTTCAAATCATATTAGCAGTGATCTCAGAATATCAAGACTCTTGTTTTGGGTTTCCAGTTTAATCAGTCAGAATGTTCATGCATATATATATATATATATTCATGCGGTATATCATTACCCAGTGAGTTATGTTAAGCTATGCATAATTCTTTACAGCGTTTTCTTTCATAAGCGATTGATTTAATACATCTTGATATTATTTTATATCAATTGGGATTGTTCTCCTAAGATTTCTTTTGGAATGGTGTAGTGATGCTAAGTTTTGATTCAAGATATGGTCTCTGTTATCGTAAGCTTCGTTTTGTATAAGTTTTCAATCATTCGAATGAGCCTCTTTGTCATTTGAATGAGTTCAGTGGTATCCGAATGAGTTTTCAGTGTTATCGTAAGTTTTTCCCTTATAATGTATCAGTCATTCGAATGAGTCCTTTGTTATTCGAATGAGTCATGTGTTATCATATCATTCGTATGTATTTTTGAAGTTTTGAGACTGTCATTCGAATGAGTTTTCTTGTCATTCGAATGAGCCCTTAAAGATTTGAATAAGTTGTTGCTTTGTATAGTCTAGCATTCGCATGAGTCTCTCTGTCATTCGAATGACCCGTGAGTACCCCATTAATTCATTCGAATGAGTCGTTTTTTACCAGTTCAAAAGTTGAAAAATTGTCAAATTCATTCGAATGAATTTGTGAGTCATTTGAATGAGTCCTTGATTAGATCCAAATAGCCTTTGTTATATATCATCTATCATTCGAATAAGCCTCTGTCATTCGAATGAGTTTCTGCCATTCGAATGAGCTTGTTGTAGTCCACTTTTTTCATTCGAATGGGTTGCTGCTTCATTCAAATTGCTCCTCATGCTTCCTCAATCATCCGAATAGTATCATATGACATCCAAATGGCTTCCAATGAATTATTGATGCAAGTCTTAAATTTAATATAAATATTCAATTATTCAAATATTGAATTTTTATGTCAAGATATGATAAAATCCAATATGCCCTACCTATACTCAGAAATTTCAGAATCTTTGTATCTCAATATTGCTAGTAAAAAACATATATCATGTTTAGCAGTTCATTATGACATGGTCAGCATTATTTTGTGAAATTATTGTGCATACACATTTGCATGAGCATTGAGCATGACTTTATATGGAGCACTACATATCGTGTACTAGCACTTATATGAGCATTGCATTATGTGCGTCAGGCAGTTTGTCCGCGGGAATCCCACTAGTATCAGTTTAGTTATATCTCAGTTATGAGATGCTCGCCTGATGTCGACTGGGGAGCTAGGGGCATATTGCCCACAGTATATGCTTACAGTTTTTATGTTTGTAGGACTCAGATCAGTCAGGTATGTATTACAGTTATGTGGGCCTACGTGCCAAAGTTGCATACCTGCATTTAGTTATAGTTTATGTGCATTACATCTTATAAATGCCATCCAGTGATTATTATATCTCTCAGTACAAGTTTAGTAAGTATTTTTATCAGTATCGATATTCTTCCATTCAGCTTCAGTTATTATTTTCAGTTTATTACTTGCTGAGCTTTGTAGCTCATCTTGTACTCTTCACCATTCCAGGTCCTACCGGGGGAGTACCAGATGTGGGGCCTAGCAGCAGTGTCCAGTAGTGTGTGTACATAGAGCCGCTCAAGACAAAAGATGTCTAGGAGTTGTTAGATTTATAGTGTTTGTCAGTTTGGGTTTATTTTTATTTCCAGTTTAGGGATTCTCCCTTAGATGCAGTTATGGTTTTTGGTCTTGTTGACTCAGAGTTTTATTCCAGTTGATTGAGATATTCATTATTGGTATCAGTTTTTAGTTATCAGTTAGTTTTATTTTATTTTCCCGTGGCACCTCTTCTGGGGTAATTTCCGTGGGCATCAACTGTAACGTTATTCCCACACTAAACCTGTTTCTTTTCTCACGGGTTTCTTTCTCAAACATCTCGAAATGCTACAACACCCAAACATTGGCCAAACCACTTCGACACTACTTATCGAAACAAAGGGCTTAACCCTCACTCGGTGTAACACCCTAACATCTCTTATTACTCGCAGTTGAGTTATGGGACTAACCACCGCTTTCGTCACCCTTACCGTGCATCTCACAAATCTTTAGCCCCTAACCATCTATATAATCACTGTGTTGCCCTGTGCTTTAGGCGAGCCAACACCTGGTCATCATTACTGTGTCACTCCCATACACTAGCCCAACACTGGTTCCCCATCGTGTTGTCCTGTGCTTTGGAGAGTCAACACCAAATCATCATTACCGTGTTGCTCCCTTACACTGGCCCAACAACAATTCCCAACAGCATGGCTCAGGTCCAACACTGACTTGCTTCACACTCGCAGTGTGACTTTCAGCCTTCCAGTCACACCTCTGATATCGAACCCAGCATGACTACCTCGCCACGCTCGCAGCCATTATCCTTACCAGGCTTCCTACTCGGCAAAAATCTATCGAATCATTATCGCGTTCCACGATTCCTCCTTAGGACTACTCTAGATGTCCTATCTCTTACAGGAGACTATCGATTTCACCTAACCAACCCTCTTAAGATGCTGCTCCAGATCTTCCGCATCTGACCGTCACCTGCAGTTCACTAAATTGCGCAGGCCCATGGGCCACTTGCCCTCAACGCGAGCCAACTCATTAGTCCTCTACCACACGGTCCATAACATCAGATCTGTCACATCGAGCCTTGCACTCATAGCATTAAAGCTACTTAAAGCTTTCCCGAGCTACGATGGTTCCACCACCATCTTGCCAAAGCCACCTTACTTGGTTATCCTTGCCTTGATAACCTCAAGCTCATACCATGAGCCTCGCTTCTCAAGACTCTACATCTCTTATCGCTTAAGAGACTCTCAAATCACTCCAACTCTTGAGGCCTCCTGATCTTACCCCACAAGACCACACCTACGGCTTTCAATTAATATCTGAAAGTTTCAACTTTCCTTAACAATGGATCCACGTCCATCACAATTCATTTTACCACCTAGCTCATCCTAGAGCTTGATTATCTACGATCTCTCAATCCACAACCGACAAGCTGAGCCTACCTCAAGCTCCGGTACTCATAGCCATAGAGTACCTACCATTACCTTCTAGGTAAATCGAGACCTCACGTCTCTCCTTACACATCCACAGTGCACTCAGTCACAACGCCCGGCCTAGCCTTCCCAGCAGGCCTCTCTCAGGCTCCCATGACTTAGAATATAAAATTCGGGCCTTCACATTGCTTACCATGCCCATGCCTACTTGGCATCCAAAGTTAGCATTTCTTGCCCGTGCATAGCCCACGGATGTCCTGTTGCCACAATTTACTACCCTCGGCCCACACACCGCTCATACCCTTCCTTAGGTGACCTCCTCGTCTCCCATCAAGGGTCTCGTGACCTTTGGCGTCATCTCAACCCTAAGCATCACAATGAGGATCTATTCACCTCTCATCTCTCAACCTTAGGCGTCCCACCCGACCCCAAGTGTCATAATGAGAGTTTTGATTGACTCCTCATCCATCGATCACATGAACGGTCACTTGGCCTTACTCAACCAGGACTTCTAATTCAATGGCTCCCGCACGCATATCAACGCATGCCTAACTCCTTTATCCCAAATCCGGATTCCCTTGGATTCCAGCTCGACCTACTTGGGATTTCCATCTCATACAAACACCCGCTAGGGTCCATTTTCCACACGCCTATCATTCCCAAGGATAGACCTCGTCTCATCATGAAACCAACTAGGGTCCACTCATACCCTAGGCACATCCCTTCTGGGATCATCATAACAATACAATCACGTTGCATCACCTATATCTAGCATCCTGACTCCTCTCAGAGTCCTTCCGAATTCTACTTACGTCATGCCTTCACTGGCCATGACATACAAATGCATTACATGCACACTCCCCATAGAGCCTCACTACGATTAACCTTACCTCCAGGAGCTCATCACATAGTCAGTTGACAACTCATTTCCTTGAGTCTTGAGCTAACTCCCACTATAGCTTACTCTATCTCAAGTGCACAAGCCTAACTTCACCACTTCCAAGGGACAGCTCTAATCCCTGGAACATGCTGAGCAGATCCCTAACATAGGGACGCTCCACTAATCCCCTCCTGGACTAGTCATGACTCGGCTTTGTGTTCCCACACGAGCCTTAACACTTTAATTTCAAGGAATTATCATCCTTAGAACACTTAATATTACCCAAATTCCAATATTCAGGTTTTCCTGACACGGACACCCACACTCGAGTTTTCGGTTCCTCATTGCTCAACCCGTATACCTCTCACATGTATCTCATCTCAATCCAGGGTATTTTCTCATCCCTAGAACATGAATATCCAAACATACCATTGTAGGCCTCAATGACTCGACCCAATCCCTTAGGGTCCTCAGTCCACATGTCCAACTTTCAAGGTTATCGGACCAACCGTACATTGAAATCTCAAAATTTCAAATCAATTGTTCTCGACCCCAACTCAACAGTTAAGACATTCCGAATTACATTCAAATCATGCCAAACAACCTCTATTCCAAACTTTGGCAATTAATCACTTAACTGACCATACTTAACACTCAAGCACACTAGCCTTTCCCACTCTTATAGCTAGCCATGCTCTGATACCAACTGTAACAACCCGCTACCACTTACAGGCGCCACCGATAAATAATCGGCTGGATTACTCACCCGACATACCACAACTGAAGGGTTGGACTATGTTTCAACAGGAAACGCCCTAGGTGGGAACTAGGCTTCGTCCTTCCCTTCGCTCCACTCAGGAATCGGTCCCAACTCAAACAAGAAAATACAGCGGACCTAGACCCGAAACCCGAGTGAGCTTCACCTCTCTTCAACCCGCCTCAAAGCAAACCAGAGGTGACCCAGGCACAAAGCTAGCATAACTAACACTTTGTTGAGTATTGAGGATTTATGAGAACATACCTTGCTGATCTTTACTCGGTCCGAACTTGGCTTCAACAACTCAAGTCACATATAATCACGCAAACTCACAATCATCTAACAC
Organism: Diospyros lotus; assembly: GCF_014633365.1. NCBI lineage: Eukaryota > Viridiplantae > Streptophyta > Magnoliopsida > Ericales > Ebenaceae > Diospyros > Diospyros lotus. Next base: position 37,830,736 of record NC_068343.1, on the reverse strand, counting down.
ACTGATGATTAGAACAATTAGATACATCTGCGCTCGACAACACATACATGGCTACATACAAGAGATAATAAAGTACACAACTCGAGCAACACCCCTAGTTGCCACAACAGCTTCCCGGCGCCATCCCCACTTGAGTCTGGACTTGCAACATCTACACATGAGGTAAAACCTCATGAGTCATAAAGACTCAGTAAGGGTGCAATGCATGTAAATATGAATATAATCATGTTTATGTATGCCAAATGCATGCAAATGAGGCTAGGCCCACTTATCCTCACAACCCACTAAGGTTTTAAGCATCAACCTATCAGCCCCTACCACACTAGTCCTCCATATGGCCATAGGTCCACTAGGTCTTGCATCACACAAGATATAACCACTACATGCCAATGTAACATAAAATATTATCAAACATATTTACCAACTTGCAAGGCCACCTCACATGGGGCCATCCCTTACCTAGCTCGAAATCTCATCTCTGCCTCGGCACGAATTCCAGCCTGAATCTCACGTTCCTTTAGGATCCCGGTCTTCCCGGTCGAACCTAGAGGCAAACACACAAAACCCCAACTCTATTAACATCCGGCATTAAACCAATGCCATCAACTTCGCCACACACACCATCAGAATCATCCATCCATTTTCCAAATAACCCCGACATAGGGTTCAATCCAACAACACTACACAATTTAATATCTCACATAAAGGAAAATATTCTGAAAAGAGTTAATCAACTTACCTCGGTTAATCTGGAAGAGAAAATCGATTAACCGCCCACATTGGCATCGCCTATTGGACCGCCATAATGCCCTCGAATTCCTTTTTCGCACCTCCGGCCCACTCCTCAAGTCACAAATTAATTTCCAGAACTTTCCCCCATTTTTCTAGAATTTTTTTCAGAATGTTTTCATATTTTCTCCTTTATTTCCCTCATTTTCCTTTCTTTTATTTTTTTTCTTTTTTATTTTTCTTTTTCCCTCATCTTCTTCTCCCTTCTCCCGCGCGGCTTCTTCTCCTCCTCTGCGCGTTTTCTTCTCCTTCCTCGTTCACGGCCGCACCTCCACGCACAACCACCAGCCTCCCAGCTTCACCAGCCGCCGATGCTTCTCGCGCCATCTTCGTCGGCCACGCTGCACCAGCTGGCCGCCGCAGTCACAAGCCATCGTTGCACGCAGCAACTCGCGCACCCTGCGCACTGCCATGGCCGGTTGCTGCTGCGCGCATCAGCCCATAGCTGCCTTTGGCCGCTGCTTCCACGACATCACGGCCACCAGCTTCCTACTCGTAGCAACGCCCGATGCCGAGCATGCCATGGCTACCTCTACCTCGGCCACTGCCGCTGCTTCAAGCGTCGGCCATGGCAGCGGCTGCCATGGCCGGTTGCCTTCAAGCTTTCTCCCTCACTCTCTCCCGCGAGCTCTCTCTCGATCTCTTGCACTTAGCTATCACTCTTCTTCTCTCTCTCTGTTTTTAAATTTCAAAATTTGAAATTTTTGGCAGCAGCTCGCGGCTCTGCCTATAAATACATATATAAGTTATTTAGACTCTTAATCCCCCAATTTCTTAATTATTTTACTTGGGATCTATTAATTACACTTAAGACTTTCAATAATATCATTTGGGCCCTCCAAGACCTAAATTAATTACTCTTAAGCCACTCAAAATCTTAATTTATTCGAAATTAATATACGACTTTTACTTAGAAATACCGATTTCGTCCCTACGCCTGCATGGGACATCTATTCGATCTGAAAACGCTTCAGGGTTACCTTACTTAGATAACCGAACCACCCCGAGGGTCCCCTCAGCTTCCAGGAGGTCCCCTCCAATTATTCGGTATTAGCACCCACTCGGGCTTATACAGAATTTATTCCGAAAATTATTCCCGATCGAACCGCTTCCAGCGTCACTATCCTCATCTCGAGACGCTCACCAATCTCTTGCCCTCTTCCCTAGACATCCAAGTCCCGAGGCACTCCCAGCCGCCAATTCAGCAATTTCATTAATTAATTTCCCTAAAACCGACTCTTGTGCTTTTCGGACCACCCGAGGTCCTGACAAAATAATCCAATTTTATTTATTTTTCAATACCAAGTAATACCGAGTATTACAGTTATCTTTATCGTCATTGCTAAGCACCCCATTGAAAGGATACTAATAGATAGCAGAAGCTCTGTTAATCTATTGTACTGGAACTGTTTCGAAAAGATGCATACTGCCCATGACCGATTAAAGACGGTCACTTCACCTCTGTATAGCTTCACAGGAGAGCCAGTGCCAATGGTCGGGTCGGTGCAGTTGCCCATTACACTGGGGGACTACCCTCAAGTGATCACTCGGCAGGTTAATTTCATGGTAGTTAAGACCTTTTCTCCTACCTACAACGTGATCCTGGGACGTTCCCTCATTAATGCTATGAGAGCCGCCATTTCTCTAGGATATTTGCTAATGAAATTTCCTACGCCCCGAGGGTAGGCCAAGTAAGGGGTAATCAGAAACAAGCCAGAGTATGCTACGTGAGCTCTACAAGAGGCACCAAGGGGAAAGAGGAAACAATGACCGAAGAGACTTTAATGATCAGTGAACAAACTCTTGAAGTTAACAAGCCTCATCCAGGAGAAACACTTGAAGCCATCCCTCTAAGCCCCGGTGATAGCGAAAGACAAGTGCGGGTGGGGAGCCAACTAGAGGGTCCGGAGAAAGAAGAGGTCATTAGATGCCTACGATCCTATGCAGACATATTTGCTTGGACGCCCACCGACATGCCTGGAATTAGTCCAGAGATCATATCTCACCGATTGAATGTCTGTTCGGGGGCTCGACCAGTTAAGCAGAAGAAAAGGCACTTCACCCCAGACAGATTGAGGTACCTGGAAGAAGAAGTAGACAAACTCCTCGATGTGGGATTCATTAAGGAGGTCCAATACCCTGAATGGCTAGCCAATGTTGTGATGGTACCCAAGGCCAATGGGAAATGGAGGATATGCATCGATTTTACCAATCTGAATAAAGCTTGCCCAAAAGACTCCTACCCGCTCCCTCGGATAGACAGGCTGGTTGATGATACCTCTGGATATGCTGTGTTAAGCTTCCTAGATACCTTCTCGGGTTACCACCAAATCAGTATGTATCCACCTGACGCTGAGAAAACAACCTTCATCATAGAAAAAGGGGCGTACTGCTATCAAGTGATGCCTTTCGACTTAAAGAACGTAGGAGCCACGTGTCAAAGGATGGTCAACAAGGTATTCAAAGACCTGCTCGAGGAGGTAATGGAGGCTTACAAGGACGACATGATAGTAAAAAGCAAGTAGGGCAAGTCACACGCCCGATAACTTGAGAAAGTTTTTGCCGTATTTAGGAAAAATAATATGCGCTTGAATTCGGACAAATGCGCGTTCGGGGTGAAGTCCGAAAAATTCCTGGGATACATGATTAGCCACAGGGGGATAGAGGCTAACCCAGAAAAGGTGCAAGCAGTAATCGACATGGAGTCCCCTACCTCAATGAAGGAGGTTCAGAATCTGACAGGTCGTCTAACGGCTTTGGGCAGATTTCTCTCTAAGTATGCTGAACACAACCTTCCCTTCTTCAAAGCCTTAAAAGGGGGCAAGAACTTCCAATGGACCCTTGAGTGTGAGAAAGTCTTTCAAGAATTGAAAAAATACTTAAAAGAAATTCCCCTGTTGATCCGACTAGAAATCGGAGAAAAGTTATACTTGGGGAGTCAACCATCAGGCGGTAAGCACAGTTCTCGTCAAGCAGGTCAGACAAGTTGACAACCCAGTCTATTATGTGAGCAAGGTATTACAAGGAGTAGAGTTGCGATGCCCTTACGCTGAAAAGGTAGCCTTGGCATTGGTGGCGGCAGCTAGGAAGTTAAGACCCTACTTCCAGGCCCACGCCGTGGCAGTATTGATAGATCAACCATTGAGACAGATTCTACAAAAACCCGAATGTTCAGGAAGGCTAACCAAATGGGTTATTGAACTCAGTGAGTATGATATTAGCTTCGAGCCTAGAAAGGCGATCAAAGGACAAGCATTGGCAGATTTCATAGTCGAATGCACTCACCCGCCCGCGATGGAAGAAGCTTGCAATAACGAATGGATGTTGTTTGTTGATGGGGCCTCAAATGCCAAAGGGAGTGGGGCAGGGGTAGTGTTGATCTCTCCGAAACAGGAAATCTTGGAATACTCGCTTCGCTTCACCTTCCTCAGTACAAATAACGTAGCAGAATACAAGGCTTTGCGTGCCGAAATGACATTGGCAGAAAAACTAGAAGTAAAAAGCTTAACAGCCCACAATGATTCTCAGTTGGTGGTACAACAGTTTCAAAGTACGTACGAAGCGAGGGAGCTGGTGCTGGCCCACTACCTGCAGAAGGTGAAAGAACTCGCCCATAGATTTGGGCATTTCGAGCTGATTCAAATTAACAGGTCGCTCAACCAGCACGCAGACGCACTGTCAAAATTAGCCTCTGCCCAAGACACCCCCAGACGCCTAATCCACATGGAAGTCCTCCAACAGCCTAGTGTATGAGAGGAAGACATTGCGGTGCATTGCATTATGGAGACTGAAGATTGGAGAACCCAATACTGAAATACTTGCTTGGTCAAGAACTGCTAGTAACCCCCGCAGAAGCAAGGAGATTAAAAACCAGTGCAGCTCGTTTCACAATAATCGGCCAGAAATTATACAAAATAGGGTACTCCATACCATTGTTAAAATGTCTTAGACCAAGGGAAGCGCAGCAGGCACTGGAAGAAGTGCATGAGGGGGACTATGGTGAACACCTCGGAGGAAGGGCATTAGCTGGGAAAATTCTGCGAGCCAATTTCTTTTGGCCCACAATACGACAAGATGCCGCCACGAAAGTTTAAACTAATGACAAGTGCCAGAAACATGCTCCCCTGACAGTAAAGCCCCCAGCCCCCATCCAACCAATATTCCAACCTCTACCATTTGCGCAATGGGGTCTAGACATACTGGGGCCATTCCCAATGGCATCTGCTCAACGAAAATTCTTGCTGGGGGCTACAGATTACTTCACGAAGTGGGTAGAAGCTGAACCTTTGGCAACCATCACTAAAAAGAAAGTGGAAGGGATGGTATGGAAAGACATTATTTGTCATTTCGGCATGCCATGCATACTCAATACAGATCATGGAACACAATTCGACTCGGATGCATTCATAGCTTTTTGTCATCGATGGGGAATTAGTCTATGAATGGCATCCGTAACATACCCCCAAGCAAACGGACAAGCTGAAGCAAGCAACAAGACCATACTGCACGGCTTAAAGACCCGATTAGAGAAGGCAAAAGGTGGATGGGTCGACAGGCTCCCCAGCATCTTGTGGGCATATCGCACAACTAGTCAGGTACCCACCGAGGAAACACCTTTCAGCTTGGCATATGGAACTGATGCACTTATCCCTATGGAAGTAAACCTTGGCTCAACCCGAGTCATGGCCTTCAAGGAAGAAGGTAATTCGGATCGTCTAAGGGAGAATTTGAACCTGTTAGACGAATTGAGGGAAAAGGCGGCAATATAGTTGGCAGTTTATCAGAGAAGAGTCTCCAACTACTACAATGAGAGGGTTCACCCTCGCAAACTTGAAGAAGTTGATCTGTTACTCAAGAAGACGGCCATCACCAATGCTCTTAGAGAAGAAGGAAAACTCAGGCCTAATTGGGAAGGACCTTACAGAATTCGAAAAATATTGGGACCTAACTCGTGCATACTGCAGACACTACAAGGCGAGACAATGGGCAAAACTTGGAACACCATGCACCTTAAAAGGTACTTCCCAGCCCTATTGGCCATGAACTCCAGTGAAGAAAGTGAGGCATGAAATGCAGAGCCGAGCCTGTCACCAGAGGCGTTACCCAATCTAGCTGAGGGTCGAGATTCTCTCTAACTTTTCATTGTAATAATATTCCCCAAAACGAATAAAAGAATATACCCAATGTATTCCAGTGGAGTAGGCAAAACTATAAGCCGAACCACGTAAAATCTTTGTGTGCCCTACTGTTTGTGTGTGTCATGGAATGTAATGCAGGTACAACGGCTCAAGCACCACCCACTCCCAAAGGCCAAGTCGCTTAGTGGCAACCTGGTGTTAATGACCACGAGCTGGCCCGAGATCGCCAGAAAATCCGACGCCTATGCCCGTAGACTCACCCGGGTCCCTCATTTGAGTCTGGTGCTATGCCTTTTTGGCTAGACCCGACTCCTTGATTGATCTGGCGCCTAGGTCTCCCGGTAAACTCGGATGTTTGGTAGGAATCCCGCGCTGGATCACGGGCCAAACCCAGATTCCCTAAGATAGACCGACCCTAGGGAGGCGCAAAAAGAAAAAAAAAAAAAGAAGAGACGCCATGTAATAATTCTAGCATGATTCTTCTTACCAGAGTCGAGTCACCCAGTTGCAATCTCGTGCTAATGAACACGAGCTGGCCCGGGATCGCCAGAAAATCTGACGCCTATGCTCGCAGACTCACCCGAATCCCTCGTTTGAGTCTAGTCTATGCCCCTAAGCTAGACTCGACTCCCTGGTCGATCCGGCGCTTAGGTCTCCCGACAAACTCGAATATCTGGTTGGAATCTCGCGCTAGATCACTGGCCAAACCAAGATTCCATGAGATGGACTGACCCTGAAAGACAGAAACGAAGGACACAACAACAAATGCACTACAATCCATCCCAGGATCGCCAAATGCCCCAAAACCTATGCCTGGAGGCTCACCTGGATCCTTCATTCGAGTCCGGCGCTATGCCTCCAAGCTAAGCCTGACTCCTCGACTGATCCGGCGCCTAGGCCTCCCGGTAAATTTGGGCGCTTGGCAGGAATCTCGCAACAAACCTTATCCTTGAGGGCCTGGTTGCCTAGAGACAATCTGGTGCCTATGACCCCGGATCGACATAGTTTCTTCGAGTATTCCGACACCTATGCCCGCAGGCTCACGTGGATCCCTCGTTGAGTCCAGTCTATGCCCCTAAGCTAGACTCGACTCCTTGGTCGATCCGACGCCTAGGCCTCCAAGCAAACTCGGATGCCTGATAAGACCAGGAGCCAAACCTAGATTGCCTATGGCAGACAAGACCGTAAGAGAAAAGACAAGCGCCCCAAGAGGGCTCCCCACACAAAGAATATAGGCTGACCCTCAAAATGACTCAGGAAAGCCCGACGATGAGGCCTCCAAATCGAAATGACAAGAAAAACCTAGGGTCGCAGTGCGGATCCCACAAGCATAAGCCGAAGACACTGCACCCACCCTCAATTCTTATAATCCATGATTCTTGAACACGAAGCGTGAGAAAGAGCAAGACACGTCCCAACACAAGAAGAATCAAAGAAAAATTTAAATTTAAAATGCCATGACAAGCAAACATGTGCAAAAGATACTGGAAGGAAATATATATATATGTATATAATAAGCGATAATAGCCCATGTGTAAACATGATAAACAAGCACACCTAAACTTTCGTACGTAGGAATAGTGGCCCAAAAGCTCGACATCCATAAAAAATGGGGCCACCATTTTACATAACCGAAATAGGAATTCAGCAAAATAGAAGCGCATGGCCTAATCATCTCTGCTAGAATGGAGGTGCTCCAACTCCGGAGGAAGCGAACTCAGGGGGGCGCCATCAGGTTCATCCAACCCATGCCTAATCGTTTGCAGAGCCTCTATAATCCTAGAAGTATCATCTAGATCAGGTACATAAGGACTCCACATACCAGATAGGTTGGCCAGGTCATCTGTCAAGGCTGCCCTTATATATTTGTCGGGGTCACATGAGTCGGGTTCATACTTCCGCCAGTTAGGAGGATCAAGTGAAGCTATTTCCGAAAACACCATTTCGGGAAATGACTCCCCAGGACGCCGGGACTCCAAAAGGCTATAGCCAAGGTAAAAGCCTAGCTTAGAGAAACAGCTGGCGTAGGCTTCCTTCCGTTGAAAGCAATCATTAGAAAGCCGATACTCTTTCACCGCCTCTCGTGCAGCCTCATTGATCTCTCGATGCCTGCTTTCACCAAGACTGGATATCTCCTAGCGAGCCTGTGCCACCTGATCCTCGGAGTTGCCGAGAGACCTCTAAAGTTGAACAATCTCCTCCTGAGCATTAGAAAATGAAGACGCTATCTCTTCGTACACTTGGCCTTGCTCCACATATTTCTCCTTCCATTTTTGAGCCTCTGATTCTGCTGATTGGCACCTTGTAGAAAGACCCTGAAGATGGGTTTGGAGGCCTTCGACTTGCGTGTGAAGGCTCGAACTGTCAGACTCCAAGTGTCGGATATTCATGTTCAGTACTTGCTTTTCCTCGCTCCATTGCAAAGACTTGTTCATCCACTGAGCGATCTCTGCCTCAACACGAGGGAAAAGCTAATGGGATGCCCTCAGGAGGTTCCATAGGCGTAGGGGCAATGATCGGCTAGGAAGTGGGTGGACTTGCCTCCCTCTACTGACGTCGACTCCTTTTGTGACGACGTCGCACCTCACTAGTTTCCCCTGTCCCCTCAACAGCTTAAGTCTCTAGGATGGCAGCAACACCGTTAGGAGGGAAGGACGTAGGTTGAGAAAGCTCGTCATGCGTCACGCCCTCGATTACCTTCTGGCGGGAAGCTTAAATTGCTCGCCTCATACCTACCAAGGAAGAGAAAGATTTGTGAATTAAGATCAGCAAAGATAAATAAATATAGAAGAAAAAAGCGCAAGAAGGAAAGAAAGGCCTAGGCACCTAGAAGAGGTAGGAAGAAGGACAATCGAAAGGATCCAAACCCTCAGGAGGAGACCGCTCTTGGAAAGTGACGGCCTCTCATGCTACTTGGATATCGGTTGCCGAAGGAACTGGGGGCTGCGAGGGAAGCGTTGAAGGGGCCACGCGCCTCGATGATTCTCCCGCGTGGAGTACCCACCCAGCCCTCCTCAACCGATCCTCGGAAAGAAGGTCCAAGAGGCTCACTAGACCTCCATGCAAGAGCTGACAACGTTCATCAATCGTTGTATCGCTCCCAAAGTTCGGGGATGGATAAAGAAAGAATCGGCTTAGCCACTCGATCATTAGAATGCCAACCTCGGGGGGCATACCATGTATCCGGTGGAGGATCTACTACGAACTAACAAGTGTCAAAGTAGTGAGCCTTGGGCGGAATGCCCTCGAACAAGCGATCCTCAACACGCTCCCTATAAAGCGTATACTAATGATAACGAGACTGCCCTAGCAGGAAACGATAAAAGGAAAGAAGAAGATCGACAATGGGAGACACCCCCCTCTCGTGACATAAGACAAAAAAACCTGCTAACTGGGCCCAGCCATTAGGATGTAGCTGAGCTAGGGCTAGAAAGCTCCGACGGAGAAGCTCTACACCGAAAGGGTGGAGCAGAAGGCAAAACCCTAAACGGAAACTTATTTCATGAACCGCCATACATCCCTCTGCAACGATGGCAGCACAGGATTCACCCGGCTCAGGTAACCTAGCACGATAAGAGGGGGAACGCGATAATTGCTCATAAGTTGGGCAAGATCGTCAACTGTTAAAGAGGAACGTTTGCCCATAAGAAATTGACAAGCATGCCCGTCAAGGTCTTGGGTATGAAAATAAACACTCCTAGACGCCATGGTCTTTGGAAGACAAAAAAGAAATAAACTCAAAAGAAAAAGATACAAGACTTCAAAAAAGAAAAAGATGACCCAAAGAAACTTGAAGAAATGAGAAAGGAAGTGAGGAAGTTAGTGAAAAGCATGGCCCACGTGAAAAAGACTCGAAAACAAGAGAAGCTTGCGGCGAAGCTAAGGACTATGAAGGCTTGCGGCAAGCGTTAGTGGCGGGCTTGCGGCAAGTAGAAAGTTTAGGAGGCACTCGAGAATTTAAAAGACTCGCGACAAGGAAGAAACGTCGCAACAAGGTGCTAGAAGACTCGCGGTTAGAGTGCTGGAAGCTCATGGCAAGGCGCTGGAAATCTCACAGCAAGGTGCTGGAAGCCTCGTGGCTAAGCGCTGGAAGCTCACGGTAAGCTGCTAAAAAGCTCGCGGCAATTGCGAGAAAGCTCGCGGCAATTATGGGAAAGCTCACGGCAAGCTACTGGAAGCTTCGCAGCAAAAGCGGTGCGCGAAAACTTAATGAAAAGTGGAAGAACACGGCAAGCTCGCGGCAACTTCGCACGATCTCGCGGGAAGAAGAACCAAAGCAAAGCTAGGGGAAATCTTGCAGAAATCTTGCGGCAAAGAGGTCCTTAAGATGAGTAAAAAGCACAGTAAATTTGTGCGGGGAGGAGAATTTATAGGGGTGCCAAAAGAACTAGTGGGCGGGAAGGAAAATTACCCCCCGGGTAAAGACTAGCCTAGCGGTGGTGTGGTCCTATTTTGTAAAATTTTTTACTCTTTTCATTTTGTCCATAGACAAAATAAAAAGAGTGGGGGCAATTGTTGTGCCAAAGAAATTAGAGGAAGAAATTAAGGAAATTTTTGGCCCAAGCTCGTGGCAATGAGCCGCAAGCTCGCGGTAGTGTGCCGCAAGCCCCCTCAACGACCACTTGGCTCACAGCATTTGAATGCCGAGAGCTAGCGGCACCCCAAGCATGGGCTTGCAGCACAATCCAAGTGTGCCGCGAGCCCCACCGCTTGGGCTCGCGGCACAATGCCGCAAGCCCCCAAGCTTACGGCAAGCCGAAGCCATGCGCGCCTGCCAAGAGGCCTTGCGGCCAACCCAACCTGCGGCATGCCCAAAGGCTTGCGGCAGTGTGCGTCTTCCGAAAAAGTCAAGAGTCCCACTCAGCAAGTGCCACGTGTCGGCACCAACCACCCTTGAAAATCGCGCCCTATAAATATCCAGCTAGAAGACAATGAACAGGACTTTCAACTTCGATAAATCTTGACACGTTGAACACACTTTTACTATTTTCATGAATAGTCATTGGGATTCGGGACTGAATTTGGCATCGGAGGGTCTTCAGAGGGGAAGATTCCCGCGTGACTTCTAACCCATTTTTTGAGCAACAATAGGGCCAAATCCTTGCGGTGAAACCTAGTGGCAAGAGCTTGAGGCAAGAGCTTGTGGCGAAAGCTAGTGGCAAGAGCTTGAGGCATGACCTTGCGACGAGACCTAGTGGCAAAAACTTGAGACAAGAGCTTGTGGTGAAAACTAGTGGCAAGAGTTTGAGGCACGACTTTGCGGTGAGACCTAGTGGCAAGAGCTTGTGGCGAAAGCTAATGACAAGAGCTAGTGGCAAGAGCTTGTGGTGAAAGCTAGTGGCAAGAGCTTGTGGCGAAAGCTGGTGGCGAAAGCTGGTGGCAAGGGCTAGTGGCGAAAGCTAGTGGCAAGGGCTAGTGGTGGATCCTTGCGGTGAGCATTCTAATGGCAACCTCCCTTGAGGCGACATCTCTTATGACAACCCAACTTCACCCGACACCGAGCTCAAGTGGACCTCACCTCACAAATTTTAATTGTTATATTTTGGTAACAACAGAAAAATTTGATGTCAAGAGTGATGAAGGCATATTTATAGGTTACTCATATCAAAGTAAAGCTTATCGAGTGTTTAATAAAATAACATTAGTTATAGAAGAATCAATTTATGTAGTATTTGATAACAAACCAAAAACAAGCACAAATGATGATGATCTAGAAGCCATCCCAAATGAAATGAAATAGATTCAAATAAATGAAGAAGATCAAAATAACAACCAAGATTTAGAAAATCCAAAAGAAATTTCATTTGGAAGAGAAATAAACTATATCAAAGAAAATGAAATCCTAAGAGATCCTAGCAAAAGAGTATCAACTAGATATTCTCTTAGATTAAATACCAATATAGCTCTAATCTCCCAAATAAAACTCAAAAATGTTCAAGCTTTAAACGATGATGGATGGGTTAAGGTTATATACAAGATGAGCTAAACCAATTCGAAAAGAATGAAGTTTGGTCTCTTGTACCTAAACCATCTAATTAGGGATTAATTTTTTAAGATTTCATTATCGTTATACCCCCTATTTTGATTTCAAAATTGGGTTTAATTGAATAGTTATGATCAATTTGCAGTTATATACAAATTTAGATGAAAATAAAATTTCAAAAGAAATTAGGGATGAATTAGAAATTTTAGAAAAAAAAAAGAATAATCTTCTTTAATTTTTGAAAAAAGAAATTAAATTAAAAATAATTTACAATATATATGTTCCCTTTTGACCAAAAATACTGGGACAATCGGAGGCGAGGCGCGAGCTCCGACTGCGGGTCTGTCCGGGGGGCGGCTGGTACCTGCAAGGACTCCGACAGTCAAGTGAGTAACAAGGTAAAATGAGACAGTGTATCAGTAGGTTAGAAGAAAGAACATACCTTGGCTCTAAAGAGAATTGGTTGATATAGAAGGGGATGTCTTCCTGCATGCAAGAGACATGCGCTTGCAGGTGATGGGACTGGCTATCCGGTGTTAGTCCTAAGTGGTAGCATGGTGGCGATAGGACTCTCATTAATATGGATGAGATCTGCCATTAATGAAGATGGGATCTGAGACGACTATGCAGATACCCAGTAAGTTTGCAATAATGTCATGGCAGGCTGGCGTTGGGCCAAAACTGGGTCCAGAAGATAGATCAGATTGGGCCGAGGTCAATCCTGAGAGAAGGGGCCGAGATTGAGCTTGAGGGAATGGACCGAGATTGGGACTAGACGGTCCATTATATATATTATATATATCCATATTATAATACATATATAAATATAATACATATACATATTCATGCATGACAAATATATATATATAATACATTATAATATTTATTCCATTCCTTAATATACGTGCATGCGTAATACATATATAATATAATACATTAATAACTTGTTACGCTTGAAGACTTGGAGGCAGGCTCAAATCAATTAAAGCCCCACGTGAAGCAGCGATTGAAGGCCCACTGAACCAATTCAAAGCCCAGCCGCATATGCAGATTAAATTAAAGAATTGGCCCAGCAATTGAAGCCCAGCTCGTGGAAGAAACTCACGCACAGCAGCTTACGGTCCCTGCCTGTAAATTCTTGCAAATTGAAGGGCATTTCAGCAGCTTCCAGATGCGGTCCCTAGCTGTAATTCCATTCAACTTGAAGGGCAATTTTGGGGTGTGATACATATCGCGCAGAGAGAGGAGGCCGAGAATTCTGTGAGAGGGCTGGAATTTCGGACAGTGAGAACAGAGTGCTGGGCGCTGGGAAATTTGGGGAAGGAATTGAGCGCACAGTGAGGGGATTCTCGGACAGCAGCAAGGAGAAGACAGTGCACTGTGCGTGATATATATATATATATATGTATGCGCACAGGCACAGCACAGTGAAAGAAGAACACTGCGCTAGAAAGAGGAAAATCCATGGAAACAGCAAGGAGTTTTCTTTAAATCACGCACAGTAGACATTAGTTTTAAATTGTCCAGTTTATGAATACTGTTTTGTTTTTGTTTCAGTTATTCATGGCTCTGTTAAGGTTACTGTTTTTATTTTTTTTATTTTCTGTGGTTGCTTATATTCTGTTGAAAATTACTCTATTAGAGTTATGTTGATTCCTTACATTCTGTTTTATTTTTATTTTAGATAATTTTAATTTTTGTTATCTACTGTAATTAAATTCTGTTGATGCTTACTGTTTTAATTTATCGTAATTAATTTATATTCTCTTTTAATTTCTGTAACTTAGTTTTAGCATTTCAATTTCAGCATTTTAATTTTTTAATTTCTATAATTTTAATTTTTTATTATTTAATTTCTATCATTTAGATTTCCATCATTTAATTTTTAAATAGAGGCGTGTGGTTAAGTAAGTCTTGAGTCAAAACAAGGACAATGCCCGATGCCATGAATAACCCAAGCAAGCCGAACTCCATTGCTTAGTTGAAATTTTGAAATTAGATAAAGAATTTTTGCTAACACATTTGGATTTGGATTGGGGTATTGTTCGACTCCTACCCTTGCCTTAAAATTAATTACCTTAAAGACGCACACACAAAGGGGTCACACTGGCCAGCGTACGAGATTTATGTAGTATAAAATTTAAATTTGATAAGTCCAGGTCGAAACCATAAGGGAGTCAATTATTAAAAGAAAATAAAGACAATGCATAAAAATAAATTGTAATGTAGTGTAAGTGGATATAGAAAAAAGTGAGACAGTGAATTAACACTGAAAATAAAACGTCTTGCGACAAGACAATTTTAGTGATGATCAATTCATTTCCCCAAGCAAGTATAAAATTAGAGTATAATCAGATTTGAAAATTAGATTATAGAATTTTACTATTGTTGTTACCGGGTAACAACAATAAATTTGTAGAAAGGGAAACTGCAGATGGATAACCCTCTAATGGACGATTCGAGCGATGGGTGACCCTCTCATGATGTATCTGAGTGATGGATGAGTCTTCCAGGGTCAAAACGGCGATGGGTGAGCCCTTTGGTCAGGTTGAGAACGATGGGTGATCGCTGGAAAAAGAATCGGTTAGGGGCGCGAGCGAAGGTCCCTGCGTGAACCCTCCAATGCTTAAATTAGATCACCGTAGAAGTAGAGTACTTGAAAATAAGAGTGTAAATATGAGAGCAAGAAATTGCATACCAAATGAGGGAAAGTGACCTCCTATTTATAGCAACAGGAGGGGCATCCATGTGTCGTGTGTCCTGAGCTTTGCGGTAAGAATCTCGGAGAGGCTTTGACCGAGTCTCGCGGGAATAGTTTTAGGCCGATTATCTTGGAGGCATTGGCGCAAGAATAGGGGGCATGTGGATGTCAGTGCGGCACCTTGGGTGACCCTCACTCGGGGGTATGCATAAGCGCGGGCAAACAGAGCACGAGGGGCCGTGCGCGCGGTTGCACGGGGCCGGGTGCAAAGGGGCCATCCGCAGGGGCGCACACAGAAGGCCGCGCGCGGGGATGGCCGCGCTCACGGGCGGCCACATGCACCGATGGCCGCACGCGCGGGCGACTACATGCGCCGATGGCCGCAAGCGGGGGTGCGTACGGGCGACCGCGCAAATGGGCACTTGTGCGCGGAGGCGCGCGCGCTAAGGCGCGGCTCCCCTGAGTAGGGTCACTCGAGGGTACTTTACCCCCGAGAAACCCTCACTCGGGGGAAGGCCGCGCACACATAGCTGAGCCCCCCCCCCCCCCCCCCGAGTGGGGTCACTCGGGGGTACCATACCCCCGAGTGACCCTCACTTGGGGGTAGCGCCTTGAGGGCCAGGGGCGCGGCCCCCGCCAAGCAACCGTGTGCTGCCTAGCCGCACACACGCAAGGCCCCGCGCGCAAGGAGGGGCCGCACCGGGCACGCCCACACCCCTGAGTGGCCTCCTTTGGTCACCCATGGGGGGGCTGCCACGTAGCGCTCCCTCGGGCTACCACGTGGCATTTTCACTGCTCTTCTCTTTTCAGTATTTTTTATGCATAACAATTGCTCCCTACTCTTTCTGTCGCGAGTCCCGGGAGGAAGAGTATTTTGTTTATGGTGTAATTATATTTTTAGGAGACCACTTTCATTTTGAGAAGAAGATTTTTCCCGTATCTCTCTCTTCCATCTTTAAGTCTCTCGGGGTTATTCTTTCCACAGTATCTCTCAGGACCACTATAAAAGGAAGACTTGGCCTTTCATTTTTCCATTGCTCAACTACTATCTCGTAAGAATTCTCTCAGCATCCCAGGCTTCCACACGGTATACTTCCTCATCCATGGTCCTCTATCTTCTCCAGGAGACCCTCATCCATAGGGATGTTTGGGTACTTCTTCCCCCGAGTGACCCTGACCCATAGAGATGGTTAGATACCTTCTCCCCCGAGTGACCCTCACCTATGGGTCCAAATGCTGGCTGTTGCTTCTTGTGACCCTCATCCATGGGTCTTGCCATTAGCCTCATCCTTGCGTGAGCCCTTCCATGGGTCTCATTGGTATCTAGGCGTGACCCTCATCCATGGGTTCAGTTGCTGGTTGTTTCTTCTTGTGACCCTCATCCATGGGTCTTGCCCTTAGCCTTACGTGACCCTCATCCATAGGAGTCATAGTTCGCTTGAAGCATACATGTTTGTCTTTTTGCCTTAGGATTTAAGCACTCAATATGGGCCGCTTTAAGAATGCTTTACCGCCACCGCCTCCTGCTCCCAATGTATATATATCTCTGGGACGATAATCTTCGGTGAAGGGGAGAGAATTAGTCGGGATACAGTCTCGTTTCCATATTCCAATCGATCATCATATTAGACTCCCTACACCTGAAGAGACAAGTACCGCCATGGTAGGAGGACATGGCTTCGGGGTATATTTACCTTCTTTAAAAGTAGGTCATCGTTTCCCCTTGTCTAGCTTTGGCATGGAGTGGCTCAACTATCATTGCATTATCCCAGCTCAACTTCATCCTAACGGCTGGGCTCAGTTAGTTGGCTTCACCATTCTTTGCCATATGATCCAAGTACCTCCTTCCATAGAGTTGTTTGGTTGCTTCTATAGGTTGAGAAGAGTCGAACTGAGGGGCATCTTTTTCACACTTCAAAGGATTGTGGGTCTATCTCCCCTCTTTCAAAAACTCCAAAATAAGATGGACTTCAAGTCCCGTTGGATTGTGGTCGAGCCTCCCCCCAGCTGGAAAGCACCGCTTCGTTGGTGTTTGGATAACGAGCGGGACTTTTGGTCGGAGAAGCTTGATGACATCGGGATTTTTCGGGCTGTCTATCGCCGAGTAATTGAGAGATTATGTGCCCTTGGCACTTGTAATCTGCCCGACCTGCTTACCTCAGAAAACATTGCTGCCGCAGGGTGGGGCATTCGACTTGAAGATATGCCCGGGACCTCCACTCTCGCTTTTGTGCCACCATCGGCTATGCTCGAGGACACCTTACAAGTTGAGGAGGAAAAGGGCAACAAGGAAGAGGACGAGGGCCCCAAGGAAAAAGAAGAGGGGAAATCTCTAGGGAGTATGGTCTTTCTTGGTTATTCTTCCTCTGGGGGTAGACCCCCAGAATCGCAGAGATTATCCATGTCAGTGGTTGACTTTTGCTTTCATCTCTTGTTTTGCAGACAACATGAATCTATTCAGGGAACAAACGTTCAAACGACGTGGTAGGAATTCACGACAGTCTAGCGAGCAAGACCCACAGCCTCCTTCTCAAGCGTCCCATGGCTTGTCACAGGAGCCTCCGTCTGACATTCCAGACCCTAGCCTTCTTCCCTCGCCAGTTCCTAGCTTGTCTCAAAGGCGCCTAAAAATAAAGAGGTCTGAGACAGGTGCCTTGTCCAGTCTTCCTTGTCCTGAACCCTCGGTTCCCACCTCAAACGTTTCCATATTAGACCCTCCTACCCTCGAAGGCGCCCTTGGGGAACCAAATCCAAGTGATGCATCTGGCTCATGAAGGAAGGGGACTGGAAGCTCTTGTTCCTCTTTTAGTGGTAAGCTCGATCGAATTAGGGAGGAGAGTCACCAACCTTTTGTTCCCTTTCGTAGGGATCGGCGAAAGCTAAAAGCTGAGCTCCCGGACTTTCGGCCTATTCTTCCTCCCATCGCTGAGCCCAGACGAAATCCCGTGCCAATCCCTAACAGCACTCGGGTGAGGGGTGACCACTTCCATGTGCAACCTGGGCTAATTGATACAGACTCTGTAAGAGACCCAGGGGTTGGTGCCAGGATGATGTATGCTACCGTGCTCCCTCAGGATGAGCAGGATTTTTTTGGCATTTGGCCTATCGTTGCCAACTCTCCCGAGCAAAAGATTATTGAGGTAAGATATCTTTGTTGTGCCTATATGTCATATTTGTCGTCTGACTTGGTTGTTGGTCTTCTAATGCACTGTTTGCGCCCAGGGGGTCCAAGGGTTGGTGATATTAACGCTATCGGGAGAGCTTATCATCATCAGGCAGAACAAGATAAGGTGGAGGCAAGAGAGAACATGATAAAGTGGAGGGATCATGAGCGTTCCTACCAAGCGGATATCAGAAAGTTGAATCGAGAGGCAGAGGACATGCGCTCTAAGTTAGCAGAAGCTCAAGGTGAATCGTCAAACATAAAGGGGGAGATAGAGGAGCTCCGGAAAAGCAAAGAATCGCTGACGATAGAGCTTTTAGGAGTCAAGGAAACCCATGAGAACCTTTTGCAAGAACATTCATTGAGGGTAGATGAGTTTGCTCGTCAGAAGAAGCAGTATAGGTCGCTTAAGGATCGAAGAAATGAAGAGATCTTGGTAGCACAGGAAAAGGCATGCGCTCTAAGTTAGCGGAAGCTCGAGGTGAATCGTCAAGCATAAAGGGGAGATAGAGGAGCTCCGAAAAAACAAAGAATCGCTGACGATAGAGCTTTTAGGAGTCAAGGAAACCCATGAGAACCTTTTGCAAGAACATTCATTGAGGGTAGATGAGCTTGCTTGTCAGAAGAAGCAGTATAGGTCGCTCAAGGATCGAAGAAATGAAGAGATCTTAGCAGCACAGGAAAAGGCTGTGAGGGACTATCGCCTTTCAACGGACTGCCAGAAGAGGAAGATCCGTTATGGGGGTTGCTTTACTAAGTATGGATTCTATCTTGCACGCTCGCATCTAGAATCCAAGCGCCCAGGAGAACAATTCCCTGAGTTGGTCTATACGGATGAGGTAAAGGAGTTTGAGGTCCCCGACTGGCGAAGATATAACGATCCTGACCCCACGAGTCCCAAGGCTTATTTGAATGCCAATTTAGCTGATAATCTGGAGAACTTGTCGGCCCATAGGAGCCGTACGCCTTTGCCTCAGAGGAAGTGGAGATGACGGACGCCCTACCTACAGCTGATGACAAAGTTATTCCATCCTTGGGCCAAGAGGAAAGAGAGACCCCATCTGCTTCAAGTAGCAGTGCTCCCAGTTCTGGCAGGAGGAAGCGGTCTTAGAGTAGATCCTCTCTTTTTTTTTTTTTCTTTTTTTTTCAAGTGTAATAGCTCTTTCTCCGTTGAGTGTAGTATCTTTTATTTGCATAAATAAGATTTGTCTCTTAACAATGGCTGCATCTCGTTGGTTTTCTTTATTATTGACGCCCATAGAAGGTCTGGGATGTTAGGTTTTTCCTGCCACAAGGTGGACTATGGGCGTTCAGGCCCTTAGTGGTCCTTTTGCAATTTCTTGACCTCTTGCTATCAAGCTAGGTCAATTAAATAGACTGGCAGGATAGCTCGTGATTTCAATATTGGCGAGTTGTGCTGGACGTATTTGTTACTTCACTGGACCGGGCCACTTAGCTTTGAGGTAGGGCAATTATCACATTTGCCGGGCCAATTGAGCCGTGCTTTTCTCATGGCGCATTGCGTGGCAGGGCCTTATGTATTGCTATCGGGCTTAGTAGAGTAACCTACTAGCGGGACATTAGTTCACTCGCCCATTTTGATTTTTTCACTTTCGGGCAAGACTTGTCATATTGCTTTGCGTGGAAGCAAAAAGCTCTTTTCTCCCTTGCCTAAAATAAAACAAAAAAAGGGAAGACACAAGTATTTTACGTGGTTTGGCAAAATGTGCCTACGTCCACGGTCCCTCGTCGAGTTCATATTATTATTGCGTTACACGTCAGGAGGAGAGTACAATTTCAGGTGATTTGTGCTCCAAGTTTTGCTCATGGTTTTACCCTGGAGCATTTGGAGGATACATGTACTAGGGCCTATCATTTCTTGGATGCGATACGGCCCTTCCCAGTTTGCCCGAAATTTTCCATCCTCTCGGAGTTCATTGGTGATGACTAACTTTTTGAGGATTAAATCTCCTTCCTTGAGAGGCCGGCTCTTTACTCGAGAGTTGTATTAGTTAGCCACCCTTTTATGGTAGGCAGCGATTCATACAGCCGCCCTGTCTCTCTGTTCCTCGATGAGATCAAGACTTTCTTTCAGTGCATCAGAGTTATTCGAACTGCCACTTTCATCAAAAGCGTCCAACCGAGGTGATTTGCACGAGATTTCTACTAGAATCAAAGCTTCTATCCCATACACTAGGTTAAAGGGCGTTTCACCCGTTGAGACCTGGCTGGTTGTTCGGTAGGCCCACAGGACGGTAGGCAATTCATCCACCCATGCTCCCTTTGCGCCTTCCAGCCGAGTTTTCAAACCATATAAAAATTATTCTGTTGCTAATTTCGGCTTGTCCGTTAGCCCAGGGATATGCTACTGAAGAAATCTTTAACTGAATATCTAGGCTTTTGCAGAAATTTTGAAAATAATCACAGTCAAACTGCTTTCCATGATCAGTGTTAATGATTCGTGGGATCCCAAACCGGCATATAACATCTTCCACACCATGGCTTCTACTTTCCTAGCGCTGATAGTGGCTAGGGCTTCTGCTTCAATCCACTTGGTGAAATAATCTGTTGCTACCAAAAGAAATTTCCTTTGCCCCGCAGCTCGTGGAAATGGGCCGAGAATATCCAAGCCCCATTGAGCAAAGGCGATAGACTGTAATGTGAGTTGTAATTGCAATATTGGAGCAGAATGGATCAGAGCGTGCCTCTGACATTTATCACACTCCCTGACCTTCGTTTGGGCGTCCTGTTGTAATGTGGGCCAAAAGAAACCTGCCCTTAGGATTTTGGCTGCTAGGGCCCTTCCTCCCAAATACTCACCGCATACTCCGCTGTGAACTTTAGCCAAGGCATAATCGGTCTCTTGGGGACCTAAGCATTTGAAGAGTGGCACAGTGTAAGCTCACTTGTAAAGCATTCCATCAATCACTGTGAAACGAGCCCCTCTAACTTTAACTTTTCTGGCCTCCTTTGGGTCTGCTGGCAATTCTCCCATGGTCAAATATTTATAAAAAGGGGTTCTCCAGTCGTTATCGTTCTCAATGCATGCTACCTCAGGCTCTTCTATACTTAATCGTTGAAGGACTTCTACATATACTATTCTCCCAATGGTTTCTTTGGTGGATGCCAATTTGGATAAGGCATCCGCATGACCATTGAGGGATCTGTTGATCTGCATTAACTGGAAACTTTCGAACAATTGTGCAAGTGTCCTAACTTTTTGCAGATACTGTCCCATGACCGGCTCTCTAGTCTCGTACTGCCTGTAGTATTTCTGAACAATCAGCTAAGAATCACTATGCGCTATCAATTGCGCTACTTCAAGCTTTCGGGCTAACCTTAGACTGGCAATTAACACCTCATACTCGGCCACATTATTCGAGCTTGGAAAGGCAAATCTCAAAAAGTATTCAAGGGATTCTCCTTTTGGCCGGATAAGCACTACTCCAACTCCACTCCCTTATGAACCGATGGCCCCATCCACAAACAATAACCATTCTGTTATGTTCTCTTCTTTAGCTTCTTTAGAGGGAGTACATTCAACAATAAAATCTGCCAATGCTTGCCCTTTTATGGCTTGCCTAGGCTAGAATTGTATGTCATACTCGCTCAACTCAATTGACCATTTGGTGAGAGGACCGGAACATTCGGGTTTTTGCAAGATGCTTCGTAGTGGTTGGTCCGTCAGTACGCTGATGGAATGGGCTTGGAAATATGGCCTCAATTTTCTGGAGGCGTTCAGCAGGGCCAACGCCACCTTTTCAGTGAAGGGATAACGTGTTTCTGGGCCTTGTAAAACCTTACTGACATAGTACACCGGCCGGTCCACCGGCCCTTCCCTTTTAATCAGCACTGCACTCACCGCTTTGTCACTTACGCCCAAGTACAAATATAACATTTCCCCAGTTTCGGGGGTCGGGTCAACAAAGGAACTTCTTTCAAGTATTCCTTTAATGCCTCAAACAACCTCTGGCATTGCTCCGTCCACTCAAACTTTTTTCCCGCCCTTAACGTCTGAAGAAACGGGAGTTCCTTTTCGGCTGACTTTAAGAGGAAAAGTCCAAGAGCCGCCATCCGGCCTGTCAGCCGCTACACCTCCTTAATTGATGTTGGGGGTTCCATATCCAATATCACTTAAATTTTTTCGAGGTTCGCCTCTATCCCTCTTTGTGTGATCATATACCCTAGGAATTTTCCAGATTGAACTCCAAATGCACATTTTGCTGGGTTTAGGCGCATTTCGTATTGCCTAAAGACTTCGAGCACTTGCGCCAGCTTTTTTACGTGCGATTCCTTCTCCCGACCTTTCACGATCATATCATCAACATAGGCCTCCATGGTATCACTCAATAATTCTTTGAAGACTTTATTCACCATGCATTGATAGGTGGCCCCAGTATTTTTTAGCCCGAAGGGCATAACTTGGTAACAATATGTCCCTTTCTCTGTAATGAACGATGTTTTCTCCTGATCTGGAGGATACATCATTATTTGATGATACCCCAAGAAGGCATCTAGAAAACTCAACAGTTGATACCCAGATGTTTCATCCACGAGACGGTCAATCCGAGGTAACGGGTAAGAATCTTTAGGACACGCCTTGTTGAGGCTGGTAAAGTCTATACACACGTGCCATTTTCCATTAGGTTTTTTAATCATGACGACATTTCCCAGCCATTCTGGGTATAACACCTCTCGAATAAAACATGCCTTTAGTAGTTTATCAACTTCATCTTCTAACGTTGACAGCCTATCAGGGGCAATATTCCTCTTCTTCTGTCGAACAAGCTTGAACTGAGGATCCACATTCAGATGGTGACATATCACGTCTGGCCTGATCCCCGGCATATCCTTTGGTGTCCAAGCAAAGACATCCAAGTTTTTTCTTAGGCACTCCACGATTTCTTCTTTTATCAGTTTCGAAAGTTGTGTGCCAACATATGCCAACTTCTCGGGGTCTGTATCGCTTAATTGTACTACTTCTTACTCTTCCACTGGTTGGGGCTTGCGAGCAATCTCTTCTGCCAAGGATTTGTGTATGGCTTTCTCAGTAATAAACAAAGTCTCTTCTGTCCTTTTTCCTTTTGTAGATGACACATAACAGGATCTTGCCTTCCTCTGATCTCCACGAACTTGCCCCACTCCTGAGAGCATGGGGAATTTCATTAATAAGTAGCAAGAGGACACTACAGCTCTCATATCGTTCAGGAGCAGTTGGCCTAAAATCATGTTGTACGCTACAGAAGGGGCTTTGACTACCATAAAATTTGCTTGTCGAGTCACACTTTGAGGGTCGGCACCCAATGTGACTGGTAGTTGAACAGATCCCGCCACCAGGACAGTTTCCCCAGTGAAGCTGTAAAAGGGAGATAACACTCTTCTCAATCGGTCAAGGGACATATGCATTTGCTTGAAACAATTCCAATAGATCAGATTAACAGAGCTGCCGCTATCCACCAAGATTCTACTGACAGGGTGTTTGGCGACAATTGCTGAAATTACCATTGGATCGTCATGCGGGAGTATTATATCACCCTATCAACAGGGGTGAATGTGATAGGCTCCTTGTCTTCTCTTGCCTCCATCATTGAATTGACCTGGTAGGCCTGACGAGCGTAGGCTTTTCGAGAAGAAGAAGTATTCTCAGCTAGAGTCTCACCCCCAGAGATAACATGAATGGCTTGATGTGTCGGCTCATTGTCAGGGGGGGCCATAATTCTACCTTCATTTTGTCGCAAATTTCATCTATCTTGACCCTCGGGTCTTTCTTCCATTCTCTGACGATCTCGGTCGTTCCTTCCTTTAGCCCTTACGTACCTTTGCAAGTGCCATTCCCGAATGAGTGCTTCAATCTGGTTTTTTAACTCCCTACACTGGTCAGTAGAGTGCCCCCAAATCCGGTGATACCTGCAGTATTCTTCTTGATTTCTCTCCATGGGACGGTCTGCCTTCTTCGGAAGCTGGAGAAGGCCCGACCCTTCTACTGCTGCCAGTATAGTTGACCGAGGTTGATTGAGCCTAGTGTAATGGTGGAATTGCGGTCTGACTATATCTGACCTCCTGGTCCGTTCTTTTCGCTGGTTCGATCCTTCTTCATTATCTCGCTCTTTTCTTTTTCTTTCTCCATCTTCATTTCCCCCTATTGTTCTCATCATCTTTATGTGGAGTATGTACTTATTGGCTCTGACAAACAAGTTTGCCAAAGATTTCGACAGGTCTAGAGACAATGATTCTTGCAAAGGGGGTAGTCGTGTCCCTTGGAACATAGCGGACACAGCCATTTCAATAGGCAAATTGCAAATCTCAAGAGTGGCATTCTGAAATCTGTCCACGTAGTGAAGTAAGGTTTCCTTATGCCATTATCGAATGCTAAGAAGGTACGTTGCGTCCTTCTTCATTTGACTGTTAATAATGAATGCCTTAATGAACTCTGTTTTTAACTGACCGAATGAAGAAATTGATGCTTCGGGTAAACCATTAAACCAGGCCCGAGCGTGCCCAGTTAAGGTTAAGGGGAATGCCCTACACATTATCTCATAGTCCCATCCATGAAGCATCATTAAAGATTCGTAATTTTGCACATGATCATAGGGGTCGTCTTTGCCTGAATAAGGGTTTATCTGGGGCATTTTGAACTTTCTCGGCAAGGGTTTCTCCATTACTTCTACCACGAATGGTAGTTTTTCTCCAGATTGTTCATCGGGAGTAAGTAATAACTTATTCTGTTATAGCACCCACTATATCATTTTTTTCATGTTGGCTGTCTCTCGTGCACTAAATGTGGTAGGGTTGTCATCAGGCCCATCTCTCTGTTGGGTTGCGGGTTTAGAATCCCGATCTCTTCCCATGGGAGTGTTGGCTACTGTTTCAGAGTATCTTCCTCTTTGTGGACTCCGTCTTTCAGTCTTTCGACGATCAGTTCCTCCTCGTTTTTCTCACTAGGGAGAGGTCTAGCTATGAGCTCCTCTTAAAGGGGATCTCGATGGATCGTTCCAAATATGAACATGTTGAGCATGAGTTTCAGGGCTCACTTCTCGGTAGGAGCCATCCCCCGGTACCTCCTGACGTGCCCTGTGGGAGGGAACTGTCTCTGGCATAAACTTTCTTAATGCTTCTGGGATTGTCCCGTGAGGAACCAAACTTTACAGGATACTCGCCATTTCCCGAAGAGCCTGCATTCCTTCAGCATGTTGTTGTCGTAGAGCCTCATATTCCGCCCAAGGAACGACAGACGGGACTTGTATCCCTGGGTAGGGTCCTGAGAGAACATATGAGACAGTAAGAGGCGGCACCTGAAGTTGCACCCCCAATGGATGAGAGAGCTCTGGAAGAGGCGACTGCTGGTGAGTGAGGGATGGGTGACCCTCACGAGGAGATCGATGGATGAGGGATGGTTGGCCCCCATGGGTGAGGGGGGGATGTCCCTCGTGGGTGAGGGGTGAATGACCCCCCTAGGTGAGGGGTAACGGGCCCTCATGAATAGATGGATGTTCTTCCGCTCAAGCAAGGGTCTCTCGTCGAGGTGATTGGGCACCCCGGGAGAGGATCTGACGATTACTTCGGATTTGAGCCATAGTGAGGGAATAGTTCTGTAGCTTTTTGTTTGCGTTTCCCACAGACGACGCCAATTGTTGTTACCGGGTAACAACAATAAATTTGTAGAAAGGGAAATTGCAGATGGATGACCCTCTGATGGACGATTCGAGTGATGGGTAACCCTCTCGTGGTGTATCGAATGATGGATGAGTCTTCCGGGGTGAAAACGGCAATGGGTGAGCCCCTTGGTCAGGTTGAGAACGATGGGTGACCTGCTGGAAAAATAATCGATTAGGGGCGTGGGCGAAGGTCCCCGCGTGAACCCTTCGATGCTTAAATTAGATCACCGTAGAAGTAAAGTACTTGAAAGTAAGAGTGTAAATATAAGAGCGAGAGATTGCATACCAAATGAGGGAAAGTGACCTCCTATTTATAGCAACAGGAGGGGCAACCATGTGTCATGTGTCCCGAGCTTTGCAGTAAGAATCTCAGAGAGGCTTTGACCGAGTCTCGTGGGAGTAGTTTTAAGTCGATTATCTTGGAGGCGTTGGTGCAAGAATAAGGGGCACATGGATGTCAGTACGGCACCCTGGGTGACCCTCACTAGGGGGTATGCACAAGCGCGGGCAAGGCGAGCACGAGGGGCCGTGCGCGCGGGTGCATGGGGCCAGGTGCGAAGGGGCCACGCGCGGGGCTGCGCACGGTAGGCCGCGCGCGCGGATGGCCGCGCTCACGGGCGGCCGCATGCGCTGATGGTCGCGCGCGCGAGCGGCCGCGCAAATGGGCACTCCTGTGCGGGAGTGCACGCGCTAAGGCGCGGCTCCCTCGAGTGGGGTCACTCGGGGGTACTTTACCCCCGAGTGACCCTCACTCGGGAGAAAGCCGCGCGTAGGGGCGCGGGCGCGGGGGAGCGCGTGCGGATGCTCTGTTGCGCACACGCAGCTGAGCCCCCCTCGAGTGACCTCACTCAAGGGTAGCGCCTTGAGGGCCAGAGGCGCGGCCCCCGCCAAACAGCCGCGTGCTGCTTGGCTGCTCACGCGTGGGGCCTTGCATGCGCGGAGGGGCCGCGCCGGGCGCGCCCGCACCCCTGGGTGGCCTCCTTTGGTCACCCATGGGGCTGCCACGTGGCGTTTGCACTGCTCTTCTCTTTTCAGTATTTTTTATGCATAACAACTATTAATTACACTTTAAAATGATGATGGTTCTATTTTTAGAATCTTCCATACATGACATGAGAAGATCTAACTTAAGCAACCATCATAAACTAAAATGTAAATATATTACACTTAGACTTGAGTATGGTATGACGATATTTTCAATTTGGACAACTCACATACTTGGCATGAGAGCTCCGGGTTAAGCATATACCCCAATTCAAATATAAATGTTTTGGCAAAAATTCTTAATCTAATTTCAAAACATCAACTAAGCAATAGAGTTCAGCTTGCTCGGATTATTTATGGTATCAAACACTGGTTTTGCCTTGGCCCAATACTTACTTAGTCACGTGCCTCTATTTAAAAATTAAATTACAGATTTTAAATAGCAAAAATATAAATTATTGAATTTAATTAACAAAAATTAAATAAAAAAATTAAAATTACTGAAATTAAAGTGCTAAAACTAAATTACAGAAATTAAAAGATAAAAATTAATTATAATAAATAAAAATGATAAAGAAAATTAATAAGGACAGAAAATAAAAACATCAGAAATAAAAATAATACAGAACATAAAGCATCAATCTAAATCTGATACAGAAATTTATAACGAAATGTAAGCAACTACAGAAATTTATAACAGAAATCTATAAGCGACGACAGAAAGTGAAAATAAGAACAGTAATCTTAACACAACCATCAATAGCTGAAACAAAAACAAAACAGTATTTTTAAACTGGACAATTTAAAGCTAATATCTACTATGCGTGATCCAGAGAAAACCTCTACCGTGTGTAAATCAAAAACAGAGAACCTCCGCTCTTCCAGCGCTGTGCACTGCGTGTTGCTCCAGCCACTGTCCGAGAATTTCCAGCCCTCCCAGCGCACATTGTTGTCGCTGTCTTCTTCTCCAACGCACTGCCTCTCTCCGTATTGCTGCTCTCCGAAATTAATCCCCCAGCGCCCTCCGCGATAATTTCCAGCCTTCTCTGTGCATACAGCCGCTGTTCAGCGCATATATATATATATATATCGTCCAGCTGAAATGCCCCTTGGATTGCAAGAAATTACAGCCTAGGGACCGCATCTGGAAGCTGCTGAAATGCCCTTCAATTTGCAATAATTTACCAGGCAGGGACCGAAGGCTGCTGTGCGTGAGTTTCTTCCACGAGCTGGGCTTCAATTGCTGGGCCAATTCTTTAATTTAATCTGCATATGCGGCTGGGCTTTGAATTGGTTAAGTGGGCCTTCAATTGCTGCTTCACATGGGGCTTTAATTGATTTGAGCCTGCCTCCAAGTCTTCACCAAGTCTTCAAGTGTAATAAGTCATTAATGTATTATATTAAAGTATATTAAGGCATGGAATATATATTATAATGTATTATATATATTTGTCATGCATGAATATGTATATGTATTCTATTTATATATGTATTATAATATGGATATTATATATATATTATAAATTCTTTTTAATTTATTTTATTTTATTTTATTTTTTAAAAATTAAAGAGGACTTTTCTTATTTTTTTCTAAAATTTCTAATTCATCCTTAATTTCTTTTTAAATTTCATTTTCATCTAAATTTGGATATAACTACAAATTAATCATAACTATTCAATTAAACCTAATTTTGAAATCAAAATAGGGGTATAATTATAACGAAATTTTAAAAAATTAATCTCTAATCACACCCCCAACTTGAACATTGTTAGTCCCTTAGTAATCAGACTTTACACTAACGAGTATTTATTCACAATATCGCATGAATATAGAAATTTTAAATTTGAAAATGAAATGCATAGAATGGAACAAGTTATTTGACATATAGTCAAATATTCTAAATCAGATTTTGGTCAAATGTCATACAATCTTAGAAACGACAATCTGGATGACCAACACACTTCCTTACTCCCTCAAAGTCTCAAGTTCAAACCTTATCATGAGTATTATCTCTAATAAAAGCAATCCCTCAAGTGTACACACAAATGGTACACCGTTATAAGAGTAAATGTAAATAAGTTCAAATTCGGTGTCATCTCAAGTACAAAGAACGACTTTTCACGAAAGAAAAAGAGATTGACATAGCTTCATGAGGGGAATAATGTCTTGGATAAATAATTTCTGAATTTAAACAAAATTCCTTACTCTAAATTCAAATCCTGAGATCACGTAATTTATAGAATCAAGAGGGATCAAACCGGGTTGTAATTGGGCTATGAGGTTAATACGGGTTACTAAAAAAAAGGGTAAAGAGTTCAAAGGATGTGTTGGGTGTTTTTCTTTTTTTTTAAACACTATGATCAAAGGTGGACATACTATTTTTTTCAGTATTTATTTTGAAACACTTGTGTGAATAACTGAGAGAACTTCTCTCTTTCTTTTCTTTTTTTAATTATTATTTTAATTATTTTTCTATTCTTAAATATGAAAATACCTAGATGGACTAATTCCCAAAGACATACTAGGTTGGACAAATTTTATGTGGTTACGGGTTAGACGAGAGTAAGGAAAGAAATTGTGCTAAAAATGGCTCAAGTGGGCTAGCAATGGAGGTTAATGTGAAGAAAGAAAAAAAGTTAATAGGTCAAATTGCAAGAAATTGATCCTCCAATCATACATTTACAAAACGATGTTACTCAATCAACTAATTCAGAGTTTGAAACCAATCAAATTCATCTATTATCATTCTAGACATTCAAAGCAAATTGATGTTTTGAAACTATTGAAAAGATGAGATAAACAATAAAACACATTTAGAATAAGTGTTATTTCACTCAGAATCAATGGCTATTAAGCTCAAACATTCACTTAGGTAATAGTCTTCACTTCTGTTGAGGGATCATGTAGTGTAAACTCAACTGGCTACCAGTGTATAAATCCAAAGCCCTAGGATTAGCATCACTTAAAATTTTTTAATTTTTTATTATTTTTATATATTTGTATATATAGATTTTTTTCTTTTCAAGTAGATCAAGATATAGGCAAGGAGATTAAACAACAAGTTAGAATCGTCTTACCTTAACAATGTGTTCCCTCCCCCAACTTGAATCAAACTAAGTACCAGGGGAGAAGAGAAATACCTGGTTCGCACCAAGGAAGACCTAACTTGTTAAGCTCAAGCTGTATGGAGCTGCTTTTCCAGAAATCAAAAAGAACAATGCTACAAATTAAGAAAGTTAAGGGTCTTTTTTTTTAATGAAACAAAATGCTTAAAAGAAAACAACATATGTACACGTGATACTTTCTTGCACCAATAGCTGAAACCATGGCATGACATCTAAATCCAGTTGGTCGTATCTGAAACTTGAATTTACATTATAACACCCCAAATTTTTCAAGCGTGTTATAACTTTGGATTTCAGGAATATAAATTTTTTTTCATACCACAATCGCTGACATACATCACACAAATTCCCAAAAACCCTAATTTTCACTTTCTCAGCTTAACAAACCCAATAATCGAATAGATAAGACAGGTATTAAAATTTCAAATGCATAAGCTAGATCGAACCTGATATGATACATAACCATAATACTTTATTCATCTCATAAGAAATCATTTGAGACATTTACAAAATGAATTATATGGATATTATCTCTTGGAATGATAATCGAATGCCTCAACATAACCACAAACATACTAAGGTTTGCATAGGTTCGTACATAATCAAAGACATGCTAAAACATGCTACATATAGAAAATAAACTTAATCTTCAGGAATCTCCTTTCCCTTAGAGCCACTTGTCGAATCTGGAATGTTTGGATATTCTAGGGACATAGTCTAATTAGAAGATGAATCTTATAGTGAGAACTCCAAAACAGTTTATATAAATGCATGAACATGTATAAATTATATGAGGAAACAATGAGAACTACTTCGAAGTACCTTGTGAACATGTCAGCCTCCTCCAACGAGAGCTTTCTCAACAGAGCACACATAGTGCCTCTCGGGAGGTCCTTGACTCTGCTACTTTGGCTCGACCTCATAGAACTCATGCAATCACCACATCCGTTGTCCCTTATGCTCATGGTCTTCCCCACGAGAGCTTTCTCGATGGCGCAAACATAGCGTCTCGGATATCTAAACTTTTGCCCTCGGCCAACAACAAATATGTATAACAGTATTGTAATGACCCGAAATTAGTTATTCTTATTTCATGCCTGGAGAATCGAGTTGGTTAACCTTGATGTTTAAAATGTTGTTTTGATAATAATTTTTTAAGTGTTTAATAAGGGTTAAGTGTGTAAGTTAAGTGATTAAGCTAGAATTTTGGTGTTGTAACTAAATTTATGTGAAAATTGTAACTTAGATATCCGAATGTAAGCTAGGATATTCGAATGAGAGCCTAGGTGTAACACCCCGCCTTACACGGGCGCATTATTATAAGGGAATCCCCATGAATCTTTTTTTTCCAAGTATGTTACGCACGGCGCCATGGGTACAATCTTTACTGCAGATAAAACACCCGTCACATACAATGGCTAGCTCCTGCGGTGACTTCAAGAACAATTTTCACAAGCAGATAAAAATCCCGAGAACCCCAGTCTTGCCCGCTGTAACACCCGGTGTTACAGGTGTTAAAAGAATAGGAAAGAAAGTGAGAAAAAATTCCAAAAATGCCCTTCAGAAGGTGTTGAATCCTTGAGATTGAGGGTGCCCTATGAGAGGGACATTTTGGTAATTTGGATAGCGAAGTCCAATAAAGGGTAATTTGGTACATTGGAGATAATTCCAAGGTGGAATTAAGTATGGAAGTGAATTAGTTCCCATTTTTCATTATGCGGAAATAAATGGGATTAAAAATTCACGAAGGGTATTTTAGTAATTTTGGAGTAAATTCATAAAGAAATTAAATTATGGAAAAAGGGGAAAATAGAGAATATTCAATTATGAGAGAAAATAATTGATTTTCCCTAAATTGGTAAATTATATTTATAATTAATGGATGGGTGAGATGGAAGACTTGGAAGCCAAGTTTGTGTCTTAGAGTGACACTTGGCATGGTCTTATTCAAGCAAAATTAAGGGATTTAAATAAACCAAAAAGAATGGAAAAGATGAGCCATTTAGCCCATGTGAGTGTAATGATTTTGTGCAATAAAAAGAAATTGCAAATGAAAAGAAAATGGTCAAGCATTAATGGGAGAAAATGGGAGATTAAAATAAATGGGAAAGAAAAGCATTATGTCTCTCTAAGTTGTCTTTCATATTTAATGTGGTGAAATTAGTCCCAATTAAATAAATGAGAAATGGGATATTTTATGGGATTTGGAGACATGATCCAATGGTTAGGATCAAGCCTTGAAATATGGGGATTTAATAAATGGGAAAAGCCTTGAATTATGTCTTTCAAGGTTGATGGCATGAAAATTTCTCAAATTAAATAAATAGAAAAGAAAAATCTATTTATGGAAGGGAAGACTTGATCCAAGGGTGGAGATTTAGTCTTAAAAATCTAATGGTTGAGATGATTCAAGAAAAGTGGCATGGATTGCCACATGTAAAGGGATTTAAATGGTTGAGATCTAGTCTTCAAAAGTAAAAGAAATCTAATGGTGGAGATTAAAGAAGACAAGAGCACATGGATTGTGCTTGTTATGGAAGGCTGGGATGTATTCTTCCAACTTAAGTGAGATCCTAGGGCTAAGATTTATTCTTGCCATGGAAATAAGATAAGTGAATTAAAGGGAAATTTTGGCTATATAAAGGGAGGTAGAGAAGAAGGCTAAGCTTTTTGGCCAAATGCTTAAAGGAAGAAAGGAAAGAATGGAGAAGAAAGGAAGAAGGAAATGAAGAATGCAAAGGTAAGGTTTCTACCTTATAGTAATAAAGAGAAATCCTTTTATCTTCCTTGTGTGGTGGCTTAGCTACCTTATGTTATTTTAAGGGGTTTCTTGAGAAAGAGCAAAGGGTGAAAGCAATGAAGGCCTTGAAGTAAAAGCATGTGGAAACTTCAAAGAATGGAAAAAGGTAAGGGATAGCCCCATGGGATGGTGGCTTGCAAGTTGTAAGTATGATGCATGATTTCTATGTGTGCATTGGCATGTTGTGTGTTTTAGGACCTATGGCCATGAGGTTGAGTAGGGTAGGGTAGATTAAAACCTCAAACCAAGGTGGTTGTGAGGATGTGGAAGCCCTAACCATGTTGCATACATGCATTGGCATCACATTTATTTTCATGTTCATACTATTGTCATTGCACCCTTATTGAGCTTAATAGCTCATGAGGTTTTTATCCTCACCATGTAGGTATCTCATGTGCAAGAAGGAAGGGATCTTGGAAGGTTAAGCATGCTTGATGAAATGAAGACCCTAAGGAACTCATGTAATTTAGCTTGGGTTTTGGAAGCTTAAGCATGTTGTAAATTTCTTTTTATTTTTTTGATATATGATGTAGCAAATATTGTAAAGCTATATTCTTAATAAAAGGGGATTTAAGCATCAAGGGGTTGTGTAAGCTTTGTTGCAAATTAGTGAATGGTTGATGTATGTTGTGGAAGCATCAAGAATTTTGTTTAAGCCTTATTTGTGGAGAAATAAAGGTAAATTTGAAGAAAAGTGAGGTATTTTATTTATTTTAATTTCTGAAAAAAAAAAAAAAATTGGGTTTGGAAGCCCCCCCCCCCCCCCCCCAAAAAAAAAAAGAAGAAGAGAAATGAAAAAGGCAGCAGTGAGCTGCTGCATCAGCAGCAGGCCGCAGGCGGCCAGGCGGGCGCGGCAGGCGCGCGGCCGCGCAGGCGCGCGCGGCTGTGCGGCCGCGCAGGCGCGCGCGGGCGTGCGCGCGCAGCCGCGTAGGCGCGCGCGGGGCCAGCCCGCGCGGCCGTGGGCTGCGGCCGCCCCAGGCAGCGCGCGGCCGGGCCCAGCCGGCCGTGGGGCCCGCGCGAGGAAGGGAAAAAAAAAAGGGGGGGGAAATC
Organism: Diospyros lotus; assembly: GCF_014633365.1. Classification (NCBI taxonomy): domain Eukaryota; kingdom Viridiplantae; phylum Streptophyta; class Magnoliopsida; order Ericales; family Ebenaceae; genus Diospyros; species Diospyros lotus. Next base: position 37,797,347 of record NC_068343.1, on the reverse strand, counting down.
CAAAAAAATTAGGGGATAAAGGGGGAATGATAGGGCCCAAATTTTGGGAGATTTTGGGTTATAGAAAAATTTATAAAATCCCCCGAAGGAGTCCCCGAGCGATGAAATGTTGGAAACTTGGAGGATTTTTTTTTGAGTATGAGTTTTCCCCTTAGTCTAGCCTGGTGTTAAGAAATATCTTGAAGCCCTTGGGCGGCGTAGCGGGTTATTTCTTCGTTATAAGAAACTCGCGAGGTCCTAGGGTGTTTATGGATCCTGGGTAAGCGAAGGGTCAGACGAAGCCTAGTTCCCACCTAGGGCGTTTCGTCATGAAACATAGTCTACCCTTCAAATTCGGGCTTCGGGGCGAGGAATCCAGGAGATTATCGTCAGTAACACCCGCGAGTGGGACCAGGGCGTTACACCCGCTTAACTAACAAGATCAATAGTCTTAAAACTAAACGAGACACAATATAACGCAGCGGATTAAATAATATCAAAAAGTCGTAGCCTACCACGAGTTCCTTACAAGGTGTTCCCACCCTGAAATATGGATTACAAACTACCAAATGATAACAGCATTATCATACAACTGTTCAAACATATCCCAAAATAAATACTAACGCCTTCAAAATGATATAACAACTATCAAACTAAACATCGTTAGCCTCACTGGCCATGTCCTCGACCTCGCAGTAGTCCATGGCTGGAACGTTGAATGTTCTAGGGGCATAACCTAGGTTAAATGATAAAATATCTAAGTGATGGCATAAAATAGTTTACAGAATGCATGAAAAACATACGAGCATGGCATACACAGACAACAACAACATGCAACTTGTCTAACTTGAGAAATCTCCTTGACATACTCAACCTCCCGTGAAAAATCCATCCCACACACCTTTGGGGTTGACCTTGCTGCGACATACTTAATCCTAGGGTGCCTTATCGTGTCACCCGTTCACTTGGACTAACCTTGTTCCATTCTCAAAAAGACCCCATCCCGTCTCACACGAACATAGCACAACACGAAATCGACACCCTGATGATATGAAAACCACACGCCATGCACTAACTCCTTTATAAGTAAAATTCGTTGATGCAATATACCACATGTTCAATATGCGAATGTTGCCACAAGTACATAAGAGAAACGCCTTTGCAAAACAACCCAAGTTTTAGAGGATATAACCACTCACTAGAATTGGTCCAATCGCGTGTAACCTAAGTTCGAAAGGGTAAAACCGCTCACCTAAACCCATTACACACACTCCAACACATTTTCAAGACAAGGTAAGACTAGAATCAAACCACTCACCTGAACGTATTTGGATTGCCTCGATCATCGTACACGTCTCGATTTACGTGCCAAATCACAAACACTCGTGCTTATACTCAACCTCGAGCCACGACACTCCCTAAACACCATATTTAATTAAAGAGCATCAAAATCCATTTTTCCTCAATTTTCCATAATTTTCTCTATTTTTCTCCCAAACTTCACCTCGATAATTCTAAAATAATTATCTCCTCAAACATTTTCCCAAATATTTCAACATGATAAATCTTAAAATAATTCAAGAAAAATACTAGAAGAAGAAATACTAAAAATTCCCTTGTCACGCACCTAACGCGTGGGTGCGAGTGGAGTGTGGCGCGTGCAGCTCAAGCGCCGCCTTCTTCCTCGATTTTTTGACTGACCACGATGGCCCCGATGGAAGATCTAAGCACACCCCCTTTCAAGCCCTCGCCTGGTTGATCACGATGGTGCAACTTTTTGGCTGAAAGGACACTAGAAAAGCTTCCAAATCGACAGTTACAGGTGGCCCTAGGTGGTCCGCCTCACTTTCTGGCCGAGCCTTGAAACGACTTAAAACGTGCACTAAAATGCACCAAAAACTCTAGAAATGACCCTCAACTTATGGGGAGCAAAATCTTCTTATCAATGATGCTCGATTCAAGCCAAAACACGAGCAATTTCACTCCATTTTTCTTTGAAACCCTTGGCCCCCAACCCCCCTTTTATACCTGTTTTCTTAGCCGAAAATCACCAAATCTTGGTTGTTCTTATCTCTTAAGCACCAGATCTAGCCTTTAAGGTGCTCGAGTAGCCTTAAATCATGAGGAAGAACCTTCGAAAATCTTGGCTAGATTTTTTGATCACTTATGCCATAAAATCTGGTTGCATCACCACCTCTCTCGGCCAATGGCCACCACCCTTTGATCCATTATGACCTGGAGGCTATTTTGGAGCCTCCAGGCGGGCTTCCCGACGGCAAGAGGTGGCTGGCTGGAAGCCATGTGCGGCCAGTCGATTTCACACCTTGAAGTTTCAATTTTTGCATTTTAGCCCCTCAATTATTTTCCAACTTCATTTCTCCCTATCCATGATGCCCTTAGACTTTTTATTAATTCCTCTACTGCCCTTAAGTTCCAAATTATTCATTTCCCTCAAGAATTTCTGAAAAGCTCCTCGATTCGACCTCCCTCAGGTAGTTTACAGAATCTATACTTTTGCCCGGTTGATCGTTATGACCTTAAATCCATTCGTTTCAACCTGAAATCACACAAGGGTTGTTTCATATACAAAACCTAAGTCCTCAAGATGCTCCATTGACTTTCCAGATATTCCCTACATTGATTCGATTTTCTCAGCCCAGTCGACAACTGTTGTAACACCCTATGTTACCAGTGTTAAGAGAATGAGAAAGGAAGTGAGAAACTTTCAAAAATGCCCTTAAGAAGGTAATGGATTCTTGAGAATAAGGGTGTCCTAGGAGAGGGGCATTTTGGTAATTTGGATAGTGAAGTCCATTAAAGGGTATTTTGGTAAATTGAAAATAAATCCTAGGTGGAATTAAGTAAGTGAATTAAATTTCCATTTTTGTATTTATGTGGTGATAAGTGGGATAAATAATTCACAAAGGGCATTTTGATAATTTGGAGCATAATTCCACGAGGGAAATTTAATTATTAAAGAGGAAAATTAATTATAGTGTGTTAATATGTGAGTAGTAATTTATTTTTCCCTAAATTGGAGATTTAATGTGGTGGAGTCTCATGAATGGCCAAGATGAAGGCTTGGAAGCCAAGTTTGGTGTCAATGAGTGATACTTGGCAAGCTCTTGGCCAAGAGAAATAAGAGAGTTAATTAATGTAGAAAGAAATGAAAAGTGGTCATTCTTGCATTAATGAGGAGCCATAATTGTGCGGATTAAAGTAAAATCCAAAATGAAAATAAAATTAGTCTCTCATTAATGCTTTGAAAATGTGGGGTTTATTTAAATGCATAAGAAAGGATTTATGTCTCTCATGGTGATGGGTTGAAAATAGTTAAATTAAATTAATTGAAAATAAAATGAATTTTTCCAAGTGATCCAATGGTTGTGCTTGAGTCTTGGAAGAAGAATGGATCCAATGGCTAGAAGTGGATCTTGGAGGATGGCATGGATTGCCAACTTATTAAGAGTGTGTTTTCTCTTAAGGGTGGAGATTAATTCTTCCAAAATCAATGGTCGAGATTGAGATTCTCAAGAGCACATGGATTGTGCTCTATTTTTATGGCTAGAATTTCCTCTCCAAAAGGGAAAATAATGGAGGGTTGAGATGAAGTCTTGCATTTAAAATATCAAGACTTGGAAAATAGTCCAAAAAGAAAAGAAAGGAAAAGGAATGAAGAAGGAATAAGTCTCTCATTGTTGTGAAAAAAGAAAGAAAGAAAGAGAGATGGGAAGAGGTCTCTCATGAAGGAAATCATCAAGAAGAAGAAGAAGAAGATGAAGGGATCAAGGTAAGTCCCATTTTTTTTTCTTCTCTTTATTTTTGGTATGCTTGTGTGCAAAGTAAGTTACTGGTTTAAAATGCCATCTTAGATGGGAAAAGATGATGATGGAAGCTCTCTTGAGATGAAGATTTGAAGATTTAAAGAATGCTAAGGTAAAGGATAGCCCTAAGGGTGGTGGCTTTACAAGTTGTAAGTATGCATTTAAACTTTAAATGTGTGCATTGCCATGTTGTTTGTGTTCTAGGACCTATGGCCATGAGGTTGTGTGGGGTAGGGTAGGTTAAAGCCTCAAACCAAGGTGGTTATGAGGATGTGGAAGCCCTAACCATGTTGCATACATGCATTTGCATCACATATTATGTTTTTGTTCATACTTATGTTCATTACACCCTTACTGAGCTTTGTGGCTCATGAGGTTCTATCTTCCTCTTGTAGGTTGTTCTTATGCCAAGAGAAAAAGGAAAAGTTGCAAACTTGAGGTTAGAAGCTTATGGTGTATTTTTTGTTGTTAGTTTATGGCTTGTGAAGCCTAAGAGTGCATTGTAAACGCTATGTATGATTTATTAGAAAAATGAGATATTGGCTTATGGCATGTGAGAGCCAAAGCATTTATGTAAAGCTCATATTTGGTTTGGCTTAAGGAAGCCTATCATGTTTATTTAATTTATGTTATAATGAGCCCAAGATTGGTGTAAGGAGTATTATTTTGTTGTGTAAGCTTTTTATGTAAAAAGTGGGTATTTTTGAGGTATGGGTGATGTGTGAGAAATCTAGAAAATTTGGGCTAAAAAGGCTAAGGAAAAATTTTGAGTCACGGAGGCATGTCGCAGGCAGCAAGCGGGCGGCAGGGGGCACGGGCGCGCTGGGGCATGCGAGCGGGAGTGCTTGGGTGCACGCGGGTGGCTGCCAACAGCAGGCGCAGTCGCGTTGGCGAGGTAGGCGCACGTCGCCCAAGCAGCCAACGCATTGCGGGGCCCTGGGAGCACCAGCAAGCCCCGTTGGCCATTTTCTTTTTAAATTTGGAAATTTGGGGATTTTTGGGTATTTCTTAATTAATTTTGGGTCCCGAAGGAATTTTCAAAATAAAGGGATTTTTCGGGCATTTTTTTGAGATAAATGCTGAATTTTTGAAAAATGAAAATTTTGAGTTTCTCCTCGAATTTTGGAAAAATTAGTGGGTTGATTAAAATGGTGATTTTTATGGAGCCCAATGGAATTCTTGGAAAGAAGAAGAATTAAAATAAATTAAAGTGACGATTAGGGCAATGTTAATAGAAATTAAATAGCCAAGTGTAGTATGGTTAAAGCCCAAATCATAAAGTGGATCCTAGGGGTAAGGGAAGGGAATGACAAAGCCTAGTTTCTACCTAGGGTGTTTCGTGTTGAAACATAGTCTACCCTTCATGAATGGCCGAGCATGTGAGCAATTCAGTTGATTGTTCACGAGTGACACCCCCCGTAAATGGGAACGGGGCGTTATAGTTGTACCGAAAACTGTTCCCGATCCCACTTCTTTTGACACCTAAAATCATAACTTGTATTACTCATCGGTAGCATTCCATTTTCCTTGGCTATCTAGGGTTTGGGGTACTCCCTTCAATCAATTCGGCTTCTTAAAACTGCGATAGTGTACCCTACAGCCTCTTTCTTTCGATAATTCCACTTATGCCCTTCATAAAATGCCATTTGCATCCTCAAGAATTTATTGAGTATTACATTAGGCATTCGAATGTGTGAGTCTTGGGTTTCATTTGGATGAGTTTTAGTGAAGATATTCGAATGCTATAGGAAGCCATTCGAATGGGGAGTGGAGCATTCGAATAAGGAGCCAAGCAATTCGAATGGCCTATATTCTTGTGTGCATGTTCACTTTGCAACCCAATTTAGACCATGTTTTATTTTGAATATTTCAAAACTCAAAACATGAAAGTTGTAGATCTTTCTTTTTCGTTTCATAGAATCTTGAATCACCTCAATTGGAGTTCGGACGAGATAGTTATGACCAAAATTTGAAAGGGTGTCAAAGTTATCCAGAATCATTTTTTTAGTAGACTGAGCCTTCACATTCGAATGAGTTGCCTTCACATTCGAATGAGCCATGCGAAAAGTCATTTGAATGAAGGAACTGTTGCATTCGAATGAGCTTCCAATTCCTTTAGCAATTCAAGCTACTATTTAAAATTCATTCGAATGTCACTCTCATAACTTGAAATCTTTCCCTAATTCATTCAAATACAAGCCATATCATCTGAATCTCTTTGCATGGGACCTTATATCTTAAAGAAAGACATCCGTATGGCCTAGGATACATTCGAATGACTCTTGCATCTTTTGAATTTTGACTCCTTGACATTCGAATGCCTCATAACACATTCGAATTTCCTCCTCAGCGATACATATATATACCTTCTGAGTCATCGTTAACTCTGGAAAGGAGTGGAAAATTCTAGAATTATGACATAAGAAATAAATTTTAGAGAAATTATGAAAATAATCGAATGGATAAGTATCACTTTTAGAGAAAATATAAAATAGGAAAATTTTGGAAAAATATATCAACATCTCACACCAACAACCCGAAACTTCTCTCGAAAGTTTCTTCTCCTTTGCAAACCCTCCTCCTTCTCTCCAACCTCAAGTCTAATACTACCATCCAAGAGGTTTCTAGCTACTATTGAGCATCACAAGAAGCTTAAGAAGGCAAGTTCTCTTCCTTTCCTTCCCTTCTATTCTTTGAAATATAATTCACTGTAAACGTGGTATTGGGTTCTAGGAATTTGGAATAGAACTTTGATATATGCACTTGGGGGGGGGGTGACGAGAAGAGAACTGTGAGAGTGGTTTAGGAACTTAAGGGTGTTGTTGAGGTTAAATACAGGGGAAATAAGCAAAAACTACTACATAAACAGGGGTGTGAGTTTTATACGAATGGTTTTTGTGCATTAATGGATTCCAACTTGGGTAATGTTTTGACAACTATGTGGGGCTTGTTCTTCCCCACTTTCCTTATGGAATGGTGAATTTGTTAAGATTTTGCATGGAAAGTTTATTCCTTCCCTATGCCCTGCCAACACTTCAGACATTTAACAATTTACTCTATTTTACTCTTGAAGCCTAAGATTGAAGCCTTCTATATTCTCAGTGACTTACTGTCAATAATGGTCACGATATGAAATGAGAATAATCTTTAAATTCAAATATTGCTCACAACCATGGCATGTATATTTGGAGCCTTGTCACTGCATCTCACACCCAAAGATATTTTCTCTTACTTTTCATGTTCCTGTGAGTTGAGTGTGAAATTTTCCTACTTCTGGAGCTATTCAATAATTATGATGTTCATGATTATGAGATGAGAATAATTGCATCTAAGAATGTTACTCCATGTCATGATGTAATTGGGAATCGTGGGTATGGATTGGCATGGATATTATCACCACGTAACATGAGTGGACACAAGCATAACATATTGCCACTGTATCACGTGCATTTGTATGTGGTCATCCTACGTGTTGCATATGCATTGGCAAGATCAGAGATGGCTATGCGCGTTGTAGTTGTGTAACGCCGGGATATATCCCTTAAAACCAGTAGGCACTAGCCTGGTTGGGGTTACGCTCATGTGGTGATGACTGAGGGGCGCACCCAGAGGTGACGACCCTAGGCAAGATAATATATATGTATGGCTATAGCCGAGTATATGAGATAAGACCTGTGGTCCACAGATTATCATAGATTCTCTGGTTATCTATCAGATACAGGCCGGTATGTATTTTAATGCATTTTATATTGTTATGTGAGGTCGATGACTAGTTATGTGTTTACCGGATTTCCTGTGTGTTATGCACGACATTATTATCATGGGTGGGTGTGTGGTCCATGTGTTGTAACTATCATCCACATCTAGATGCTTTTCAGATACCACTCACCTTACCCTTGTCATATTACTATCTACTATGTTTTTCCTTCCTATTTCTTATACTTGTTGAGCTTTGTAGCTCACCTTGTACTCTTCACCATCTCAGGTAAAGTAAAGTAATAGTTGGCAAGGGATCAAGCAGGATGGACGGGCAATAAGATGAGCGTGTGGGTCTACTCTCAAATCAAAGGTCTTGGGAAAATGTGTGGCTAAAGATTGTATAGGTTTTACCTTGTAACATGTAACCTAACTTAGAATTGGGTTTGTAACCCCTAAAATTTTCTTTTTACATTTTGGGTCTTGTGGCATACACGTGGTGTATGTATATTATATGGTTGTTGGTGGTTGTTGATTCTTTTCTGAATTCATGACGCTTTTCCTTTTGGGTTGCCCAAGGATTAGGGTAGCTCAGGAAATGGGGTGTTACAAGAATGATCACACGGATTTTATAAATGCAACAGTTAAAAACTAATACATACATTTTCAAGAAAACATATTTCTATATGCAACATGATTTCATGTAAGAGAACAATAGGATTTTGCATACAGGAACGTTACACAAAACACGTTTCATACAATAGGAGCTTTACACAAAATAGAAGTTTGAGTACCAGAGTCTCACCTTGAACTTAATTCGAGATTCCTTGAAATTTGTGCCTGACCTTCCTCCTTTGTTTTGTAGATTTCTTTCCTCTTTCTCAAGCACAAATCCCTCATCTCAATCTCTCAAGTGGATCTCAAATAGAATGGTTTTGAGAACAACCCTATGGCCCTATTTATAGGCTTGGACTCCAAAGTGATCCAAAGGTAGAATATAATAGCTTTTCAAATCCATAACCATACCTCTCACATTTTTCTCATTCTTAACACCTTATCTCACCATACCTTTATGTCACATCACTTGTACTAACTTAATTTTTTCCATTCCTAACACCTCACCTCATTACTTCTCACCATTCCTCTTACTTTTTCCCATTCCTAACACCTTACCATACCTTTATATCACATCACTTGTACTAACTTACTTTTTCTCATTCCTAACACCTCACCTCATTACTTCTCATAATTAACTAAGGCCATACCATCACAATTAACCTTAATTAACTTCAAAATCCCATTTTAGACTTTACACAATCCTTAAATATCGAATTCATAATCATCGAAATACTTAAAATCCAAAATTAATAACTCCAAGTTACTCGATAAGTACGTTTTTTCCCTAGTGTCCTCATAGCACCTTTATTTCATCCTGATACCATTTTAGGGTTACTTTTTACATAAAACCAGAGTCCCTTCAGGGTTCCGTTGACTTTTCAGAAGCTTCTTACAGCCATTCAATTTTTTAGGCTATAATTTAGCTGTATCGAAAACCATCTCTGATTTGATTTCTTTTAGTGTCATAAATCATGTCTTGAGACGCTAATCAATGAAATACCTTTTTTCTTAGGTATTTACACTTTGGGGCGCTCCTGCCGCCAATTCGACGATTTATTTTACTATCAAACCAATTTTTTGGTATTTTAAACTCATTTAAAATATGTGACAACCTTACGAAAATATAGGGTATTACATACATGCTATTCTCATTGCATATGATCAAGCTTCCATTGCTTCACCTTCAATGGCTATGGAGGTTATTTTTAATGTCCCACACCTAAAGACATCCATTTAACCTAAATGGAAATGTGGTCTTTTAACATCAGATTCCCTGACGACATGGAACTTCCCTTACTCAATAGATGATGATGGATCACCCAAATCCACAACTCCTTCATTTTCCTTAACAATACCCTGGTAGGGTTTCGACCTATGACCATTCACTGTAAGATGTTATCTTGACTCCAGATTTTCTATCTCAAAGGCCCTATATTCCGAGATGGACTTGATTACAAAGGGGTCGACCCATCTAGATTTCAGTTTTCCTGGGAATAGATGCAATTGAGAATCGTACATGAGTACTTGTTGCCCTACTTGAAAGCTTTTTCAAATGATGTGCCAATCATGCAACTCTTTCATGCGAAGCTTGGCCAATCGTACATTTACAAATGCCTCATTTCAAAATTCCTCGAGCTCATTCAATTGAAGCTTCCTAGAGAAGCCTGCTTCATTCAGACTTTTATTAATCATTTGAATTGCCTAATATGCTCTATGCTTGATAGGGCTTAATTGTATGCATATTTTTATCTACTTTTCATCTTAAACTTGTGCTATTTTTCTTACCTAAAATGTGTGTTTTTATGGATTTTACATTATTTTAATCTCTTTTTTTAGGAACTTATCAAATGATGTTATTTCGAAGATACGAGTATAAAAAAAGAAAAAAAAAAGATATTATAAGGTTAATTTTAAAATTAATATTTTAATATAAAAATAAATAAATAAATAAATATTTTATATAATAATTATTATTAATATAATATAATTAAGTTATTATAATTAATAGTATATTAAATATTAAATACTATATTATATATTTATGTATTATATTATATATTATCTTATATTATATATAATATTATTTAATTATATGAGGTGAATGTAGTGGCGTGAATGTGGAGTAGGGTTCACCAGCGCTTCATTTATCTATATATATATAGATATAATAATAATAGATGGGAAGGGAAAGCAGGACTCAACAGCACAACACGGAAGGAAATTGGAGATTGGAGGCTAGGCTGCGGAAGCAAGGGAGGCGTACGCAACAGGAAGCGCGGAAGAATTGGACAGATTTGGGCTACTGAATTCTTTCTTCTTCCTTTTTATTTAATTAATACTCTTATTCTCCTATTGTTATTTTAAATTTTCATTAATTCCATTATGAACTAATTTTATTTAACTAGGGTTTGAGATGAAGTTTGTTATGAAGTCTTAATTTTTATTAATTGGGTTTGTTTCCATGATTTCAATTATTTATTACTTGTTCTTAACGTGATTAAGTGATTTAACCATCATTTAATTGATTTGGTATTATGATTTGAGACCGAGAGATGATTTTCATAACAAGTTGAAGTAATAAATTTCATAAGATAGATAGTTGATAAGGGATTTGAGATTTGAATCTTATGAGGGATAATGAATTGGAACTTAACAATGAATTTCAATTTATTATAACTATTGGGAAATAGGTTAATTGCTATTGAGATTTAATTAGGTTAGTAAATCTTGGGAAAGAAGCTAATCAATTTCGATATTCACCCCATTGAATTGATGAAAACCCAATTGATTGAAAATTAAGATGGATTAATAAGTGGATTCGAAACACACTAGTTGCCTCCATTTTATCCAAGTTAAGTTATTTTTAAAATTTGTGTTTAATTTCAATTTTCTTTAGTTTAATTTAGTCGAATTCATCTCTTTTTATAGTCTTAATAATATTAAAGCTAATCTAATTTTGGTAATTAATCCAATCCTCGTGGGATCGACACTCTACTCATTCATTATATTACTTACGCGATTCGTATGGTTGCGAATTAGCCTAACAATGCTCAATTTCCATTGGCAGATGATAAGATTTACCGTACACGAGCCTATAAGGAGACATTCCTAAATCGTTTTGTAGGCTATCATGTATGCCCAAAGAGCGTCCACTAATCTTAAGGACCAATCCTTACGATTAGTAGCAACGATATTTTTCAATATACGCTTAATCTCCTTATTGGCCAACTCGACTTTACCATTGATTTGGGGATGCTATGGTGTTGCAACCTTGTGCAGTACACCATATTTCTTCATTATTCCTACCACGACTTTGTTACAAAAATGGGAACCCCCATCACTAATGATCGCTCGTGGCATCCCAAACTAACTAAATATGTTTTCTTTCAAAAATCTCACTACAGTCCTATGATCATTTGTTCTAGTCGGGATTGCTTCGAATCATTTGGACACGTAGTCGACAGTAAGTAAAATTATTCATGTCCGAACAAATTAACAAATGGGCCCATAAAATCCATACTCCAATAGTCGAAGACTTTTAACACTTGGATTGGATGCAATGGCATCATGTTCCTCTTTAACAGATTTCTTAACCTTTGGCATCAATCACAACTTAAACAAAACTTGTACACATCTTTGAACAATGTCGGCCAATAAAATTCACTTTGTAAAATTTTTGCAATTGTTTTCTTAACAGAAAAATGGCCTCCATATGCAAGAGTGTGACAAAAATTAATGACACTTTGTTGCTCATGATCGGGTATGCATCTTAAGATGATTTGGTCAGGACAGTATTTGAATAAGTATGGGTCATCCCAAAAGAATGCCACCACCTTTCAAAAAATGTTTTGCTTATCTAGCCTAGACCAGTGATCTGGAATTCGTTTAGTGACTAGATAGTTTGCTATGTTAGCATACAATGGAAGGTTAGGTGATGTAGATTGACTACTTATTTAAAATAATTGTTCATATGGAAAAGAATCATGGATTGGGTTCTCAAACAGATTTAGATCTTGGCATGGTAAACAAAACAAGTGGTCAGCCACAACATTTTCTACCCATTTTTTTTTATCTCTGATCTCAATGAGAAATTCTTGCAACAGTAATATCCATCGGAGGAGATGAGGTTTTGCATCTTCTTTGTGAACAAATATTTCAGAACAGCATGATTAGTAAAAATGATCACTAGTGACCCTATGAGATAAAATCGAAACTTGTCCAAGGCAAAGACAACTGCTAGTAACTCTTTCTCTATAGTGGTGTAATTCTTTTGTACCTCGTTAAGAGTTGTGCTAGCATAGTATATCACATGAGGTTTCTTATCCTTCTTTTTTCCTAACATGGCTCCTACCGCATAATCACTAGCATCACACATTAGTTCAAATAGGAGGGACCAATCATGGGACTGAATAATAGGTGCAAAAATGAGTGAGTTTTTCAACTTCTCAATAGCAGCTTGACACTCACCGGTCCACTCAAAGGGTATGTCTGAGGCTAGGATGCGACATAAAGGTCTGGCTATGGCACTAAATGAAGCAATAAAGTGCTTATAAAAACCAGCATGGCCAAGAAAAAACCTAACCTCCTTTACATTCCTCGGGATGGTAATTTTTGAATTAACTCAACCTTGGACTGATCGACCTCGATATCCCTAGAAGAAACAATATGTCCCAAGACACTTCCTTGAATAACCATGAATAGGCACTTCTCCCAATTTATTACTAAATTTATTTCTTTGCATCAAGCCATAATTTTTTCCAAAATTTTCCATACAGCTCTCAAAATTGTCTCCGTACACTGAGAAGTCATCTATAAAGACTTTTACCACATTCTCAACCAATTCACTAAAAATGATCATCATGCACATTTGAAAGATTGCAAGGGAATTGCACAGACCGAATGACATTCATCTGTAAGCATATGTCTCAAATGGACATGTGAATGTGGTTTTCTCCTAATCTTCTAAGGCAATTTCAATCTGGTTGTACCCAAAATACCCATCTAAGAAGCAACAGAATGCATGTCCTGCTATTCTCTCTAAAACCTGATCCAAAAATGAGAGCAAAAAATGATCATTCTGAGTCACAGATTTGAGCTTTCTATAATCTATGCACATACACCATCCAGTCTAGATGCGTGTTGAAATGACCTCGTTATTCTCGTTTACTATCACAGTGACTCTTGACTTCTTGGGTACGACCTGAGTTGGACTAACCCATTTTGAATATGAGATGGGGTAGATGATACCTGCGTTTAACAATTTTGAACCTCTCACTGAACAACTTCTTTCATATTCTTATTTAGTCACATTTGCATTTGTCGTACAGGTTTAGCATTCTCCTCTATGAAATCCTACGTGTAACGACCCGTTAGAGAGCCCAATATTTATTCAAGAATGATTTAATTAATTGTTGAAGTATTTGATTAAGCGATTTTGCCAATTAATTATTTAATGTGGCAATTTAGAGATTTTGAAGGAAAAGAATAGCATTTATTTCTTTTTAATTTTGGAGTTTAAAAGAATTTGCCAAGGTGGCAATTTAGATTTTTAATTGAGAGAATAGTATATAAATAGCATTTAAAGAGCATTTAATTCTAGTTATTTATTTTGAAAATTAAATGCAAGGGCATGAAGGTGATTTTGGAGTTTTATTATTATTTGAGAGTTTTAATAATAATTTTTGTATTATTATTAATTAAGTGGGACTATGTATTTAAAGAAGAATGAGAATCCATGCATGAGATAGATTTGGATTAAGAGTCTCCTAGTCCCAATAGGAGAAGGTTTTGAGAGTCTCCAAGTTCAATTGGGAGAGGGATTCTAAGTTATAAAAGGAAAGAGATCTAGGACTTTATGTCTATATATAGAGCCCATTAGCTTAGCTTTTCTTCACACCGTGTGAAGAACAGAAAGGCCGAGAGATAGCAGAGGCTTGCTAGAGTCTTCAGGATCGCTCCAGGGTTCGATCAGAGAGTTCTATTAGGCAAATATTCTTCCTGTAATCCCTTCCATTACAAGTTCATATCAGTTTTTCAGATTATTCCAGTTCTTCATTGAGTTCTCAGATTTTATATCAGTAAGCAGAGACGTATATATATATATGTATATGCGTATAACAATGAAGTTATGAGCAAGTTCTATTACTTTTTATCCATTTTGGATTGCAAGTTCTATTACTTTTTATCCATTTTGGATTGCAAGCTCTATTAATCCTTATCCATTTTGGATTGCAAGCTCTATTAATCCTTATCCATTTTGGATTGCAAGTTCCATTAATCCTTATCCATTTTGGATTGTAAGTTCTATTAATTCTTATCCATTTTGGATTGCAAGTTCTATTACTCTAAGTTCTAATATTCGGATACCTTGTATCGTATCCGAATGTATCTAAAGTTTTTCGAGTATGATATCCAGATGGTTTGTTTACACATTCGGAAAGGTCAAGATAATATTCGGATGTCTCGCCTGATATCCGGATGCCTCCCTCAAAAGTTAAAATTTTCATTCGAATAGTCCCCAGTTATATCTAAATGCATCAGTGAGATATCCGGATGACCAGAATCATATCCGGATGTCCTAGTTCATATCTGAATACTTTTCAGCATATCCGAATAGCTTCTTCTTTGAATGTCAATGTATCCGGATGAGCCTTCTTCATATCCGAATGTCTTTCATCATATCCGGATATCCTTCCTGATATCCCGATGACTTTTCCAGAAATCCAATTTAGCTTCCAGTGAGTCCTAATTCAAGTTTAATTCAATCAATGTATTCAATACCTTCCAACATTGAATTCATAAGTCAGAACATGATAAGTTAATCATACCCATACCCTAAATCATAGTTCATTGAATCTTTGTATTCTAATATATAGATGAAGATCATATCATGTTCAGTATTATTATAACATGATCAGCCTTATTTTGTGAGATTATGTGCATACATTTTGGTATGAGCATTGAGCATGACTTTATATGGAGCACTACATATCGTGTGCTAGCATTTATGTGAGCATTGCATTGCATTATGCGCGCCAAGCGGCTTATCCGCGGGGATCCCATCAGTTTCAGTTTCAGCTCAGTTTATGAGTTGCTTGCCTAGTGGTAACCAGGGGGCTAGGGGCATTGCCCACAGTATGTGCTTACAGTTTTTATGTATGCAGGTTTCAGTTCAGACAGGTATGTATTATCAGATTATGTGGGTCTATGAGCCAAAGTTGCATACCTGCATTTAGTTTACAGTTTATGTGCATTACATTTTTATGAATGCAATTAGACAGTGATTATACAGTACAAGTTCAATCAGTTATTTATCAGTATCGATATTCTTCAATTCAGCTTCAATATTCTTTTCAGCTTATTACTTGCTGAGCTTTTGTAGCTCACCTTGTACTCTTCACCCCCCCAGGTTCTAGCAGGGGAGCATCAGATGTGGGGCCTAGCAGCAGTGTTAAGTAGTGTGTGTACGTGGAGCCGCTCAAGATAAAAGATGTCTGGGAGTCTGTTGAGTTTTATAGTGTTTTCTCAGTTTAGATCTATTTTATATTTCAGTTGAGGGATTGTCCCTTAAACAGAGTTTGTGCTTTTCAGTCTATATTGACTCAGAGTTTTTATTCCAGTTGATTGAGATGTTCGGTCATGGTATCATATTGCAGTTTATCAGACAGTTTATTTTATTTTCCCTGTAGCACCTCTTCTCAGGCAATTCTAGGAGAGGGGGTGTTACACTACGAGTGCAGGTGAGGGGCTAATGCCACACAAATAAGATATGGACCATCCTATAGCTTGCTTATAGGTTCACAAAATTTTTAACAATTTTGTCTCCTGGTGTGAAGTTAGGCTAGATGAGATCACTACTGGCAATGACTCCCCTTCACCTAAGAATGCATACTTGAAGTGAATCGACAATGGTTTTCTCTCAAGTTGGATTGCATGGACTAAAAACAGTGGGGTTGTACCACCAAATGATTTCAATCGCTCTGGTCCATGCATTAGTTGAGTAACCTCCCTAGCTGACTCAATGTTGGGCTCTATCCCTTCCAACAACTGCTCCTCTAACTCTTGATTAACCAACTCACAAAGAACTTTCTTAAAATACTCTTCCCTTAATGTCTAAATCAGATCAACCTCTTCCACTTCCATTTCATCGCTCAATTGCTTAGACACCATAAAAACATTCATTTCCACTGTCATATTCCCAAATGATAGTTTCATGACCCCATTCCTACAATTGACGATGGCATTTGCGGTAGCAAGGAATGGTCTCCCTAAGATGATAGGAACAGGTGGATAGGGACCCTGGTGAGGCTGGGTATCTAAGACAATGAAATCCATGAGAAAATAGAACTTGTCTACTTGGACTAGGACATCTTCCACAACCCTGCGTGGAACCTTAATTGACCGATCAACCAACTAAAGGATGACTCTAGTGGGCTTGAGCTCTCCTAATCCCAACAATTGATAGACACTAAATGGAAAAAGGTTGACGCTCGCCCCTAAATTTAATAATGCTTGGTCGACCCTCTTACTGCCTATGATGCACCTGATGATAGGACATCCCGAGTCCTTGTACTTTAAAGGGGTTTTGAATTGAAGGATAGCACTCACTTGTTCCGTTAGAAAAGCTTTTTCACGAACATCTATTTTTCTTTTTACTATATAAAGGTCTTTCAAAAACTTAGTATACGAGGGTGTTTGTTTTATTGCATCAAACAAATGAAAGTTTATTTTAACTTGCTTAAACACCTCGTATATGTCTAAGTTTATTTTATCCATTTTTGATTGGGCTAACCTCTGAGGGAAAAAGGGTCTAGGTTCAAATTTTGGTTTCTCTAGAATGCTCTTCCCTTTCCCCCTTTGTTTTCTCTCTTGCTCATTCTCCTCCCCATCGACCTTCTTTTCACTCTCTTCCTCACTCACTTCCCCTTGGTCTTTCTCACCGGCGGTGGATTGCACTATCCTAGGGTCCCCAAGTTTCTCAATTATCTTCCCACTCCTAAGGACAGTGACGAATTGAACTTGCTCATGGTTCTCACTCAGTGACGCTTCCATCTTATGGGCTTGACCTACAGGGTTAGGACTTGGCTGCGAGGGAAGCTTCCCTGGTTCTTTAACACTCAAGGACTAGGTTAATTTAGTCAGTTGACTCCTGATGTCCTCCACAACCCTATTGACTTGGGCGTTGGTTCCCATTTGACCTTGTATGAATTAATGAAATGTGTCTTCTAAAGACCTCTTATGAGGAGGTTGGTATACACTGGACGACCCTTGATTAGACTAGTATGGATGAGGCTGTGAGGGAAATGGTGCATGGGGTTGTGTAATGCCCCGCTCCCACCTACGGGTGTTACTCACGAATAGCCAGCTTACTATTCACACGCTAGGGTAAAGATGAAGAGACGACTACATTTCAATGAGAAACAACCTAGGTGGGAACTAGGCTTTGCCCTCCCTTTGTTCCACTCAAGGATTCAAGAAATATCAAAACGACCCCGCGAAGATAAAACTCGAAACCTCGCAAAGTGTCACCCCTTCTCAAGCTCTTTAATGAAGAGCTAAGGATGACTTCCCAGGATCGAAAGAACTAAGCTAACTCACTTGCTTCAAATAAATTATGGCATAAAGCCTTAATTAGAATAAAATAAATTCTTCTTTGCCCCAACTATTAACCCATTTATATCGCCTCCAATTCCCTTCGAAAATATTTGGATTAATATTTCTTGGAAAATTTTAATAAAATTTTCCTTATCAAATCTTCATTGATTTTTCCTTTTAATTATTTCAAAATATCACAAATTTCCAACCCTTAGGAAATTAATTTTTGAAATTAAAACCTCAAGCATCCTCATCCATTTTCAAAATTTAAGGAAAATACTCCATTATTTAATTTCCCAAAATATAGAAATTTTTCTCACAATTGCCTCAAATTTATATTAATTTAATAATTAATTTGGAGGCTAAAATCATGGTTGTTAAACTCCCGATTTTACAGGTACGATTTTACGATTTTTTGTACCGAAAACCATTAGGATTTTATGATTTTGAAGTTGAATCGCACTCGATTTTACGATTTTACATGTCGAACACCCTCTTACAATTTTACGATTTTAACAACCTTGGCTAAAATAATCATTTATTTATTTATTTAAACATAATTTATTTCATAAATTTCTAAAATGGCATATTATATTTAAATAAACAGAAAATAAAAAAAATAAAAAAGGAACTCTTAAGCAGCAGCAGCCAGCTGCGCCCCCCAGCGCGCGGGTGCGCGGGCCATGCGCGCGCATGGCCTGGCCGCGGGCGGTCGCGCCCAGCTACGCCTAGGTGCGCGCCCCTGCGCACGCCACTGGCACCAGCACACTGCGTCAACCTTTTTTTTTCTTTTTAAACCCAAATTTTCCAGAATGCCTTTACACTTCAAATGGCTTCCAAAACATTCAAGTTTGCCACTATTCAACCACATTAAGCATTCATTACATATTTAACTAAAATAAATACAACACCATCCACTAAAACACAAAATACATATACTTCACATGCATTTCTCCTTTCTTCATTATCTTCAACCTTCCAAAACTCTTTTTCCTTTAGATGATTCTCCACGTACATAGAGGTCAAAGGACCTTATGAGCCAATGCTCAGTAAGGGTGCTATGCAAATGTATATGTAACATGAGAATATAAACATGTAATGCAAATGTAATGTATATTATGGGTAGTCCTCCATGCCCTCATAACCACTTAGGTTAAGGCACCAACCAACCCCTCTCTCATCACTAGTCCTCCTTATGGCCATAGGTCCACTAGAACACAAACATGCAATAAGACCATTACATGCAACTCATTCAAAACATATACAAATGCAAGCAAAACCCCACCACTTGAGATTATCCCTTATCTCTTTTCTTCTTGAAGCTTCAAGCCTCCACTTGTCAAGACTCTCTCTTTGGCTTTCAACCATCTTAAGAAAAATATTCTTAAAGCATTTAAGATCTTGAAGACTAAAGAAATGAAAGAGAATGAAACTTACTTATTTTCTAGAAGAAATTTAACTCAAGACTTACCTCTTGCTTGCCTTTCTTCTTCCTTCTCCTAACCTTCTTCTTACTTTCTTTCTCTTAACATGTGGGAAAACCTTGCACTAAAATCTCAACCCCCTATTTATAGAGATTTCTTACTCAATCCATGCCAAAACTCAAGATTACATATTAGCCATTGGTTTTTCTTTAATTCAAGAGACTCAATCTCAACCCTCAAATACAAGCACAATCCCTGTGCTTCTCCCAAACTCAATCTTAGCCTTTGATTTTAAGAGAACTCATCTCTAGTCTTTAGAGAAACACAATCCAAGAGACCTAGTCTCTTTAAATCTCAACCCTTGATTTTTTTTGGAGATTAAATCCTCACCCTCATTTATTTTTCTTCTTGAAATTATCCTATACATGTGGCAATCCATGCCATTGGTAGGCTTAAATCCCAACCATTGGATTTCTTCAAATTTCAAGACTCAATCACCACCATTGGATCAAGGCTACATCTCCCATAATTCTCCAATTTTCAAAATTAATAAATAATGACTAATTTCAAGATTGACCATTTTCTCCATTTTCCATTTAATTTAAATTCCATAACTTTTCAAGCAATTAACGGAGACTATTATATTTTCTTTTTGATTTAATTTAAATTGCTCTTGAAAGACATAATTCCCTTTTCTTTGGCATTTAATTTAATCCACCAATTTCCCACATAAATGCATGACTAATTTCCATTTAATATGGAATTTCTTTTAATTCTCTCCATAATGACTCTCATTTAATGCTTGAGACACTAAATTCCTTTTCTTTTTTAATTTCTTTAAATCTCACTCTTGCTTCACAAGATCATGCCAAGTGTCACCAATTACACTTAATCAAATAATTTCTTATTCCCAAATTTAATTAAATTCCATTCCATGAGATTTTGCCAAGTGTCACCAATCTAACCTACTTGGCTTTCATTTAATTTCTAATTATCCATGCATTTTCCCATGCATTTTGTCACCAATTACACTTAATCAAATAATTTCTTATTCCCAAATTTAATTAAATTCCATTCCATGAGATTTTGCCAAGTGTCACCAATCTAACCTACTTGGCTTTCATTTAATTTCTAATTATCCATGCATTTTCCCATGCATTTAAACAAGAATTAAATTCTCCCAAAATTAATTCTTTAATATAAATAATTTCTCCAAAAATAATTTACCCTTTTATGGGACGGAACTCCAAATTACCGTTTTGTCCCTCTTAAGGCGTCATATATATATGTGCCTTCTCTTTGATTCAATGGCAATTTTGGAAATTTTCATACACCATTATTCCCTTTAATCGATAATTTTATCATGACTCATCAAGGGTATTACATTCCACCCCACTTAAAAGAATTTCTTCCTCGAAATTTACTTTACCATTCACTTCAGCCCAAATATCACATTCCTGGGCTACTCACTAAATTCTCATGCTCGTGAATCTCATAGTCTATCCATTTCTCACCCTTACCTCAGGCAATACCCACCTCAAGGCTTCTCTTAGCCTTTTGGTCCTCCAACTCTCGAGGACATTCATTAACCGAATACCACTTTGGCCTCCAGCCAAACTGCACCACTGGTCGCTGGTCATGCTTACTGCAACGATGTCCATCATCGGATGGATTTTCTTTGCTTCGAAGCATCGCTTTGCAATCCACTCCCATTTTCCCATTGATCGAACAAACTTTCACTAACATTGCATCACCGATCAGTCTACCACGATTTTACGCTGATCATACTCGACAATGTTTCCCATTGCCAATCACACATGGCCACGATTTTACGCTGGTCCAACCAGCAACGTTTTAGCACTGATCATCCACCGCAATGTCACTTCTAGTGCCTACAAGACACTCTAAGACCCATTCATCATGGCATACCACCATTTATTACAAGCATGCATAGTTTGAGTCGATCCTCATGGCAACCTCTCATTACCGATCAACTAACCATGCTAGCACTACATGTGAAGCAACCATTTGGCCCACCTAGCCAACTTCGACCATTTCATACACGGTCATTTTACTTTACTAGCCGACCTTCCTTTATCGATATGATTATGCATAATCGATATACCCAACACTAGGCCAGGTTATTCTCATTTCAATCCATACGTGCACTGCCCGAGTTCACCTCGAGCTTGGCGATGCACGCACCATTATAATTTCATCTTGAGCTTAACCATGCTCGGGCCACAACCTTCTCCCAACTAGGAGTTTCTCGCATAAGCACACAAACTACTCTGGCCTCCATTTCTGGCCGATATTGCATGCTAGTAGGGGTCTCATACCCATAATATGGAACTCTTCACTGAGCAACTCCCTTCAATACTTCACCCAATTTAGCTTTCACAATCATGCCCTATGCTAGGCCTTACCTTGGCTATTAAACCCTACCGCGAGTCAAGGATCCTACCATTGTGCTTAAGGTCGCGGAACCATTAATCAGCCCTCGTCATCACCCATGGTGCGTGGCACAAGTGATTGGCTTATTACCATCTGCACAATTACTTATTACATCGCACCTGTAGGATGACTCATGCCTTTGGTCCGCACCATAACAAGCTGACATGGTTACACCCCCACTCTTGTAGCGGTATTCTAGCCAAATTTACTCGCCTAGCTTCAATTTCATTGGGACTTTTCAAATCTCACCATGACAACAACTAATTTCCTTCCACGGTCGTTGCATCTCTACTCTCACAGGTCAACCTGACCCATACAGCCTTAATCTTGGATTAGCTTTTCCCTATCACTTTGCCATTTCTCGAATGGCTTACTAATCCCCTGAAAACTCCGGCTTTTCCTGAATTCTCTTTATACCCTTTGCTTCAATTAGCGCACATTATCCGGTGAGCGATCACATTGGCTCCAAAGCCACAGCAGCTCCACTAGCCGATTTTCTTTCACCACCATTGACCTTAGATACGAGGTTACATCTCACCAATTGCCCACACTCCAAGCCACCCCTCTAGCTATATCACTCAAAGCCATTAGGTGATTTTATCACCTCATCATCATTCTTGAAAATCGATCTCGTCCCATAAGCTCTTCCTTCAAGCTCTCTTTCCCCATTGGCAACATCTTAAAGGTGCCCTCATCTTTCATCTAACCGACTCGATTAGCTCTAGCCGGATTGTCCAGCTCACAACCAACATAACCTTTCCCCAGGCATTACTCTTGCCATCATTGACTACCGCTTCGATATAAACTCCATCCACTGGAAATCAGCCCTGCCATTCATGTGGAATTCACACTTCTACTCAATGCCTTAGGACTCATCTTCCTACTCAGGCATTCACCACTACGTTGGCTTTTCCCGGGTGATCTCTCCTGATAAAGTTGCAGCGCCTTAGATAGTTCATCCCACATTGCTGCCCCATGTTCAACTTCTCTTGGGAGAACATCTCAAGTTCTACCCTAACCACATTTCAACTATCATTGATAGCTCTCATTCCGGTGCCACACTCCTTTAAGTGGCACAATTCTGCCCTGACTAACCATCTTTTATCACCTTGGATCTCCTTTGCCAAATTCGTCTGGTCTAATCGTCAGGACCCGCTGAACCTTGATATTACATACACAGCAACCAACAAGGTTTTACACCACAGTCCTCTAGCCTCACGCTCCCGTCATTGCCATTAGGTGCTACCACCTGGCAACTGATCCTGTGTCACCAACCGGAAACCCTCCAGTGCCATATGAGGATACTTCCTCATTTCATATCGACACGACCAATACTAACACCAAACTGTATAATTTCAAGCCTTTGCGGACTCTAAACCATACCCTAGCCACGCGTTCAGCCTACCACACTCACATAACGGGATTTGAGATCCCTTTACTTGAAACCTTCACATGCTTCAATATTCCCATCTCATGGTTGGCTTCCAACTCATAAGTTTTTCCCTTCATGGCACTTATGTAACATTTTGGAGCCATTTACTGACTCCACCAATCAACCCATCTTCCCGCATTATCGCACGATCACACTGGGTTCATCATCCCAATTTACCATAACCATTTCGATCAAATTTAACCACAACTGCGTTAGCATCCTTTAGCAAGGAGCCTCGCTACGCATCTTGATATCACACCACAAGATATCACCCACTCAATTCACAAACCTTCTCACTACTATGACAACTAAAGGCACTACCCCGATACTTCAACCCTCACGGAAACTTTTTAGGTCTGGCCTAGGCATAACCTACAGCATACCCTAGGTCTTCGACGTCTAATCGTCTCCACTATAGACGAGTTACTTCACATAGAGGGTTGCAGTCCCTCCTGTGAACTAATCGTCTATATCCAGTGATCCTTAGCATTAGACCCATTAACAGTAGGCATCAACCGTAACGTTATTCCCACGCTAGACCCATTTTTTTCCCTCGAGTTTCTTTCTCAAATATCTCGAGACGCTACAACACCTTAACATTTGATAAACCACCTCAACACTGCTTGTTACTCGTAGTTGAGTTGTGGAACTGACTACAACTTTCACCACCCCTATCGTGTATCTCACAAATCTTTAACCCCTGACCATCTGCATAATCACTGTGTTGCCTTGTGCTTTAGGCGAGCCAACACCGTGTCACTCCCATACACTGGCCCAACACTGGTTCCTCATCGTGTTACCCTGTGCTTCAGAGAGTTAACACCGGGTCATCATTATCGTGTTACTCCCTTACATTGGCCCAACTATAGTTTCCAACAGCATGGTTCAGGTCTATCACTGATTTGCTTCGCACCCATAGCATCACCCTACCAAGCTTCCTACTCGACTACTAATCTATCAGAACATTACCACGTTCCACGATTTCTCCATAGGACTACTCTAGATGTCCTATCCCTTGCAGGAGACTCTCGGTCTCGCATGACCAAATTTTTCCTAAGGTGTTGCTCCAGATCTTCGGCATCTGACCGTCACCTGCAGTTCACTAAATTGCTCAGGCCCATGGGCCACTTGCCCTCCACACGATCCAACTCATTAGTCCTCTACCACACGATCCATAACATCAGATCTGTCACATCGAGCCTTACACCCATAACATCAAGCTACTTACAACCTCCCCGAGCTATGATGGTTCCACCACCATCTTACCAAAGCCATCTTGCTTGGTTATCCTTGCTTTGATAACCTCAAGCTCGTACCATGAGCCCCGCTCCTCAGGACTCTACATCTCTTACCGATTAAGGGACTCTGAAATCACTTCATATCTCGAGACCTCATGATCTTACCCCACAAGATCATATCTCACGGCTCTCACTCAACATTTGAAAGCTCCAAATTTCCATGACAATGGGTCCAAATCCATTATGATTCATTTTACCACCTAGCTCATCCTAGAGCTTGATTATCAATGATCTCTCAATCCATAACTAACATGCTGAGCCTACCTCAACTCCGGTACCCATAACCATAGAGCACCTACCATTACCCTCCAGGTAAATTGAGACCTTTCGTCTCTTCTTGCACCTACTGAATGCATTCAGTCACTACGCTCGACCTGGCCTTTTCACACGCCTTGCTCGGGCTCCCGTGACTTGGAATATAAAATTCGCCTATCATGCCCCTGTCCACTTGGCATCCAAAGTTGGCATTTCTTACGCGCGCATAGCCCACGGATGTCCTGTTGCCACAATTCACTACTCTCGGCTCACACACCCCTCACATCCTTCATTAGGTGACCTCTGCGTCTCCCATCAAGGATCTCGTGACCTTAGGCGTCATCCCGATCCCAAGCATCATAATGAGGGTCTATTCACCTCTTATCTCCCAACCTTAGGCGTCCCGCCTGACCCCAAGCGTCAATGAGGGTTTAGATTGGCCCCTCATCCATTAATCATATGAACGGTCACTTGGCCCTTCCTAACTAGGACTTACCATCCCATGGCTCCCACGCGCATATCTACGCATGCCTAACTCCTTTATCCCAAATCTGGATTCCCCTAGATTCCAGCTTGACTCATTTGGGATTTCCATCTCATACAAACACCCGCTAGGGTCCATTTTCCACGCACACATCCTTTCTTAGGATAAATCTCCTTTCATTATGAAACTAACTAAGGTCCACTCATACCCTAGGCACGTCCCCTCCGGGATTGCCATATCGATACAATCACCTGGCACCATATGCACCTAGCGTGTATACCTCACACCCGACCCCTTCGGAGTCTTCTGCAAGCTACCAGCGTCATGCCTACCCTAGCAATGACAGGCATATGCTTCACATGCTCGCTCCACCTAGAGCCTATCTACAAGCAACTTTAGCTTACTCCATTCCTAGAGCTCGTCACTGAGCCTGTTGATGACTCCCCTGTCTGGGCTTCAAGCTAATTTCAGCCTTAGCTCACCCTAATTCAAGCACACAACCTTTAACACACCACCTATACGAGAAAAATTCCATTCCCTTATACATGTTTGACTATGTCCCCCAACATAGAGATACTCCGCTAAACCCTTCCCGGATTAGCTATACCTCGAGCCCTCCAGGCCATTTCATGACTCTTGTCATGATTCAATTTCATGTCCCTACACGAGCCTCCATACTTCAATCACAAGGAACTCTCATCCTTAGAATGCCTCATATACTCCCAAATTTCCACATTCGGGTTCTTGATACAAATACCCACACTTGGGCATTTGACTCTTCTTTGCTCGACCCGCATTCCCTTTACGGGATATCATCTCGACCCACGATATTTTCCTATCCCTATAATAGGAATATCCGAGCACACCATCCCCATTGCCATAAGCCTTAATGCCCCGTCCCAACTCCTAGGGTCCTCGGTCACTTGTGGTTCTACTTCCAAGGCCTTCCGATCAACCTTCAACCACATTTCTCCAAGCATCCTCCACTTAACGCTCTTCGATACCAAACTATAACGCCCCGCTCCCACTTATGGGTGTTACTCACGAATAGCCAGCTTACTATTCACATGTTAGGGCAAAGATGAAGAGACGACTACGTTTTAATGAGAAATGACCTAGGTGGGAACTAGGCTTTGCCTTCCCTTCGCTCCACTCAAGGATTCGAGAAATATCAAAACGACCCCGCCAAGATAAAACCCGAAACCTCGCAAAGTGTCACCCCTTCTCAAACTCTTTAATGAAGAGCTAAGGATGACTTCCCAGGATCGAAAGAACTAAGCTAACTCACTTGCTTTAAATAAATTATGGCATAAAGCCTTAATTAGAAGAAAATAAATTCTTCTTTGCCCCAACTATTAACCCATTTATCTCACCTCCAATTCCCTTCGAAAATATTTGGATTAATATTTCTTGGAAAAAATTAATAAAATTTTCTTATCAAATTTTCATTGATTTTTCCCTTTAATTATTTCAAAATATCAAAAATTTCCAACCCTTAGGAAATTAATTTTTGAAATTAAAACCTCAAGCATCCTCATCCATTTTCAAAATTTAAGGAAAATACTCCATTATTTAATTTCCCAAAATATAGAAATTTTTCTCACAATTGCCTCAAATTTATATTAATTTAATAATTAATTTGGAGGCTAAAATAATCATTTATTTATTTATTTAAACATAATTTATTTCAAAAATTTCTAAAATGGCATATTATATTTAAATAAACAGAAAATAAAAAAAGGAACTCTCAAGCAGCAGCAGCCAGCTGCGCCCCCCAGCGAGCGGGTGCGCGAGCCGCGCGCGCGCGCACACTACGCGCGGCCGCGCCCAGGTGCGCCCCTGGCACCAGCACACTGCCTCAATCTTTTTTTTCTAAAAAAAAAATATTTTTTTTCTTTTTAAACCCAAATTTTCCAGAATGCCTTTACACTTCAAATGGCTTCCAAAACATTCAAGTTTGCCACTATTCAACCACATTAAGCATTCATTACATATTTAATTAAAATAAATACAACATCATCCACTAAACCACAAAATACATATACTTCACATGCATTTCTCCTTTCTTCATTACCTTCAACCTTCCAAAATTCTTTTTCCTTTAGATGATTCTCCACCTACATAGAGGTCAAAGGACCTTATGAGCCAATGCTCAGTAAGGGTGCTATGCAAATGTATATGTAACATGAGAATATAAACATGTAATGCAAATGCAATGTATATTATGGGTAGTCCTCTATGCCCTCATAACCACTTAGGTTAAGGCACCAACCAACCCCTCTCTCATCACTAGTCCTCCTTATGGCCATAGGTCCACTAGAAGACAAACATGCAACTTGGGGTTATCCCCTCTCTCATCACAAACATGCAATAAGACCATTACATGCAACTCATTCAAAACATGTACAAATGCAAGCAAAACCCCATCACTTGGGGTTATCCCTTACCTCTTTTCTTCTTGAATCTTCAAGCCTCCACTTGCCAAGACTCTCTCTTTGGCTTTCAACCACCTTAAGAAAAATATTCTTAAAGCATTTAAGATCTTGAAGACTAAAGAAATGAAAGAGAATGAAACTTACTTATTTTATAGAAGAAATTTAACTCAAGACTTACCTCTTGCTTGCCTTTCTTCTTCCTTCTCCTAACCTTCTTCTTACTTTCTTTCTCTTAACATGTGGGAAAACCTTGCACTAAAATCTCAACCCCCTATTTATAGAGATTTCTTACTCAATCCATGCCAAAACTCAAGATTACATCTTAGCCATTGGTTTTTCTTTAATTCAAGAGACTCAATCTCAACCCTCAAATACAAGCACAATCCTTGTGCTTCTCCCAAACTCAATCTTAGCCTTTGATTTTAAGAGAACTCATCTCTAGTCTTTAGAGAAACACAATCCAAAAGACCTAGTCTCTTTAAATCTCAACCCTTGATTTTCCTTGGAGATTAAATCCTCACCCTCATTTATTTTTCTTCTTGAAATTATCCTATCCATGTGGCAATCCATGCCATTGGTAGGCTTAAATCCCAACCATTGGATTTCTTCAAATTTCAAGACCCAATCACCACCATTGGATCAAGGCTACATCTCCCATAATTCTCCAATTTTCAAAATTAATAAATAATGACTAATTTCAAGATTGACTATTTTCTCCATTTTCCATTTAATTTAAATTCCATAACTTTTCAAGCAATTAATGGAGACTATTATATTTTCTTTTTGATTTAATTTAAATTGCTCTTGAAAGACATAATTCCCTTTTCTTTGGCATTTAATTTAATCCACCAATTTCTCACATAAATGCATGACTAATTTCTATTTAATATGGAATTTCTTTTAATTCTCTACATAATGACTCTCATTTAATGCTTGAGACACTAAATTCCTTTTCTTTTTTAATTTCTTTAAATCCCACTCTTGCTTCACAAGATCATGCCAAGTGTCACCAATTACACTTAATCAAATAATTTCTTATTCCCAAATTTAATTAAATTCCATTCCATGAGATTTTGCCAAGTGTCACCAATCTAACCTACTTGGCTTCCATTTAATTTCTAATTATCCATGCATTTTTCCATGCATTTAAACAAGAATTAAATTCTCCCAAAATCAATTCTCTAATATAAATAATTTCTCCAAAAATAATTTACCCTTTTATGGGACGGAACTCCAAATTACTGTTTTGCCCCTCTTAAGGCGTCCTATATATATGTGTCTTCTCTTTGATTCAAGGGCAATTTTAGAAATTTTCATACACCATTATTCCCTTTAATCGATAATTTTATCATGACTCATCAAAGGTATTATAGGTTGGGCCATAGAATCATTTCTCCAAGAGAAATTCTGATGATTACGGGAGTTGGGGTGGTATGTGTTAGAATTTGGATTGTACCCCGATGAAGAGTGATTCCCACCCTGACTCTAATTTGGATATACCCTTCCCTGGTTATGGTGTGGTTGGGAGTTAAAAGCCTGACCATATAGGACTTCCTTGAAAGCAGGTATCGTGGGGCAATCATCTGTCCTATGATTGTTTGTCTCACAAACCACACAATAGACCTCCACCTCATTAACAACCTTAGACTTTTTCAATTCTAATTCTTCCATCTTCCTCATTAAGGCTGCTAACCTAGCACTAACATTGTCACTCTCACTTAATTGAAATTTTCCCTTAGGTTGTGGACTGACATGCTCTCTCATGTCTCCCAAAGATAATGGACCTACCTCCCAATTTCTAATATTCTCAACTAAGGTGTTGAAAAAGTGAAAGGCTTATTCGGGTGTCTTCTCATAGAACTCACCATTACACATGGTCGACACTAGCATCTTAGGATTGGGGATTAAGGCATCATGGAAAAAACTAACTACTCGTCATTTCTTGAAAGCATGGTGCGGACATGTATGAAGCAAATCTTTGAAGCATTCCCATGCTTGAGCAAATGACTCGATGGGTTTACAAACAAAGTTCATCATTTGTCTTTGGAGGGATGATGTCCTATTTGCTATGAAATATTTTTTTAAGAATTTTGTTTGCATTTCTCTCCACATCTCTATTGACCTTGGCTCTAACGTGTTCAAGCACATTTTAGCCTTATCTTTTAATGAAAAATGGAACAATTTTAGCCTCACTATGTCCTCATTGAAATTTTGATCTACACAAGTGCCATAGACCTCTTCAAACTCTCTCATATGTGTGTATGGATTTTTTGAGTCCACATCGTGGAAAGTGGGTAACATTTGAATGGTGTCTGGTTTGACATTGAACGTATGGTGGTTAATTGGAAGTATGATACATGAAGGAGTGGTTTGCCTTGGAGGGTGAAGGTAATCCCTCAGAGGTAAAAACATGTTAGGCTCTAAAGGATCATGATCTCCATGATCAGTATTGTTAGAACGGGAGATGCTATGGCACACACCAAGAGGGGGGTTGAATTGGTATAATTAAAAACTTGGTAGAAACTTGAAAACTTTTTGACACAGGTTGAAGTTTTAATGATTAAAAAACGTGAAGCATATAAAATGACAAATGTGAATCAAGTGAGGAATTAAGGAATGCTTGGAAAGATAAAGATGATTTAAAGAATACAAGCACATAAGAACACCAAGATTTATAGTGGTTCGGCTTAACCCAAGCCTAATCCACTACCTTAGCTCCTCACTAAGGATTTTTCAAACCATCCACTAAAACCCCCTACTTAAACCAAGTAGGTCCTCTAGTCCGAGACTAGGAATGCAAAACCACCCACTCAAATGGGCCCTCTAGCTATACAAGCTAGGAAAACAAGAAATATATAGTTGGAGAGAATCTAAGAGATGAATCTCTTAGTTACAATGTCTCTCAAAAATGATACAAGGCTTAAATGAATGTAAACAAATTAAGATCACAGCCTTGAAGAGAGAAAATTGAAGCACAGTGAATGTAAATAGAAACGAGTGTAAAATGTAAGTTCAATTCAATTCATTCCCATCCATTAGCCTTCTCTTGATCATCTATCACATGTATATATAAGTGTCCCACGAAGTTGAAGAGAAATATAGCCGTTTGGAGCCGTTGGGATTTGAAAAAATAGCCGTTGGAACTTTTTGCAAAAAGAAATAGTCGACAGAAGAAATATATAGTTGACTATTTTTACAACTAAAGCAAGAAATAGTCGACAGACAAAACGAATAGTCGACTATTTTATAACACAAAATTTCAATAGTCGACAGACACATTCCAATAGTCGACAGATGCTGAGATATGAAGAAATTTTTGAAACTTATGAACAAAAATAGTCGACAGATCAGAAGGCATAGTCGACTATTTGTACTCAATAGTCGACAGATGCTAAAATAGTCGACAGATGCTTAAATAGTCGACAGAACATAAAAAATAGTCGACTATTTTGAAGCATAGTCAACAGAATGAACCTGATAGTCGACTATTCTTTAGAAAAACTTGAATTTTCAATACATCCTTATTCGATTCTTTTAAAACCTCATTTTGATTATCTTGAAAGCAAGTTGAGATTATCAAAAGTATATTTTGAAACAAATCACTCTCAACAAGCAAGTTTTTCAAATCACTCTCAACCATACTCAATATTTCTTCTATAAGTTTTCATATATTGCTTCAAAGCTTATATACTAAAAATTCATTTTCTCATTCATATAATCCACATAGTAGAAATTGATTTTCATATAGACATTTATCAAAAACCATTCATATAGACATTTATCAAAACCATTTCATTTCCAAGAGATATTAGATATCAAAATACCAAGAGATAGTTTTCTAAAATGAACACACTTTCAAAAACATGTTCTAGTTGGTCTTTTGCCTTAGAATTGTTTTGACCAACGATTTCAAGGAGATTCTTTTTAGATCGTAAAACTTGTTTATGCTAATCTCCAACTAATATAAAAGATCATAGATCAAAGCACTTTGAAATTGATTTTTGTTTCCAAACCATATGCTTTGATT
Source organism: Diospyros lotus (assembly GCF_014633365.1). Classification (NCBI taxonomy): domain Eukaryota; kingdom Viridiplantae; phylum Streptophyta; class Magnoliopsida; order Ericales; family Ebenaceae; genus Diospyros; species Diospyros lotus. The sequence continues at coordinate 37,765,827 of NC_068343.1, read as the reverse complement.
GAGAAAAAAATACATTTGAAATTTTTCATCATCAAAACTAAACACAAGATCATCAAAACTAAACACAAGAGTAAAATATCAAGTATCATGAACAAATAGATTATCGAGATGTTGAGACATGATTGAATAAGAACGTGACGACTAAGAGGTAGGTAAAGGCTCTAATGAGTGATGATATATAGATGATTGTTCAAGAACCCTACCAGACCTAAGTCTCATGCACCAGCTAAGTGATGAAAGACTTAACTAAGGAGTAAAACAAAACAAACAAAACAAGATGACACAAGACTACACTACCCAATTTATTTCACACTGGTTATTTTCTTAGTGACTTCCTCGACAACGACACCAAAATTTTGTTCGACTCCTACCCTTGCATAAAATTAACTACCTTAAAGACACACACACACAAAGGGGTCACACTTGCCAGTGTATGAGTTTTATGTAGTACAAAATTTAAAACTGGTAAGTCCAGGTCATATCCACAGGAAAGTCAATTATTAAAAGAAAAATAAAGACAATGCATGAAAGTAAATTGTGATGTAGTGTGATGTGATAATGGAAAAATTGAGATAGTGAATTAACACTGGAAATAAAACGTTTTGAGACAAGACAATTTCAGTGCCGATGCATTCATACCACAAGCAAGCATAAAATTATAGTATCATCGGGTTTGAAAATTAAGATTACAGAATTTTACCATTAATTATATTTTGGGATAATGATGGTTCTATTTTTATTATCTTCCATACATGACATGAGAAGATCTAACTTAAGTAACCATCATAAACCAAAATACAAATATATTACACTTAGATTTGGGTATGGTATGATGATATTTCTAATTTGGGCAACTCACATACTTGGCATGAGAGCTCCGTGTTAGGCATATACCTAATTAGTAGTCAATTTTATAAAATTTTGTTATAATTATATCCCATTTTAATTTTAAATTTGGGCTTAATTGAATATTTATAGAAAAATAAAATTTAAAAAGAAATTAGGGGTGAATTAGAAATTTTAGAAAACTAATATTTTCCCATTAATTTTTGACAAAAGAAATTAAAAAGAATTTACAAAATATATAAATATATATAATATATATCCACATTATTGACGTTCGAAATTGGTCGACCATGATTCGTAGGCTCGCAATCAGAAAAACGAGCATAAAGGCAAAGAGGAGGAACAAATAGAACGAATGACAAATAGTATGTAGGGAAGTTTTTACGTAGTTCGGCCAAAATAATGCGTAGTCCACGACTGTTCTCTAGTTATTCTGATAGAGTAACGACATATCATTATTATCAGTCTCCCCTTTACAATGGTATTCTAATCCCTATTTATAGGGTGGGATACAATTTTTACAAAATCCATATATAGAAGGATAATGTTGTGAGGGATAAAGTGCCCTTATTAATTCCATAAAATCGGGAGTGGGCTGCATATTATCAGGGATTTGGTTTACCTTAAATAAAGTAGGTGGGTCCCTACCTTTGGTTATTCCACAGTCTTTGTTGTTATGCGAATTGAAAGGTTAGGCTAACGAGCTCGAAGCATTACTGGGAGTTAGCCTAGTTTTGCGATCTAATCTCGGGTCTTAGCGACGTGTTATCTTGTTCTAATGAGCTCGGTCTTGGGCCTATTGGACTTAGGAAGATTGGGTCGGCCTGCTGGGTTGAGTCCAGCCCATAAGAAGTGGTCTGAAAAATACTCATAACATATATTATAATACATATACATATTCATGCATGACAAATATATATAATACATTATAATATATATTCCATTCCTTAATATACATGCATGCGTACTACATATATATATATATATAATATAATACATTAATAACTTATTACACTTGAAGACTTGGAGGCATGCGTAACTTGGAGGCAGGCTCAAATCAATTAAAGCCCCATGTGAACCAGCAATTGAAGGCCCACTGAACCAATTCAAAGCCTAGCCGCATATGCAGATTAAATTAAAGAATTGGCCCAGCAATTGAAGCCCAGCTCGTGGAAGAAACTCACCCACAGCAGCTTGCGAGCGGTCCCTGCCTGGTAAATTCTTACAAATTGAAGGGCATTTCAGCAGCTTCCAGATGCGGTCCCTAGGCTGTAATTCCATTCAACTTCAAGGGCAATTTTGGGTGATATATATATATATATATATAACATCACACAGATAAAAGAGACTGAAAATTCTCTGAAAGAGGACTGAAATTTTGGAGAGTGAGAATAGAGTGTCAACCGTTCGAATCGATTCAGTTCTATAAGAATTCAATAATCGAATTATGTTTAACGGTTTTGAAAAAATAAGAATCGTAACCGAACCATTATATATATCAAATCAAACCATGACCAATCTGTCACACCGGACCGGTTTCGATTCAGTTTCGGTTCTATCTGATTAACATTTAGTTTCTAAATATTTTTAAAAAATATAAAATTATAAAAAATTTATTAATTAAAATAAACCCATAACTTCATTAATGCTTCAAGTCTTGAAGTAAAACACTACAACAAATTTTGGATTAAGACGCATTTAAAAATGCCTTAATAAATAGTTTATTAGAGCATTTTAACTATTAGGGCACTAATAATAATGCCTCATGTAACTGTGCCCCAAAAACGTATTGAGGCACTTGCAAATGCCTCAAAAAGAACTATAAATTTAAGTTTGTTGCGGCACTTAAAAATGCCTCAAAAATCACTATAAATTTATTTTTCATATCCCCTATAAGGCCATCTCTTAACTCTAACTTACGTCTCCCTCAGGTCGAACCCTGAATCTTTTATTTTTCTTGCACACGCGTGACCACCTAATCTACATATTATCTTATTAATATATGTGCCTATGTTTATTTTATAGTATATCTAAGTTTTATTAGCATTATTCTATTGGGGCATTTAAGATTTGTCTATTAGGGCACTTCATTAGAGTGTCTTGTTAGAATTATTTTAATGGGGCATTTTAAAAATTATGCCCTATTAGATTTATCTATTAAGACACTTATATTTGTTTATTAGAGTATTTCATTGTCGTGCCTCATTAGAGTTGTTTTATTGGGGCACTTCTTTAAATTGTGCCTTAAAATGATATTTTATAGGGCACTTAATTGTTGTGCCTCATTAAAGTTATTGTATTGGGGCACTTTTTTAGATTGTGCCTTAAAATAATATTTTAGAGGACACTTTCTAAAAAATGCCCTAAAAAAGATGACTCAACAAATCATTTTTGTTGTAGTGAAAGTAGAATGAAATAATTCATAAATTACGTTATCAAATAAGATTATATCGACCATTTAGAATAGTAATAGCGCATAAAAGTCTAGAAATAAAAGAGTTCATAAACAATAATAACCAACAACAAAAAAAAAATAAACAAAAACTAGCAGATTAAAATTGAAGTAACATAATCAAAACAAAGTTCCCACTACCACCACCAGCAACATCAGAAAGTATTCCTAACAAATCAAAGAGTCAAAGTCTTAACAACAGTCCTAAAAATTCAATAGCAACATCAACACATTCCTTTTCCATGTTCAAAGCAGTAACCAAACTTGGTCGGGGGATCAATTTAAATCATTGAGAGAAACTTTTTGCAAAGCTGCAAAAAAAGAAAAAAAAAAGAATTCAAGTTCAAAAGACCAAAAATTGAACACTACAACGAAAAGAATTCCATTAAAAACAAAAAAAATTACCAAGTTCAAGCTCTTCCATTTCATCCATGTTTGTTGAACCAAATTGCTCTAATCAACCTATAGTTGTTTATATTGATGTTTGATAAAACATAATTTTAGTAAAACTATTTTTGGTATATTTAAAACCCCTAATAGATTTTTTATATTTGTTAAGTATTATAGTATTTTGTGTATCAAAATGAACCAAGAAATGTTATTTCTCTAACTCTAGAAGATTAGCACACTATAAGGGAACATATAAGAAAATATTTTTATTTTGAAAAACTATCTCATGGTATTTCGATAGCTAACATTCATTGTTGTTAAAATGATTTTTAATGAATTTTTCAAGAAATAGAAAGTATGTATTTTGAGGGTGGTAAAATTATTAAATCCTGAATTTGTACTAAAACTAAAATTTTATTTTCTTATTGTTTTTGTTGTTGCCAAAATACAACAATTAAAATTTATGAAGTGGGAATGCTGGAGTGGCGGTAGGGCGAGGCGGATAGTTGACAAGTGTCTGTTTGTGGAAATATACATTGGGTAGCTTCAATTTCTGATTATCTAGCTGGGGTCTCAAATAAGCCCTCGGGGGCATTTTCAGTAGCGGGTTGATTCATTCAGGAGTAACCTTCGATCTGTTCAGGACATCACTGCACTCGCATGAACAAGTTAGAAGGCATGCGGGGATTCCTCACCCCCGTATGCTTTTCGATGCTTAAGTCAACACGGGAAGTAAAATAATGTAATAAATAAAAGAGATGATTAACAAATATTAATGTGTACTCTTCTTAACAAAAGAGGGTCTAATCATGTCATGAGTACTTGGGTGGGCTTAAGAGGAATCCCTCCGAAAGGCTGAACTGCCTAAGGAGTCCTCCGGGAGAAGGTGGGCCTCACGATAAGCTACCGGAATAGATTCTTGCCCTTTAAGGGGCCTAGCCGGATGAAGCTTCGGGTTGACAGGATACTTCTAGATGTTGTCTATTACTCTAAATTTGACATATCTGAGATCCTGATTGTATAAGATGAGGATAAATTCCTACAAGGGGGTCGCAATATGATTAATTAACTCTTCTCCACTTAATTAATTGCTTGCATCATATATAGTTAATTAATTATATTAATGCTTTTACATGTATTAAATGTGAAGGACGGTTGGAGAGAGCATGGACCGAGTCAAAACGTGGGCCCACAGGCACTTGCTTGTGGAGCTAATCTTATACATATTTTATATTTAATTAATTATATTCATGGTATATATATATATATATATACTAAATACGGAATGAATTGAATATACTAATGGTAGGCCTATTATATGGGAGTATATGTATATTATATGCATAAAGCCGTGGGGCTCTTGGGGGAATTGGAGAGCATGCACGTGAAGGCCAATTTACTAAGAAAGGATTTAGTAAAATTAGTGGGAGGCATGTGGCTTGCTAAGGGATCTAGTGGCCATAATATAAAATAATATGCAATCTCAATTGCAATTGTACATGGCTATCATATAATATATTATGCAATCTCAATTGCAATAGTGCGTGACTATCATCATATAATATATTATGCAATCCTAATTGAGGTGCCTTGCAACAACTGGGGACCCGCTTGGCACTTGCGTAAGGGGGGAGGTGGCTATCATCTGGGTTGCTGGAAGCAAATTGCCGTAGGATCAATTGCCGCAAGAAGGTGCTACTAGAAGGATGTTGCCGCAAGACAACCACAAGGCCAAGAGGAATGTTGCGGCGAAATTGCCGCAAGAAGAAATGCCGTAAGGATGCCAGGATGCCACGAGGGAGCCACAAGAAGTAATGTCACAAGGCACCATCGTGTTGCTAGAATGCCGCAAGGGTGCCCCAGAATGGTTGTGGCAGACTGCCGCAAGAAATAATGCCGCAAGGATATTGTGGCAAGGTGTTGGAATGTTACAGCACACTGCCGCAAGAATGAATGTTGGAATGTTGCGGCGACAGCAAGGAGAAAGGTTGCGGCACACTGCCGCAAGGATGAATGTTGGTGCGGAAACAAGACAAGGAGGAGGTTTGGGAATGGTGCCAAAAAGTCCCTTACTGTTAATTTAGAGTGCAATTTATAGGGAATAATGCCACATTTTTTCTTGGACCATTTTACCCCCAAAATCATGAATATTTACATTATAAGCGTTATTAATTATTTTCTTACCATTCAATTATGATTTATTCTTTGGAAAAAATACTCTTACTTGGAATTACTCATTAAAAATATGCACGCTTGGATTTATTAATAAAAACCCCTAGGTGAACATTATTTTCAAAAAATCTATGGCACAACAATAGCCCCCTACTCTTTGCTTTGACTTTTAAGTCAAAGGGAAGAGTATATTACTTCTCACACGTCCACCTACCTTAATGGACAAACCTATTTTTCAAGGATTCATGTCCTCGTGTCGACACAAAAACGAGATCTTTTACTAAAGTTAGGATGAACAGCTATATGAATGCGAAGCTTAGCATGCTGAGTGGGTGGCAAAAGATTTGGAGGCATAGCTCGAGGCATCCTAAAGGATGATTCATTTTGGGAAAGATAAATATGTGCCTTTAAAGCATGATAAATAGAAGTATAAGCCTTATTGGCGATGTAACACCAGGGAAATAGCCAAATGGCTCAAGAGTTAGAAATGTTATGGTTGTGATAAGGTTTTTGCTACGAGCCAGGACATAAGTAGAGATAGTCGAGTGCTCAGGGGTGACAAACTTTCTAAGGAATGCGTTCAGGCATAAGGAAGTTTACATAAACAGTTTCTTCATATTTAGACTTGGGCTTTATTTAAGCCGGGTTTTATTGGGATCGAAGTGTCTCAATGGATCTTATCCCGAGATGATGTATTTGACTAAGGTGACTTCCCTCAGTGCTTTGGACTTGCGTCCATATGACCTTAATTTTCAAAATTCTTACGAGCATCTCGACTTGGGGACAAATAATGATATCGGTAACATCCCTAGGTCACAGGCTCGGTACGCGTTCGAGAGAAGAGTATTTCTTTGGGCCTCCTAGGGGCGATCTAGGAGGTGGAAGAAAGTATATCAAGTGAGTTGAAGAAAAACCTTGGGGACACTCTAATCGGGGCTATGAGAATGGCTCTCCAATAGCTAGTCGTCCCAACTTGGCTGTCCATACATTGGGTTTTTGCTCTTTGATTTTCTTCATATTTTCTACATGTATTTTATGTTCTCAAATGTAATTGTTTTAAAGACACGAAATGAGCAATACAATTTTTCTCGTGTCTATGATATTTTTGGTTTTCTTGCAAAATACGCTGCTAATATTTGTGTGTTTCACGTTACACACTTGTAAATGAACAGGGATGCATGTGTCGGGCATAAAAACAATTATGATAAGTAATGGTACCTTGTAATGCTCTCACGCATTCCCTTATATCTGCCAACCCTGTTAGTCAAGAGATTAAACATGGAAAGACTAGATTGGTTGTCACAATACTTTAGTCTTTGCGAGAGTATTATGCCATTCACTAGCTAAAATTCTTTCCTTGCCCTGTCGTACAACATTTGGCTTCTCAATCATAGAGTTATTGCCTGAAATTCTTAACTCAAGGAAGCCAATGTAGTTTGACGTATACAAGCTTAATAAATAGAAAACCATGGATGATAAAGTAAGTAAAGATGAGTTTCTTCACTACAAGAAAAATGATATTTCGTGACGAGTTTTTTTGTAATGAGGAAAATTTCCTCACCAAATATCACTTTTGGTGATGAGATTTTTGGATCATCGCCAAAAGTGAACTTTTGGTGAGGACAATAAAAGGTTATCACCCAAAATTGGCACTCTAATTTTCGGCCCTCAAATTTTTCCAGCCACATGGCAGGAAAATTTTTAGCGATGATATTATTACTTTTGGTGACCAAAAATAGTCATCACCAAAAGTAATTTTTTCAACAATGATATTATTACTTTTGGTGACGAAAAATAGTCATCACCAAAAGTAATTTTTTCAGTGATGACATTATTACTTTTGGTGACGAAAAATAGTCATCACCAAAAGTAATTTTTTCAGTGATGACATTATTACTTTTGGTGACGAAAAATAGTCATCACCAAAAGTATTTTTTGAGATAACTAAAAAGTCAGCACTAAATTAGTTCATCATTATAACATTTCACCCTTGATAATTATCATTAATAATTAATAAATTATTATTTAAGTTATTTAATAATCATTTTTAATGTCATCGAACATGCTTTGAAGATTTGATGTGATACTACAAAAAAAAGAGTTATTAACGACCAATAGTTAACGACGGGATTAATTTTGATGGTTAATATAATATTATTAACTACTAAATATAAATCATGTCGTTATAAGATAAATTTTAACGATAGCCTAAATAAATCGTTGTTAATAAACTACTTTCCCGTTATTATTGACTAAATTTTTTAATTCTAATCATGAAATAATAAAAAAAAATATTAAGATTTAACTACTACTTACATAAGCAATTTCAATATAATTATATTTTTCTATAAATGTACAAATATAATTATTAAATTATTATAATTGAGCATTACTTATTATTGGTAATAAAATATATTGAAAAATTATGAACATATTAAAAATAATACAATATATCAAACGAATTTATTATAATTAATAGATTTAGTTATAATATAATTTTATTTTTAAATAATTATTAATTTAATGTAATAATTTAAATTATTTTATCAGTTATCATAGTGTTAAATTATTTTATTTTTATTAATCAAATAATTATTAATATTATTTTTATAAATTATTTTCATTTTTATTAATTAACAATTAAATATTTAAAAAAATGAAAAAAAAATCAAAATGCTGGCGGGAGTTGCCCTGCCTTTTCCCCTCCAATTCCCATTCCCAAATCAGAATTCCCCCAAGCCCTAATTCCCCAATCACAACCGCCTCCCTCCGCTGCCTCAATGTCGTCGTCGCGTCCAACTCTGTCGCGGCCTCCTCGTCGCCTCCTCGCCGTCGCTAAATCTCCCTCTCACAACGACTCATTCATCCACCTCCTCCCCTCAATTCCCGCCGACAATGGACACCCCCAGACCTACGCCCTTGTTTTGCTCAACCAACGCCTCCCTCGATTCACTTTTCTGCTTTGGAAATATGGTACGTCCTTCTTCTCTCTTACTTCATTCAATTTTGTTGTGTTCGTCCGATTTGGTTGTCTGATGCCGCCGTCTCATTGTTCTTGTTGCTGTTGTCAGTGTAGAGCAGCATATCTTCGTGTTTGGGCTGACGGTGGGGCCAATCGCATCTACAATGAACTCTCCCAGCTTTTTCCTCACGAGGACGTCGTTGATGTTCGAAACAAGTTCTTTTCTTGTTCTGTATGTTTTTGTATATATATTTTGTGTGATATTTCTATACTTGTATATTACCGATTTAGGTTAGTTATATATATTCCAGTAAATGTGCCTATATGTTTGCAGAAGGGCAGCATCTAGTGTTTTATGTTACAGGTCCACCACTTGATTCATTTAGAGCCATGCTTTTTATGCCACCAATATCAACCCCAGCAATGTTTTTCCCTGTCCCAAACCTACAGTTACCTGTTAAGATATTGAATCAGATAGATTATTATTTCAAGTATCTTATTAATGGCTTTCATTACTTTTCAATGGTAATCATTGCTAGTTAATTCCTTTTAGTTAGGAATTGAACGATCTATGCCTCCTATCTATTCCTTGTAGTAATGAGAATTTAATTAAAGATACATACTTGTGGCAGAAGATGAATGACCAAGGCTGGGTTTCCATTAAATTAATAGCAACGTTCAAAAAAGTGAGTGTCGTTGGCATAAAAAATGATTTTCTACTATGTCTTTCGATTACTTAACTTGGTATTTGTTGTATCCTCTAGAGGTATTAATGTAATAAGTTCCTCGTCTGGGATTTTTCATGTCCTCTAAAGGTATTAATGTTATGAATTCCACTGCCCCCGAAAACTTAAGTTACACCTAAGGCATATCAAATTATTGTTTCTCTTAATGAGTTATTGCCACACTACAAAAAAATTGATTTTTTGCGGTAATTTTTTTGCGACGGTTTTTAAAAATCGTCGCAAAACATGGTATTTTGCAACGATTTTGAAACCGTCGCAAAATATGATTTTACGGTGGTTTTTTTAAAATTTTGCGGCGGTTTCATAAAACCGCCGCAAAATTCAGTAAAACATGTTTTTTTGCGGCGGTTTCCAAAAGATTGTCGCTAAATTTAAAAAATAATTAAATAATAAAAAAAATTAAATTCTGTTTCGCAACGGTTTTTTAGAAACCGCCCCTAAATTCAAAAAAAAAAAATTTAAAATTAAAATTAAATTAACATTTGTGGTGATTTTCAAAAACCACCGCAAAATTCAAAAAAAATTAAATTTAGCGGCCCTAAATTTTAAAAAAATTAAATAATTTAAGATTAAAGTTAAATTAACATTTGCGACGGTTTTTGAAAATTGTTGTAAAATTAAAAAAAAATTAAATTTAGCGGTGGTTTTTTAAAAACTGCCGCTAAATTTTAAAAAAATTAAATAATTTAAAATTAAAAATAAAATAATATGTGCAACGGTTTTCAAAAACCGCAGCAAAATTCATTAAAAAATTAAATTTAGCGGCGGTTTTTGAAAACCGCCGCTAAATTAAAAAAAATAATTAAAATTAAATAAAAATCTTAAATATTAAAATTCATTATTTTCATTAAAAAATTAAATTTTGCATAAGAAAATAATTAAAAATTAAATAAATATAAAATCTTAAAAATAAATTTAAAATTGCATTTAAATTAATAGCAAAATTCATTAAAAATATAATTTAAAAAAATAAAAATAAATTTAACAAAATTTTAATATATAAACTTTTAATAATTTTTAAAAAATATATAAAATCTACTTTTTTATTTTTAATCAATTAATTTTGATATACCCGGGAACGCGAAGCAAATATATGATCAAATGTGGGCCCCAATTTCGATGAGTTAAAGCGAAGATGGGCGATCGAAGAAAACCCGCCCGGTTGAGCCGAGTGGGTGCCCACTCGGTTGGACCGAGTGGACAGCCCCACTCGGCTATGCCGAGTGGCTAACCCCCACTGGGCACAACCGAGTGGGGTCCACTCGGCATAGCCGGGTGGCTCCCCCCCACTCGACACAACCGAGTGGGGGTCCACTCGATCATGCCGAGTGGAAAGCAAGCCCCTCCTCGGCACAACCGAGTGGGGGTCCACTCGGTTATGTCGAGTGGAGGGCCACTCGGTCATGCCGAGTGGACCCTCTTCCTTAAACTTGGCCATGCCGAGTGCCCCTTCGGATCAGTGATCCAGCCGAGTCCCTCCTGTCTCGCCAGCCAAATGGGCCCCAAAATTTTCGGAATGGGCCACGAAAATCTCGCCGAAAATACCGTGAGGCCTTTCTCTCTCCTCCACTATAAATATGAGACCATGCCTTCATCACAAGGTACGCATTCTTAAGTATTTGAAGTATAATTTCTCATTTTCTCTCGAGATCTAACTCAAGCATCGGAGGGTTTGCGCAGGACCCCCACCCACGTCCTAACGATGCTCTCGTTTTGTAGGCCACTCGTCATCAAGGCCACTCGTCACCAAGGCCAGTCGGTCACCAAGGTCACTCATCATCTTCAGGCCACTCGTCACCAAGGCCACTCGTCACCAAGGCCACTCGATCACCAAGGCCACTCGGTCATTTTAGGCCACCAGATCATTTTGGGCCACCAGATCATCAGCCCACCAGATCATCACCTCTATCAGATTACCAGATCTGGACCTTTACCAGATCCAATCGCTTGTCAAGATTTTCATCAGCAAAGACACGACTACCAAGACTCTTGCGTCTATCCGCAATTAAAAATAGATTATTGTATTTTGGCAACAACAATTGGCGCCGTCTGTGGGAAACGCAAGACAAAAGGTCAACTTAAGAATGGCAAACACCCGTGGACACCAATGAACTCTCTCTCAAGGCGTAGGAACACGCCAACCACCACGAAACTCTCAACAACAAGGAGCTCCTCCTCCCCCTCATAATACTCAAACACAAGGAGGTGATCGCTCCGTTTCTCCAAACCGGCAGATGGGGAATCAACCAATCCCACCTCCACCTAACATCGGCTCAGGATCACTCCCTACTGATCAAGCGGGGACCTCACAACAGCCACCACGTACGGTCCCGTGGGAAGAGTATGAAGCATTGAGACAACAACACGTGGAAGGCATGCAAGCACTTCGAGACATGGCTGGAGTACTCCAAAGTATGATGCCTGGAGGGACGTTGCCTGATACTCTGAAAAAGTTTATGTCTCAGCCAGAGGTGGGAGCTGATTCCTACCAAGAAGCTACTCCCGATTCTCATTCTCGATCTACGCCTCGACGAGAGGATAGGCCCAAATCGCCACCACTAAGAAGGAACCCTCATTCCGTGCCTCGAAGAAATGGAAACCCAAGAATGGAAAACAGAACCAGAAGCCCTCAAAGGCGGAGGTATCATGAAACAGTGGCTAGTACACCGACAAGACATGACAATCAGACAGCAGCTTCCATACGTGATGACATGAAAAGAGTAGTAGAAGAGGTGCTTGAGTGGAAAAAATTAATCCCTACAACAGAAAAACACCAACGTAGAAAATGTCCTTTTACAGCAGATATATTGGAGAGACCGTTACCTCGAAAATTCAAAATGCCACAAATCACCCTCTACTCAGGAAAAGACGACCCATATGATCATGTTCAGAATTATGAGTCACTGATGATATTGCATGGATGGGATGACGACATAATATGCCGAGCATTTTCCTTAACACTATCAGGACATGCTCGAACATGGTTTAATAGCCTTCCAGAAGCCTCTATTTCATCATTTGGGCAGCTTAGGACATAATTCATCAAGGCTTTTGTAATTAACAGTCGAAGAAAAAAGGATGCCACATATTTGCTCAGCATACGACAAGGGAATAAGGAATCCTTACATCAATTTGTGGATAGATTTCGCAATGCCACTCTTGAAGTCCCGAACTTGCCAGCTCAAGTGGCAGTGTCTGCTATGCTCCAAGGGACATGTCTCGCCTCTCTCCAAGAATCACTTTCTTTAGACCCTCCAATGTCCCTGGCCGATTTATTTGTTAGAGCAAACCGGTATATCCTCCACACTAAAATTATGAGGAATGTGGTGGGGAATGAAGACAAAGAAAGGAAGAGAAAGGAGCGCGAAGGGGAAGAAGAGCCTATTCGACGACAGGAAAGGATTAGAAGACCGGATGTACCTAAACCTCACTTTAATCATTATACTCGACTTTTACAGCCCCGGTTAACTATGCTAGCCGCAGTAGAGGGAGAAGGACTCCTTAAACTACCTCGCAGAGTTGACTGACCTATGGGAAAAAATCAAGAAGAGTATTGCAGATATCATCGAACTCGGGGACATTCTACTGATCACTGCAGAGAATTGAAGAACCAGATTGAGATGCTCATTCGTGAAGGGCACTTGCAAAGATATGTGAGAAACGAAGAAGAAGAAAATAGGGAACCCCGGCAAAGGGGAGATAGCTGTGATAGGCATGAAAGGTCAAACCCGAGGCAACAAGAGAGAGGAAGAGATCGTCGGCAAGATACTCATGTAGACAATGAGCCAACTCAACATGCCATTCACGTTATTTCAGGTGGGGAAACCCTAGGTGGGGACACATCAGCCTCCCGAAAGGCATACGCCCGTTAAGCCTACCAAGGTAACTCAGTAATGGAGGTAAGAGATGATGAAGAGCCAATCACCTTCGCCCCAACCGATCGAGGTGATATAATACTCCCACATGATGATCCCATGGTTATCTCAGCAGTCGTAGCCAAGCACCCCATCAGTAGAATTTTGGTAGATAGTGGCAGTTCTATCAACCTGATCTATTGGAACTATTTTGAACAAATGCATTTATCTCATGACCGATTGAAAAAAGTATCCTCACCTCTATATAGCTTCACTGGAGAAGCGGTTCCAGTCGCAGCATCTATTCAGCTACCTATCACATTAGGTGTGGACCCCCAACTCGTAACTCGATAAGCGAATTTTATGCTGGTTAAAACTTCCTCGGCGGCATACAATATGATCTTGGGACGCCTGTTACTCAATGATCTAAGGGCCATAATATCCTCATGCTATCTATTGATGAAGTTCCCCACACCCGCTGGAGTGGGACAGGTTCGAGGGGATTAGAAAAAAGCACGAACTTGTTATGTGTCATCTATAAAAGGGAAAAGAGCTGAAGAAACCTTATCCATAGCCGAGAAAGCCATACATAAATTCTTGGAGGAAGGAGCCGCACGTAAACCTCAACCTGTTGAAGAATTAGAAGCAGTACATCTGAGTGAATTAGATTTTGAGAAAGTAGCATATGTGGGGTCCCAGCTTTTGGAACATATGAAAGAAGAAATTGCGAGATGCTTGCGAGAAAATTCAAACGTATTTGCTTGGAAACCAAAAGATATGCCAGGAATTAGTCCAGAAGTAATATGCCACCACTTGAATGTGGATCCCCAATTCAAGCCGGTCCGACAAAAGAAGAGAAACATTGCCCTTGATAGGCTACACGCATTAGAAGAGGAAGTTGACAAATTGCTAAAGGCGGGCTTCATTCGAGAAGTATTATATCTAGAGTGGTTGGCCAATGTTGTTATGGTCTCGAAACCTAATGGAAAATGGCGTGTCTGTGTGGATTTCACCAATCTCAATAAGGCATGCCCCAAAGACTCATACCCGTTTCCATGGATCGACCGCCTTGTGGACGAAACGTCTGGATACCAGTTTCTGAGCTTTTTGGTTGCTTTCTCAGGGTACCACCAAATAATGATGTACCCTCCAGACCAAGAGAAGACATCATTCATCACTGAAAAATGGACATACTGCTACCAAGTCATGCCTTTTGAACTCAAGAACGCCGGAGCCACTTATCAACGCATGGTGAATAAAGTCTTTAAAAAACTGCTGGGTGACACAATGGAAGCATATGTTGACGATATGATCGTGAAAAGTCGAGAGAATGAGTCCTATGTAGAAAAGCTAGCATGGGTTCTTAGAGTCTTTAGACAGTACAAGATGCGGTTGAATCCAGCGAAGTGTGCCTTTGGAGTGCAGTTTGAAAAATTCTTGGGATACATGATCACATAAAGAGGAATCAAGGAAAACCCTCAGAAAATTCAAGCAATATTGGATATGGAACCACCAGCATCAACTAAGGAAGTTCAGCAATTGACAGGGCGAATGGCAGCTCTCGGACGTTTTCTCTCCAAGTCAGCTGAAAGAGAGTTACCATTCTTGCGAACATTAAGAGCAGGAAAAAAGTTTGAGTGGACAGAACAATGCCAAAAGTCATTCGAAGCATTAAAGGAGTATTTGAAAGAAATTCCCCTACTAACGCGATCAGAAACTGGAGAGACGTTGTACTTATACTTGGGGATAAGCGATGAAGCCATAAGTGCTGTATTAATTAGGAAAGAGGGACAGGTAGATCGACCAATATATTATGTCAGTAAGGTGTTACAAGGCCCCGAGACATGTTATCCCGTGGCAGAAAAAATGGCATTAGCACTGTTAAACGCGTCCAGAAAGTTGAGGCCATACTTCCAGGCTCATTTGATCGTCGTACTTACAAATCAGCCCTTACGAAGTATTTTGCAGAAGCCCGAATGTTCCGGTCGCCTTACCAAATGGTCCATTGAGTTAAGTGAATATCATATCCAGTATCAACCTTGACAAGCTATAAAACGATAGGTGCTGGCTGACTTTATTGTGGAACGCACACACTCCGGTAAGGTAACTAAAAATAAGCAAGCAGAATGGTTGTTGTTTGTTGATGGAGCATCTGGTTCATAGGGAAGTGGCGCTGGGATAATACTCGTATCCCTTGAGGGAGAAACGTTAGAATATTCTCTGCAATTTGCTTTTCCAAGTACCAACAACGTAGCTGAATATGAAGCATTAATCGTTGGAATGAGGATAGCAAGAAAATTGGAAGTAGCACGATTGGTTGCTCATAGTGATTTTCAGTTGATTGTGCAACAGTTTCAGGGACAATATGATGCCAGAGAGCAGATAATGGCCTAATACTTGTGCAAAGTAAAAGACCTAGCACAGACATTTCAGAGTTTCCAATTAACACAAATAAACAGATCGCTCAATGGACACGCTGATGCTTTGTCTAAACTAGCATCCACAAGAGAAACAACGGGAAGAGCAGTATTTGTGGAGATGCTGCATCAACCAAGCATCGAAGAAAAAGAGGCATCATGCGTTGAGGCAAAAGTGGATTGGAGATCACCCTTCTATCGTTATCTCACTAGCAATGAATTACCAGATGATCCACAAGAAGCAAAAAAACTTAAGATGCGGACTTCAAGGTTTACCATCATAGACGGGATATTATATAAGCGAGCTTACACTACACCTCTTCTCAAATGTTTAGGCCCTCAAGAGGCCGAATATGCCTTGGCAGAAACTCATAGTGGAATATGTGGAGAACACTTGAGAGCAAGAGCCCTAGAAACCAAAATTTTGAGAGCCGATTTCTTTTGGCCCACATTGAGATCAGATGCGTTAAACAAAGTCAAATCATGTGACAAATGCCAACGACATGCTCCAATCTAATCTGCCCCGATATCTCAGCTGTAGCCTGCATTCCAGCCTATACCATTCACTCAGTGGGGTTTGGATATTTTGGGACCTTTCCCTCAAGCACCCGGACAGAGAAAATTTTTAATAGTGGCTATTGACTATTTCACCAAATGGATTGAAGTTGAGGCATTGGCCACCATTACAGCACGAAAAGTAGAGGCAATGGTATGGAAAGACATTGTGTGCCGGTTTGGAATACCAAGAATTATCATCACGAATCATGGGAAGCAATTTGATTGCGATTCCTTTAGGAAATTTTGTGACAGCCTAGGGATCCAGCTAAGGTTTGCTTCAGTGGCATACCCCCAAGCTAACAGACAAGCTGAGGTCAGCAACCGAACCATATTACATGGCCTAAAAACTCGACTTGAAGGAGCTAAGGGCACATGGGCTGACGAGCTACCCACCATTTTATGGGCTTACCGAACGACTAGTCGGGTCGCTACTAAAGAAACTTCGTTCAATCTTGTATACGGAAGAGAGGCCTTAATTCCCATTGAAATTTCAACTAAGTCCCCAAGACTGATGGCATATGAGGAAGAGGACGGTACGAGAAATTCTGAAGCATTGCGAGAAAATTTAGATCTGATTGAAGAGTAGAGGGATAATACTGCCATGAAGATAGCTGCGTATCAGAGAAGAGTCGCCAGTTATTTCAATTCTCGGGTTAAGAGTAGGCCCATGAAAGAAGGGGATCTAGTACTTCGAAGATCTGTTGTAACCAACGCGCTAAGGGATGATGGAAAGTTATGAGCAAATTGGGAAGGACCATACCGCGTTCTAAAGCTGATTGGTCCCAACACTTGCATTTTACAAACTCTTTTGGGAGACACCATGGGGAAAACATGGAATTTGAACTACCTGAAGTTGTATACGAACAATGTACCTGAGAAAATATCTGCAATAACACAAGTCCTAAATGGGACCGTGGACGTAGGCACATTTAGCTGAACCACGTAAAAATGCTTGTGTGCCCATATTTGTCATTTTATTTACATTTTCAGAAAGGGAACTTGCACATGATCGAGCCCATTGCCCCGCCTATGGCCCGGCAACGAGGTGAAATGCGATCGAGCCCATTGCCCCGCCTATGGCCCGGCAACGAGGTGAAATGCGATCGAGCCCGTTGCCCCGCCTATGGCCCAGCAACGGGGTAAAATGCGATCTAGCCCGTTGCCCCGCCTATGGCCTGGCAACAAAGTAAAATACGATCGAGCCAGTTGCCCCGCCTATAGCCAAGCAACAAAGTGAAATGCGATCGAGCCGGTTGCCCCGCCTATGGCCCGGCAACGGGGTGAAATGCGATTGAGCCCGTTGCCCCAGCTATGGCCCGGTAACGAGGTGAAATGCGATCAAGCCCGTTGCCCCGCCTATGTCCTGGCAATGGGGTAAAATGCGATCGAGCCTATTGCCCCGCCTATGGCCCGGCAACGAGGTGAAACGCGATCGATCCCGTTGCCCCGCCTATGGCCCGACAACAAGGTGAAATGCGATCAAGCCCGTTGCCCTGCCTATGGCCCGGCAACAAGGGAAAATTCAATCGAGTCCGTTGCCCTGCCTATGGCCTGGCAACGAGATCAAATGCAGTCACACCTGTTGCCCCGCTTACAGCCCGGCAACGAGGAAAAATACGCTCAAGCTCGCCACATCATGCATGATTCAATAACGAAAGAAAAGTCTTGGCCTCGTATCACTAAAGTAAATCAAGCAATAAAGAGCGGAGCACGTTGGGTAGGAAAAAGAAGAAAATATTCATTGATAAAGCGATAGCTCTCCTTAAAAAAAAAAAAAAAGAGAGAGAGCAACAGCGAAAAGCAAACTACAATGAGGGTCTACTCACGGGAGCGAGACTTACGAGAGGAACGCTTAGTAGACCCCAACGACACAACAGGAATCTCAGGAGGCACTGTGGGAAGTTTCCCTTCTTCAACCTCGACCGTGTGAGGGACATCTTCAACAGTTACGCTAGGATCTTCTCCAACAGCTCCGGGATCGACCGCCATGCCTTCTTCCCCACGATTGAAAGGAAATGGATTCCAGGGGCCCGTTAAATTTTCCAAATCATCCACTAAGTAAGAGTCCAAGTAAGAAGAAGGACTCATAGGCTCATTCGGCTCATATTGACGCCAATCTACTTGATGAGACTCCTCAACCTCGCGAGTAAAAAAAAGTTCAGGAAAAGTCTCTCCCGGACATTAAGATTCCAGATGGGCACGCGCCAGATAAAATCCATATTTCAGAAAGCCTGAAGCATATTTTCCCTTCCTATCTTGGCAATCGGTTGAGAGACGATATTCCTTCACTGCTTCAGCCCGAATAGCCCGAGCAGCCTTACGACTTATCTTCAGTTCTGACAGGCGTAAAGAGTGTTCCTGGAAAAGTGTTTCATGTTGCGCCATCAACCCAACATTCTTGTGCTCTTCAGCTTCTAGCCTAGAGCGTAAATCTTGAATTTCCCCTTTGAGGCCCGAGGTACCAAAAGAAACCTCGGACAACTGATCATGCATGCGCCCAATCTCTGCCTCTACATTCTTCTTCTCGAGCTCCGCCCGACGAGCACGACCCTTCAACTCTTGATGCTCTTCATTCTAGGAAAATTGGCGTTTCCTCCAGTCTGGCATTTGGACCTCCACTTGCTCATGATAGGCCCTGTCTCTAGCATTGGAAGCAATGATTCCTTGGATCCCTTGCACCAGGAGCTGCTCTACTTCATCCCTAGTCTAGGCATAGTTACCGCTAATAAATCGTCGTTCATCTCAAGGGAGAATGGTGGAATAAATGAGACGAGCGCCAATCCCTGGTTTAGTAACGGAGTCTGTCTCTAATACCCCTGGGGAAACTTCAAAATCCCAACCACTAAGCTTCGTACCGTCTCCGGGAATCATAGTATGTCTCACATCGTCCGGAATAGGAAGTATAGGAGGTGGCCTCAATGATTTCTCACCTTCAGACAGCGACGATCCTTCCTATTAGGAATTACAGGATGGCGACATTCTTCTTCCACCCGGGCCATGTCACCAACAAACCGAGAAGACGAACTTCGCCCCCCTCGAGAATTGGGAGCAGGAGATGGGATGTCAACGGCCTCTTCATGAGAGAGAGGAATTGATGATGGACTTTCCGTATGAGAAGGAACTTCAGCACTCGAGGGGTTGCTGCTTGGACGACGTCGCCTTTCCACCCCAGTGGGAGAAACTCCAGCAGGCCTACTTGACCGAGAAGGGTAAGAGCTGGTAGATCCCTCAGCTCCATGTGTAGAAACCCCGGTCACTGTCGCAACACATGCCTCCTCCTCACGATGGCATCTACGCAACTCCATCAGCCTACCCAATCCAGCCATTTCTGTAAAAATCAATACAAAACATTTAATGTGGAAAAATAATGCAATAATGAAGAAAGGAAAGCAATAGCAAAAGATATTCTACCCCCAGGAGTATTCTCCTCATGAGGATTGAAAGAAGGATGGGAAGATGATTCAGGCATTTCCATCTCCTCCTCCCCGACTCCTTCCATTTCTTGATTGGATAATGAAGAAGATTGAGGAGGAACAGTTGGCGTCACGACCCCCCAACCCACGATTCTGAAATTTTCCAAAGTCAGGAGGCTCATCAACTCGACAGGACCTGGTGCCATTAACATTCCTACTAAATGACGATATACGCCCCGAACTTCCTTGCATGGGGGAAATCCTTGGCTAGCATCCTGATAGTTCTAGTATAGAGGAGCATCACAACTAGGCGGAGGTTCTATCACCACCCATCGCTCTTCAAACCAATTGATCTTGTTAGGAAGAGCACTTAACAGGTCAAAACCCGACACCTTCTGGAGTGTATAAAGGGCACGGTCTTTGTTAGCTCTTCGTAATCGGTAGAAATAACTGAAGAGCATCAAGGAAGGGACTACATCCTTCTGATAGCAAAGCACGGAGAAACCAACCATTTGGGCCCAACCATTATGGTGAAGTTGAGCGGGAACGATCTTGTAGTGGCGCAGCCACGCCATGGCAAAGGGCGGAAGAGGAAAACGAAGTCCCACCTCAAAGGAAGCAAAGTGAACGCCAACGGAGCCTTCATCTACCTGGGAAGGGTCTGGCTCATCGAGACGAGGGTACCTCACCATAAATCCAGAAGGAGTGGCATCATAAACCTGCTCAAAAGCCTCATATCGAAACCGAGAGCTTGAAGTGGCAGGAATGTGCGCGGGGCCGGGGGGTGATGCTGGTCTTCTCCTTGACATATTAGAAAGGTTCAAAGCCATTACCTTGTTACGTTAGGAGAGACGGAGGATCACAACAAGAAAAATACATGCGCGAAAAAATAAAGAATATCAGTACAAGGCAAAAAATGAGCAACCGAATGGTGAGTCAAGCGATCGAAGGCATTGAAAGGCACCGGGAGACTGAGACCACTCGGTCATGATCGAGTGGCCCAGTGAGCACTCGCCCAAAGGTGAAAATGAAGACGTGGCCCGGAAAACGCGCTGAGACCTGAGAGAATTTGAGTTTTGAAGACACCACGGCTGATCCTTGTGAAAATTAAATGAAGACTTGAAGCCCTATTTATAGGGGCTCAAAAGGCAAAAAAGCTGAAAGCTGTCAAACAAATACCGAAAATAAAGAGCAAACACACAAAAATGATCTTCTGAAAGATAAGAAAAATGCGGCAGAAGATGCGTCAACATTTCCCAGTATCATATGCTCTTTTACCCAACTTCTCGACTAAAAAAGTAGGGAGCAATTGATATACCCGGGAAGGCGAAGCAGATATATGATCAAATGTGGGCCCCAATTTTGATGAGTTAAAGCGAAGATGGGCGATCGAAGAAGACCCACTAGGTTGAGCCGAGTGGGTGCCCACTCGGTTGGACCGAGTGGACAGCCCCACTCGGCAGCCGAGTGGCTAACCCCCACTAGGCACAACCGAGTGGGGTCCACTCGGCATAGTCGGGTGGCTCCCCCCCACTCGACAAAACCGAGTAGGGGTCCACTCAGTCATGCCGAATGGAGAGCAAGCCCCCAATCGGCACAACCGAGTGGGGGTCCACTCGGTTATGCCGAGTGGAGGGCCACTCGATCATGCCGAATGGCCCCTCCTCCTTAAACTCGGCCGTGCCGAGTGCCCCTTCGAATCAGCGATCCAGCCGAGTCCCCCCCGTCTCGCCAACCAAATGGGACCCGAAATTTTCGGAATGGGCCAAGAGAATCTCGCCCAAAATACCGTGAGGCCTCTCTCTCTCCTCCACTATAAATATAAGACCATGCCTTCATCACCGCCGCTAAAATTAACAATTTAATTTTTTTTTATTAATTTTAGCGGTGGTTTTGAAACCACTGCTAAAATTAATTTTTTTTTTTAAATTTTTAGCGGCGGTTTCAAAACCGCCACTAAATATTATAGAAACCGTTGCTAAATCACTTATTTAGCAGCGGTTTTAAAAATTGTCGCAAAATTTAAAATTAGCGGCGGTTATTCCAGCAGTGGCTGAAAATCGCCGCTAAAAGCTCCGCGACGGCTGACTTAGCGGAGGTTAAAAATTGCCGCTAAATGCAAAAAAAAATCGTTGCTAAATGCTGATTTTTTGTAGTGTCAGTGTACTTGCTATCATTAAGAATGCAGTTTGTTACCAAATTAAGTAGTTTTAACGATGCATTTAGAATGAGAAACTAGAACAGACTGTTGTTGTAGGATAAGGTTCTTAAGCAATTTGATTTTGGATCTTGGCAGCTATGTATTCAAGATTAGGGCAATCTGATTTTGTTCTCTGCAATTTTACTTTTTTAGGCAATCTCAATTTGACTGTCATGTTTGACAGAACCATTTCCTTCTTGTTATTTTAAATGAATGTATGTTTGGGCAAGGCTATATATAAATCTAGAAGTTTAGTATTGTGTGGCAGTGCATAAAGTGAGATAAATGTGTTAGGATTAAAAAAAACCTAATTAAATTTATACTATGATTATACTATCATGTTATGGATATAAATGCAGGTTCAAATGCTGCATCATTTTCTGTTTTTTCTTCCCAGTAAGTGTTGCATTATTTTTCTTTTAAGCACAAATCCATAGAACTAATTGTTTATTTATTTTGCATAACATTTAGGCTTGGAGTTCATTTTATGAATTTGTTTACGAAATTTGAAACACTGCATCTTATTAATGTTCTAGACTTCAAGTACTTTGTTAAAATTATATTATTTGTTATTATCCTTTTGGTTATTTGAACATTCATGATTATATGAGTTTTCATTTACCTCTTTATAATCACATGTTGAGACTAATGGTATCTTATTTGTTATTGTCCTCTTGTTGACTTGATATTAAGGAATGAGCTTGTTCATAGTCATCAATGCAAAAACTTCTTCTTTTTTTTTTTTTTTTGTATCAAGTTCTGCCTATGAAATTGTAGCATTCTGTTAGCCATTGCAAGATAAACACCTTGGTTGAAACTTGAATTAATGGAAGTCCATATGTCTAGTTGCTAATAACATAGGTTCTGAAGTTATAGATTGTTTCAAATTCTTTATAGTTGGTGGATAGGTTTAGGTAAAGAGGGTCATCACTGGACTAGTTTAGTATAGCTATTTTTAAATTACGAGTATGGTTAGTTCTCTTTATTTGAACTATTATAAATCTTTCACATTAAAACAAATTATACTAATTTATTTGATCTTTTGTTTACTTTTGTTTTTCAGGTTCTTGGCATGCATAAGTGGAGAACTTCTTACAGTATAATGAGTCAAGAGAAATTGAGTTTGAAGCATAGAAAGAGGAAATCCATTGGTGGAGGAGTATGTTGGCCATTGTTTTAGAAAAAGTTGGGGAAAAACCTCTAGCTGAACCATCAAATGCAGAAGATGGAAACAACTCTTAGATGTGTGGGACTTTAAGGATCCAAAGAAGTTGAAAGTTTAGTTTGACTTGATATACTTTTTCTTGTTTGTCTTTATTTGATGAATTATGCTTGGAACATGCTTTTGAATATTAGATTTGATGAGTTCTGTCATTTGTGGGATAAGTTTTGATAGACTAACAATTTGGATGACGTAATTCATTGAAATTTGTGATAGTTGTGTTTGATATTTTAAATAGGTTGAGAATTTATTAACAGGGATGTTTGTGGAACTATATGATGAGAATATCATGATAGGAAATTCTTAGTGATAGTTTGGGTGAGTCATCTATAATTTTTAGTGATGTTATTTCCTTGATAGACTCTAACCGTCAAAAGTTTTTGGTGATGATATTGTATTGTAGTAAAAAAGTTTTTGCAATGAGATGCTTTCATCACAAAATTTTTTTGGTGATGTCTAAGTCTCTTAATGTAAAGCACAAGTATTTTACCAACCATTAAAGAATATTTTCTGTGAGGACTTCACTTTTATCACAAGTACCTTTTGGTGAGTAAGTGGTTTGTCACAAAAACTTTCTCGTAATGAACAATTTTGTTTTTTGGTGAGGAGATAATGTCGCCAGATAGTTTTGGTGATGAGATAAAAAAAAAATTGTGAGAATTAATGGTAGTCACAAATATGTTATAGTGATGAAAATTTTTATGCCAATAGTGATGAAATAATTCATCGCTAAAAAGTATTTTTGGTGACTAGATATGAAGAGACAATGATCTTATGTGATGAGTTGGGCGACGAGTGTTTTCGTCACCAATAATGCATTTACCGTGATAAAATGATTATTTCGTCACCAAAGATAATCGGCGAGAGACCTACGATGACGAGCCAATGACGAATATTTGATCATCACTAAAAAGATTGTGTGATGAAATTCTATCTTTTTGTGACAACCTAAGGTCATCACAGAAGACTAATTTTCTTGTAGTGCTTGTGTACCTCGGATCAAACACTGCGGGTTCGGGTGATAGGATAATGATAACTAACTAGGTGAAATTGCCAATGCAACTTATGCTGTCTCTCAGCATTTTGTGAGGCCATCACGGGGGATCATGGTGTGGCCATCTCTAGCCTGACCATCTCGGTGGGTTTTAGCATGTAGGACCCTTAGAGCCAAACCGTTACGATAAACTGGTCTTTCCATTGGGTATGCTCCTACTCTAACAGTCGAGTGGTTTCCAGGCGAAGTTGCTCACACTCAGTCGCTCGTGGTAAAGCCATAGGCTAGGTGAAGTCTAGCATAAGGTTAGAGCATGGGCGCAGCCTCTAGAGTCAAGCAAATAATTTTCATTCCGAGCACGCCAAGCACTGGTTTTTAGAGAAACATCAAACATTTGATACCTTACTGTCGATAAGTTACCACTACGTGACTTCTTTGATACCTGTTTAGTCGTTTGGGCACATTATGTTCATTACCTTTCCATCTCGATTAACCGCTGCACGGTCCTGGTAGAGTAGGTTGTTGGGCATCAATATCCATGTTCTTATTGAGGATATGGGTTACTCCTGACTTAGACTTTTCTTCGACTGTCTTTGCAGTTTAGCATCTTCCCCTTATAAGACCCATACTTGAGGCCCATTTGCCGTAGAGAGTCTATGATGAACATCATGTCCTAAATTTGATCACAAGGCTCATGCCACGACATCGAGCTCTCTAGGTGCTTAAATTTGTGGGAATGCCTTATCACCAAATTCTCGTGAGACGACATAGGGGTAGGTGTGTAGTTTTTGAGTGGGGTACTTTTTAGTTGTACTCATTTTTCCCTTTCAAGTTTGTCTACCATAGATAATCTAGGTTTGGCCAAAGGTCCAACACAAGATCCCAGCCGGCATCTGAGTTTGCTGGGAGGCCTAGGTGCTAGATCGACCAAGGAGTCGGGTCTAGCTTAGGGGCTTAGCACCGGACTCAATTGAGGGATCTAGGTGAGCCTGCGGGCATAGGCGTCGGAACATCTGGTGATCCCGGGCTGGTCTGAGGTCATAGGCACCAGATTATAACTAGGCAATTAAACCTTTTTGGGGTGGAATCAATTTTTTTTTGGGTTATTGTGTCATTGTTTCATCCTCTACCACTCCCTTCAAGGATTAGTCTACCTTAGGGAATCCAGATTTGGCCAAATGTCCTTTTTGGGATTCCTTCCGAGCGTCCAAGTTTATCGGGAGGCCTAGGAGTCGGATCGACTAAGAAGTCAGATCTAGCTTAGGGGCTTAGCATCGGACTCTATCGAGGGATCTAGGTGAGCCTGCGGGCATAGGCGTCAGAACATCTGGTGATCCCAATCTGATTTGAGGTCATCGGCACTAGATTGCCACTAGGCGACTCAACCCTTGGAGGTGAAATTGTAGTGTGGTTTTGCCTACCAATTCCTTAAGTGTTGTGCTATTCAGTCATTTTTTCAGGTCGTTCTTGGAATACGGCTCTTACAATAGATCTCACAACACACATACAAAACGTACCCTATGCAAGGTAATTTACATGGTTTAGCATGGTTCAGATTTACCTGCCTCCGTGGCATGCACCTCCACAATCAGAGAGTATCAGTATCAATATTTTGTTCACGAGGTGTTGGCTTGTCTTGCCTACGTCCACGACTTGAGAATATCTATATCAATATTTTGTTTCAGCAGTTCGACGTGTCTTGCCTACATTCGCAACTTGAGAACTTCTGTATTAATATTTTGTTTCGGCAGTTCAACATGTCTCACCTACGTTCGCGACTTGAGAATATCTATATCAATATTTTATTTCGGCGGTTCTGTGTGTCTCTCCTACGTCCGTAACTTGAGAATATCTATATCAATATTTTATTTCGGCTGTTCGGCATGTCTCGCCTACGTCCGCGACTTGAGAATATCTATATCAATATTTTGTTTTGGCGATTCGGCTTGTCCCGCCTATGTCCGCGACTTGAGAATATCTATATCGATATTTTGTTTCGGTGGTTTGGCGTGTCTCGC
Organism: Diospyros lotus; assembly: GCF_014633365.1. Taxonomy (NCBI): domain Eukaryota; kingdom Viridiplantae; phylum Streptophyta; class Magnoliopsida; order Ericales; family Ebenaceae; genus Diospyros; species Diospyros lotus. The sequence continues at coordinate 37,739,583 of NC_068343.1, read as the reverse complement.
CTACGTCCACAACTTGAGAATATTTGTATCAAAGTTTTGTTCACACGGTTCGACGTGTCTGGCCTACGTCCGTGATTTGAGAACTTATGTATTAATATTTTGTTTTGGCGATTCGACATGTCTCGCCTACGTCCGCGACTTGAGAATATCTATATCAATATATTGTTTTGGCAGTTCGGTGTGTCTCGCCTACGTCTGTAACTTGAGAATATCTATATCAATATTTTATTTCGGCAGTTCGACGTGTTTCGCCTATGTCCAAGACTTAAGAATATTTATATCGATATTTTGTTTTATGCGGTTCGGCGTGTCCCACCTACATTCACGACTTGAGAACTTTTGTATTAATATTTTGTTTTGGCGGTTCGGCATGTCTCGCCTATGTCTGCGACTTGAGAATACCTATATCAATATTTTGTTTCGGTTGTTCAGTGTGTCTCGCTTACGTCTGCAACTTGAGAATATCTATATCAATATTTTATTTCTACGATTCGGTGTGTCTTGCCTACGTCCGCGACTTGAGAATATCTATATCGATATTTTGTTTCGGTGGTTTGGCGTGTCTCGCCTACGTCCGTAACTTGCCACTTCAACTTGTGTTTTCTGCCAAAAATCAAAGATCTCTTGAAGATTTCCTTAGGTAGACCCTATCGAGTTTTACTCCTAGGGAACGCTCTCAGTATTATGTGTAACCGGATGATTCCCATTGTAAATATCGCCTCCTCAGTAAAATTTTGCGAGTCCTAATTTCCTTGACGAGACGCTTAATGATTACAATGAAGATGACTAGAGAGTAATCCTGAAATGTCAATAGATCTCCCTTATTCTTTTGGAGTGAATCTGGTTGGACGCCGAGGTAACCTTCTCTTCCATGACTGAGCCCAAGTGGTTTCCATCTATAGCTTGGTTGTGTTCCTTGCTATCAATCGGGCTTTGGCCTTAACTTTCCCAACATATAGAGATCTAGTGTTATGTAGCGAATCAGCGATTCAATTTAATTGCTCAGCCATCAACCTTGTTTGGTGGTGCAACCTAAAGGTTTATGAATTTTTTGAATGACATTAAAACCCCTTCCTTATGGTTGTTTAAAGCAAAGATAGGGATCAATTAACCCAGTGTGCCCTGTTTCTATCTTTTCTCACTAAAAGGACTCCAAATCTCCATCTGCGTAGTGTAAGGGGATTGGTGTACGAGTAGAGATTCCCTTTACAAGATGTTTGGCGGTTACAATAAGAACAATAAGGAGATCATCGTACTCTATCAAATGGCATTAATACTTCGCCCATTTTAGATATGTTGTGGAATCCCTTGTCATGCTTTCGTCTGTCGAGATCGTGTGGATTCACTCCCAAGTAGTTCCCTTTTCATTTTCCTTACGAGTGGTTTGTGCATCATTTCTTTTCCGGATGTCCTTGTTTCAATTGCCTTTGTCACCATGATTGTGCCGAAGCAGTTGCTCCTTACACGTTAGCTTTTACCTTCACTGTTGGTCGAATCGTGGCCTTAGCTTGTCAAACTCAGACATGTCTGATTTCTTTTAGCTAATCAATTGCTCAATTTGATTTCACCTTGCTTCATGGTGTACCTCAAATATCTTTTAACCTTATTCATACTCAAGGCGTTCAGGGGATTAAAAATACTCAAAATCTTTGTTTACTTGGAATATCTGTTGGCTCAAGCAATCAAATTCATCAGGGAGAAGCACTTAGCTGAAAGTGAGATATTATCTTGACAATGTGCACATTATTCCCTAGAGATATGTTGTAATTACCGTGTTGACCCGCGGATTGGGTGCTTTCGAAGTGGCATTTTTGGAATGATTGTAATATAGTCTTAGTGACTCATAGGATCCTTCTTTGCTTGGAGCATTTGTCGGGCACATGGTCACGTTATCCACCTTGTGCCCATACATTATGGGATTTATCCTCCTACAATGCATTGGCAAAAGTAGAAGCTTAGTGCCAGGTAGGAGTGCTTACCTAGATAAATTGATAGAAATCAAAACCCTCTTGGTACGTATCTCCTTGTAAGAAACCTGTACTTTCCTTTATTCCAAAATTTTCTCTATGACCTTTAGAGGCCCTCTATTGGGCCGACCACGATGCCATAGTTGTGGATAATCATAAATGGATGACTTAAACCAAATTTTCACTTCTCTTTATGTTCTATTTTTATCTAGCTGATCATTTTTCGTGTCCACTAGCGTCTTCTGACCGTCTTATCCACGACGGTATGCTCATAAGGAAGCACATAAATGATTTCAGCTCATGTTTCGTAGAGTCATGTTTCTCGAAGGCTCTTCATAGATCAAATTAGGTAGCATGGATTCTGAGAAGGTCGACGTGATCTTCTTATTAGCAACGCAAGTTGGACTCTTTGGCAGTTAAGCATCATGTTGTGCTCTGAATGTATCATGGTATTTCTTTAATCCCTTGTATTTAGCGGGCAAAATTGCTGGCGACAATTTAATGAGGATCTCATTTTAAGGCTGTTGAGGGTTTATGGAAATCGTGTGCGACCTCCGATAGCATACTAGAAGACCTCATCGATGTGCAAGCCCCCCAGACGGGGCGTGTTGGTTGGTGTCCTTTCTTGCACCCAACTAACTTTTGGCACTAACAGACCTGACTGTTGACATTGCCAAACTTAGCTTTTTGTTCGTTTCCCACAGACGGCGCCAAATTGTTGTTACCAAAATACAACAATTAAAATTTGTGAAGAAGGAATGCTGGAGTGGCAGTAGAGCGAGGCAGACAGTTGACAGGTGTCTGTTTGTGGAAATGTACGTTGGGTAGCTCCAGTTTTCGATTATCTAGCTGGGGTCTCAAATAAGCCCTCGAGGGCATTTTCAGTAGTGGGTTGATTCATTCAAGAGTAACCTCTAGTCTATCCAGGACATCACTGCACTCACATGAACAAGTTAGAAGGCACGCTGGGACTCCTCACCCGCATATGCCCTCCGATGCTTCAATTAGTATGGGAAGGAAAATAATGTAATAAATAAAAGAGATGATTAATAAATATTAATGTGTACCCTTCTTAACAAAAGAGGGTCTAATCATGTCACGGGCACTTGGATGGGCTTAAGTGGAATGCCCCCGAAGGGTTAAACTACCTAAAGAGTCCTCTGGGAGAAGGTGGACCTCACGGCAAGCTGCCAGAGCATATTCTTGGCCTTTAAGGGGCTAGTCGAACGAAGCTCCGGGTTGACAGGATACTTCTAGATGTTGTCTATTACACTAAATTTGACATATCTGAGATCCCAATTGTATAAGATGAGGATAAATTCCTACAAGGGGGTCGCAATATGATTAATTAACTCTTCTCCACTTAATTAATTGCTTGCATCATATATAATTATATTAATGCTTTTACATATATTAAATGTGAAGGACAATTAGTGAAAGCATGGACCAAGTCAAAATGTGGGCCCATGGGCACTTGCTTGTGGAGCTAATCTTATACATATTTTATATTTAATTAATTATATTCATGGTGTATATATATATATTATAACACCCGAGATTTTTAGATTGAAATATGATGTAATATTAGAGATTTTTAACTTCTAATACTTGAGGAAATATGTCCTTTTAAGGGATTATAGAGGTCTTGAGACAAAGGTTCAGTTTCTGAGCCAGTGGCAAAATCGTAAATATTGAAGTTCGGGTAAAAGTGTAATTTACCTAAAATCTTGGGATATTAGCGTAATTTATCCTTTCTTTAGGGGCTAAAATGCAATTAAAAAATAGCCCGAGACTAAGTTGCAAGGGCCTAAGTGCAAATTATTTGAAAAGTTTGGGCCAAGGTGTAGTTCTTGAAACCTTAAAATAACTCATCAAAATATCTCAAACTAAGTAGTTAAAGTAACCAAATATAGCTAACTAGTTAAAGGTGTAATGATGGGAAATGTAGAAAAATCAATTAACCATGTGGGAGTAATAATGAGAAATGTAGAAAATCAATTAACCATGTGGGTGTAATGATTGGAAATGAAGAAAAATGAATTAAACCATGTAAAGATGTAATGATGGAAGTGTTGAAAATGTAATTAAGCATGTGAGGCTCAAAATATCAAGGACACATGGCAAGCTTCCATTGGTCATTAGAAAGATAAGATAAGATCACATGATGGCTCATAATGACCCCCCTGAGGTGGCATCGCGTGATTGGCCAGGAAAAAGATTACTTAGCTTCCAAGTTTGCAAAAGTCTCCAAAACTTATCTTTAAGGACATGTGGCAAGCATTTATTGGCCACACATGGAAGGTAATAATGAGGCCTCATGATGATAGGACATATGGCAAAACATGATTGGTTGAAAATGTCTATAAATAGGCCTTAAGGTAGTTCACAAGTTTTATAAGAATTTGGGCAAGGTTAAGAGAATCAAAAGAAAGGATTTTGTGATAGAGAGTGAGGGGAAAATTCTGAAGAAAGAATGAGCAAATTTGGTGTAGAAACAAGAGCAAAACAGCCTCGCCGAAAAAGTTGGATCCTTTCTAACCAAGTTAAGGTAAGTACACTATGAACTATCTACGATGTTTAGGTATGCTCATGAATCATGTTTATGTGGTCCCTCATGTTATGTTTCAAGCAAGTTTCATGTTCTCAAGCAAATTATGGGACTGGGGTTTAGTAGTGCTATGCACGGAGGTTCTTACCCCTGCAAGTTGGTAGAACCTATCGTGTCCCCTTATGTTATATGTTCATGTTGCAAGTTCATGTCATGTTTAAATACATTTGATAGTTCTCTTGTACTTACTGAGATTTGCGTAATCTCACCCCTTATGTTTCCCCCCCAGGTGATCATGAATGAGGAGATCGGGACGTGGACATGGAGCTTGGTGGCTCGTTAAAAAAGGATTTTTAAGAATTTAAGTTTTAGTTTCCTTTTGAATCAAAGCTTTTAGGGTTGAACTCTGATCTTTTTGTATATGTATGCCATAAAACATTTCTTGGAATTTTATTTGATTTAAAGAAGGTTTGGATTTGGTTTTAAGCTCCAAATTTCTCTATATGGATGTTGTTGCTACCAAGCATATTCACAAATTCTTTCTGTCTTTTGTTGAAACCACGTTTTCTGTGTCAAACTTTATACATACACTAAACCTGCTTTGAATTTTATTATGTTTTGAAACTTTACTTAAGTTTATAAAAGTCTTGTTTCTCAAGTTTTTCTGCGCTAAACGTCGACGTTCATATGAATATTTTTATTGTTAAGTATGTAAGTAAGTTACGGGTGTCACATATATATACTAAATACAGAATGTAATTGAATATACTAATGGTAGGCCTATTATATGGGAGTATATGTATATTATATGCATAAAGCCGCGGGGCTCTTGGGGGAATTGGAGAGCATGCACGTGAAGGCCAATTTACTAAGAAAGGCTTTAGTAAAATTAGTGGGAGGCATGTGGCTTGCTAAGGGATCTGGTGGCCATAATATAAAATAATATGCAATCTCAATTACAATTGTACATGGCTATCATATAATATATTATGCAATCTCAATTGCAATAGTGCATGACTATCATCATATAATATATTATGCAATTTGATGATGCGGTGGCCGATCACCCTCTTCTGCCTTTGCCTATGCACATGTAACGCCCCGCTTCCACTTACAAGTGTTACTCGTGAACAATCACCCAAATTGTCCACCTGCCTGGCTTTTGGTGAAGGGTGGACCATGTTTCAAGAAGAAACGCCCTAGGTGGAAACTAGGCTCGTCCTTCCCTTCCCTGAACCCCAGGATTCACTAGCAAAATTGAGCTTTAATCACACTGCATTGGCTATAAAGAAAATCTCATTCAGACGCCCAATCGCCATTTTCTCAATTATTTTAAATTCTTTTTCTGACCAAGAATTTTTTCGGGCTCCATAAATCACCGCTTAAATCAATCCATTGATAGATTACCAATTTAGGAGAAAAAACTCATAATTTTCAATTTTTCAAAATTTCGGAATTATTCTCCAAAATGCCCGAAAATCCCGATATTTTAAAAATTCCTCCGGGGCCCAAAAATCAATTTAGAATTGCCCCTTAATTTCCCAAAAATCCCAATTTTTTAAAAAATTTGGCTGACGGGGCCCCGCAGTGCACCTGCAGCGCGGGCCGCGCGCCCGCGCCGGGCCGCACGCCCTCACGCGCCTCCGCGCGGCCACCCGCGCTCGCCTGCGCCCCCAGCAGCCTGCTGCTGCCTCCTGCAACCTCCTGCTGCCATCTTCATTTTTTTTTTTCTTTGGGCTTTAAACCCATATTTTCCAGAAATTAAAACTAATAAATATGCTTCACATTCCTTCCATTTTTGCCTCTATTTTTCCAAAATTAAGGCTTAAACCACCTCTTTGAATATTACACAACATACATCAAAATTTCCTTCCATTTCACACATGAGCCTTACACAACCTATTGTTGCTCACATAACAACCTCCAAGTATGAATACCACACATAAACAAATACAACAAATAGGCTTTCCTAAGCCATAATGCCACAAATTAAATACCACAAGTCTAGGCTTCTTTAAGCCATAATTACATCAAACAAAAAAAATATACACCAAGAGCTTCCAACCACAAGCTTACACTTTCCCTTTTTCTCCTTGACATAAAACAACCTACAAGGGGAGGGTAAAACCTCATGAGCCACAAAGCTCAGTAAGGGTGCATATGCAAAGTAAATACAAGCACAACAAATCTATGTAATGGCAAATGCATGCAAGCATAGTTAGGTTATTCCATCCTCACAACCCAACATGGTTTGAGGCATCAACCTACCACTTCTTTCCCACCCCCATGGCCATAGGTTTCATGTACAAGTAAAGCATGCAAAGAGATACATAAAAATTTATGCAACCTCCTTACAATGCAATGCAAGGCCTCCACCACATGGGGCCATCCCTTACCTCATTCTTGAACCTTCCATTCTTCATTTCAAGAGAGCTTCCATCTTCATTTTCTCCCATCTAAGATGGCATTCAAACAAGGATTCACTCACTTTGCATACAAGAACACTAATTAAAGAGAAGAAGAAAATATAACTTACCTTGATTCTCTTCTCCTTCTTCTTCACTTTTCCCTCCATGGAAGACTTCTTTCTCTCTCTTTCTTTCCTTCCTTCTTCATTTCTTTCTCCAAATGGCCAAAGGAAGAGAAGACTTCCTTACTTGCCATTTTATACTAGTTTTCCATATTTCAAGAATGCATCCTAGCCATTCACTAAAGGCACAATCCATGTGCTTAAGGAAAAACTAAATCTCAACCATCCATTTTAAATAAACAAGCCTTCTCTCTTGAAGAAAACACAAGAAAGCACAATCCATGTGCTCCTTTCTTGATTAATCTCATCCATTGGATTAATTTGTCTTTTCAAAACTTAAACACAACCATTGGATCACTTGGAAATTTCTTTTTATTTCCAATTAATTTAATGGGGCTAATTTTCAACCATCACACTTGAGAGACATAATTAATTTCTTTCCCATTTAATTTAATGGGACTAATTTCACCCCATCACATTTGAAAGACATAAATACTTTCTTATGTATTTAAATAAATCCCATAATTTCCAAAGCATTAATGCATGACTAATTTAATTTCTTTTTCAATTTTCTTTTAATCCAACCCATCATGCCTCTCTTTAAATGCTTGAAAGACTAATTTCAATTCTTTTGCATTTAATTAAATCACCCCATTTATACTTGAACCACAAAATGCCAAGTGTCACAACAAGACACTAACCTTGGCTTCCAAGTTTTAATCTCATCCATCCATGTGGCATTACCACATTTATTCACCAATTTAGAGAAAACATAATTATTTTCTGAAATAATAGAACATCCACCATTTTTTCAATATTCCATAATTAAATTCCTTTATGGAATTAAATTCCAAAATTTCCAAAATACCCTTTGTGAATTTATTAATCTCATATATCTCCACATAAATACTAAATTGGGATTTTATTCACTTACACACCTAATTCCACATAGAAATTATTTTTAATTTATCAAAATACCCTTTATTGGACTTCTATATCCAAATTACCAAAATACCCTTCTCATGGGCACTCTCAATCTCAAGGATCCATTACCTTCTCAAGGGTATTTTTGGAAGTTTTCTTACTTTCTTTCCTATTCTCTTAACACCGGTTACACCGGGTGTTACAGCACCTGCAAGGGAGACGGGGACTTGTTCCCCGGGTTTATCTTCGACGATCAAGTCAAAACTTAGGACTAAAAATCTCAGAATTATTCCTTATGCTCAAGAAATCAAAAGATGATCGAAAAAAGTCCCTTACCTCTCCTTGTTTTCCTTCTTTTATCCTTGCGCTGAGATAAAGATTCTAGATAAAGATCTTCGGGATCTCTATTCTGCTCTTCTTGGAATCTTGTTACTAAGGATTCCATAATGGCTGAGAGTAAAGCAAGATCGCTACGGAGCAAGCAGCGTAGTTCAAAAATTTTGAACCTTACCCCGATCCTAGCGATTAGATCAACGTCGTAATCAAATCAATCACAAATAAATAAATAAATCTAACCTTTAGATTATCGAGTCGTTTGCGGATTCGAGCCGTCCAAGCGTTCAGCCTCTAACTAGTGATATGCGACACGCGTCCATTGGCAAAGAGAATGGAATAGGAGTGCTAGCTCCTTCTCCTTTTCGCAGCTTGTGTATGGACGAAAAGAACGCCCACATTTCAAATTGATGCCAAAAAGAAACGAGGAAGAGTAAACGGCAATACGTTTTTCAACTCTTGAAAAACGACACCAAAAGTCACTACAATTTTGGGCAACCCATAAAGGGATATTTATAGAGAAATATCCCAGGGTTTCTAAAACCCTAATGGATTGGGCTAACCCATTAATTCTAATTTAATTAGAATCTTAAGTGGGCTTATTCTAGTCCAATCTAGAAATATAATTAAATGGCCCAAATCCTCTTATAGGTTTAAATAAAATATTTTAGTCCAAATCTAATTCAAACCCAAATATAATATTTAATATTTAGCTCAAATGTAATTTGGTCCAAATATAATATTTAATATTTCACCCAAATCCAATTTAGTCCAAATATAATATTTATTTTAATATTTGGCCCAAATCTAATTTAGTCCAAATATTAACTTAAGTCCAAATATATTTTATTTCCTATTTGCCACTCCAATAAATAGAAAATTATTAAATTAGAAATTCCTTCCTAATTTAATCAATTGCCATTTTAGGAAACTCTTTCCATTATGACGACTCCTCGTCATATCGACGTCATTACGCCTATTTGTTCTTTTTTCGTGAGAATCTACGACGGCACAACTTCTTGTCGAAGTGTTCCACTTAACCATACATCCACTCTCCTAGTTTAAGCCAGGGACCATGCCTATTGCGTATGACTCATTAGGCTTCCGAATATGTTGGCAATGTGTCGGTACAAACACATAAGACAAGATTGGCCTCTAGCAAGGCATCATGCCTATCCAATTATTCAGAAGGATTCATAATCCGCAAATAACCTTTCACGAGCATGGTTACCGTGTAATACAATCCTCTCGTCAATGTATCCTATGTGATCTCAAGTTGGTGATGTGTTGCTTGATTATGATCACATAAGTTTTTCTTCGGTCATCTGGATATCTTCACTTAATAGAAAGTAAATTAATAACTCCTTATTGATCTCTTTCACCATGGCCGTGGATTTAAAGTGAATATCCACCGAAAGCGTCTTAGATACATCATCCTCTATCAAGGGATAAACGAGTCCCATCTTGGCTATGCACCCATCTCCATAAGCCTCACGATATACCCAACGATCGCCCACATGCAGCCTTTGTCTAGGCCCATCGAAACGATGTCAAAGCATACCGGTCTTCTTATGAGATGACTGTGACAACCTCAGGTCCAAGGATTAGTTACACCCATCTTGTATGAGCATTCTATCAACATATAACCAAAATGGATTCTCATAGCGAGTCATGTCCAATGACACATTCTCCAACATTAGTCACCTATGTACTTGTCTAGGAATCCCCATGCCTATGGGTGTGAGACCCCCATTGCTATCACATAGCAAAAACATAGCACATACAAGTCTTACCACAATTGTCAATGTCCATTCTTGACATTGCTACGACTTGGGACATTTAATGATGTCTAGAAACTGTGATGCATCATCTCACATCTTTATAGATTAATCACAGTATACATCATATGGACTTCTATCTAGTTTCATTCAATTATTACAATAATAACAAGAAACTAATAGAATGACTTCTTGTGAATTTGACCAACTCCTTATTCAAATAATAACGTGATTACAATTGTCAGTGTACAACATGCCCAATCTGATTGGGTTTAGAGCACCTACACTAACAGTCATCGCCTTCGAAGGGATTAGGATAGCCCCTATCCCCAGGATCTTCGATGGATGGATGATCCCCGAGAACTCAAAGATTCTCTTACTTATCATCAAGCTAACTGTCATGGAGATATATATCTGCCACGTGTCCTCCTTGGACTTAAGTAAGATATCGTAGGCGAGGTGCCTCTTTAGCGGGCACGCGGCGCTGCTGTCAACGATTACATGTTCAGGGCATTGAAGTAATTATGAATCCGAGGGCATTTCCCTTATCACTTTCCCCCCTACTCCTTGAGCGCTTCAGCCCGAAGGGCTCTAGGAGTATCAAAGCCTCCTAAGCTCAAATCCTCATCACCCCAAGGGTTAATGTTTTTCGGGCCCGAAGGGTTAAGGTGTGTTTTTCTTTTTTCGCCCGTCTGGAGGGTACTGGTATCGATTTTGCTTTGATGGTAGTACCTCTTCTCAATGCGCTGTCCAAACCTTTTCGTCTTTCGAGCCACGCCAATCTTGGGTAGTTAATGCTCATTATTACTCACCTTTTGGCTTTCTATCTCTGTGGTTTAAATAGGAGTTTCCCATTCTTTTACTCGTTCTTCTTCTTGACTCTCCTCAGTTTTATCTGGCTATTGCACTATCAAGCATTTCCCCTTTTTCCATATCCCTTCTTCCCTTTCTCTGTGATGGCGATTACTGGGTCAGGGAAACTCAACTCCACTGGCGCGGAGCTTGCTGAGTGGGAGAAACACCCGGCCGCCTATATTCCCTACCAATGGATGAGCGAGCCGGAGTGTCAGCAATTCAAAGAGAGATGCAACATCCCCGAAGAGTAGGAGGTGGAGTTCAACAGCCATCTGCGGGCATGCCATCCCATCATCGGCCGCCTCTGCGTCTACAAGTGCACCTTCGACAAGGGCTTTCACCTCCCTCCTCGGGGGAGGGTGATGTCCGTGCTTTAACATCTTACTATTGCTCCGGCCCAGCTATCTCCCTTCGGATGGCGGTATTTGATGGGCTTCATCATCATTTTCCATTCTGGCAAAATAGAGCCATTAAGAGATCTTTTCGACTATTTTTTCACTACCAACCACGACCCGGGGGGTTGGATCTCCATCTCCCCCCGAATCATAAAGGATGGTCATCTCCTTGCTTCCAAAGAGCACCCCAAATTCGAGATTATAGCCTCGACACTCATGCTATCCGGAGGGTCGAAAGACTCCGACGACTGGAAGGAGCACTTTGTCTTCGTCCGTCCTCGACCGTCCAGCTCCTCTCAAGAAATCTGGTCCGTGTGTAATGGGTGGACCTTAGACACCAAGCACAAACGCCCGAGCGTCGAAGACATCAAAGAACACGCCAGCCGGCTTATGAAGGTCAGCCGAAATTGGGAAGAAGGATGGCTTTCCAACTCGACCTTTATCGAGGCGGGCTTAGACGGTGAAAACTGTGAGCTCTTGCCCTTCATTTTCTTCTTTATTTCCCCTCTCTTTTTTATCGGGTGTTGATCCTCATCGCCATTTCTTTCGCAGTCAAAAATCTTTGGGAGATAACTTATTCTCCTATCACCGTGGAGATGATCTTGGACTTCCTTGAGAGTAGGGGTCCCTTGGCTCCCCCTAAAAGTAAGAAAACCTCTGAGAGGGCTACGCCGCCCGAGTGAGCCCCAAAAAGCACAAAAAATAAAAAATCCTCGGCACCATCCCGATCACGAAGGACGACGAAGGGAGATCCCCAGATATTTCGAGAGGCTTCCAAGAGCAACACCGAGAGGGGCTCAAAGGGCCCTTCTGCAGAACCCCTCGTCTCTAAAACCAAGGACTCCCCCCTAGTGCAACAAAAAACCACACCTGTGCCTACCTCCTCACCGGTCCCCTCCGAAGACGGTACGGAGACCATCGCCCAAGCACTTGAGGCGATTCGCAGGGAAGTACAGAGAGACCGACCTTCTGCAGGTATGGAGCCCACTATAACGCCTCCCAGCATTCCTATTAGTTATGTCTTTAAGTGAATATTAACACCACTAGCACCAGAAAGTCGCTCAGAATTAATAGGGGAGCCTTCGTTGGAAGGGGTTTCCATGTTGTCAACGAAGGAGATAATAGCACGTCAGACGAAGCACCGAAGGGTGGAAGCTGCTCCCCCTGCCGCTACTATCCTCGAACCTTCGGTCCCTGAAGCCAACGATGCGCTGAGATTCTAAGGGTATGACCACATTTCCTTTTCCTTTTGAATTCTTTTATGTCAATAGGTCTTAATCCTTACCTTGTTTCTACTTCTTAGAACCTTACGGGTTTCCAAGATTCAATCTCCTGGCGAGAGTCCAAACTTCGTGCCCAGATTACCTCCTTAGAGTCCGAGGTCGAGAGGCTCCAAGGAGTCCCTTTCTTCCCAGCTGTCAGGTCTCGAACACCGTGTTCACATTCTGATCAAATCTGTTGAGCTGGCGTAAGAAGATGCAAGACTCGCCAATGAAGCCGAAGCTCAAGCACGCGAGAATCTGAAGTTAGTCTAGAGAAATATGCTCGAGGCTAACCGGGCTAACTCCAACCTCGGGGAGGAACTGGATGTCGCGAAGGGAGCCAAGAAGGGGCAGGTCGAGGCGTTGGAGTCCTATTCTCGGTGTAAGGAAAACCTTCGCACCGCTCATGCCCAACTCCAATCCGCACTCAAGGATGCCCGAGTAGCTTTCCAGAATGGTCGCGAGGATCTCCGAAGCTCTGAAGCTTATGCCGCGGAGCTGAAAAAAGTCCTTCGGGGTGGGTTCGAGCATATGAAGAAGCTTACGAAGGAGTGTTTCCCGAACCTGGATGTGGACTCCATCCCCTTTGATGTTACTGTCACTTTATCCTCCTTAGAGTAGATACCTTTGTATTCACACTTGTTGCCATAATAAAATTTTAGCTTTTTCTTCTAATTTTCATTTATTTTCTTTAGCTGTTGCCTTGCTTTTGTTGTCTTCCTTTGCTTTTCATCTAGAAAAAGAAAACCCTTAGGGATCAGGCGTGATCCTTTGTTTTTATTTAATTCGTTTATTCTGTTTGTCGCAGAACTTGAATTTGCAATTTGCTCCGAGGGTCCTTGTAATTTGCTTCGAGGGTCCGGGCCCCTCAAGGATCATGTCTGATCCCTTTGTCTTTGTCGAGGGTTCAAGCCCCCCGGGGATCACATCTGATCCCTTCATTTTTGTCGAGGGTTCGGGCCCCCCGAGGATCACATCTGATCCCTTTATTTTTGTCGAGGGTTCGGGCCCCCCGAGGATCACATTTGATCCCTTTATTTTTGTCGAGGGTTCGGGCCCCCCGAGGATCGCATGTGATCCCTTTATTTTTGTCGAGGTTCGGTCCCCCCGAGGATCACATCTGATCCTGTCATTTTCGGTCTAGGGCTTGAGGCCCTCCCAAAGTTAGGCTTACTTTAATCAGGGGTGCACTCTTGAGTCCTTTGAGGTGAAGAGTTTTTACTAATAGGAGAAAGAATAAGTTTATTCCAGAATAACATATGAAAATAATAAAGAAAACATTATTGATAGAACTTTCTTAAATTCTGCACCTTCCACGCGTTTTTCACGGGTGTACCCTCGAGGGTCTAGAGTTTGTAAGCCCCCGGGCTGAGAACTTCTGTAACGACCCATTAGAGGGTCCAGTATTTATTCAAAAATGATTTAATTAATTGTTGAAGTATTTGATTAAGCGATTTTGCCAATTAATTATTTAATGTGGCAATTTAGAGATTTTGAAGGAAAAATAATAGCATTTATTTCTTTTTAATGTTTGAGTTAAAGGAATTTGCCAAGGTGGCAATTTAGATTTTTAATTGAGATAATAGTATTTAAATAGCATTTAAATGGCATTTATTTTGTGGATTAAATGCAAGGGCATGAAGGTAATTTTGGAGTTTTATTATTATTTGAGAGTTTTAATAATAATGTTTGTATTATTATTAATTAAGTGGGACTATGTATTTAAAGAAGAATGAGAATCCATGTATGAGATGGAATTGGATTAAGAGTCTCCTAGTCCCAATAGGAGAAGGTTTTGAGAGTCTCCAAGTTCAATTGGGAGAGGGATTCCAAGTTATAAAAGGAAAGGGATCTAGGACTTTATGTCTATATATAGAGCCCATAGCTTAGCTTTTCTTCACATTATGTGAAGAACAGAAAGGCTAAGAGATAGCAGAGGCTTGCTAGAGTCTTCAGGATCGCTCCAGGGTTCAATCAGAGAGTTCTATCAGGCAAGTATTCTTCCTGTAATCCCTTCCATTACAGGTTCATATCAGTTTTTCAGATTATTCCAGTTCTTCATTGAGTTCTTAGATTTTATATCAGTAAGTAGAGACGTATATATATATATATATATATGCGTATAACAGTGAAGTTATGAGCAAGTTTCATTAATCCTTATCCATTTTGGATTGCAAGTTCCATTAATCCTTATCCATTTTGGATTGCAAGTTCCAGTAATCCTTATCCATTTTGGATTGCAAGTTCCAGTAATCCTAATCCATTTTGGATTGCAAGTTCTATTAATCCTCATCTATTTTGGATTGCAAGTTCCAGTAATCCTTATCTATTTTGGATTGCAAGTTCTAGTAATCCTAATCCATTTTGGATTGCAAGTTCTATTAATCCTCATCCATTTTGGATTGCAAGTTCCAGTAATCCTTATCCATTTTGGATTGCAAGTTCCAATAATCCTTATCCATTTTGGATTGCAAGTTCTATAAATCCTTATCCTTTTTGGATTGCAAGTTCTATTAATCCTCATCCATTTTGGATTGTAAGTTCCAGTAATCCTTATCCATTTTGGATTGCAAGTTCTATTAATCCTCATCTATTTTGAATTGCAAGTTCCAGTAATCCTTATCCATTTTGGATTGCAAGTTCTATTAATCCTTATCCATTTTGGATTGTAAGTTCTATTACTCTAAGTTCTAATAACCGGATACCTTGTATCGTATCCGGATGTATCTAAAGTTCTTCAAGTATGATATCCGAATGGTTTGTTTATACATCCGGAAAGGTCAAGATAATATCCAGATGTCTCGCCTGATATCCGGATGCCTCCCTCAAAAGTTGAATTTTTCATTCGAATAGTCCCCAGTTATATCTGAATGCATCAGTGAGATATCCGAATGACCAGAATCATATCCGAATGTCCTAGTTCATATCCGAATACATCCCAACATATTCGAATAGCTTCTGCTTTGAATGTCAGTGTATCCGGATGAGCCTTCTTCATATCCGGATGTCTTTCATCATATCCGGATATCCTTCCTGATATCCGGATGACTTTTCCAGAAATCCAATTTAGCTTTCAGTGAGTCCTAATTCAAGTTTAATTCAATTAATGTATTCAATACCTTCGAACATTAAATTCATAAGCCAGAACATGACAAGTTAATCATACCCATACCTTAAATCATAGTTCATTGAATCTTTTTATTCTAATATATAGATGAAGATCATATCATGTTCAGCATTATCATAACATGATCAGCATTATTTTGTGAGATTATGTGCATACATTTTGGTATGAGCATCGAGTATGACTTTATATGGAGCACTACATATCGTGTGCTAGCATTTATGTGAGCATTGCATTGCATTATGCGCGCCAGGCTGCTTTTCCGCGGGGATCCCATCAGTTTCAGTTTTAGCTCAGTTTATGAGTTGCTCGCCTGGTGGCAACCAGGGGGCTAGGGGCTTTGCCCACAGTATGTGCTTACAGTTTTTTATGTATGCAGGTTTCAGATCAGACAGGTATGTATTATCAGATTATGTGGGCCTATGAGCCAAAGTTGCATACCTGCATTTAGTTTACAGTTTATGTGCATTACATTTTTATGAATGCAATCAGACAGTGATTATCCAGTACAAGTTCAGTCAATTATTTATCAGTATCGATATTCTTTGATTCAGCTTCAGTATTCTTTCCAGCTTATTACTTGCTGAGCTTTTGTAGCTCACCTTGTACTCTTCCCCCCCTCCAGGTTCTAGCAGGGGAGTACCAGATGTGGGGCCTAGCAGCAGTGGTTTATAGTGTGTGTACGTGGAGCCGCTCAAGATAAAAGATGTCTGGGAGTCTGTTGAGTTCTATAGAGTTTTCTTAGATTAGATCTTATTTTATATTTCAGTTGAGGGATTGTCCCTCAGTAAGAGTTTATGCATTTCAGTTTGTATTGACTAAGAGTTTTTATTCCAATTGATTGAGATGTTCAGTCATGGTATCAGATTTCAGTTTATTAGTTAGTTTATCTTATTTTTTTCCCGTAGCACCTCTTCTCGGGGAGTTCTAGGAGAGGGGGTGTTACAACTTCCGCTACTTTGAATGGACCTTCCCAATTCGGTGTCAACTTATTTGCTTCGCGTGCCCCCCGAACATCTGCTCGTCGCAATACCCAATCTCCAGGAAGAAAATTCCATGCCCTTACTCTTCGATTGTAGTATCTCTCTATACGTTGATTGTAAGCAGCTTATCGAATCTTTATTTGATCGCGAAGTTCATCAAGGAGGTCTAAGTTGTCCCTCAGATTTTGTTCGTTGGATTCGGGGCTAAAAAGCTCCACTCTTAGCGTAGGTATTCCTATTTCAATTGGGATTAATGCTTCTGAACCGTAACATAAGCCAAAAGGGGTTTCTCCTATGGATACCTTCACTATGGTTCAGTAAGACCACAGGATGCTCGGTAGTTCTTCCACCCAACTACCGTCCGCCTTATCCACTCACGCTTTTAGACCACGTAACAAAGTTTTGTTGGCGAGCTCAATTTGTCCGTTGCCCTGTGGATGGGCTACTGAAGTGAACTGCTGCCTAATTCCTAATTTCTGGCACCATTCTTAGATAGATCGATCAGTAAACTGAGTGCCATTATCGGATAAAAGTACCCGAGGAATTCCAAAATGACAGACCACATTCTTCCATAGAAATTGCTTCACACGTCGGGCTGTAATTGAAGCCACTGCCTCAGCTTCGACCTACTTTGTGAAATAATCAATGGCAGCCATGATATACTTAACCTGCCCTGCTGCTGGGGGAAAAGGCCCCAAGATGTCGATACCCCATTGAGCAAAAGGACAAGGTTGTAGCCAAATGAGCTAGTGTGACCGCCGGTACATGAACCAAGTTGGAGGTCCGCTGGCATCTGTCATAGGTCCTGACTAGTTGTTCTGAATCCTTTACCATCGTTGGCCAATAATACCCCTACCGAAGAGCTACCGGCGTGCTGGAGGTTGAAGATGACCAACGTGTGTAACACACGCGCTAGCCAGGCCCCACGAGTGGGGTCACGTGGAGCAACTTGTGGGGGCGCATTCGGCCTCCAAAAATTCTAAAAAAATTCCAAAATTCCTATAAAATCGAGATTTAGAAGGTGGTGCAAAAAGTTTTAGTTTTAACCTTACAGGTTTCTCGATTTCTGCAACGACTAGTCTCGTTTTGCATACAAATGAACCTTCGGGGTAAGTTCTGGAATTTTCTCTTAAAGTTCTTAGAATATTATGAATTGTTGTGGAAAAAGATTTGAGAAAATAGTTAAGAAGGTATTTATTTGGAATTTTAGAGAGGAAAATAGGAGAGAAATGGAGGAGACTATGAAGAAATTGAGGTATTGATAATTTATGTAATTAAATATGATTTATAGGATTGTTGTGCTCGAGGTTAAATGATTTGTGTAACTTTTGAGGTTTGGCATGAAAATTGAGGCCAAGTACGCAAATTGAGGTGATGCACGTTTTTCAAGGTGTTCTGAACTTAGTGTAAAAGGTAAGTGGTTCAACTCAAAACTAGTTTTATGCAAATGATTATATCATATTGAGTTATGCATCATATGGAGTGCATATACATGTATTGATGATGAATTATTGTAACACCCCATCTCCTAGAGCTGCTAGAGAAGAGGTGCTACTGGAACAATATTGTACTATAAAATAAACCTGGCTCATACTATATGAACTGAAACTCTGATACCATAAGAATATCTCAAATGTGGAAAATAAATCTCTGGTATATTATTACTGAAAATAAAACTTTGAGAAATAAATCTCTAATGAGAGGAAAAACCCTCACTAAAATAGAAAATAAATCTAACTATTATCTGACTCTCCCAGACATCTTTGGTCTTGAGTAGCTCCACGTACACACACACACTATAATCCACTGCTGCTAGGCCCCACCTCTGGTACTCCCCCGGTAATACCTGGAATGGTGAAGAGTACAAGGTGAGCTACAAAGCTCAGCAAGTATAAAGCTGGAAAGAAATACTGAAGCTGAATCGAAGAATATCGATACTGAAATAACATAAATACTTGCTGAACTGATACTGGAATTAAATACTTGATTTAATTGATACTGATAAATAAATATGATATAACTGGTTGCATTCATAAACATGTAATGCACATAAACTAAAATAAAATGCAGGTATGCAACTTTGGCCCAAGGCCCACATAAACTGATAACACATACCTGACTAATCTGAACCTGCAAATAGAAAAAAAAAAAAAAAAAAACTATAAGCATATACTGTGGGTAAAATATACCCCTAACTCCTTGGTCGACCACAGGCGAGCAAACTGGTGGGATCCCCACGGACAAAGCTGCCTGGCGCGCAACATGCAATGCTATGCACATCAAGATGCCGGCACACAATATGTAGTGCTCCATATAAACTCATGTTGAATGTTCATACAAGGATGTATGCACATAACTCACAAATAAATGCTGATCATGACATTTTAAATACTAGTCATGAAATAACTGTTGCCAAACTGATACTTGATGTATTTTAAATATACATGATTTTATAAATTATGTTGAAACATAATTTATTTTAATTTATACTAATATTATTTTCAATAAAGGGAAGAGATACACTATTTTTATTGAAAGTAAAAGAATTTTAACTTGCTGGAATTTAATTTTGAAGTTCTGCTGAGGGGTATCCGAAAATACGGAATTCTGGACAGATTTGATACTCTTTCGTATCTTGACCATAACTCTCTCGTCTAAACTCTGATTGAGCTGATTCAAATTTCTATGGAAATCCAAGAGGAACACCTACAACTTTTATGTTTTGCATTTTCCAAGATTCAGGCTACATAAAGGTCGAAATTGGCCCACAAGAGAACAAAAACGTTCTAAAAAAAGTGAAATAAACTCGAAATCGTGAAAGGAATCGCCAAAAATCGAAACTGATACTAATAGAGTATCTGGATGCTGGAATTTATTTATTTTTTTTTATTCTAAACATCACCATTCGAAGAAATCTTGGGAAAAACAAGTCCCAGTGAAGCAAGAATCATTATTATAGCAAATAAACATATCAAAACTCGAAGAATCGATGATTCAACTCAATTGAAAAATCTGGTTTTCAGCCACTGTATGCATATATATATATAAATATACATTCTGTTTTCTTTGCTTTCTCATTAAAAGGAATCGAAACAATAGTTTGCTATTAATCCAAGATCACATAAGAACTGATTTACAATACAAAAACGTGATCAAAACTGGAACTTAAATCTGAAATTTCCTGGAATGCTATGAAGCATGAACTGTGCGTATATATGTATATATATATATATGTATCTATACTGAATGAAGAAATCTTGAGAATGGAATGGAAGAACTTGCCTCTAGATGCTCTGATTTAATTGATAAAAATTGGAGAAAATAACTTCTTGATTGCTGCTAGATCTCCTAAGCGCTGCTCACGGCCAAGATTTGAAGAAGAATTTCTTTTTGGCCAATTACATGCTATGCATATATATATATATATATATATACTAATAACAATAAAACCTAATGGGCTAAAATAGGTTTAATTAATCCTAGGCCCACTAGACTTTATTTAAAACCTTCTCCTAACCTATTTAGGAGATTATTATTTAAATTATCTTATATTTGGATTTAATTAAATCCCATATATATATATCACTTAATTAAATAATTAAGCAATAATATAAAATAACTAATGCTAAAAAGCCAAACAAGCCCTTACTCTTAATTCTCTTTAAAAATAAAGGAATTAATTCTATTTATCACTATTTTTCAATTAAAAATCTCTATTGCCAAATTAAATTAATTAATTGGCAAATATGTATTAAACTAAAAATTAACTAATTGCATTAATTAATCACTGAAATAAATTGCTAATCTAGGACGGGTTGTTACAATTATGCATATGTTTACGATGAAATTATTGATCATGCAACGCATAAGGGTTTGGGATTAGGGACTGGCGCCGCTACTTTGCTAATGGTGCACTCATACACCTCGGCCTGGTAAGTAGTCTGTTAAAATGGAGAGTAGCAGTTAAGTGCGGTCGACTCAAATGAAAGGAATGATATTATGTTGCATTTTGCATTTATGCCCGAAATATGTTTATGGTTCCCTTACTTAGATAACTCATCATCTAATTTGGACTTTATCCCTAGAATATTCAAACGTTCTAGATGGAATTGTAGCAGAAATGAGGATGAATGAGGCATGATATGACACTTAGCAAAGTGTAAGATGTAATGATTGAATGTTATGTAACCCATGTGTTTAAGTTCTGCTACAACGAATTCTGAATGTTTTGAGGAATGATTATGTATAACCTTATTTATGGTTAATGGTAAAGTTAGGGTTCGAGGCACGTGATGACTTGATCGATTAATTCTACATGTAGATTTGATGTTCTACTTATTCATGAAGATTTGGTTATGTTTGTTAGGTTTCAAGTCATGTTGAAAAACTTATGTTCTGTTAATGAACAATCTTGTATTATGGAACATGTCCGAAGCGATCATTATTATTAATATGGTTCGATGTATGCTTAGGTTCAATTCATGCTTTCACTATTGGTGAATACCTAGCCTAGTATTTATGATGTATGATGGTTCTCATGCTAGGTAGGTAAATGGGAAATTTTGGGAATTAATATGATGTTGAGATTGTTATTAAGAAAAAAAAAAATTATATCCCAAATTTCTTAAGTTATAACATTCCCGAGAAAGTGGGGTGCTACAGTTTGTATTAGAGCGAAATGGCCGGTTTTAGATGCGATTGGGTCGATCTAGGGGAGGTAAAAGCCTCAGAGGGATTGGTTTGAGTAGCCTAGAGTGTTTGGAAGAGGATAAGAGGCTTTTGTTCCCTATGTCCAGAGGATCATTTTTTAAAAATTTGAGCAATTTTCATTGAGAGATGAGGGAGATATGAAGCTTCGTCGGAAAAATGGGCATTGCTGGAAAATCAGGTTGAGTAGTCAAAAAATGGCTCCAATCAACTGATTTGAAGCTATAATCCTGTAGAGGATGAAGAGACGAAGGTGTAAGATCAAACGGCAGGCAAAACGGAGCTCGAACGAGGGAGAAATGGCCAAAAAACCAAGCCGTTAGTGAACTGCCAGCGTGTAACACCCCAAATTTCTTGAGTGTGTTATAACTTAGGATTTCGGGAATATAAAAATTTTTCATATAACAAGTGGGTCTTCTTCCCCTTAGCCGAGTGGGTCTTCTTCCCCTTGGCTTCGATGCCTTCTTTTGTCCTTTTTCTTGGTTCGATCTTGAGTGGTTCCCATGCCTCAAATTCATGCCCGATTTACACCATGATGAATCTCATATCTCTCAAAATGTAAAACATGAAAGTTGTAGATAATTCTTTTAGATTTCCATAGGATTTTGAATCACCTCTATCAGAGCTCAGACGAGAGAGTTACGCCTTAAAAACCAAAGCAATGTCACACCCACTCGACCATGACCGAGTGGGTCATGAAAAGAGAGGGCGCATTGGTCCCCCACCCACTCAGTCATGACCAAGTGGGTCTTCATTCACTTGGATTTGAGGGTCTCTTTTGCCTTTTGTCTTGGTTCGGATCCATCTTCGCTCCAATACTTGACTTTGAGCCTTAATAGTGCAGGTGCATCAACTGAGAGCCAAATTTCAGCCTTGATGCGGCCAGGATCTCTCAAAACTTAAAACACAAAAGTTGTAGATAATTCTCCTGGATTTCTATAGGAATTTAAATCACCTCAATCAAAGCTCGGAAGAGAGAGTTATGCCTAAAAAACAAAAACAGTATTACACCCACTCGGTCATGACCAAGTGGGTCTTCCTTGCTTGGTCTCAGCTCAACCTCATGCTCCTTCGGCTTGTTTCCTTGATCTCCTGCAACCCGTAGGCCCTTTGGGCTTCATGTCCATGTCTCGTGACTCTTTTAGGTCCCGTGACGCTCCAAGTTTGCAGGGCATATCAATTGCTCCCTACTCTTTCGGTCGGGGTTTTCAGGTGGAAAAGTATCTTGTCTTGTAAACTTTTGAACATTACATCTCTTTTAGCCGCTTCATCTTTTACTCATCCTCTCGGGTTTGTTCGCACACCGTGCCTTTAAATTTCTGGGCTCTAGTGATTTTCAATTCCTTTGCAGAAGTATGAGGTACATATACTAGTAAGTTCACTTTCCATAGATGTCAAATTATGCACCAAACAATGAGTTTGATTCTACTCCCAGTTATTGCGTTTTGTGCAGGATAATAGATTTGTACTTGCTTTTCCCTTGTTGTTGGGCTATGAGCAGGACAATGGGCTTGAGTTTATTTTTCCCTCATTGCCAGGCTGTGAGCAGGGCAACGAGTTTGAATTTATTTTTTCCTCGTTGCCAGGCTGTATACAGGGCAATGAGCTTGAGTTTATTTTTCCCTCGTTGCCAAGCTGTGAGCAGGGCAACGGGTTTGAATTTATTTTTTCCTCGTTGCTGGGCTGTATGCAGGGTAACGGGCTTGAGTTTATTTTTTCGTCATTGATGGGCTTGAATCTATTTTCCCCCCCTATTGTTGGGCCATAAGCAGGACAACGGGGTTGCATTGGGTTTTTCCCTCATTACTGGGCTATAAGAAGGGCAACGAGCTTGAATTTAATTTTCCATCATTTTTAGGTTATAAGCTGGGCAACGGGCTTGAATATAGTTTCACCTCGTTGCCGGGCCATGAGAGGGGCAACGGGTTTGAATGTATTTTTACCTCATTGCTAGGCCGTGGGCTGGGTAATGGGCTTGACTGTATTTTTCCCTCATTGTCGGGCCATGAGTAGGGTAACGAGCTTGAGTGTAGTTTCACCTCATTATCGGGCCATGAGAGGGGCAACGGGTTTGAATATATTTTTACCTCATTGCCGGGCCATGAGCGGGGCAATGGGCTTGATTGTATTTTTCTCTCGTTGCCGAGCCATGAGCGAGGTAACAGGTTTGAGTGTAGTTTCACCTCGTTACCGGACCATGAGCGGGGCAACGGGCTTGAGTTTGTTTTTATTTCCTAAAAGAAAAACATAGCAAACAAACTTTCATAAAGCAACGTGTAATGAAAACATTGACATTTTTTTTTGAATGGTTAGTAAATAAGCGAGTACATCCATTATTTAATTTCAGGGTCTTATTGTTGTCTCTAATCATGAAATATACAGGTCATACACAATTTCAAATCGTATAATTTCTTGATCTGTAACATAGTCTCTCTTGAATGTGTTTAAATATTACTCCCAATTTTCTCGTTGAGGGCATTAATGGTAGATGGCCGCCTTTTTCTAAGGGCATGTCCTTTCGTGGTTTGTCTTAGCAATGGATAAAATCTCTTCGCTCTTTTTCCCTTTTATGGATGACACATAGCAAGTGCGGATCTTCTTTTAATCCCCTCGAACCTGTCCCACCCTTGCGAGTGTGGGGAACTTCATCAATAAATAGCAGGATGACACCACAACCCTCGTATCATTGAGTAGTGGGCGACCCAAAATCATGTTGTATGCTATTGAAGGGGCTTTGACCACCATAGAGTTCACTTGTTGAGTCACGCTTTGGGTGTCTATACCCAATGTGATTGGTAACTAAATCGACCTTGCCACTAGGACAACCTCCCCGGTGAAGCTGTAAAGAGGGGAGGACACTTTCCTTAATCGATCATAAGATATATGCATTTGTTCAAAGCAATTCCAGTAAATCAAATTAACAGAACTACCACTATCCACAAAGATTCTACTGATGGAGTGTTTGGAAACAACTATAGAAATTACCATTGGATCATCATGCGGGAGTATTATATCACCTCTATCGGCAGGAGTGAATGTAATTGGCTCCTCATCTTCTCTAACCTCCATCACTAAATTAACCTAGTAGGCCTGACGGGCTTATGCCTTTCGTGAGGCTAAAGTGTCTCTAGCTAGGGTTTCACCTCCTAAATAACATGGATGGCTTGGTGGGTTGGTTCATTATCTAAAGGGGGGTCTTGCCTGAGATCTCTCCCCCTCTATTGTTGTCTTGGGTTTTTCTTTTCTTGCCCCTCATTCATATCTTCCCTTCGTCTGGGTTCCCTACCTTCTTCTTCTTCATTCCGTACATATCTTTGCAGATGCCCTTCTCTGACGAGTATTTCAATCTGATTTTTCGATTCTTGACACTAATCAGTGGAATGACCACGTGTCCTGTGATATCTACAATATTCTTCCCTATTTTTTCCTATGGGATGGTCAACCTTTTTCGAGAGTCTAATAAGACCTGACCCTTCGATGGCTACAAGTATGACCAACCGAGGTTGGAGTAGTTTGGTGTAATGGTGGAACTAAGGCCGAGGTATATTTGATCCCCTAACCTATCTGGAGTCTTCTTCAACATTGCGTTCCTTCCTTTTTTGCTCTCTATCCTCATTCCCACCTATAGCTCTCATAACTTCCGTATGGAGCACGTATTTATTTGCTCTAGCAAACAAATGTACTAGGGATGTTGGTGGGTCCAAAGATAATGATTCTTGTAGGGGAGTTAGCCATGTTCCGTGTAACATAGCAGACACTGCCATTGTAATTGGAAAACCATGAACTTCGAGGGTGGCATTCCAAAATCTATCCATATATTGACGTAGAGTTTCTTTGTTCCCCTGTCGAATACTAAGCAAGTATGTGGCATCCTTTTTTCTTCGATTATTAATCATAAATGCCTTAATAAATTTTGTTCTGAGCTGATCGAATGAAGAGATAGAGGCCTTAGGTAAACTATTGAACCATGTTCGGGCATGCACTGACAGAGTTAAGGAGAAGCCTAGGCACATTATGTCATCGTCCCATCCGTGTAATATCATCAACGACTCATAGTTTTGAATGTGATCATAGGGATCATCTTTGCTCGAATAGGGGGTGATTTGAGGTATTTTGAATTTTCTGAGCAACGATTTTTCTAATATATCTGTAGTAAAGAGGCATTTTGTAATATCCTAGTATTTTGACAATAATAATAATTAATTTTGTATTTAAAATATTTTTTGACATCAATTAGAAATTATAATTGAGAAAACTAATAGGCATAGAGTTAGTGGGCTAACTTGAAAAATGAAATGTTAAGTAAATGGGCTTAGAGTTAGTAAGCTAAGTTGAAAAAATAAATGTTAAGTAAATGAGCTTAGAATTAGTGGTCTAAATTGAAAAAAAAAAAAAGATTAAGTAAATGGGCTTAGAATTAGTGGGCTAAATTGAAAAAGAAAAAGGCTAAGTAAATGTGCTTATAGTTAGTGGGCTAAATTGAGAAAAGAAAAAGGCTAAGTAAATGGGCTTAGAATTAGTAGGCTAAGAAAGTGGGCTTAAATTTATGGACTAAATGAAAGAATAGTCTATTCAAAATAAGATTTAGTTGAAAATAATTAAAGATAGTGGGTGAAATAATGGAGAAATATGGAGATAAAGTAGAGTGTGGACAAATAATCAAAGATAATGGGTGAATTAATGGAGAAATGTGGGAGACAAAATATGGTGTGGACAAATAATCAAAGATAATGGGTGAATTAATGGAGAAATATGAGAGACAAAATATGGTGTGGACAAATAATAAAAAATAATTGATGAATTAATGGAGAAATGTGGGAAACAAAGTAGAGTGTGGCCAAACAATCAAAGATAATGGGTGAATTAATGGAGAAATGTGGAAGATAAAGTAGAGTATAGACAAATAATTAAAGATTATGAGTGAGATTTAGTGAAAAATAATTAAAAAATAATAAAATAATAAAAGATAGTAGATCACTACAATTATACTAAACTTAATTCAATCTCTATAAATAGAGAAAATTTGAAAGGTTGGAGGACTTGAATTAGAAAGAGAAAAGTTGTAAGAAAGAAGGATTTGAGAGTAAGAGAGAGATTTGAAAAAGAGAAAGAAAGAATATAGATAAAAATATCAAAAATTTCTAGAAAAATGCTATAGGTTGGGTTTAGAAGTTCGTGTGAAAATTTGTGACAAAAGGCGTTGGATACGCAAATCGAGACTTCATCGCAATATAGAAGAATACCGAATCACTCCGTGGGAAGGTAATTTATTTTCAAAAATTTCTTTAAAAATTTTAGAAATATTAGAATGATAGTTTAGAATTTTTAATAGTGAAATTGGAAGAGAAATGCATGATTAGTATTTATTATGGATTTTTGAGGCAATAGATGCTTGAAAATCAAAGAGAAAATGAGAAATAAATAAAGCATGGATTTTAAAAATTATGAGGAAATTTCTAGGGTTTAGGAATATTGTTTTAGGAATTATTGTGAAGAGAAATTGAGAAAATTTTATGAGAAAGTATTTATTTCATAATCTTGAGGAAATAATAGGAGGAAATTGGAGAAATTAGAAAAATTAGAGAAAAATTAGAAATCTGATTTTCTTAAGTAATTATGGTGCCAGGGTACGTCAAGGTTCATAATTGAGTACAATTGGAAGTCCGATGCAAATTTTGAGGCAAAATTATGTTAGGGGCAAAATTGTCTTTTTACAAGGTGAGTGGTACTTCCCAACTAGACTAAGTGTTATGATCTTATCATGTTGTCGTGTCTTGTTATGAGTATATCATGTAGATTGCATTTACATGTTTTGATTTATGAAATATGCATATGAGCATGATGAGATTCACGGTCATACGATGCATGGGTTTGGGATTAGGTACTGACACCGTTATTTTGCCAAGGGTGCACCCATACACCCCAGTCTGGCAGGGAGACTGGAAAAATGGCGGGT
This sequence comes from Diospyros lotus, assembly GCF_014633365.1. Taxonomy (NCBI): domain Eukaryota; kingdom Viridiplantae; phylum Streptophyta; class Magnoliopsida; order Ericales; family Ebenaceae; genus Diospyros; species Diospyros lotus. The sequence goes on along the minus strand of NC_068343.1, from coordinate 37,712,221 downwards.
AATCTTAAGGTGCAGTCGACCCAAATATGAGAGATATGATGTTATGTGCATTGCATACATACACGAACATTAAATATTTTGTTTCCCTTACTTAGATGATTCATCATCTAACGTGGGCTTTGCCCCTGGAATATTCAAACGTTCCAGATGGAGATTGTAGCAGAAACGAGGATGAATGAGGCATGAAATGGCACTTAGCAAAGTGCATGATGAGTTGTAAGATCAATTGAATGTATGTTATGTAGCTCATGTATTTAAGTTCTACTACTGTCGAATTCTGCATGTTTTGAAGAATGATGATGTAGAACCCTATTTAGGGTTAATGTTAGTTGAGAACTTATGTTATGTATTAAGTCATGTTGAGAAATTTATGTTCTCATGATGTAAGCACTGATTTATGATTAATGTTATGATGTTAGGTTGGATTCTAGCTTCTGCATTTGATATTTATGATGATTCTCCTTGGAGATAAATGAATGGAATTTTTGGGATATATTTAAGGAGTGATATGGTTTAATCTTAGTTTTAGTAGTATTAAAAAAAAAAAAAAAACTATCCTAGAATTATCCTGAATTATAACGCGCTCGAAAAATGGGGCGTCACACATTTTCTGCGATGATGTTCCTCTGCTACAGGGATTAGCTTTTTTCGCTTAAACACTTCTTCAACTACTCTTTTCATGTCACCCCATATGCTTGTCGCTATTTGGTTATTATGTCTTGTTGGCGTATTGGCCACAATTTCATGGTATCTTCATCATTGGGGGTTTCTAGCCCTGTTTTCCCTTCGTGGGTTCTCATTTCTTCGGGGCATGGTGTGGAGATTCTTTCTTGGTGGTGGTGATCTTGGCCTATCCTCCCGACGAGGAGTGGATCGGGAATGAGAATCGGGAGTGGTCTCTTGATAGGAATCAGCTCTCACCTCGAGCTGAGGCTCAGGCAGTGGCATAAACTTTTTTAAGGTGTCGGGCAACATCCCTCTAGGCATCATACCTTGGTGTATACCAACCATGTCTTGAAGTGCCTGCATGCCCTCAACATGTTGTTATCTCAATGCTTCATACTCTTCCCACGGTACCATACGCGGTGGCTATCGTGAAGTCCCAACTCGATCGGTGAGAGGTGGGTCCGAACCAGTGTTAAGTGGTGATGGGATTGGCTGGTTCCCCACTTGTCGGTTCGGGGAAACGGAGCGATCACCTTCTTGGGGCTGAGAATTATGAGGAGGCGGAGGTGTTCCCTGCGAGTGAGAATTTGGAATAATGGGAGGCACTCCCTATTGTTGAGACTTTTGTGGTGGTAAGCGTGTTTCTACGCCTTGAGAGAAAGTTTATCGGTGTCCATGAGTGTTTTTCATTCTTAAGTTGATTTCTTGTCTTACGTTTCCCACAGATGACGCCAATTGTTGTTGCCAAAATATAACAATCTATTTTTTTATTTTTTTTTTACGTGGGAGAATACAATTTTTGCGTGGTTGATCGCGATAGTCTCGCTCAGGCCTCGTGAGCGTTTTGAGAGTTTTTTCACCAACACACGTTTAGAGTCTTGTCACCAATGCACTGGGAGTCTTGTCACTGTGTGCTAAGAGTCTAATGAACGAGTGGATCTGATGAATAAGTGGGTCTGGTGATCAGGTGGGTTCGGTGATCAGGTGGGTCTGATGATCAGGTGGGTCTGGTGATCAGGTGCCCTAAGATAACTGAATGCCCCAAGATAACTGAGTGCCCATGATGAACGAGTGGCCCTTGATAACCGAGTGGCCTCTGATGACCAAGTGGCCTGCAAGATGAGAGCACTGTTAGGGTGCGGTAAGGGTTCCCGCGCAAACCTTCCGAGGCCTAAGTCAGTTCTCAAGAGAAAAAGTGTCTAATTGTGTTGAGGGTCCCAAGAGTGCGTACTTCATGTCAGAGGCGTGGCCTACTACTTATAGAAGAGGGAGAGAGGAGACATGCGACAATCACAGCGAGAATCTCATGGGCCATTCTGATGATTTCGCGACCCATTCCGATGATTTTATGGCCCATCCGAGAGGGAAAAGAGCCCACTCAGTCATGACCGAGTGGGTCTTCTTCCCCTTGGCTTCGATGCCTTCTTTTGTCCTTTTTCTTGGTTCGGTCTTGAGTGGTTCCCATGCCTCAAATTCATGCCTGATTTACACCTTGATGCAGCTCATATCTCTCAAAACGTAAAACATGAATGTTGTAGATAATTCTCTTAGATTTCCATAGGATTTTGAATCACCTCAATCGAAGCTCAGACGAGAGATTTATGCCTTAAAAACCAAAGCAATGTTGCACCCACTCAGTCATGACCGAGTGGGTCATGAAAAGAGAGGGGGATTAGTCCCCCACCCACTCGGTCATGACCGAGTGGGTCTTCATTCACTTGGATTTGAGGGCCTCTTTTGCCTTTTGTCTTGGTTTAGATCTATCTTCGCTCCAATACTTGACTTTGAGCCTTAATAATGCGAGTGCATCATCTGAGAGCCCAATTTCAGCCTTGATTCGGTCGGGATCTCTCAAAACTCAAAACATGAAAGTTGTAGACAATTCTCTTGGGTTCTATAGGATTTTGAATCACATCAATCGGATCTCATAAGAGAGAGTTATTCCCAAAAAACCAAAGCAGTGTCACACCCACTCGGTTATGACCGAGTGGGTCCTCCCTGCTTGGTCTCTACTCGACCTCTTGCTCCTTCGGCTTGTTTTCTTTATCTCCTGCAACTCGTAGGCCATTTGGGCCTGTCTATGTCTCGCAACTCTTTTAGGTCCCGTGAAGCTCCAAGTTTGCAGGGCATATCAAAAATATTTTTAAAACTCGGAAATCCTTACACAGATCCACGCATAGTTGGTTTTCGACCTCGGGCCCTCGTTTTCTTTCATTGACTGCAGCCCAACACGTCCAAAACATGTTGACACTTGGTTTCCTACCCTAGATTGACTAGGGTTTGGTTTTCACCCTTATTTAAGGCCATGAATAGCCTTTGCCTCAAGGAGAGGGAGAAAAGAACATTTTTTTAGAAAAGTTAAGGCGATAGATCTTGCATTCTTGGTGTAAAGAGATCGAAGGGGCATGTTTGTTGGTAATGATAAAGCTTTTTTTTGTGTGTAGATCACTTATAGACGGTGGTAATGATAAAGCTTCTTGTTGGTAATGATAAAGCTTCTTTTCGGCTTATTTCCTTTATCTCCTATAACCCATAGGCCATTTGGGCTTCATGTCTATGTCTCACAACTCTTTTAGGTCCCATGACGCTCCAAGTTTGTAGGGCATATCAAAAATATTTTTAAAACTCGTAAATCCTTGCATAGATCCACGCATAGTTCATTTTTGGCCTTGGGCCCTCATTTTCTTTCATTGATTGCAGCCCGACACGTCCAAAACGTGTTGACACTTGGTTTCCAACCCTAGTTTGACTAGGGTTTGGTTTTCACCCTTATTTAAGGCCATGAATAGCCTTTGCCTCAAGGAAAGGGAGCAAAGAACATTTTTTTAGAAAAGTTAAGGCGACAGATCTTGCATTCTTGGTGTAAAAAGATCGAAGGGGCATGTTTGTTGGTAATGATAAAGTTTCTTTTTGGTGTAGATCACTTATAGACGGTGTGTGACACCTCGCGGCACAAAGATTCAACCTCTCACACGTGGGATAACCAAAGGCTGGTTCTTCATTCTTTAGTTTATATTCATAAAAGATTATATACTTGCAAACTAGATCCGGTCTTTTTGGATTTCATGATCAGGACAAAGAGTTTGGTTGGTTGAAAATTTTTAAGTTTTCACTACGTTTTGTTCTATGAAACCCAACACTATTAACATCACGTCCTTTCCTTTGCTTATTATTAGTTGTTTGTGATCTTATGTGAACTATCTTGAAAGTATGTGTAGTTTTTTAATCAAATTCCCACAGACAATGTACAATTATTGTTACTTGAACATAAAAATAAATTTATTAGCCAAAGAATTCATCTTTAAGCTATAAGGATTCTATAAAATAAAGAATGATCAAAGGGCACAAAGCATTTTCTATGCAAATAGTCGGAAGCTTAAGTTAGATTCTTAGTCAAATTTGCAATAACTCTTGAATAGGTATGAAATGCCCTGCTCGTCGTAGCTAGAATATAGAGTGGAAAGACTATGTTATTGAAGGATTGAACCTGTGGAATATATTTATTATTATTGTTATTGTATTATTCCCTTATCTTTTTACTTTCTTGTTTCCTTTGTCCATGAGTCTTTGTCTTATATTTCCGTTTCTAGTTTCCTTTGCCAGTTCCAAAGACAATCCAGGTAGAATAGTTCAAATATAGTCCAAAAATTGTTGGCACGGGGTCCAAATATAGGTCAAAATCCAGGCACTCATTCATATGAGGTTTAATCATTTATCCATATCTAGTCCATGTAGAGGTGTTACAAATTATCCCATAGTACGTCCAAACCAAAATAGATCCATTTTTCAATTACAAAGCTTAAGAGATAATGAAGAGAAGAAGAAATAGATTTTATAAAAATTAAATTGCTAGGGACTAGCCACCTTCTTTCCTTTGTCTTTGCCCGTGCTCAGAGTACTTGACACATTTGAATATACTGAGGTTAGATATGAACATCTAAGTAAGTGGTCCTATATGGGTTTTCGACATATACATATGCAGTTATAAAAAATTTGAAATGCATTAGCCATAAAAATTAACACTGAGTTAATAACCATCAACCCCATCCGTTTTCCATGTCCCACAGCCAAATTTAGGCCAAGTGATTCCAACATCACCCATGGTGCATATTATAACTGTTGGCTCAATGTACCACATTTTTTGTGCTAAAACAAAGAAATATGCTATCCAAAAGAAACATGAGATGAAAAACACCACAAATGATAGAGAAATATGGCCAAGATGCAAGTATGGGCAAGAGAACCACTTACCTTTACTGAGTGGCTTAACAGAAAGCAGTTAAGACTACCAGATTGCCCTTTTCTGTATAAAATTAAGAACCATTTGAATTATTTTTTGGATTTTTCTTTCACAAATCACTAGATATTATTTTATTTTATTTTTTTATATTTTTTTTTTGAATTTCTTACCCATTCACACGCTCACACGTGCCTAGGGAATGGAACCCACTCGCGGCTCACGCGCCTGGCTGTTTGGCACATGTGTTGCACGCATGTCTTCTTCCTTACGTCTGTTTGCGGGAAATCTTGAGCAGCTGCAGCTTTTCTTGCTTTTCTCCTCCGTCCGAACTCCGTTTTGCCTCTCGTTTGAACGTATATCTTCCTCTCTCCCTCTCCTACAAGATTATAGCTTCGATTTTTGCTTTTGGACAAAGTTTCCAGTCACCCAACCCAGATTCCGGCCAAATGCGATTTCCTAGCCACTCACCTATAACTCTCTCATTTTGGCACCAAAACCCTCCCCATTTGTTGCATAATTTTCCCCTCCTTATTGTGGATCTATTCCTCACCTGGAAACCCCTCAAATCAGCCTAAATTCCCCACGATTTTGACTGGTTTCTTCATTGGTTTTTCTTCCCCAGATTTTTCTTCCATATATTATAGGCCATCTTGACCAATCAGATCTCTCCAGCATTAAGGACACCTAGGAGGCCAGCTACACCCCTTTATGGTGATCTTCTAACCAGCCTTTAACTTGGTTATGGCTGGTTTCTCTCTCCAGTGAATATGGTTGCAAGGTTTGTTTATTTCCACTTTAGTCCTTAACTTTGTGTATTTATGCTTACTTCCCCAATAGCTTGAATAAACTATTTTCTCTTCTGACCTCTTCTTTCCACATCCCTATAAGATCCCCAAATTTCCCTTGGATGTTGTTTCCTGCAAGTTCGATTTTTTGTAAAATTGCATTTTTACCCCATAACTTAGAAAAATTATACTTTTACCCAAGAAATTTTCCATTTTTCACCAAACATTGGGACATCATTCCTTTCTTCAAAATGCGTAAGTCTTACAAGAATCCCGGGTATTACAATGTAGAAATAATTTACCTAAGAGAATGGGTTCTTCTCTAGGTAGGTAAAAATTCAAAACGCGTAATTCTTAACTTTTTAGGATTGGCATGGATCTCGTTATCTTTATCCATTACACAATTTTTAAGAATTATCTCAGAGATATGGTTGCACTTCTCTATCATCATAATGCCCCATAGGAGACCCTTCAAGAGACTTTTCGGGCTCTACCGAAGCTTCTTGGTCTTTCCTCGAGAGAGTCTACCGAGAGGGTCTTCTAGGCCTCTTTTGTGCGGCCTTTTCATTTTTTACCCTTTATGTTTCATTCTCAACTTTTGGACTTAATCTTTGCCGGGTTCATAGATGGGCCTAGGCCTTGGTGTACATCAAAATTGTACATCAAAATTAATCCATCAATCCCAAATTAGGCAAAAGGTGATTAAAGGTATTGTGTGTAAGCTTTTGAAAAATGTTGTATGTACAAAATGTAGGTGAGATAACTCTATTTAGTTTATGTTTTTATGGACAAATTCAATTTTTTTTATAATCTTATGAACGCCATATCAAATTAGGGTGGCCAAAAATTCTTCACTGGGCTTGTATAGGTCCTCTTAAATGAGACGAATCAGGTTGATACATTTGACACACATACCCGATATTCACTGCCATTCCCCTGTTGTTGGTGAAAAGAAAACAAATTAATTGATCCGACACCGAGATTTGTAACGAAGTACGAAACGTATATAATCTTTACTCTTTATATACTCCCCTTGATCAATGATTCGGCGGTCCAGTAGTATCAATTTGAGATGGAAGTTAAAAAGAGTATAATAAGCTATAGCTACAGTTAGGGGACAACTTCTCCTTGAGAAAATCCGGGGAACTGATGAGGGGGGAATTGGCGCAGCAGCTGCAATTTCAATTCTCCCAACTCTTTGACCCACAAGCTGTAGCTTGAATTTCGTGCCAGAACGTCTGGAGACACCTCCTTCGTGTCCACAATCCTGCTTGTATATTGCTCAAACTGATGGATATTGTCCCACAGCAGAGACAGCTTCCTGGCATCGCTCTCGCTCCTCACATTCTCCAGCCATTCTCTCGCCTCCTCCACCCTCGCCCAGAAGCACGAGTCTTGTGTCAAACTCGCAAACCTGCTCCTCCTCTTACAATAATAATAACTTTCTTCTTCTTCCTCGCCGATCCGCTTCCTATTCATATTCCTCCACCATTTGTCAAAAATCTCATATCTTCTTTGTCTTCCGTGCTTCAGATAGTGGCCTTTGGCTCTGTGCATCCCCTTCCGATAGTATTCCGCAATGTCCAATGGCTCCACTAAGAGTTTATAGGAATGGGCAGCGTTTACCCACTTCTCTCGCTTGTGAAAATCGTGGGGCAGTTGATTGGCATCCAGCATCCTAATTAGGTTATCCCAAAATCTGGCCAGCTTTAAGCGGTTCATGTTCACCTTGGCGTCCCTTTTGGAGGCTCCCCTTAGCTTGAAGGTGTCATAATACCCCAGTTGGTCATCCGAGGCATCGCAAGATGCTTTGTACCACTCTATTTGGGCTCTGAATGGATTGATTTTGGAAAGAGTTACGGCAAGAGTTGCGCTGTTGAGGTTTGGTGTACGCCCCATTCTCTTGGCTGTCCTTAGACAGTCTTTCGCGGGTCCAATGAGTGGTCCCTGAAGAAATGGGTTAAAAAAAAAAAAAGAAAGAGGACAAGATCATCATCATGACTTACTTAAAAGTTTAATCATCTTCCTAATTAATCTGAAGATACACATACCAATCAAACAGCAATTAATTATGTAATTAAGCATGCGTGCAAGTTGAAATAATTGATTTACATGGCAGGGTATCTCGGAGGACTGTAACGCCAGCGTCACCCCAGCTTCATAGCTTGACTCGTCAACATTACTATCAATGCCTCTGTTTTCTAGCAACTGCCAGCACATCATCCCCACGTAGTAACCATACTTGAGATGATCCTCGATGCAAGAAGTTGGAGAGGCTGTCGCAAACATCAAATGCAACAACTTTACGGCAGCCATTGCATTATCCACGCAAACTCCTCCCTTGTCGGTGCAAAACACGTAGTTCCCAAATGGCCAAAATGAGTCGTCCTTCCCCGCCAGCCGTACTTCTTCTGCTGATTCGGCTGTTGCATTTGCTGATTCTTCCACGCAGGCCAGCACGAAGAGAAACAGTTCATCTACTCGAAAATATGGAGGGCAACTAGTGGTGGTAGTAGTAGTAGTAGAAGTAGTGCTAGTAGCAGGCATGGAGAGGTGCCAGTAGCGAAGGAGAGTGTGGAGTTGAAGAGTAAGGGCGGAGAGATCGGGAGCAAAGAGTAGTCTTGGGACAATGTCATGTTTGGCCACCACATGGCAAAAGTTGCCGCCCCATCTCTCTTGGAGGAGCGCCTGGCAAAGGGATTCGTTGCTGAGCAGAGGGCACCCAAAGGTTATGCACAGAACACTGAGGGGAGACCCACCAACCGATTCACGGTAAGACAGGAACCACAGTGCTGAAAGACATGCCACTGCTCCTCCTATGGAGTGCCCTGTGAAGATCACAGACTTGCTTTGCTTCATTATTTCAAACACCTGCCCATACATATACATACATTCAGTGAAGGAGTAAGGAACTTGGCTCAAGGGACAGCAGTTTCTGTGTACTAAATTTTTTTAGCATTACTTAATTGTTCCTCATCTTTTATATTTCGATTGCATTTGCTAAAATAAATAAGATAAACTTGTATCAAAATAAGATTATAATATTTTCCAGCTCAAGATATAGAATAGTGAAGATAAAATTAAGAAGTATTTTAAGATTTTTATTAAATTATTTATTAATTTTTTTTAAATATATTAAAGAACATATATGGCATTTTTCTTATCCGTAAAATTTTTCCCTCAAAATAGAATTCATTTCCTCAACAATTTCAGTTGAGAAGTTGATGATACTGTTGTATTTTCAAGAATGGAATGCAGAAAACATTAACATGGCTCTTCCTTTAACCATCATCCACTTAATTATTCTTTTGAAAAGATAACAAAAGAGCCCATTTAAAAAGACAATTGCTTAAAGCCAATCGTCAAAAACAGAAAAAGAAAAAGGAAAAAAAAAGGATAATTGCTTAAGCTAGCTTTTATATTTGGTGAATGATTCAAAATCTAGGTGCCAGTGGCAAGGCTTTGGGAGGAATGGTCATCCGCAGGGGTTTCAAAGGAGTAGGGAAGTAATCCCTTCTCAGTGCAATTGTCAATGGCTCCTTTGAACATGTCCTTCAAGTGTTAAGTAATCCCCTCGAACCTGCAACGGCGGTGGGTGCGGGGTGAGCGGCGGTGGGTGCTTGGGGGGGGGGGGGGGGGGGGGAGGAGGAGGGCGACGGCTGAGCGCCGAGGGGGGTGCGGGACGGCAGTGGGAGCAGCGGTGGGAAGGGGCGACGGTGGTGCGAGCGGCGACGATGTGGGCGACGGCGGGCGGTGCAAGCGGAATTGAGAGAGAGAGAGTGGGAGAGACAGTGAAAGAGGGAGAGAGAGAGAATAGGATAAAAACAATTAAAAATAAAATTTAATTTTTTCGGTAAAGCTTTCTCACAAGTAGTAAAATCCAGCTTTTTTTATTGGGTTGGTCCACTAAAATTAGCAAACCTGGTGGGCCCGCAATTGGCCTCCAATAAGTTCAGGGCTTGAAATAAACGTGTGTTGACCAAAATAATCTTCGGATGTATGGCCAAAAATCAAGGACCGCACCGCTTTCAACGGCGACGGTCCCACCCAAGTTGTTTTCTTTGACCCAATTCATGTACCCAACAGTAAGCGTCTTCCCTTCCACTCCCAACTTCACCTTCAATTTTTATTCATTTTTACTGTAAAGTAATAAAAAATAAGAGAAAATAATAAAATTCTTGTAAACAAATGGGATAGATGGTTTTAGGAATGTGAGATTAGTTTGGTAAAATTAATAAATTAAATAAATCAAAATTGGGGATTAAATTATTAGATTAAAGTCGATAAATCAAATTAATCAATAATTAAAAAAATTGAATATAAATTTTATAAATCGGATTGACCGAATAAATCGAACAAACATAAAAAAAAATCAATCAAATTCAAACTAACAAATAAACCGAATAAACTAAAAAATTGTGTGATGGGTCAAAAATGATGTCATTTTATAACCATAAAAATGTTATCATCTTAAACTTTGATCGGTTTTGTTAGTTTAATTATTTTTAATCAAAAAATTTAAATCAAAATCAAAAAATTAATTTTTTTTAAAAAAATTAATCAAATCGAACCAAATTAAAAATAAACTGAACTAAACCGACAATTTTAATCAATTCGATTCAGTTAATTTCATTAGACCAAACTGTCGCAGGCCCTAAATGCTTCTCGTATAAATGTTTTTCGTTAAAAAAAAAAAAAAAAGAAAGTGATGAGCATTAAAAAGACCTGAATGCGATACAATCTAAAAAGATATACGGTCAAAATTGTAAAGGTGCGAATACCTTAAATACCCCCGACAATACCCATCAGAGAATATTATATAATGTATCAGTCTGAGCCGCTTGAGTACAGTTTATCATGTGAAAAAGGCGTGTAACCACCCCCACCATCACTCCATAATATGTCCAATCCCGATCAAGCTAGGAGTAGAGATGGACTAATTACGTGTTACTTTAAATAAGATGTTATGTACAAACAAAAGTTAGGCCTCGTCTTTTGGTTTCTAGCTCTACGTGGTTGTGGCTGTAGCCTTTCTTATTCTTCATTTAATTGTTGTTATCTCCTCCGACTGAATTATTAGAGGAAGTTTTACTAAGCATTTTAAGTTTTAAAATAAATTAATAAAATATTACAAATTTAATACCTACGTAGTCTATACTAAAAGTAGAGTCAGCACAACAATTTGAATCCGACACTAACCAACACTATGCTATCTATCTATCTATCAATCTATGAAGGATAAATTTATATTTTTATCTTTATATTTTTTTTAAAAAAAATTTATATAATTATTTAATTTTTTTATTTTTTTATTCTACACTTATACTTATATTTTTTAATAAATTTAATCTTTATATTTTAATTTTTATATATAATAATTTAAATTTTTCATTGCCAAAATTATATAAAAGTGTAATTAAAATAACAAAAAATTTAAATTGTTACATACAAAATTATTAAAATATAAAATTAAATTAACTCAAAAATATAAATAATTCAGATATTATACAAAAAAAAAAAAAAGAAGTAAAAAGGATATGAGAAAAATATCTGTTTCGCCTCTATATATATATATATATATATATTGAGCCTTGGGGCTGGCCCTGTGCTTTATTCTATTATTATATTCTCGCCGTGTGGACGGTGGTGATTTTCAATTTAAGAACTCACTATGTTATGGGCAGCAAAAGTCAACAACGTTGAATCCTCCCATCCCTGACTGGCCACCATCTAGCGACCGGCCGACCGACACTCATCGAATATGTCCTCCTTAGCCACTCCATTTGTGAACGTGGCCTCGTCCTGATGGTTAATTATAATTTTAAGGGTGTGTGGGCCCAGCACCCTTATGGGGCTCATTCCCTTCTCCCAATTTATTTGCATTAGGTAAATATTACGTTGGTTGATAGGAACATAACAAAATAAAATTGTAAATTGATTCAAAAATAAAAATATATCAGTAATCGATATAATAAAAAAATTAAATTTTCATATAAAAAAAGTCAAAGTATTAGAATAAAATTAATTTAAAAATATAAATTTAAGGATGTAATTAAAATAAAAAATAATAAAAAAAATGAAAGTACAAGAGATAAAATATGAGTTTTGGCCCTTTAATCTTGTTCCGCACCTAATTCTAGTATCCTGATGAAAATAATAGATAACGAATAAAAGGACATCAAGGCGGCACCAGCTTTCGGATTAGTGCCCAAAAGTGCGGCGTCCACTAATTGAGCCCAAAAGTAGGGATGACAATTCATGTTTGTGGGTCGTAATCATATCGTATCGAGATATATATATATATAAAACACGTATCATATTAGTCTGAATATGAGTCGTTTAATAATTGTGTTAAATTCTTTAAATTCGAACACAACACACTTATTAAACATGTAACATGACATGACCCGTTTAATCAATTTAACTAAACGTGTTGTGTTATGTCACCTATTAACTTGTGTAAGCCGTTTAATTTAAACGGGTCGTGTTGTGTCACCTGTTAAACGTGTTATTTAATTTTAAACGTGTTATTTCGTGTATAATCGTGTTAACGTATTCAGATCAACCCACTAACCATTTTAATTAAACGTGTCATTTCGTATATAATCGTGTTAACGTGTTCGGGTCAATCTGTCAACACGTTTAATTAAACGTGTCATTTCGTGTCTAAACGAGTTAGACGAGTTGATCCGCCTAAGACACGAAAATAATCGTGTCATAAACGGGTTGATGACCCAAACTCTATTAACCTCAACCCTAACCCGCTTAATTCTGTGTCGTGTCCAAAATTTTTAGCCCCTATCTAAGTGCAGTCTCCATGATGCAAGCTAAGCATATGACTTGCAAGCGATCATCTCATAGTTAAGACTTGGGAACACCTATCTACAATGCATATTTGGAAGCGATGAAGCATATAAATATAAGGTGCCCATGGCTTCTAATTAAGAATATCCTTCGATTTGGAAAGAGTGAGAGCCGGAAAGAGGAGATATAGTTTTATGTCGGCTAAACAGTATAAATGTTAACTAAATTTTATACTTAAATACAAAAAACTTACTGTATTTCAATTTATATTCAAAAAGTCACTAAATTTTAATTTAATATATAATTCTATAATTATCATTAAAAGAAGTTAATGGGATATTAATATGACTAACAATGTGAACGGTTACGTAAGATAAATGATCATTGAATTTTATACAAAATATACAAAAAATTTTACTAAATTTTGCATTAAAATACAAAAAGATTATTGAACTTTACACTAAAATATAAAAACATCAATATTTTGTTAGTATCTTTTAACCATAATTAACAATAATTATAAAATTATGTAATAAATTAAAATTTAATGACTTTTTAATTATAAATTAAAGTTCAATAATTTTTTTTTTTTATCTTAGTTCAGTGACGTTTATGTCATGTTGATCGAAATTTAAGGGTGAAGAAGTCAATGATTAATATGATATTCTTGAACCCATGTAGGACACCTAGATATTGCCAGCTGACTCCATATGAATCCTAATAAAAATTGCCAACTAGATTAAGCCTATTGCCATGGAAAGAATGGAAGGACAATGCTTTGAACAAGATTTTGGGCAACTCTCATACATCATATCTCTGCCCGAAAGTGCAGTCTCCTCTAACTCGTGAATTTAATTAGTGCTAGCAGTTGCCGGTCCTTTACAAGCACTAGTAAGACAGACGGTTTGCAGTATTTGAACTCTTAATTGGTGGTAGGGTCAATCCACCATCGAGTGCCAATTATTGGCACTCACAGGAAGAATTCAATGAATTCATCTCAAAAGAGCTAGAGCTAGAGCCAAAGGTAGCTGCTAGTGTGCTATTGCTAGGCATCCCATTGCAAGAGATTGAAGATCGTGATTCATGAATCAAAGGACAAACAACAAAGTAATGCAATTCTCTAATCAATCGATCAATTGTCCCTACCTAACCAACGTGCGTATTGGGAAACTGTATTAAACTAAAGGTGAAAGTAGCCCGGTCAACAGCTAATTATTGCGAAACTAACTGAAACCCCTTTCAGATTAAACTCCAAGTCCAATCCAACAACCCAACAACCATGGCAAAATTAACAAGGTGGATCAATCAATTAAGCAATCTAAGGGAAGAAATTACTAACCTGGGCTTGGAAGTTTGTAGAGTTGAAGATGGAGAGGAAGAGATGCAAAAACCCAGCATGAACCTTGACGGCAGGCTCCTGAAGTAATATCTCCGAGAAAAGGCCGGCAGCGGCGGCGATATTGTCGAGCGCCACCAAGTTCCGCTGGCTGCTATAGGGCTCCTCCAACCCACTAACCGGCTGAACGCCAGAAAAGGCAACGTAAGCGACGTCCCCGACCGGGGTCGTGACGAAACTCCGCGGCGCGGTGGCGTTGGCGTGGCTGCAGAGCTTCCAGGACTCTGAAAGCAGCGGCGTCGACGCCAGAAATGTTGCCAGCATCTCACTGCTCTCAAACCTGCAGTGCAGCACCCACCATACAATCCAATCCAATCCAAACACAATTAATTTAATTTCCCATTTCTCCTCTTCCCACACAACACAGAAATAAATAAATATTTCTTAGTCAATAAATTCATTCCTCCTTTTGACATGGGTTGGAGATCACTTACGATGAAGCTTCGGCTTCCATTTTTTTCCGGTTCTCTTCCATTTCTCTCCTGAAATGGAAGTTTGGTGGAAGCTCGGTAGGATCGCAACGGAGGAGCAATTTGGTTTATTGGGCAGCCCCCGAGGCTAGGCGTGGCATTGTAAGAGGCAAGTGGGGGTGGGGATTTAGACGCCCACTCAATCTCGGTGCCCGTTTTGCCGCGTGTTGCGCGTGGGGTGACAACTTTGGTAAAAAGCCATTTGGGTTAAAAGTTATGATGAAAACATTGATGTATTGGCCGCATCATCGACCTTTCATATGTTGTTCGATGCGGGTCCCCTCTCCACCATCACCCAATTACAACTCGCCCCCCATACAAATATCCCACATACATGCATGTATACGATTTTATATTTTTTTAAAATATTATTATAAATTATTATTTAAATAAATTATTAATTCTAGTTTGCTTAGTTAAAGTTACCGTTACTTTAATAATTATAATTAATAATTTATTTATTTTTTAATTATAACAAAAATTATATATATTTTATCGTGTCTGTTAGATAATAGTGTAATTGAATTAATCAAATCACTTAATGGGGAAATGAGTGTTTAATTGGAGAGGGGTTTTAAGTCTGTTACTAATTGAGTTACATTAGTGTCGGACAATATAAACCGTTCGATATTTTTAATTTCCCAATCTATTCGATTTGAACATCTATTCGATCGATTTAATTCAATTTTGAAAAAAATTCGATATATTCAATTTGAATAATTCGATCGATTCAGTTACATTCATATCTAATTAAAGATTATTTTCAGTTAGATATGAATGTAACTGAATCAATTGAATTGCTCAAATTGAATTGATCGATTTTTTTCTAAAATTGAACCAACTCAATCGAATAAATGCTCAAATCAAACAAATTGAAAAATTAAAAATATCAAATCTTTTAGGTTGCCTGACATTAAAGTAGCTTAGTCAATAACAGATTTAAAATCTCCCCCCAATTAAACCCCCCATTTCGCCTACCCAACTAAATCACGTTAGCCCTCTTTAAGTAATTTGATCGATTATATTACACTCGTATTTGACAAGACATGATTAAAAGCAAATAGGTATAAATTCTGTTACGTTTAAAAAAGTAAATAAATTATTAATTATGGTCATAATTATAATTATTAAAATAAATATAACTTTAACTGAACAAACCAGAATTAACAATTTATTTAGATAATAATTTATAGTAATATTTTAAAAATATAAAATTATATGTATGCATGCATGTATGTATGTGGGGATAATTTTATTTTATTATTATTATTATTTATTTTTTTTTTTTTTGGGGGGAGGGGGGGGTTGGGGAGGATGGAATTGGCCTATTTCAAACGGGGGAGTGCGTGAAAATTAGGGGAGGGTGAAATTGGGTGATGGTGGGGAAGGAGGCTTGTGTCGAGCAACATAAGAATGCGTGCCTGACGCAGGCAATAAATCAATCCTCTATCAAAATAATCTATTTTATATTCATCAAATTTTTTGTTTTAGAATTATCACTTTTTATAATTAAATTTTATTTTACCACTTTTTTAAAAATATCTTTCAAAATGCCACATTTGCACCGTTCGTACGCCACGCTGGAATAGCAAATCTAGCGTGACATCTCGCTCAAGCAAAATGGTTTATTGTTGATGTATATTGAACAAAAGCCCATTACCGAAAGCTCACCAAGATTGAGCCGAAGAATAGTTGAGTCACAGTAAAAAGACAACGGTCTAAAAAACGGTTTGAGAGACTCTCTTAGCTAATTATATGAAGAGAGGAAAAAGGAAAAACTGAGAAACTCCTTCTACTAGGTATTCCTAATACCAAAACTCAAATAGATTATCTTTGAAATCTCCTATAAGAATCTCGCAATTGATAGAATTCTCTAGCAATGGCAGTGCACACCCAAGATGGGGTGAATTAGGTGATTCAAAAATTTGGTTTAATTTAAATTTTTTTTGTCTCAAAGTGAGGATTTAGGGCAAATGATGGTGATTGATAAAAACGTTTGATAAGATAAATGCAATGAAAATAAAAGCAAAAAAGACAATCAATTTTTGAATGGTTCACCCAAATAACATAATCCACTACCTTAATTCATCATTAAGGATTTTAAAAACGTCACTAAGTATTCCTATTTGATCATAATTAGGCCTTTTAGTTCTCAAGATTAGGATATACAACCTTCTACTATCAAACTAAGCCCTTTAGCACTCTTACTAGGAAAATACAATATCATTACAATAAAAGAGGATCTAAGAGATGAATCTCTTAGTTATAAATTCTAACAACTCGTGTAACATCCCGCTCGAGCGATAGGAAGGACCGGAACAACTTATCCTGATAGGCCTACGAGAACTTCCCGGGGGGTCACCGATCCCTGGATTATCCCAGGTTAAGCACGCTTAACTTGAGAGTTATTTGCCAACATTTAGCCCAAAAGATATCCAGCTGGTGTTATTTCATTCCTTACACTATCCTCGATATATACTAACTTTTTTGGGCTCTCGGGGTATTACATTCTCCCCCCTTGAGCACATGATGTCCTCGTCATGCGACCTTACAATCGGTCCCAGATCTCCCCCCAATGCATGGCCGATGTGGGATTCGCCTAAGGTGCCTACACGCACCCCCCCTCAGGGACTCAGCCTCCTCGCTGAGATTTGCCCCACCACCGCTCTCAGAGGCTCGGGAGTCGGCTCTGATACCACCTGTAATATCCCGCTCGAGCGATAGGAAGGACCGGAATAACTTATCCTGATGGGCCTACGCGAACTTCCCAAGGGGGTCACCCATCCCTGGATTACCCCAGGTCAAGCACGCTTAACTTAGGAGTTCTTTGCCAACATTCAGCCCAAAAGATATCCAGCTGGTGTTGTTTCCTTCCTTACACTATCCTCAATATATACTAACTTTTCTGGGCTCTCGGGGTATTACATTCTCCCCCCCTTGAGCACATGATGTCCTCGTCATGCGACCTTACAACCGGTCCCAGATCTCTCATGCATGGCCGATGTGGGATTCGCTGTAACACCCCGGTCCCACTCGCGGGTGTTACCGACGATAATCTCCTGGATTCCTCGCCCCAAAGCCCGAATTTGAAGGATAGACTATGTTTCATGACGAAATGCCTTAGGTGGGAACTAGGCTTCGTCTGGCCCTTCACTTACCCAGGATCCATAAACACCCTAGGACCTCGCGAGTTTCTTATGAACGAAGAAATAACTCTTTACACCGCCCAAGGGCTTCAAGATGCTTCTTAACATCGGGCTAGACTAAGGGGAAACTCATACTCAGAAAATCCTCCAATTTTCTAACATTTCATCACTCATTCGGGGAATTTTATAGTTTTTTCTATAGCCCAAAATCTCCCAAAATTGGGCCCTATTATTCCCCCTTTTATTCCCCTAATTTTAGAATTTTTCCCTCTTTTTTTTTTTTTCGCGCGGGCCCCACGGCCGGCTGGGCCCTCCCTGGGCCCGACCGTGCGCTGCCTGGGGCGGCCGCAGCCCGCGGCTGCGTGGGCTGGCCCCAGCAACGGCCACTCGGGCCGACCGCGCGGGCTGGCCGCGCGCCTGCGCGGGCCCGGCCGCGCACACCCGCGCGCGCCCCCGCGCCCCCCCTGCTACTGCCCCGGCTTGCCTGCTCCAGAAAAATCCAACAACCTCCCTTTTTGAATTTTCCAATTTTCCAACACCCCAAAAATGCCCAAATTCTCCAAATTTTTCTTTCCATATATACACATCAAAATGTACCCTTTGGGCTTAAAGAAACCCTTACACAAGGCATATACAAATTAGGCAAAAAATTACACCATTTGGAAAAATATACAAAATTCTTCATGCTCAAGCCTCTTTCTCTTGCCAAACCCTTCCATAGCATGCTTCAATACCTACAAGAGGTCAAAATAAACCTCATGAGCTCCAAGAGCTCAGTAAGGGTGCAATGACATAAAGTATGAAAATTAACAATATAGATGCCAATGCCATATGCAAGTGCCTAGGGTTCCAATACCTCAACCATTAAGGTTAAAGGCTTCAACATACCCACCCCAACACACAACTTCATGGCCATGAGTCTCATACACACAAGCATATGCAAAGCAAGCACAAAAATGTTAAAATGCATACAAGAGTCTTGCTAGCCACCATCCACTTGGGGCTTTCCCCTTACCTCAATACTCCATGGATCTTCAAGTTTCCAACAACTTCAAGCCTCCAAAATCACTTCCCTTAATTTTCTCAAACTCCTTCATGAAAAACAAGCCTAGGATCATCAAAGGATCCTTTAAAAATGAAGAATACAAGAAGATTTCATAACTTTTACCTCTAGGCTTCTTGGACTTCTTCTTCTTCTCCCCTTTCTTCTTCTTTCTCTCTTCTTCTTTCTTCCTTTCTTCATTCAAGTGAATGGGAGAAATCTCTCATCTCTTTCCTTTCTTATATATATATATATATATATATAAATATATAATTCCATTACCTTTTTGAATTAAAAATAAACTTCCATTTTACTTGATCCATGGCTTGCCAAGTGTCATCACCACAATCAAGGCTTAATGGCCAAGTCTTCCTTGTTTCAAGAATACATCTAGGCCATTGGATCATGTCTTCCATTTCAAGACACAATTTTTCTTTTCCAATTAATTTTCTTTTCTCTTCCAACATCATAAAGGCCTTCATTAATGGTGAGAGACATAAATATTTTCTTTTGGAATTAAAGAAAAGCCACCATCATTGCCTCATTAAATGCTTGAGTGACTAATAATCTTTTTCCTTTAAAATTTCTTTAATCACTCATATATTCTCAAAATATCTACACAATGCACATGCCCATAAATACACTTATGCACAACCCTTTACACATGCACATATATACATGCATGTCTCCCATGACCAAAACCTTGTCAAAATCACCATTAAGACTCCCTTGCTTGATTTATTTACCAAAATTAATTTCTAACCTTTCACTTCAAGGTCAGATTCATCCCGGCACCTAGCTGGGACTTCTGTCCATACCAGAGTCGCTTCCATCATGCTAGCCTCACAACACCTGACCACCCTTCAGGCTCCAGCACTTTGTCGGAGGCTATCGGCAAAACCTGCGACCCATTCGGTATTTTTCACTGTATTATAGCGATACCGAAAACTGTCTCCAGTCCAATTTCTCTTGACACCAAAAATCATATCTCGGGACGCTCACTCGTCCCAAGCCTTTATTCCCGATCATCCGAGTCCCGGGGCCTTCCCTATAGTCGATTCGGCCATTTTTATTGCTACCCCGCTACTCACAACCACCCTTGGCTTCTCACACCATTCAAGGGCCTATTAAATGTAGCTGAAATTCTTACTCCCAGCACTAGGCAATACCCAAGGTCTATACCCAACCTCTTATCGGGTCTCACTGCCCAAATTACCAAAATACCCCTGCCTCGGTATTATGATACCGGCATAAGCCCTTCCATCTCAAGGGCCTTCTTGGGCTTTCCTTTCATTTTTCTAACACTGGTAACACGGGGTGTTACATTCGCCTAAGGTGCTTACACGCACCCCCCTCAGGGACTCAGCCTCCTCGCTGAGGTTTGCCCCACCACCGCGCTCAGAGGCTCAGGAGTCGGCTCTGATACCACCTATAATATCCCACTCGAGCGATAGGAAGGACCGGAACAACTTATCCTGATGGGCCTACGCGAACTTCCCAAGGGGGTCACCCATCCCTGGATTACCCTAGGTCAAGCACGCTTAACTTGGGAGTTCTTTGCCAACATTCAGCCCAAAAGGTATCCAGTGTTGAGTTCTAACCTAGTCAAGAGGGGGGGTGAATTGACACCTTTTAAAGCTTTAATGCAAAACTTATGCACGTATATATATGAGAAAACAAATTTAATATAAACCAAAATTATAGTTGAGAGTACGGGAGCACTTAAATACTAGATGGATAATATGATATCCGCCAGTTGTGCTAGTATGTGCTTAGATCCAATATACTCTTCAAATTACAACTTGGTGAAAAACATGTGATTTGAATGCACACAATAACAAGACTTTAAATAAACCAAATGGAATATTGAATGAGTACAAAGAATGATCAATTAAAGCAAATCAGAATATAATAGCCAACAAGAATGTAGGCCTTAGGATTTGGCCACACAAAAACAAAAACAAACAAGTATAATCAAGCAAGAATAAGTAAAGAGTGAAGAGAAGAAGGACACAACGATTTATAGTGGTTCGGCCCTTATGGCTTACATCCACTACCTAAGGATTCCCTTCCTTAGGATTTTCAATCAAATCCACTATATGAAACTTTTCTTACAACCACCAAAGCCTTCACTTGGCTTCACCACCACCAAACTATTTCTGGAGTCTCACACTCACTAGTTTGGATTTTGTACGCTCTTTACAAGATAGTAGAGATTGAGAAATAGGGTTCTCTCAAAAATAATACAATGAAGTGTAGAGAACTCTCTTAGTTTTCTCTCAAGATGATAGAGGAAAAGAAAGACTTAGAGAGAATGAAAATCTTGGCCAATGATGTAGAGAATAATAGGGCTTCCAAAAGTTGTTCCAAAGGCTTTAAGAGATCCTTTTATATAGTGTTAGAGTTGGCTTTCCTTGATCAATCTCAGCCCTCCATGTGTCAAGTCTTCAAGCCAATCTTAGCCTTTCGTTTTGAATTTTTGATTTACCTTCCATAATCAGCAAACTTGATTGATCTTCAAGACCTTTGACTTTTGTAGATCTTCAATCAGCCTTGAATGAGCAAATCAATTCCAATAATGCATGGCTGATTTCAAGGATTAAAAATATCATCCAAACCCTTCATAATTCTTGCAAAATCGAAATTAAATAACAAATGATCAATTCTGACTTCTAGTTGATCTTCAAACTCCTTTATTGTGCAATTGGCCCCTTAGCTTCCATAACAAGCATAGCTAATTTGAAATTTGAATTTAAACCTCCAAATGGTGTAAAATCCTTCCAAATATTCTCAGATAATGAAGCAAATTTGTCCAATAATGAAGATATCAATTATAACTTCAAAGGCCCTTAATTGATCAAGTTTCCATACTAAAAAATGTTGACAACAAGAAGAGAATCAATTTGTGTAGCTGAATATATGCAAGATATCCTTAGAATATTCTCCCATAATGAAGATATCAATTAGCTATAATGAGGATATCAATTAGTCATAATGAGTAGGATAATTGATTCCATGATTTGAGTAGAGGATCCTTTTAATGAGATAGAATCAGCAATAAAGGAAAGTAATATCAATCAAGGTTTAACTTTCAAACCTTAATTTCCTCCATTAATGTTGAATAGTAAGGCTGAATCTTTAACTTCTCCATTTGAATGCAATTCAAAAATTCTTCCATATTTAACTAATTAAAGAAGTTTCTAAGAACCTTTAAATTTACTCCATAATTCTCTTACCATATTTAGACCAACGAGAAGATGTAACCTTGATGAGTGTGCTCCACGTGGCTGCCATGTCATCAAAATGCCACATTAACAATGCCATGTCGCCAAGTTACATATATGGCAACTCCATATAGTGGACTACTCCAATCTCCTCAAAAACTTCCATATATATCTTTTGAACTTCCCATATATGAACAAGGATTCAATATATCTTCTAGACTTTCCATTCTAAGAAGAACTTTCCATTCATAGCTCAAATACTCAAATTTCTAGAAAGCTCTCTAAAAACTTGTTTCCATATATAATGAAATCTCTATATAAGTATAAGAAGTTTCCATATATAACCTGTATCATGAAATCACTAAAGAATAGCTTTGTAAGCCTTATGAAGGCTTCATGCTTTGTTAGAACATAAAATATAAATTCACATTCACACATGCCAATCATCAATCATCAAAATCTACACTCAACATCCAACTGGTATTGTTTCCTTCCTTACACTATCCTCGATATATACTAACTTTTTTGGGCTCTCGGGGTATTACAACCCGCCTTCCTATAAGGCTTCACATCCGCAATCATTGCGTTATTGCTCTTTGGCCCAAACCTTTTAAATATTGCACTCTTGCCTTGAACTTTTCGGTAATTGCACTTAGACTCTTTGCAACTTGGTTCCCTAGCTATCCTAAAATTCCCTTTATGCCTCTAAAGAAAGGGTTTATTACATTAATACTCTAGGATTTTAATAAATTACACTTGTACCTCGAGTTTTTTCAGAAATTGCACTTTTACCCAGATTTTAATAATTACGATTTTTCCTTTGGCTTAGAAACTAAGGGCATGTTCTCTTTCTCATTTTCGGGTCGTTTTCTGTTTTCAATTTTTCAAAACACTCAAAACGTGTTCTCTTTATTATTTTCAAAAACAAGAAAAAAATTTGTAAAGGAAACCCAAAACAACAAAATATTATTTTGAGTGTTTTTAGTGAAAACACACCCAAAAATAAAAAATGCGAAAAACGCTAGTGAGACCCCCCCCCCCAACCCACCTCTGTAATCTCACATCTGCTATCTCTCTCTCTCTCTCTCTCTTTCACTCATTTCTTCTCTCTCTCTCTTTCAAGCCTCGGCCAAACACAACCATCACCGCCGCACCACCGCCTAGATCCTTCATCGCCACCATTGCAATTGCCCAACAGCGCTTACCACCACCATTATCTCTTCCACTGCCTATCACCGCCGCACCACTGCCTAGATTCGTCATCGCCACCGCCACCGCCTAGATCCTCCATCGCCACCACGCAGCAGTGCCTACCACCGCCTATCACCTCCGCGCCACTGCCTAGATCCGCCATCACCACCATCGCCACCGCTTAGATCCGCCATCGCAACCACCCAAAGCCGTCATCACCGCCTAGATCCGTCATCGCAACCGCCCAACAGCGCCTACCACCGCCATTATCTCTTCCACCGCCTATCACCTCCGCGCCTCCGCCTAGATCCGCCATCACCACCATCGCCACCGCCTAGATCCACCATCGCAACCGCCTAGAGTCGCCATCACCACCTAGATCCGTCATGCCCAGATTCGCATCACCGCCATTGTTTCTTCCTCCTGCCTTCTTCCATTTCCTTCCTTTGCCATTTTTTTTTCAATTATATTTTTATAATTTTGGATAAATTAATATTTATTATTTTATGATTTATAATTTTTTTAATATTTATGTTACGGGTAATTTAAATCTCAAAATTAATGTGAGATTTTAATTTGTAGATAAAAATAAATTTATCATGAATTAAAATATTATAAAATAAATATTTATAATTTTAAATTAAATTTATTAACTAAAATATTATAAAATAATTTTTTTCAAAATTTCAAAGTAAACGCGTTTTCTAATTTTTTCTTTTAAGAAACAGTTTTTCAAAATGCCAAAAAAAACACGTTTTCAAAAATCTCAAAACACAAACTCAAAACACAAAACTCAAAATGAATTCAAAACTCAAAATACAAAACTGAAACACAAAAAGAACACCACCTAAACGTTTCCCTTAGGATTTCCACAATCCTTTGAAATGTTCTATTTTCTTAAGCATTTGAGTTTAAAAATCTCGAGTATTACACTAAAGATACGGTCCCTCACTTAAATCAGGAAAGCGGACGTATGGTTAAGTGGGACACTTCGACAAAAAATTGTGTCGTTGTAGATTCTCATGGAAAAAGAACAAATAGACATAATAACACTGATATGATGAGGGGTTGTCATAAAAGAAAGTGTTTCCTAAAATGACAATTGATTAAATTAGAAAAGAGTTTCTAATTTAATAATTTTCTATTTGTTGGAGTGAAAAATAGAAAATAAAATATATTTGGGCTTAAATTAATATTTGGGATAAATAAAGTATTTGGACCAAATATTAAATTAAATAATATATTTGAACTAAATTAGATTTAGACCAAATATTTTATTTAAACTTATAATTAGATTTTGGCCATTTAATTAAGTTTCTAGTTGTACTAGGATAAATGGGCTGACCCATATCCATTAGGGTTTGGAAACCCTAGAAGGCTTTGCTCTTCTATAAATATCCCTTTAGGGGTTGCCCAAAGAAGTAGAAGGGTTTTGTTATTTTTCAAGAGTTGAAATAATTGTCGTTCACTTTCTCCTGTTTCTATTCCACATCGATTTGAAACGAGAGGTTCTTTCCGTCCATACACAAGCCACGAAAATAAGAGGGAGCTAGCACTCTCATTCCGCTCTCCTCACCAAATGATGTGTACTGCGTACTACGAGTTAGAGGCCGGACACTTGGACAGCTCGAATCCGCGAACGACTCGAAAATTTAAAGGTTATATTTATTTTATTATGTATGTGAATGTTTTTTATTTCAATGTTGATCCAATCATCGAGATCAAGGTAAGGTTCAAAATTTATGAACTACGTTACTTGCCTGGTAGCAATCTTGCTTTACTTTCAGACTTGCTATCCTTTATCATTAGTATTTCATACTAATCAAAGATAGTAACCCATGTGCCAGTCCGTAATTGATTAATCATAACCCTCTTCTAAAAAATCTAAGAATTGAGAATCACTTTAAGAAATCCTTAATCCAAAAATCTTTGTCACATATTCTTAACACTTAAGAATAAGACATTCATCAGGAAATCTAAAGGCTCATTCATATAATTAGATTGAAGAGATATGAATGAAGATATGACCTTAAAATATGAAAATATATTTTATTATATTTGCAAGATTTACATCATTAGTATCATAATACAATTGATAGATCTTATTTAAATCTAACATTAAGGCACGGATACTAACATCATCCACGTAAGTCTTTTCGCTTTAGGAAAACGTATCTTTTGGTTCCTTTATTTCTTCTTCCTTTTCAACTTTTGAAATTTTATTTTCTCTCTCAAAAGGCTTTTCTAATATTTCCCACTCATTCTCATCTTCAGATTGTTGGGATATAGGAATATTTTAATTATTCTCATTAAAATTCACATGAATTGATTCTTCTATTACCATAGTTCTTTTATTATAAATTCTATATGCTTTAGTTGAAGTTGAGTAACCTAAGAGCAAACCTTCATCACTCTTAGGGTCAAATTTTCCTAAGTTATCCTTGCCATTATTTAGAGCAAAGCACGTACATCCAAAAGCTCTAAAATATGAGATATTTGATTTTCTATCTTTGTAAAGTTTATATGGAGTTTTCTTAAGAATAGGCTTAATAGAAGCTCTATTTAATATGTGGCAAGTAGTATCGACTACTTCAGCCCAAAATTACTTAAGCAATGACTTCTCACGTAGCACGGTTCTTGCTATTTCCACTAAGGACCTATTTTCCTCCATACAACTTCATTTTTTCAAGGAGTTCTACAAGCTAAAAAGTTGTGAGAGATCCCATTTTCATCACAGAAGGACTAGAAAGAAATATTCTGAAATTCCTTTCTGTAATACCCCATGTTTGTATGAGGTTGCCACGTAATTTTGATAAGTCTGGAATACTAAAAGATCAGTTTAATGATAAATTAAGAAGCCGAATCGATTGCAAGGAACGCCTCAGAGTGAAATTGTCTAAGAAAAATGATATGGTCTCGATAAGTGTTCCGAGATAAGATTTATGGTATCGAAAGAAATCGGATCGGGAATGATTTTCGGTACAGATAAAATGCAGCTGCCATTTAAGCTATAAAAGTAAATTATCGTAGGGGACTTCCGAGAACTCAACGGAAGCATGAGGGGGTTTCGATTTTTCATAATGAGAAACCCTTCAGTGGTTTCGAGATGAAACAATATCCTAGTGAGGACACTAGGGCGGAATCATCATTATCGAGTAATATTGGATTATTAATTTGGAGTTTTTGGTATTGAAATGCAAATTAATTTGATGTTTAAGGGTATAATTGTAATTACAAAATTGTAAAGTGAAATAGGGTTAAAAAGTGGGATTTAAATATATAATTTTTTAATTTTTATAATACAATATATAATTATATATATACAGGTATGCGAATGCGTGAGGCCATGCCTCTGTAAATTCCATGCCCCTGCAATTTCAAGCCACGCCTCTGCAATTCAATGGCTACAAGTGAAGTTTTTTTCAGGCCAAGAGGGATGGGCAATGCAGTTGGGCGCGGTGGAGGTTACCTATAAATAGAGTAGAGCTTGAGAGATTTGAGAAGAACAAAGTAAGCAATGGCAGTGGCCGAGAGCTTGGCCAAGTAGGATCGATAGCATAGAGAGAGAGAGAGAGAGAGAGAGAGAGAAAGAGTTACACAAGTGAGAGCAGATCGATGGTTGCTCGGTGTTAGAGCCAGCATCGACGTGCGTAGGAGTAGCTGCTATGGTCGAAGTTGCAACGGCTATGACTGTTCACGAAGCAAGTCGCGACCATCGGCAATGGGCGGCCGCAAGCAGTGGCAGAGCTGGGGTAACCAGATGTGCATGGTGGCGAGCTCGGTGGAGGCCAGAGCGATGACGGGCAAGGCCGAATGCGGCCAAAGCTGGCTGCACAGTTGCAGGCGGCCATAGCCGCGAGCTCATCGGGCTGAACGCAAGGTAGGGGAGGCTGTCACGAGCGGTGGCAGGCGTAGCGCAGGTCGACGGTGGTCCGATGCAACTGAGGAGTCCGGCGGAGGGCTAAGTAGTGGCGGCTGCATAGCTGGTTCGCGCGCATGGCCGGCGCAGGTGGGAGGAGGAAGAAGAAGAAGAAGAAGAAGAAGAAGAAAAATAAAGAAAAAGAAAAGAAAAAAAGGGAAAATAAAATAAGAAAAATTCTTGAAAATATCCCAAAAAATAAGAAGTGAATATTTAGTAATATTTTAGAGATTTTGGGCGAGAAAATTATTCGGGCAAACGTTTTGAGGATATGACACGCATATCGAGGAAGCTTGAGAAGCTAAGTTAAGGTAAGTAAAATTTGTTAGAAATTTCAGAAATTCAAGAATATTATTTTATGAATTTTCATAGTGAAATATTTGAGAAATATTTAATTTAGATTTACTGAGGAAAAATAGGAAGAAAAAGAGAGAGAAATAAAGAAAAATGCAAGAAATTATGAAAAAATAGGTTTTAATACTTATTTAATCAAATATGGTGATTAGGATGCCTTGAGGCTTAAAGTTGAAGTGACTTGTGTGAATTTTGAGATTGGCACGCAAATCGAGATGGTGCTCGAATTTCGAGACAATGTGCGAATATTGAGGTAGCCCGATAAGTTTGAGAAGGTAAGTGGTACTTCTCAAATGGATTTAATTTTATGAAAAATGCTTGGTTTGTAAGTGGTTCAACCCACAACCCGATTTTAAGTAAATGATTTTATCATGTTGTCATGCCTTGATATGAATATATCATGTAGATTGCATTTACATATATTAATAATGAAATATGCATATATTCATGATGATATTATTGATCATGCATCGCATAAGGGTTTGGGATTATAGACTGGCACCGCTACTCTACCAAGGGTGTACCCATACACCTCGGCCTAGTAAGGAGGCTGTAAAAATGGGGAGCAACAGTTAGGTGCAGTCGACTCAAACCGAAATAATATAGAAATGACATTTTGCATTTTACATTCATACATGAAATATGTTTATTGTTCCTTTACTTAGATGATTCATCGTTTAACTTCGGGTTTTCCCTTGGAATATTCAAACGTTTCAGATAGAGATTGTAGCAGAAACGAAGATGAATGAGGCATGAAATGCCATTTAGAAAAGTGCATGATGAATTGAATGATGAATGCAATATATGTAATGTAGACCATGTATTTAAGTTCTGCTATTGTGAATTCTAGACGTTTTGAAAGAATGATGATGTATAACCCTATTTAAGGTTAATGTTAGTTGAGAACTTATGCTTTGTATTAAGTTATGTTGAGAAACGATGATGTAAGAACTGAATTTTGATTAATGTTAAGATGTTAGGTTCGATCCTCGCTTTCGCATTTGATGTGTATAATGATTCTCTTTCGAGAAAAATGATTTGAAATTCTGGGACAGATACGAGCAATGATGTGATTTAGGATTAGTTTGAAAGGAAAAAATTTATTGTCCTAGAATTGTCCTAAGTTATAACACACTTGGAAAAGCAAGGCATTACATTTTCCATAATCACTCCTATTGCTTAAAATTTTTAGATTTTTTTTTTCTGTTTGAATTCTTTTACAAAGTTTTATGAATTCTTCAAATGTATCATCTTTATTTCTCAAAAACATAGTCCAAGTACATCTAGAATAATGATAAACAACCACAAAGATATAAGATTTTCCTTCTAGGCTATGTGTTCTCATGGGACCAAAAAAATCCATATGCAGCAATTCAAGTGGCCTAGATGTTGAGACTATGTTCTTTAATTTGAATAACGTCCTTACCTGTTTACCCTTCATGCAGGCACCACAAAAATTGCTTTTATCTATATTTATTTTAGGAAGACCATTTATTAAGTCCCATTTCATTAATTTTGATACAAGATGCATACTAGCACGTCCTAATCTCCTATGCCAAATTGTATTTTCGTTTCTATTTATAGCAACAAGACATGTGTTGTTATTTAAATTTCTTATGTCAATTATGTACACATTACCATTTCTTTTTTCAACAGTCGAAGATGGCTGGAAGTAAAGGCAAGTGGCGAATGGAGGCGCTGGAGTTGCAGCGCGCAGGTGGTTACAAGCAAGAGAGGCCGGTTGTGCACCCACGGGAAGAGGAAGAAGAAAGGAAGAAGAAGAAAGAGAAAAGAAAAAAGAAAAAGAAAATAAGAAAAATCTAAAAAAAAAAAAGGAGAAAAATTATAAAAAATTCTAGAAAAATTTTAAAAAATAATTTGGGGCTCAAGGAGGGTGTCAGAGGCTCAAAAATAGAATCTAGGCACAAGGTGGCAACCAAGGAGGAGACACCGGTGTGGGTATTTAGTTGAATTTCTCCACCATATGGGTTAAAGTAAATAAATTTAATTATTTTGAGTTATTTCTAGTAGGTGAGATAATTTAGAATAAACATTGATTGGATTAAACCCTTGGTTGGGGGTTTTTTGGAAATTGTTCGTGGGTGGATTTTTGTGAGGTATGGCAAAAACACAGGCCTTGGTTTAATTTTTTATATAGTTGGGTTTCTATGTGATAGCATCTAAGTCCTACCGGGGAGGCGGTGATCCTAAAAGAGTTCAAAATTCAGGCTGGCGTTCTCGTTCTTGGCAGGAGTGGCTTTGAGCTAGGTAAGGGATGACCCTAAGGATAGGCGGCCTTGCAAGTGTTTGGTAAAATCAATGAAGATGTGTTGTGTGCAGTTGCTTGTTGTGCATGTTCTATAGGTGGCCTAGTGGAGTCCTATGGCTATGGGGAGACTAGATGCATTCTAGGGGGTAAAATGGAAGGTTATTATCTTGAACGGGTGGGTTCAGAGTGCAGTGATACCTTGTCAGTCATGCATATTTACTTGTCATTGCACCTTATATATTATCTTGTTTACATTCATTTGTACCCTTACTGAGTCTTTATGAATTATGAGGTTTTACCTCATGTTGTAGATGTTACAACTCCAGATACAAGCAGTGATGCTGGTGGGATGATGAAGTGGTGACTAGCATTGTTGCCCAATCTTTGTATGTTGCATATATTCATGTATATATTTTTGGATGTTGAATGTATATGTTATTGGACACTAGATGGTATTTAGTTAGTTGTAATCAGCATAGTGTATATGTGATTATGTAGATTTATTGTTATATGTGGCTTTGGTTTAGTTGAGCCAAGATGGAGATTGAGTAAGGATTGAAAATGAATTTTCCATAAATCCCTAATGCTTAGTAGATTTTTAATATGTTATTTTGTGCCTGGGTCACCTTTGGTTTCTTGTGAGGCGAGCTGAAGAAAGGTAAAGCTCACTCGGGTTTCAGGTTCCGTTCTGCTATGCTTCTTCTTTGTGTTTGGGGATCGATTCCTCAACTGGAGGGAAGGGAAGGATGAAGCCTAGTCCCCACCTAGGGCATTTTTTGTTGAAACATAGTCCATCTTTTCATTAATTATTTGATATATGAGTAATCCGATTGATTATTCACTAGTGTAATACTCTATATTTTCAAACTCAAATATGATGTAATACTTGAGATTATTAGGTTTTAATACTTGAGGAAATAGGTTTAGTTTCTGAGCCAGTGGCAAAATCATAAATATTGAAGTTCGGGTAAAAATATAATTTACCTAAAATTTTAGGATATTAGTATAATATATCCATTTTTCAGGGGCCAAAAAGTGCAATTAAAAATGGCTCAGGGACTAAGTTGCAAGGGCCTAAGTGCAAATTACCTGAAAAGTTTGGGTCACGGTGTAATTCTTGAAACCTGTAGCTAAATCATTGGAATAACGAACTGGGCCAACTAACCATTAGAAATCATAATGAGGCATACAAATCAAAGCATGAGGTTGTAGGGAAAAGGTGTAAATAGCTGAGAAGGTGCGTACATGAGTTTACCACCTTTGGATCATTTTGAAATCCAAGACTTAGCCTCTAAGTCTCTATTGGCCACTTGGAAGATAAGATAAGGTCACATGATGATTCATAATGACCTCCTGATGTGGCATCGCGTGATTAGCTAAAAAATCTTACTTAGCCTCCAAGTTTGCTAAAGTCTCAAAACCTTATATTTAAGGACAAGTGGCAATAAACTATTGGGCCACTTGAGAGTCATAATGACGGGACAAGTGGCGACACGTGATTGACCAAGAAAGTTTATAAATTAGGCCTTTAGGTGAAAGATTTGAGTAATCAATAAGGAGTTTGGGCCAAACCTTTGTGGATTTGAGAGGTTTCTAAATGAGGATTATGTTTCCAAGAGAGAGTGGGAGATTCTTCAAGAAAAATGAGGGAAATCGGTGAAGGAAGGAAGGAGAATGAGAGGTTCATTAGAAAACTGATAGCCATTGAAAAATGCCCACAAATGCTAGAAAAATAAAAAGGTAAGTCTGACTTCTCAGCATAATCTTGTAGAGCTCTGAAAAAGGAGTCCGTAGGTTCAGACAAGAGGTGAAACAGAGCTTGGATGGGGGAGATATGGTCGTTTTAAATGGTAGCCTGAAAATTCAGCTAAAAGGGGCAGCGGCATGTGTAATACATGCACTTTTGACTGCTGTGAGTAACCGTACGTGGCCACCCTTCCGACGTTTCATGTGGGTCCCTCTGGCCTTGAAAGTTTGTAGGCTTACCCCTATTTCTATTCTCCATCACCTTACACAAAAATAATTAAGATTGATTTACAAAAAGGTTACGTTTTCTAACAGCCTCAGTGAACAGTGTTCGTACCATAAACGGTGCAAGCGAAGGGTAAGAAGCTAAGGTGAGTGGATCCTGCATGTTTTGTGACACTTTGAGAATTTGTTGCTTCACTTGTGTGTGGGCGTTGGCTTACATATCATGCTTTTGTGGCTTGCATGTCTGACTGCACTCTCACCCTGCATTTAAAACACAAAACAAAACACAATAAAAATTTTATATTTTTTTTTATTTATTTAGGCGAGAGGTTTATACTCGTCAGTGTACGAGTGCAGTTGTAGTCCAAATTTAAATTTATACTTTCTGGATAAGTCCAGGTCGTCCACTGAGAGATTTATTTATGGCAAAAGAAAAAGAATAACATGATAACAAATACTAGAAAATAAAACAAGACAGAAGTTGAAATAAATACTGAACGTGAGAATATGAAATTGGATAGTACTTGAGTTAAGACAATTTCAGTGCCAACCCGTTGATTCCCAAATTTAAGCATAAAAGATTAGCAACATTAATTTAATTTCAGATATGAGGGTTTGTTATTAAATGCAATTAAAGATAATGATAGCTCTAGTTTAAGCAATCCCCATACATGATATGCGGGATTCTAAGTTAAGAAACTACCATAAATTCAATTACAATTAATACACAAAACAACTAAATTAATCATCCGGGTTTGGGTATGATAGCGTTTCCAGTTTTAGTAACTCTCATGCATGACATGAAAGCTCTAAGTTAGGCTTACGCTCCAATCCAAACCTAGTGATTTTTCAATAATCAAAACACACTCATATTGAAGTTTAAACTAATGTTACTCATTTAAAGCGTAACTTTATTTGGGAATCATTAGCATTGGACACTGTCCTTGCCTTAACCCAAGATTAGATTTAGCTACTCATCTCTATTAAATTAATTGACAGGAATTTAAATGACATAATTTAAATAACAGAATTTAAATGACAGAATTTAAATGACAGGAATTAAAATAGAAGAAACTAACCGGCCATTTAGGCGGTAGATAATTAAAATACAAGAATTAAAATTGCAAGAATTTAAAGGCATAAACTAACCGGCCATTTAGGCGGTGAACAATTAAAATACAAGAATAAAAATTACAGAAATTTAAAAGCTAGAAACTAACCGTCCATTTAGGCGGTGAATAATAAAGTAATAATAAATGACATAAGAATTTAAAAGAAGAAAGAAATGAAGGTAGTAAAATCACAAGAGAAAATACTAAAGAAAATGAGAGAGAACAAAAGCAATTCTCAAAGAGAGAATTCTAAGGAAATAACTAAACTTTGATTCAAGAATAATAATCACACTTACAAATGCAATCAAGTGATCTATTTATAGGCCACAAGATGCAATACAAACCACACAATTTCAATTATTCAACTAGACATAATTATATCTAATGGGCACTCACACACTTAAAGTTAAATGGATTTTAGCTATAATACACACCTAATATTAAATGGATTTTAGCTAAAATACATACCTAATAAAGCACTCATAAAGTTAAATGGATTTTAGCTATAATATCCACCTAATAGTTAAATGGATTTTAGCTAAAAAACATACCTAATAAAGCTCTCACATAAAAAATAAAAATAGATTTCTATAAATTGGTTTTTTAATCTTTATTAGGATTAAAAATAATCCTTGGGCCTTCTCCAAATAATATCTTCCATGGGTTGCTCAAATTGGGCCTTAATTCTTCATGGGCTTGAATTCTTCATGGATTTGAATTTTTCATGGGCTTGATTTCTTCATGGATTTGATGTCTTCATGGACTTTAAATCTTCATGGGCTTGATTTCTTCATGGGTTTGATGTCTTCATGGACTTTAAATCTTCATTGGCTTGAATTCTTCATGCCTAAAAAAAATAATTTAATGTTATTAATAAATTATATATTATATATATGTATTACACATGGCACACATATATATATATTAGATTATATTATATATATATATTACATGCATGCATATAATGATGTATATGTATTATATATAATTTTATATATTATTATTATTATTATTAAATTTTACTTTAAAATTTCATTTCATTCATTTTTCAATTTAAACTTGCATATAACCATAAAATATATATTAATATCTAATTTAAACCATTTTTAAGATCAAAAGAAGGGTATAATTATAACAAAATTTTTACAAAATTAACCACTAATCATACCCCCCAACTTAAACATTGCTAGTCCCTTAGCAATCAGATTATACACCTGCCAAACTTTATTCACAATAACTGTATGAATGTAAAAATTTCAAATTCGAAACCGAAATGCATAAAATTAAATAAATAATTTAGCATTCTAAATCAGATTTTTGGTTAAAGGTCATACAATCTCAGGAATGGAAATTAGGATAACCAACACACAGACTTACTCCCTCGAAGTTTTGACTTCAAATCTCACTATGGATTTTCTCTCCAATAAAAAGGATTCCTCAGGTGTACACACAAGGGGGTGCACCGTTATAAGAGTAAATGCAGAACAAGTTCAAAACTCGGTGCCATCCCAAATACAAGGAACGTATTTTTATGAAAGAATAAGGAAATTGACATAGCTTCATGATTGGAATAATGCTCTAGATGAGTAACTTCTGAATTTAAACATGATTCCCTACTCCAAACTCGAATTCTGAGATCACATGATTTATAGCATCAAAAGGGACCAGACTGGGTTGTAATGGGGCTATAAGGTTAATACGGGTTGTCAAAGAAAAGGTAGAGTGTGCAAAGGGTGTGTCGGGATTTTTTTTTTTTTTTTTTTTACCATTTCTTTTGAAACAGTTATGCTGAATAGTTAAGAGAATTTTCCCCCTTTTTTTTTCACCTTTTTTTTTCTTCTTTTTTTCTTTTTTCTTTTTTTTTTCTTTTTTTTTTCTTTAAATATGAAAATAGATAAACAGACTAATTCTCAAAATCACACCAAACGAGGGTAACGAAAGAAATTATACTACAAATGGCTCAAATGGGATAGCAAAGGAGGTTAATTTAAAGAAAGAAAAAGGTTTAATAAGCTCAAAATGAAAGAAATTGATCCCTCTATCATGCTTCTACAAAACGATGATACTCAGTCATCTAATTCAGAGTTTGAAACCAGTCAAACTTATCCGCTATCATACTAGACATTCAAAGCAAATTGATGTTTTGAAGCCATTGAAAAGATAAGATAAACAATAAAACATATTTAGAGTAAGTGTTATTTCACTCAGAATTAACGGTTATTAGGCTCAAACACTCACTTGGGTAATTGTCTCCACTTCTGTTGAGAGATCATACAGTGTACTAATCAGCTAATTACTGTTACCTTTGACTTTATGACCGATAATCAATTTTTAAATTTTGAATCCTCGATGAATGTAAATTACTTATTCTCATGCATAAACGTTTTCAAATGAGAAATCAATGCATTCATGTTTCGTATTGTAAACTTAACCGGCTATCAGTGCATAACTTTAAAGCTTTAGGAATAGCATTATTTAAAACACATAATAATTTTTTTTTTTTTTTTTTATAAGAGTAGATAAAGACAATCAATTCCCACAAGACTACAAACTAGTAATTACAAACTCACAGTTAAATATAAATCAGATGATTCATGACTAGACCTTACACCCCCCAACTTGAATTACAGTAATAAATCAGGGTTGTTAGGAATACCTGTAACTCCACAAGTCCATAGATTTGCTGTGAACTGCTAAAACTTAAACAACAAATGAGCACACCATATATATATATTTATATTTTCACACCAAAATAAAAATTTCATGCAAGTCATAAGATAAGCAAAATGCGTCTCAAGAGTACAAAAAGTACTCCTTACTCAGCCATCTTATCAAAGACTTTGCTATCAACATTCCACAGTTTTGTTTTGTTTTGTTTTTTTTTTTGTTTTTTTTTTTTTTTTAAAGAACACAACCAAGAAAAATTCTGCGAGTTGTACAATAACTAGATGCGTCTCAAGAGTACAAAAAGTACTCCTTACTCAGCCATCTTAATAAAGAGCATTTCTCACAGTGATAAATCTAAATTAATCGGACCCCTTTGGCGCTTGTTACTAATTGCCTTAGACCAGTCTATCCAAGGCTCATAAGGATCGTGCTGTGGAACATAAGTGTGTAATTTTTCTAGCAGCTCATCAATGGTGGATGCGGAAATGAGAATCTTTCTTGCTGAAAGAGAAATGAACTTTTGATCCACAGCCTGATCAAGAAAAGAGAGTAACCCATCGAAAAAATGGTTAACATTTAAAAGTCCAATGGGTTTGGTATGGAGATTACTCTTGGCCCAGGAGATTATACAAAAGATTTCTTCAAGTGTTCCAAAACCTCCTGGTAAAGCAATGAAGGCATCTGACTGATAAATCTTACAAGCCATGCGCTCAGACATAGAAGTCGTTTCTATAAGTTGACCGCGTGTAATCCCGGAAATATGTGGTTCAGCTAAAGGGATTGGCATTATACCTACCACAGATGAATTTCCAAGATGTACAGCTTGTGAAACATAACCATTCAATCCACGACTTCCCCCTCCATATACCAAATTAATTTTTTTCTCTCCTAATTTTTTACCAAGTTCGTTCGCTGCAAGTGCGTAACAAATATCACTCCCAAGTTGAGAGCCACAAAGTACACATATGGTTTTAATTTGACGAACGAACTGCCCTTCCATGTTTGTTTCTTTTGTATGTCCTGAAAAGAAGTTTGGAGATCAAAAGTAGCTATACAACAATTCAACAAGAAATAAATACAAACAAAAATCTTGCGTATATATAAGTAGTTGTGATTGTGGCTCACATCTTCCTCTGGTTTTACGTCCAGAAACGGCTTAAACACTTTCTATGAAGTGGGGATAAGCTTCCCATCCAATTTTCTTATAGATTGGCAAACAGGGTCGTTTTTAGTCAGATTCCCAAGACTATAGCGTTGGTGGTCACTTCTGAACTGGGTCCATAAAGCAAGAAGTTCTCTTTGCACTATTCCACATGGATGCGTCTCAAGAGTCAATCGGATATCATCCAAAGACTCCTTACTCAGTCCATCCTTTATGAAACTAATTTTATCTTCTCGATTTATGGACGTAAACCCCACAGATTTGCATCGTGTGTTACAGGTCCACCGAGCACATTTGTAACAACCATTCACTCTTTTCGCTCTTCTTTTCTTCGAAAAACTACTCTTCCCTAAACCTGGAAAGTGCTTAAAACTCGGTGAAGTTTCACCAGCTAATCGAACTTTTGCTTCGATCAGCCAACGAATATCTTCAGGAATGTTATTATGCATCAACAGCCTAAGTCTTTCACACCTAGCAGCATAAATCTTTTTCAAATCATTCTGTGGGAGAGATGGATAGTATTTGTGAATTTTTGAGAGATAAAAATCTATTTTTTTTTTTTTTAAATAACTATACTGAAAAGAAAGTAAAGAACTATAAACTTTGCAAAAGGGATGAGAGTACCTGATCGGAGGATAACACAAAAGAGATAAGATTGAGCTCAAGAAGGGTGACTTGCCTCATACAGATATGGAGTCTCTTATAGAGCAACGGTCATCACTATTCTACACTCGAGTCGAGACATGTCACAATTACAGGGTCAGGCTTGGCGTCTCTTTTTCAACGCTTGGTGCCTCATTTTTCAACATTTGGCAGTGTGCCTTATCCTTTATAGGGCAGTGTGATTGCACTGCCCAAGAAAAGATAGCTACCACCAGCGTCAATTCTGTCTCTCTCAATTCAAAATTTTTTTTTTATTTTTTTTTTAATTAATTTTTTTTTTTGGTAAATTTTTATTTTTTTTTATTTTATTTTATTTATTTATTTATTTTTTTTAGTAAGGGCCCAATAAAATCATATATATCACACAAGACAATATTATCAAGTCAATCAAAATTATTTCACTAATAAATCAATAAGTACACCTTACCCCCCAACTTAAATTGCGCATTGTCCTCAATCGGCAATAAAAGGATAGAAGATAGGCATACCTGACGGTCTTCAATACATGAACTCGTATGGAAAAATTTTTATTTAGACTGCATACAGAGAAACACTATTTGAATCAAAGTTAATTAAGTAATGCAGAAAATGAACAACTTATATATATACTTCTTTATTATTATTATTATTATTATTATTATTTTTTTTTTTTTTCAGATCTATAAACATCCATTTAACCTAAATGGAAATGTGGTCTTTTAACGTCAGATTCCCAGACGACATGAAACTTCCCTTATTCATCAGATGATGGTGGATCATCCAAATCCACAACTCCTTCATTCTCCTCAACACTACCCTGGTATGGTTTCAACCTATGACCATTGACTGTTAGAAGCTGTCCTGACTCCGGATTTTCTATCTCAAATGACCCATATCCTGAGATGAACTTGATTACAAAAGGGCCGACCCATCGAGACTTCAATTTTCCTGGGAATAGATGCAATCGAGAATCGTATAAGAGTACCTGTTGCCCTACCTGAAAGCTTTTTCGAATGATGTGCCGATCATGTAACTCTTTCATGCGAACCTTGGCCAATCGTGCATTTTCAAATGCTTCATTCCGAATTTCCTCAAGTTCATTCAATTGGAGCTTCCTGGATAAGCCTGCTTCAGTTAGACTCTTGTTGATCTTATGAATTGCCCAATATGCTTTATGCTCAATTTCCACCGGCAGATGACAAGATTTACCGTATACTAGCCTATAGGGAGACATTCCCAAAATTGTTTTGTAAGCTGTCCTGTATGCCCAAAGAGCGTCTACTAGTCTTAAGGACCAATCCTTACGATTAGCAGCAACAGTCTTTTCCAATATGCGCTTAATCTCCCTATTGGCTAGCTCAGCTTGACCATTGGTTTGGGGATGGTATGGTGTTGCAACCTTATGCAGTACACCATATTTCTTCATTAATCCTGCCACAACTTTATTACAAAAATGGGAACCCCCATCACTGATGATTGCTCGTGGCATCCCAAATCGACTGAATATGTTTTCTTTCAAAAATTTCACGACAGTCCTATGGTCATTTGTTCTGGCCGGGATTGCTTCTACCCATTTGGACACATAGTCAACAGCAAGTAAGATATATTCATGACCAAATGAATTGACAAATGGGCCCATAAAATCCATACCCCAACAGTCAAAAACTTCTAACACTTGGATCGGATGTAATGGCATCATGTTTCTCCTTGACAAACTTCCTAACCTTTGACATCGATCACAATTTGAACAGAACTTGTACACATCCTTGAACAATGTCGGCCAATAAAATCCACTCTGAAAAATTTTTGCAACTGTTTTCTTGACAGAAAAATGGCCTCCACATGCAAGAGTATGACAGAAATTGATGACACTTTGTTGCTCATGATCGGGTATGCATCTACGGATGATTTGGTCAGGACAATACTTGAAGAGGTAGGGCTCATCCCAAAAGAAGGTTCTGACTTTTCTGAAAAATTTATGCCTATCTTGCTTACTCCAATGGTCTGGGATCAGACCAGTTGCCAGGTAGTTCGCAATGTCAGCATACCAAGGGACAACAGATGATGCACGAATAACATTCACTTCAAACAGTTGCTCATCAGGGAAATTGTCATGAATTGGTTCATCAAATTGTGTGAGATCTTGACTTGGAATCCTTGACAAATGGTCAGCCACCACATTTTCTACTCCCTTCTTGTCTCTGATTTCAATGTTGAACTCTTGCAGGAGTAAGATCCATCGGAGCAGACGGGGTTTTGCATCTTGCTTTGTGAACAAATACTTCAGAGCAGCGTGATCAGTAAAAATGATCACTAATGACCCTACGAGGTAAGATCGGAACTTGTCCAGGGCAAAGACAACTGCTAGTAACTCTTTCTCTGTAGTGGTGTAATTCTTTTGTGCCTCATTAAGAGTTTTGCTAGCATAGTATATCACATGAGGTTTCTTATCCTTCCTCTGCCCTAACACAGCTCCTACCGCGTAATCACTAGCATCGCACATAAGTTCAAACGGGAGGGACCAATCAGGGGACTGAATGATAGGTGCTGAAATGAGTGCATCTTTCAATTTATCAAAAGCATTTTGACAGGCAGGACTCCATTCAAACGGAACATCTTGAGACAACAAATGGCACAAGGGTCTTGTTATGGTGCTAAAGGAAGCAATGAATCTCCTATAAAACCCTGCATGTCCTAAAAAACTTCTGATGTCTTTCACATTCCTAGGGATGGGGAGTTTTTGAATTGTTTCAATTTTTGATCTGTCTACCTCCATCCCCCTAGATGAAACGATGTGCCCCAAGACTATGCCCTGTTTCACCATGAAGTGACATTTTTCCCAATTGAGTATCAGATTTGTTTCCTCACATCTTGCTAACACCTTTTTCAAATTCTCCAAACAGGCCTCAAAGTTACTTCCATAAACAGAAAAGTCATCCATAAATACTTCAACAATCTGCTCAACCATTTCACTGAAAATGCTCATCATACACCTTTGAAAGGTGGCTGGAGCATTGCATAACCCAAATGGCATGCGCCTGTATGCAAATGTCCCAAATGGACATGTGAAAGTTGTCTTCTCTTGATCTTCTAGTGCAATTTCTATCTGATTGTACCCTGAGTACCCATCTAAGAAACAATAGTAGGCTTGGCCTGCTATTCTCTCCAGAACTTGATCCAAGAAAGGCAAAGGAAAATGATCTTTCCTTGTCACAGAATTGAGCTTTCTATAATCAATGCACATACGCCATCCTGTCTGGATGCGTGTGGGAATCAGTTCATTGTTCTCATTTTTTACAACAGTGACTCCAGACTTTTTGGGTACTACTTGTGTTGGACTTACCCACTTAGAATCAGAGATTGGGTAAATTATTCCAGCATCCAATAGCTTCAGCACTTCTTTTCTGACAACTTCTTTCATGTTGGGATTTAATCTCCTTTGCATTTGCCTAACTGGTTTTGCTCCTTCTTCCAAGAATATCTTATGAGTACATATCAAAGGGCTAATACCTTGCAAATCTGAAATGGTCCATCCTAATGACTTCCTGTGTGCTTTTAGAACTTCTATCAATTGTTGCTCTTGCTGAGGTGTCAAACTTGAAGAGATCACCACTGGGAATGCTTCCCCTTCTCCTAGAAAGACATACTTCAAATCACTGGGCAATGGCTTTCTCTCAGGCGTGGACTGATGGCTATCAGGAGCCATGAGCTTACTGTCCAAGTTTCTTAATGGCTCTAAACCAAGCATCCATGTAGGCTTCTCACTTTCTTTGCTTATGACTTCCACTTCTTTTATTTCTTCAAGATCTTGATTTCCTTCTTTGGGTCTTCTCATGAACTCTTCAAAACAGTCATTGGTCAGTGTTTGGATCAAGTCTACCTCCTCCACTTCACTCTCAGTGTCCTGATGTTTGGCTACCCTAAAGATATTCATTTCTACAGTCATGTTCCCAAAAGATAACTTTAACACACCATTCCTACAGTTGATGATGGCATTTGATGTGGCAAGGAATGGTCGACCTAAGATGACTGGCACAGGAGGTTGAGGCCCCTGATGCGGCTGGGTGTCCAAAACGATGAAGTCCACTGGAAAGTAGAACTTATCGATTTGTACCAGAACATCCTCCACAATTCCTCGTGGAACTTTGACTGATCGATCAGCCAGCTGAAGGGTCACTCTAGTGGGTTTAAGCTCACCTAATCCCAACTGTTGATACACACTATATGGCAACAAATTGACACTAGCTCCTAAATCCAAGAGTGCCCGATCAACCTTTTGACTTCCTATGATGCATGTAATGGTTGGACAGCCTGGATCTTTGTATTTGGGAGGAGTTTTCAATTGGAGAATGGCGCTGACTTGTTCAGTCAAGAATGCCTTTTCATGCACATTTGTTTTCCTTTTGACAGTGCACAGATCTTTCAAAAACTTTGCATATGAAGGTGTTTGTTTGATTGCATCCAACAGCGGGATGTTGATTCTCACTTGCTTAAACACTTCATATATATCTGCATTTTGTTGCTCTTTTTTCAAATGATTCAACCTTTGTGGAAAAGGTGGTTTGGGCCTGTATTGAATTTCTTTCTCATCTTCTTTTTGTTTTTCATTTTTTTCATTTTTCTCATTTTTCTCATTTTTTTCCACGGTGGATTCATGATCTTTTGGTTCTTTTTCTTCATCAACATGTTGGTTTATCCTAGGATCAGTTGGTTTCTCAATTATTCTTCCACTTCTTAGGGCAGTCACTGCTTGCACTTGTTCATGAGTGTTGGTTTCACTATTTGAAGCTTCTACCTGGTTGGTTTGTCTAATTGGGTTAGGATTAGTTTGGGATGGAAATCTTCCGGGTTCTCTCACACTCAATGTTTGTGTTATCTTGGTCAACTGGCTCCTAATGTCTTCTACAGCTCTATTTGTTTGGTCTTGATTTTTGACAAGCTGAGCAACCTGATTGTTGATACCTGTTTGACTTTGGATGAACTGGTGCAAGGTATCTTCCAAAGATCTCCTATGAGGAGGTTGATAAGTATTGGATGAAGAACCTTGATTTTGTTGAAAGGTGTGTTGTTGTGTAGGGAAGGGAGGTTGAGAATGATTTCCAGAATCATTTCTCCAAGAAAAATTGGGGTGATTTCTATTATTGGGATGGTATGAATTGTAGTTCTGATTATTCCCATAATAGGCTCCACTCTGATTTTGATTTTGTCTCCCCTCAAAGTTGTGTGAATGATTGTTATTAGTCTGCCCATACAATACCTCCTTGAAAGCAGGTAGGGTAGGACATTCTTCAGTTGAATGATCTGTTGCATCACACACAGCACACTTTACTTCCACTTGATTAACAGATTGCACCTTTTTGGGTTGCATGTTTTCAACTTTCTTTGTTAGAGCAGTTAATCTTGCATTTAAATCGTCACTCTCACTCAGTTGGTATCTCCCTCTAGGTTGTGGATTTTCTCTTGAATCAAGAGCAGATGTTGGACCAACTTCCCAGTTCCTTGTATTCTCAGCCAATGTGTCAAAGAAGTGGAAAGCTTCTTCTGGAGTCTTCTCATAGAATTCTCCATTGCACATTGTAGAAACTAGCATTTTCAATTGGGGAGTGAGTGAATCATGAAAGAAACTGACCACTCTCCATTGCTCAAAAGCATGGTGCGGACAAGTGTGAAGAAGGTCTTTAAACCTTTCCCACGCTTGAGCAAAATTCTCATTTGGTTTACAGGCAAAGTTCATGATTTGTCTTTGAAGAGTAGCAGTTCTGTTGGCAGGGAAGTATTTTTTTAAGAAAGTTGTTTGCATTTCTCTCCAAGTTCCTATAGATCTAGGTGGGAGAGTGCTTAACCATATTTTTGCCTTATCTTTCAGTGAGAATGGAAAGAGTTTTAATCTTATGACATCCTCATTTGCTGTATGGTCCATGCAAGTGCTACATACTTCCTCAAATTCTTTCATATGAGTATATGGATTTTCAGAATCCATGCCATGAAAAGTTGGCAACAATTGGATTGTGCCAGGTTTGAAGTTAAACCTATGGTGGTTGATGGGAAGAATAATACAAGAGGGGGTTGTCTGCCTAGGAGGATGAAGATACTCTCTGAGGGGTCTGATCATCTCCTGATCAATGGGATCAGGGTCACCGTGGTCACTACCACGTGCAGACATGTTGTGTGCAAGTGGTATGTTCTCATTGTGTTGAGACATGAGCGATTGATTTTCTACAGTTCTACCAGATCTAAGTATCATACACAATGGACAAACAAAAATAAAGTAAAAAGAAACAGAGTTACCGAATTTATCAGGAGATGCTTCTTCTTTCTCTTTTTTTTTTTCTTTTTGTTTTTGCCTCAATCTCCCCGGCAACGGCGCCAAAATTTGACTGCACTCTCACCCTGCATTTAAAACACAAAACAAAACACAATAAAAATTTTATATTTTTTTTTATTTATTTAGGCGAGAGGTTTATACTCGTCAGTGTACGAGTGCAGTTGTAGTCCAAATTTAAATTTATACTTTCTGGATAAGTCCAGGTCGTCCACTGAGAGATTTATTTATGGCAAAAGAAAAAGAATAACATGATAACAAATACTAGAAAATAAAACAAGACAGAAGTTGAAATAAATACTGAACGTGAGAATATGAAATTGGATAGTACTTGAGTTAAGACAATTTCAGTGCCAACCCGTTGATTCCCAAATTTAAGCATAAAAGATTAGCAACATTAATTTAATTTCAGATATGAGGGTTTGTTATTAAATGCAATTAAAGATAATGATAGCTCTAGTTTAAGCAATCCCCATACATGATATGCGGGATTCTAAGTTAAGAAACTACCATAAATTCAATTACAATTAATACACAAAACAACTAAATTAATCATCCGGGTTTGGGTATGATAGCGTTTCCAGTTTTAGTAACTCTCATGCATGACATGAAAGCTCTAAGTTAGGCTTACGCTCCAATCCAAACCTAGTGATTTTTCAATAATCAAAACACACTCATATTGAAGTTTAAACTAATGTTACTCATTTAAAGCGTAACTTTATTTGGGAATCATTAGCATTGGACACTGTCCTTGCCTTAACCCAAGATTAGATTTAGCTACTCATCTCTATTAAATTAATTGACAGGAATTTAAATGACATAATTTAAATAACAGAATTTAAATGACAGAATTTAAATGACAGGAATTAAAATAGAAGAAACTAACCGGCCATTTAGGCGGTAGATAATTAAAATACAAGAATTAAAATTGCAAGAATTTAAAGGCATAAACTAACCGGCCATTTAGGCGGTGAACAATTAAAATACAAGAATAAAAATTACAGAAATTTAAAAGCTAGAAACTAACCGTCCATTTAGGCGGTGAATAATAAAGTAATAATAAATGACATAAGAATTTAAAAGAAGAAAGAAATGAAGGTAGTAAAATCACAAGAGAAAATACTAAAGAAAATGAGAGAGAACAAAAGCAATTCTCAAAGAGAGAATTCTAAGGAAATAACTAAACTTTGATTCAAGAATAATAATCACACTTACAAATGCAATCAAGTGATCTATTTATAGGCCACAAGATGCAATACAAACCACACAATTTCAATTATTCAACTAGACATAATTATATCTAATGGGCACTCACACACTTAAAGTTAAATGGATTTTAGCTATAATACACACCTAATATTAAATGGATTTTAGCTAAAATACATACCTAATAAAGCACTCATAAAGTTAAATGGATTTTAGCTATAATATCCACCTAATAGTTAAATGGATTTTAGCTAAAAAACATACCTAATAAAGCTCTCACATAAAAAATAAAAATAGATTTCT
This sequence comes from Diospyros lotus, assembly GCF_014633365.1. Taxonomy (NCBI): domain Eukaryota; kingdom Viridiplantae; phylum Streptophyta; class Magnoliopsida; order Ericales; family Ebenaceae; genus Diospyros; species Diospyros lotus. The sequence continues at coordinate 37,667,330 of NC_068343.1, read as the reverse complement.
ATAAATTGGTTTTTTAATCTTTATTAGGATTAAAAATAATCCTTGGGCCTTCTCCAAATAATATCTTCCATGGGTTGCTCAAATTGGGCCTTAATTCTTCATGGGCTTGAATTCTTCATGGATTTGAATTTTTCATGGGCTTGATTTCTTCATGGATTTGATGTCTTCATGGACTTTAAATCTTCATGGGCTTGATTTCTTCATGGGTTTGATGTCTTCATGGACTTTAAATCTTCATGGGCTTGAATTCTTCATGCCTAAAAAAAATAATTTAATGTTATTAATAAATTATATATTATATATATGTATTACACATGGCACACATATATATATATTAGATTATATTATATATATATATTACATGCATGCATATAATGATGTATATGTATTATATATAATTTTATATATTATTATTATTATTATTAAATTTTACTTTAAAATTTCATTTCATTCATTTTTCAATTTAAACTTGCATATAACCATAAAATATATATTAATATCTAATTTAAATCATTTTTAAGATCAAAAGAAGGGTATAATTATAACAAAATTTTTACAAAATTAACCACTAATCAATGTCATATTTCCTTTGGTTTATGCATATTCCTTCTGCTTTGTCATTCATCATGTCATTTTTGTGACTGTGGCTAGTTGTTTGGACATCATAAGGGATCTCATTCTCTTGAGGTGAGCCTAGATCTCATGCTCTTGCAGTGAGTTACCATGATGACTGCGGAGGTGATTGCAACACCCTGGCTTTGCTACCACGAGGGAAGCTTTCATATTGCATACTACATTTGCACGCATATATTCTTCTTCATGAACCATTTCACCTAGATGCTATTGTTTAACTTGAGTGTTTCATACCCATAGGATATTCAACATCCCAGGTATAACAAACGTGCCAGGTGCAAGTTCGAGCAAATGGCAAGGAGGTGGTGGATGTTTTGTTTAAGCCTTCTTGAAACGCTGTATATGATTTTGTAGCATAACTGTTGTATTGTGAATAGAGGCTACGATACTTAGATTACAGAATGTATGGATGTATGTATGAAGCTTTTGTAACTCTATAAGGGTGTGAGATGTATGTTTGGAATTTGTGAGAAACAAGACAGCTGCTATGTAGACGCATGTGTGTGTGTTTACTCTATGAACTTGACTTAAGGTAACATTATTGAAATCCTAGTTATTTTAGGTTCGATCCTTACTTCCGTTCACAAAGGATTTCCCATAATGCTCGGGTGGTGTACATAGCATGTAATAGTTGTATTTAGTTTCTTAACATATTAAAAATACAAGCCGTTACAACTAATAGCGCCCATAAGTGGGAGCAAGTCATCACAAGATGGCATCTAGCAATTATTATTATGGGACTAATGATATAATTCTTGCACAAATAAATATATCAAAATGTGTTTTCATATTTTGAGATCATATCTTCTTTCATAGCTCTCTAATGATTATATATGAATGAGTTCCTAGATTTCCTGTTAAAGGTCTTATGCTTAAGTGTTAAGAATATGTGACTAAGGACCTTTGTATTAAGGATATCTTAATGAAAATTCGCAGTCCTTAAACTTCTCAGAAAGGGGACTATGATTAGTCAAGTATGGATTGCCACATGGGATACTACCTTTGATTAGTATGAAATGCTAATGATAAAGGGTGGTGAGTGGCATGCCATAATCCATGAGATGGATATAGTATACATGTGGGAAGATGCTAGTGGAACATCTACTGAATGTGACGCACGTGATAGATCACATGGTTGAGAAGATCTATGATCTATCACTAGCTTCGATTATGTTACTGGTCCTTAGACCAAAGGCAACACAGTTGTTTTATATATCGATTATAGGGATTTGTCGTTGCTAGGAACCATCTGGTTATTGGGTGGGAGATGCACTATGTGGTCCCTATGCAGTGGCGTATGGAGGCCAGTGATTGCCAATGGGATCCATCAACCTCCAACATGAAGTGACCATCTTATGCGATTAATGGTGGTCTTGATTATAGAAACCCCTGACAAAGGTACACTTGAATGGAAACTGTTCCAATATTGAAAGAAGTTCCGATGTGTTATCTCAATCTCACCACATTGATTTTGGCATAGTCATCGAGTTAGTGAGTTTGATCAATCCATGAATCTCACTCAATCGGGATGATAACAGATGGAGTGATTATAGTATACGAGAATTAAAAGCCTAAATAGATTCTATTCTGAAGTAAGACTTCATTACTGGTAGGATTGCTTTGACATAATGCTAGTTCTCACTCAGGGTCTTTCGAGGTGCTTCGACGAGATGGAGAGATCCTCGTTGTAGACCAAAGGTGTTTGGTAAATATCAAGGCGGTTGACATTTCCTGATTGCTACTTAGTAGTGAACTTAGAAGGTCACACACATATCTAGGTGTGATGGTTCACGAAGTGATTAAGCTAAAATCGTCATTAAGAGTTAATGAAGTTTACCATTAAGAGTTAACGAATCGGGTTCAATGATCAAATTAATGAGGAGCATATGTCAAGAGTTGATAGGCATGTCATTAAGAGTTAACAGGGGCCTTAGTGTCATTATGAGATAATGAAAATGCTATTAAGAGTTAACAATGGGCGTAGATGTAATTTTTGAAAGTTTTGGATAAGGGGTTAAAAAGGTCGATAACTCCTTACGAACGGTCAACTGTTCTTGTTGTAGAGAGTCGCAATTCCTTGATCCGTTTGTCGTATGTGCAATAGTTTTGGGGGGCACGTGGCATGGGAGGATGAGAGGGGTGATGGTGTGTGTCCTTCTTGTCTGATTGGGTGGGTTTTCGATTTTTGTAAGTTGTTGCATTCTCTCTCTTGGCCTCTGTTCGTTCTTCTTCATTCAGAGCCCTTGGCCTTCCTCTGTTGCTCCTCTCTTTAGTTTCTTCATTGCTATTGTAGCAAGCCAACCATATATGTAACACCCTGTATTTCAAATATATAATGAAGCTATATGATATTTATTAGACGCTAATAACAACCTCGGGCGTTATTGGGAAATCCTTGTCAATGGAAGCATAGGATCGAACCTAAAAATGTTGAAAAGGTAAGATTTCCCACTAATTTAATTAGACATAATCCGGGCATGTACCAAACTATCAAATCGTCCAACATAATTACAGCGTTATCACTAGTGCATAGGTTAGTACCACCGTAGACACGCACATCCACATCATACATCATTTATTTTAAGCATCCTAACTGCTAGTTACAATACAATAGCTGGAATTTCAAATGTATACAACGGTTAAGGAGAAACGCTATAACTAAACAATCACCACCTCTTTGCCTTTAGTCGAACTGGAACCTAAAGCACCTGACACATTTGATATACCTGGAATGTTGAATGTTCCATGGGTATGAAATATTCAAGTTAGATAGTTACATCTAAGTGAGATGGTTCGAGAAAAGGAAACATGCGTGCAGCTGCAGTATGCAAAATGTTATGGAATCCTTCCCCTCTATGGAAGCCTTACCCAGGATGTTACAATCACCCCCATGCCAACATGTCCCTAACACCCTTCCCTCATCTCGTGGTCCTCGACCACACATGTTGGCCCACAAGCTTGCCACAACAACATATGTTATGATGTATGATAAACAAAATAGAAACAAAGCATGCTTGATATAAAGGAAACATGAGATGAAGCCACAAACATCACACAAATGAAGCCAACGATGCTCAAGATATGTCAAAAATATGCATGAACTAATCACCTTAATAGTTTACCTTTCGAGTGCACCGTTCATGCTCGTCGGGTTAGGTTTTTTTTGCAAAAAACACGTATTTTCGTAAACCAAAACTTAAATATTTTTACATAGGGTTGTAGAGAGTTAAAAGAGGGTCAAAGCTATAAAATTTCAGGTCAGAAGGAGCTATCACGCACCCTCACGTGCCCCATGAAGGTGGCCCAGGCACCTGGACGCGCAGCCAGTAGTGGCGCATGCAGTACACGCGTCGCCTTCTTCTCCGGTGACAATGCACGACATCTCTGATTTTTTTGTCATATCTCCCTCTTTTTAGCTCCGATTCGACCACCGTTTGAACCTATGGGTCCCTCTCTTCCCCCTTTACATGATTATAACAAGAAAATGGACTTACCTCGATGTTTTCTAACTGTTTTGGTCCATACTCTGATGAAGACCCAAAAATTCCGACAAAGCTCATTTCTCCTTCTTTTCTTCACCGTTTTCGATCCTTCTTCTTGTAGAATCTTCCCCTCTCTGTCAATATCTTATTCCTCACCTCACATTCTCTCAATTTGTCATAGTTTTGGTCCAAATCCCAACCCAAATGCTTTGTTCTTTACCCCTAGGCCTTATATATAGAAATCCCAGGCCAATCTCGTGTCACCACATACCCCGTCACTTGTCCCTCCATGTGTGGCCTTGATTCTCATGCCCAATCATATGCCGCCAATTGTCCAAAACTAAATTGAATAATATTTGGAATCCAAAGTTATATTTAATAAGTTTTGAAATCCAAAGTTATATTGAAATTGTTGTTTCCAAAATACAACAATTAAAATTTGTGATGTGGGGTCCACTTGAACTCAGTATCGGGTGAAGTTAGGTTGCTGTAAGAGAGGTCGCCTCAAGGGAGTTTGCCGTTAGGATGCTCGCCGCAAGGATTTCGTTACTAGCTCTCGCCATAAGGTTTTTTCCACAAGACTTCGCCACCAGCTCTTACCACAAGGCTTCGCCACTAGCTCTTGCCACAAGCTTCTACCACAAGGCTTTGCTACTAGCTCTCACCATAAGGTTTTGCCACAAGGCGTCGCCACTAGCTCTTGCCACAAGGATTTGCTTTCGCCGCTAGCTTCGCCGTAAGGATTTGGTTTCACCGCTAGCTTTACCGTAAGGATTTGGCTTCGCTGCTAACTTCGCCGCAAGGATTTGACTTCGTCGCTAACTTCTCTGCAAGGATTTAACCTTGTTGATGCTCAGAAAATGGGTTAGAAGGCTTGCAGGAATCTTCCCCAGTGAAGACCCTCTGATGCCAAAGTCAATTTCAAATCTCAATGGCTATTCACAAAAACAATAAATGTGCATTCAAAGTGTCTAGATTTTATCAAAATTGGAATGCCTTTTCAATGTCCTGTAGCTAGGTATTTATAGGGCACAATTTTCAAGGATGCTTGGTGCTGACACGTGTCGCTTGTTGAATGAACCATGTTCAAGGTGTGTGGCTGTAATTAAGACTTCACCGCAAGGCCTTACGGCACACTACCATAAGCCCTTGCCACAAGGCTTGTCGCACACTACCGCAAGGCCTTGCCACAAGGCTTGCCGTAACGCCGCACGCCTTGCAGCACACTATCGCAAGGGCTTACCGCAAGGCCTTGCCACAAGGTTTTTTAGCCACAAACAACTTCGCCACAAGGCTTTAACTTCGCCGCTAGGTCTCACCACAAGCTTTTTTGCCACAAGGTTTCACCGCAAGGTTTCGCTACTAGCTCTTTCGCCATAAGGCTTTGCCACAAACTCTTTCACGACAAGGCTTCGCCACTAGATCTCACCACAAGGTTTTGCCACAAGACTTCACCACTAGCTCTTTCGCCACAAGGCTTTGCCACTAGCTCTTCCGCCACAAGGCTTCGTCACTAGCTCTTTCGCTACAAGGTTTCGCCACTAGCTCTTCCGCCACAACGCTTTGCCACTAGCTCTCATCACAAGGTTTTTGCCACAAGACTTTGCCACTAGCTCTTGCCACAAGGTTCTACCACAAAGAAGGCTCGTGGCACGATTCCACAAGGCCCTTATGGCAAGCCCTTTGCCGCAAGTGGGCTTGTGGCACACTGCCGCGAGCCTTTTTATTTTTTATTTAAAAATTCTCATTTTTTTCTCAACCTATTTTTCATGGCACAACAGAAATGAAGTTTAAAATCCATTTCATTTAGGTCCTCGAGCTATCCTTGAATCTCACCAATTCTCGGGTCATTTAGATAATTACACTTAGCCCTAGGTTTCTTTTTTGAAAATTGCACTTCTACCCGGACTTTAAAATTATGATTTTTCCCTTAGTTCAAAAACTAAACTTTTCCTCTCAGGACTTCCACTATCCTTTGAATTTGAAATGTCCTATTTCCTTAAGTATTTGAGTTTAAAAATCTCGAGTATTACACTCTCCCCCCTTTAAAATAAATTTCGTCCTCGAAATTTTACCGCACAAGTCCCTCAATTTTCACCTTATCAAGCAAATTCCTCAAAATCATGATATCTCTAGAACACCTTTCCCAAGAGACATTATTTCATTCCTCAAACCCTTACATTGGGGTGAATGATTTATTTGGCATGGTGTGCCTCATTCAATATGGTTTGCCTTAACTTTTGGCCCCAGGCACATAAATTTGACTTAGAAATCGAGGTATTTTATCCAAAAAATCGAAGTCTGGGTTTTTAACCCATTCCCAATTGTCAACATATGACCATACTTTCGAGTCTTCCAAAATAGCTTATCGAGTTTGTTCATCAGATGGGAGTGAATCACCAGGCTAGCTATGTAAATATAGGTTCGCTCAGGAATCACATCCATTACCATAGGCTTAAAGCCTCCTCCAGTTCCCACTCTCGGGTCATTAGAACAGGCTATTAGAGCTAGCTCATTCCCGTATTAGCTATCACGTTTACCCATAACAGGCTATCAAAGCAGGCTTATTAGCCACCACATACACCTTCCCAAGATGTTACTGGACCACACAGTCGCAATCCTTCAAGAACTCTATCCACCCCCGCTGCCCCCACTCAAATCCTATGAGAGAACAAGTACTTCAGGCAGTCATGATCCATGAAGACCTCAAATTTTTCACATAATGCCATCAGAGTTTTCAAGGTAACTTCAACCTCCAACGGAGTTGGATCTAGGTGGAATTTTATGGAAAATTCAATTTCTCAATGAGAGGGTAGGTTAAGTGATTTTCTCTCATTATGTACAACAATGTTATGCAAAATACCAGGGGTAAGTAATTTCATAGTACTAGCAGTACCAGGGGTAGGTAATTTCACAGTACTAGATATCTTGGCTTGTCTAGGCTAGTCACAACAATCGATAACTAAAGCCTATACATTTAATGATCGACTGTCAGGACTCAACGGTCGACAACTAATAGCTAATGGGTGATTAGCAGTACCAAGTCTCTTGGCTAATTATAACGGCCGATAACTGGTGCCCATACATCCAACTATCGGCTACCACAACCCAACGATCGACAACCAGTAGTTTTGTACCCCACATCCTTGGTCCCACATAGGTAATGTGATCCATTGTTATTCTTGTATTTGCATGACTCCAACATTTTTGGCATTTCATATGATTCCTAGGTAAGGGTATGTACTCCCACATAGCGTAAGAATTTGTATTACTTCACTCCCAAGGTGATGGTTAGAGCCATCATCACTTCCCTTATTGGTTGGTCCTTCGGGAAATCCCCACATAACATCAACTAACTTACCCAAACACTTAGTTCACATAACTTACAACATTTCCTTCCTCACATTGGCTTATTCTCACTTCAAAGGCCAACTTCTTGGTGCACCAAAGCATGCCTACTACTACATCATCATTTGCATTAACAAGGGTAAGATTCGAGATAATCAAACTAGAACCAATTGCTCATAATTGTTGGGGTGTATAACAATCCGCACACTAAACCAAAGGTTAAGTCAGTAACCAAAATAAATTTCTCCCTTAAAGGCCAATTCTGGGGAACACACATCCCTATGCTTGCTATTCCGGAAATACGCTTTCCTAAGCAAGCCCATACCACAACACATGCCTACACGAGAAAGCATTCCACTCATGGTTACAACCTACCCTGATCCACGTATGCAATCACAATTTCACCACCCCTTTTTTAAACCTCCGAATCCCTAAGCCCACTCATCGCACGATGCAGTAGTCAAATTTTTGGCACCTAGGTCTTTTGGACAGTCCCGAGCCAAGCGATCGCCTTTTTCTCAAGTATAGCAGTCTTAGCTTTTTGTTTGGCCCTTAACCAAGTTTCCAAACCTACTAGATTTTCCAAAATGAAATAACTGAGATAGTTACCTTTTGGGTTGAAGTTTCCTCTCTTTAATTCCCAAGCTGTGTCCGTTTCAAAGTCATCAGGTATTTTTTGTTTGGAATGATCATACTCGAAATCACGTGACCAATACTTAAACCTTAATGGTAAAATAATCCCGAGTCATTCATACCCAACTAATAAGTCTATACTCAAAAATCATAAGTCTTCTGAATTTCCCGACTTTTGTGAATCCAGTTGATTACCATTCCAATAAATTCCAAACAGTTATATCCACAATCCTGCATAAGGATTTTACGAACTTGGGACCTACTAACCTTTATCAGGTCCATAACCTTAATTCAAATAATTCTCTTGGATCTCGAAATTCACCTAGAACAATTTAGTAAAATGGTACCTCAAGCACTTGTTATCTAAATTCCTCAAAATTTTTAAATCCATCAAGACTTCAAATAAAACTTTCGTTAATAAGGATTCCCATGTCTTTACAAGATTTAATTAATTATAATACTTACTTGTACCATACCCCAAACTCATCAGATCCCATGAATTAGACCTTCCTCAATTCCTTAATCTTAATTCAAAATTATTCAAAATTTCTAAATTCTTGCAATGCTATCCATCTATCAGAAATTCCTGCAATATAACTAGATAAGAAAATATTCTCCCAAATTGTAAAATAATTGGATAGTCATGCACAAAATTTATATCTAAGGGTTTATTCTCCCAAATTTATAACTAGATAACACCCTGCTTCACTAGGCGTGCCACTATAAGGGAATCCCCGGGGATTTTTTTTTCATGATTATCACACGCGGTGCAGCAAGAACAACTTCCAACATGCCTGACACATATAACTATCCAATGAACAATCTCACATGCTTACACAGGGTGGCACCCGCAGTGATTTCAAGAACAATCTTCACATGAAGGTGAAATCCCGGAAACCCCAGTCTTGCCCGTTTAGCTATCCATATCCATAGTCTCAAACTAAACGAATCATAACATTATGCAGCGAAAAATAATATCATAACATCAAATACTGTGGCCTACCACGGGGTTCATACATAGCAAGATACGTATTACATGCTATAAAATGATAATAACGCTATCATGCGCCCGTCCATACATATATCAAGTAAGTACTACCACCCCAAAACGATACAACAGCTACTATACTAAACTTTGTTGGCCCTCAACTGGCCACGTCCTTGCCCTTGTAGCAGTCCCTAATTGGAACGTTGAATGTTCCAGAGGCATAAGTAATATTAGATGATAAAACATCCAAATGATGGCATGATACAGTTTATTGAATGCATGAATAACACATGAACAGGACATATACAGACAAATACCACATGCAACACATCTAATTTGAGAAATCTCCTTAGCATACTCAACCTCGAGTGGAAAATCCATTCCACACACCTTTGGGGTTGACCTTGCCGCGATATACTTAATCCCCAGATGCCCATCCGTGTCACCCGATCACTGGGATTAACCTTGCCCCATTCTCAAGAAGACCCCATCCCGTTAACAAGGACACAAAATCGATAACTCGATGATATGAGAAGAACACGTACCATGCACCAATTTCTCATAAATAAAACAGTTAATGCAATATTCAACATGATCAATATGCATACGATGCCAGAAATACGTAAGTAAAACACCTATACGATATATCATAAGTTTTAGAGGGTATAGCCGCTCACTAGAACTCGGTCCAAACACATGCAAACCTAAGCTCGGGAGGGTAGAACCGCTCACCTGAACCCACTACACACACATCAAGACACATCCAAAACAACGGTAAGACTGAAATCGGACCACTCACCTTAATTTCGATAAAACTGATTTTTGCCTCGAAAAGCATCACACCTCAAAAATCGTGTAATCCTTCCTTCTAACAGTCAAGTCGTCTTCTAATTATCATTATGATTATAAAAATCAATATTTCTATTTTTTCCATAATTTTCTTAATTTTCCTTATTTTTCTCTATTTTTTCTAAACCTTTTTTTCCTTCGAAAATCCATAATAAATACCAAACACTTAGTTTCTCCAAATATTTTTGCAAAAATATCCATAAAATAATTTTAAAAAAATAATAAAATTAATTTTGGATTTTTCCCGTACCTCACACGCCCTCACAAGCCAAAAGAGTGGCTGAGAGTGAAGTCCGCGCGTGAGCACACGCGCCATGTCTTCTCCGGTCGTCTTCTTCGACGACGGCCATCGGCGACAACCTCCAACAGCCAAACAAGCTACAGGGTCTTGAAGTACTTGAAGAGGCGATCTTAGGGGTACCCTCAGTCGTCGGAAAAAGCCACCAAAAAAGCCTCAAATGGGTGGTTGTAGGTCTCGGCTTCGGCAAGGCTCGATTTTCTGGCTAACTCCCAAAACCCCTTGAAACCTATACCAAATGCTCCCAAATTTTCCAAAAACACTCCCTAGCACTCGAGGAACAAAAGCCCCTTATTCCTAAGGCTCGATTCTTGCTAAAACACGGCCAATCTACTTCAATTTATTTTGGAACCCTCAGCCATTCGAACCCTATTTATACCCGATTTTGACCGGTTCTTCGACCAATCAGAAGCTTTCCTGGTTGCCAAGCTTCAAACCTTATCATATCAAGCCCTAAATTGAGCCAAGTGGCGACCAAATTGTTTCAAAATTTTGGGCCAAATTCAGATTTTCTTTAAAAATTAATTCCCGTCGACACACCACAGATCTCGGCCAATGGCTAGGTTTAATAGAACCATCCTGGCCTGGGGATCATTTTGATGCCCTTTGGTAGTTCTGACGATAGTCGCTGCAAAGTTGGCCAGTGCTTTGCAGATTTCACACCTATCTTGTAATAATTGCATTTCTACCCCTCAATTTTTGATATTTCATGCTTTTGCCACACTATCTCTCAAACCCTAGACCTTTCACTGATTCCATTAGACCCCACGAGTTTAGAATGTATCAATACACCCTTGAAATTCTAGAAAAACCCTCATTTTGACCACCCTCCGCTAATTTTTAGATTCTGCACTTTGGCCTGAATCTCTTCTTTTGACCCGTAATTTAATCCCGTAATTTTGACCCAAAACCTTTGAAAATCTCTTCTTTTTGACATTCCATGACTCTTTAAAAATTTTTACCCTCCAAATTTTGTCTTGGTTCTGTCGCTTGCCTTTTCATTCAAGTTTTAGAACTTACACATTAGCCCGAAACTTTGATAAATTCCATTTTGACCCCATAACTTTCATAAATACCTTTGATATTAAATATTGAGTATTACATCCTCCCCCTCTAAAAAGGAATTTCGTCCTCGAAATCACTCATTCTCACAATTAAACAAATGTGGATAAGAAGTTTTCATTTCTTCTTCGTCATGATTTCTCCATAACACCTTTACCAATGGAATAACCTTGTTTCTTAAGACCTGATCCCTTTGATCTAAGATTTGAGCTAGCTCTTCGGGGTAAGTTAGATCTTTTCATATCTCTATGGTCTAGTTTTGAAGAACATGCATAGGATCTGGCTCGTGTTTCTGCAGTTGGGATACATGGAACACGTTGTGGATACCTGCTAGTGCTACTCGCAAGGCTACTTTGTAGGCTACTGGTCCAATTTTCTCCAAAATTTCATACGGACCGATATATCTTGGGCTTAGTTTTCCTTTCCCCTCCCCCTCAAATCACCGTTTTAAATGGAGAGACTTTCAAATATACCTTATCACCGATTGGAAATTCCAAATTTCGTCTTCGGTGGTCAGTGTACGACTTCTGACGACTTTGACTTGTTCTCATTCTCTCCTAGATCCTTTTGATCTTCTCAGTAGTGGTTTGCACTATCTTGGGTCCAATCAATCCTATTTCCCCAGTTTCTACCCAGCAAAGTGGAGTTTTGCATTTTCGCCCATATAGTGTCTCGGTGGAGGTATGCATTTTCACTTACTTTTCATTCAAGTTTTAGAATTTACACATTGGACCAAAACTTTGATAAATTCCATTTTGACCCCCATAACTTTTAGAAATACCTTTGATATTAAATATTGGGTATCACATTACCCAAGTTTCAGCTAGATTTGGTCTCATTGAATAATTGAAACACTTACCTGTAGCGAACCTTTTCCCACTTATCAAATTTTGCTGACAATCGTTTATATCTCTTAAATTGTTCTATGACTTTTCTTCTCACGAAAAAGCTCGAGGATTAGTAACATTAAGTTCATATCATAAATGTCTCGTGTCACCATTTTATCTTCTATGATCCTCAAGACTACAAAACATCTAATAACCGCGAGATAATTTGATCCTCCAAAATCCAAAATTTCCGTAATACTGTTTAGGCAATCAAATAATCTCCCAAGAACTAATTATCCAAAAGTCCTTGAGATTTCCAAATCCCTTAATTACCTTTAAAACATTTGTTAATGCTATCAAACCACAGGACAAGGTACCATCTAAATTCCATTGGTACATAGATGTATATAGTCACCTCATCCCACTACTTCATTTGTATTTGTACATGTACATAAACTACTTTGTACATATGTGCACACACATATGATCCTTTATCAAAACAAAAATCATTCTTCCTCAGTTTCAGACTCAGGTGGGGGCGTAAGAATTCATTCTTTAGGTTCACCTATGAGTCCCATCATGTCACCAGGCCAAAGTATCTACAGGTTTAGACATATCAATTCAAATCAAGACCATACTCAATATCAGACCCAATCCCAAATCAAGTCCATTTTGTACATACCTATATATATATATATATACAATCCTTAGTCTTGCAAAAACCAAAAATTACCCTTATACTATTTCAGACTCATTCCTGTCATAGATCAAGACAACCTCAAGGTTAATCAACTCAAAATCTAAACCAAAATCATATAATCTAGCTCTGATACCAACTGTAATGCCCCATATTTCAAATATACAATAAAGCTATATGATATTTATTACACGCTAATAACAACCTTAGGCATTATTGGGAAATCCTTGTTAACCAAAGCATAGGATCGAACCTGAAAATGGTAAAAAGGTTGGATTTCCCACTAATTTAATTAAACATAATCCAGACATGTACCAAACTATCAAATCTTCCAACATAATTATAGCATTATCACTAGTGCATAGGTTTAGTACGACCGTAGACACGTACACCCACATCATACATCATTTATTTTAAGCATCCTAACTGCTATTTACAATACAACAATTGGAATTTCAAATGTATACAATAGTTCAGGAGAAATGCCATAACTAAACGATCATCACCTCTTTGCCTTTACTCGAACTGGAACCTGGAGCACCTGGCACATTTAATATACCTAGAACATTGAATGTTCTAGGGGTACGAAACACCCAAATTAGATAGTTACATCTAAGTGAGATGGTTCATGAAGAGGATACATGCGTGCAGATATAGTATGCAAAATGTTATGAAATCCTTCCCCTCTATGGAAGCCCTAGCCAGGATGTTACAATCACCCCCATGCCAACATATCCCCAACACCCTTACCTCATCTCGACCACACATGTTAGTCCACAAGCTTGCCACAACCACAGATGTTATGATGTATGATAGACAAAATGTTAGAGTTATGCCCCACAAACCAATCATGTTTTATGTAATTGATCATACTTTACATTGGGATTCTTTATCTTCAATCAATTCTTATTGCAAGGAATTATGTTTTTATTTATCATTGATGGTTATCGTAATTTTTTATTGCAATCTATACTTGACAAAGTCCATAGATCAAATAGGCTCATGGGATATGGTCGTGCATAGAGATGACAATCATGAAACATATTCCTTATAAGCCTTGATCTTAAATGTTCCTAGTCATAGAGTTGTTAGGATTTGACACTAATAACTCAGATAGACTAGCACATATGATGTATACCCAATTAGGAGAATGTCTTGTTTCATGGACATTGGTGTGAGGACACTAGTGCATATATGTGGGTGCTTATTATAAGAATAAGTACACTGAATTGACCCGCTACAAAATTCCTAATGGTTATTGTTTAATGTCGAATTGGAATTCTTATATTGCAGTAGTGCAGATTGATCCCTAGACTTGAGACATCATGGTAGTCTTATATTTGACTGGTTACGCCTTGGTGCTTTTTTGGATTATAATGGAGTCATTGACAAACTATCACTAGGTGTGGCCTTATCACACATGAAGTCTTGTGAATGTTGAAATAGGATTCATCACTTATCGTCAAGATGAAAGGATATCCTATGTATTCCGATGATTTTATGACTGAGGAAATCCTTGTCCAAGGTGAGGAGAAAATCAAAAGGTGTTTTGATTTCACCTATCAAGTTATAAATCTAGAATGGATACATAGTTATTGGATTATTAAGGTTTTGTCATAAAACCATACCCAAAATTCAATCGAGACATGGATCGATGAAAGGATTTTACTACACGGTAATTGCAATTGAAAAGGTCCGTGTTTTTTTCATCGTTGGCTAGGTATTCATAGCATGTTGCTAGACAATAGCCATGATATGTAGGGTTTTAGAATTAATTTGATTAATTCTAAAACTATTAATTAAAGAGTTTAATTAAGAAGACCATGAGATGTGTTAATTAAGAAGCCCATGAGTTTAATTAAAGAGTTTAATTAATCTAATAAGATGAGCCTTGATATAACCCAATAGAATTGGCCCTACATCTAGTCTAATGGTGAACCTAAGGGGTCACACACTTAGATCGTGCCCATTCCACAATTAAAAAGAGAGAGTCTGCCTAATGTGATTAAGGGCAGGGCCTAAAGTGTTTAGGGTTTTTCCAAGGCACGATTAGGGTTCTTAAACTCTATTTATATGCCACTTAAGAAGTTGGAAAACAACAAGAAAAATTTGTTTTCTCTCTAAAGGCGTCTAGGGTTGCTAGCACGACCAAGGCGTCCGTGAAAGGATCGATCGTGTGGACCAACTTGGAGGAGATCACGCTTGCATCTCTATGGATCGAAATCAGGCAGAATCGAAGCTCTACATGGTCGTGGGTTCCTAACGCAAAATAGAAATAAAGCATGCTTGATATGAAGGAAACATGAGATGAAGCCACAAACCTTACACAAATGAATCCAAGGATGCTCAAGATGTGTCAAAAATATGCATGAACCACTCACCTTGACAGTTTACCCTTCGGGTGTATCGTTCATGCTGATTGGGTTAGGTTTTCTGTAGAAAACACATATTTTCGTAAGCCAAAACTCAAATATTTTTTACATAGGGTTGTAAGGAATTAAAAGAAGATCAAAGTTGTAAAATTTCTGGTCAAAATGAGCTATCACGCACCCTCACGCGGCCAACAGCGACGCATGTACTGGATACACCGCTTTCTTCTCTAGTTCGACCCTTGTTCGAACCTACGAGTCCCTCTCTTCCTCTTCTATAGGATTATAACAAGAAACTAGACTTACCTCGATGTTTTTAGATTATTTTGGCCTAAACTCTAGTAAAGACCCAAAAATTTTGGTGAAGCTCATTTCTCCTTCATTTCTTCACTGTTTTTCCTTCTTCTTCTTGCAAAATCATCCCCTCACTCTCAAGATCTTATCCTTACCTCACATCCTCTCAATTTGCCATAGTTTTGGCCCAAATCTCAACTCGAATGCTTTGTTCTTCACCCCAAGGCCCTATATATAGAAATCCAAGGCCAATCTTGTGTCGCCACGTACCCCGCCACTTGTCCCTCCATGTGTGGCCTTGATTCTCATGCCCAATCATATGCCGCCACTTGTCCAAAAATAAATTGAATAATATTTGGAATCCAAAGTTATTTTTAATAAGTTTTGAAATCCAAAGTCGTATTGAAATGAAGTTTGAAATCCATTTCATTTAGGTCCCCAAGCTATCCTTAAATCTCACCAATTCCCAGGTCTTTCAGAGAATTACACTTGGCCTCGGGTTTCTTTTTTGAAAATTGCACTTCTACTCGGACTTTAAAATTATGATTTTGCCCCTAGTTCAAAAACTAAATTTTTCCCCTCAGGACTTCCACAATCCTCTGAAATGTCCTATTTCCTTAAGTAGATAGTCTATATTGGTTTGGAGATTATCCTTTGAACCCATTTTCTTCCCAATCTTTCTCTATCTCTCTGTCTAGCACATAGTGTAAGTTGAGAGATTCAACCATTTACTGGAGCGTGGGCTGACTAGGCCTCTCGTGTTTTCGGTAGTCGATTTGGTCTAACCAAAAGTTGTTCAGGAGTTGTTTTTGGGAGCAAGGAGTTGATGCTACCAGGAGGATTTTAGCCTCTACATTGACCTTCAAGAGTTGAAAGGTATAGCTACTAAATCCCCTATGGCATGGTTTAGTTTCAGTTTATATATGGACATTGAAAATGAGTCTTGCAAGGTGATTTTAGCATTTGTTTCCACTGCCTTCTTATGTGTTTTCAAAATATATTTTTAAAAATCAGTTAAACCCTTGCATTGGTACACCTAATATTGGCGTTCATTATCATAAGGACCAGTAACACAATCAAAGCCTATGATAGATCATGGATCCTTTCAACCATGTGATCTATCACGTGCGTTACATTTAGTAAATGTTCTACTAACATCTACCCACATGTCTACTATATCTATCTCATGGATTATGGCATGTGACTCACCATCCTTTATCATTAGTATCTCATACTAATAAAAGGTAATAGCCTATATGCCAGTCCATAATTGATTAATCATATCCTTCTTCTGAGAAATCTAAGGACTGGGAATAACCTTTAAGAAATCCTTAACCAGAAAGTCTTTGTCACATATTCTTAACACTTAAGAATAAGGAATCTAGGGGCTCATTCATAAGTTGATTGGAGAGGTATGAATGAAGATATGACCTTAAAATATGAAAATATATTTTATTATATTTGCTAGATTTACATTATTAGTCCCCTAATTACAACCTCTGGATGTCATCTAAACCTAGTATTAGGGCACTAACACTAACAATCATACGATCATTAGATTATTAGAGTCCATTGTTAAGAACCAAGAGTCAGCCTTTGTCACCTTCACTTGGTTTTGACTAGCACAAGGTACCAATGAAGGGTTTTAGTGGCTACCTAGGTGTGGACCGACTTGGTCTCTGGCGCCTATTGGGACTGACTTAGTGAGCCAAGGTGCAATTATAGGAGCTGATTGAAAGTTGTTCATGGGAGCTCAATGAGAGTTTGAAGAGTTTGGGTTCGAAGATGCAAACGAAAGCAACCAACAACCTTTTTCGTCCATAAGGTAAATGTTACTTCTTATGGCTTGTTCATTTTGAATGTATCTATGCATATGGTTGTATATCACTGAGTCTTGCAAGAGTTTTGATCCATTTTTGTTGCTTATTTTATGGTTTTTGAAAACCAATTTAAGCTCTTGGATGTTTCTCTTAGTGTAAGTGCACCTTTCACATGTAGAATTATTGCTTTTGAGGCCTCAACTGGTTGTGGTTTGGTAGTGGCCTATTTTAACATGGATAGTGTTTCAGTTGCGGTTGCCACTTCTTTGTCTTTACGACTCTTAGTGATGTTTTACATTCTTGTGATTAGTTTTGATGATGAAAAATAACATTTGGTTTTAATCCTCAAGTCATGAGTTAAGTTTATGGTTTTCAACAAAAATCAATTTCAAGTACCTATGTGAAAATGAAAATCGAATGATCAATAAATTTTTTCTAAAGATTAGTACATTATAAGGAGACATATATGAAAATGTTTTCATTTTGGAAAACTATCTCCCGATATTTTGATATCTAATATTCATTGTTGTTAAAATTATTTTTAATGAATTTTTCAAGAAATAGAAGGTATATATTTTGGGAGTGGTGAAATTGTTAAATCCTGAATTTGTACTAAAACCAAAATTCTACTTTCTTATTGTTTTGGATTTTGATTTTTTAGATATTTTTATTGAATCTAAATGAGGGGTACTTTCTTATTTACATTTATGTATTAAAGTAAATGGAAGGTAAATATAAATAAAAGAAAAATGTGGACATTTACTTAAACCAATGAAATGTAAATAAGTTGTAATGTATACATGCTATGAATTGTATCCTCAAGCAATTGTAATATATATATTCTAATCTATCGACCATTTGTTCCTACCTGTCGACCAGCTATATGGACTAGTCGACCGCTTCTAATCATGTTGTCGAACAATTGCTCGACATGCTCTTAGTTGTTTGTTGTCGACCACCTCTACATCACAACCTGTTGACCGGTATTATGAACCTGTCGACAGGTTAGATGAAGCTATCAACCGGCAGATAGTAGGTAACGACTAGTTTTTCCACTCTCCCAAAGTGGTTTTTCCACTACCAACGACAATATTCATAAATGGGCTATCAAGGCACTATAAATACAAGTCAAATGGGTGATTTAAACCAACCAAGAGGATTGATTTCAAGCTATCAATGTTCATTCTTTCAAGAGCTTAATTATTTCATTTGTTCTTCATTTTTCTCTCTAAAGGCTTTGATTATCATTTGTATTATTTTGTTCAACCCTTGTATTTATATTTAGAGATCTTGTAATTAAGAGTGTCTACTCTTAGATCCTCTTTTTTGTATTATTCTTGGTTTTCCTGACAAGAGTGCTAGAGGACTTACTTGTTGAAGCAAGAGATTGTATTTCCTAGCAAGATAGCTAGAGGGCTTGCTTGTTTAAGTAAGAGGTTTTATTTTCTAGCAAGATAGCTAGAGGGCTTGCTTGTTTAAGCAAGAGGTTGTAATTCCTAGTTTGTAGCTAGAGGCCATATCCGAAGAGATATGAGGTTTTTAGTGGATTGGTTGAAAAATCCTTAGTGAGGAGCTAGGGTAGTAGATTAGGCTTGGTTTAAGCCAAACCACTATATATTGTTGTGTGTCTTCTTTGCTTGTGCTCTTTTTTTCATTTATTATTCCAAGCATTTCAATAATTCTCACTTGCTCTAAAATCTCATTTTTCATCAAAAGGATTTTCAAGTTCAATCAAATTTTTAAAACAACCCAATTCACCCCTCCTCTTAGTGTTGGTGCCATTGCTATTCAAATCTAACACTTAGTGGTAGGGATGCAACAAACTCAAGCCCTTTTTCTAATTACCTCTAACTTATCCCACCCCATGAGTTTGGAATTTCCTAAGCAAGTAACCTAGATGTATGATAGCCCTCTTGTTGTTGATTAGTGATCTCCCAAGAACAACGTTTTATGCAATGGACAGTGTCTTTATTACCATGAACTTAACCTGGCAGGTAACGCTTTGGGGGTGGGTGCCCAAAGTTATTGGTAGTTGTACAGAACCCACAACAGTATCGCCTTGCCCATGAAACTGTACAAAGGAGAGGAGACGGGTTTTAGCCTGTCATAAGCAATATGGATTTTCTCGAAATCATTTTTATAGATGAGATTAATGGAACTACAATTGTCCACAATAATTCTTTCAATAGGATGTTTAGCAAATACGGCTAAGATGACAAGTGGGTCATCATGTGGCTTAAGAATGTTCCCTTGATCCCCAAGAGTGAATGTAGTAGGCTTTTCATTAGGTGCCACATGAGCCATATAATCCACATGAAGGGCTTGGCAATCTTATGCTTTCCTTGTGTTGTTGCTAAGAATATAATAAGTAAAATTTGTATTGAGATATCTCAAACTAGGCACAGTCCAACAGAGAACAAGGTTGAGAGGGAGTCTCACTATTATCTAGGTGAACTCACGTCATTGTTAGGGAGAACTAATACATATTTTGGAAAAGCTTTTACAAGGCAATAATCCAGTCAAAAGGAATGTGGGGATATCTCCCACGTAGGACCTCTAATGCTTGAGTCAAACATCTGCATGATGTTATGAGGATGTAACTTAAATATGTGTGGACGTAGCTTGATTTTGGTTATCTTGGAAAGTAGTGACACGTTTTTCTAGGATTATAACTGTGTACAAGTGTTAGTGGAAGTTGAAAGGTCAAAAGATCCCCCCTCCCCAAAATGAGGGGTTGAGGGGAATTTATATCCCTCGATGTTAGTGAGAAGGACACTATTGGTCCCTTTGGGAATGGCTACTTAAGAAAGGGAGTGAATTGAGTGATTAAAACTTTTAGCAATTTTAATGAAGATTCTTTATTAATGGTTTTATAGAAGATATATTTGGTAAAAATGTATAAATGATATTTGAGATTGATAATAAAATGCCACAAGAGATAGTAAGACAAGTAAAAATTAAAACAATAGATAATGCACAATATATAGTGGTTCAACGTATCCCAAACACCTAATCCACTCTCCCAAGGTCTAACCACCCTTGGGGTCCACCAAATCCAATCTCACCTAGGTTTTCACACTAGCTTACCTTTGAAACTAGATACACACCTAGATTTTGAGGTCTTGATATTTTGAAAAAAATAATAATTAATTTCTATATTTGAAATGATTTATCGATAATTTTATGGGAGTTGTGATGTGGGAATTTATTCACATATTTATTGGTCATAATTGAATAGTATTTTTAGTATTTTATATGTGTTTGATCTAAAATTGTCTAATATTTTGAGTTTTTTTTGTATATATTTAATTTTTAGTATTTCTTGTTATTTTACATGAATATTATTTGATGTTTGGGTTAAAAAAATAAAAATAAAAAAATTAAAATAAGAATTAAAAAATTATTATAAAGTTAATTTTAAAATTAATACTATAATATAAATAAAAAATAAATATTATAAATAATTAATATTATAATATAATTAAGAGTTTATTAAATATTATATTTTTTATTATATATTATATTATTTATATATATGATACATTATATATTATACTATTTATATATATATTATATAAAGTAACATGAACATGGGCTTTGTGTGGGCTGTGTGTGATATATATATATATATATATATTATATTAATTTATGAATGAAAGTTGCGTGAACCTGTGGGTTACGGTGGAGTTGCACATGCATTTATATATATATATATATATATAATAATGTGATGAAATTGGGAAGGAGGATTTAGAATTGGGTAGCGGCGCACAGAGCATTGGAGCTTGAAACGGCGCATGAACTGGAAGGAAGAAATTGTGCAGAAGGCTGTGGCAGAAGAAAAGATTGAAGAAGAGCACAACGCATAGTGAAGCTGGGCAATAAGACGGAAGTTCCTAGCCATGAAAATCATCAATTTTATAGAAAAATTCTAAATTAATTTCCTTGATTGTTAATTCTTTAGTTCTTGAATTAATTATTTGCTTTTAATTATGTTTTTCTGGAATTTAATTATGATGATTTCTATTATTATGGTTAGCTAAGGTAATAAGATAGCCATGAGACAATATTGTGATTGATACTATTTTCAATTAATTTGATGTATGTTTATTTCATGTGATTATGTGATATGGTTATTATTGATTTGACATCCTAATCACATATTAAATGATTTTATGAACATACATGATACAGACCAAATAATTCTTTGTTAAGCTTTGCATATCACATAGGTTGGATTGGATATTGAAATAGACTAAGTATGAATATTCATCTTTGCTGTAACTTGAATTTGCTTGAATTAGTAATTTGAGTTAGTGAATTTCACAAAACTTAATGCGTCGTCAATTAATTGATTTTACAAGGACTAAGTGTAGAATTAGTGATTACCGATAGTTTTATTATACCTGGACCAAAGGATAATAAATAAGTTGAATTAGTGATTACCGATAGTTTTATTATACCTGGACCAAAGGATAATAAATAAGTTATGAAATTATGTCGTCACATATAAGTAAAATCCATCTAATTAACTTATTTGATAAGGATTACAACATTATCGTAGGTGAATCGAATTCCTTAGCTATCTTATCTCTCTATTTTAACCTGTCTGATTACTCTTTATTCTATTATTTTTGATACGTCGTATTCTTCTTACTTTATTTTTTCTTTATTTTGTAGTTAGTTAATATTATCTCTAATTCGATTTTTCTAGATAAAGAATAGGATTGCTTTGTTTTGGTACTTGTTTCGGCAGTCCCCATGAGAACGATAATTTACTCATTCACTTTATTACTTGATCGACTGGTGTACTTTTCATTGCATTTTAGGCACATCAAGTTGGTTTAGTATAAAAATTAATCTTTACAAATATATAAACAAAGAGCATTATAGTCTGGTGGTTATCTGCGCATGAGGGATCTGACAAATTGTGGGTTCGAACCTTGGGAGTATAATGTTGGAATTTTATTTTTGTGAAGGGAATCTAGGATTAGTATATAATTAATTGGCACATAGACATTAGCAAGCAGTCTTGCAGGTTAAGTGGTCAAGCGTGCACACGAGAAATGAGGGGTAACAAGTTCGTATCCAAGACATGAGAGCATATTTTTTGGAATTATTTTTGGAGGTTAGCGCATGCAAAATAGGTAGGTTGGGAAGAATAATTTAATACTAATTAATACTAAGTGGAAGACGTGGATGATAATTAGTCAAAATTGGAGGTTAAGTAGAAGAATAGTAAACAATGGCTAAATGGGTAATAATGGAATTAGTGGGAGCTTGGTGGAGGAAATTTAGTAAATAATTAGTGGGCAATAATGAAAGTGGGAATTTAATTATACTAGTCTCCAAATTAAGTGTCGATAAATAGGCAAACAATAGCCTCAACATGAGGTTGGAAGAGAGCAATTGAGGTTTAAGAGAATATTTGAGAAATTGAGGAATTGGAAGGAAAGAACTAGCGGTGTGAGCATAAATAGCAAAATAAGTGCAAAATGTCTAATTTTAGATGAAAGTTGATATTAGTAATATTTATTTAAATCATTATTTTATCTTATTGTGTTTAATTTTTGTTAGAGCAATTTGAGGAGTAATATCAATGATTTTAACACTATGGAGAATTTTTTCCAAAAGGGCTATCAAGGCATCAAAAACTAATATTGTAAGGGTTTAATATGTTTTATGTGCAAATTATTCTTTCATGACTTGCATGTGATGATAGGGGAGTGTCTAAGCATGAGGCTATGATTTGGGACTAATGGAGCTTATGTTAAGTGTAACACCCAGTGTTACTGGTGTTAGGAGAATGAGAAAGGAAGTAAAAAATTTTCAAAAATGCCCTTGAGAAGGTGATGGATCATGAGAATAATGGTGCCCTATGAGAGAGGCATTTTGATAATTTAGTTAGTGAAGTCCAATAAAGGGTAATTTGGTAAATTGAAAATAATTCCTAGGTGGAATTAAATATGGAAGTGAGTTAATTTTCCATTTTTGTATTTATGTGAAGATAAATGAGATTAATAATTCACAAAAGGCATTTTAGTAATTTGGAGTGAAATTCCACAAAAGAATTAAATTATGGAAATAGGGAAAATAGTGAATATTCAATTATGTGAGAAATAATTGATTTTTCCTTAAATTGGTGAATTAATGTGGTGATGCCACATGGATGGTTGAGATGGAAGCTTGGAAGCCAAGTATGGTATCTTAGAGTGACACATGGTAATATGTGATCCAAGATAAAAAAAAGAGAATTAAATAAATGCAAAAGAAATGATATTTAGTCTTTCAAGCATTTAATAAGAGGCGTGATTATGGTGAATTAAAGAAAATTCAAAAGAAATGGTAATTAGTTACCATTAATGCCTTGAAAAATATGGGAATTTAATTAAGTGAGAAAGGAATAGAAATTCAAGATGATCCAAGGGTGGAGGATTATTCTTGAAAATGAGAAGTGATCTAAGGGATGAGATAAAATCCTTCAAGTTGGCATGGATTGCCAAGTGGATTGAAATGGTTTAAGAGAAGAGATGAGGTGGAAGATGGAGATTAAATCTCCAAATAAATCCAAAGGCTGGGATTAAATCCTAGTAAAGCACTTGGATTGTGCTTATTCCAATGGTTGAGATCTTCTATTGGAAAATAAATGAAATCCAATGGATGAAATTAAAGAAGGCAAAAGCACATGGATTGTACTTTCTTGAGTGGTTGGGATTTTCTCTCTAAAAGCAAAGGAAAGTCAAGGGCTAAGATGAAGTCTTGAAATTTAGATATCAAGATAAGATGAGTATAAAAAGGGAAAGAGAGCTTTATGTTCAATTTTTTTTTCCCATTTGAAGTGCTTAAAAGGAGAAAATTTTCAATTGAGAGAAAGAAAGAAAGAAGAAGAAGAAGAGAAAAAGAGGAAATAAAAGAAAGAAAGGTAAGATCTTTTGTGTTCAAGCCACATAAAGGCTAGATCTTTTTTCTCTATTTCTTCCCTTGTAATATGGATTTCTTTTGTGTGTAAGGATCTCTTGGGTAAAAGGGATGGAATAAAGCTAGGAAGGGTTTAAAAGCTTCAAAGAATGCTAAGGTAAGGGATAACCCCATGGGATGGTGGCTAGCAAGGTTGTAAGTATGGTTCATGAATTGTTTATGTGTGCATTGGCTTGTTGTTTGTGTTCAAAGACCAATGGCCTTGAGGTTGTGTGAGGTAGGGTTGGTTAAAGCCTCAAACCAAGGTGATTGTGAAGATGTAGAAGCCCTGACTTTGTTGCATTGCATGCATTGGCATCGTATTTTATATTCATGTTCACACTTATTATCATTGCACCCTTACTAAGCTTTATGTCTCATGAGGTTTTATCCTCCCCTTATAGGTTGTTCTTATGGCAAGAGATTGGGATGGTTGCAAGCTTGAGGTTGGAAGCTTTGTGATGTATTATTTTGTGTTGTTAGTTGTGGCTTGGTGAAGCCTAAGTATGTATTGTAAGTGTTATGTATGGTTGTATTTTGAAAAGTGAGATATTGGCTTATGGCATGTGGAAGCCTAAGTATAGGTGTAAATCTCATATTTGGTATGGGTTGTTGGAAGCACCAAAGTGGTTAAATAAAATGATTTTGTTGGAAATGTGGCGATTTTTGGTAATTATTTATTTAATTTAATTTTTGAAAAATTTGGGTTAAAAAGGCCCAAGAAAGATTTTGAGTCGAGTAAGTGGGCCGCAGTGGGCGCACGGTGGGCACGCTGGGGCCACAGCAGGAGGCAGGCATGGGGCGCGCAGGTGATAGATGGCAGGTACGGGCGCGCAGGCCCTAGGCATTGAGGCGCACACAAGTGCACGGGGAGAGCGGCGTTGGGGCACACGGGGGTGAGGGCAGGTGGCCACGCGACCAGTGCACCACGGGGGCCCAGGCGCTCCAGCAGGGCCTGCCGACTAATTTTTTTTTTAATTTTTTAAAAATTTGGCAATTTTTGGGGCATTTTTTTGTTGATTTTGGGCCTCGGAGAAATTTTCAAAAATAAAGGAATTTTGGGTATCTTTGGAGAAAATGCCAAAAATTTTGAAAATTTAAATTATGTGAGTTTTTCCTCCAAAATTGGTAAAAATCAATGGGTTTATTGAAATTGTGAATTTTATGGAGCCCGGTGGAATTCTTGGAAAGAAAAAGAATTAAAACAATAAAAATGGCGATTGAGCAAACTTAATGGAAATTAATTAGCCAAATGTGGTATGGTTAAAACCCAAATCTGCTAGTTGATCTTGGGATTGAGGGAAAGGAAAGACGAAACCTAGTTCCCACCTAGAGTGTTTCATGTTGAAACATAGTCTGCCCTTCACAAATGGCCGAGCATGTGAGTAGTTCGGATGAATGTTTACGAGTGGCACTCGTAAGTGGGAACGGGGCATCACATTAGGGCCTGGGGAAAGTCGTATGGGGTCATCAATAGTCCAAAATGGATGAGGTGAGCCTACATGCATCATTTATTCCAATTTTTTTCTATGTTTGTCATGAATTTATAATTTTCTATTTTACATATTTCATTTACTGAGTCTAAGGACTCACCCCTTATTACTAACCATACAGATGGCTCAGGTTCTAGAAAGGGGAAAGTGGTAATGGTGGATGCATCATAGGTGGATGCAGTTGATGAGTTGTGAGATGATTTTTTTTATAGGTTTTATGAATAAATTGTCTTGCTTGTATTTTATGTGAGTAGAACAAATGAATCATGCGGTCAAATTGGAATTTTTACTTTTTATTGGTAAATAATGAATTTTATGTAAATTTGCTCCCATGATCTCATTATATTTCTGTAACAACTTTGAGGGTCCAAATGTGTAACCTGATAGAGTTTTGAGTGCCTTCCACTACTATTTTTCTCTTAGGGTTTGAGATCTCGATGAGCGAAGGCGACGAAACCTAGATCCCACCTAGGGTGCCCTAACTAGTAGGGGTATAACTGACCTTTAAATTCGATATGTGTTCATAATTGTCACCGTGGGTTATGATGGCACCCCAGAAGTGGGATAGGGGCCTCCACAGTGCACAAAAAACACATTAAACCCTGATAGTATTAGTTTTTAATGCATTGATTGTAATACCCAATAAATTCTAAAGGACTCAAGTATAATTTATCTTAGGCCGTAAGTGAAATCTTCAGAAGATTAGGGTTATAGCATAATTTCTCACAGTTATGAGTGACCGAATCAACTGCAAAGAATGCCCTGGAGCCTTAGATATCTAAAAAAAAATGATATGGTATTAACAAGCATTTCAAGGAAAGATTTATGGCATTGAAAGAAATCAGATTAGAAAAGATCTTCGGTATAACTGTGATTCAGGCTAAAAAATTAAATTGTCGTAGGAGACTTTCGGATAGTCAACGGAAAGCTGAGAAGACTTTGATTTTGTGAGTAGAACAACCCTGAAGTAGTTTTGAGTTGAAATAAAAAAGGATTAGTAATCAAATCATACATAAGGGCCTATGTGTAAATTCTTAATTTTGCCCGAGAGAGGTCGAAAAGACGTTATTCCTAAATTTCCGAGGATAATATGAAGAATTTAGAACTTATGGGTCTTAATAGAATTGTTGGAATACCTAGGGGCTTCAAGGAAATGGCTAAAATGAAATTGGAGGTAACTTGGGAGGGGGGCAAAATGTAATTTTCCAAACCTGCAATGTGAACATTGCCATGAATGGTGGCCGCCTTTCCCATCACTGATTTTGGCCACAAGTGGCTGTATCTGGGCTGGTGAGGACTGCCTAGGGCTAGCAATGCCTAAGCCCAAGCTTGGCTTGATTGGACAAGAGATGCCCAGATTTTTGCTATAAATAGAGGCCGAGGGTTCTGAGTTTTGAGCATCAAATTGCTCAAGTTTTGGAGTGTTTTAGAAGGATTGGATATAGGGTTTTTGTTCTTAAGGTGGCAAGGATCATTTTTGGAGAGTTTGATGCGTTTTGGTGTCAGTTTAATGGGGTTTCAAGAGGTGGCTGGAAAATTGTGAATCTCGCATGGAGCCCTGTAATCGGCCGTTTGGGGAATTTCTATTGGTGTTTTTAAGCCAAAAAGGGCACCATTGAGATCGACTTGAGGAGTACTTCAAGGGGGTAGGATCAGATCAGGCATCAAAGAAATCGCCAGTGGCAGGAACTGGAAAAGATAACTGGCACTTGCACACAGGCGCTGATCATTACGTGCATGGCGTGTGAGGAGCACGTGAGGGTGCGTGTGAAGGTATTTTTGTCCCAAATTATTTTTTTTATTTTCTATAAATTATTTTATGAATTATGGTGTTGGAAAATTTGAAAAAATGTTTGATGAGGTATTTATTTTAGAATTATCAAGAGAAAATAAGGAGAAAATAAAGAGAAATTATGAGAAAATTGAGAAAAATAGATATTGATATTCCTTTGAATAAATATGATGTCTAGGGATCATTGAGACTCGAGATTACGTAATAATACGGTTATTGAGCCCTGATATAAAAATTGAGGTTGGGCACGAGAATCGAGATGTTCAATGATATGTTCGAGGTGAGAGTTCCTAACTGAAACTTGATTTACTATGGGTGTTTTGACCCAAAACTTGATTTAGTTTCATGTAAGCAGTTTTGTTGCATGTGAACGGTTTAACCTATGGATGGTTGTTTTCATATGGGAGTTCGTGCCAAATGTTTTATATATTTGCATTGAATTTTATGCGATAAATTGTGTACATTGAAATGTTGTTTTATATGATGTATCGAATTATGGTATGTGGCATTAACATGTTTATGCGTTGTCCATGTGAGATGTGGGATGTCAACCTGTGTTGTGGCACTTGAGTGATAGTATTAGAAAAGCGTGCCAAGGATTAATACCCATTTGTAGCGGGGGCTGGGAGTGGACACCACCCTGGA
Source organism: Diospyros lotus (assembly GCF_014633365.1). NCBI lineage: Eukaryota > Viridiplantae > Streptophyta > Magnoliopsida > Ericales > Ebenaceae > Diospyros > Diospyros lotus. Next base: position 37,639,143 of record NC_068343.1, on the reverse strand, counting down.
GGGTCCACAAGTGGCAGGGTTGTGACTGGACACCACCTCGGATCGGCTCAAGTGGAGGGGATGAGAGTGGACACCACCCCAGGTTCCTTTGAGCGGTAGTATTGTTTCCGCGGTGGTCGTGAATTTTCAGAGATTGCCTTATGTCGAGTCCCATTACCACTTAAGTCAAATATTTGACTTTTCCACTTCCATTACACAATGCCTACAAATCTCACATATATTCCACCAAATCATCATTATTCTAATAAAATAAATATCTCACTCCAAAATATATCGCCCGGACCCACTAACGGGTCATTACAATTTCATAGCCCAATATGCCTTATGCTCTAACGCAACATGAAGATGACATGCTTTTCCAAACACTAGCCTAGATGGGGACATGCCAATAGGAGTTTTAAATGCAGTCCTATATGCCCATACTGCAACATCAAGCTTGAAGGACCAATCTTTCCTAGATGCATTTATAGTTTTCTCAAGAATTCTCTTTAACTCCCTATTGGAAATGTCCACCTAGCCACTTGTTTGGGGATGATAGGGTATGGCCACCTTATGGGTTACCCCCTACTTGCGCAAAAGAGTATCAAATTGCTCATTACAAAAGTGTGTGCCACCATCACTAATGACAACTCTAGGTGTGCTAAAACATGTAAAAATATGTTTCTTTAAGAACTTGACTACCACCTTGGCATCATTAGTAGGGCAAGTTATGGCCTCCACCCATTTGGACACATAATCCACAGCAACTATAATATATTGATTTTGAGAAAATTTAAGAAAAGGGCCCATGAAGTTAATGTCCCAAACATCAAACAACTCACAAACTAAAATATTGTTCAAGGGCATCTCATTCTTCCTAGACAAATTTCCAACTCTTTGGCACTTGTCACAAACAAAAACATAAGAGTGGGCATCCTTGAAAAGAGTAGGCCAGTAAAAAACAGATTGTAACATCTTGAATGTTGTTTTGGTAGGGCCAAAGTGACCTCCTACCACCTTGTCATGACAATGGTGTAGAATTTGACTTACCTCTTCCTCAAGAACACATCTGCGAATTAATTGGTTAGCACATACCTTATATGAGTAAGGCTGCTCCCACAAATAATGCTTAGTTGTAGAAAGAAATTTCTTCCTTTGCTAACATAAAAGATTAGGTGGAATGACCTTACCAACCAAGAAATTTACAATATCCGCATACCATGTTAAAGTTGAACTTCTAACTGCATATAGGTGTTCATTAAGGAACTCCTCATGAATAGGGAACGGGTTTAGTTGCACCATGGTTGAATGCTCCATTCGTGACAGGTGGTCTGCGATAACGTTTTCAGTCCCCTTCTTCTCTTGAATCTCCAAATCAAACTCTTAAAGGAGCAAGATCCATCAAATGAGTCTCAGTTTCACATCCTTCTTAGCCAACAGGTACTTTAATGTCATAAGAAGTTCATTCGTTGTGAAGAATGGAATTTTTTAATTACAAAGATTACTACAAGAAGTTCATTTTCTATATTGGGACAATTATGTTGTGCTTCCGTGAGGATCATGTTAGCATAATAGATGGTCTGAAACACAGTCCTTTTGTTGGCCTAAAACGGCTCCAATCGCACTATCATTGGCATCACACATTGTAACACCCCGTCTTACACGGGCGTGTCACTTATAAGGAAATTCTCGGGAAATTTTTTTTTTAAAAGTCTGTCACACGCGGCGCCATGGAAACAATCTTCACATGCAGATAAAAACCCGTCACATACAATAGCCGACGCCCGCGGTGATTCCAAGAACAATCTTCACATGCAGGTAAAAACCCCGAGAACCCCAGTCTTGCCCGTTTAGCCAACAAGATCCATAGTCTCAACTAAATGAGTCATAACATACGCAGCGGAACATATTATCGTAACAAAAATACCATGGCCTACCACGATGTTCATACATTGCGAGATACGAAATACAACATAATAAAATGAAAATAACGCTATCATGCGCTTGTTCGTACATATATCAAAATAAATTCCAATAACCGAAAATGATACATCAGCTAACACTCCCATCACTAATGGCCCTCAACCGGCCACGTCTTTGTCCTTGCACCATTCCCTGGCTGGAACGTCAAACGTTCCAGGGGCATAACCCAAATTAGATGATAAAATCATCTAAGTGATGGCATGAAACAGATTACCGAATGCATGAGTAACATAAGAATATGACATATAAGACAAAAATCACATGCATTATGTCTAACATGAGAAATCTCCTTGGCATACTCAACCTCCCGTGAAAAAAATTCATTCCACACACCATTGGGGTTGACCTTGCCGCGACATACTTAATCCCTGAGTGCCCTACCATGTCACCCAATCACCGGGATTAACCTTGCCCCATTCTCAAGAAGACCCCATCCCGATAACAATAACACAAAATTTAAAACCTCGGGGATATGAAAAGAAAAGCGTACCATGCACCAAATTTTCAAGAAATTAAACAATCGATGCATTATTCCAATCGAACGGTATATACATAAGTAAACACCTATTCGAAGTATCCCAAGTTCTGAAGGCGTAACTACTTACCTGAAGTCACAACCAACACATCAAGACACTCTCTAACAATAGTAAGACTGGATTCGAACCTCTCACCTTAATTTGGAAAAAGCTGGTTTTTGCCTCGAAAAGCGTGTTGCACCTCGAAAATCGTGTAATTCCTTTCTTCTAATAGTCAAGTCGTCCCCTGATTGCCATTATGACTATAGAAATTAATATTTCTATTTTTTCCATCCTTATCTCAATTTTCCTTATTATTTTTTTTCTATTTTTTTTAAACCTTTCCTTCCTTCGCAAATCCATAATAAATGCCAAACACCTATTTTCTCCAAATATTTTTGTATGAATATCCCTAAAATAATTTTACAAAAATATTAAAATTAATTTCAGAAACATACCGTGCACCACGTGCCAGCGAGTGGGCTGCGACTGAAGTTTGCGCGTGCTGGTCACGTGCCTCGTCTTCTCCGGCTTCCTTCTCCGGCGACGGCGGTCTGCAACAACTTCAAACGGCCAAACAACTTATATGGCCTTGAAGCTCTTGAGGAGGTGATCCTAGGGGTACCCTCTATCGTCGGAAAAATCCACCGGAAAGGCCTCAAACGGCCATTTACAGGATCGGCTCCGACGAAGCCCGATTTTCCGGCCAAGCTTCTGAAACCCCTTAAAACCTACACCAAAACCTCCAAAATTCTCCAGAAAAACTCCCTAGAACTCAAGGAACAAAAGCCCCTTATTCCCAAGACTCAATTCTTCCCGAAACACGACCAACCATCTTCGATTTTGTTTTGAAACCCTTGGCCATTCGAACCCTATTTATACCCGATTTCGACCGGTTCTTCGACCAATAGGAAGCTTTCCTACCTCCTAAGCTTCAAATATGATCATTAGAAGCCCCAAAATCAAACCAAATCGTGATGAAATTGCTTCAAAATTTTCGGCCAGATTCAGTTTTTCTTTAAAAATTAATTCCCACCGATTTGCTATAGATCTCGGCCAATAGCTAGGTTCAATCAAACCATCATGGCCTGGAGATCATTTTGATACCCTTTGCAAGTTCCGACGACGGCCACCGCAAAGTTGGCCGATGATTTGTAGGTTTCACACCCAACTTTCGATAATTGCACTTCCACCCCCTAAACTTTGATATTTCACGATTCTGCCCATTTCACTCAAACCCTAGACTTCTCACCTATTCCATTAAACCCCTCAAGTTTAGAAGGTGTCAATAAACCCTTAAAAGTCTAAAAAAATCCTCATTTTGACCACCCTCCACCAATTTCTAGATTCTGTACTTTGGCCCGAATGCCCCTAATTGCAAAATTTTAACCCAAAACCTTTGCAAATCTCTCGATTTTAACATCCCATAATTCTTTGAACATTTTTACCCTCCAAGTTTCGTCGTGGTTTTGTCTCTTGCCTTTTCGTTCAAGTTTTGAATATTACACATTGGCCCGAAACTTTGACAAATTTCATTTTGACCCAATAACTTCCAAAAATACCCTTAATATTAATTACTGGATATTACACACATAATACTACAAGAAAAATATTATTTAGCGACATAATTAGCGATGAAAAAAATATCCGTCACTAATTAGCAACGAATATCTGTTGATAAATTTTTATGATGGATTTGCAACGCTTTATTTCATCACTATTCTTTTTTTTTAAATTTAGCGACGAAAAATCCGTGGCTTTAAGAAAAAAATTAAAAAAACTCTAGCAACGGAAGAAATCCGTCTCTAAAAAGGAAAAAAGTAAATTAAAAACTTTAGCGGCGGAAGAAATCCGTCACTAAAAAGTAAAAAAATAAAATTAAAATAAAAAACTTTAGCGACGAAAGAAATCCATTGCTAAAAAAGGAAAAAAAAAATTAAAAACTTTAGGGATGGAAGAAATCCATAGCTAAAAGAGAAAAAATAAAATTAAAAACTTTAGCGACGGAATAAATCAGTCACTAAAAAAGAAAAAAATTAAATTAAAAATTAGAAACTTTAGCAACGAAAATTATCCGTCGCTAAAAATGAAAAAAATAAATTAAAAATTATAAACTTTAGCGACGGAATAATTCATCGCAAAAAAAAATTAAAAATTTAAAACATTAGCGACGGAACAAATCCGTCACTTAAAAGAGGGGAAAAAATGAGAAATTTTAGCAACTAAATTTATAAAATATGAAATTCAGACTTTAATTTCACATTTTAGCAATTAAATTTATATTTTTGATTCAATTTAATTAAATATACTATTTGGGGGCAACTTAATTTTTTCTTTATTTTGATTACATCTATAAATTTGTATTTATCTTTTTTTTTTTTACACATCAAAGTAAAGTGGTTAAATTGATTAAAAAATATAGATATAAAAATTAAATTAACTTAAAAATATAAATAAAGAGGTGTAATTAAATAACAAAAATTCAAGTGACTATACAAAAAAAAACATAAAAGTGCATAAATAAAAATCTAGATTTGCGCCATTTATGTAGATAGAATTTTTAATATCCACGACATTGAGATGATACGTTTCACTTGTTTTAAATTTTATCATTAATTAAATGATGTCACATTGTATAATTCAGGAGTTTACACAAAAATTTAGTAATGTTACTAAAAATAACCTTTAATAGAATATTTATAAAAATTAAATGTAAAATTCATAAAATATTTAAATTAAATTTAAAATCTGATTTGATAATAAAAACTTTCATAGTTAAATATTGAATTGATAAAATTTTCAATTAAATTCAAAATTGGTGACAAAATAATATTTTGAAAATAACTTTGAAAAATTTTGGGGTGTAAATGTAATTCTGAAAAGTTTAAACAAAAATACTATAAAATTATTTTATGCACATAATAGATCAATGAGACTTTCAAATCAGTTGGTCGCGTCACGCAAGTAAGTCTTTGGAGGCTAGGAGGTCTAGGGTTCAGTCCCTAAAAAAGGTAAGAATGAATCACCCGTTAGGAAAATAATTCTTGAGAGCAGGTACATATTTTTATCAATAGTGGAGTAGAAAGTGCCCCTTAACGAGTACATATTTTTAATTATAATATCATATTTAAAATTATATATTTAATTAGCTAACTAAATATAGAATTAATTTGTTTTAAAAAATATTAAGTTAGCTAATTAAAAACAATGTTTAATTTGTTTAAATAATAAAAAAAATTAAAAATTAGTTAACGACGAAAAACGAATTCCGTCGCTAAATAAAAATTATATTTTATTTTTGTTATTATTAAAATTTAGCGATGGATTTATGTATCTGTCGCTAATTTTAACGACAAATAATAATCTATTGCCGATTTGTGTAGTCTATTCTTGTGAGCTTTGAAGGGTTCAGTCATCACTTCTGTTTGTTGTGGAATGAAGCTAGGTTGTTGTGGGTAGGTTCTCGTAAAGGTTGTTGTGGCCAAGAGTATTTGTATATGTTCCTTTTATTTCCAGTATATGGTCAGTTCATACGCATGCAAGAGCTTGGGATATGCATTGTGGGTTCCATGTGACTTGAGTGTTTATCACAAGACCATGATATTTATTTATTAGTTGTTAAGCACGAGCATGTTCATTTAGCATGTGTTTTACTAGTTGGGCGAGCCTTGCTGGGATGCTTGGCTTATGGGGGCTTTGTATCCTATCCAGTCTACTACGCCACCCCCTATTTGTTGCATCTGCACAAGTCATGGCGTCAATGTTGAGATACAGCTGAACGGTGTTGGGTTTTCCAAACCGAATTATTAGGTGGCCTTGGTGGGTGTGTGCTATATTTTGGTAAAATTGATTTAGAAGGTTAAAAATATTCTAAGTGCTGTGAAAAGTGAAAATTAAATGAAATCTATAAGAGTTGAATAATCAAAGTCAAAGGGAGTAAAAAGTGGTGGAAAGTCAAATAAAAAGTGTGTGGAAAAGTCAAAATAAGTCCTTGAGAATTGAGGACAAATGGAGCTCTTGGTTGGGTTTGTGTGTGTGTGGATATATATATAATTATCTCTATTTAATTTAAAGGAGGAAAAAGGGGAGTGGCAACTATGTAAATAGTTGCAAGTGCAAGGGCAAATGGGAAAATGGGAGAAGTATATAAATAGCTTTGTGTATAATCTTCTTCATTTTTCTTCCTCCTTCTCCCAATCCTTCTTCTTCTTTTGCTCCACCAATTCTCCTCCTTCATCCCCATCTTGTTGATGCTAAAGAGGAGATTGGTTGATGAAGTAGAGGGCGTCTTCCTGGTTTCATAAGCTTGGTTTGTGGCGTCTGCCTGGTTTCATAAGCTTGGTTTGTGGCTTGTCTTCTTCTTCTTCGGATTCATTCAACCATTGAGGCAAGTTCCTATCTCATCTATTTTCCATGGCAAGTTCTTCTATAAGAATCTTATTGTTGTGTGCCTTGAATCTCTTCCTCCTTCTTGATTCTTGAGACATCCGTTTTTGGGTTAAGTTTCCATAAAACCCTTCATTGGAAGGAGGTTTTGTACAAACCTAGTTGGTTGCGATTCATGTCATCTTTTATGTCTTTTTTATAAATTGTGCCTAGCATCTAAATGGGGACTTGATTCACCCTGTATTTCTAAAAGGAATGGCGTGTTATTGCTAGGGTGTAGTAGCATGCAAGAATTTGGTGTTGTTTGCATGTATTTTGGGTGTTATGTGGGTTATTCGTGGCTTAAACGGTGCTATCGGTCAACCATTTTCCATAATCTGTCGACAGTCTGGGTGTAAAGGGTTCTATCGGTCAACCGTTGCCTTAATCGATCGACAGTTTGGGTGAAAAAGCCTCTGTCGGTCGACAATTTTCTTCCCATCGGTTGACTATTTTTAGCCTTTATAGCTTGCGCATGCTCTATAGTTTTGGGCATAACTTCCTGTAGAAATATCAGATTTATGAACCATTTGTTGTGTTATAAACTAGACTTGATAGGATTCAATTTGGTTCATATTTAAAACTATTTGGATAAGTTTTTTGTGATCTCCTATTATTTACAAAATATATTTAGATGTTCTCGGCCAATTTATGTACAACTATTTGCGTGTTGGTGCGTGGGGGACATGGGTGCATTAAATGCATAGAAATAAACATGTTAGATGAAGAATATCTCATAAAAGTGTCCTTGAATGTGACAATGATCACCAATACTATGAGAATGCCTAGTTGCATGTTGCGATGGAAATGAGAATACATATCTCATGCATTGACATATGTGTGCAAGATATATAATGGCGGTGTGTCATGGATTTCCAAGGTAGTGCATTCGTGCATTCACACTATGGCAGTTAGTATGTTGTCATTATGGCAGTAAGTCTGCTGACACAATGACAGTGAGTCCGTTGACACTATGGCGGTGAGTCCGTTAACACCATGATAGTGAGTTCGTTGACACTATGGTGGTGAGTCCGCTGACACCATGACGGTGAGTTCATTGACACTGTGGTGGTGAGTCCGCTGGCAGTATGTTTTCATATTACTATGGCAGTGAGTCTGTTAATATTTCCACTCATGGTAGAGAACCCTTGACACTATCTTATCCGTGTTATTAGCACTATTGTTCCATCTTGGTGAGACGATCTTGCAAATGATATATGTTCATGTTATTTTACTCTTGTGACCTTGCACTTGCTATTAGCCGCTATGATTACCTTTTTATTCAATTGTGATTATTGTGTTATGGCCCCACTTTGTTATGATCCATGCTTGTTTCATAGACTTACTGAGCCTTGTGGCTCATGTTGTTTCTTGCGCCATTCTAGGTAAAGATAAAGAAAAAGCTAAGGAAGGTGACGGGTATAGTTGCTAATGAGTCTTGCACTAGATGTGTACAAATATCTTCCCAACCTATAGATCCTTGGGGGTTGTTTGAGGGCAGGGAGCCGAGTTCTATTTTGTACTTTTCTTTAGCCCTTTTAATATTTTGTGATGTATGGGCAGATGAGCCCGAACATAACACTATTTTTTACTTGGAGATGTATATGTGTATAAGTGAAGTTTTATTATTTCTATATTGTCTATGTGGTTGGATCTTATTAGAATATGTTCTGTACCTAACCTTAACGACTCTCTCACTGATCTCTGGGAGGTGGGTCATTACATTAGGGACGCCTCGGCATGCCTAGTTTTTATCTTGGACAGTTATGCGTGTTAGCGAGTGTGGTAGCTCCAACCCGAGCGAGTTTCAGCTCATAGTACGGGTACAGTCTGCCTTCAGGGCAGTAGCAGGTTTGTTATAAGGACTTGGGTGCTAGTGCATTTCTTATTTGGGCCCTAAGATCCTGTATGTGTGCATTGTTACTTATACAGTTGGTACCTATATCAGTTTATGAGATTGCGTGGCATGTTATGCATGAGTTTTGATTTGTTATGCACTTGAGATGCAGGATGCAGGTTTACTTTTAGCACCTACTATATCCGTCATTCCTTTCTTTTTGAGCTTGCTGAGTCATTTGGACTCACCTTGTTTCCTCTTCATTCCAGGCAAAGGCAATGACCCAGTTGTGGGCGAATCTAATGGTTTACGACTTCTTGGTTAGGCGATGTACAAGGCTACGCAGACCTAGCAATTGTCAGCTTGGGGGTTCATTTTTATGCATTTTATCGCTTCCAAACTGTATTTGTAATACCCCGGGAGCCCAGAGAAACTAATATATCGAGGATAGTGTAAGAAAGGAAACAACACCAGCTGGATACCTTTTGGGCTGAATGTTGGCAAAGAACTCCCAAGTTAAGCGTGCTTGACCTGGGGTAATCCAGGGATGGGTGACCCCCCTAGGAAGTTCGTGTAGGCCCATCAGGGTAAGTTATTCCGGTCCTTCCTATCGCTCGAGCGGGATCTTACAGGTGGTATCAGAGCCGACCCCCGAGCCTCTGAGCGCGGTGGTGGGGCAAACCTCAGCGAGGAGGCTGAGTCCCGAGAGGGGCGTGAGGCCCCTATGGGGGTGCGTGTAGGCACCTTAGGCGAATCCCACATCGGCCATGCAAGGGGGGAGAGATCTGGGACCGGTTGTAAGGTCGCATGACGGGGAGGTCATGTGCTTAAGGGGGGGAGAATGTAATACCCCGAGAGCGCAGAGAAGTTAGTATATATCGAGGATAGTGTAAGAAAGGAAACAACACCAGCTGGATACCTTTTGGGCTGAATGTTGGCAAAGAACTCCCAAGTTAAACGTGCTTAACCTGGGGTAATCCAGGGATGGGTGACCCCCCCTGGGAAGTTCGTGTAGGCCCATCAGGGTAAGTTGTTCCGGATCTTCCTATCGCTCGAGCGGGATGTTACTGGTGGTATTAGAGCCGACCCTTGGTGAAAGCGGTCCAATGAGGGCGGGGAGTGGCGCCGGGGCTCGAGGGCCTGTACAAGGAGCGGTTTCTGGCAGGCTTCTAGGATGGCAGCCCCCAAGAGGAGAAGGTCTGGGACCAATTGTAAGGTCGCATGACGGGGACGTCATGTGCTTAAGGGGGGGAGAATGTAATACCCCAGGAGCCTAGAGAAGCTAATATATCGAGGATAGTGTAAGAAAGGAAACAACACCAGCTGGATACCTTTTGGGCTGAATGTTGGCAAAGAACTCCCAAGTTAAGCGTGCTTGACCTGGGGTAATCCAGGGATGGGTGACCCCTTTAGGAAGTTTGCGTAGGCCCATCAGGGTAAGTTGTTCCGGATCTTCCTACCGCTCGAGCGGGATGTTACTAGTGGTATCAGAGCCGACCCTTGGTGAAAGCGGTCTAATGAGGGCGGGGAGTGGCGCAGGGGCTCGAGGGCCTGTACAAGAAGCAGCTTCTGGCAGGCTTCTAGGATGGCAGCCCCCAAGGGGAGAAGGTCTGGGACCAGTTGTAAGGTCGCATGACAGGGACGTCATGTGCTTAAAGGGGGGAGAATGTAATACCCCGAGAGCCTAGAGAAGTTAGTATATATCGAGCGATAGGAAGAACCGGAACAAGTTACTCTGATGGGCCTACTTAAACTTCCCAGGGGGGTCACCCATCCCTAGATTACCCCAGGTCAAGCACGCTTAACTTGGGAGTTTTTTGCCAACATTCAGCCCAAAAGGTATCCAGCTGGTGTTGTTTCCTTTCTTACACTATCCTCGATATATTAGCTTCTCTGGGCTCCCGGGGTATTACTTCTCTTCAGTTTATTTGGTTCTGTATGGATTATGTTTTATTTTGTGGCTGGTGTGTCAGTGATGAATGTTATGCATGCCTAGGCTGTGTAAGTCTAGAGATCAGTTGTTGTGTAGTAGATTGAGGTTTTGATATTCATGCTGGGATGGCAAGTTTCCTTTACTAGGTTTTTCTAGTACTCATCAGTTGCATGTGTGACAGGTTCATCTAGATTCAGGTTGTCTCTATATTAGTAGGGCACCCACTCTTGTTCTTTGGGGACCTGGGTGTGGGTCTTCCATTTGGTGGTATCAAAGCATGTTTGGAGTTATTTGTATAAGATGTCTTTGTATGGTTGCGCTTAACCTTGTGCATTTATTCCAAACAAACAAATACAAAATAAACAAAGAAGAAACAAGCATGCAAGCATAAGGCGTTTATACTCACCAGTGTATGAGTGTGCGCTGTAACACAATTTAATTTTTTGGGTAAGTCCAGGTTGATTCTCTAGGAGATCAAAACGGAAATGAAAGTGGCAAAAAATCTTTATGTGCTAAATGGGTTTGTCAGACCAATTCAGTTGAACGATTTGCTTTTTTTTCAAGATAAAAAAAAAAAGGATGTTTGTGTATGGAAGGTAATCTTGGGACAAAGCAATTTGTGTGCCAGCCCACTGAGTTACCAAAGAGATATCAAAATACTTAACATCGATAGATTAAAATTGAGGCTATGCAGTTAACTATATTCCAAAATTATAATAGCTCTAAGTTAAGCACTTTCCATACATGGCATGAGAAAGTATAGATTAAGCAACTATCACAGATCAAAATACACTTAACACACCTTGAAATTTTGCCAATAATTACAACTCAAGATAATGATAATTCAAGGTTAAGCACTCTCCATACATGGTATGAGAGAGTATAGATTAAGTAATTACAATAAATTAGATTGCAATTTATAAACAGAGACCAATAATTCAGATTAATCAAATAAGTTTGGGTATGAACACATTTCCAATTTAAGTAACCTCTATTCATGGCATGGAGACTCTGATTTAGGATCATGCTTCAATCCAAACCTAGAGATTCAATTTACACACTGCTCAATTAAAATCAACCTACTATTAAGTCATTAGGAGTTCAGCTCTCTTGGGTAAGCAGTGGCACTAGACACATTCCTTGCCTTGGCCCAAGTTTAAGCTTAGCCACACATCTCCAACTAAAAATTAAAGAGACAGGAACTAAAGTGCTTGAATGTAAATACAGAAATTGAAATTACTAAAACATAAATGAACAGTTAATGGAAGTTGCAAAATGTAAACACACATGAAAAGAAATTGCATAATGTAGATAACAAAAATAAAGAACACTGTATTGATATAGCAAAATGAAGAACATGAAACCGCTAGAATTAAAGAACAAAACAGAAAAGAAGCAAAACACAAGAACAGGATGATGAACAATGCTTTTTTCCCCTTTTTCTGGTTAAATGGCGGATGGGGCTCTCTCCTCTTCATGATGCTCTAGTCTATTTATTAGCCACTGGTAACGGAAACTTTCAAATCTCCCGACAATTCTCTGAAGCATCCTACATATTACTTATGCCCGTATTCTGCCAAACTCCGTGTGTTGTCTTGAAATGTCTTTATGAGGCACGCGAATGCATGATCTTCTTGGAATAAGTTCTCGTGTATAACATCACACCCTAGCTGAAATGCCCCTTCAATTTCAATTAAATTACAAGGTTGGGACCGCGTGCGGAAGCTGTTGTGCGCCTGCTGTTCCACGAGCTAGGCTTCTTCAATTCTCTAAATTGCAATTAGGCTTCAATTTCTTCAATTTCAACTTTAATGAATGTGAGCCCCCAATTTGACAATAGCCCAAGTAGTCCACTGCTTCACGCATCTTCAATTCAAATTCAATTGTATTAGTATATTATAATATATATATATATAACATGTCCAATTTAAAAGTATGTATTATAATATATATTTGTATGAAATTATCATGCATGCACTGAATATATATGTATTATAAATATTATATTTATTTACTATTTTATTATTATTATATATATTTGAGAAATCAACATATAACCATGAAAGGCATATAAATGTTGAATTAAATCCAATTTCAAGGTTAAAAAAGGGGTGAAAATATAATAAGATTTTGACATTTTTGAGCATTAATCACTGTACACCCAGGATGTCAAGTAGAGCTAGGTTGTCTCTGAGGGCAAGTTAGCATTTGAGGTTTGAATCAATTTTAAGTCATATTGTTCCTTTTATAGGAATATGAATACTCGCAATGGTCAAGGATGAGAACAACCGCCTACTAGAGGTCGTGGGTAAAGTATACCTCCTCCTGAGGCTCCCAAAGATGTTGGTGGGGTAGAACAATAGGGTACTCCTGATGTGCAAGTTACCCTTGCAAGTCTCGCACACACCATGGAGGCTTTGACTGTTGCTTAGTTGAGGCAGGGGCCATAGGGGCGAGGTGAGGTGTAATATCCCGTTCGAGCGATAGGAAGATCCGAAACAACTTATCCTGATGGGCCTACACGAACTTCCCAGGGGGATCACCCATCCCTGGATTACCCCAGGTCAAGCACGCTTAACTTGGGAGTTCTTTGCCAACATTCAGCCCAAAAGGTATCCAGCTGGTGTTGTTTCATTTCTTACACTATCCTCGATATATACTAACTTCTCTGGGCTCTCGGGGTATTACATTCTCTCCCCCTGAAGCACATGACGTCCTCGTCATGCGACCTTACAACTGGTCCCAGATCTCCCCCCGATGCATGGCCGATGTGGGATTCGCCTAAGGTGCCTATATGCACCCCCCCTCGGGGACTCAGTGTCCTCACTGAGGTTTGCCCCACCATCGGGCTTAGAGGCTCGGGGGTCGGCTCTGATACCACTTGTAACATCCCGTTCGAGTGATAGGAAGGACCGGAACAACTTACCCTAATGGGCCTACGCGAACCTCCCAGGGGGGTCACCCATCCCTAGATTACCCTAGGTTAAGCACGCTTAACTTGGGAGTTCTTTGCCAACATTCAGCCCAAAAGGTATCCAGCTGGTGTTGTTTTCTTTCTTACACTATCCTCGATATATACTAACTTCTCTGGGCTCTCGGGGTATTACATTCTCCCCCCCTTAAGCACATGACGTCCTCGTCATGCGACCTTACAACCGGTCCCAGATCTCTCCCCCCTTGCATAGCCGATGTGGGATTCGCCTAAGGTGCCTACACGCACCCCCCCATAGGGGCCTCACACCCCCCTCGGGACTCAGCCTCCTCGCTGAGGTTTGCCCCACCACCGCGCTCAGAGGCTCGGGGGTCGGCTCTGATACCAGTAACGACCCGATCGAGTGATAGGAAGGACCGGAACAACTTATCCTAATGGGCCTACACGAACTTTCCAGGGGGGTCACCCATCCCTGGATTACCCCAGGTCAAGCACACTTAACTTGGGAGTTCTTTGCCAACATTCAGCCCAAAAGGTATCCAGCTGGTGTTGTTTCCTTTCTTACACTATCCTCGATATATACTAACTTCTCTGGGCTCTCGGGGTATTACATTCTCTCCCCCTTAAGCACATGACGTCCTCGCCATGCGACCTTACAACTGGTCCCAGATCTCTCCCCCCTTGCATGGCCGATGTGGGATTCGCCTAAGGTGCCTACACGCACCCCCCACAGGGACTCAGTGTCCTCATTGAGGTTTGCCCCACCATCGGGCTCAGAGGCTCGGGGGTCGGCTCTGATACCACTTGTAACATCCCGTTCAAGTGATAGGAAGGACCGGAACAACTTACCCTGATGGGCCTACGCGAACCTCCCAGGGGGGTCACCCATCCCTAGATTACCCTAGGTTAAGCACGCTTAACTTGGGAGTTCTTTGCCAACATTCAGCCCAAAAGGTATCCAGGTGGTGTTGTTTTTTTTCTTACACTATCCTCGATATATACTAACTTCTCTGGGCTCTCGGGGTATTACATGAGGCATCTCAACTAGTAGCATCGGCAGGCGAGGGTAGTTCCAGGGCAGTTCTTTTGAAGACTTTCATAGCACTGCGACCATCAGAGTTCAAAGGATGAAAGGATGTAACCGAGGTAGAGAATTAGTTACTTGAGGTTGAGAGGCTTATGCGTTCCATGGGCTACACAGAAGAACAAAAAATTCAGTTGGGTACTTTTCTATTGAAAGGAGATGCAGGGCGCTAGTGGGACACCACTAGATGACAGTTTGGGGACCGAACACCCACGTGGCCAGAGTTCGAGGCACTGTTTCGTGAGACATACATGTCAGACTAGGTGCACGAGCAGAAGGTGTACCAATTTATTGATTTGTAGCAGGGAGATATGTCAGTTGCTTAATATGAGGTAGAGTTCATTGCCTTGTCTAGATACGCCCTTGAGATGGTGACGTCGGAGGCCCGCAAGGTTACTAAGTTTGAGAGGGGCTTGAGATCAGAGATTAGACACGCCATGGCTGGTTTTCGAGCATATGATTATCCTACGGTAGTGAGACACGCTCATGCAATAGAAAAGAATATTCAAGAAGCCAAAAAAGACCAGTCAGTCAAGATAGTTGCTACAGGTGGAAGCAGTAGTAAAACGAGAAGATGGGAGTCCAGTTCCAGTAAAATATCAATGTAACGACCCGCTCCCACTTTCGAGCGCCACCGATGAATAATCACCCGGATTACTCACCCGACAAATCGCAACTGAAGGGTTGGACTATGTTTCAATAGAAAACACCCTAGGTGGGCACTAGGTGTAAGACCCCATTTCGGCATAATGTTGCCACGTAATTTATCGAGATTTAAATACCAAAAAGTGGGTTTGATAGTGAAATAAGTAGCCAAATTGATTGAAGGGAGTGCTCTGGAGCTTAGATATCATAGAAAAATAATATAGTATTAATGAGCAATTCGAGAAGTGATTTTTAGCATCGGAAGAAATTTGATCGGGAACAATTTTTGATACAATTTTGGATTAGGCTAAAAAATTGAATTGAAATTAGGGACTTCCGAAATGTCAACAAAACCCTTGAGAGACCTTGCTTTTGTAAGTAGAACAACCCTTGAGCAATTTCGGGTTGAATCGGGAGAGTTTGTAGTCGAAACAAAAATTTGGGACAAAGTGTAATTTCTTAAAAGTGTCCAAGGGAGGTCAAAAGGATGATTTTTCGGAGTCTTTGGGGATGAAATGAGGATTTTGGAACTTGAGGGTCTAAATAGAAATGATAGAAAGATCAGGGGCTTGATAGAAAGGGCCTAAGTGTAAAAAGTCAAAATTTGAAGGGGCGAAAGTGTAATTTCGTGAAGGTTGAAGCAGCCATGGACGACAGCCACTGTCGACCGCTGATCGAGGTTTCCGACCATGGGGAACCCAAGAAAGGTGGTCGAGCATGTGTGGGGGGCGAGTCTAGGCCGACATCGAGCTCGAGGGTGGCCGAAAAATCGAAAAAAAAATCGACCAAGGTTCAATCAGTATGTCGCGGCTTATAAATGGCCTTTCAAGGGCTTTTGTAGACTAATTTGGGTCATCCAAGGGATGGGTGAGACATTTAAGGCATTGGGTCGAACACCCATGGCCGTTTTGAGGTCCAATTCGGCTATAAATAGAAGGTATTCTGGCCAAGGGTTTTTGCATTTTGGAGCTTCAAATCGAGGGTTCAATCGAAGGAATTGAGGGATGAGACCATAGGGCTTTTGTTGCCCATAAGATAAGAAAGGTTTTTAGAGCATTTCGTGCATTTTGGTGTCGGTTTGAGTGGGTTTCGAAGTTAGCATGAGTTGGGAGGTGGTGGTGTCGATAGAGACTTTGGCCGGCCAGTTGAAGGCCTTTCGGTGCTCGTTTCAAGTAGCAAAAAATGGCATCAGGATCGACTACAAGAGAGGATCGTCGTGGTCCAAGAATCTGTCGTCGTCGCTGAGAAGAATGCCGAAGCATGGCCTTCACGCATTACTTCTCACGCGCAGTAGAAGCGCCTAGCGCGTGGGGGCACATGAAGCAAGGGTAAGTCTTGGAATTTTATTTAAAATTCTTGGAATTTTATTTTAGGAATTATTATGTGAAAACATTTGAGAAAATAGTTGTGTAGATATTTATTTTAGACTATTAGTAAGGAAAAATGGGTGAAAAATAGAGAAATTGAGGAAATTATGAGGAAAATTAGGATTTTGATGATCATTAGATAAATATGATGATTAGGGTGCCTTGCGGGTTGAGGTGAAGTGACTTGTGCGAAGTTTGAGGTTGGCACGAAAATCAAGGTTGTGCACGCTAATCGAGGCATTCTGAAATTTGTCGAAGGTGAGTGATTCTACTGGAAAACTTGTTTTGTGGCATGTGAATGGTTTACTGTGAGTTGTTCACTACAAGAATTTTGCTTGTTTATACAAATGGTTTGATTTGTGAGTGTTCCAACATGAAAACACGGTTTTGTGAGAGTTTCTGACCGAAAACTTGATTTCTTGTGAGTAGTTCTATCAAAAACTTGATTTATTGTGTGAGTTCTTATCCAAAAACTTGGTTTTGATTCTCCTAAACGTGATTGATTACTTGCAAAGGTTTGTTGCATGTGAACAATTTTAACGTGTGATGGTTGTTTTCATGAGGGCGGTTTGTCCCTAAATATTTTATGCATGTGCATTGAATTTTGTGCAATAAATTATGTACATGAAATGATGTTTAAATGATGCATAGTTGATGATATTAGCATTGGCATGTTTGTGTGATGTCCATGTGGGATGTGTGTTGTCAACCTGTGTGAGGTACTTGAGTGATAGCACTAGGGAAGCATGCCAAAGGAAAATACCCATTGTGATGGGGGGCTAAGACCGGACTTTACCCTTGCTAGTCGACAAGTGGCAGGGTTGCGAGTGGACTTCACCTCAGACCGGCTCAAAGTGGTGGGGTTGCGAGTGGACACCACCCTGAGACCATTGAACGGTAGTATTATTCCCGAGGTGGACGTGGATTCCCAGGGATAGTGTTGATCATCTTGTGGCCAGGGTTGTGTTGAGATCTGGATGCTTTAGAGTGTGAGCGTAATGCCTAGACATGATATGGGGGTGATACTCGGGTTCATGTGTTGAGGTTGTCCCTCTCAAGCAGGATTGTGTTATGCCATTGTGTCGATGTGGTTGTGTTGCCTTTAGAGATATTGCATTTTTCTCGGTTAAGGTTAAGTGCTATGTGGGATTCTCTTAGGCTGAGGTATGTCAGAATATGTCAATTTTGTTTCACGATTTTGCATACATTCATGAAAATGTTTTTAAACTCTCACTTAGATGATTCATCATCTAATTTGAACTATGTCCTTGGAATATTCAAACGTTCCAGGCGAAAGCAGCGGTGCTAAAGGAAAGAGGGTTCTCGAGATGTAGTCGTTGACTCCGTTGGTAATCGTTAGCATATATTTAATCTATGCTCGAGGTGTTAGTAGTTATTGTTGAGAGATGAGACTCGGTGTATTTTGTTTTGAAATGTCTTGTCAAACAATTTCTACGTTATGAATAAAGTGAATTCGGTTATGTATTTTTGAGGTTTCGATTCTTGCTTCCGCTGATGTGATGATGTTATTAGTCTTAGCTTATTCTTAAGTTAATATGCTGAGATAGTGGATCGGGATTGTCGAGATTTTGATTCATGTTGAGTATATGCTGAGGAAAAAAATATGTATTCTTGAAATTCTGAGTTAACACGCACTTCGAAAAAGTGGGGCGTTACACTAGGTTTCGTCCTTCTCTTCGCTCCACTCAAGGAATCGATCCCAAAACACAGACAAAGAATTACAACGGAACGGGACTCGAAACCCGAGTGAGCTTCACATTTCTCCAACTCGCCTTACAGCAAGCAAAAGGTGACCCAACCACAAGCTAGCATAACAAAACACTTCGCTGAGTATTGAGGATTTATGAGAACATACATTTTCGGTCCTTACCTGATCCGAACTTGGCTCCACAAACTAAGCCATATACATCGAGCAATCTCACAACCACCTACCACACTGAGATCATTACAATAACTAGATACATCCAGTGCTCAACAACATATTCATTCACACACAAAGGTATATAAACATACCACCACATGAATACATACAAGAGATAATAAAATACGCAAACTTGGGCAACACCTGTAGTTGCCACAACTGCCTCCCGGCACCATCCCTTCTTGCATCTAGACTTGCACATCTACAACACGAGTTAAAACCTCATGAGTCATAAAGACTTAGTAAGGGTACAATACATAAGTAAATGAAGCATGAGTGAGCATGTAATGTGAAAATGCAATGCAACATGGGTAGTCTTGCATGCCCTCAGAACCTCCATAGGTTAAGGCATCAACCAACCCTTCCTACAACACTAGTCCTTTATATGGCCATAGGTACACTAGAACACATATCATGCAATGTTGACCACTACATGCAACTCATAAAGAAACACTTACAAATGCAAGCAAAACCACCACCACTTGGGGTCATCCCGTACCTGGCTCGAATCCTCTCTTGCCTCGGCATGAACTCCAAGCTCTTCTAGGATCACCGCTTCCCCGGTCAAACCTAAATACAAACACAAAATCTATCTCCATTAGACATCACACTAAGCCTACGTTTCTTCCATTCACCGCAAAACCACCCAACAACAACTTCCAAACAACCCCAACTGAGGGTATTATCCCACCAACAATTATTCAACATTATGCCACAACATCTCACATAAAGCATTTAACTTGAAAAGAAATTATTAATTTACTTTTACTCATCTGGAGGAGAAATTCGAGAAAAGCCCACACTGGCGTCGCCTCCTGAGCTGCCATCTAGCGCCCTAAATCCCATATCTGACCCTTTAGCACGCTCGTCGAACCTCAAAATGATTTTCAGAATTTTTCCACAATTTTCTGGAATTTTCTACCATTTTTTCTCCATTTTTTCCTATTTTCCAAATTTTCTTTTTTTTTTCTTTTTTTTTCTCTTCCTCTCCTACTCATCATCTTCTTCCGCCCTCTCCCGCTCGCACAAGGCCTGCTCCCTGCCTGCCGCCTACTACCTGGCCTCCGCCAGCCACTACTGTGGCCAGCTCACCATCGTTGGCCTCCACCGATGGCTGGGCGACCGCCACCATCTATCACCCGTAGATGCGAGCCGCCAAGGCTGGCCTCCCCTACACCTGTGTGAAACAACCGCCACTGACGCCTTAGCTACCTCAAGACATCGGCACACCCTAGGTTGCCTCGTTGTTGCTGCTTTTAACCACTAACGTCGGCCAAGCCAGGCTCCCATGCTACCGCAGCCATCATCGCGAGCACGAACAACCGCAACTGTTGCTTCCAATGTTGCCATCGCCGCTACAACTAGCCGCAACTGCACCTCTAGCCACCATCAACTCGGGTTGACGCCGCCTCTGAATGCCGCAACCAGCCACCAATCGCGACCTCTCGTTGCTCGCTGCTCTCTTCCTTGGTCGCGGCTCAACGCGGCCGCCGTTGGTTGCTACCCGTCGTCGCTGATGGCTAAAACCGACCAGCCTCTGGTCAGCCCTTAGCCGGCCACCTCCCTTTCTCCATTTCTCTCTTGCAATCTCAACCAGGCTCCCTCTCTCTCTCTCTCTCTCTCTCTCTCTCTCTCTATGTGTGTTTTGATTTCAAAATTTGAAATCTTGGCAGCAACTCACGCACCCGCATATACATATATATATATATACTTAAATTACATTATGTAACACCCCATTTTTTCTTACCGAGCGTGTCACTATGCTGGGGCCTAAACTATACCTAAATCTCTTTTTTTTTCACAGTACATATATTAAACCTCAAGTACCGAATCCAAAACAAAACCCCAAGCATCTCATTCATAATGCGGAAGCAATAATCGAAACCTGATATGGTACATAACTGAATTCACTTAATCATAGCTTAAGAATCTATACCATTACGTCTTCAAATACTTAAATAAATGGAGACTCATCATCAAGAGGTAACAACTAAATACCTTAATGATACCTCAAAATACATTAAACCGTAACAATTATACATGATCATCAATATAATAACATATCCTGAATCCTCATGAGGAAGCAAATACCAAAATCATCTTGCCAAGTCTATTGGAAAGTCACCACGTGCCGGTCATATCTCAAATATCTCCTTGCCATATCTGCAAGTCCTAACTAGAACGTTTGAATGTTCCAAGGGCATAATCCAATTAGAAAATGAATCTTCTAGTGAGCGTTTTAAACACAAATATGAGAATGCATGATGCAAATACATAAACAAACATTTGCCTTAGTGTAACTTCCTAGGCCCAGCCTGGCCCGAAACCCTAGGCAGAATCCTGACACCTTCGGTAGAATAATCCTAACGTTGTTCCATTAATTGCCCTTGGGGAATTATGGCTACACTATCGAGGCGACATCCCAATCCCATGCACAAGTATCAATATGCCAATAATATCATGCCATAAGAAAATCACGCGTTTCAATGCAATAATATATGAACAAATATGACAAAATGCTCGTAACTTTCATGAATAAAATGCATAATGTAAGCAATCATATCATATATAAGTTTTTGGGGAAAAACCACTCACCTTTTGAAACAACTCAATTTTTCTTGAAAAGTGCGCATCATCTCGATTTGCGTGCTCAACCTTGATTTACGTGCCAAGCCTCAAAATTTGCACAAGTCACTTCACCTCAAGTCTCAAAGTACCATATCCATCATTTTATTCAAATAATCATCAAAATCTATTTTTCCTCAATATTTTCGCATTTTCTCTATTTTTTTTACATTTTCCTCACTAATATTCTAAAATAAATATTTACTTAAATATTTCACCAAATATTTTCCCATAGAAATTCATCAAATAATTTTCTAAGAATATCAAAAAATTATAAAACTCACCTAGGCTTAGCTTTTAAAGCCTCCTTGATGTGCATCCATTGACCTCGAAACACGTGCAAATCTTCAATTTTCGCACATCAGTTCCCGCACAGCACCTCGATTCTCGCGCACTACCTTGATTCTCATGCACCACCATAATTTTCATGCACAACCTCGATTTTGGTGCACCATTTCAATTTTTGCGCCCGACCTTGAAACGCGTGCTCAAACTATTTTTCTTGCCAAAATTTTCAGAATATTAACACATCTTCATTTCTTATTTTTCTTATATTTTTCGGGATTTTTCTCACCTTTTTTTTTCATTTTTTTCCTTTGATTTTCCTTTTCCTTTTTCTTCTTTTCTTTTTCTTTTTTCTTTTTCTTTCATCTTCCTCTGCAAGTCCCACGCTCGAACAAGGCACCGCGACTACCGCTGCTCAGCCCTCCCACCAGTGACCACCACTTGCCAGCGCCACCACGCGTCTCCGCCGCTAACCGCGCCATGCCCGCTGCCGCGAGTTGCCATCACGGCCAGCCTTCCCCAACGCTGCTCGTAGCACCTGGGCGAAGCTGCCTAGCTGCAATGGTCACGACTACTTCCGCCCATGCCAGCAACCCCCTCGCCGACCTCCGCAAGCCTCGTCGGCTACTCTTCGACGTCGCACGACCGCTCAACTCCCTGTCCAGTATCTAAGCTCGCGGCCATGGCTGCCATGGTCTTAGATTTGCTGCTTTTGGTTGCCACCGGCCAAGCTTGCAGCTCCGCCACCACCGCTGTCTGCTTCTTGCTGCCACCGCACATCATTGCACTCCCCTCTGGCCTCGTTGGTAGCTGGTCGAGACCGTTGCGGGCTGCAACTGGATGCTTCATTGTAGTAGCTTGCTGCCATTTTTATTCCTCATTCATTTTGCATGCTATTTATAGGCAAATGCAACTTAGGCGCCACTCTCTCCCTCAAAAATCTTTGCAAAGCCCTCAGCCTAATCCCAACATACTCCAAGCTTGCTCCCTATGCCTATCAACATGCTGCAAAATGCCTCCCACGCCTCACGAGTATGCATGTGTGTGTATATATATATATAATATATGTATTATACACATTTAATCCCCATAAATCATCCTAATTACACTTGGGAGTTTCTATAATTGCAATTACACCCTCTAATGTTCAATTAATTTGAATTACAGTGCTTTAAATGCAAAATTAATAACTTCAAATTCACTCGATATGGACTATTTCGCCCCAGTGTCCTCACTGAGCCCTCGATTCATCCCAAAACCACCACAGGGTTGATCGTTACGAAAAATCAGAGCCTCCTCAAGGTTCCGTTGACTTCTCGAAAGTCCCCTACAATAATTCAATTTTTCAGCCTGAATCGCAGCTGCATTTAACTGTACCGAAAACCATCTCAGATTCGATTTCTTTTAATACCATAAATCCTATCTCGGGATGCTAAACAATGCCATATCATTTTTCTTAAGCATCTCATCTTTAGGGCACTCTTTACAGTCGATTCGGTCAATTTTTTGGGCTATTTAGATGCTTATCTTCCCCAAAATTCTATTTTTCTAATAAAATACTTATTCTTAAATAACCCAAATTTCCCGAGTATTACATTCACCCCTCCTTAAAGAAATTTCGTCCTCAAAATTTTCATCTGACCGATCAAGTAACTAGGACAAAACACTGCTTATTACCTGAATACCTCAACCACAAATTGATTCAATTCTCAACAAACCATCTAGTTTGCATTCATTATGTAACACCCGGTGTAACAGGTGTTAAGAGAATAGGAAAGGAAGTAAGAAAACTTCCAAAAATACCCTTGAGAAGGTGATGGATCCTTGAGATTGAGAGTACCCATGAGAAGGGTATTTTGATAAATAAAAAAAAACAATTCCTATGTGGAATTAGGTGTGTAAGTGAATAAAATCTCAATTTGGTATTTATGTGGAGATATATGGGATTAATAAATTCACAAAGGGTATTTTGGGAATTTTGGAATTTAATTCCATAAAGGAATTTAATTATGGAATATTGGGAAAATGGTGGATGTTCTATTATTTGAGAAAATAGTTATGTTTTCCCTAAATTGGTGAATTAATGTGGTAATGCCACATGGATGGATGAGATTAAAACTTGGAAGCCAAGGTTAGTGTCTTGTTGTGACACTTGGCATTTTGTGGTTCAAGTATAAATGAGGTGATTTAATTAAATGCAAAAGAAATGCTAATTGGTCTTTCAAGCATTTAATGAGAGGCATGATTATGTGGATTAAAGAAAATCCAAAAGAAAATGGTAAATGGTCACCATTAATGCCTTGGAAAATATGAGATTTATTTAAAAACATAAGAAAGTATTTATGTCTCTCAAGTGTGATGGTTATGAAAATGGTCTCATTTAAGTAAATGAGAAATAAATGGAAATTTCAAGAATCCAATGGATGAGATGTATTCTTGAGAAAGAGAATTAATCCAAGGGTGGGGATTTAAAGACAAGTAATGGCATGGATTGCCAACATATTAAAAGTGTGCTTTTTTTTAATGGTGGAGATGAAGTCTTGTAAAGGCAAAGGTAATCCAATGGGTGAGATTTAAAGGAAGGAAATGGCATGGATTGTGTTTCTTCTAAGAGAGATGTATTTAATCCAAAGAGATGGGTGGTTGGGATTTTCTCTCAAAGAGTAATTGGAAATCAAAGGCTAAGATGAAGTCTTGAAATGGAGATTTCAAGACAAGAGTAGTATTTAAAGGGAAAGTAAGCCCTTGTCTCAAGTTTTGCCATTTCAAAGAGAGAAAGGAAGTGAGAGGAAGGAAAGAGTTGTCTTCCAAAGAAAAGAGAGAAGAAGATGAAGGAATCAAAGTAAGTTTATTTCTTCCTTCTCTTTACTTTAATATGTTAGTATGTAAAGTAAGTGGTATGTTGGAATGTCATCCTAGATGGGAGAAAAGGATGGGGGAGCTCTCTTGAGAAGAGGATTTAAAGCTTCAAAGAGAAGAATGTTAAAGTAAGGGATGGCCCCATGTGGTGGAGGCCTTGCATTGCATTGTAAGTAGGTTGCATAAATTTTTTATGTATCTCTTTGCATGCTTTACTTGTACATGAAACCTATGGCCATGGGGGTGGGAAAGAAGCGGTAGGTTGATGCCTCAAACCATGTTGGGTTGTGAGGATGGAATAACCTAACCATGTTTGCATGCATTTGCCATTACATAGACTTGTTATGCTCGTATTTACTTTGCATATGCACCCTTACTGAGCTTTTGAGCTCATGAAGTTTTATCCTCCCCTTGTAGGTTGTTCTTATGTCAAACGAGAAAAGGAAAAGTTACAAGCTTGTGGTTGAAGCTCATGGTGTATTATATTTTTTGTTGTAAATTTATGGCTTATGGAAGCCTAGGTTGTGGTGTTAATTTAAGAAATGTAAACTTATTTGATTGATAATGGCTTTTTAAAGCCAAAGTTATGAGTGTATTTTCTTTGAAATGTTGATTTTAAATTGAAATGAGATTGAGGTTTATGGCATGTTGAAGTCTAGGTTAAATCTCACTTTTGGTATGAGTTGTTGTGGAAGCATCAAAGGTGTTGTTTAAGCCTTAATTATGGAGAAATAAAGGCAAAAATTGAAAGAATGTGAAGTATTTTTATTCATTTTAATTTTTGAAAAATTTGGGGTTTAAATGCCCAAGAAAAAAAAAAGGAAGAAAAGAAGTGTGGAAGGCAGCAGTGGCAGCAAGCCCAACAGCAGGGCCCAGGCAACAGTAGGCGTGGGTAGCAGCTGCGCGGGCACACGGGGGCGTGCGGTCGCACGTGGCATGCGCGGCCAGCCCGCGCGACCAACAGCGGGGCCCCGGGCGCGCCAGCAAACCGCGCCGGCCAATTTTTTTAAGAATTTGGAATTTTTTGGGCATTTCTTAATTGATTTTGGGTCTCGGAGGAATTTTCAAAATAAAGGGATATTTCGGACTTTTTTGGAGAAATGCCGAAATTTTGGAAAATTGAAAATTTGAGTTTTTCCTCCAAAATTGGTAATCAATCAATGAATTGATTTTAATGGTGATTTTCGGAGCCCGGTAAAATTCTTGGATGGAAAAGGAATTAAATTCAAATGAGAAAATAATAATTGGGCGTCTTTGCGAGATTTCTTTTTAATCAAATGCGGTGTGGTTAAAGCCCAATTCTGCTAGTGAATCCTGGGGTTAAGGGAAGGGAAAGACGAGCCTAGTTCCTACCTAGGATGTTTCTTCTTGAAACATGGTCCGCCCTTCACCAAAGACCGAGCAGGTGGACAATTCGGGTAATTGTTCACGAGTAACACCCATAAGTGGGAGCAGGGCGTTACACATTACGCGTCCAATGCTTACAAGTGTGCCGTGTTATTTACAGAATTTTCTATTGTGGCTCTTTACAAACGATCACACATCTCCCAAACCTTTAGGCACACACATTCTACCCCAAAACTTTGAGAATGCCATCTCGTATCTCGAAAATCAGAACTCTTGGGTTGGCCACAATCATCAATCCATAGACATGTACACTTGTCAACCACACATGCCTTTCGTATATCGTTCACTAAATCTAGCTAAACCATTAGGCCAGCGATGAAAACAAACGATCCCTTCGGCACTACACTTATAGTCAGCAAGCCAACAAGCCTCCAAAATCTGACACTCACGGCTATCCACTAGGTCCTGCGTCGGGTACCTCACTGCCATACCTCGGCGATACGAAGTAGTGTAGTTGTAGTCCTCAAGGAACTCCATCCATCGTTGTTACCTCTCGTTCAGCTCTTTCTGCGAGAACTCATACCTAAGGCTCCTCGCGGTTCGTGAGCACATCAAATGTCCCACCATTCCGATAGTGTCTCCATAACCTCGAGAGCACATACCACATCTGCCAGCTCCAAGTCATACATTGGGTAGTTCACTTTATGTCGTGGCATGATCCATACATGATCATCCATCCATGTTGCATCAACATGCAACTCTATTCCTTGAGCTATCATAAGCTTTCACTGCATCCGGCAAATCATTTTCATTTGACTCTCCTTATGAGTCCTATTCTAGGCACAACTATTCCAAAGAATCCCTCACGAATCTCAAACCATAGTTTGCCAACCACCTTTAGACAGTTTAGGGATCCTATCACAGTACTCCGGTCCCTTGGCACCTAGATCCTAGTCAAGACATAATAGTCACAGTGTTATCTAAACTTTGGCATCTGACCGTCTCTTTGGCAATTCACTAAGTAACTTTGACCCTAGGTCCCAGAGCCATTGATTGATGCTCAAAAATGTCAAAAATTTATTGTATTTTTATTGCCTCTTAATCCATTTAGTGAGCTAAAAATATCAAAGAATACTTGTTGTAGCCCAAAGGAAGAAAAAATAGATCAATGGTTGAATTAATCCCTCAAAGGCATGATCAAAAGAGGAAAAGAAGAGGAAGCCAAGAAATGAAGATATTCAGATGAAGGTTATCACATTCGAATGAAGGAAGCAAGGAAGAAGGCACTCGGATGAAAATGTGAAGGAAGTTACTAAAGGAATCATTCGAATGAAGGCTGAGTAATTCGAATGAGTAATCAAAAGCTATTCGGATGAACATATCATATGAAGATGGAGCAATTCGGATGGAAGACAGTCAAGGCAAATCATTCGAATGAATTCTTCAAAACATTCGAATTAGGTTGGCCTAATTCGAATGAGAAGCAGCAAATCAAGAAGTCAAGGTAATTCTTATATCCCAAGATCATTTGGATGAAAATGAGGACATTCGAATGTCGCCTAAGTCATTCGAATGAATTGAGAATGAGAAGATATTCGGATGGAAATATTGTATGAAAATGCTGAAGACATATTCGAATGAGGACTAAGTAATTTGAATATAATTGAAGAAAATGAAAAAGCCATTCGAATGAAAGTATTGTTGCATTTGAATGCACAGAAGAAACCAATTACAAAATCCAAAATTCATTTGAATGGATTTACTGTTGCATTCGAATGATAGAGGAAATCGCCGTGCAAATGAATAGTAAAGTATGAAATTCATTCGAATGAGCCTTGAACTCATTATAATGATGCAAGTGGCCAAAGGAAATCAAGTGCACATTCGAATGTCTCTGCTCACACATTCGAATGAAAACTCGAAGATTCTTTGACATGCGCAAATAAACGCGGTGGATCTAAGGTAAATACAACCAACTTTTTGAGCAGCTTTTCACCAAGTGGTCCCCCTCTTCCATGCACGACAAGCTTAAAAGGAGCCAACATTCCTCAGAATCAAAGGAGGGAGAGCACAGAATACTCAGTAAACACAAAAAAAGAGAGGATCATTGAAAAGTTACAAGTCTTTTCATTTTGTCTTGTTTTAGTTTTTTTAGTTCTTGTCTATACTTTAAATTTTTTCACTTGAGTTATTGTTCTTGAATTCCTAGTTCTTAGTTTGTATCAAATACATTACAAGTTCACTTTTAAAGCTATAGTTCATTTCAGTAATCAATACAACAGTAGTTCATCTTGTTCTCATTATCTATTGTTCTCGTCATTATCTGTTGAGATTAGTTTTAGTCGTGCACTTCTCATGAAGATGTGTGGCTAATCCAATCCTTAGGGCAGGCCAAGGATAGTATCCAAAGCCACTGATAACCCAAGATAACAGAGCTTCAAATGATCAAGTAACAGAAACAAAGATGGCTTGAGAAATGTTCCTAATGAAAACCTCAGGCTTGGATTGGTTAGTATGCCTAACTTAGAGTTTCCATGCCATGTATGGAAATTGATTAACCTGGAAACGTTCTCATACCCAAGCCCAAGGGATTATCTTGCCAAAACGTTATTTATACACTGATTTATGATAACTGCTTAACATAGAGTCTCCATGCCATGTATGGAGGTTGCTTAAGCAAAGAGTTATCATCATCTCAGTAGTATATTTAATGATTAAATTCCAATCTGTTTGAACCTTCAGTTATATCAAAGAGAGCTATATGGGAAATCAATTGGGTTTGGCACTAGACTTGTCTTGACCCAAGAACTCTCCATATCCAAAAAACAATTATATTGCATTTAGTTTAATCTTATCTTATTGTCTTATTGATCAAGTGAACTGGTGTGGTTATCTCCTTCCATGAGTAATCTCCCTATGAATCGACCCGAACTTACCCGGTAAAAAATATAAATTTCTGCTACAATGACACTCATGCACTGGCGAGTCTAAGCGTCTTACCCTTTCTTTGAACATAAATAGCTGCTAAATAATCTGAGTTAACCCAAAAAGAATATGAAAAGTGACAAATGCAGGGTGAGTGATGCAGCACCCATGCCGTGAGACAGCCCACAAGCTTCTCCGATACGTTAGCCACAAGCTTATTTCTAGTCTTCTGCCTTGGTCCCTAGCCTCAGATCCGCTGTTATAGGCCACACACTCATGGTGTCATCGTCATGCTATAGCCTCATTGTCCAGTCTCCGAGAGTTGCAATTTGACCCCATTCCTGTCACTTTTGTTA
Source organism: Diospyros lotus (assembly GCF_014633365.1). Classification (NCBI taxonomy): domain Eukaryota; kingdom Viridiplantae; phylum Streptophyta; class Magnoliopsida; order Ericales; family Ebenaceae; genus Diospyros; species Diospyros lotus. Next base: position 37,610,104 of record NC_068343.1, on the reverse strand, counting down.
CTTCTCTCAGTACCATCCTAAATCTCCCAATCTCACGGATCCTCAATCCTTTTTGGAGTTACATTTACTCAAGTTACCATCATTTTCTTGGATCAACCTCTTTTATAAAACTTTTGATTTATCTCCCGAAATTTATTAGGATGTCTTACTTTTTGGAACTTTCGATCCTCATTGTAACATCCCGATCGAGCGATAGGAAGATCCGGAACAACTTATCCTGATGGGCCTACACGAACTTCCCAGGGAGGTCACCCATCCCTGGATTACCCCAGGTCAAGCACGCTTAACGTGGGAGTTCTTTGCCAACATTCAGCCCAAAAGGTATCCAGTTGGTGTTGTTTCCTTCCTTACACTATCCTCGATATATACTAACTTCTCTGGGCTCTCGGGGTATTACATTCTCCCCCCCTTGAGCACATAACGTCCTCGTCATGCGACCTTACAACCGGTCCCAGATCTCCCCCCGATGCATGGCCGATGTGGGATTCGCCTAAGGTGCCTACACGCACCCCCCATAGGGGCCTCACGCCCCCCTCGGGACTCAGCCTCCTCGCTGAGGTTTGCCCCACCACCGCGCTCAGAGGCTCGGGGGTCGGCTCTGATACCATTTGTAACATCCCGATCGAGCGATAGGAAGATCCGGAACAACTTATCCTGATGGGCCTACACGAACTTCCCAGGGGGATCACCCATCCCTGGATTACCCCAGGTCAAGCACGCTTAACTTGGGAGTTATTTGCCAACATTCAGCCCAAAAGGTATCCAGCTGGTGTTGTTTCCTTCCTTACACTATCCTCGATATGTACTAACTTCTCTAGGCTCTCGGGGTATTACACTCATGGTGCTTATGATAATCAAGTTTTGACCTCACACTCACTGACATAGAGCCTCATGCTCTCATCATTTCTTTCCCAGTCTGCTTATGACCTAGCAAGCCAATCTCGATCTCAACATCTATCGTGATGTTCCCTAACGTTATCCTCAATGTTCCTCATATGTCTCCCTATCCGAGGAGTACACTAATATAACATCAATAAACATAATCACCAATGCGTCCTTTGATGCTGCTGGTGCATTGGTTAAATCATAAGGCATCGTCAATCATGACTCAAACCCCGATTTTCGAAATACCTCATTCCCTTACTTAACCTCAATCCCACATCAATCATAAATATCCTAGTCTCTTACAGTTGTTTAATAATTCATCAAATTCGAGGTAAAGATATTGACTCTTAATTATCACCTCTTTCAGAGCCTGATAATTTATGTCCTCAATCGAGCCACTCATAGCTAAGCATCTAATAACCTCAAACTATCATTGGCAATTATCATTAAGAAATAATCTCGATAAATCTTTCGATAATATATCCTAGTATTTCCCATTTTTCTTACGGCTTTTCATTGATCGCAAGTGCCCATATTGCATCTTGATAGGCTCCTTATTTCCATAACTTGCTGACATCAATTTAATGATTGTCCAACTATACATCTCTCAATTTGCCTATTAGGCTACCTAGACTAACTATCTAGCCATACAAGAGTTTTCAATTCTCCAAAATCAAAAATCTCGAATCCCTAATCAATTTAGGTTTGCAGCTTCTCCTATTGCAACCTGTCATCCTGACACATTTGCCATCACTTGATTCTCTCAATCATAACAAGAATTTGCGCAACCATCGAGACAATAATCCATAGTTATGCCACCATCGATTTAGGTCCCCTAAGCTTCCCGAAGGTCCCCTACTACCAACTGCTTCCAGCGTCATTAATCTCATCTCAAGACGCTCACCAATCTCATGCCCTCTTCCCTGGACATCCAAGTCCCAGCGCATTCCCTACCATCGATTCGATAATTTTTATTAATTAATTTCTCGAAACCAACTTTCGAGCCCCCGGACCACTCGAGGTCCTTTCCAAATAACCAGAAATTATTTATTTTCCAACACCACATAATACGGGGTATTACAATCAGTTAAGGCTACAGAGTGCAAGACATGTGGGAGATAGCATCGATGATAGTCTAAGGCAGCATAAGGTAATGTGTGCTACCATTGTGGGCAACCAGGTCATATGAGGAAAGACTGTCCGCGAAAATCAAGTGCAGCATCCAGCCAGGGAATCGCATGTTATCATTGTGGCTAGCCAGGTCACAAGTCTAGTGTATGCACACAACCATCACTAGTTGAGGGACAGAGGACTAGGGATTCAAGTCAGAGACTAGCACCGAGATCTATAGCGACTAAAGGGTAAGGAGCTGCTCCGCGACCTGCCACTACTGAAAAGCCCCAGGTATCAGGCAGGGTGTTGGCACTGACAGCAACAGAGGCTGAGGGAGGCAATGAGACTATACAAGATATTCTCTCACTCCATGGCTCAGATGTTCGTGCTTTATTTCACACAAGCTCCACCCACTCCTTCATCACACCACATGTTCAGCATTTTATTCCTATTGCCAGTAGTCATCTACAATACATTGTATTTGTCATGACACCAGGTAGTAGTATGATGTTAGGAAGTGAAGTGGTGCCGGATTGTGAGATTGTAGTCCATGACAAAGTTATGCCTAGTGATTTAGTGGTGTTAGCTATTCAGGACTTTAATCATTTATTGGGAATGGTTTGGTTATCTCGCCATTATGCCAAGGTTGACTGCCGACGCAAGGTTATTACCTTTGACCCTCCATATCAGCCAAAGATGATATACCAGGGAGTAAAACCAATTGTGGAAACGCCGATGATTTCAGTTATACAAGCAAAGAAGTTGATAAGGCAGGGGTGTGAGGCATATGTGGTATTTATGACTATTGGTGCTGGGGGGAGGAAGGAGTTGGCTGACCTTCCTATTGTTCAGGATTTCCTGAACGTATTTTCGGACGAGTTGCCAAGCGTACCACCCTATATGGAGATTGATTTCTCCATTAACACTACAAGAAATTTGGTCATTAGTGACGACACAAAATCGTCACATATGATTAGAATTTCATCACAAAAATGTATTGGTGACGATTTTATAGCGTCACGGTCATCGTCACGTTAGGTCCGTAGAGAAAAGTAATTAGTGACACCTTTTATATTTCATCACAAATGCATCAAGGAAACGTGATGACATTTTTATCGTCACTGAAGGCATCTCATTTAGTGACACGTAATTTTGTCACGAAACCCAATAAAATTTTGTCATCTTAAAGTTCAAATCATCACAAAATAGCTGTGATGGGGTTTCTTATAGTGACAAAATTTATATCATCACTAAATATTGTGACAACAGTGACGTTAATATCGTCACTATAGTCTTTTTTATTTTGTCATTATTAGATCAAATCGTCACTGAATAGTTTAACCAAAGTTTGATATGGTAACGCAAACTAAAACATGACAAAATATTATGTAATTGGTGACACAAAGGATTGTTGCGAAAGGGCAACGACTTTTCGTCCCAAATATTGATTTCGTCACTAATAAGTTGTGTCGGTATGTTAATTGATGATGCATAAATATCGTCACCTATCAAATATATTTTTTTAAAAACTTTTTTGCCACTAAAAATAGAAAATTTTTGTCACATATAGACCTTTTCGTCACTATAGGTATGACTTTTTTTAGCAACTGTAACGTTAATAAAATTGTTAAAAATTAAGGTAACCAATTTGTGACAATTTAAAAGCATCTTAAATTCATACAATTATATATTATCTTTATTTAGTGACAACAAAACAAAATGTCACTCAAAATTGTATACATAGATAGGTGGCCAAAGTTTTATTTTCATAAATTAAACCTATTAAATTGGTGACAAAAACTAGTTGTCACCCAAAATTGCACAATCTAATAAGTGACAATTATTTTTGTAACAAATAGTATTAACCTGTGAATAAATTCCTATATTACACACAAAATAGTATTACACACAAAATGGATTGATATATGATGAACAAATCTCTGTCACAAAAATAAATCCCAATATGACACATCCAAGAATATAAAAGTAATTAGTGGCGACACAGTATCTTAGTAAATGTTCCAAAATTAAAGTAGATTTTATAAAACTAAGTCAAATGTGACGATGCAAGTGTAATATCCTAGTATTTTGATAATAATAATAATAATTAATTTTGTATTTAAAATATTTTTGACATCAATTAGAGATCATAATTAAGAAAACTAATGGGCTTAAAGTTAGTGGAATAAGTTGAAAAAAAAATAAAGGTTAAGTAAATGGGCTTAGAGTTAGTAGGCTAAGAAAGTGGGCTTAAAATTAATAAATTAAATAATAATCTATTTAAAAGAAAATTTAGTGAAAAAAATAATTAATGTGACAAAATAATTAAAGATAGTGGATGAAATGATTGAGAAATGTGGGAGACAAAGTAAGGTGTGGAAAAATAATTAAAGATTATGAGTGAGATTTAGTTAGAGATGGCAAAATGGGCTCGGCCCGACGGGCTGGCCCGTTGGGGCCCGGCCCGAGACCGGGCTAGGGCCAGCATTTTGCTGGCCCATTTAAGGCCAGGCCGATTTGGCCCGGCCCGCTAATCGGCTACAACCCCCCCACCCCCCTCAGCCTCACCTCTCGCCCTCGGCCTCGCCCTCACCCTCACCCTCTGTCGCCCTCGCCCTCACCCTCGTCTCGCCCTCGCCCTCACCTCGCCATCGCCCGCGCCCCTCGCTCTCCGTCGCCCTCATCTCGTCCTCGCCCTCGCTCTCGCCCTCGCTCGCCCTCTGTCTCGCCCTCGCCCTCGCCCTCGCCCTCGCTCTCGCCCTCTGTCGCCCGCGCCCTTCACTCTCAGTCTCGCCCCTCGCCCTCTCTCGCTCATGCCGCCTGCCTCTGGGCCAAAAATGGTATCAAAAAAAAAAAATTTGGGCAGGCCCGTTTAGCCTACTTGGCCCGCGGGCCCGTGTAGGGCCGAGCTAGGGCTAGCAATCTGCTGACCCGTTTTTAAGCGGGCCTATTTGGCCCGGCCCGCTTGGCCGTGGGCCACTTGGTGGCGGCCCGAGCCGGCCCGGCCCGGCCCGTTTGCCATCTCTAGATTTAGTGGGAAATAATTAAGAAAGATAACAAAATAATTAAAGATGATGGGTGTAATAATTGAGAAATGCGGGAGACAAATTATGGTATAGATAAATAATCAAAGATAATGAGTGAAATAATTGAAAAATATTGGAGACAAAGAAGGGTGTGAACAAATAATTAAAGATTATGAATGAGATTTAGTGGAAAATAATTAAGAAAGATGATAAAATAATTAAAGATGATGAGTGAAATAATTGAGAAATGTAGGAGACAAAATAAGGTGTGGACAAATAATTAAAAATGATGGGTGAAATAATTGAGAAATGTGGGAGACAAAGTAAGGTGTGGATAAATAATTAAGAATTTTTAGTTAGATTTAGTGAAAAATAATTATGAAATGTGATAAAATAATTAAAGATAGTGGGTCACTACAATTATGCTAAGCTTAAGTCAACCTTCTATAAATAGTGAAAACTTGAAAGGTTTGAGGACTTAGATTAGAAAAAGAAATGTTATAAGAAAAAAAGATTTGAGAGTGAGAGAGAGGTTTGGAAAAGAGAAAGAAAAAAAATAGAGAGAGAAAAATACCAAGAAATTTCTAGAAAAATTTTATAGGTTGGGTTTAGTAGTTTGTGTGAAAATTTATGGCAAAGGGCGTTGTTGGATACGCAAATCGAGGTTTCATCGCAATATTGAAGGATACCGAATCGCTCCGCGGAAATGTAAGTTATCTGTAAAAAAAATTCAAAAATTTCAGAAATATGAAAATGATATTTTAGAATTTTTTATGATGAAATTGGAAGAGAAATGCATGATTAGTATTTATTATGAATTTTTTTTTAGACAATAGATGCTTGAAAATCAAAGAGAAAATGAGAAATAAATAGAATATGGATTCTGAAAATTATGAGGAAATTTATGGGGCTTAGGAATATATTTTTAGGAATTATTGTGAAGAGAAATTGAGAAAATTTTATGAGAAGCTATTTATTTCATAATCTAGAGGAAATAATAGGAGGAAATGGGAGAAATTAGGAAAATTAGAGAAAATTATAAATCTATTTTTCTTAAGTAATTATGATGCCCAGGATATATCAAGGTTCATAATTGAGTATGATTGGAAGTCCGACGTGAATTTTGAGGTAAAATTATGTTAGGGGCAAAATTGTGTTTTTGCAAGGTAAGTGATACTTCTCAGCTGAATTTAGTTTTATGAAAATACTTGGTTTGTAAGTGGTTTGATCCAAAACTTGATTTTACATAAATGATTTTATCATGTTGTCATGCCTTGATGTGAGCATGTTATGTAGATTGCATTTACATGTTTGATTTATGAAATATGCATATGAGCATGATGAGATTCACGATCATATGTTGCATAGGTTTAGGATTAGGTACTGGCTCTGTTACTTTTTCAAGGGTGCACCCATACACCTCGGTCTGGCAGGAAGACTAGAAAAATGGCGGGTAATCTTAAGGTGCAGTCGACCTGAACATGAGAGTTATGATGTTATGTGCATTGCATACATACATAAGTATTAAATGTTTTGTATCCTTACTTAGATGATTCATCATCTAACTTGAGTTTTGCCCCCTGGAATATTCAAACGTTCCAGATGAAAATAGTAGCAGAAACGATGATGAATGAGGCATTTAATGGCACTTAGCAAAGTGCATCATGAGTTGTATGATCAGTTGAACGTATGTTATGTTACTCATGTATTTAAGTTCTGCTACTTCGAAATCCAAATGTTTGAGAAATGATGATGTAAAACCCTATTTAGGGTTAATGTTAGTTGAGAACTTATGATTAAGTCATGTTGAGAAATTTATGTTCTCGTGATGTAAGAGCTGATTTTTTATTAATGTTATGATATTAGATTCAATTCTAGCTTCTGCATTTAATGTTTATGATAATTCTCCTTGAAGATAAATGAATGGAAATTTTGGGATGTATAAAAGCAATGATATGGTTTAGTCTTAGTTTTAGTAGTATAAAAAAAAAATTATCCCAAAATTGTCCTGAGTTATAACGCGCTTGGGAAACGGGGCATTACAGCAAGTACCACCGCAATATATATACTTCAACCTCTTCACTCCAACCCTTCAATTGATTATGCGTGCGATTCATTTGAACCTGAAATTAATCACAATGGTAATTGTGTTGGAATGATACAAAACATGCAATGTAAGATAGAAATTTGATCAAGTTGGACACATATAAAGTTTATTTAACAGTAAAGTAAATAGAAAAATAGTTATTTTATTCTTACCTTGATTTGGGGTTAAATGAGATAGAATTGAAGGAGGCAGTCTGTAACATCCCGTTCGAGCGATAGGAAGATCTGAAACAACTTATCCTAATGGGCCTACACGAACTTCCCAAGGGGGTCACCCATCCCTGGATTACCCCAGGTCAAGCACGCTTAACTTGGGAGTTCTTTACCAACATTCAGCCCAAAAGGTATCCAGCTGGTGTTGTTTCCTTTCTTACACTATCCTCGATATATACTAACTTCTCTGGGCTCTCGGGGTATTACATTCTCCCCCCCTTAAGCACATGACGTCCCCATCATGCACCTTACAACCGGACCCAGATCTCCCCCCTTGCATGGCTGATGTGGGATTCGCCTAAGGTGCCTACACGCACCCCCCATAGGGGCCTCACGCCCCCCTTGGGACTCAACCTCCTTGCTGAGGTTTGCCCCACCACCGCGCTCAGAGGCTCGGGGGTCGGCTCTGATACCACCTGTAACATCCCGCTCAAGCGATAGGAAGATCCGGAACAACTTACCCTGATGGGCCTACACGAACTTCCCAGGGGGGTCACCCATCCCTGGATTACCCCAGGTTAAGCACGCTTAACTTGGGAGTTCTTTGTCAATATTCAGCCCAAAAGGTATCCAGCTGGTGTTGTTTCCTTTCTTACACTATCCTTGATATATACTAACTTCTCTGGGCTCTCGGGGTATTACATTCTCCCCCCCTTAAGCACATGACGTCCCCGTCATGCGACCTTACAACCGGTCCCAGATCTCTCCCCCCTTGCATGGCCGATGTGGGATTCGCCTAAGGTGCCTACACGCACCCCCCATAGGGGCCTCACGCCCCCCTCGGGACTCAGCCTCCTCGCTGAGGTTTGCCCCACCACCGCGCTCAGAGGCTCGGGGGTCGGCTCTGATACCACCTGTAACATGCCGCTCGAGCGATAGAAAGGACCGGAATAACTTACCCTGATGGGCCTACACGAACTTCCCAGGGGGTCACCCATCCCTAGATTACCCTAGGTCAAGCACGCTTAACTTGGGAGTTCTTTGCCAACATTCAGTCCAAAAGGTATCCAGCTGGTGTTGTTTCCTTTCTTACACTATCCTCGAAATATTCTAACTTCTCTGGACTCTCGGGATATTACATTCTCCCCCCCTTAAGCACATAACATCCCCGTCATGCGACCTTACAACCGGTCCCAAATCTCTCCCCCCTTGCATGGCCAATGTGGGATTCGCCTAAGGTGCCTACACACACCCCCCATAAGGGTCTCACGCCCCCCTCGGGACTCAGCCTCCTCGCTGAGGTTTGCCCCACCACCGCGCTCAGAGGCTCGGGGGTCGGCTCTGATACCACTTGTAACATCCTGTTCGAGCGATAGGAAGATCCGGAACAACTTATCCTAATGGGCCTACACGAACTTCCCAGGGGGGTCACCCATCCCTGGATTACCCTAGGTCAAGCACGCTTAACTTGGGAGTTCTTTGCCAACATTCAGCCCAAAAGGTATCCAACTGGTGTTGTTTACTTTCTTACACTATTCTCGATATATACTAACTTCTCTGGACTCTCGGGGTATTACACAGTTGGATCCCTGAACTCACCAAAAATTGTAGTAATTGGTTGTAATTACTCATCACAGTATCCAATTTCCTTCATGTACAAACCATTACAACTATTATACAACTAAAAGAATATTCATTTATTTTCTTATTACTACGATGTACTTGGGTCATGAAAAACTAACAGGAATTCCATTCATGTTTAGGCTTTCTTGCTTTTTGGGCTAAGGCTTAAGTCTCACCTCTAAGTAGGGTGAGCCAATGTGTACAGTGTACCTGTTTTAGAAATTCAAGCTTCATATCATTTTATGGTATCACAAACTAATGGCTCATAAATTCAGAGGTAACAAATTATGTTTTGACTATATGACCACTTAAGTCAATAACGTAATAACTAATTATTTACCATTGGCTACTTGCTTACCCTTGTATAAGACTTTTCTTCATCAAGTTTAACACCATTTTAAAATGATAAAGTAGATTATACTTTGAAATACAGTGGATTAACTCCCCTAAACTTCAGGATCAAGTTTGATCTTCAAGATACAGTGAACTACGGAAAGAGACGGCTTATGATTTTTCATGCATGATGATTAAAGAGTAAAAGATGATAATTTGTACATGTAAATGAACTAGCAACAAATCTAACAGGCTAAAAAAGAATAAAAAGATCATTTCATAATGCAAGTAGAGAATGCTTAATATTTGATAAAATACTACAAGTTCATTTCACTAACCTTGCTGCTGGCTTGAGTCGGCATCATTACTCAACATCATCAACCTTTCAAAATCTCATATATTATCTTCTGTTTCAAGTGTTTTGGCAATGCCACTGTGATTTCTTCACTTTAAAATTCGTTCTCAATTGCTTTAACCTTTTATCACAATCAAATAGTCTTAGTTAGACCGTGCCCGATCAATTTACTAGCTAAATAACATAATTGAACATCCAAAAACCACAAATTACAATCACCCTCATCAAAACCTTAAGATAGAACACAGCACCAGGAGAAATCCGAAAACCCAAACTGGCTCATACCAATTTAATAAGCTTTACAGGTTCCTATGTTTTTCGCAATCGAATTGATTCTTCCATTCTCCTAATCTGATCTGAGGTGTACTCAACAACTGTACAAAATAAACACCCATCAGCAGAAAGCCATTTCTAACATTACGCGATTGGGCATCTGAAAAGCCTCAGATTGCCAAATCGTCCCCCAAAACAATCGCCAAAAAGCAGTACATTCGTAAAAACATAGAAAAATCCAGTAGGAAACGTAGATGTGATACCAACATCGGGAGAATCGCAGTACGAGTAGGTGTAAAGAGAGGTGCAGAGAAAATTAACAACGTAGAGAGCAAAGCCGACATTGATTGAGCACATGATGAGAGTCGTTCGCTTGTAAGAGCACCATTTTCTTCTGCCATTATTTGCCCTCGCCATATTGCTTCCTTAACCTCGTCTCCATCCTATCATCTCCACCTGCAAATCTGGGTGTCTCCTCACTCTACCCATAATGATGTTCGATACTATTTTTGTGAGAGTTGCGGCGGAGGTGACGACCAGTAGGCGTGATCTGGAGGCAGACAACGTAGCGGTAGCGACGAGGACGACGACCAGTATGTGTGCTCTGGAGGCGGCGGGCGTGCGACAGTGCGAGTGGCAGCAACGGTGTGAGCGGCGGTGGCGGGGCTGGAGCAGCGGCGGCGGGGCTGGAGCAGCGGCGGCTTGGGGGCACAGAGAGGGATATAGGGATTTGCCCGGGGGGAGAGGAGATTTGGCATGCGAAAGAGGCGAGGAGATTCCCGCCTCTTTCACTTATTTTTTTAATATTTAATAATTAAATAAAAACTATAATTCATAAAAATAATATTAATAATTATTTAATTGATAAAAATAATATAATTTAAGATTATGATAGTTAACAAAATAATTTAAATTATAAAAATTATTAAATAATTTATTGTAATCATCTAAAATATGATAATAAAATAATTTAAATTATTGCATTTCAAATTAATATTTATTAAAATTTTAATTATATTATAAATCTAATAATTATAATAAATTAGTTTGATATATAATTTTTTAATTATAATTTTCTAATATATCATATTATCAATAAATAACTAATCCTCAATTATAATAGTTTAATAATTCATTTATAGAAAAAATATAATTATATTTGTGCATTTAGTTAAATCTTAATTTTTTTTTATTATTTCATAGTTAGAAATAAAATTTTGGTCAAATCTAAGAATGAACGGCCAGATTTTAAAATTTTTCAATGGGGTTACTCAACTTTTTAGTTGATTTCAATTGTATACCACTTTTAGTTGTAATTTTATTTCCACCTTAACTATTGATATAGCACATTGACCTAAAATATAAAAAAAGGTTTATAGCACATATAGTTGGTCATTGTTTTTAGCTACGATAAGTTACAAATTTTTCAAAAGAAACCTTGAAAATAAGATTTATATAGTTATCTTGATGGAGACCTTGCAAGAGGCTCTTTAATTTGAGAGACTCTAAAGAATCTTTAAAGAAAGTTAAAGTAATTAAAATTACTTAATTAGCCACAAAATTAACCGTTCATTCATAATTAATTATAAGTAAAAATATAATTAGCTCTTTGAATTTATTTTTTCAATTTAAAAATAAAATGAGTTTAACAGTTCTAATAATGAAAATAATTTAATTTAAATGAATATGTTAAATTTTTTTCCAATAAAAACAAATTTTCTGAAAAAATAGACCTATTAGCTACGTTAAGTGGAAAATGTAACAAAATATAGACTATTATTTATAAAACTATAGTCTACGTTTCAAGAATCGTATCTAATACTAATATAAATAAATTTTATCTATATTTTAAAAAACATAGCTAACATTTTAATTTTAATTATCTCGCTCATTTTCTCTCAAAAGAAAAAAACAATTGATTTGGTTTGATTTTAATATTTGATTGATTTGATTAATGAAAAATATTTTTTATCATCTTTTCTAAATAATGTACTCATAAAAACAAATGTGGGGAATGTATTTGGTCTTTTAATTCATGTTTTTGTTTTAAATTCTAAAATCATCAGCTTGTGTGAGTATTTTATTTTTTCTCAGTAAATATTTATTTTCATTCACATAACTGTTTTGAATTTTAAGACAATAAAAGGCAAAAAATAATAAGGTAAATTATTAAATATTATCAAAACATGATCAAATTATTACTTTTATATCAAATTTTAAAAATTATTAATTTTATATATAAGATTTAAATTTTATATTAATTGTAAAGTACCATGAGACAAGTTAGAGTCCCATCAAAATTAAACTTAAAACAATATGACATGCATGGCAATATGCTTATTTTTATAGCTTATGGTATAAACTCATTATAAAATTACAATAAATTTTTATAGCTTATTATTTTTAACATTCAAATAATTCTATTAGTTAAGTAAATAATTCAAATCATAATATATTTATCATTAACCAATAAAATTATCTCAATTTTTTAAAATAAGATATAATAAATGCATATAATCTAACAAAAAAATACATTTATCGATACTTAAACATTGCTCTAGTCATTTAACTTGAAGTTTCTTTTCTAAAATAAAATTATATTATTATTAATACGTCATTGTTTAATCGTCTACTTGTTTTTGTCTTAGACAAAAGACAAGAACTTCAACATGAATACTAATAAATTTAAAAGATATTAAGATTGTATAATATTATAAATAATATAAATGCTATTTAGAATAAATTTTAATATTTTGTTTAAAATTTAGTATTAATATTTTAAAAATTATTAATAATTATTTATTAACAAGTAATTAATTATTCATTATCTAATGAATAACCATACGTGACGTATTTTTTCGTCACCCAATATGATACGTAATAGTGACAATTAATGTTTTGTTAACTTATGCACACAACACAAAAATTATCAATAACTATTGGTGGCGAAACTCAACATCACTCAATGATACTCACAAATGTGACTATTTGTAATGTGTCACAAATAGGTATTTTTTTATATGTAACGCAATTAAATCATCACCCAATGTCATCACTTTATGTGTCACCCTAAAAAATTACTAACAATGGGTGACGAAACTCACCGTCACCTAATACTATTCACGAATATGACGATATGTAATGTGTCACAAATACATATTTTTGAATACGTGACGCAATAAATCAACACTGAATGTAATATTAATTAGTGACATTTCTCAAATCATCACCATGTGTACCAAATTAAAATATTACTAAGAATTTGTGATGAAACGTAATGTCACCTAATACCATTCACAAATGTGACGATAGGTAATGCGTCACAAATAGGTATTCTTACAGACATGACGAAAAGAAAATCGTCACCGACTATAATACTCATTATTGACATTTCAAAAGTCGTCACCTTATGCATCAAACTACAATACACTAACAATGGGTGTCGAAACTTAACGTCACCTAATATTATTCACAAATGTGACAATATGTAATGCATCACAAATAGGTTATTCTTGTACACGTGACACAAATAATATCTTCACCAAATGTAACACTGATTAATGGCATTCCTAAAGTCGTCATCTTATGCGACAAACTAAAATATTAGTATCAATGGGTGACCAAAGTTAACGTCACCTAATCCTATTTACAATTGTGACGATATTAAATGAGTCATAGATGGCCATTCATTCATTTATGACACAAACGTATTGTCACCCAATATAATATTAACATGTTGACGTTTTATTTTTCGTCACCTACATATACAAAGTGTCACAAAATCATTTTTCACAATTGAGTGTTGGCGGTAAAAGTTGGCCCCAACTTATGCGTGATGATTTTTTGTGACAAAATCTCAAACCATCACCAACAAATAACAGTTCACGAATTTTGGTGACAAAATGCTTATATTATCACCACCAAAAGAGTACTTTTTGTGATGAAAATTCATAGCGCCACTAAAAAATTGTCACTAATAGCAAAATTTTTTGTAGTGTGAATTACTGCCAAACACTAAACCCATTTCTAAGACTCCTTATCGCATGGCTGCTAACAAATTAAAAGAGTTAAAGGTGCAATTACAAGGCCTTTTAGGTAAAGGCTTTATTCGACCCAGTACTCCGTCGTGGGGAGCACTAGTGTTATTTGTGCACAAGAAGGATGGCTCCATGCGGCTATGCATTGACTATAGGCAACTTAACCAAGTAATAGTCAAGAACAAATATCCATTGTCTCGTGTGGATGACTTGTTAGATCAGCTTCAGGGTGCCTCAGTATTCTCTAACATAGATCTACGTTTTGGGTACCAACAAGTCTAGGTAAGGGATGAAGATGTAGCCAAGACTACCTTCCGTACCAGGTATGGACATTATGAGTTTGTAGTCATGCCATTTGGGTTGACTAATGCATCAGTAGTGTTTATGGACTTAATAAACTGGGTGTTCAAGGATTATTTGGATTGCTTTGTCATTGTCTTCATCAATGACATCTTGGTATACTCACCTAGTCTAACAGATCGTGAGATTCATTTGAGGATGGTGTTGCAATGACTCAAAAAGAAGCAATTATACTCTAAATTTTCTAGTGCTAGTTTTGGTAGCCTCAGGTGATATTCTTGGGTCACATAGTATCTGGGGAAGGCAAATTAATAGATTCTGAGAAGATCAAGGCAGTGTTAGATTGGCCAAGGCCTACTACGGTGGCTGAGGTACATAGTTTTCTAGGGCTAGCTTGTTACTACAGGCGTTTTATTGAGTGTTTCGCGCGTTTAGCCTCTCCAATGACCAAGCTGATGTGCAAGGGAGTTCCTTTCATTTGGGATGATGCTTGTGAGCAGTGTTTTCAGGAGTTGAAGCATCGTTTAACCTCGACCCAGTATTGGCTATTCCTATGAGTGGCAAGTTGTTCACAGTTTACAGTAACGCTTCATATTCAGGTCTGGGTTGTGTACTGATACAAGTGGGATGTGTTGAAACCTATGCTTCTAGGCAGTTAAAGAAACATGAGATGAATTACCCTACCCATGACTTAGAACTTACTGCCGTAGTGCTTGCTTTGAAGATATGGCTCATTATCTGTTTGGAGAAAAAGGTACAAATCTTCACTGTCCACAAGAGCTTAAAGTACTTATTCTCTCGAAAGGAATTAAATATGAGGCAAAGGCGTTGGTTGGAGCTATTTAAAGTCTATGACTGTGAGATACTTTACCATCCAGGTAAGGTGAACGTTGTAGCTGACACCTTGAGCAGCAAAGTAGTGTCTACTGCAGCAGTATTGGTTCAAGAATGGTCTCTATTGGAATAGTTAAGCGAGCTCACTATCTCATATTCAAGTAGTGCTCCTAATATTTATTACGCTTTCATGGCCATTCATTCAGGTTTTTCTGGTACTCATTAGTTGCATGCGTGAGAGGTTCATCCAAATCCAGGTTGTCTCTATATTAGTAGGGCACTCACTCTGATTTTTTGGGGACCTGGGTCGGGGCTTTACATTAACTGTGTGTGACAGGGTCTAGGAATTGCATCAATGGAGGGCCATATCTGTGAGTGCTTGAGCACGAACATCTTAGGGCATCTAGAATATGTCTTACATGAGCACTGCATTGAGTGTGTTTTACTATGTGGATGCAACATAGCTTGATGTTTGATTCATAAGGGCCTTGTATCACGTTTATGCTTACTATGCCATTGCATTTTTATGTGTTGCATTGCATGGTACTATGCACACAATGATTCTGGTTTCCAATGTACATCTTTTAGATGGGAGTACCGATCCGAGGCTATTATCATGGACAGAAGAACCATACCATTTCAAGTGAGAGTACCGACTTGAGGTTGACATCATGCACGGAAATATCATTCTATTTCAGGCAAGAGTACTGACCTGAGGTTGACATCACACACAGAAGTATCGTTCTGTTTCAAGCAGGAGTATCGACCTGAGGTTATCTTTAACTCATGGTTATATGCTTACCAATTCATGGCAGTGATAGGTTTTTTAGGGACTTGGATGCCGGTGTCTTCTATGTGGGCCCCAAGGACCATTATGTGCATGTGTTTATGCAGTTTTCCTTGACTTATTGTCCATGTTGTGCATGTGTATGTCTTAGGTACGGGGTGTGCGAGTTGAGCTGGGTTGTTCTCTTCCAAAGCCTTACTAGCCTTTGTTTTTGTTAGACTTGCTGAGCCTTATGGCTCACTTTGTTTTACCATAATTCCAAGTTCAAGAAGAATGGTGCCCGATGATGGATGTTATGGCGGTTTTTAATCTTTTCTTTAGGTTCTATATGTACAGGGCTCTCCCGACCGAAAAGATCCTTGGAGGTGAGTGCGGACAGAGGCTCAGATAGGGTGTTTTATAGATTTATTTAGCAATGATGTATATGTAAGAGCCCCTGAAATGGGTATTTTTAATCAGTATGCTTCCGCTGTTGTAAATAAAAATTGAGGTGAAAATCTGGTTCGTTACATTAAGAGACTTGTCCGAGAATATAACTTGTTAAAAATAATTTTTAGCTTAAAAAAAATATATAATTTAAAATTATAAATTAATTAGTAAAATAATTTATATAATTATTATTATTATTTGTAACATAAAAACTATTAATCATTTAAAAAATAAAAGATTAATCTTTACCTCCCATTTTATAATTAAGAATAAACTTGCATATTATTGAAAAATATTTTAATTAAAAAATAATTTTATTACTTCTTCAATCATTGTTCTTCAAATACTCTTAGTTTTTTATTTTTATTATTTTTTTTATTTTTTTCTCCTTCTTTATCTCTTATACTTTTTTCTAATTAATTCAAAATCGTAAAATCAAATATCTATAAAAGAACTATATTTTAAAATAGTTAAAAAAAAGTTTATTATTTAGCAACGAGCAATCAGTCGTTGCTAATTCTCTTCCATCTATGATGGGTTTTGTTTTTCCCTTAAGAGACTTATGATTTTTAACTTAAAGATTATATAATCATTATTATTTATAACATAAAAATTATTAATCATTTAAAAAATAAATAATCAATTTTTACCTCTTATTTTAAAATTAAGAATAAATTTACTTATTATTGAAAAATATTTTAATCAAAAAATAATTTTATTCATTTTTCATCATTGTTCTTTAAGTACTTTTAGTGATTTATTTTTATTACTATTTTTTTATTTCTTCTTCTCTCTTTATCTCCTAAACTTTTTTTTCTGATTAGTTTAATGTCTTAAAATTAAATATCTATAAATCAATTATATTTTAAAGTAGTTAAAATATATATATATTTATTTATTTCAAAAATTGTATATTAATTTAAAAAAATATGAATATTTCAATATGCTACTTCAGCGACGAAAGCAGTTGCCCGTCGCTGATTCTGAAATATCACATCAAGCATAAGGCGGGTGCAGGTGAAGGGAATTGATGTTGCACGAATCAATGATGGCCACCTACCCGTCATTGGTTTATTATATTAGCAATGGGCACCAACTCGTTGCCGAAAATTAGGGGTGCATGCATTGAGGGGGTTTGCAAGTGTCAAGGGGCATTGGGGAGGGGGCGGCGAGCAAATGCCCATCAGAAGCCCGTTGCTGATTCTGGTAGGCTTCAACTGGGTTGTTTAGTATAAAAAATGATTAGTTTAACGATAAACAATACATTTAATAATATATAACAGTTAAACGTCGATAATATTATTGTCGAGTTTGTTATTTATTAAATACAATTTTAAAACTAGAACTACAAATATAATGTTATTATTTGTTTAAAAAAAATTTTACTTGGTAAAAAATTTAAAGTAGTGTATGTCTAAAAGTGCAATTAAAAATTATGTTGGTCTATAGTACTGAAAGATGACTTTGTGGATTTCCAAGATAGTTTTTTTGGTTATATATATTATTGAATTTAAAATGAAAATCTCATCACATCATAAGTGGATTGATAATAGGTGTAACCCAAGAAGGGGTGGGATTACTAGAGAATTTTATAAGGGTATCGATGAGTTTATTCAATTTGCGTGTACCAAAGAAAATTTCATAAGACTAGAAGGAAAGTTAAAATGCCCTTGTATGAAATACGAGTGTCTGAGATTCAAATAAGTCAATGAGGTAAAAAGAGATTTACAAAAATTGATTTATGAAGGGTTATTATTATTGGACGCATCATGGTGAAGAAGTGCTTGTAGTGCCTCCATCGGTTGTTGAAAATGAATATTATAGAGAAGACAATTCTAAGGATTAGTTTAATTCGTATCAACAAATGGTAATGGATGATGCCAGGCCATCGAATGCTCCATATATAATGCAAGATACTGATAGTGGAAATGGTTATCACACTTATAATGTAGATGAAGCACCGAATGAAAATGCACAAGCATTTTATGACATGTTGTCTCCTGCACAAACTCCATTATATCCGAACTGCGAAGTAGAAAGTGAACTTTTTGCTGCAATTAGGATGCTGAGTATTAAATTTGATTACAACATTCCCGAATGTGGTTATAATGAAATCATGCAGTTTATGCATCAAACAATGCCAACTGGTAATCGTGTGCCCACTAACTTTTATCATACCAAGAAATTGGTTTCCCAACTTGGGCTCGATTGTAAGAAGATTGATTGTTGTTCAAATGGGTGTATGATGTATTATAAGGACGATGAATCATAGATGAGGTGTAAGTTTTGCAGTCATCCTCATTTCAAACTTGTAAGAAGTGGGAATGGAAAATTTAGACAATTTTCTTATAAAAAATTGTAGTATTTGTCTCTCATACCAAGACTGCAAAGAATATATACTTCCACGGTTATAGTTGCGAGCTGAGATGGGATCATGAAAGTCATAGGGAGCCCAATGTATTATCTCATCCGTCTAACAGGGAAGTATGGAAACATTTTGACCAAAAATATCCTAACTTCTCTGTCGATCCTAGAAATGTGAGGCTTGGTCCTTCTGCAGATGGTTTCACTTCGTATGGTAAATCGGGTAGCCCGTATTCTTGTTGGTCGGTCATTGTAACTCCATATAATTTGCCTTCCGGATTGTGTTGGAAAAGAGAGTTCATTTTTCTGACTGCTATTATTTTAGGTCCATCAAATCTAAAAAACAAGATAGGTGTGTTCTTATAACCTTTAATTGATGAATTTAAATCATTGTGGTACGAAGAGGTTATAACTTATGATATATCAACAAAGAATAATTTTTTGATAAAGGCTGCTCTATTGTGGACCGTTAATGATTTTCCTGCATATGGAATATTATCTAGTTGGATGACATTTGGTAGATTAGCATGTTCGTATTGTACGGGAAAAAAACTAAAGCTTTTAATCTTAAGTATGGTGGAAAGACGTCATTTTTCGACTGTCACAGGCAATTCTTATCAATGGATCACGCCTTTCGAAGAAATACAAGTGCATTTTGAAAAAACAAAGTTGAGAATTTGTGACACCATGGCTTCCACTACCAGGTGTCACCGTAACCCGTGGTTTCAAGCCCGGCCTATCTCGAAGGATGGCTATGTCCTGCCAACATAAAGTATTAAAATAATATGGACGCCCTGGGTGGGATCCAGGTTTCGTCGCCTTCGACTATCGAGAACTCGGGTTTAAAATACACAGGCAACGAAAATATACCCGATCGTGCTTAATTAGGCCTTTAAAATATAAATCCAATGAACAAATTAATATAAGTACCAACATGCTCAATAAAATAGTCAAGCATATTTTACATCCTGACCAATTTGAACACACACTCTGAATTACTCATAGCGGGAACCTGAACTTAATCTAAATCAAGTTTTATTTAAATCATAGCCGTCTCCCATAGTCAAGTACAGAGCATATATAATTTACATAAACGACACAAACACAACCCACATTCTCATTGCTCGCAATCACTATTAATCGGTGACTCTTCCACCACTACCGCTATCCCTTTCTTAGACCTCGAGCCATTTTAGGGTTTGTGGAAGTGAAGGGGTGAGTCCAGGGACTCAATAAAGGCAATATGTAATGCAGTAAATTAGTGAGCATGACATTATAAATAAAAATAAAGTGCAGCATGCATGCAAGCCTATCCACCACACCTATCTCAAGCTCTAGGTGGCCCTAGTAGTTCCTTCTATGACCTCGTCCTAGGACTCTCACGATCAACAATCCACTGCCCCATGCCTAGGCACTTCCACAATATCTTATGCAAGCCATGACAAAAGTAATTTATACACAAAGCATATTAAACTCTTATCTTAATTTGTTTGGCGCTCGATGATTAACTCTGTTTCATTGTACAAATAGGTAGTGTACTCGCGACATCCTTATCACAATTATATATATCCATAAGGCTAAGTAATTCATTGGCTAATCACTGATTAAATTTACTAATTTAAGTAAGTTAAAAAATTATCTACCAATTTAACTTAATAATTAAACTAACTACTTTAATTAACTTAATAAATTAACTAATTGAACTACATATTAAAATTAATTTGATTACCTCATTGCCAAGTTCTTCCTCTTCAATTCACAGAACTTCTTCTTCACTTGATGCCTTCAACAGTACGACTACGCTTACCTATTCATAGGCTTGGGCACCCCCTGATTTCTCCCTCAAATCCATGGTTTAATCTAACTCTTAAGCTAATTATAGCCTCGACCACTGCTCCCTTATGTGGCTGTAAATTGGAAAACAAAAAAGGAATAAAATTCAAGCAACATAGATGAGTGACAAAGAGAGCACCAGCGCACGCCACATGGAACGGCTGGGCCGCACAAGGCCAGTAGCTGGCCTCCCCGAAACGAAGCCGTTTCGGGTGCCTTATGCTGGAAAAAAATCCAACAATTTTTCCTCTCGTGCGCGTAACCCAGTGGGATCGAACCCGTTAAGGAGATGTATTCGGGTGAGAAAGGAGATGTTGCAGTTTTATCCTTAAAAAAATGTCATATATGTTTTGTATGAAGTATATAAGAAAAAATTGGCACCTCCAAGTGAAGCAGGAGAACAGTCTCAAGTGTCTATTCTACCTATTGTGGAGAAGGGAAAATTTGGCAGACCAAACTTGCTTAATTCTCGTTTCAAAAAGTTTAAGTCTACAAGTGGTAGTGGGTCTACAATTGTGCCTTCAGAATGGGATAAGTATTTAAGTGAAGTGTATGAGAAGGAAACTGATGACTTTGACATTTTGAATTGGTGAAAAGTTAATTGTCATCGGTTTCCTATTCTATCTTTTATGGCTCGGGATGTGTTGGTAATTCCAATTTCTACTGTTGCATCTGAGTCTACCTTCAGCACAGGGGGTCGAGTACTTAATCCATTTAAAAGTTCTCTTTCTCCTAAAGTGGTTGAAAGTCTAGTTTGTACGCAAGATTGACTTCCGTCATCTACCACCCCAATAAGTGTTGAAGAATATTTGGATCATGTTGAACAACTTGAAGAAGGTAAAGTCATTATTACTTTCTTTTTTTTTAATTTTAGTTCAATACTTGTTACTTTTAAATTATTTAATTAATTTTGTGTATTATTTTTAGAATTGGCAAAAGTTACCGTTGACAGCCCCGCACCTATGAAAATTTAGATTTTGAAGACTCATGCATTTGTAAGTATATCTGTATATGTTTTTCTATTATTTAGTAATTGGTTGTTGTATTGTCTTTTATTATGATATTAGTTAGAGACATGTACAGTAACTGGTTGTTGCATTTGTATTGTTTTTCTATTATGATATTAGATTTTGATGACTCATGCATTTGTTGTATTGTTTTGTAAGTATATTTGTATATGAATAATTTTGAAGACATATTATTCAATAAGTGATTTGTAATTGTGAGAAGCTGATTTCTGATTTCTGGTCATATATTCTTAAACAGGTAATGTTTCATTATATTCATCTCCAATGTATTTTCCTCCATTAAAGTTTTTGCAATTTGAGATGGTGATTAACAGTTAATTTTACAATAGGAAAATCTTTTTTTATTTGTTTTGATATTTGATCAATCGAAACATACCATACCATGTCTAACATTTTCCTTGTCTTTTAAATCTTAATTAAGTGAATATATAGCAAAGCTATACTCTTTGCGAATGATCATGACACACATTTTTTATATATGTATATATGTGCAGGGGATGGTGAGGCTAATGGTAGAGTCAGCACAGCCATTGGTGAGGAAGCCCGGGGATGTAAAAGGAGCTAATGAAGATGGAGGACCACCTGGATCTGATCTAGCAAATAACAAGAGCTAATGAAGAGGTAATTTTGCAAAAATGTTTAGGGTGTTATTTTGAAAACATGTTTTTCTTATAAGTTATAACCAGCATTATGATATATTACTGTTTAGGACCATGTTAGGCTTGGTTTGTTTTATTGATTGAATCTGTCAACTATGAAACAATTTGACATGCTTATACAAATTGAGTTCTCTTTCCTACGCTTCTTAGGTATTGAGCTTCTTAGGTATATTACTGAGTCTTATTAAAAAAACAAAAAGAAAAGAACAGAACAACATGCCTATAATAGTTCAGAAGCCCATATTGAAAGTTTAAGCAGCTAAAATGTGAAAAATGCCAAAAATCTGTAGTGTACTTGTGCAATACAAGTATGAACGAATGTATGTCATTTATTTCAAAAGCTGGTGATTCTCAATTTCTATTTGATGATGGTTTATGGCATGCTTGCTGAAAACAGCCTATCTTGTTTGAGTTCTCTTGTTGAAAACTGCTTCTTCTGCTTCTAAAGATACTTAAGGGGATTTGTGAAAGAAAACATACCCTTAACACCATCTAACTGGGCTAAACGTAAGGTTCGGTTAGATCGAACTGACCAAACCGAATCGGTTAAACTGAACAAACAACCTAACCTGTCAGTTCGGTTCGGTTATATTGTGATCGGTTATCAGTTCGGTTAGTATTCTAAGAAAAAATTAGGTTATGACTTTGGTTCGGTTAGAGCAATTTAGTGTTCGGTTATTTCGGTTTTGGTTAGTTCGGTTATGTTGTGGTTGTCGGTAGGTTCAATTCGATTATTGCAAACAGTTCGGTTCAGTTCGGTTAGTAATTTTCGAGTAGTTCAATTCGATTATAACCAATTGCACACCCCTAGCCGAGATATGTTATGGGCCAAGCCCATAATCATGTGATCCATGCGTGTTGCCTTGGCTGGCTTGGCCCATTCCAGTTCCGGCTACTGCTGCTATATAAGGGCTCTTATGTTACCTTAATCATCAGATTGTCTTCATTCATACTCTTTAAACGCTAAGTCGGTGCTTAAAGCGAGACATACTCTCGTGAATCCTTCTTTCGATTTATTGGCTTATTTTTCTGGTAAGATCACTCGGTAAGGAATTTATATTGTTTATCTCTGTTGCTAAAATCGCTTGAGGCATGTGAGATTGGTAGAAATTGAAAAGAACATATACGAATTGATCTTGACATCGGTCGAATAGATCTTGCACTTATTCTTGTAACTTTTCTATTTTTCAGTTTTGTATTTACAATATTATTTATTCCTATTGTGATCTTGTAATCCGATTGTAATAAAAAATATTTAGTGGATTGATTGAAGGCGGAGCCTCTACTATGAGTAGGATCTTTTCAGATCTAAACATGTATATCATGTGTTCTTGATTTCTTTAAAGTCTTGTTTTATCTTTCGTATTTTACGCTTGATTTTGTGATTGGTTGAGACATAAGTTGGGTAATGTTGTTGCCAAAATACAACAATCTATTTTTACTTCGGGGCAGACGTAAAAGTTTTAACGCCCCACTTTCAATTACACAATGAAGCAATAACATATTCATTATATACTAATAATGACCTGGGACGTTATTGGAAATCCTTTATCAACGGAAGCAAGGATCGAACCTGAGTATGCTAAATAGCTAGGATTTCCTCAAGTTTAAATAAAAGTCAGTCACACACCCACATATCAGAAAGTTATAACAACTTCACAAATACATCCTTAAGTATTACAATATTGGGATTACACGAGTACACAAATAAATCCAACTCTAAATCAACCAAGCACCACTTCTGAATCCTTGCTCGCACTGGAACCTGGAGTACCTGATAAGCTTAACATACCTGGAACGTTGAATGTTCCAGGGGTATGAAGCACCTGAGTTAGATTATTATATCTAAGTGAGTGGTAAGAAAGAAAGAAACAACGCATGCAAGAGCAAAATACAATATAGCAGGAAGTCTCCCCGAGTCACCATCATCCTTGCAGGCACTTGTGTGAAACATCTCAGCCTCACCTCTAGGCATGTGATCATGGTCCAATCCCTCAGCCTCACCTTTAGGCACGGCCCCACCTTTGGGCACGAGATTGCCCCCCCGATCATCGTGATGTTCCCAACAAGCGACCAACCATCATATACAAGTTCTCGATCCACCAATAGCAACTATCACCAAACAACATGTTGAAGACAAAACAGAAGGAATATGTACAAACTAAGGAATATCAAGTAGGCACGGCCTCATCTATAGGCATGGTGCACAAACCAAGGAAAATATGATATGCAATCCACAAGCTACGAGCAAGAGTAGTTATGTTTAATCCCATCAACGAACCACAACAACAAATTCCATGATGCAAGCAAAATAGGAAAGAAATGCTCGAAAATAGGGAAACATAAGATGCAAGCAACAACCATCCACAAGTGGAAACCAAGAGTGATCAATAGGAATTAAGGAGCATGCATAAGAACCTCTCACAAATTAAACCAAGAATGATCAAGAGGAAGCATGCACGAGAACCACTCACAAATGAAACCAAGAATGATCAAGAGGAAGCATGCACGAGAACCACTCACCTTGATCGTTTCCCTTCGATAGGTCTGTTTATAGCCCGGTTTCGAGCACTAGGGGTTATTCTGCAGAAATCACGCATTTTAGTGAACCAAACCTTAAATATTTCTTCATGGGAATTGTAGATAATTAAATTAGAAAAACAATGGTAAAAATTTCAAGCTAAACGGAGGCCGGACGCGCCCCCGGAAGGTTGGTCACGCTTCTTCTCCTCCCTTGTTACGGATTTTGCAACCCAAAATTAAAAATGATATAACTCACTCATTTTTTATCCAATTCGCTCTCCGTTTGAACCTATGGACTCCTCTTTTTTGTTCTCTACGATCTATAGAAAGAAAATTGGCTTACCTCTTCGAATTCCCTTCTGTTTTTGTGGCTTTCCGACTAGATCTATCTATCCTTTCTTCTTTGGTTTTTCTTTGATTTTTCTTGCACTTACTTTCTTTCCTCTTTCCTCAGCTTCTCATGGCCTTAACTCCTTCCCTTTATATAGCTTTTAATTTCTCAAATCCTCAAGATTTTACTTGGCCTCCAAGTTGCTCATTTTCTATCCTAGTAAAAATTACACTTTGAAATTTCCTCACTTAATTCTTCCTTTCTTTGAAAGCCTTCCATTCTTCCAATCCAATGCTTCCAATTGCCCCTCACGTGGCCTTCAAGACAATTCCCCTTATCCACTTCTTTTGGTAAGCCAATGTAAACCTTCCAAGTTTCATTACTTTTGACTTTTAAGGGTGAAAGTAATTATTATCATCATAAGCTTTAGGACTTTTAGGGGTAATCCTCCAATCCCATCTTTCCAACTCAAGCCTTCTTGAATAAGCATTTATCATTGCAAATATTCCTATTTGTTGGAGACAAGTTATCTTTTCTTACAAATTATGATATTTGTATTTAGGTCCTAAACCATTTTCCATTTACACTTAAATTCAAAACTGTCATTTAAAACACTTTATTGCATCATCCAACCTTTATATTAAATTTTGGGGTATTACAAAAGTATTGGGAGTCATGCCTTCACTAATGAGAATCTTAACGAGCCACTGGACCTGGTAGAGGTCCAGATCTGGTAATCCAATAGAACTGATGGTCTGACAGGGCTGATGATCTAGTGGGCTGATGATTTGGTGGGCTAATAATTTGGTGGGCTGATGATCTGGTAGGTTGATGATCTGGTGGCCCAAGATAACCGAGTGACCTGAGGTGACGAGTGGCTTTAGATGACCGAGTGACCTGAGATGACGAGTGGCCTTGGATGACTGAGTGACCTGAGGCGACGGGTGGCCTTGGATGACCGAGTGACCTGAGGCGACGGGTGGCCTTCGATGACCGAGTGACTTGAGGCGATGAGTGGCCTTTGATGACCGAGTGACCCGAGGCGACGAGTGGCCTACAAAATGAAAGCACCGTTAGGATGCGGGTGGGGGTCCCCGCACAAACCCTCTGATGCTTAAGTTAGATCTCGAGAGAAAATACGAAATGATGCTTCAATAACTCAAGATTGCATACCTTATGAAGAAGAGGAAACCTTGTATTTATAGCGGAGGGTGAGGAAGGCCTCACGATCTTCTCGGCGAGAATCTCGCGGCCCATTCCGGAGATCTCACGGCCCATTTTGAGGATTTCGGAGCCCATTTGAGTAACGAGAGGGGGGTCCACTCAGTTGAAATAAGTGGATAGCCAAAAAATGGCAAAGTTGGGGGGTCACTCGGCATGACTGAGTGACCCCCACTCGGTTGCACTCCCGAGTGGGAACTCTCGACCTAACCGAGTGGACCCCACTTAGCTAGGCCGGGTTGGGGCTAGTGGCCACTCGGCATAACCGAGTGGACCCCTACTCAGTTGTGCCGAGAAAGGGTGTGGCCACTTGGCTAACCGAGTGACCCTCCACTTAGCTAACCAGGTGGCACCCCACTCGGTTAGGCCGAGTGGCCACCCACTCGGTTATGCCAAATGGGTCTTCTTCGACCTCTTGCCTTTGCTTTCTCCCATCGAATTGGGGCCCACGCTTGATCGAATATCTGCTTCACCTTCTTAGGTACATCAATTGCTCCCTTCTTTTTTAGTCGAGAGGTCGGGTAAAAGAGCATAAGATCCCGAGAAATTTTGGTGCGATTTTCGCTGTATTTTGCTTATCTTCGGAAGATCATTTATGCGTGCTTGCTCTTTATTTTTTGTATTCGTCCGACAGCTTTGGCTTTTTTGCCTTTTGAGCCCCTATAAATAGGGCTTCAAGTCTTCATTTAATTTTCATAAGAATTAGCCATGGTGTCTTTAGAACTCGAATTCTCTCAGGTCTCGGCGCATTTTCAGGCCACGTCTCATTTCCATCACTTGGCGTGAGTTTACTAGGCCACTTGGTCATGATTGAGTGGCCATGATGTGCGGTTAGGGGGCCACTCGGTCATGACTGAGTGGCCATATTTTTCGGCCAAGGCCACTCGCGGCACCTTTATCTGCTTCCGGCCGCTTGTTACCTCTTTGTTTGCTTATTCTTTGTCTTGTACTGATACTCTTTGCTTTACATGCAAGTATTTGCTTACTGTGATCCTCTATCTTTCCCACCTCTTCAACATAACAAGGTAACGCTTTCAAGTCTTTTCAATATGTCGAGGAGAAGACTGGCATCACCCCCAACCCCGCGCACATTCCTGCCACTTCAAGCTCTCGGCGCCGGTTCGGGGCTTTCGAGAAGGTTTATGATGCCACCCCTTCTGGATTTATGGTGAGGTATCCTCATCTTGATGAGCCGGACCCCTCCTAAGTAGATGAAGGCTCTATTGGCATTCACTTTGCTTCGTTTGAGATGGGACTCCACTTTCCTCTTCTGCCCTTTGGGATGGCGTGATTGCATCATTATAAGATTGTTCCCGCTCAACTTCACCCTAATGGTTGGGCCCAGCTGGTGGGTTTTTTCGTGCTTTGTCATCAGCGGGATGTAGTCCCTTCCTTGATGCTTTTCAGTTGCTTCTACAGATTACGAAAAGCTAGCAAAGACTGCAACCTTTATACACTCCAGAAGGTATCGGGCTTCGAGCTGTTCAGTGCTCTTCCTAACAAGATCAACTGGTTTGAAGAGCGATGGGTGGTGATAGAGCCTCTTCCTGGTTGGGATGCTCCCCTACACTGGAATCATCAGGATGCCAGCCCAGGGTTTTCTCCTTACAAGGAAGTTCGGGGCGTATATTGTCGTCTGGTGGGGATGTTAACGGCGCAGGGTCCTATTGACTTGATGAGTCTCTTGACTTTGGAAAATTTCAGAATTGCGGGTTGGGGGGTCGTGACTCTAACTGCTTTTCCTCAATCTTCTACACTATCCAATCTGGAAATGGAAGGAATCGGGGAGGAGGAGATGGAAATGCTTGAATCGTCTTCGCACCTTCCTTTCGATCCTCAAGAGGAAAACACTCCTAGGGGTAAAATATCTATTGTCATTGCCTTCCTTGTTTCATTATTGCATTATTTTCCACATTAAATGCTTTATAATGATTTTTGCAGAAATGGATGGATTAGGTAGGCTGATGGAATTGCGTAGACGTCGCCGTGAAGAGAAGGTACGCGTTGTGGCAACGATCGGGGTTTCTGCCCATGGCGCCGAGGGATCTACGAGCTCTCGTCCTCCTCGGTCACGCAAACCTGCTGGTGTTTCTCCCACTGGGGTGGAAAGGAGACGTTGTCCGAGAAGTGACCATTTGAGTGTTGAAGTTTCTTCTCATATGGAAAGCCCATAATCAATTCCTCTATCTCGTGAAGAGGCCGTTGACATTCCGTCTCCTGCTCCCAATTCTCGAGGGGGGCGAAGTTCGTCTTCTCGATTTATTGGTGATATGGCCCGAGTGGAAGAAGAATATCGTCACCTTGTGATTCCCAACAAGAAGGATCATCACTGCCTTGAAGGCGAGAAATCAATGAGACTGCCTCCTATACTTCCCGTTCCGGGCGAGGTGAGACATACTATGATTCTCGGGATGGTACGAAGCTTAGTGGTCAAGACTTTGAAGTTTCCCCAGGGGTACTAGAGATAGACTCCGTTTCTGAACCCGGGATTGGCTCCCGTCTCATTTATTCTACCATTCTCCCTCGAGAAGAACGACAATTTATTGGCAGTAATCATGCCCAGGCTAGGGATGAAACGGAGTAGCTCCTAGTGTAATACCCGGTATTACATGGTATTGAAAATAAATAAATTTTGGATTATTTTGAAAGGATCCCGGGTGGCCCGGGAAGCCCAAGGGTAAATTTCGAGTAATTTATTAATGAAATTTTCCGAATTGGCGGCTGGGAGTACCTCGGGACTTGGATGTCCAGGGAAGAGGGCAAGAGATTGATGAGTGTCTTGAGATGAGATTAATGACGCTAGAAGCAATCCAACCAGGAATAATTCTCGAAATAAATTCTGTATAAGCCCGAGTGGGTGCCAATATCGAATAGTCGGAGAGGACCTCCTGGAAGCTGAGGGGACCCTAGGGGTGGTTCGGTTTTCTGAGTAAGGCAACCCTTAGGTATTTTCGGGTCGATTAAAAGTCCCGTGTAAGTGCAGGGACGAGGTCGGTATTCCCGAGTAGTGGTCGGTTATTAATTTCGAATAAATCGAGATTTTGAGGGGCTTAATTATAATTAATTTAAGCATTGGGAGGGCCCAAGTGTAATTATAAAAATCCTAAAGTGCAATTAATAGTTCCCAAGTGGAAATAGTGATATTAAATGGAGTAAATGTGTAATTTAATTATATATATATATATATTTCGGTGTGTGCATGTAAAGGGGGAGGAAGCTTCCTCATGTGTTCTCTGAATATTTGAAATCAAAAGCAGGGAGACAGCATGGCCGAGAGGGCCATCCGCGTGCGAGGAAGAAAGTGATCGAGAGAGAGCTTGCGAATGAGAGTGAGAGAAAGCTTAATGGCGGAACACGGCCATGGCGGTAGCAACCTCACGTTGCAGTTGCAGTGGCCGAGAGCAGCGATACCAATGGAGCGAGATCGCGAGGGAGAGATGACCGTTTGGAAGCGGCCTGAAGCGACGAGCTTCGGTCGGGAGCAAGGGCGGCGATGAGGGAAGCCGCTGTGGTCGGCAATGGCAGTGCTGGTAGCAGCAGCCAACAGCGAAGACGCCATGGAGGTTGGGCAAAGCTGGAGCAACTGAGAAGTCCGATGGTGGTTGCGCGGGCAGCAGCGGTCGTGGCTGGAAGCTGCAAGGAGGATGGCTATGGCGGCTGTAGCGTCGGGCGGTGCTCGAGAGGCAGGGAGGGCAGCTGAAGGCGGCGGCTGTGGCTGGTTGTCTCGACCATGGCCGCCGTGAGGGGAGGTCGGGCAGCAGCGCCGCTGCTGTGCGCGGTGTGGCCGGAGGTAGGCGCGACGGTCGACGGCAGATGGAGGCGAGCATCGACGGCAGATGGGGGCCAGTGGCGGTGGCCAGGTGCTGGAGCCGCAGGCGCTGTGCGCGCCAAGGAAGAAGATGAATAGTGCCATGGGAGAAAGAAAAATAAGGAGAAAAAAAAAGAAAAAATAGAAAAGAAAAGGAAAAATAGAAAAAGAAATAAAAAGAAAAATCTGGAAAAATAAGAAAAATTCTAGAAAAATGGGGGAAAGTTCTGGAAATTATTTTGGGGCATAAGGAGCGTGTCGAAAGCTGGATAATGGAGATTTTGGGCTTCAGATAGCAGTCAATGAGGCAATGCCGGTATGGGCGATTGGACGATTTTTGTTTCCAAATTGATTGAGATAAATGAGTTATTTTCTTTGAATTAATTTATTCAGAGAGTAATAATTATTCGCTGGATTAAACCCTATATAGGGGTTATTTGAAATTTTGTTGATGGATGATTTTGGTGATATGTGGCGAAGTCGTGGGCATTGGTTTAATGCCGGATGATAATGGAGTTGAGATTTGTGTGTGGTTGTGTCTAGGTTCGGCCGGGTAGACGGTGATCCTGGAAGAGCTTGAGATTCAGGTTGGAATTCGTGCCGAGGCGGAGATGAAGCTTCGAGCCAGGTAAGGGACGGCCCCATGTGGAGGTGGCCTTGCAAGTTGGTAAATATGCTTGATAATGTTTTTATGTTGCACTGGCATGTAGTGGTTATATCTTGTGTGATGCAAGAACTAGTGGACCTGTGGCCATATGGAGGACTAGTGGTGGGGGTTGATAGGTTGATGCCTCAAACCTTAGTGGGTTGTGAGGATGTGTGAGCCTAGCCTCATTTGCATGCATTTGGCATACATAAATATGATTATATTCATATTTACATGCATTGCACCCTTACTGAGTCTTTATGACTCATGAGGTTTTACCTCATGTGTAGATGATGCAAGACCGGATGCAAGCAGGGATGGCACTGGGAGGCTGTTGTGGCAACTAGCTGTGTTGTCGAGTTATGTATTTTTTTATATTGCTTGTATGTAGCCAGGGGGTGTGGTGTATGTATACCCTTGTGAGTAAATGTCTATGTTATTGAGCTTAAATGTATTTAATTGTGCAGTCATCATAGTGTGATAGATGATTGTGAGATTGCTTGTTGAATGTGGCATAGTCGGTAAAGCCAAGTTTCGGACCGAGTCAAGACCAGCAAGGTATGTTCTCATAAATCCCCAATACTCAGCGAAGTGTCTGTATGCTAGCTTTGTGCCTGGGTCACCTCTGGCTTGCTATGGGGTGAGCTGAAGAGAGGTGAAGCTCACTCGGGTTTCGGGTCTTGGTCCGCTGAATTTTTTCTTATTTGAGTTGGGACCGATTCCTGAGTGGAGCGAAGGGAAGGGAAGGACGAAGCCTAGTTCCCACCTAGGGCGTTTCCTGTTGAAACATAGTCCAACCCTTCAGTTGTGGTTATCGGGTGAGTAATCCGATCGATTATTTACCGGTGGCGCCCGTAAGTGGGAGCGGGTCGTTACAGTTGGTATCAGAGCATGGATAGCTATATAAGTGAGGAAGGCTAGCGTGCTTAAGTGTTAAGTGTGGTCGGTTAAGTGATTAATGTGAGTAATTACCAGAGTTTTGGAATAAAGGATGTCTAGCATGATTGAATGTAAGTCGGAATGTCTTAACTACTGAGTTGGGGTCGAGAACAATTGATTTGAAATATTGAGATTTCAATGTAAGGTAGGTCCGGTAACCTTGAATGTTGGACATGTGGGCCTAGGACCCTAAGGGATTGGGTCAAGTCATTGAGGCCTGCAATGGTATGTTTGGATATTCCTGTTCTAGGGATGAGAAAATACCCTAGATTGAGATGATATACCTATGAGAGGTATACAGGTTGAGCAATGAGGAACCGAAACCCCAAGTGTGGGTGTTGATGTCGAGAAAACTCGAATGTGGCATTTCGGGGATATGAAGTGTTTTAAGAATGGGAACTCCTTGAGATTGAAGTGTTGAGGCTCGTGTGGGGACACGAAGCCGAAGCATGAGTGATCCGAGGGGGAATTAGTGGAACGTCCCTATGCTAGGGATTCGCCGAGCTGGTTCGAGGGAATAAAGTTGTCCCTTGGAAGTGGTGTAATAAGGTTTGTGCGCTTGAGATAGAGTGAGCTATAGTGAGAGTTAGCTCGAGGCTCAAGAAAAAAAAAAAAGGGTTTGACATCAGGTGATATGATCATATTGTTATGATGATCCCGGCGGGAATGTGCCTAGGGCATGAGTGGACCCTAATTGGTTTCATGATGAGACGAGGTCTACCCTTAGGAGTGATAGGCGTGTGGCAAGTGGACCCTAGTGGGTGTTTGCATGAGATGGAAGTCCCAAGTGAGTTGAGCTGGAATCCAGATCTGGGATTGAGGAGTTGGGCATGCGTTGATATGCGTGTGAGAGCCATTGGGTTAGAAGTCCTAGTTGTGAAGGGCCAAAAGACCGTTCATGTGAGTGATGGATAAGGGGTCAATCAAAACTCTCATTAGAATGCTTGGGGTCTGATGGGACGCCTAAGGTTGGGAGATGAGAGGTGAATAGACCCTCATTATGATGCCTGGGGTCGTGATGACGCCTAAGGTCTCGAGACCCTTAATGGGAGACTTGGAGGTCACCCAATGAAGGGTATGAGCAGTATGTGGCCCGAGGGTGATGAGTGTGTGGCAACAGGACATCCATAGGCTATGCGCGCAATGGAAATGCTAACTTCGAATGCCAAGTGGGCAGGGGCATGGTAAGAAATGTGGAGGCCCCGAATTTTATATTCCAACTCATGGGAGCCTGAGAGAGGCCTGCTGGAAGGTCAAGCTGGGCATCGTGACTGAATGCACTATGGATGTGCAAGGAGAGACAAGAGGTCTCAATTTACCTGGAGGGTAATGGTAGGTGCTCGATGGTTATGAGTACCGGAGCTTGAGATAGGCTCAACAGGTTGGTTGTTGTTTGAGAATCTCTTAAGTTGTAAGAGATGCAGAGTCTTGAGAAGCAAGGCTCATGATATGAGGTTGAGGTTATCAAGGCAAGGATAACCAAGTAAGATGGCTTTGGTAAGATTGTGGTAGAACCATCGTAGTTCGGGAAGGCTTTCAGTAGCTTTGATTCTACGGGTGCAAGGCTCGATGTGACGGATCTGATGCTATGGACCGTGTGGCAGAGGACTAATGAGTTGGCTCACGTTGAGGGCAAGTGGCCCATGGGCCTGAGCAATTTAGTGAACTGCAGGTGACGATCAGATGTCGAAAACCTAGAGTAGCACCTTAAGAGAGTTAGTCAGGTGAGATCGATAGTCTCCTGCAAGGGATGGGACATCTAGAGTAGTCCTAGGGAGAAATCGTGGAACACGAAAATGTTTTGATGGATTAGTAGCCGAGTAGGAAGCTTGGTACGGCGAAGCTTCGGGTGCGAAGCAAATCAGTGATGGGCCTGAGCCATGCTGTTGGAAACTGTTGTTGGGCCAGTGTATGGGAGTGACACGGTAATGATGGTGACCAGGTGTTGGCTCGCCTAAAGCACAGGGCAACACAGTGATTATGCAGATGGTCAGGGGCTAAAGATTTGTGAAATGCGGTAGGGTGACGAAAGTTGTGGCCAGTTCCACAACTCAACTGCTAGTAATAAGAGTTGTCAGGGTGTTGCACCCAAGTGGGGTTTAAGCCCTTTATTTCGATAAGTAGTATCGAAGTGGTTTGGTGAATGTTTGGGTGTTGTAGCGCTTTAAGATGTTTGAGAAATAAACTCGTGGAAAAGGAATGGGTCTAGCGTAGGAATAACGCTACAATTGATGCCTACGGTTGACGGGTCTAATGCTAAGGACCACTGGATATAGACGATTAGTTCACAAGAGGGACTGCAGTCCTCTATGTGGAGTAACCTGTCTGCGGTGGAGACGATTAGACGCCGAAGACTTGGGGAATGCTGCAGGTTATGTCTAGGCCAGACCTAAAATTCCGTAAGGGTTGAAAAATCATGGTAGTGCCTTTGTTGTCTAGGTAGCAAGAAGGTTTGTGAGTCAATTGAATTATATCTTGTGGCATGAAAACAAGACATGTGGTGATGCTCATTGTCAAAAG
This sequence comes from Diospyros lotus, assembly GCF_014633365.1. Classification (NCBI taxonomy): domain Eukaryota; kingdom Viridiplantae; phylum Streptophyta; class Magnoliopsida; order Ericales; family Ebenaceae; genus Diospyros; species Diospyros lotus. Next base: position 37,575,978 of record NC_068343.1, on the reverse strand, counting down.
ATGCTAACGCAGTTGTGGTTAAATGTGATCGAATTTAATCTGGTAAATTGAGATGAGAGACCCGTGTGACCTTGCGGTAATGCGAGAAGATGGGTTGATTGGTGGAGTCGGTAAATGGCTCCAGAATGTTATGTAAGTGCCGTGGAGGGCGAGACTTACAAGTTGGAAGCTAACTGTGAGAAAGGGAATATTGAAGCGCGTGAAGGCTTCAAGTAAGGGGATCTCTAATCTGTGAAGTGAGCTGTGGCAGGCTGAACGTGTGGTTGAGGCACAGTTTGAAATTCGTGAAGGCTTATATTGCACGGTCTAGTATTAGTCCTGATGTGTCGATGTGAAGATGAGGAAGTATCCTCATGTAGCACTGGATGGATTTCCGGTAGATGACACAGGATCAGTTGCCAGGTGATCGCACCTGATGGCAATGATGGGAGCGTGAGGCTCGAGGACTGTGATGTAAAGCCTCGTTGATTGACCGTGTACATAAAAGTTCAGCGGGTCCTGGTGGTTAAGCCAAGCGAATTTTAAGAAAGAGATCTAATGTGATAAAAGATGGTTGTTCAAGGCAAAGTTGTGCCGCTTGAAGGAGTGCTACTCCGTAACGAGAGTTATAAATGGTGGAGTTGAAATGTGTCCTGGGTAGAACGCGAGAGGTTCTCCCGAGAAAAGTTGAGCATAGGGCAACAACATTAAATGGACCTCCTAAGGCACTACCACTCTAACAGGATACATCCCTTGGGAAAGCCAGCGTGATGACAAGTGCCTAGGTAGAAATGTGAGTCCTATGGCATCGAGTGGAAGTATGGGTTCCATAGGAGTAGCAGGGGTAATTTCCAGTGGGTGGACTTTAAATCGAAGTCATAGTTGATGTTTGCAAGTGTAGTGCCTGGAAGAGGGTTGTGTTGGTTGTGAGCTGGGCGATCCGGCTAGAGCTAATTGAGTTGGTTAGATGGAAGATGAGGGCGAATTTAAGATGTCGCCAATGGGTGATGAGAGCTCGAAGTAAGAGTTTGTGGGACGAGATTGGTTCCTAGGAATCGTGTAGAGGTGATGAAATCACCTGGTAGCTGTGAGTGCTATACAGCTAGAGATACCTTGATGTGTGGGTAATTAATGGAAAATTAACCTCGTGGCTAAAGGTTAAGGGTTGTGAAAGGAAATCAACCAGTGGAGTCGATTGGTGGTCAGTTAGGGGTAGCCGATGACGCTGACCGGTGATAGCGGCAGCAGCAAGGAAGCGGCTGGCCAGGGTCGAGGGGCGTCATGAGAGTGGTCAGTTAGTGGCATACGGGGCCCCCGAGTCGCGATAGCGGCTGGATGTGGTGCTAAGCGATGGCAAGAGGTCATCTTAGCTGATGATGATGGCATTAGAGCCAATGTGGTCGCTCACTGAGGTGTGGCCTGATTGAAGCAAAAGTTATAAGAAGTCTGGGAGAAGCCAGAGTCTCTTAGGGAATTGGCTAGCTGCTATATGCATAGCAAAGTGATATGAGGAAGGCGGCCTAAGAGTGGGGTCGTGCCGATTGCATTGAGCAGTGAGATTCATGGAGTAGCGAATCTTTGAGATGACGTGGTGGTGTCATCGTCGTTGTCAGAGAATTTATTGCTGTCATGGTGTTGTCCTTGCCGAGTAGGACAAAGGGAACCATTATGCATGGTTTAAATCAGGTGTTTATCGCAAATTAAGAACGAACCTGATTTTGGGATTGCCGAAAAGATTCGTGCTTCAAGAGTAAGAGGCTTTATTGAGAAATGTGAGATTAAAAAAAAAAAAAAAAATCCCATCGAAATTGAAGCTGGGCGAGTAAATTTGGCTAGAAGACTGCTACAAGAGTGGGGGTGTTACCATGTTAGCTTGTTGTGGTGCGGACCAAAGGCACAAGTCATCCTACAGGTGCGATGCAATAAGTGATTGTGCAGATGGTTATAAGCCAATCACTTGTGCCACGCACCGTGGGTGATGACGAAGGCCGATCAATGGTTCCGCGACCTTAAGCGCAATGGTAGGATCCTTGACCCGCGGTAGGGTTTTAATAGCCAAGGTAAGGCCTAGCATGGGACATGATTGTGAAAGCGGAAATGGGGTGAAAAATTGAAGAGAAGTTGCTCAGTGAAGAGTTCTCTGGTATGGGTATGAGGCCCCTACTAGCGTTCAATATCGGCCAGAAATGAAGGCCAGAGGAGCCTATGTGCTTGTGCAAGAAACTCCTGGTTGGGAGAAGGTCGTGGCCCGAGCATGGTTAAGCTCGAGGTGAGATGGTAATGGTGCGTGTATCGTCAAGCTCGAGTTGGACTCGGGTAATGCACGTATGGTTGAAATGTGTAATTACCTGGCATGGTGTTAGGTATATCGATTTTGCGTAAATCGTATCGATAAATGAGGGTCGACTGATCGAAGTAGAAGACCATGTATGAAATGGTCGAAGTTGGCAGGGTGGGCCAAATGGGTGCCTCCCATGTAGTGCTAGCGTGATAAGTTAATCGGTAATGAGGGATTGCCATGAGGATCAACTCAAACTCTGCATGCTTGTAATAAATGGCGGTGTGCCATGATAAATGGGTGTCTGAGTGTCTTGTGGGCACTAAAGGAAACATTGCGGCTGATGATCAGTGCTAAGACGTTGCTGGTTGGACCAGCGTAAAATCGTGGCCATATGTGATTGGCAGTTGGAAACGTTGCCGTGTGTGATCGGCGTAAAATCGTGGTAGACTGATCAGTAAGGCAATGTTAGTGAGAGTTGTTTCGGTTGATGCGAAAAAGGGGAAATAGGAAATAAACCTTCAAAGCGATGCTTCGAGGTAGAGAAAGTTCATCTGGAGATGAATGTCGTTGCAGTAAACATGACCAGCGACCAGTGGTGCCGCTTGGCGAGAGGCCAAAGCGGTGTTTGGTTGATAAATGTCCTCGAGAAGTGGAGGATCAAATGCTTAAGTGAAGCCTTGAGGTGGGAATAACCTGAGGTAAAAGCTGAGAAGTGGTTCGGCTAAGAGATTCTCAAGCAGGGGATTCGGAGAGTAGCCGGAGAACGTGATTATCTTGGGTAAGAGATTAAGGCAAAGTGAATTTCGAGGACGAAATTCTTTAAGGAGGGTGGAATGTAATACCCGGTATTACATGGTATTGAAAATAAATAAATTTTGGATTATTTTGAAAGGATCCCGGGTGGCCTGGGAAGCCCAAGGGTAAATTTCGAGTAATTTATTAATGATATTTGCCGAATTGGCGGCTGGGAGTGCCTCGGGACTTGGATGTCCAGGGAAGAGGGCAAGAGATTGATGAGCGTCTTGAGATGAGATTAATGACGCTAGAAGCAATCCAACCGAGAATAATTCTCGGAATAAATTCTGTATAAGCCCGAGTGGGTGCCAATATCGAATAGTCGGAGGGGACCTCCTGGAAGCTGAGGGGACCCTAAGGGTGGTTCGATTTTCTGAGTAAGGCAACCCTTAGGTGTTTTCGGGTCGATTAAAAGTCTCGTGTAGGTGTAGGGACGAGGTCGGTATTCCCGAGTAGTGGTCGGTTATTAATTTCGAATAAACTGAGATTTTGAGGGGCTTAATTATAATTAATTTAAGCATTGGGAGGGCCCAAGTGTAATTATAAAAATCCTAAAGTGCAATTAATAGTTCCCAAGTGGAAATAGTGATATTAAATGGAGTAAATGTGTAATTTAATTATATATATATATATATTTCGGTGTGTGCGTGTAAAGGGGGAGGAAGCTTCCTTGAAGCTTCCTCATGTGTTCTCTGAATATTTGAAATCAAAAGCAGGGAGACAGCATGGCCGAGAGGGCCATCCGCGCGCGAGGAAGAAAGTAATCGAGAGAGAGCTTGCGAATGAGAATGAGAGAAAGCTTAATGGCGGAACACGGCCATGGCGGTAGCAACCTCATGTTGCAGTTGCAATGGCCGAGAGCAGCTATACCAATGGAGCGAGATCGCGAGGGAGAGATGGCTGGTTGGAAGCGGCCTGAAGCGACGAGCTTCGGTCGGGAGCAAGGGCGGCGATGAGGGAAGCCGCTGTGGTCGGCAATGGCAGTGCTGGTAGCAGCAGCCAACAACGAAGACGCCATGGAGGTTGGGCGAAGCTGGAGCAGCTGAGAAGTCCGATGGTGGTTGCGCGGGCAGCAGCGGTCGTGGCTGGAAGCTGCAAGGAGGATGGCTATGGCGGCTGTAGCGTCGGGCGGTGCTCGAGAGGCAGGGAGGGCAGCTGAAGGCGGCGGCTGTGGCTGGTTGTCTCGACCATGGCCGCCGTGAGGGGAGGTCGGGCAGCAGCGCCGCTGCTGTGCGCGGTGTGGCCGGAGGCAGGCGCGACGGTCGGTTGCAGATGGAGGCGAGCATCGACGGCGGATGGGGGCCAGTGGCGGTGGCCGGGTGCTGGAGCCGCAGGCGCTGTGCGCGCCAAGGAAGAAGATGAACAGTGCCATGGGAGAAAGAAAAATAAGGAGAAAAAAAAAGAAAAAATAGAAAAGAAAAGGAAAAATAGAAAAAGAAATAAAAAGAAAAATCTGGAAAAATAAGATAAATTCTAGAAAAATGGGGGAAAGTTCTGGAAATTATTTTGGGGCACAAGGAGCGTGTCGAAAGCTGGAAAATGGAGATTTTGGGCTTCAGATAGCAGTCAATGAGGCAATGCCGGTATGGGCGATTGGCCGATTTTCGTTTCCAAATTGATTGAGGTAAATGAGTTATTTTCTTTGAATTAATTTATTCATAGAGTAATAATTATTCGCTGGATTAAACCCTATGTAGGGGTTATTTGAAATTTTGTTGATGGATGATTTTGGTGATATGTGGCGAAGTCGTGGGCATTGGTTTAATGCCGGATGATAATGGAGTTGGGATTTGTGTGTGGTTGTGTCTAGGTTCGGCCGGGTAGACGGTGATCCTGGAAGAGCTTGAGATTCAGGTTGGAATTCGTGCCGAGGCGGAGATGAAGCTTCGAGCCAGGTAAGGGACGGCCCCATGTGGAGGTGGCCTTGCAAGTTGGTAAATATGCTTGATAATGTTTTTATGTTGCACTGGCATGTAGTTGTTATATCTTGTGTGATGCAAGAACTAGTGGACCTGTGGCCATATGGAGGACTAGTGGTGGGGGTTGATAGGTTGATGCCTCAAACCTTAGTGGGTTGTGAGGATGTGTGAGCCTAGCCTCATTTTCATGCATTTGGCATACATAAACATGATTATATTCATATTTACATGCATTGCACCCTTACTGAGTCTTTATGACTCATGAGGTTTTACCTCATGTGTAGATGATGCAAGACCGGATGCAAGCAGGGATGGCGCCGGGAGGCTGTTGTGGCAACTAGCTGTGTTGTCGAGTTATGTATTTTTTTATATTGCTTGTATGTAGCTAGGGGGCGTGGTGTATGTATACCCTTGTGAGTAAATGTCTATGTTATTGAGCTTAAATGTATTTAATTGTGTAGTCATCATAGTGTGATAGATGATTGTGAGATTACTTGTTGAATGTGGCATAGTCGGTAAAGCCAAGTTTCGAACCGAGTCAAGACCAGCAAGGTATGTTCTCATAAATCCCCAATACTCAACGAAGTGTCTGTATGCTAGCTTTGTGCCTGGGTCACCTCTGGCTTGCTATGGGGTGAGCTGAAGAGAGGTGAAGCTCACTTGGGTTTCAGGTCTTGGTCCGCTGAATTTTTTCTTATTTGAGTTGGGACCGATTCCTGAGTGGAGCGAAGGGAAGGGAAGGACGAAGCCTAGTTCCCACCTAGGGCGTTTCCTGTTGAAACATAGTCCAACCCTTCAGTTGTGGTTATCAGGTGAGTAATCCGATCGATTATTTACCGGTGGCGCCCGTAAGTGGGAGCGGGTCGTTACACCTAGTGCAAGGGATTCAAGGGATCATTGCCTCTAATGCCAGGGATAGGGCATATCATGAACAAGTAGAGGCCCAGATGTCAGATTGGAGGAGCTGCCAATCTTCCTGGAGCGAAGAGTGCTAAGAGCTAAAAGGTCGCGCTTGTCGGGCAGAGATTGGGAAGAGAAATGCAGAGGTAGAGATTGAGCATATGCGTGATCGACTGTCCGAGGTTGCTGCTGGTACCTCGGGCTTTCAAGGGAAAATTCAAGATTTACGCTCCAAGCTAGAAGAGGAAGAACACAAGAACATTGGATTGATGACGAAGCACAAAGAACTTTTACAAGAACACTCTCTACGCCTGGCGAAACTGAAGATAAGTTGTAAGGATGCTCGTGTTATTCGGGTTGAAGCAGTGAAGGAATATCGTTTCTCAACTGATTGCCAAGATAGGAAGGGGAAATATGCTTCAAGCTTTCTAAAATATGGATTTTATCTAGCACGCGCCCATCTGGAATCTCAGCATCCAGGAGAGACTTTTCCTGAACTTCTGCTAACTTCCAAAGTTGAGGACTCTACTCAAGTGGATTGGTGTTAGTATGAGTCGAATGACCCTATGAGTCCTTCTTCCTACTTAAATTCTCATTTGGTGGATGATTTGGAAAATCTGAAAGGGCCATGGAATCCGTTTCCTTTCAATAGTGGGGGAGAAGGTATCGTAAACGACCCAGGGGCCATGGAAGAGGATCCTGGCGTAGCTGTTGAAGGCATCCCTCATACGGACGAGGCTGAGGAAGGGGAACTTCCCACAGTGTCTCTTGAGATTGTGTCATTCGGGTTTATTAAGCGTTCTTCTCGCAAGTCTTGCTCCCGTGAGTAGACCCTCATTGTTGTTTGCTTTTTGATGCTATTTTTTTTTTTTTTTTTTACTCTTAATTGTTCCTACTGTAATGAGAGTTATTGCTTTATCACTGGGTGTTTTCTTCTTTATTCTACCCAACATGCTCCGCTCCTTGCTACTTGATTTATTCCCTTATTGCTGATCTTAGTGATATGAGCTTAAGGCTTTTCTTTTGTTATTAGGCTGCGCCCAAAGTGGCAAGCTTGAGAGTACTTTATCTCGTTACCAGGCCATAAGTGAGGCAACGGGCTCGATCACATTTTACCCCGTTGCCAAGCCATAAGCAGGGCAACGGGTGTGATCGCATTTTACCCCGTTGCCGGGCCATAAGCAAGGTAACGGGTTCGATTGCATTTTATCTTGTTGCCGGGTCATAAGTGGGGCAACAAGTTCAATCGCATTAATGGGTTTGATCGCATTTTACCCCATTGCCGGGCTATAAGCGGGGCAACGGGTTCGATCACATTTTACCTTGTTGCTGGGCTATAAGCAAGGCAACGGGTTCGATCACATTTTACCCCATTGCCGGGCCATAAGCAGGGCAACGGGTTCGATCACATTTTACCCCGTTGTCGGGCCATAAGTAGGACAACGGGTGCGATCGCATTTTACCTCGTTGCTAGGCCATAAGCAGGGCAACGGGTTCAATCGTATTTTACCTCGTTTTCGGGTTATAAGCGGGGCAATAGATTTGATTGTGTCAACGAGTTCAATCCCATTTTACCTCGTTGTCAGGCCATAAGTAGGGCAATGGGTTCGATCGCATTTTACCCCGTTGCCGGGCTATAAGCGGGGCAACAGGTTCGATCGCATTTTACCTCGTTATCGGGCCATAAGCAGGGCAATGGGTGTGATCGCATTTTACCCCGTTGTTGGGCCATACGCAGGGCAACGGGTTCGATCGCATTTTAGCTCATTGCCGGGCCATAAGCGGGGCAACAGGTTTGATCGCATCAACGGGTTCGATCAAATTTTACCCCGTTGCCAAGCCACAAGCAGGGCAACGGGTTCAATCGCATTTTACCCCGTTTCCGGGCTGTAAGCGGGGCAACGGCTTCGATCGCATTTTACCTTGTTGCCAGGCCATAAGTAGGGCAACGGGTTCGATCGCATTTTACCTCGTTGTCGGCCCATAAGCAGGGCAACAGGTTCGACCGTATTTTACCCCATTGTTGGGCTATAAGCGGGGCAACGGGTTCAATCACATGTGCGTTTTCTTTCTATAGATGCAAATAAAATGATAGCCATGCACACACAAGCATTTTTATGTGGTTTGGCTAAATGTGCCTACGTCTACGGTCCCATTTAGGACTTATATTATTGCAGATACTTTGTCAGGTACAGTGTTCATATGCAACTTCAGATAATTCAAATTCCATGTTTCCCAAGGGTGTCTCCCGAAAGGGTTTGTAAAATGCAAGTGTTGGGACCGATCAACTTTAGAATGCGATATGGCCCTTCCTAATTTGCTCGTAATTTTCCATCATCCTTTAACGCGTTAGTTATGACAGATCTCCAAAGTACTAGATCTCCTTCTTTCATGGGTCTATTCTTTACCCGAGAATTGAAATAACTGGCGATTCTCCTCTGATATGCAACTACCTTCATGGCTGCGTTATCCCTCTGCTCTTTAATTAGATCCAAATTTTCTCGCAATGCTTCAGAATTCCTCGCACCTTTCTCTTCCTCATATGCCATCAGTCTTGGGAACTTAGCTGAAAGTTCAATGGGAATTAAGGCCTCTGTTCCATATACCAGATTAAACGGAGTTTCTCCAGTAACGACCTGACTAGTCGTTCGGTAAGCCCATAAAATTGAGGGTAGCTCGTCGGTCTATGTGCCCCTGGCTCCTTCAAGTTGGGTTTTTAGGCCATGTAGTATGGTTCGGTTACTGACCTCAGCTTGTCCATTAGCTTAGGGGTATGCTACTAAAGCGAATCGTAGTTGAATCCCTAGTTTGTCATAGAATTTCCTAAAGGAGTTACAATCAAACTACTTCCCATGATTTGTAACGATAATTCTTGGTATCCCAAACTGGCACACAATGTCTTTCCATACCATTGTCTCTACTTTTCGTGTTGTAATGGTAGCCAATGCCTCAACTTCAATCCATTTGGTGAAATAGTCAGTAGCCACTGTTAAAAATTTTCTCTGCCCAGGTGCTTGGGGGAACAGTCCCAGAATATCCAAACCCCACTGAACGAATGGTATAGGCTGGAATGCAGGTTGCAGCTGAGATATCGGGGTAGAGTGGACCGGGGCATGTCGCTAGCATTTGTCACATGACCTGACTTTCCTTAACGCATCTGATCGTAGTGTGGGCTAAAAGAAATCGGCTCTCAAAATTTTGGTAGCCAGGGCTCTTGCTCCCAAATGTTCTCCACATATTCCGCTATGGGTTTCTGCCAGAGTATATTCGGCCTCTTGAAGGCCTAAACATTTGAGAAGAGGTGCAGTGTAAGCTCGCTTATATAATATCCCATCTATGATGGTAAACCTTGCAGCCAGTATCTTAAGTCTTCTCACTTCTTGTTGATCGTCTAGTAATTCATTGCTAGTGAGATAACGGTAGAAGGGCGATCGCCAGTCTACTCTTGCCTCAACGCATGATACTTCTTTTTCTTCGATGCTCGGTTGATGAAGCATCTCAACAAATACTGCTCTTCATGTTGTCTCTCTAGTGGATGCTAGTTTAGACAAAGCATCAGCGTGTCTATTGAGCGATCTGTTTATTTGTGTTAACTGAAAACTCTGAAATGTCTGGGCCAGGTCTTTTACTTTGCGCAAGTATTGTGCCATTATCTACTCTCTAGTTTCATACTGTCCCTGAAACTACTGCACAATCAACTAGGAATCACTATGGGCAACTAATCGTGTTACTTCCAATTTCCTCGCTATCCTCATCCCTGCAATTAACGCTTCATATTCAGTCACATTGTTGGTACTTGGAAAAGCAAATCGCAAAGAATACTCTAACGTTTCTCCCTCAGGGGGTACAAGTACTATCCCAGCACCGCTTCCCTGTGAGCCAGATGCTCCATCAACAAATAACAACCATTCTGCTTGTTCATTTTCTCTTACTTTACTGGAATGTGTACATTCCACAATAAAGTCAGCCAGTGCCTGTCCCTTTATAGCTTACCGAGGCTGATACTGGATATCATATTCATTTAACTCAATGGACCATTTGGTAAGGCGACCAGAACATTCAGGTTTTTGCAAAATACTTCGTAAGGGTTGATCTGTAAGTACGATGATCGAATGAGCCTGGAAGTATGACCTCAATTTCTGGAGGCGTTTAGTAGAGGTAACGCCATTTTTTCAGCCACAGGGTAACGTGTCTCTGAGCCCTGTAATACCTTGCTGACATAGTATATTGGACGATCCACCTATCCCTCTTTCCTGATCAATACTGCACTTATGGCTCCAGTTTCTGGTCATGTTAATAGGGGAACTTCTTTCAAGTATTCCTTTAATGCTTCAAATGACTTTTGGCATTGTTCTGTCCATTCAAACTTTTTTTTCGCGCTTAATGTTCGCAAGAATGGGAGCTCTCTTTCAGCTGACTTGGAGAGAAAACGTCTGAGAGCTACCATCCGTCCTGTTAATCGTTGAACTTCCTTGGTTGATGTTGGTGGCTCCACATCTAGTATTGCTTGAATTTTCTCGGGGTTTGCCTCAATTCCTCTTTGTGTGATCATATATCCCAAGAATTTTCCAGACTGTACTCCAAAGGCACACTTCGTTGGATTTAATCGCATCTTGTACTGTCTAAAGACTCCAAACCTGTGCTAGCTTTTCCACATGTGATTCATCCTTCTGACTTTTCACAATCATGTCATCAACATACGCTTCCATTGTGTCACCCAATAATTTTTTAAAGACTTTATTCACCATGCGCTGATAAGTGGCTCCAGCGTTTTTGAGTCCAAAGGGCATGGCTTGGTAACAGTATGTCCTCTTTTCAGTGATAAATGACATTTTCTCTTGGTCTGGAGGGTACAACATTATTTGGTGATACCCCGAGAAAGCGTCCAAAAAGCTTAGAAATTGGTATCCAGACGTTTCATCTACGAGACGATCGATTCGAGGTAGCGGGTATGAGTCTTTGGGGCAGGCCTTGTTGAGATTAGTGAAATCCACACATACACGCCATTTTCCATTGGGCTTCAGGATCATAACAACATTGGCCAACCAGTCCGGATATAATACTTCTCGAATGAAGCCTATTTTTAGCAATTTATCAACTTCCTCTTCCAATGCTTGTAGCCTATCAGGGGCAATGTTTCGCTTCTTTTGTCGTATCGTCTTGAACTGGGGATCCACATTTAAGTGGTGACATATCACTTTTAGACTAATTCTTGGCATATCTTTTGGTTTCCAAGCAAACACGTCTGAATTTTCTCGCAAGCATCTCGCAATCTCTTCTTTTATATGTTCTGGAAGTTGTGAACCCACATATGCTACTTTCTCAGAATCTGCTTCACTCAGATGTACTGCCTCTAATTCTTCAACAGGTTGGGGTTTGCGTGCGGCTCCTTCTTCCAATGATTTATATATGGCCTTCTCTGCTATGGATAAGGTTTCTTCGGCTCATTTCCCTTTTGTAAGTGACACATAACAAGTTCATGCCTTCTTCTGATCTCCTCGAACCTGTCCAACTTCGGCAGGCGTGGGGAATTTCATCAATAAGTAGCATGAGGATACTACGGCCCTTAGATCATTGAGTAATGGGCGACCCAAAATCATGTTATAAGCCACCGAGGAGGTTTTAACCACCATAAAATTCGCTTGTTATGTTACGAGTTGGGGGTCTACACCCAACGTGATAGGTAACTAAATAGATCCTGCAATTGGGACTACTTCTCTAGTGAAGCTATATAGGGGCGAGGACACTTTTTTCAATTGATCATGAGATAAATGCATATGCTCAAAACAATTCCAGTAGATCAAATTGATAGAATTGCCACTATATACTAGAATCCTACTGATGGGGTGCTTAGCTACAACTGTTGAAATAACCATTGGATCATCAGGCGGAAGTATTATATCACCTCAGTCAGTAGGAGTAAAGGTAATTGGCTCCTTATCATCTCTAACTTCCATCACTGAATTAACCTGATAAGCCTGATGGGCGTATGCCTTTCGGGAGGCCGACGTGTCCCCGCCTTGGGTTTCCCCTCCTGAAATAACATGAATGGCTTATTGAGTTGGCTCATTGTCTAACTGAGGATCTTCCCTTCGATCTCTTCCCCTCTCCTACTGCCTTAGGTTTTGCCTTTCGTGCTCATCATGCCTGTTTTCCCTTTGCTGGGGTTCCCTGCTTTCTTCTCCTTCGTGTTTCACATACCTTTGCAAGTGCCCCTCTTGAATGAGCATTTCAATCTGATTTTTCAATTTTCTACAATGATCAGTGGAATGTCCCCGAGTTCAATGATATCTGCAGTACTCTTCTTGGTTTTTTCCCATAGGTTTGTCAACTCTGCAGGGTAGTTTAAGGAGTCATTCTCCCTCTACTGTAGTTAATATAGCTGACCGTGGTTGTAAGAGCCGAGTATAGTGATTAAACTGAGGTTTAGGTGCATCTGCTCTCCTAATCCTTTCCTATCGTCGAATAGAATCCTCTTCCCCTTCACGCTCATTTCTCTTCCTCTCTCTATCTTCATTCCCCCCCCCCCCCCCACATTCCTCATAATTTCAATGTGGAGGATATATCGATTCGCTCTAACAAATAAATCGGCCAAGGACGTTGGAGGGTCTAAGGAAAGCGACTCTTGGAGAGAGACGAGACGTGTCCCTTGAAGCATAGCAGACAGTGCTACTTGGGCCGGCAGATTAAGGACTTCAAGAGTTGCGTTGCGAAATCTATCCACAAATTAACATAAGGATTCCTTATTCCTCTGTCGTATGCTGAGAAAGTATGTGATGTCTTTTTTCCTTCCACTGTTAATCACAAAAGCCTTGATAAATTCTACTATAAGCTGCCCAAATAATGAAATTGAGGTTTCTAGTAGGTTGTTAAACCATGTTCAAGCGTGTCCTGATAGTGTTAAGGAAAAAGCTCGGCACATTATGTCGTCGTCCCATCCATGCAATATCATCAATGACTCATAATTCTGAACATGATCATATGGATCTTCTTTTCTTGAGTAGAGGGTGATTTGCGACATTTTGAATTTTCGAGGTAAAGGCCTCTCCAATATATCTGTAGTAAAATGACACTTTCTGCGCTAGTGCTCTTCCATCGCAAGGATTAACTTTCTCCGCTGGAGCATTTCTTCTACGACTCTTTTCATGTCATCACGCATGTTAGCTGCTGTCTGGTTGTCATGTCTTGTTGGCGTGCTAGCCATCGTTTCATGATACCTCCGCCTTTGGGGGCTTTTGGTCCTGTCTTCCATTCTTGGGTTTTCATTTCTTCGGGGCAAGGTATGATGGTTCTTTCTTGGTAGCGGTGATCTGGGTCTATTCTGCCGTTGAGGAGTAGATCGAGAATGAGAATCGGGAGAGGCCTCTTTATAGGAATCAGCTCCCATTTCAGGCTGAGGCTCAGGCGATGGCATAAACTTTTTTAAGGTATCAAGCAACATCCCTCCAGGCATCATACCTTAGAGTATAACAGCCATGTCTCAAAGCACTTGCATACCCTCAACGTACTGCTGTCTCAATGCTTCATACTCTTCCCACAGAACTGTGCGTGGTGGTTGTCATGAAGTCTCAGCTTGATCAGTAGGAAGTGGCCCTGAGCCGATGTTTAGTGGAGGTGGGACTGATTGGTTCCCCACCTGCTAGCTTGGGGAAACGGAGTGATCACCTCCTTGGGGTTGAGCATTATGAGAGGGTGGGGGTGCTCCTTATTGTTGAGAGTTCCATCGTGGTATGCGTGTTTCTACGCCTTGAGAGAGAGTTCGTTAGTGTCCATGAGTGTTTGTCATTCTTTAGATTGACTTTTTGTCTTGGGTTTCCCACAGACTGCGCTAATTGTTGTTGCCAAAATACAATAATTTATTTTTACTTGGGGGCAGACGTAAAAGTCTTAGGAGTCATGCCTTCACTGATGAGAATCTTAACGAGCCACTGGATCTGGTAGACGTCTAGATCTGGTAATCCAACAGAGCTGATGGTCTGACAGGGCTGATGATTTGGTGATCTGGTGGGCTGATGATCTAGTGGGCTAATGATCTGGTAGGCTGATGATCTAGTGGCCTAAGATAACCGAGTGACCTAAGGTGACGAGTGGCCTTGGATGACTGAGTGACCTGAGGTGACGAGTGGCCTTCGATAATCGAGTGACCTGAGGCGACGAGTGGCCTTGAATGACCGAGTGACCTGAGGCGACGGGTGGCCTTGGATGACCGAGTGACCTGAGGCAACGAGTGGCCTACAAAATGAGAGCACCGTTAGGACGCGGGTGGGGTCCCCGCGCAAACCCTCCAATGCTTAAGTCAGATCTCGAGAGAAAATACGAAATGATGCTTCAATAACTCAAGATTGTGTACCTCGTGAAGAAGATGGGACCTTGTATTTATAGTGGAGGGTGAGGAAGGCCTCACGATATTTTCGACGAGAATCTTGCAGCCCATTCCAGAGATCTCACGGCCCATTTCGAGGATTTCGGAGCCCATTCGGCTAACGAGAAGAGGGGTTTACTCGATTGAAACGAGTGGATTGCCAAAAAATGGCAAAGCCGGGGGATCACTAGGCATGACCGAGTGACCCCCTCTCGGTTGCGCCCCCGAGTGGGGGTCCACTTGGTTGTGCCGAGCAAGGGTGTGTCCACTCGGCTAACCGAGTGGACCCCCACTCGGTTATGTCGAGTGGGTCTTCTTCAACCTCTTGCCTTTGCTTTCTCCCATCGAATTGGGGCCCACGCTTGATCGGATATCCGCTTCACCTTCCCGGTTACATCAGGTAAGAAAGCCAATATATATATATGTAATTCATAATATATTAATTACTTGATTAGGCTCATGAAATACTTGAGTCAAATATTATTAAGCTTAAATTCGACTTGATAAGTTACTTGAGCTGCTCAAACTCAATCTTTCTCGATAGTAACGAGTTGATTTTGAGTATTTGATGAGTTGAATCCTAATAATTTGACTCGTTCACACTTTAGTGTCAACTCCACTCCAATACATCTCTACTAAAATAAAAGCTAGAAATCTTAAAAGTTAGGTTTTGGGAACGGTGATTTAACACATGATGAGGTGTCCAAGTACGGTGGAGTGCATACCTCCCTTGTTTTACTCAAGTCTCACATTTTAAATCTCTACAATATATCAATATCACACTTTCTCTGTGTGGCCTACTGCAGGTTGCAAAACAGCAATTTCAAATACGCAAACTTCAATAATCAGCACTTCAAAACACTAGAAAGTAACACCGTCCATAACCATAACTTTAAGGTTCTAACTCAAAATCCAAGATTCTTTGACAACTTTATTGTTTTTCAAAAAAAAATAAAATAAATAAAATAAACTTCTGAGTGACTTTCCTTAATAGCCTTACTCAACAGTCAACTAAATGATTAATTCATTTAAATTTTATAATAAATTACAGAAGCTACCAAATCTATATTTGTTTCAAGTTTTAACTGTGGATTGTCCCAAAACTATTATCAAAACTCTATTTCTAACGTTATCAAACCATTATTTACTATCGTCTGTGGTTTATTTTATTTTTTATTAAATTAAAGACTTGTCAACTAACACACACAAAAATACATAAAATTGATAATTAAAATAAAAATGAACATTTAAATCAAATTTAAGCTATTTTGTTTTGAGATATTGTTATAATATATTTTAAGATAATAATTTTATTTATTAAACATTATTGTAAATAAATTATAACTTAATGACATTTTATAAAAATAATATATATTTAAATTATTAATTTATAAACTAGTACTATATCATAAAAATAATCTTACCATTATATCAAAATTTATAAAAAAAATTAAATTATAATTATCAAAACATATTTATTCAAATAAAATTTCATATAAATATTTATTTCGTTTTACTGAGAAGGCACGTGTCAGCTCTAATTATCAATATGCATATTGCAGTAAAAATATAACATGAACATCTCAAATTTAATACATTTTAACAGCATCTGTTGGCCCGTACGTCATCGTCACCTGATTTCTCCCAGGCTCATTTGTCTGTCTTACAAACAATAATCACAGCCCGTTGCCCGCATGGGTAGCTTAGTTGGCCAAGAAGAGGGTACAAAATGCCTTTTGTGGTGAATCTTGTACCAAGACCGATGATCGAGTCTCACAAGCGGCAGTGTAGAGTACCTCTCTCCAAAGTGAGGGGGCTCCTTGTGCGTGGTGAGCACGGGTCTAACCACTGCGTCCGACTGAGTCACCATGATTAACCCCCCACGTCCTGTCGGACTGGGTGTGGGACGCCCAGGTGAGCAATTTCACCTTTTGGACCAATAATCACATCCCGTTATTTTACACCTACCCCACTCTCTGTCTCTGCAAAAGCAATCTCCCGAAGAGTCTCCCAGAGCGAGAACGATCTGTTCTCTACTAGAAATTGCACAACGCTTCTTCTCCCAATCACCACTCGAAAGCCGCCAAATCGGTTCTCTCCGTCCGTCTTGCTTCAGACAATCCATTGTTTTGATTCAGACAGAGGTCAGTTCTCTCTTCTTCGCATTTCTATATGTGAATGTGGCGCACACGTAATGATTTACGAGGGTATTTTGCTGATCGGAAGAAGAAGTGGAACAGTTGACGTGCTCGATGCTTTTCGCAGGTTTTTAATAGATTTGATCTTATTGATTTGGTCGGAGCCGATCTTTTAGTTCAACCGACCATGTTTACGCGGCTTTTCGGCAAGCCCAAGCAAGAGGCAGATGCTCTCTCAACATTGGACAAGTTAAACGAGGTATAGTTAAGATATGATCAGATTTTGATAGCCATTTGTTGTGGATTGTTCTGTACGATTTGGTTCGTGTTGTTCATATACGCTGTATATATTGATGTATAAATTGACTTCCATTTGTTTCTTGAGAAGAATCTACATGTTTAGGTGGAGATTGTGAATTTCGGAGATACCTTTTTATTTTCTAAATTAATTAAGATTTGTCGAATGACTGATTGCTCGATCAAGAGACTTCGTTAGTTGTTAGGGTGAACCAATAATGCTCTACGTAAACTTTGGTTGATGCAAAATAGTGAAATTGTATCTTAATATTATGCTTATTCGTCTTGACATACCTATGGACAATGATACATGGTCCGATTGCATGGGCAGTAAAAGCAGGTCAAATGGGCCATTGGATCATTTGGCGCCCCTGCTTTATCAATCACTGTGAAACTATAGTTTCTAGTTTGACATGTTAGATGTTTGTATGGTTAGTGAGTCGGGATGGGTGTAACGCCCCACTTTTTTAAATACACAATGATGTAAAATATAAGTCAATATCATTCCGAATGTTATGAAAACCCTTGCCAACGGAAGCATTTGGATCGAACCTACAAGCTTAACCAAAGCTGAATAAAAGGATTTCCGTTAGACTTTCTTTACAAGTTCAATAAATGCATACGACCTTTAACACAACACATCACAACAAGTACAATTGTAGGACACTTACACACACACCTCTTACAACCTTAAGCACCCTAGCTGCTATTCACACTATATCACTTAGGTTATAAAGGTACATAATGAAACCAAAATCCCAAAACTAGCGAAGCTCCACCTCCTTGCCCACGCTTTGATCTTGCAACCTGAAACACTTGATTTTTCTGACAAAGCTAGGATGATGAATGCCCCAGGGGTAAGAAACACCCGGGTTAGATAAATATATCTAAGTGAGTGGTAAGAAAGAAAGAAACTATGCATGCAAGACCAATAAGCAGCTTTGCCAGGAAATATGCAGAGATAAGAACGAAATCTCCCCAAAATCACGAGATCTAGGCTCACCGCAAGAGCACGAGGTCTAGGCTCATCGCAAGAGCACGAGATCCCCTGTGTTGTCCCAACAACTAGTCACAAATACAAATACCGAGATGCATATAAAATAGGCAAGATTTGGTCAAAAGCAATAAACACATGAGATGTAACCTCTCAGCCCCCTTACACAAGCTCGAGGTAGCCCCCTTACATAGGCCCACATGGTCAGCTCTCTTACACAGGCCCCCGTGGTAGTTCACACATGACAAGCCACCAACTAGCCACAGCCACCAAATGATAATATGTACGACAAAGCAGAAGGAATATGATCATAAGCCACGCACGAATAATGTTATGGTCAAACTCGATGCAACAAAATAGAAAGGATATGCTTGAAACAAAGGGAACATAAGACGTAAGCAACATTCATCCACAAATGAAAACCAAGAGTGATCAAGAGGAAGCATGCACAAGAACCACTCACCTTGACTATTTACCCAAGAAAGCACTGTTTACAACAAGCGGGAACAGTTTTCTCGTGGTTTTCTGACTAATTGGTACGAACTTCGAGAAAGGCCCTGAAAATTCCCTCAAGGCTTATTCTCTCTCAACTTTCTCCCTTCTTTTCGACAACGTTTCCTCTCTCAAACTCTCTTCCTTTTCCTCCTTGCTTGGTGCCCAAAATGAATAACCCTAAAGCCTTTATTTATAGGAAACTTTGGCGAACCAAATCGCGCTACGTGTTGCGTCATCATTCCATCTATGTGCACCCAACCAAAGTGTGCCACGTGTCCCTGATATTCTGAATCTTCACATGTTTAATTAGATTTTTCAATATTCCCATCATTACAACCCACATGGTTTAATTCATTTTTCTATATTTCCCATCATTACACCTTTAATTAACGACTACATCCCACATGGTTAATTGCATTTTCCACATTTCTCATCATTACACTTCAAATCCTATCTCCAAGTGGCCAATGAATGCTTGCCACATGTCCTTAGAGATAATGTTTGAAGACTTTTGGAAACTTGGAAGCTAAGTAAGCTTTTTCTTGGCCAATCACGCAATGCCACCTCAGATGGTCATTATGAGCCATCATGTGACCTTATCTTATCTTCCAAGTGACCCAATGGTTGCTTGCCACATATTCATGGAGATTTGTGCGTTCACATGTGATATTTTACTCTTGTGTTTAGTTTTGATGATGAAAAATTTCAAATGTATTTTTTTCTCAATCAAAGCATATGGTTTGGAAACAAAAATCAATTTCAAAGTGCTTTGTTAAAATGATCTATGATCTTTTATATTATTTGGAGATTAGCATAAACAAGTTTTAAGATCTAAAAAGAATCTCCTTGAAATCGTTGGTCAAAATAATTCTAAAGCAAAAGACCAACTAGAACATGTTTTTGAAAGTGTGTTCATTTTAGAAAGTGTTCATTTTAGAAAACTATCTCCTAGTATTTTAATATCTAATATCTCTTGGTAATGAATGGTTTTGATAAATGACTATATGAAAATCAATTTCTACTATGTGGATTATATGAATGAGAAAATAAATTTTTAGTATATAAGTTTTGAAGCAAGATATGAAAACTTATAGAAGAAATATTGAGTATGGTTGAGAGTGATTTGAAAAACTTGCTTGTTGAAAGTGATTTGTTTCAAAATATACTTTTGATTATCTCAACTTACTTTCAAAATAATCAAAATGAGGATTCAAAAGAATCAAATGAGGATTTGATAAATTTTCAATCTTTTCAAAAGGATAGTCGACTATGTTTTTCATTCTATTAACTATGCCTCAAAATAATCGACTATTTTGGTTGATCTGTCGACTATTCAAGGCATCTGTCGACTATCGAGTAAGGATAGTCGACTATGCCTTTTGGTCTATCAATTATTTTTGTTCATAAGTTTCAAAATTTTCTTCACATTTTTGCATCTGTCGACTATTGGAATGTGTCTGTCGACTATTGGAAATTTGTGTTATAAGATAGTCGACTATTCATTTTGTCTGTCGACTATTTCTTGCTTTACTTGTAAAAATAGTCAACTATGCATTTCTTCTGTCGACTATTTCTTTTTGCAGAAAGCTCCAACGGCTATTTTTTCAAATCCCAACGGCTCCAAACGGCTATATTTCTCTTCAACTTTGTGGGACACTTATATATACATGTCATGGACGATCAAGAGAAGACTAATGGACGGGAACGAGTTGATCTAAAGAGTTCAAATCATTTTTACTCGAAGCTTACAATCTTTGCGCTTTCACTGTTGTATTTTCTATCCAAGGCTTTGTTGTTCTATCATTGTAAATTTATTATTAAGCCTTGTTTTCATTGTTAGAGAACTTGTAACTAAGAGTGTTAACTCTTAGCTTCTCTCTTTCATTTATATCGTTCTTATTTTCCTAGCTTTGTGCTAGAAGACTTGCTCGTTAAAGCAAGTGGCTGTAATTCCTAGCTAGGTGCTAGAGGGCTTGCTTGTATAAGCAAGAGGTTGTAATTCCTAGTCTTGGACTAGAGGACCTACTTGGTTTAAGTAGGGGGTTTTAGTGGATGGTTTGAAAAATCCTCAGTGAGGAGCTAAGGTAGTGGATTAGGCTTGGGTTAAGCCAAACCACTATAAATCCTTTGTGTTCTTCTCTTGTGCTTGTGGTTTTATTTCATTTATTATTTCAAGCAATTCAATAATCCTCACTTGCATCGAATTTTCCATCAAAAGGATTTCAAAGTTCTATCAAAGATTTTTAAAATATCCTATTCACCCCCTCTCTTGGTGTGTGCCATAGAACCTACTGTTCTAACAATTGGTATCAGAGCCTAACTCCTTGTTTCAAGGTCTAACAACCTAAGGAGAGATCCATGGCTCTAAAGGAAGGTTATCATATAAATGTGGCACCGTATTTTGATGGCTCTTATTATGATTTTTGGAGAAAAAGAATTTGTGTATTCATGACATCCATTGACTGTTATCTGTGGTATATTGTGGAAAAGGGTTTTGTTTTAAAACCAAAGATGGAATGGGATGATCGTGATAAAATGAATTTTTCTTTAAATATTAGAGCTATGCATATTTTACAGCATGCCCTAAGTGATGATATTTATGTTAAAATTTCTAAGTGCTCTAGTGCTAAAGAGATATTGAGTACTCTTGATTCATTGTATCTCTCTGACAAATCTTGTGAGCATGTTGATGAAAATTTACAGATTAAAAATCCATTGAATCATCAACAAATAGAGGAGAATGAAAGTTCCCATACCTCTAGTGAAGAAAGCTCAAACATGTGCCTCATGGTAAATGAAGAAGATGAGGTAACCTCTATTTCTACTATCAATTTTGATGATTGTCGTGATAGTGAAAATGATCATGAGTCCAGTTCTTCATATGCTTATAATGATAACAGTGAGAATGATTTTTCAAATGAAGAGTTATTAAATGCTTTGAATGATTTATATGAAAATTTTGAAAAGGTATATTTGAAAAGTAAAACTGTTCAAAAGAAATTAGATTTACTGTCAAATGAATTGGAAGTTTTAAGATCAAATAATGAATATTTTCTTGCTTCCAATAAAGAATTTTCAAAGGAAATTGCTTTAGAAGAATTTGAATTGAAATCCTCGAACAGTACATTAAATGAGAGATCCATTTTAAAAGAGGAGATTACAAATTCATGTGATCATGAACTAGGTGTTCAAAATTTCAATAGTCAAAGAGCTAATGTCAAAAGCTCATCTTCACAGACCTCTCATGATCTTAAATGTTTTTACTGTTGCAAGAAAGGCCACATTGCATTTTGTTGTCCTTTTAAAAGGAAATCATCCAGTGGTCCTAATTTGAAATGGATTCCTAAGGGAACTAAGGTGTATATTGTTTCTCATATTAAACCCCAAGGATCCAAGCAAGTTTTGATACCTAAAAACTCTTATTTTAAGAGGAATGTGCATAAGGATAAGAAGCAAACAATTTTCATAAAGAGGAAATGTAAGTCCTTTGCTTCACATCCTAACTATTGGTATCATGTTTTTAACAAAGATTTTATAAGGAACTATCCCAAGGTTCTTAAACAAGTATGGGTTCCAAAGGGAACCTTCTATGCTAACAGTGGTGATCCCAAGGTGGTTTGGGCACCAAAGGCTTGTGGATAGTTATTTGTGCAGGTTGCTTGACATCCAAATGAAATTTAAAGTGAAATCCTTGCGGATGAATCAAGCATGAAAGAAAAGGGGGATGAAGGAAAAAATCAACTCCAATAGATTCTCATTTTACCAACCAAGAGTAAGAGATATTTGAATTTCATCCTTGGTGGTATATTTCTTTCCCTAAACTCTCTGTTTATAAGTTTTGATGATCTTGAGTTATAAGTGTGGCTTTATGATTTTGTTGAAAACTTATATTGATTTCTAAAATTAAGAGAGAGTTATAGTGTTGTGATATATGCATTGACTAAGGGGGAGAATAACATTTGTTGATATGTGCTGAAAAATGTGTTTGTGGTAAATGGCCTTAAACATATCTTGATCATTGTTACCGATTATGTGATATGAATCATAATAAATGCATTGATGCTAATTCTTGTAAGTTACATGTATAAAAACAAATGAGACATACAGTATGCTTTAATGTCAATTTATGTGAAGTATTTTGTCTCAAAACAAAGGAAATAAAGATTATAAGAAACTGGATAGAAATTGTGCATAGACTTATTCTCATCTAGTATAAGAGAAATGCCTAATATCATTCATCTCTCATCTATTTATCTATGGAATAATGAACTAAGTCATGCAAATATGAATATGCTTTCATAATCTATCCAAACATGATCTTGTTGAGAAATTGCCTAAAGCTTAAATATGAAAAATATTTGTGAGGCATGCATGAAAGGCTAACAAATAAGTATATCATTTAAGCCTTCAAATAAAATCTCAACCTATAGGTCTCTAATCTCAATCTATTTAGATCTTATTGGACCTATGAGAACCCAAAAGCCTAAAGTGAAAAACATTTTATCCGTGTCATTGTAGATGACTATTCTAGGTAACTTGGGAAATATGTCTTGTATTTAAAAGTGAAATATTTAGCCCATTTGAAATATTTTCAAAAGATAAAAGTATGTGTATTTCAAAAATTAGAAAGTGAACATGGGGATATTTTGAAATGAACAATTCAAGCACTATTGTGATGAAAATTGTATTGGTCATAATTTTCTAGTGCTAGAACAAAATAAGGTACTTGAAAAGAAAAATAGATCTTTACAAGAAATGGCTAGAATTGTGCTATGTGACAAAATTCCTTTTTAGTCTAAGCCATTAACATCTCATGCTATATGTTGAATAGGATTTCTATAAAGCTTATCTTAAAGAAAACCCCTATGAGTTATATAGAGAAAGGAAACCAAAGATTTCATATTTTCATGTTTTTGGTAGTATATGTTTTATCCTTAACAATGGTAAAAACTCTTTAGGAAAGATTTGATGTTTAGAGTGATGAAAGAATTTTCTTAGGATATTCTACTCAAAATAAAGCATATAGAGTATTTAATTATATGACTCTAAAGGTAAAAGAATCTATTCTAGTTATAGTTAATTATGTGAGTGTTGAATTTCCAAAACCTATGGAAGGTGGTGATGAAGAATTAGGATAAAAATCTGAAAAATTCTCATTAGATCAAAAGAATCAAATCTATCAAAGGACAATATGCTAATATATCTTATGAAGAAAGAGAATCATCTTTTCTAAGAGAAAATATGTGCAAGGTAATGAGATCATAGAAGATCTTTTTAAAGAAATAAGGACTAGATCATTTATTTAGAATGAATGTCAATTTGCAATCTTCTTATCTCAAATAGAAACATCATAAACAAAAAAAACTTCTATTTTAAAATCTTCATATCTATATTTCGAAACTTGTCTCTCTGCATTTCAAATCTAGGTTTATTACTTGCAAAAAGGGATTGTCTTACACGGTTGATACCTCATCGTGCCATTTCAAGGTCTTGAGGTTTAACAAAGCCGTAGCCTTCACTGGTGACATTCCTTCATTTGAAAAAGATTTTTTTTTAAAAAAAAAAAAAGGGAAAGAAAATTTATTATTCTTTTCAAATTTCCCACCCTCTTATAGAAATTCTTATTTCCATTCTCAAACCAAATGGGTGTTTAGAAAAGGCTAGATTAGTATCTTAAGAGTTTAGTCAAGAAAAAGGGGAAGATCATGATGAAACCTATGCTCCCATAGCAAGACTAGAATCCATAAGAATGTTGTTGGCATTGCATGCCACAAATTCTTTAAGCTACATAAAGAATGTTAAGAGTGCATTTTTAAATGGTTAAAAAAAAAGAAGTATATGTAGATAAATTCTCTTGGTTTTCAGAATTCTCAATGAAAGGATCATATGTTCAAATTTTCAAAGGAAGTATATTGTTTAAAACAAGCCCCTAAGTCATGGTATGGAAGTCCTAGCAAGTTTGTTCTAGAAGAAAACCTTAAAAGAGCTCAAATAGATATAACATTGTTTCTAAGCCTCATAATAAGGACATTTTATGAATTTACAAATGATTTATGCAGCATATTCAAATAAATTCCTATGGAATCAATTTGCCAATCTAATGCAAAGGGAACTTGAGATGAATATAATCCTCATGTCTAAGCAAAATACATCTTCTTAAGAAATTTAATATTTCCAGCCTCTCAAAAGAGCAGTTCATCAAGCCTAGACATTTATGGAAAAGCCAAATGGTGGAAAATGAGCTATATAGATATATGATTGGACCATTGCTACATTTGATAGCTACTAGGATGAACATCATGTTTAATGTTTACCTATGAGCTAGACTTCAATCCAATCCTAATGAATTCCATCTTGGAGGCAAAATAGCTAAAAAGAACACTAGTGATCCATATCAAGTTTTAAGAAAATTCCTAGTGTCTTTGTTTAGAAGAAAGTGAATTTCCATTTTATTCTCTTTCACTAAAAGTGAATATGTAGTTGCTCAAATCTTATGGATGGAACAAAAAGACTATGGCATAAATCCCCACAATATTCTAAATCAAATGTGCCAATACAAATGCTATAGCCCTAGCAAAAATTAAAGGAATCTTGCTCAAAAAGAAAATATCAATTGGTATCATGTCCAAATCTATTGGAAATCAAACTTTAGATAAATCCTTATCAATCCTTGTGTTCAAGTGATTTTATCTGAAGAAATTTTGATCCTTCATGTCTCTCAAATCTATCATTGGTTAAATCAAAGGGCTTGGCCGCCAATTTCTTAGATCTCAAAAAAAATTGATAAATGATATATTCTTGATGGCATATAGTATTCATGTCTTGAATCATTTATAATGCTATTTTTCTTGTATGAAATAGCTTGATTATCTTTATGTGACAAATGAATACTTGAGTATGAAATCATGCTTTATTTGCTAAAGGATCATCTTACTTCTTGAAGTTATCTATATGTAATGATCCTATGTGATTACAAGTATGGCTAAGATTATTAAAAGATAAATGTATGTTCTTAAAGCCTATCCTTAATATGTCTTGCATTAAATCTGCCATAACTTGTTTAGATTTATACTTTTGGATGACTACTTATTCTTTGAACATATATATATGAGTACATGTGGTTCATTCCTCAAATTTATGATCATTGTCATATTTTACTCTTGCGAAAATCATTTGAATTGAGACAAATTGCTATTCTATTTTTATATGAAAAATGTCTCTATATCTTAAAACCTCCCGTATAAGTTTAAAGGGGAGTCTTTTTCAAAAAGAGTCTTTTTATTTGCTTGAAATGATCTATTTCACTCCTATATTGATCATTTAATGTATATGCCTCTTATATGATGAATGGCTATGCATTTGATTTAGTGCTTTGATTGTTTAAATATGAGTGATTACTTTGAAAGATATAGATTGGCTCTGATATGATCATGAGTTCCCAAAATGGTATGAAATTTTTTTTTGCATCTCATGAAAAAGTTTATATATATATATATATGACGTGCTCAAAAATTATGTTTGATATTAATAATGTCATCTTAAGGGGGAGCTATCTCTAGTTCTTAAACTATCTTTACTTGATTATGATTCATTTCTATTGAAAAGATTTTGATTTAAGGGGGAGATTATTTATTTTAAGATTTTTGAAATCGTTTGAAATATTTTTATTTAAATATGAAGTTTTTCAAACAATCATTGGGGGAGAGTTTAGAAGGGGGAGAGAGATTATCTTTTGATTCCAGGAAGAGTCCATTTTTTCAAAAGACTTACCTTTTTGATTTATGACAAAAAGGGTGAGAGATATATGTTGAAATTGATTTTAAGTTTTGTCATCATCAAAAAAGGGGAGATTGATATTTTACTCTTGTGTTTAGTTTTGATGATGAAAAATTTCAAATGTATTTTTTTCTCAATCAAAGCATATGGTTTGGAAACAAAAATCAATTTCAAAGTGTTTTGTTAAAATGATCTATGATCTTTTATATTATTTGGAGATTAGCATAAACAAGTTTTAAGATCTAAAAAGAATCTCCTTGAAATCGTTGGTCAAAATAATTCTAAAGCAAAAGACCAACTAGAACATGTTTTTGAAAGTGTGTTCATTTTAGAAAGTGTTCATTTTAGAAAACTATCTCCTAGTATTTTAATATCTAATATCTCTTGATAATGAATGGTTTTGATAAATGACTATATGAAAATCAATTTCTACTATGTGGATTATATGAATGAGAAAATGAATTTTTAGTATATAAGTTTTGAAGCAAGATATGAAAACTTACAGAAGAAATATTGAGTATGGTTGAGAGTGATTTGAAAAACTTGCTTGTTGAGAGTGATTTGTTTCAAAATATACTTTTGATGATCTCAACTTACCTTCAAAATAATCAAAATGAGGATTCAAAAGAATCAAATGAGGATTTGATAAATTTTCAATCTTTTCAAAAGGATAGTCGACTATGTTTTTCATTCTGTTGATTATGCCTCAAAATAGTCGACTATTTTGGTTGATCTGTCGACTATTCAAGGCATCTGTCGACTATTTTAGCATCTGTCGACTATCGAGTAAAGATAGTCGACTATGCTTTTTGGTCTGTCGACTATTTTTGTTCATAAGTTTCAAAATTTTCTTCACATTTTTGCATCTGTCGACTATTGGAATGTGTCTATCGACTATTGAAAATTTGTGTTATAAGATAGTCGACTATTCGTTTTGTCTGTCGACTATTTCTTGCTTTACTTGTAAAAATAGTCAACTATACATTTCTTCTGTCGACTATTTCTTTTTACAGAAAGCTCCAACGGCTATTTTTTCAAATCCCAATGGCTCCAAACGGCTATATTTCTCTTCAACTTTGTGGGACACTTATATATACATGTCATGGACGATCAAGAGAAGACTAATGGACGGGAACGAGTTGATCTAAAGAGTTCAAATCATTTTTACTCGAAGCTTACAATCTTTGCGCTTTCACTGTTGTATTTTCTATCCAAGGCTTTGTTGTTCTATCATTGTAAATTTATTATTAAGCCTTATTTTCATTGTGAGAGAACTTGTAACTAAGAGTGTTAACTCTTAGCTTCTCTCTTTCATTTATATCGTTCTTATTTTCCTAGCTTTGTGCTAGAAGACTTGCTCGTTAAAGCAAGTGGCTGTAATTCCTAGCTAGGTGCTAGAGGGCTTGCTTGTATAAGCAAGAGGTTGTAATTCCTAGTCTTGGACTAGAGGACCTACTTGGTTTAAGTAGGGGGTTTTAGTGGATGGTTTGAAAAATCCTTAGTGAGGAGCTAAGGTAGTGGATTAGGCTTGGGTTAAGCCGAACCACTATAAATCCTTTGTGTTCTTCTCTTGTGCTTGTAGTTTTATTTCATTTATTATTTCAAGCAATTCAATAATCTTCACTTGCATCGAATTTTCCATCAAAAGGATTTCAAAGTTCTATCAAAGATTTTTAAAATATCCAATTCACCCCCTCTCTTGGTGTGTGCCATAGAACCTACTGTTCTAACAACATGGAGATTTGAGTGTTCACACTATGCTCATCATTACACCCATAATCATTACACCCCTAATTATAAGATTTCAACCAATCCAATTGTGACACCTAGGAAGGACACTTGGCCATTCATGATTTGCCCATGGATGATATTTTGGGCTGATATTTCCAAAGTTTCAAGAAACGACGCTTTGGCCCAAACTTTTTATGTAACTACACTTAGACCCTTGCAACTTAGTCCCCGGGCCATTTTTAATTGCACTTTTTGGTCCCTGAAAAATGGATAAATTACACTTAACACCCCAAGATTTTAGATAAATTATACTTTTACCCGAACTTCAGTATTTACGATTTTGCCACTGGTTCAGAAACTGAACCTTTGCCTCAAGGCTTCTATAATCTCTTGAAATTGCCTATTTCCCCAAGTATTAGAACCTAATAATCTCACATATTACATCATATTTGAGTTTGAAAATCTGGGATGTTACAATGGGACTTCCACCTTGCTTGGCCTAGACGCCTCCCACCTTAGTTCGAGTTGCCTATTTCCCCTACCCTACACCATATCACATGACTAACCTCCAATTAAAGTTCAATGTGCACATGTGCGCACACATTGGCCCCGTTTGTTGCAGCTTAATTAGAGAAATTATAGATTATAGTTTCTTAGATTATAGTTTCTAAAATTTAGAATAAGTTGTGAACTTGTTTGTTGCAGCTTCTCAGAAGTTATAGTTAAGCACTTGTGGTGTTTGATGCCATAAGTTGTAAAATAACTTATTTTTGTATAATTGTCTATAATATCCTTAATAGTTATAGAATGATAATTTAAAAATTAATTAGTGTATATGTATAAGTTTCAAGTGTTATAAAAAAATTAATTAGTGTATAGAGAGAGAAGAAGAGATCTGAAAATGGAGATGGCGGTGGAGAAGAGAGATGCTTGATTGCGTGGACATGAGGGTAATTCTTTGTTAAAAACAGGGGCAAGATTGTCACAAAAATGTGACTATTTAATCAGAAGTTGTAAAAGCTGGGGTACCCTAACTTTAAAAAAGTCAACTTCTACTCCTTCTAAAAGCTAGTAGAAACTATAGGCTAGAATTCTACAAGCTAAAACAAACACTACATTTCCATTTTTTTGAAGCTAGAAGCTAAAAGTTGCAGCTTTTAAGCTGCAACAAACAAGCCCATTATATCTAATTAACTTTGTACCTTTTTTAATTAACTTGGGTTGAGTTTGTGGGGAATCAAGAAGCCTGGGAATTGAGAGCATATTGGCATAGTGTTCCATGGTATCTAGCATTCCCCATTTGGTGCAATTGCTTGACAATCAAATTAATTCATTGGAAATATGACTAGGATGAACAGAAAACCACTCTACAAATTTTGTATTGCCTCAAAATCTTAGCTGATTGCATAGTTGTCAAAGGCACAAGGCGCACTGAGCCACAAATTAGTGCTTGGGGCCTAGGCACGAGACACAAGACAAAGCACGAGCCTAAGGCACATGAGGCTCATATTTATTCAAAATACTTATATCCTATTCTTTTCAATATGTACCTATAAGGAGGTAGATGCAAACTCATAAAAATAATAAATGACAACTAACCAACTTTATAATAACGACTAATATTATTTCAAAAAACAATTAGGTTGCATTCTCTTTGTTGTTTTTAACCCATTTTGAGTTTTTCAATTTTTCAAAACACTGAAAACGCGTTTACTTTTCTATTTTCAAAAGCGCATTTTCAAAAACAAAAAAATTTATTGTAAAGGAACCCAAAACAATATTTTTTGTTTTGGGTGTTTTCAGGCAAAACATGGAAAACACACACCCTCTTTCCCCCCAACCCCCAGTCTCGCACACCTAGCATCTCTCGTCTCTCTCCTTTATTTTCTCTTTTCTCCTCTCTTCTTCCTTCGGCTATTGACCGCGCCCCGTACAAACCCTCCTCCCAACCTGCTGATGTATACAGCTTCGGCATCCTCCTTCTAGAGCTCCTCATTAGCAAGACACCATTCCAGGACCTTATCATGGAGCATGGCTCTGACACCCCTTGCTGGGTTAGATTCGTCCGCGCGAAAGAGACGGAGTTTGGGGACAAGCCTGCCTCTAGCAACGACGCTTCCAAGGAGAAGCTGGGGGCCTTGCTAAACATAGCCGTGGCTTGTGTATCCGTGCTGCCGAAGAACCGACTGAGAATGAGGGAGGTATTGAGGATGATAAGAGACACAAGGGCGAAAGCTCAAGTGTTGTCGAACAACATTGGTCATTCGTTGAGGAGATGGCCGAACACCGTACAAAGCTTGCCGCAAGGCGAGCATTTGAGCATATGAACATCTGGCAATGCGTTTTTCACTTGTGGCTGAAAATTAAAAATTAGATCTACGAAAATCCAACCGTTAAATTTGGCCTATTTTTGTGTATGTTAACTCCTATTGCTTGGAGTTTCTAATGGTAGGCTCTGATCGTGTGAATTTCCGGCCGGCGGTGGTCGCCCACGACGGAGAAGATGCAGGATGCTAGAGAGAATAGAAGAAAAAAATAGAAAAAAAGAAAAGAAAGGAAAAAAAGAAGAAAAATTTATTCTTAAATTTTGAAAATAAAATTATATATTTATTTAAAATTTTAAAAATATAATATATCTATATTATAATTAAAAATATAGGATAACATATAGTATATTATTAAGTGTATAATTTAATATAAATTATCGCTAAGATATAGGTCAGCAATTTATTAATCAAATTTATCGTTTTATTTTAATAGTAGAATTTTATTAAAAAGAGTTAATTTTATTGTTTAATAATCAAATTCGTTGTATAAAATATCATACAATATTTTTTTTTTCAAAATTCCAAAGTAAATGTGTTTTCTAGTTATTTGTTTTAAGAAATATTTTTTCAAAATGACAAAAAAAACGTGTTTTAAAAAATCTCAAAACAGACACTCAAAACAAAAAACTGAAAATAAATTAAAAATTAAAAACTGAAACACGAAAGAGAACGCAACCTTAGTTTCTTTTGCAGTTAATTTCTTCTAACTATAAAAGAGATTTGAGGAAAGAAAAAATTATAGCAAAAACATTGCAAAAAACAATTAGAGGAAAACAATTAGTTTCTTCTAATTTCTTTTACAATTAGAAGAAAAAAAAATTATAGCAAACACACAGCACAAAAAGTTATTGCAAAATAATTAGTTTTTTTTTTTAAATTTGCAAAAGAAATTAGAAGAAAGAGAAAAAAAAATTAGTAGATCACATAATGAAAACATTTGTTTCTTAGCAATTAGTTTCTTCTAAATTTCTACATAAATTAGAAGAAAGAAAAAAAAATAGAGTAAAATACACAGCTAAAAACAATTACAACATAGAATTAGTTTATTTTAAAATGCAAAAGAAATTAGAAGAAACAAACAAAAATGAAGCAAAATGCAGACATGAGTAGTTCTCTAGCAAGTGCAAGTGGGAGATCCGACAGACCTCCATCTTACACTGCCAGGTTTGTCTCTCACTGATATACAAGAATATGCAATCAAATCAACAAGAGATAAGATCTAAAATGGCAAATGGACAGGAAATAGGGTTTTAATACACTTATATATACAAGGAATGTGCCTCAGTGGTGATGATAAATATACAAGGAGGCGCTGCACCTCAGTGGTGATGTTCTATGTGCCTCGTGCCTAGGTACGGCTCAGACATGCATTTAACAACTATGGCTGGATGTGTTGAGTGTCTGCCTTGATCCCTTGATCGTAGTACAGGATGTCATATGTTTAAATCCTAATATGTCTCTTCACCTTAAATTAAAAAATAAAAATAAAAGTTCAAAATTGAGATTTTCCATGCTTCCTTTTTTTTTTTTAATTTCACTTCTATTATGGCTGTCCAATAAAAAGAGTATAGACCATACCAAAATCAAACATATATATAGAAGCAACAAATCAACATATTGTTGGCTTGCAGTAAACAATAAGCAACACCATATAATCAGTTTGCTGCAAGATTAAACAAAGGACAAGAGTCTTTTTGAATGCTTCATTCCACCATATTTCCATTTGTGACTTTTAATCTAATAAAATAATTCTTTTCAAACAAATTGTAAACACAAAATGATGGGTCTTGCTTCTCCAAAATATTTTCTGCCTCATTCTCTATCCACCACGAGTATTTTTATGCCTGCACAGAAGGGATTGAAAAGAACTGTCAATTTCATTTCAATTCTACCAAGGATGTGAACCATTTTGTGTGCGCACTACCCTTTTTCTGTGAAATGAAAATGCAAAGAACAATAACACCAAAATCAGTTGAGACTGTAGCATGGAGAAAGGAAAAGAAGAATACTCACTAGTAAAGGACAAGGTTTCCACTCATTTACTCTGACAAATACATTTGTGCCAATGCTTTCTTTAACTTCTTTTGCAAAATCCAAAGCCATATTTGTCAGTGTCAATTCCTTCAATGTGGTGACATGCCTTAATCCATCAAGCCTCTGCAGTCTTCTGCAGGCCCTTATTTCCATTTCCCTAAGGCAAGTCATGGCTCCCTCCTCCACACTCAACTCTTTGAGCTCCATCAGGTTCCACAATTTCAAGACATGGAGGTGAGGAAAACCACCATGGTGACATGTCATTTCTTCCCCTAAGTAGGATTCAGCAAAAAGCCTGAGGATGTTGAGGTGAGGCAACCGTCCAAGCATTCTCATTGGGTCTTTTCTTAGTCCGGACATTGACAACGTTAGGATTTTAAGGTTTGGAGGAAGGCGCTTAACATCAACTGGTCTTGGTAACACTCCGAGCAAATACAAGTCCAACAGCTTCTGATGCTTTGTCAGCTCTGACGTTGTACTTGTAACCAATTTGATGGATCCGCGCTCACCAGATTTTTTTACTGATCTTAACCTTAGAGATTGAAGGTTGGTCAATTGTACAATCCAATTGTTTATAGGCTCTTGTGACGTCGAACTGAAACTAAGCCCCAACTTTCTAAGGCATGTTATCTTGTTCAATGTGCTCAACACAGGGCTATATTCACTTATGGATAAACCCCATAAGGTCTGAAGCTTGGATGCTGAAGGAATGGGCATATCATCAAAATTAATCCAATCCATATACAAATGTCTCAAGTTTGTTCTCATCCAAATAGAACTAGGCAAAGTGGTGATCATAGTGTGTTTCACATCTAAAGTCTCCAAGCGTGGCAAGTCACAAACTGAATCAGGAAGTGATTCTAAAACAGTTGATCTCAAGCCCAGATAGGTCAAGTTGAACAATTTTCCAAGTGTATTGGGCAGCCTAGGTTTGTATACACCTTCAAGATCTAGTACAGTCAACAATCCCAAGTCTATGATCTTGTTTAGAAACTTACCTATTTCAACAGCAGGTATACCTCTTTTTCGTTTGCTCAAGCATACGTAAGAACGAAGGTGCTGAATGTACTGATCTGAGCAAGGATAGTAATTGATTCCCAAGTATGATGCAAGACGCCGGACTGCAAATGGTGGCAGATCTCCAGATGTGTAATGTGACTTGCAATGGACATAAAATAGTCCCATATCTGCTGCTTTTGGAGAGAAGACATCATACAAGGCACCTGGCATGCAACACATTTTCGGGATTCCATCCGACCTCCATTTTGTAACTTCTATCATATTTCTATTAATTAGCTCTTCAAAATATGCATTTGCCACATCCTCAGGTGTTAATTCCCCTGAACACGACGAGTGACTCACCAATCCTTCAGCAATCCATAACAGAAACAACCTCCTCACAGGAACCTCAAATGCTTTTGGGAAGAGTCCCATGTAAAGAAAGCAGGGTTTAATTGCAGCAGGAAGTTCTTGATAGCTGAAAGTAAAGATATCCCCACCAAGATTACTTGCATTCTCTATCACACTCAACCGTTCATCATGACTTGATTCTTTCAGTGACAACAAACCTCCTATCAAGATGATTGACATTGGTAAACCACCACATAACTTTAAGATTTGCTCTTTGAATGTGGCCAATTCCAGATTGTTACTGAAACTATCTTCTGGTATGCATGCCTTCTTTAAGAACAATTGCCAACTCTCTTCATTTTTCAGTCTGCATGTTTGTACAGTTGGAGAGGAGTCGCGTGCTACTACATTTGCATTGCGAGTAGTGACAATTATCTTGCTACCATTGTTTGAATTAGGAAACACAATTCTTAGTCTTTCCCAAACTTCAAGCATCCCAACATCATCTACAATGATGAGGTACCTGTCCGCACCTAAAAGCTCGCTAAGCATTGACATCAAATCCTGCTCTAAAGGCGGCTCTTCTGCTTCAGCTACTATCTCATCAACTTGTTTTAACATCTCAAACATCACATCTCTAGCTCTGAACTCAAAATTAGAAGCATTAACCCAAACACGAATCTTGAAATGTTGCTTAATTCTTACTCTTTCATAGACAATCCTTGCTAGAATTGTCTTGCCTGAGCCTTCTTCTCCCACCACTGAAATGACTTCAGTGGCAGCCTGACTGCTTTCGTGCTCGGGGATTAGTCGACCCACCAACTCCCTCACTTGATCTTCAAGACCAACAGCATCTTTCTCCTCATCCAAATAAGAACTTGTAGAAACTATTCCCCGGCGCTGTTGCTGGCCATGGCTTGTCACATTTTGCAAGCTCAATCCAGAAATGTTGTTATTATAGCCATCAACAACCTGGATTTGTGCCATGAATTTCTGGATCTTAAGGGTAAACAGATATTGGCTCCATAAGTAGACCAAGCTGGTAAAAGGTTGAAACTTTTCACTTGAATCTCCATGTCTTTGCGATGGTACCCTTGTAAGAAATGTATCAATTGCATCTTCTGCAAAGTAAATTGCTCCCAGAAGCCTCCTCACCATCTGTTGATCATTTCCTGCATCTCGAAAGCGTTGCTCGAGTAAATGGAGCTTATTTGTGGCCCTCTGAACTCGATTTCTAAACTTTGATTTAGTAAAAGTTGCTTGATCAAGGAGAAGAGCTTGGAGTTTCTGCATCAAAAGCGAAACAATCCATTCAGCGTCCATGGATCGTCGATCAAAGTGGAAATCAATGATTCAATTTGAGTTTTAGGGATAAACTTCTATCAGGTTGGATTAGGTGGACTTGAGACAAAAAGGACAGAAACCAAATTGGCAGCGGTCGGCGGCGGCGGGAGCCTGGCTGCTGGAGGGGAACAGGAGAGAAAGGAGAGAGGGGAGGAAGGGCAAAATGGTCAGCAAGGAAAGGGGAGAGAGGGAAGAGAGGGGAGGAAAGGGCAAAATAATCTTTTCAACACCCTGAAGCCTCCTGTAAAAACCCTGTCTCTATAAGGGGAAATTATATTGGGAGCCCATGTTTTTACTCTTCACAGCTCACCGTTTTTACTCTTCACAGCTCACCGTGCATCAAATTTTATATCAATTTTAAAATTTCTATTTTACCCCTCTCACATCCCACAATCACTTTCTTCTCTGACCGCCAGCCTCCGTCTCGCCTCTCTCTTTCTCTACCCCGCACACACAAACACATACATATATAATTTTATATACACATATATTACTGGATACACAAACACACACACATACATATATATATACACACACATGCTGTTGGGTCGGCCGCCATGGTCGACCCCCCTCCCCCCACACAAGCACACTCTCTCTCACACACAAACACATACATATATATACACACACACATGCGGCCACCATGGCCGACCTAGCTGCTGGGTCGGCCATGGCGACCGACCCCCCCTTCCCCCCATACACATACACACTCTCCCCCCCTCACACGAAAATCATGGCTACAGCCATGGCAACAGTCGGGGAACCCAGCGTTCCCCGACTGGTTCGAGTAGGAGAACGATAGGTTCCTCGATTGCCAGCAGTCGGGGACGTTTTTTTATTTTTATTAATTTTTTTATTTTTATTAAATTTTTTATTATAATAAAAGAAAATTAAAAAATAATACAAATAAATAAATTTTAAATACCTACATTTTAAGTAATTATAATTTAGGTAATTTTAAATTTTAAATCATCCTATTGAATTTTTAATACTTAAAAAAATTAAAATTACTTAATTTATCTTATTAAATTACTTAAAGATACATATATCTAAAAATCCTACCATCATTTAAAATAATTTTTTTTAAATATATGTATCTTTACCTAATTCAATAAGATAAATTAATTAATTTTAATTTTTTTAAGTATAAAAAATTCAACACCTAAGATGAATTTTAGAGAGGTTAAATTTTTTATTAAAAAAATTAAAATTAATTAATTTATCTTATTGAATTAGGTAAAGTTACATATATTTTAAAAAATTTATTTTAAATGATGATAAGATTTTTAGATATGTGTATCTAAGTAATTCAATAAGATAAATGACCTAATTTTAAAATTTTTTTAAGTATTAAAAATTCAACACTTAATTACAATAATTTAAAATTTAAAATTAGTTAAATTATAATTACTTAAAATATAGATATTTAAAATTTATTTATTTGTATTATTTTTTAATTTTATTTTATTATAATAAAAAAATTAATAAAAATAAAAAATTAAAAAAGGCCCCTGACTACTAGCAGTCGGGGAACCCATCGTTCCCCAGCTCGGGCCAATCGGGGAACCCATTGTTCCCCTGCTCGGACCAGTCGAGGAATGCTGGGTTCCCCGACTGTTGCTATGACCGCGGCCATGATTTTCGTGTGTGTGGGAGGGGGGGAGAGAGAGAGAATGTGTGTGTGTGTGTGTATGGGGGGGGGGGGGGAAGAGGGTCGGCCCCAGCAGCTAGGTCGACCATGATGGCCGCATGTGTGTGTGTATATATATATATATGTATGTGTTTGTGTGTGTGAGAGAGAGAGTGCGTGTGGGGGGGGGGGGGAGGGGGGTCGGCCATGGCGGCCGACCCAACAGCATGTGTGTGTGTGTATATATATGTATGTGTGTGTGTGTTTGTGTATCCAGCAACATGTGTGTATATAAAATTATATATGTATGTGTTTGTGTGTGTGGGGTAGAGAAAGAGAAAGGCGAGGCGGAGGCTGGCGGTCGGAGAGGAAAGTGACTATGGGATGTGGGAGGGGTAAAATAGAGATTTTAAAATTGGTGTGAAATTTGATGCACTGCGGGCTGTGAAGAGTAAAAACACGGGCTGCCAATAGAATTTTCCCAGTACAAATAGTTTTAATTCGAACTACCTAAAGAAACTTCACTCCCATTACAATCAGCATCTTCTCTAGCTTCTGTTGCACGAAAGCAAAATCTTTCATTTTTATACCATGCTTGCCAAGTTGCCATGTCGTCCAGTCTTCTTTCAGAAGGGATCAATAAAGCATGAAAAAAGCCATCTGTAAAGCATGAAAAAAGCTGTTGCCATGTATCTTTAAGAATCTATGGTCGGAGAAGCCACCGTAAAGGTTAAGTGATGCACGTAAGATGTTTGAAGAAACGTCCATGAGAAACATTTTTACTTTGAAGTTCAGTGTTCATGAAATTGAAATGAAACCGCAAGTCTGGCTGTGACATCGCCTGTCAAGTGAGTATAATTGATGCCCTATTACTTTTTCTTGGTCCTATTAGTGGGACTTGAAAGATTTGTCATAGGCTGATTATTTTTGTACTTGATTCTATTTAATTCTAATCGAACCTTCTATGTATTTGCCTGTTGGTAAAAGTAAGTCCTTAGAGCTATGTAGTTCTCAGTTGTGGGCAATTTCATACCAAGATTATTGAAGATGAGAAGGACAATAATCGAGGTAGTTCCTCCAAGGTTAAGGGAACTGTGGAGTGAATGGCAGCTACGAGTAGTGGTTCTAGTTAGCCTTATCCTCCAAATAGTTCTAATCATTTTTGGCAATCGCAGAAAGCACATTCCAAGAACTTGGATTAGATTTGTTGTTTGGTCTGCCTATCTGGCTGCTGATTCAGTAGCCACTATTGCCCTTGGTGTAATCTCAGGTAATCTCGGTGACATTTATAAAGATAATGGTTCTATAGACACAAATGTTGAACTAAATGCATTTTGG
Organism: Diospyros lotus; assembly: GCF_014633365.1. Lineage (NCBI taxonomy): Eukaryota > Viridiplantae > Streptophyta > Magnoliopsida > Ericales > Ebenaceae > Diospyros > Diospyros lotus. The sequence continues at coordinate 37,538,288 of NC_068343.1, read as the reverse complement.
GCACCATTTCTGTTGTTGCATTTGGGTGGCCCGGATACCATTACTGCATACTCCATTGAAGACAATGAGCTGTGGTTAAGGCACTTTCTTGGACTAGTTGTGCAATCATTTGGCACAATTTACATTTTCCTCATGGCCTGGACAGGCTCCCGTCTTTCCTTTCTGACCATTGTGATGATTTTTGTTGGCCTTATAAAGTATGGAGAGAGGACTTGGGTTCTTCGTTCAGCAAGCTACGACCAACTTAAAGGCTCCTTGAGTATCGCTCGCATTGATCCTAGCCCTGGAAACTCCCATCTAATTGAGGAATACAATCTGAGGTATGGTGAGGGATACAATGTGATACCTAATAGAGTGATTGAAGTTCAACTTCCTGTGGATTCTGCTATTTTTGAAGATGATTCCATCTCCAAGGATGATGAATTACTTACTGCATACGGGTTGTTTCAAATATTCAAGGGCCTTTTTGTGGATGTCATGCTCGGGTTCCGAGATCGGGATACCAGCCAAATTATTTTTCAGAGCATATCTTATGAGAAAGCTTTCAGGCTGATTGAAATGGAACTGGGATTCATTTATGATATGCTTTTTACCAAAGCAATGTTGGTCCATAATCCTTGGGGCTTTTTCCTGCGCATTGTTAGTTTCACTCTTACTTGCATTGTGTTGGTGCTCTTCTCATTAGCTACTGAGATGAAAAACTACTCAAAGCTTGATCTTTCCATAACTTTCCTGCTGCTGGTTGTAGCTATTTCTCTAGAGATGTATGCAACACTACTATTGCTTTCCTCAAATTGGACCAATGTTTTGTTGAGCATGCATAAGAAAACAACCACCTTGCAAGCAATTAATTCTCTTCCATTGCTTCGAAGCCCTCAGTGGTCGAATTCCATAGCTCAATATAGTCTTCTTAGCTTCATCCTCAAAGATCAGCCCATGGTTTGCCGTGGAATCTTGAAGCACTTCAACTTCATTGAACAGTTAGAGCAACATAGACATGTAAACTACATGGAAGTCCCTCTCATTCTGAAAGAATGGATCTTCAATCATCTACGAAAGAAACTCAGGGAAATGCAGAAGGAAAAAGAACCAGGCACATACAATCTAGAAGCCTTGCGCATTGCAAGAGGAAACCTTGTGGTGCAAAATTATAATCATAATGAATTGGATTGGAGCACCAAGGTAGAGTTTGATCAGAGCATCCTCATCTGGCACATTGCTACTGATATTTGCTGCAACATGGAAACTGAAACAGGTAGTATTCAATCAAAGATTGAAATGAGCAAAGTAATGTCACAGTATATGATTTATCTGCTAGTCATGAAACCTTCAATATTACCAACTGGTATGGGTGAGCTCATCTATGAACACACTTGTACAGAGGCTGTGAAATTTTTTAGCACCGCGGGCAAAACTGATCCTCATACAAAGTTACTTCAACAATATACCACTAGGCCCCAATTGGTTGGAGACAAGTACAGATCAAGGAAGTCTGTTTTATCAGATGCCTGTAGGCTTTCAGAAGGCCTGATCAGTATTTCAAATAAGGAAGAGGTGTTTCTCTTCTTCATTTACTTCTTGTTAATTCCTTATTCTTTGTTTTTTTTTTTTTTGGTTTCTTATACTAATTAATACTAGGAATTATCTTTGCAATTCATACCTTTACAATAACATTTGACAGAAATGGAGTATGATTGTTGATGTTTGGGTGGAGATCATAGCCTATGTCGCGAATCAGAGCAATGGAAAACAGCATTCAGTTCAACTAACTAGTGGGGGTGAATTTCTAACTCATGTGTGGCTTCTCATGGCACATTTTGGCTTGACACAGCACTTCCAGACACCTCAACCCCGTGCAGTAGCTGGACTGATTGTGAGATAAGCTACCATATTCTCCTTTGTGTCATATGTTTGTCAAGTGATTCTCTTGGCTTGGCTAGTTAGTGATAATTTGCATTTGTTTTTGTGCATAAGCATAATTATCTCAATTGAAACACTGTAGTCTGTATTTGCCCCATAAGTTCCATGCTGCCTCTTTATTCTCTATAGCACCTATATTTATAGTATCATTACCAATGATGGTTAAGTGTTGATTGTGTTGAGAATTTCTGCAACAGAAATTCCTTTGTCCAATGATTTTCAGCACTTTAAATGAATTTACTTCTCTTTTTTTACCTTCTGATCTTTTTTTCTTTGTCCCCATCTTTTCTAATGTTTCCATAGCTAGAACAAGTTCTTAAGTGAATGGAAAGTTCCATGTGCTCCTCTTATAGTAATTCTCAATTACCTATCCTGCATTTTTTGGATGAATAATCCATACTTAAGAAATTGACAATTCTTTTTTTTTTTTTTTTTTTAAAGTAGGAAAAAAAATCTCCAAATTCTCATTGGGCAGTAGAAGCTTTGAGTCAAGGATCACAAATTCCGTTCTAGTTCAATCACAAAATAGATTTGGCAAAAAGCTCCTTGTCACCTGCAACCTTTTTGTTAGTAGAAAAAGGATTGCTATTCTTAATTATAATTTTAGGCTTCATTTGTTTGTAGAAAAATAACTTATTTGTGTAAAATATTTTTAATGAAAAATGGTTCATCAGAAAATAGATTATGTTTTATTGTTTAATTATATCACTAAAAATCATCTAAAGATATTTTTTTAAATATTTGGATTACAATGTAAAAAGTACTTTAAAAAAAAACATGACGATATTTTGGGCTCTTAAAAAAAAATTGACCAATAAAAATTTTATATTTCTCATTTATAATTGAAAAGAAGAGAAAATTACACAAAAAAATTATATGTGATTGAAGCTGAACAGTGGTGGATTCAAGATTTATATACAAGGGGTTAGTGCTTTTACTTAAAATAAAATTAAAATTGTATTTGCACAACTTGCAGTTTATTTGTTTATTTATTTATTTATTTTTATCATATACATTGCATTTTATATATGAACAAAATAAATAACTTAAAACATTATGATAATATAATTCAAAAAGTAAAAAATATCATAAAAAATAGAAAAAAACCTTTTTGATCTTCAATATTATACATATTATAGATTAAATATAGGGTGATCTTATTAGCACACCACAAAAGTATTTTAGAACTCAATTTTGCATTTTTTTTAAGGATGAAATTACTTTAAAACCCATTAATTTAACGATTAATTGTTTTCAATTTTTTCCATACCTAAACTACCCTTATAGTTAAACTACATCAAAAACTTTGAAAATTAAAACTTATTATTTAATTTTTTTTAATTTTTTAATTTTTCTCTAGAATTTTTTTTGTGGGTATTGGATATTATAGAACAAATTGAATAGTACTCATTATAATAGGTACACTATGTTAAAATTTAATTTTTAATAATATTTTTTCTATATTTTTATTCAAAACTCTTACTAATTTTTTTGAATGTTATTCTGCTGAAAATAATTTAACTAAAAATATAAATAGATTTTAATACAATTTAACTAGGGATAGTTTAGGTATGAAAAAAAATTGGAAGCATTTAATTATTAAATGGATGAGTTTCAAAGTAATTTCACCCTTGAAAAAAGCGAAGCAAAGTGCTAGAATACTTTTGTGAAGTGTCAATAACATTACCCTAAATATATCACAATTGTATTTAATGATATAGTGAAAATTTTTAAGGATCTAAAAAAAAATTTAAATGTTTTGAGAGGTTGAAAAGAAAATTATCAAGACTATACAAGAACTTTTCAGAACTTTGGGTGACCAATTCATATAGGTCGGGTTGAGTCTAATTTAGATAAAATTTAAACTTAACTTATTTAAGCTCGTGTTCAAGTTTAAATAATATTTAAGAATATAAACTCAAATTCAGCCCAAATGTCATTGTGAGGTTTGGGTTGAGTTGGGCTAGCCCAAGTCAATTATTTTTCTCCCAATTTTTAGCAAGCATCCCTTCAATTACAATTATAAAATATTTTTTCAATATCAACTAATATAAACTAAATTAAATAAAGTTGTAATCAAACAAATCAATGCATAAAAATTGAAATAAACGTATATATATTTAATTTAATGACTTATAAAGTTTTTCATATATTTTTATTTTTAGTAATACAATCATGTTAGAGAAGGTGTTATATATTATATATATATGTATGTGTGTGTTCTTATTTTTATATAAGATGTTTATATGATGGTGCCATGCTCTACGTGAGTCCACATTAAAAAGACATCATACCAAAATCGGATCAGCCGGGTTATATGAGGTTGAGCCTTTTCAAATCTAAGCTCAACCCAAAATTAATTCGAGTTTTATTTTATTGGCTAAATTCAATCCAATCCTAGAGTTCAACCCAAATATATGGGGTCGAACAAATCGGGTTTTACACTAGTTTGGCCCAATTTTCAATCGTTCCAATTCATGAGTAAGTTAGAATGTTAGATGTATATTCTGGCAGGTTGTTAAACTGGAATGAATGAAACTTTGTCAAAGATGCACCATAAAGTAGAAGAAAAATGCTATTGGTACACCCATTTTGTATATTTTAGGCTACATAAGGGGTATTATGACAAAAATATCCCTCATGAGGCACATAGAAGTGCGTGAGGCGCATGTGAAGTACAGAGTATTTTGATCATAATATCTCCTTACGTAGCTCAAGATGTACAAAATGTGTGTAGATCTAGCGCGATTTCAAAATAGAAAGCAAAACTGTAATTTCGGCATTGTCCTTTGCACATCTCATGGATGATGTCACACATTCTTGCTCGGCGCGTGGCGTTGTGTCCAGGAGATAGGCGGTGATGCTCGGAAAAATCCAGAGCCAAAGGAAATCCGGAAAAAAAAAGCGCAAAAAATAGGAAAAAGTCGGTCGGAGTCCTCTCTCTCAGTTGTCATGGGCAGTTGCGTCATTTAAATTGAGGAATTCTCTTGCAATTCTCTCACAATTCCCTCGCAGTTCAGTTTCAGATAGATAAAGCACGAAATCCCCAGAAAGACTCTCTCAAGGTATGTCTCTCTGTTCCTTCTTGATTTTTATTTTTCTTTGATTTAATCGCTCTTAATTGTTTGATCCTTTAATATCTTTTGGTTAATCGATTCTGTTTTCGATCTCTGATTTCTGATTTTTAATTTTTGGTTACGTTGTTTGACCCGAATTAGATCTGTTGTCTCTTTGTTGATCGATTTTGTTCCGAGTCGTTTTTTGTTCTCTACTTTGTTGAGATGATCTGATATTTCTACGCCTTAATTCGGCTTAAATCATGAACTCTGTAAATTAGGGTTTTCTGTTTCTTCTGTGGTTTTTATGATGGTACTTTTTTTGGGGGATTCATGTCGACTAATTAATAGACATTTATGATTGATTCAACTGTGTTCAAATAAGACTGGACTTAATCAAGTTGTATTTTAACTATTTGATCCTCCCTTTTTTGGGTAAGGGATATTTTTTTGATCTTTGGATTTTGTAAAACGGTATAATTTTTTTGGTTGGTAATTTAAATGATTCTATTATCTGTTAGATCTCTCTTCTCGTTTTTAACATGCTTTGGGGAGTTTTATAAAACTTGATTGATTAAGATTCCTCTGGGTTCATTCTTCTGGAGGCTAAGCATATTATCCTGTCAATGAATGATGTTGTGAAAGTTTTCTAGCATATTGATATGCTGTAATTTTGATACTTGTACGATTGATGGAACATGTCGATTTATCAATCCTCTAAATTTTATAAGTTTTGTTCCCATGATTGATTTTATCAAATATTTGAACTGATCACTTGACTAACGTTGGGTTGGTGTGTAATTTTGCATTGGTTCTAAGCTCTGACTGCATAAAGCTTTGTGGAAAATATAGACTAACTCTACCTTGTTTTTTTTTTTTTTGTCTATTGTGATCAGATGCAAATCTTTGTGAAAACGCTTACTGGCAAGACCATCACGCTTGAGGTGGAAAGCTCAGACACCATTGACAATGTAAAAGCCAAGATCCAGGATAAGGAAGGGATTCCCCCCGACCAGCAGAGGTTGATCTTCGCTGGAAAACAGCTTGAGGATGGTCGCACTCTTGCTGACTACAACATTCAAAAGGAATCCACCCTCCACTTGGTCCTGCGTCTCAGAGGTGGTATGCAGATCTTTGTTAAGACTCTCACAGGCAAGACCATTACCCTTGAGGTGGAAAGCTCGGACACCATTGACAATGTAAAAGCCAAGATCCAGGATAAGGAAGGGATTCCCCCAGACCAGCAGAGGTTGATCTTCGCTGGCAAACAGCTTGAGGATGGTCGCACTCTTGCTGATTATAACATTCAAAAGGAGTCCACCCTTCACTTGGTCCTCCGTCTCAGGGGTGGCATGCAGATATTTGTGAAGACCCTTACTGGCAAGACCATCACCTTGGAAGTTGAGTGTTCTGACACTATCGACAATGTGAAAGCCAAGATTCAGGACAAGGAGGGTATTCCACCAGACCAGCAGAGGTTGATCTTCGCTGGCAAACAGCTTGAGGATGGGCGCACTCTTGCCGATTATAACATTCAAAAGGAGTCCACCCTCCACCTGGTCCTGCGTCTCAGAGGTGGTATGCAGATTTTTGTGAAGACTCTCACTGGCAAGACAATAACCTTGGAAGTTGAAAGCTCGGACACCATTGATAATGTGAAGGCCAAAATCCAAGACAAGGAAGGGATCCCACCAGACCAGCAGAGATTGATTTTTGCAGGGAAGCAGCTGGAAGATGGAAGGACTCTAGCTGATTATAACATTCAGAAGGAGTCAACTCTGCACTTGGTGCTGCGTCTCCGTGGTGGAATGCAAATTTTTGTCAAGACCCTGACTGGCAAGACAATCACCTTGGAGGTTGAGAGCTCAGATACCATTGACAATGTGAAGGCTAAGATCCAAGACAAGGAGGGGATTCCACCAGACCAGCAGAGACTGATCTTTGCTGGAAAGCAGCTGGAGGATGGCAGAACCCTGGCAGATTACAATATCCAGAAAGAGTCCACACTTCACCTTGTGCTTCGCCTCCGTGGTGGCTTTTAAGCTCATGATGTGCCTATTTAATGTCTATGGTTGTGGAGTCTTGCTTTCTCCATGGTTTAATGTTCTATGGTGTTGGATAATTTGTTGCCATCGTTGAATGGCTTGCTTAAATAAGTTGTTTGAACCTTTACCTTTTTTTCTTTTTAAATGTGCTGTTGGTTTATCGTTTGCAGACTCTGGTTTCAAGATATTGAAATGGCCTTCATAGGTCATTGGAAGGCTGCTTCGTTTGTGCTTTCTATAAACTGTGCATGTTCTCCTATATGTTGTTGCGCCATAGGTCATCCATTTCATATTTTTTTCTGTTTAGTTTTCTTTGATGTCTTTTAATTTTCAATTGTTTTACTTGGTGGCTTTTGCAGAGTGTCTGACACTGTTTTTATGTAAGACGAGCCTGATTTAGGGCCGACTTGCTTGATCTCGTCTTATCTTCTCTCGTGAGGTTGCTAATTATAATTTTATTTTTGTCTGAGTTGCTGTTTTAGAGTTATCAACCCATATAATAGGATAAAGGCTGAATATGTTATTATTATTTACTGTTCTAGAGCCATGGTCACCGTATGTTGGTGAGGGGTGCTTGTTATTAACTTATTATGTGGTATGACTATGCCTCGTTAGGTTAAGGGGTGGATGGTGGCTGCTACTTGCGTACAAGAGTTGTGCTGCTGCTTTGTGGCTACTGTTTTTGAGGTTGTGAAGATGGCATCTAATGGGATGCTGTTTACTAGTTGGCTTTGCTTATAGTTCTTGCAGGTGAAAACTAATATTTAATTACAGTTATCTGGTGACTTAGGTTGGGGATGTGCAGGTGGACACCCTTTTTTCCATTGCAATAGCAATTGCTGTTTGTTTAGGACTTAATTGCTAATTCCTTGAGGATAGTGCTCAAAGCTTCTTGGAAATGGGAGTATTTCCCTAGAAAGATGGGAGGGTCCTTCACCTTGTTCTACTTGGATTACATAGTAATAGTCGGACAAGGTTGGATGATTGTGACTATTGTTTCTGCAATTGTTGTGGGGAATACTTGTCAAGTCAATTCAGAAGATCTAGCTTTGACAAATTAGAATTTCACTTTTTGATGAGGATCGCCTCAATTGATTGGAAGTACATTGTCGGATGAGATATTCTGCTTTGCTAATTTACATAGTGGAGTTTCCTCATATAATTGAAAAATGTTTACGAGTGATATAGACATGGTGCCAAATTTCCAGAATTTTTGATTGAAAACAACATTTTAGTCATTTGAAAAATATGTCAGAAAGTAAGGTTACCTTCTCTTTCATTTTTAATTTTTAATTTTGAGTTTTAAATTTATTTTTAATTTTCTATTTTGATAGTCTATATTTAAAAAATTAAAAATGAATTCTTTTTACCATTTAAAAAAATTATTTCTTAAAATAAAAAATTAAAAAAACACATTTATTTTAGAATTGTGAGAAAAATTATTTTATGATATTTTATTCAATGAATTTGATTATTAAATGATAAAATTATTTTTTTAATAAAGTTTTATTATTAAAATAAAATAATAAATTACTAACATTATAATTTATATTAAATATTATTATACATAATATATGTAATATATTTAATAATATACTATATGTTATCTTATATTTTTAATTATAATATAGATATATTATTTTTTAAAATTTTTAAATAAATATATAATTTTATTTTTAAAATTTAAAAATAATTTTTTTTCTTTTTTAGAGTCAAAACATGAAAAATGGATTGTGTTTTCCATGTTTTGGACTTAGAAGATTATTTTAGTTCAAAACAACCAAAATAATGTTGTTACTTTGGGTTTTCTTTATAATTTTTTTTGTTTTAAAAAATATATTTTTAAAAATAACAAAATAAACGTATTTTTATTATTTTAAAAAATTAAAAATAATATGAAAATAATAAAGAGAAGGTAACTTAAAACAGTTTAGCAAGACTCAAACCCGTGTATAGCCTTTATTTTGCCTGGATGGAGTCGCATTAAATTTCTACTAAAACAAGAAGAGAAAAGAAAATGATTATTTTACTTTGCTCGAATTAATTGACGCATGGGATAACTAAAGATATCAAATATTAAAAATATTCTTATATTAAAATTGTCACATCGCCTTGAAAATACCGCATGCGTATTTAAATAAAATTTGGGCGAATTTCATCTATGATAGATGAAATTTGCCCGAAGTGAATGGGGCGGACTGTGTTGATGTCCGCCAGTGAATTTCATCTCCGATGAAATCTGTCCACTGTTGCTGCATGACTCAAGAGAAAATTATGTGGGTATATGTTGTTTTAGAAAAGCTAGAAACTTCACTTGCCCAAGATTTTTGATAAGAGTGGTAGGGACAGTTATTATCATCATTTGCCGACTCCTACACTCCTTAACTGTGACTCCAAGTAATGTCATTGTCCACCACTCCTCTCTTTTTTATTTATTTATTTATTTTTTGAGTCAACTAGTCAATGGCAATGTTCATAAGTTTATTAAGTTTCCTGATTAAGGCCCTCATCAAAATAACAGCTAAGTATTGAACTACAACCAGTTTTCTCTTCCCTAACCATTCTCAATCCCAATCATTTCCAATTTTCCAGGACACATCTAATTTTATGATCAATCGAGCACAGTCCCATTCCGTCCCATTACAGAAATGTGCTTTCAGGAAGTATCATAGAAACGCTCTACCCCCATAGTAGCAAAGTAAAGATCCTCTGTCGACTGTCAAGAACAAATGGCAACACCAAATCCTCTCAAGAATCCCCTTCTGGGTCTTCTCCTCTGCGTTATCCTATTCTCTTTCTCCTACATTCTTGGCATCCAAATCAGCTTCTTCTTCAACTCGGCCACCACTAGCACTGCATCTCCTCCTCCACCTCTTCAAAAGAAGTCACAGCCACCAGATTGTCTCAAACTCAACTTCTCAATCTCATCACCTGCTCTTGACTTTGAACCGCACCACCCACTTCCTCTCCCTCGAGAACCCCTCAAAGATGTTCCATTTCTTGACTTCTGCCCTCCAAACTTCACCGATTACTGCCCTTGCCGTGACCCATCAAGGGAAATGCTCTTCCCATTTGAAAGATTCTTGGGCAGAGAGAGGCATTGCCCTCCACCCAATGAGAAACCAAAGTGTTTGGTTCCAAGACCTGCTGGGTACAAGAACCCTTTTCCTTGGCCCAAGAGTAGGGACTATGCTTGGTTCAAGAATGTGCCTTTCAAGAAGTTGACTGTGTCCAAGAAAACACAGAATTGGGTCAGATTGGAAGGTGATTTGCTGGTTTTTCCAGGTGGTGGGACTTCATTTCCAAAGGGAGTGAAAGGTTATGTTGATGAGATCAGGCGTATTGTGCCTTTGAAATCTGGTGTTATAAGGACCGTTCTTGATGTTGGATGTGGGGTAAGTGATTGATGAAATGCCACGTCTTTTGTTTGATTACTTGGTTGGATTCTTTGTGCTTGTATTTTGGGTAAGATTTGCCATTTTCATTATTATCTTTTACACTACATTTTGGAAGTCTTTTTCTTGGCCTTAGTGATGAATGTGGAGTGAACTTCAAAGTCTTGGTTAATAATAAATACTTGAGCGTGACAGTGAGAAATATCATAAATATAATTGGTTGTTTTCATAGGATTATTTGCACTTCGTGTTTCGCTTGAATTACACATGGGTTCTGTGCTGATCTGGAAGACCATGGAGGATGATTGTTGAAGTGTTTTTCATGGGTTTCGTGAGATCATTAGTGATGGTGGAAAGTAAAAGAAATTTTGTCGAAAACTCTAGGTGATGCTTATGTTGGTCCCTTAGGTAATGGCCACTCAAGAGGGAGGGGTGAATTGAGTGGTTAAATAAAACTTTTTGCTTATTCAGTTATTTAGATGATTATTCACCCTATATCGAAATATATCTATTTTACGGCAAATAACGCTGCAGATATGAAAGCAATAAAAAAAACAAGAAATAGACACAGCGGTTCAATGAAATAGCATGACCTCTCTTTTTATAGTTTGAATCTTTCTCTTTTTTCATTTCTAAATTTGGATTTTCCTTGAACTGATTTAAGTCATAATTACTATTCTGTATGATCTTAGATAGCACAAATAGCTTGATTTTTGTGTTGAATGTGGTGCTTATCTAATGTAAATGAGATTTTTTATTTTGAAAATCATAATGAACCAAGCAAGACTGAGACATAAAAAAAATAATGGTGCTGATAAATCTTTTATTCCTTCATTTTGCTTCCACTGACTCAAATTTATCATGGTCATATGATTCGGTATGCTATTTTCCTGTCAGTTTATTGATTCTAGACCCATTTTTATTTATCTGGCATTGTAGTTGTGTGGCTAAAGGCACATTTGGCTTTCTATTGAATTGAAATGCCAAATGCAGTTCTGCTTTTATGAGAAAGCAATTTATCATGCAATGTCGTTTATAGACTCTGTGCATGTTATCATTGTGGCTAATGTGTTAGAAGCAAATTTTGTCTTCTATTTCTTTCAAATATATACTTTCAGACCATCTGAAAGTGTTGTGTTTGAACTCAAATATTCTTTTAGTATGGTCTTTTGTACTGCAGAAAGATGATATATCCTTTTCATGTGAAATAAAAATAGAAAAGTAATTCATCACCACCAAACACATTCACTTTCCCCCCTGAATAATGTGTACTGAAATTCCAGGCATTTGGTTGATGTTCTCGTCAGGTTGCGAGCTTTGGAGCATTTCTAATGGACTATAACATTTTGACAATGTCAATTGCACCAAGCGATATACATGAGGCCCAAGTGCAGTTTGCCTTGGAAAGAGGTCTTCCAGCAATGCTTGGCATACTTAGCTCTCATCGGCTGCCATTCCCATCAAGATCATTTGATATGGCTCACTGTTCAAGATGCCTAGTGAAATGGACTCATTATGGTACTCTTATTTAAGTCTTCAAATATATTGAGGGGTTTATTATCATAATATTATATGCTAGAAACTAAGTTTTGATATTTTGTAAGTGCGAGTTTTTGAAATGGTAAATGAAACTTCTTCAATGGACTGAATTTTTTAACATGCTTCAACAAACAAACAAAATCATCTAAAAGTACTTGGAAGAAGACAAATAACTATTTGTGCATCCATTTCTTGTTATTCTACCATGTTTCTATAGATATTTCATATATCCTGATATGATAATTTCCATTTTCTTGGCTAGATGGACTTTATCTGATAGAGATTGATCGAGTGTTGCGTCCTGGTGGCTACTGGGTATTGTCTGGACCTCCTATAAATTGGAAGGTTAACTATAAGGGTTGGGAAAGACAAGCTCAGGACTTGGAACAAGAGCAAATCACATTGGAAGATCTTGCCAGGCGATTGTGCTGGAAGAAAGTTGCAGAGAAAGGACGTATAGCTGTGTGGAGAAAGCCTACAAATCATATACACTGCATAAAAAAGTCAAGGACCTGGAAATCTCCCTCATTCTGTTTTCAAAATGATCCTGATGCTGGGTGGTAAGTATCTACCTTATCTTTCAAGATATAGCAATTGGCGTGTGGCAGTCTTAAAAAACATGAACTCTTGCTTGTGCATTATGAATTTCAGTTTGTTTGACATGGATCTTTTGTGGCAAGCATGTGATGCTACTTGCTAAACTTAATTGTAAGCTACCAATTAAATGGACACCTTGTTTTTCAAGTATATTGCTTCTTTTCTTTTCCTCCTGTTTCTTCTTATAGTAGAATGAAGCAGTGGACGCTTGTTTTTCCCATAGTAAGTGGAATAAATGGACAGGCTAAAATTTAGTGCTTGTTTGACAAATTTGAGCTAAAATTTTATTCTCTTTCCTTTTATCTCCATCTAAGGGCTTAGGAGGCAGATAGTCATATGGGATTAAACTTCGGTAGGTAAATTTTCATAATGACTTCATTGTTATTGTTTAGTTTAGCAAAATGTGCATGAAAATAATTTTTGATAAGATAATTGAAATCTAGTACATGCTGTTCATAATGGAGCAAATTTTCATAAATTTTCCCTTAGTGAAATTTAGTGTTACAGCACATCCTATTCAACAGAGGTAACTAAAAATGAAACTATCACTATAACATCCTTCCTATGATATTGAAATCTTCAGCAAAAAATTTGGGAATTTCCAAGTGTCTTGTCCACCTTACAAAACATAAACGTAGATTGGGACAGTGATTCCCAATGTTCCATAATAATTCTCTGTCAATCATTTGTTTTTGATGCTTCAACAGGTATAAGAAGATGGAACCATGCATTACTTCTCTTCCAAATGTGACAGACATCCATGATATATCAGGAGGCTCTCTTGAAAAATGGCCAAAAAGGTTGAATATTCCTCCACCTAGGATTAGAAGTGAAGGAATGTCAATTAGGGCCTTTGGTGAAGACAGCCAGTTATGGCAAAGAAGAGTTCGACATTATGGGATCATACTCAAGTCTCTTACTCGAGGAAGATATAGAAATATAATGGACATGAATGCTGGTATAGGTGGTTTTGCTGCAGCACTAACCAAGTATCCGGTTTGGGTAATGAATGCAGTACCTTTTGATGCAAAAAAGAACAATCTCAGCATTGTATATGAGCGTGGACTTATTGGAACTTACATGGATTGGTAAGAATAAAAATTAATTCTTCGTTTCATATTCCTCTAATTTGGTTCTTTGTCAATATTTTTTAACCGATGAACTAAATTGCATTTCAGAACAATGTGTGTATTTCCTTCCCTTTTATTCAGAGGTGAAATAACAGATGGTTCAACGATGCTGACTTGCAGGTGTGAAGCCTTTGATACATATCCTAGGACCTATGACTTGATACATGCATATGGTATTTTCAGCATGTATATGAATAGGTACGTTAGCAATTCATTTCAATTTCTTTTTGTGAATTATCGTGTCATCTAGGAGATTAGTAATAGATAATGAGAAAAGAAAACTAAGGATGAAAAGATGAAGAAAAGATAATTTTGTAAAAACTATAATAAAAATTGTATGGATCACAAATACAATACAAAGAAACAAAATGGAAATTGTTAATAAAATGGATTACAAATGGTAACATTTGTTCACCCTTTCTTTTCTTCTTTGCTTTTGCATTTCTTCTAACTTTTACTCAATTTTGCAATAATATCTCATCCTATTGATGATTCTCTTGAATTAGTTAGTATCATTTAGAGAAGGTCATAAAGAATCAAACTGTATCCGATTTGAATTTATTGTCTCATGTAGATGCAACGCTCTTAATATCCTCCTTGAAATGTACCGGATTCTTCGGCCTGAAGGAGCTGTTATAATAAGAGATCATGTTGACATCATTGTGAAATTGAAAGACATTACACATAAGATGAGATGGGATGGCAAGATTTTCCACAGTGAGAATGGGCCTCTCCATCCAGAGAAGATACTATTGATAATTCTAAATAGGTATTGCATTCTAACCATTAACCATTCTACACTTTGTCATTGGTCTAACAGATGATTGTAAAATAGCTTTTTCCAAATGTTACAATTAGAATAGTTCAATCATTCTAATAAATATCCTTTAACTGTATTTTGTTATTTGTAGCAAGCATTTGAAGGGCCTATGTAATTGTTTATACAGCTGATGATATGTGATGAGAGGTCAATGTTTCTTAAATTTTAATGAATTATATCCCCATTTTGGTTTTATATTTATGCTTAAAATAAATAATTATTCGTATTATATTATTTTCAGGATGAAGTAAGGAAGTTGACTTCTACAATTAATTAGGGGCATAAATCGAAAACGTTGGATGACCCATTATTGCTGTTCAAATTTAAGGGCCAATTATGGAGTCTAGAGAATGTTTCAAGTGCACTTGGGTTAACTATTAAATGGAGTCTAACATACGGAAGGCCCAATCATTTTAATCACATAGAAGGCCTAAGACCAATCAAAGGCCCCAAAAAAGCCCAACTTGTAAAAGACTTTTATTTATTTTGTATTTCTATGAGTGCTTTACCATCTAAAATCTTTTGTATTTTGTGTCTTTCCACTAGTTAAAGTCTTTTATATTTTTTTTTTGGTAAATGCCCCATTAGCTTAGTTGTGATTATGTTTAGTGATAATAGGGTAATTTTATTTGTGTGGTCTTTATTGCATCTTGTGAGTTATAAATAGCTCACTTGGGTGCACTTGTGGAGGAAGCCATTATTCTTGAATCAAAACTTAGTTGTGTTATTAGAGTTTCTCTTGGAGAATTACTTTTGTTTTCTCTTCTTTTCTCTCTTGTCTTCTCTTGTGATATTTCTTCTTTTCTTCTTTCTCTTAAATTCTCATGTCATTTATTGTTACTTTATTATCCATCGCCTGAATGACAGGTTAATTTCTGTTATTAAATTTCTGTAATTTTAATTCACATCTTTTTATTATCCATCACCTAAATGGCTGGTTAATTTTTGTTATTTTAATTCTTGTCATTTAAATTCTATCATTTAACTTACTCTATTTAAATTCCTGTTAATTAATTTTCAAATTAAGATGAGTAGTTAAATCAAATATTGAGTTAAGGCAAAAACGGTGTCCAACGCCAATGATTCCCAAAGAAAGTTGCGTTTTAAATGAGTAACAGTAATTTAAATTTCAGTATGAGTGTATTAATTATTAAAAGATCACTAGGTTTGGAATGGAGCATAAGCGTAACTTAGAGCTTTCATGCCACGTATGAGAGTTACTAGAACTGGAAACGTTATCATACTCAAACTCGGATGATTAATTTAGTTGTTTTGTATATTAATTGCAATTGAATTTATGGTAGTTGCTTAAATTAAAATCTCACATATCATGTATGGGGATTACTTAAACTAAAACTATTATCATCTCTAATTGCATTTAATAGCTGACCCTCATATTTGAAATTAAATTAATGTTGCTAATCTTTTCTGTTAAAAATTGGGGATCAACGGGTTGGTACTGAATTTATCTTAACTCAAGTCTTATCCAATTCTATATTCTCAAATTCAGAATCTATTTTAATTTCTGTCTTGTTTTATTTCCTAGCATCCGTTATTTGAAAATCCATAAAAAATCGTGTTGTTAATTCATCCAAATGCTTGTGTGTGTGACATTCTTTTTCTTTTGTTATAAATAAATCTCTTAGTGGACGATCTAGACTCATCTAGAAAATAAATTAAATTTGGACTACAACTGTACTCGTACACTGGCGAGAATAAACCTCTCACCAAAATAACAGAAAAAAAATCTAATATAAATTTTGTTGTGTTTTAATTACAAGATGAGAGTGCAGTCAAATTTTGGTACTGTTGCCGGGGAGATTTAGGCAAAAACAAAAAGGAAACAAAAATAAGAATAAGCATATCCTGATAAATTCGGTAATTCTGTTTTTTTTTTTACTTTATTTTTGTTTGTGCATGGTGTATGATACTTAGGTCAGGTAGGATTGTAAAATATCAAAATCTGCTATACAGCCCTATTGATTCTCTATCTACTACTGAATTATCACTGACACAATCACTCATGTTTCAACACAACGAGAACTTGCCACTTGCACCTAATAACATGTCTGCACATAGTAGTGACCATGGTGACTCTAATCCCATTGATCATGAAGTGATCAGACCCCTTAGAGAGTATTTTCATCCTCCTAGGCAGACAACTCCCTCATGTATTATTCTTCCCATCAACCATCATAGGTTTTATTTCAAGTCTGACACTATCCAACTGTTGCCAATTTTTTATAGCATGGATTCTGAAAACCCATACACCCACATGAAAGAGTTTGAGGAAGTGTGTAGCACCTGTATGGATCATATAGTGAATGAAGATGTCATAAGATTGAAGATCTTCCCATTTTCACTCAAGGATAAGGCTAAGATATGGTTGAGCACTCTTCTGCCTAGGTCCATAGGAACCTGGAGGGAAATGCAACTGACATTTTTGAAAAAATATTTCCCAGCCAATATGACTGTCACCCTTCAAAGGCAGATTATGAATTTTGTGTGTAAACCCAATGAGAACTTTGCTTAAACTTGGGAGAGGTTTAAGGACCTTCTCCATGCTTGCCCACACCATACTTTTGAACAATTGAGAGCAGTCAGTTTCTTTCATGATACTCTTAGTCCTCACTTGAAAATACTAGGGTCCACCATGTGTAATTGTGAGTTTTATGAGAAGACTTCAGAGGAGGCGTTCCAATTCTTTGATACCTTAGTAGAAAACACTAGAAACTGGGAGGTTGGACCAATATCTTCTAATGACTCAAGAGAAAATCCACAGTCTAGAGGTAGGTATCAACTGAGTGAGAGTGATGATCTGAATGCTAGGATAGCTGCCTTGACAAGAAAGATTGAAAATTTGGAAATCAAGAAAACACAGTCTGTTAATCAAGTGGAAGTAAAATGTGCAGTTTGTGACACAACAGAGCACAAGACTGAGGAATGTCCTATATTACTTGTTTTCAAAGAGGTATTGTATGGATAAACAAATAACACACGTCCACACAATTTTGAGGGTAGACAAAACTAAAATTAATGGAGAAACTATTACGGGCATAACCAAAACTACAACTCATATCATCCTTACAATAGAAACCACTCAAATTTTTCTTGGAGAAATGATTCTGCAAATCATTCTTAGCCACCATTCCCTGCACAACAATCTTTCCAACCAAATCAAGGTTTCTCATCCAACACTTACCAACCATCTCATACGAGACCTTTAGAGGACACTCTGCATCAATTCATCCAAAGCCAAACAGTAATCAATAATCAAGTTGCCAAAACTCAGGAGCAAACAAACAAAGCCATAGAAGACATTAGGAGCCAGTTGACCAAGTTAACACAAACATTGAGTGTGAGAGAACTCGGAAGGTTTCCATTCTAAACTAATCCCAACCCAATTAGGCAAACCAACCAGGTAGAAGCTTCAAATAGTGAAACCAACACTCATGAACAAGTTCAAGCAGTGATTGTTCTAAGAAGTAGAACAATAATTGAAAAACCAATTAATGCTAGGATAATCCAACTTCCTGTTGAAGAAAAAGAAGAACCAAAAGATCATGAACCCACTGTGAAGAAAAATGAAAAATAAAAAGAAGATGGGAAAGGTAATAATATTTCAGGGAAAGAAATTCAATATAGACCCAAACCACATTTTCCACAAAGATTGAATTATTTGAAAAAATAGCAACAAAATGTAGATATATATACGGAGTATTTAAACAAGTGAGAATCAACATTCCACTTTTGGATGCAATAAAACAAACACCTTTATATGCCAAATTCTTGAAAGACCTTTGCACTATAAAAAGAAAAATAAATGTGCATGAAAAACATTTCTAACTGAACATGTCAATTCTATTCTACAATTCAAAATCCCTCACAAATATAAAGATCCAGACTGTCCAACCATTTCATGTATCATAGGAAGCTAGAAAGTTGATCAAGCACTTTTAGACCTAGGAGCTAGTGTTAATTTATTGCCATACAGTGTTTATCAATAATTGGGTCTAGGAGAATTGAAACCTATAAGAGCCATTCTACAGTTGGCGGATAGGTCAATCAAAGTGTCTAGAGGGATAGTTGAGGATGTATTGGTCCAAGTGAACAATTTCTACTTTCCAGTAGATTTCATAGTGTTGGATACCCAGCCTCATCAGGGTCCTCAACCTCCTGTTCCTGTCATCTTGGGTAGACCGTTCTTAGCAACATCAAATGCCGTAATCAATTGTAGAAATGGTGTGTTGAAGCTATCTTTTGGGAACATGACTGTAGAAATGAATATCTTCAGGGTAGCCAAACATCAAGACACTGAGAGTGAAGTGGAGGAGGTAGACTTGATCCAAACATTGACCAATGATTATTTTGAAGAAAAGTTCATGAGAAGACCCAAAGAAAGAAATCAGGATTTTGAGGAAATAAGAGAAATGAAAGTCATAGGTAAAGAGAGTGAGAAGCCTACATGGATGCTTAGTTTAGAGCCATTAAGAAATTTGGACAGTAAGCTCACGAATTCTGATAGCCATCCATCCATACCTGAGAGAAAGCCATTGCCCAGTGATTTGAAGTATGTCTTTCTAGGAGAAGATGAAGCATTCACACTGGTTATCTCTTCTAGTTTGACATCTCAATAAGAGCAACAATTGATAGAAGTTTTGAAAGCACATAAAAAATCATTAGGATGGACTATTGATAGGGCTTAATTGTTTACATATTTTTATCTAATTTTTATCTTAACCTTATATTAATTTTTCTACATAAATGTGTGTTTATATGAATTTTATATTATTTTAATCTCTTTTTGTAGAAACTCAACAAAGGAAATTAATTTGAAGATTAGGGCATAAAAAAATATTATAAAATTAATTTTAAAATAAATAAATAAATAAATATTTTAAATAATTAATATTTATATATTATTTTATATATTATATTACATTATATATTGAATTATAATATTTATATATATATCGTTACAGTGGCAGAGCCGTAAATGTGTGGTTTGTGTGTGTGTTTATATAATAATATATTAAGGGGGTGTTTGTTAACTAAGATAAGAGGGAGAAAAGGTCAGATATGGGAAGCATTCCGGATGTTTGGTCTTTCCAACATGTTTGTTAAGCTTATCTCGCCATTTCCGGAAAAGACCTCACGTGACCTCTTATCTCCCCCTTTCAAGATAAATTTATCCGACCTCCCCCATCGGATAAATTTATCTGGCTCTTTCAAGATAAGTCTCAATTATTTATCTACCCCTTGTAAGATAGTTAATGCCATTTAATGCATTTTAAAGATTTAAATTTATTAAAAAGCTTATTTATTTATCTCTTATAATTAATATTATTTAATATATTTTTAAATTATTATATGTTTTGACAATTTTTAAAATTTAAATGACATTATTCATTTCATTAATTTTTAAAATTTAAATTTCTCTCTCTATATATTTTATTAACTAATATAATTCATTTAATCAATTTTTAAATTATTTTATTTAATTTTATATTTTATTATCTATTATGAAAATATGTTTTGGCTATTTTTAATTATGTAGGTGGAATTATTGTAATCCTAACAATTATTATTTATACTTTTCAACTCTTTTTAAATTTATTTTTGAACTTGAATTTAGAAAATAAAATATTATTTTTAATTTTAATCTTAATTTTTTTGACAATTCATATTAATCATAAAATACTATTTTAATCATAAATTTGATAAAAGGGATATTTTGGTAAAAAAATCCTTATCTTGGTTCTTATCATATGTATTAACAAACACGTGGAAAGAAAAAATACAGTTACCAATGGATTCTAAAAAATTTAACAAACAGTCTGATAGAAATCTTGGAATGCTTCCCGGCCTTATTTTGATCATTCCATATTTTGGTCCGGAAAGTATCCCAATCTTATCTTGATATCACCTTATCTTGCTCATTTTAACAAGCGCCCCCTAATAAAATAAAGGGGTCAATTGGATGGCAATTGAAACTCTGGGCGGTCGTGCACATTCTATACATATATATATTATTATATTGGAAGAGGGAAGGAGCTTTTGGGGAGAGCGGCGCACAGAGAAAAAGAAATTGAAGGTTTCTCCATCGCGCACAGTGCGAGAAGAAGGCTCCTCCATCGAGAAGAAATTATTGGGAGTTTCTGACATGGCACAGTAAAAAAGGCTTTGGACGCATAGCAATAGTGACACCCAGATATGTTTCAGATTTAGACAAGAAACTTCTTTCTTTTTCAAATTTTAGTGTTTATTTTTATTTTAATACCCTCTAGCTAAATTATTTTAGTTAGGATTTGGATAAATTTTAATTTTGGAATTATGTGATTCTTTGTTTAGTTTGATTCAAAATCCAATTATTATTTGCGTGAGAAATTTATATTGTTGTGTTTAATACTTTAAAAGATTGGTCATCTTTTAATAATTTAATGATTTATGCATGTCTGACTAAAGGATTGTTATAAATTAGATCCATAGGCAATATAAATCACATGCTTGACTATGAGATCGAAAGATGATTAGCTCATGTATAAGAATCGAAGAAGCTTAGTGAGTCAAATCCCCTTATGAGATTAGAGGTTTCCAAAGAATTCAATGCTTATTTATTTCGTTGATATATGTTCAGAAATCTGACAGTGAAATCGAATTAATAAAGGATTAATATGACTTGAGAAAGCTTATTAATTAATTGAGGGAAATCCACCATCACATGCAAATAATTATAAAATACTGTAAGGGTATTTGTGGTTTTGAATCGGGTTAAATAGATAATTACATAACTCAGATTAAATGAAATCTAAACCCTAGTGCATTCATTAATTAATTTTTCTCACATAGAATTCAGTTTTCTATTTATTTTTCTTTTTATTTATTCAATTAATTAATTAGTTCAATTTAGGGTAATTAAAATTGTTTTGGTATTGTGATCTAGTTCTCGTGGGATCGACACTCTTTTTATCACTATATGCATATTTGACTAGGGTGCACTTGCCCGAATTAATTGTGCATAAAATCACACATCAACCATTTCAGATTTGCAAGGTATTAGTCATTTGATCTGTATTCATAGGATATTCTTGGAAGAATGAGCAAAACCAGTTAGACAAATACAAAGGAGATTAAATCTCAATATGAAAGAGGTAGTTAGAAAAGAAGTGTTTAAGCTGTTGGATGCTGGAATAATTTACCCAATCTCTGATTTTAAGTGGGTAAGTCCAACTCAGGTAGTACCAAAAAAGTCTGGAGTCACTGTCGTTCAAAATGAAAAGAATGAGCTCATTCCAACTCGCACCCAAACTAAGTAGCGTATGTGTATAGATTATAGGAAACTCAAGTCCATGACTAGGAAAGACCATTTTCCTCTACCTTTCTTGGATCAAGTTCTGGAGAGAATAGCAGGCCAAGCTTACTATTGCTTCTTAGATGGTTACTCAGGGTATAATTAGAAAGAAATTGCACTAGAAGATCAGGAAAATACTACTTTCACATGTTTATTTGGGATATTTGCTTACAGGCGCATGCCATTTGGGTTATGGAATACTCTAGCCACATTTCAAAGGTGTATGAAGAGCATTTTTAGTGAAATGGTTTAGCAGATTGTTGAAGTATTTATGAGTGACTTCTCTGTTTATGGAAGTAACTTTGAGGCATGTTTAGAGAATCTGAAAAAGGTTTTAGCAAAATGTGAGGAAACCAATCTGATACTTAACTGGGAAAAGTGTCACTTCATGGTGAAACATGGCATAATTTAGGGCACATCGTTTCATCTAGGGGGATGGAGCTAGACGGGTCAAAAATTGAAACCATTCAAAAACTCTCCACTCCTAAGAATGTGAAAGACATTAGAAGTTTTTTAGGACAAACAAGGTTTTATAGGAGATTCATTGCTTTTTTTAGCACCATAACAAGACCCTTGTGTCATTAGTTATATCAGGATGTTCCGTTTGAATGGACTCCTGCCTGTCAAAATGCTTTTTATAAATTGAAAGATGCACTCATCTCAACACCCATCATCCAACCACCAGATTGGACATTACATTTTGAGTTGATGTGTGATGCAAGTGATTTTGCAATAGGAGCAGTGTTAGGGCAAAGAAAGGATAAAAGATCATGTCATTTACTAGGCCAACAAAACTCTCAATGAGGCTCAAAAAAATTACACCACCACTGAAAAGGAATTGTTGGCTATAGTCTTTGCCCTGAAAAAATTTAGATCATATTTGGTGGGATCATTGGTGATAGTTTACACTGATTACACCGCATTAAAATACCTGCTTACCAAGCAAGATGCCAAGCCGCATCTCATTCGATGGGTTTTACTCTTGCAAGAGTTTAACATTGAAATCAAAGATAGAAAGGGAGTAGAGAATGTGGTGGCTGATCATCCATTAAGGATTCCAGGTCAAGATCTCACTCAATTTGATGAACCAATCCATGACAATTTCCCCGATGAGAAACTATTTGAAGTGAATGTTATTTCTACATCGTTTGTTGTCCCTTATATGCCGACATTGCAAACTACCTGACAACTGGTCTGATCTCAAACCATTGGATTAAGCTAGATAGGCAAAAATTCTTCAGAAAAGTCAGAACCTTCTTTTGGGATGATCCCTACCTCTTTAAGTATTGTGTTGATTAAATCCTTAGAAGATGCATCCCTGAGCACGGACAACAGAGTGTCATGAATTTTTGTCACACCCTAGCATGTGGAGGTCATTTTTTCACCAATAAAACAATTGCAAAAATCTTGCAAAGTGGATTTTATTGGCCTACATTATTTAAGGATGTCCATTAATTTTGCTCTTCTTGCGACTGATGTCAAAGGTTGGGAAGTCTTACAAAGAGAAACATGATGCCCTTGCACCCCATCTGCATACTTGAAATTTTTAACTATTGGGGTATGGATTTCATGGGGTCGTTTGTCAATTTGTTTGGATACGAATACATTCTGCTTGTTGTTGATTATGTGTCCAAATGGATAGAGGCCATACCAACTCGAACCAATGACCACAAGACTATAGTAAAGTTTTTGAAATAAAATATTTTTAGTCATTTTGGAATGCCACGGGCAATAATCAATGATGGTGGTTCTCATTTTTGCAACAAGCTCGTAGCAAAATTAATGAAAAAATATAGGGTAACTCACAAGGTGTCAACCCTGTATCATATCCAAACCAATGGTCAAGCAGAGTTAGCTAACAGGGAAATCAAATGCATCTTAGAAAAGATTGTCAACTCCAACCGGAAGGATTTGTCCTTTAGGTTAGTTGATGCTCTTTGGGCATACTGAACCGCATATAGGATCATCTTTGGAAAGCCGTGTCACCTGCTTGTGGAAATAGAACACAAAACTTATTGGGTCATCCGCCAAATCAATGAAAATTTCACTAAAGCGGGTCTCAATAGAAAACTTCAAATAAATGAGCTTGAGGAGATAAGAAATGAAGCATTCGAAAATGCTAAAATGTCTAAACTCCACATGAAGAAGTTACATGACCAGCATATTAATAGAAAAAATTTGTAAGTCGGGCAACATGTGCTTCTTTATGATTCAAAACTCCACATATTCCTAAGAAAACTTAAGTCTAGATGGACAGGACCTTTTAAGGTCCGCTCTATCTCAAATCATGGGGTATGTGAAATAGAAGATCTTCAGTCGGGACAAATTTTGAAAGTCAATGGGCATCGGTTGAAGTCTTAACTAGAGATGTTGATTGGAGAGGAGGAAGATATGGATCTCGCTAATCTAGACAAAAGGGAGTGATCAATTATCTTAAAATATATATATATATATAAATAATAAATAAAATAATAAAAAATTTAAAATATATATAAATTAAAAAAATAAAAATAAAAAATAAAATTATTCCTTTTCTACATTACTTAATTGACTTTGACTCACATAATGCTTCTCTGCGTGCAGTGTAAACAAAATTTTTGCATACAAGGTTATGTATTGAAGATCGTCAGGTATGCTTATCCTCTTTCTTTTTTATTGCCGATTGAGGATAATGCGCAATTTAAATTGGGAAGTAAGGTGTACTTAGGAATTGATTCATTGGTGTTTGAAATTGATCCATTGTGCAAATAATTTTGTTTGACTCGATAATATTGTCTTATGTGGTATATATGATTTTATTGGACCCCTAAAAAAAAAATAATAATAATAATAATAAAATTTAATTAATAATAATTAAAAAAATTTAAAAAAAATATTTGAGAGAAAAAAGAAGGAGACATAATTGATGCTGGTGGTAGCCACTTTTCTCGGGCAGTACAATCACAATGTCTTATAAAAAAAGAGGCACACTGCCAAATGTTGAAAAAAAATGCGCTAGACGACGCCAAGCGTGACAGTGCAATTATGGCATGCCTCGAGCCGAGTGTGGAATAATGACGCCCATTTCTCTATAAGAGATTCCATATCTGTAGGAGGCAAGCCATACTTCTGCAAGCAAGCTCAGTCTTCTCTCTTTTGTGTTATTCTTCGATCTGGTACTCTCATCCATTTTGTAAGATTCATAGTTTTTACTTTTCTCTTATTATAGTTGTATTTTAATTAAAAAAAATGGATGTTTAACTCTTGAAAATTCGCAAATGCTATCCATTTCTCCCACAGAATGATTTAAAAAAAATTTATGCCGCTAGGTGTGAAAGACTTAGGTTGTTGATGCATAATAACATCCCTGAAGATATTCATTGGCTAATTGAAGCAAAAGTTCGATTAATTGGCGAAACTTCACCTAGTTTTAAGTACTTTCCAGGCTTGGAGAAGAGTAGTTTTGTGAATAAACGAAGAGCGAAAAGAGTGAATGGTTATCACAAATGTGCTCGATGGACTTGTAACACACGATGCAAATCTGTGGGGTTTACGTCGATAAATTGAGAAGACAAAATTAGTTTCATAAAAGATGGACTGAGTAACGAGTTTTTGGATGATATCTGATTGACTCACTACAACAAATTTTGTTCTTCTCTACGAAATTTTTCGTAGTTAAAAATTCAATTTTAGTAGCGAAAACTAATTAGCTACGAAATTTTATTCGTAGCATGAATCGTAGCCAAAGGCTCGTAACTAATAGTATTTAGCTACGATTTAGGGTTTCATAGGTAATAATACACTTTTCACTACGATCAAAAAAATGTAGAGAAATCATTGATTTTCTACTACAACGTATATTGTAGCTAATTATGCTAATTTTCGTAGGTGATGATGTTGATTTTCGTAGTTGGTGATGTCAATTTTCGTAGCAAATAACACAACTTTTTCTACGAATGTCAAATTGTAGAGAAATCATTTATTTTTAACTACATTAAATTGTACCTAATCATACCAATTTTCGTAACAAATTGATTCACATACCAATTTTTGTAGTAAATTTTCGTAGTAAATTGATTTTCACAAAACAATTTTCGTAGCCAATTAATTTTCTCTATCAATATATTTGTAATAAAAAATTAAAGTTTCATAATTAATTCTGTATGTAACTAATAAACCACTACGATATCATTAAATTCAATTTCGTAGCACAAAAAAAAAAAAAAATTTTTTTGGGAATAACATTTGTCTTTAAATTAACTTACACCAACCCTTACAATTTAAATGAAATTTAAATATAATATATAACTTCAAAATTTTTTAATTAATCACATAAAATAAAACCAATGTCAGTCACAATCTCCAACTGTTTCAAGTGTGACTAGTACATAATACCAATACATATAATGATAGCAACATTAAATCCTAAAATAAAAATAATTAAAAATTAATACAATATGAAAATTTATCTTCAAGCATCCATCTTCCTTTGCTACTCAAGCATGCCAAGAACCTGGAAAACAGAAGTAAAAGAAAGATCAGATAAATTAGTATAATTTATTCTACATGGACCATTAGTGGTCATTGATCTACGAGAACAAGTTTTAAGTGAATAAGGTTTTGGACATTCCATGTCAAACATGTATCACATAAAATAAAAGGAAAGAAAATAACCTTGTCAAATTCATCAAGCCATTTTACAGCTTTAGCTACAGCTTCTTGATGTTTCTCATCCCACTTTTTCTTTCCTCTGTGTCAAGAAAAGTAAGGGAAAAAATTGGTAATATTGGTTATAAAATTTACTTAGAAGTTAGAATTCAGTCCAAGAATGCTGCCCAAATTTACTCAATAATCATGAACAAGATTTACCTTCAAACGGGAAGTCAACGTGTCTATGAAAAGCTCATATACCAACTTATAACCCACATGCCATTCCCCTGAGGGGTTCTTCCACTATGAATTTACAATAGGGGATGCCTCTATAAATGTTTAAGACATTATATTAAGCAGATAATGGTACCATGACATACCCAACTAGTTCTGAAACTAAAACCCCCACATATAACCAGCTTAAATGATTCAAAAGAAGATGATAAAAGACATCAAAAAACCAAAATCTTCGCTAGAGACAGTAATAAAACCACTGCTCTCTGAAATTGCACTTTTCCTTAGCAAGACGAACAATTACAAGTAACAGGGTAAATAACAGGTGTAAGGTACAAGTCCAAAGAAAATAAGCCCATGGCTGAAATAATTCACAATGATTAACATTAAGCAATTATTTGATAGTTAAATAAAGTACATACAATCTAAATGCAAGAAGTGAACATAATGGGAAAAGAATAGTCACTTTATGAACTAAATTAGAATTGGAACCTAAAGTATTGAAAAGAATGCAAATAACACAATTAGTCAGATAAGAAGTGAACATAATGGGAAAATTACATGTTATGGAATCCCTTGCACATTGGTAATCCATAATCTATTGAATGCAAAGCAAGAGCTAGAAAACAAGATTCAGGAGTTCAAATCATAGCAAACTTGAGACTCTATGATCTTTCTATAGGTTTAATTGACAGTATGGGTCTATAACCTACCTTTTCCTTTTAGTTAATATAAAGTTAAACTGATCTATTTATAATTAGCATGAAGGCTCTGAATGGTATTTTAGAGCCATGTTTTTCAATTTCACCAAATTTCGATAGGATTTGCAAGCAGAGAGTTACTTCACCTTAGGAGATTGCAACTGGTCAGTTGGGCAAGTTCATGGTGTTAGAAAACATGATTTGATCATACGCAACGGAAAAATAAAATCTGATTTTATTGGTATCACGTTTTTCAAATCTTACGGTTAAATCGAAGACACAGAAGCGAAAAGTTACCTCGAAACGAAATCTAATTTTGTAGCTGATAACTTGCCTGATATCTCCCACGTGTGAGATGCTGAGTTGGTCCACCCGAAACCGTCAAGACTTCAATAGACTTGAGAGAAAAAGGGACACGAAAATTTTCTCTAAAATTTCCGTTTTTGATCCAACGAATTGATTGATTGGATTCTGGGTTTAATGTTATATTTATAGACAAGAAACCCTAAAACCCTAGATGCTATTGGGTCGGGCTTTAGGTGTTAGCAAAAAACCCAATTAAAATTAGTAATTAAATAAATAATTATATTACTTATTTAATTATTCTTATTTCTAAATAATTGCACTTATAATTTAGTAATTTCATAATTACTAAATTTGCCCATTTTTCTTTTAAAACGATTTCTATTGGGTGAGACTTTCTAGGTTCACAATTAAATTGGCAACGAGAATTAATCAATATATCATGATTACCCAATTTAATGTGAAGCGAGAATGTGAACCTTACACTATGGTGCCCTGCAATACAATCCCTCTATCATGCTATATCTTGACGAGATATGAGATCACGGTCAATAGGTTAAAGGTCAGTAGGTCAAATCTCTTGATCTCGTCGTATGACCAAATCCAATAATCACACTTGACTAATATGACACATCCTCTACGGAATCCAAATTCCATCGTCATATTACCTCGGCCAAGGATTTATTGTCAAGTGACTACTGGATCGCATAGATATCCTCCTCGTATATCTCGAGGTGATAGATTCCATGTCTGATGCACACATACCTCGTGTGTCACTGAACTAGGCACATAGATACGTACGGCTATCCCTGATTAGGACAACCATATAATATCGCTGATATCCTAATCCACTAACACACAGATATCTATGTCATCTCAGGTCTAAGGACTAATGCAAATCCGTAGTTAATATTGAATCATTGACCCGTGAGATAAAACCCATGTGATTCAATATTAATAGTCCCTTTCAGTGAACTCGTTCCTATAACGAGCACCCACCCGTCTTCCTTTTGTATCTTATACAGAGTGGTACGAGACCCACCAATCTTGTCTTTCGGTATCTTATACGAACAAGGAGGAAGACGATGTGCTGGCCTTTGCGAGTTACTAATTATCCAAGTTAGGAACTCTATGGCCAGGAACATATTTATAGTATAACGTATTGTGGATTATCCGTCTCGATTATTCTTAACAATTAAGAATGGTATCCACTCCTTATTATACTAAAGGATATTTGTATGTTCAATTCAAATCATATTGCAATTTCAATTAAACATAAAACTTGCCATTAAATAAGGTTTAAAGAATTATAAGATCAAGCTCTATTGTGTCACTAGAACTGGTCTTAAGGGCTTATATCTAACAATCTCCCACTAGCCCTAAGACCATTCTGAATGGTATCTCATACCCCATCTATCTAGATGAGAATCTAGTTGCTTCTGGTTCATAGCCTTAGTCAGTGGATCTGCTGCATTCTCTGATGTATCTACTCTCCGCACATTGACATCTCATCTGCCAACAATCTCTCGAATGAGGTGGAAGCGTTTCTCAATGTGTTTGGACTTTTGGTGAGACCTTGGTTCCTTGGCTTGCACTATGGCCCCATTGTTGTCGCAAAACAAGGGCACGACAGACTCTATTAAGGGAACCACTCCAAGTTCTGTCACAAACTTCTTGATCCAGATGGCTTCCTTCGCAGCATCGGATGTCGCGATATACTCGGCTTCTGTAGTGGAATCGGCGGTAGTATCTTGTTTGAAACTTTTCCAACTGAATACTCCACCATTGCAAGTAAACACATAGCTTGAGATAGACTTTTTATCATCAACATCTGATTGGAAATCAGAATCTGTGTAACCTTCCACTTTAAGTTCTCCCGTTCCATATGTAAGAATCAAATCCTTAGTCTTTCTCAAGTATTTAAGGATGTTCTTAACAGCAATCCAGTGTTGCTTACCTGGATTAGACTGATATCTGCTTGTAACACTTACAACATGAGTGATATCAGGCCTAGTACATAACATCGCATACATTAGGCTTCCTATTGCCGAAACATAAGGAATCCTAGACATGCGATATCTCTATTCTTGTGTTTTGGGACACATATCTCAAGAGAGGTGGATTCCATGTCTAAAGGGCAACAGGCCTCTCTTGGAATCCTCCATGTTGAACCTCTTCAACACTCTTTCTATGTACTTGGTTTGAGAGAGCCCTATCAATCTCTTGGTTCTATCCTTACAGATTCAAATGCCGAGAATGTAGGCAGCTTCTCCCAAATCTTTCATGGAGAACGTACTTGATAACCATGCTTTTATTTTTTATAGCAATCCTACATCATTCCCAATGAGTAGGATGTCATCAACGTATAAGACCAAAAATGCAATTGCGCTCCCACTAACCTTTTTATATACATAGGGCTCATCAACATTTTGAATGAACCCAAACAATTTGACTTCATTATCAAAACGAATGTTCCAACTCTTGGATGCTTGCTTAAGACCATAAATGGATCTCTTAAGCTTGCATACCTTCCCTGTTTGATCCTTGGGTGTGAAGCCTTCAGGTTGTTCCATATAGATATCCTGATCTATATAACCATTTAGAAAAGCTATCTTCACATCCATTTGCCAAATCTCATAATCATAATGAGCGGCAATGGCTAGTAGAATCCTAATGGATTTAAACATGACAACTGGAGAAAAAGTTTCCTTATAGTCAACACCTTGCCTTTAACGATAACCTTTTGGCATTAGTCTTGCTTTGTAGGTCTCTACCTTTCCATCCAAACCTATCTTCTTCTTGAAGACCCATTTACATCCAATAGGTACTATACCTTTTGGTGGATCTACAAGAGTCCAGACCTAGTTCGAATACATGGAATCCATTTCAGATTTCATAGCCTCTAGCCATCTTTGTGAGTCGATGTCTGACATCGCCTCTCGGTAAGTGGTAGGGTCATCTGAGTGATCATGGTCTCCTACTACGAACAACTCTTGTTCACTTAGGAAACCATATATCTTAGGTGGCCGAGGTATCCTCTCACTCCTCCTATTGGGAGGTGCAAGACTCAGTCTTGGCTCTTCACTTTGTAATTGGACATCTTGTGGGATAGATTCAGGTTCGACGAACTCTTCACCAAGTTCTATTTTTCTTTTTGTTCCATCTTCTTGAATAAACTCTTTTTCAAGAAAAATGACGTTTCTGCTAACAACTACTTGTTGCAGCTCAGGAATATAGAATTCATATCCTAAGGTATCCTTAGGATAACCTATGAAATTATCCTTTAAAGATCGAGTCTCAAGTTTTTCTGATTTAAGCTTTTTCACAAAAACTGTACATCCCCAAATCTTAACATGTTTAAAACTTGGTTTCCTACCAAACCATATCTTATGTGGTGTTATAGGAACTGACTTGGAAGGTACTATGTTTAGAAGGTATATTGCAGTAAGAAGGGCATGACCCCACAAGAACAATGGTAAGTTAGAATAACTTAACATGCTTCGGACCATATCTAATATAGTCTGATTCCTCCTTTCTGAAACACCGTTCAGTTGAGGCGTTCCTGGTGGAGTGCGTTGTGAAATAATACCCGAGACTTTAAGAAAATCTTCAAACTCGTGACTTAGATATTCGCCTCCACAATCTAATTGTAAGGCTTTTATCTTTTTACGAGTTTGATTTTCTACTTCAGCTTTAAAATCTTTGAACATTTCAAAAGATTCAGATTTATGTCTCATGAGATAAACATATCCATATCTAGACATATCATCTGTAAAAGTTATGAAGTATTGATAACCCCCTTAGGCCATTACATTAATTGGCCCACATACATCAGAATGTATGAGTCTCAACAATTCTGTAACTCTAACCCCTTGTCCACCAAAGGGTGATTTGGTCATTTTGCCTAGGATACAAGATTCACATGTTGGATAAGGTTCAGAATCCAATGGGCCAAGAAGCCCCTCTTTCCCCAACTTAGTGATTCTGTCATCCCCAATATGACCCAATCGATGATGCCACAAAATTTTGGGATTTAGGTTATTCCTTTGTCTCTTGTTATTATTCAATACACGCAGATTTTTATCATCATCAATAGTTACATTCAAAATGTAAAGACCATTGACAAAATTATCAGAAGCAATCAATTTATTTTCAAAATAAATCTCACAAACATTATTTTTAAAAGAAAATTCATAATTCTCTTTCACTAAAACAGGAATAGAAATAATGTTCTTAAAAGCTCCAGGTACACACAAACAATTGTTTAAAACTAAACTATGTCCATGCAATAAAGATAAAGTAACAGTGCCTATAGCCGTGGCTGTAACTCTTGCCCCGTTTGCCACCTTCAACACGATCTCATCATCTGCGAGCCTTTTACTTTGCTCCAAATCCTGTACAGAAGCACAAACATGAGTTGTCGCTCTAGAATCTAGAATCCATAAAGTAGAACAATGAGCAATGGAAAAATACTCGTGAACTATCATCATACCTTCCGCTTCCTTCTTCAAGGAGCTGAGGTAATCTTTGCAGTTCCTCTTCCAGTGCCCATCCTTGCCACAGTGGAAACATTTTCCTTTGGCAATAGCTTTTCCCTTATTCTTACTTATTGTCTTGGCCTCCTATGGTACTTGTGTGGCCTTTTTCTTGCCTTTCCCCTTCCTAGTCTTATTGGAAGAGGTAACAGCCATCGCAGTACCCAATTTCATGTTGCTTTGTGCCGTAATAAGCATGTTCATTAACTCAGCTGGAGTATACTCTATTTTATTCATATAGAAATTCGATATGAAATTTCCATACTAATCTGGCAAAGACTGAAGGATCAAATCAATTTGGAGGTGAGGATTCAACTCATCCCCCAAACCTTTCAACTTCTCTAATAGAGAGAGCATTTTGAGAATATGTTCTCCCACTGATCCTCCCGAAGACATATTTGCCCTAAATAGTGCCTTAGATATCTTATATCTCGCACTCCGACTTTGTTCACCATACAACTCTTGTAGGCGTGTAAAGATAGAGTATGCGTTAGACATATTCGCATGTTGACGCTGTAATTCACTACTCATTGAAATAAGCATATAACTCCTAGCGGTGAGATCATCATCTCGCCACTTGGTAAGAGTATCTTGCTCCTCTTGAGTAATGTTTTGTGGAACACTTTCCCCTCCATCATCATTAGCAGGCAAGGGTACAGGAGCATCCAATACATAAGTAATTTTCTCCAAGTTCAAAATCGGTTTCAAGTTTAAGAGCCAATCATTGAAATTTGATCCAGTTAACTGGTGCTTATTAAGATTTCTAGTAAGTGGGTGCAATGAAGCCATTTGATGTATCTGCAGAAAATAAATAGATTATTAGATATCTTGTTTTCCTTAACTATTTGATTTTGGTCTTTAAATCAAACAGTGCCTCCCACTAAGTTTTTCAGATTCCTTACTCCCAATAAAGGAAAATGCGAATTCATGTTGGCATGAATTCCAGTGGGTATTTGGATTCTTATCAAACTTATTATTCCTCACATAATAGATTCTTGGAATAATAAATTCAATAAGTGGACAACTCTTGTCCAGTACATCTCATGTATGGCCCAAATATTATTTTGGCTCCCAGTCGAATGTACCTCACATAATAGTTTCTTGGCAATTGAATATGGTTAAATTACACCATCACGCTGATAAGTCTGCACAGTTGAATATCGATCCCCTCACATAATTGGTTCTTGGGTCTCAATATTTGTGCATCCCCGTCTTATCAAATGATAAATAGAAATTAAAAATATTTTAACCAGTGTGCAACCCCTATGTATCCATAGCCGGTCAACACACGAATCAAAATGGCCTAATCTCTACCATGATGGAGAGCCCCGATTAAATTGCCTTAACTTTTAAGGTCTAACCAGTTACAACTTAATTTTATAAAATGGGAGATTTTTGGTCTAATTTAAGGTCTCACTTTACACATGCAACGTTTTAATCATTATACATCAACTATGTAAAATAAACATTGCATAATGTAGTCGATATGGTCATGGACTCAAACATGCATTCTAGGCACGATTCCAGCCATTGGAAACGTGCGGTGCATATGTGGGTGCATAAAAAGAAAAAAAAAATCGTTTATAACTATTACAAGCATAACCCGTTTACATAGGGTCTTCGTTTCCTCGATTGTTTCGCCTTTGACGACTCCATTCCATGTTGTGCCTCCATCAGTTGAATTCCCGCTTTTACATTCAATATAAACCACTTTTACAATAGAATAAAAGCAAAAATAAAATTAAACAATTAATTTTACAACCGTTATCCAAAAACGAAAAATCTCGGCACGCAGGCTTTCAAATAAAACAATCCATACATCCACGCAACACATACATCATCTATGTAGTGTTCTAAGTCCATGACCAATACCAATATGCGACAAGGCATTCACAACATGCTATTTAACAATTAAAAGCATATTATAAAATTAATATGATTGTCAGACATGTGTATAACATTTATACCTTAAGTGCTTTGAAAAACATTTTTTTTTTGAAATTAAATTCGCTGGAAAATATTTAAAATAAATTAAAAATCAAAAAATGGATAGGGGGCGCCACACGCGCGCGTGCAACCGCAACCGCGCGTTGCAACGCGCGCCATAGGCGCACGCTCGTGGCTGCCTGCGTAAGGCACGCGGCCATGTAGACCGCGTGCACGAGGCCCGTGGCCTGGCCCATGAGCACAACCAAGGCCGCCCTCGCGGGTCAGGCCTGTAGCCCAGCAAAGGGGAAGCGGGCCCAGCCCGCGTTGTGCGGGCACATATTGTAACGCCCCGTTCCCACTTACGGGTGTTACTCGTGAACAATCACCCTAATTGTCCACCTGCTCGGCCTTTGGCGAAGGGTGGACCATGTTTCAAGACGAAACGCCCTAGGTGGGAACTAGGCTCGTTCTTCCCTTCACTGAATTCCAGGATTCACTAGTAGAATTGGGCTTTAGCTACACCGCATTGGCTATAAACAAAATCTCATTCAGACGCCCAATTGCCACTTTCTCAATTATTTTTAATTCTTTTCTCATTCAAGAATTTTTACCGGGCTCCATAAAATCACCAATTTAAATCAATCAATTGATTGATTACCAAATTTGGAGGAAAAACTCAAATTTTCAATTTTCCAAAATTTCAGCATTTTCTCCAAAAATGCCCGAAAAATCCCTTTATTTTGAAAATTCATCCGGGGCCCAAAATCAATTTAGAAATGCCCCTTAATTTCCCCAAATTCCAAAATTTTAAAAAAATTTGGCCGGCGGGGCCCACTGGCACTCGCGCGGGGCCCCGCTGGGCGCTGGCCGCGCGGACCGTGCGCCTGCCCCCGCGCGCGTAGCTGCTGCCGCTTGCACGCCTGCCTGCACGCGCGGCTGCGGCAGCCCGCGCACGCCCATGCGGCCCTGCCGGCGCGCAGGCTGCTGCTGATTCAATAAAAAAAAAACTTTTTTTTTTCTTTTCTTCTTGGGCTTCCTAACCCAATTTTTCCAGAAAAATAAATTATAAAAATGCTTCACACCATTCAATTTTTGCCTTTATTTCTCCTTAATTAAGGTTTAAACAACACCCTTGATGCTTCCACAACAACTCATACCAAAGTGAGATTTAATCCTAGGCTTTAACATGCCATAAACCTCAATCTCATTTCAATTTAAAATCAACCCTTCAACGAAAATACACCCATAGCTTGGGCTTTGAAAAGTCATTATCAATCAAATGAGTTTTTCATCTCATAAATCAAACACAATCACATAGGCTTCCATAAGCCATAAATTTACAACAAAAATAATTAAACACCATGAGCTTCCAACCACAAGCTTGCAACTTTTTCTTCTCTCTTTTGACATAAGAACAACCTACAAGGGGAGGATAAAACCTCATGAGTTCAAAAGCTCAGTAAGGGTGCATATGCAAGGTAAATAAAAGCATAACAAGTCTATGTAATGACAAATGCATCTAAGTATGGTTAGGTCATTCCATCCTCACAACCCAACATGGTTTGAGGCATCAACCTACCATTTCTTTCCCACCCCCATGGCCATAGGTCTCATGTACAAGTAAAGCATGTAAAGAGATACATAAAGATTTATGCAACCTACTTACAATGCAATGCAAGGCCTCCACCACTTGGGGCCATCCCTTACCTCATTCTTGAATATTAAATCTCCATTTCAAGAGAGCTTCCATCTTCATTTTCTCCCATCTAAAATGACATTCCGAAAGAAATTTATTTCCTTTGCATACTAGAACACTAATTAAAGAGAAGAAGAAATATACTTACCTTGATTTATTCTCTTCTTCTTCAATTTTTCTTCCATGGGAGACTTTCTTATCTCTCTTTCTTTCCTTCCTTCTTCATTTCATTCTCCAAATGGCCAAAGGAAACCAAGACTTCCCTTCTTGCCATTTTATACTAGTTCCCCCATATTTCAAGAATGCATCCTAGCCACTCACAAAAAGCACAATCCATGTGCTTAGGGGAAAACTAAATCTCAACCCTCCATTTCAAATGAACAAGATTTCTCTCTTGGAGAAAACACACTCTTAAATATGTTGGCAATCCATGCCATTCACTCTCTTTAAATCTCCACCCTTGGATTAATTCTCTTTCTCAAGAATTCATCTCATCCCTTGGATTCTTGAAATTTTCATTTATTTCTCATTTAAATAAATCCTCCCATTTTCACTCATAAATGAGTGACTAATTGTAACGCCCGCTCCCACTTACGGGTGTTACTCGTGAACAATCGCCCGAATTGTCCACCTGCCCGGCCTTTGGCGAAGGGTGGACCATGTTTCAAGATGAAACGCCCTAGGTGGGAACTAGGCTCGTCATTCTCTTCGCTGAATCCCAGGATTTACTAGCAGAATTGGGCTTTAACCACACCGCATAGGCTATAAAGAAAATCTCATTCCGATGCCCAATCACCATTTTCTCAATTTTATTTAATTCTTTTCCAACCAAGAATTTTACCGGGCTCCATAAATCACCATTTAAATCAATCCATTGATTGATTACTAATTTTGGAGGAAAAACTCAAATTTTCAATTTTTCAATTTTTCGGCATTTTCTCCAAAAATGCCCGAAAAATCCCTTTATTTTGAAAATTCCTCCGGGGCCCAAAATCAATTAAGAAATGGCCCAAAAATCCCAAAAAAGTCCAAATTTTAAAAAACATTGGACGGCGGGGCCCACTGGTGTGCCCAGGGCCCCACGGTGCGTGTGCAGCGCGGGCCGCGCGCGCCTACCTCACGCCCGCGCCGGCCCGGCCGCCAGCGCCAGCACTCGCGCGAGCCCCTGCTCGGCCACCCGCGCCCGCGCGCCCCAGCGCGCATCCGCGCGCGCCCAGCAACCTGCTGCTACCTCCTGCTGCCTTTTTTTTCACCTCTTTTCTTTTTTTTTTTTTCTCCTTTTCTTGGGCATTTAAACCCCAAATTTCTAGAAATTAAAAAGAATAAAAATACTTCACATGCTTTCAATTTTAGCCTATTATTCTCCATAATTAAGGCTTAAACAATATTCTTAATGCTTCCACAACATACATCAAACACCCACTAATTTTTTCAACAAAAAATCATTTACTTACATCTTGGTTGCTTCCCACAACATACCCAACAATGAGGCTTTCACCCAACCTAGGCTTCAACATGCCTTAAGCCAATGTCTCATTTTAACATAAAATCAAACATTACAAAAATGAAATACATTACATCTCATAAATCAAACACAT
The DNA here is from genome assembly GCF_014633365.1 of Diospyros lotus. NCBI lineage: Eukaryota > Viridiplantae > Streptophyta > Magnoliopsida > Ericales > Ebenaceae > Diospyros > Diospyros lotus. Next base: position 37,500,810 of record NC_068343.1, on the reverse strand, counting down.
CAACATAGGCTTCCATAAGCCATAACATACACTTGAATCTTCTTTCCATGCTTCCACATGCCATTCCACCATTTCCTTTACTTTACCATGCTTTCACAACCTACATGTGAGGGTAAAAACCTCATGAGCTATTAAGCTCAATAAGGGTGCAATGCCAAATAAATATGAACATAACAAGTTATATGATGTCAAATGCATGCAAGTGTGGCTAAGTTTCTTTGCCTTCACAACTCTCCAAGGTTAGAGGTATCAACCCACCATTTCAACCATATTCTCAAACTAACCTATGGTCATAAGTCTCATGAACACAAAGAATATGCCAAATGCAACATATACATTTATGAAACATATTTAAAAACTCATTGCAAGGCCACCCTCCCATGGGGCCATCCCTTATCTCTTCTTGAATAATTAAATCTTCACTTCAAGAGAACTTCCAACATCTCTTTTTCCCATCTAAAATGGCATTCCAAAAGAAATTTACTTTGCATACAAGTATACTAAAATGGAGAGAAGAAAGAATAAAGCTTACCTTAACTTCTTCTTCTTTTCTTCTCCTTTTCTTTCTTCCATGAGAGACTTCTTCCTATCTCTCTTCTTTCTTCCTTCTTCATTTCTACAAATGGCCAAAAGGGAGACAAGTCTCCCACACTTGCCCTTTTATACTAGTTTCCCCCTATTTCAAGAATGCATCCTAGCCACTCACTAAAGGCACAATCCATATGCTTAAGGGAAAACTAATCTCCACCACTCATTTCAAATAAACAAGTTTCCTCTCTTGGAGAAAGCACAATCCATGCTCTTCATCTTGATTAATCTCATCCATTGGATTATTTTGCCTTTTCAAGATTTAAGCATAACCATTGGATCACTTGGAAAATTCTTTTTCTTTCTCATTTACTTAATGAGACAATTATATGCCATTTACAAGACTTAATCCAAGCCATTGGATATATTTTGCCTTTTCAAGATTTAAGCATAACCATTGGATCACTTGGAAAATTCTTTTTCTTTCTCATTTACTTAATGAGACAATTATATGCCATTTACAAGACTTAATCCAAGCCATTGGATATATTTTACCTTTTCAAGACTTGATCCTAACCCTTGGATCAATTTAGTCTTCCAATACCAAAATTAGCCATTTTTCTCATATATTTATTTTGACTAATTTCAACACATCACACTTGAGAGACATAATTAGTTTCCTTCCCTTTTAATTTAATGGGACTAATCTCCACCATCACATGAGAGACCACTTGAAAGACATAAATCCCTTATTTTCCATTTAAATAAATTCCACCATTTTCCAAGCATTAATGGATGGCCATTTTCCCATTTTTCATTCCATTTATTTAATTCACCATAATTTCAAACATTAATGGTGACTATTTTCCCATTTCATTTGGATTTTCTTTAATCCAATACCATAATGTCTCTCATTAAATGCTTGAAAGACCAATTATCCTTTTTTTTTTGCATTTAATTTAATCTCTCCAATTCATAAATCCACATATATAATTTTTCTGAAATTTCCAAGATTATGCCAAGTGTCACTCTAAGACACAAACTTGGCTTCCAATTCTTTATCTTGGTCATCCATGTGGCATTACCACATTAATTCACTAACTTAGGGAAAATTTAATTATTCTACTCAAATAATTTAATATCCATCATTTTCCCTATTTCCAAAATTAATTTCCTTCATGGAATCACTCCAAAATTCTCAAATACTATTTGTGAATTTATTAATCCCACATATCTCTTCATAAATACCAAATTGGGATTTTTATTCACTTACACACCTAATTCTCCATAGGAATTATTTTTAATTTATCAAAATACCCTTTTTATTGGATTTCTTTTTTCTAATTACCAAAATACCCTTCTCATGGGCATTCTCAATCTCAAGGATCCATCTCCTTCTCAAGGGCATTTTTGGAAGTTTACTTACTTCCTTTCCTATTCTGTTAACACCGGTTACACCGGGTGTTACACTAATTTTCATTTCTTTTGTATTTTCTTTTTAGGCAACAACATCATGGCTTGCATTTAACACTTGAAAGACCATTTATTCACCAATTTAAATTTCTTTTAAATGCCTATTCTTGATTCACAAGATCATGCCATGTGTCCCTAGCCACCATCTCCCAATTTCTCAATTCTTTCCCATTTAAATTAATGGGACTATTTTCATAACCATCACACTTGAGAGACATAATTAATTTATTTTTTATTTAATAAAATCTCCATATTTTCCAAGGCATTAATAGTGACAATTTACCATTTTCTTTTGGATTTTCTTTAATCCATATAATCATGCCTCTCATTAAATGCTTGAAAGACCATTTAACATTTCTTTTTCATTTAATTAATTCACCCAATTATACTTGAATCACAAAATGCCAAGTGTCACAACAAGATATTAACCTTGTCTTCCAAGTTTAATCTCATTTCTCCATGTGGTATTATCACAATTATCCACCAATTTAGGAAAAATATAATTATTCTCCTCAAATAATTTAATATCCATCATTTTCCCTATTTCAAAAATTAAATTTCTTTATGGAATTAAATTCCAAAATTCCCAAAATACCCTTTGTGAATTTATTAATCCCATATATCTCCACATAAATACCAAATTGGGATTTTATTCACTTACACACCTAATTCTACATAGGAATTATTTCCAATTTCCCAAAATACCCTTTTTATTGGACTTCACTATCCAAATTACCAAAATACCCATCTCATGGGCATTCTCAATCTCAAGGATCCATTACCTTCTCAAGGGTATTTTTGGAAGTTTTCTTACTTCCTTTGCTATTCTCTTAACACTGATTACACCGGGTGTTACACATACTGCCTTAGGCGGCCGCGCACCCGCACGCCACCGCCTTAGGCGATGGCCCCCTTTCTAGGCAGCCACCTCTCACCCCCACGGCCATTGTCGCCGACCGCGACAGCGGTCGCAACAGGGGCCATGGCCGCGCTGCCCAGCAGCGTGGCCTTTGGCCATGGGCGCTGCTGGCGGCATCGATCGCTACATCTGGCGCCGCCCAGCGGTGCCTCCCTTTCTAGTGCGACGGCGCCCAGTGCCGCCTCCCTTGCTGCTTCAGGTGGCGGTGATGGCACCGCCCAGCGGTGCCTCCCTTTCTAGTGCGACGGCGCCCAGTGCCGCCTCCCTTGCTGCTTCAGGTGGCGGTGATGGCACCGCCCAGCGGTGCCTCTGCCGCCGCCATCGGCGGCCCTCTTTCCATGGCCGACAGTTGGCCTTTCTTCCCCATATCTGCAACTTTTGCAATTTTTTTTTTTTAAAGTTTCCAGCAAACCCACAAACGTATGTATATATGTATGTATATATCATATATGTTCTACAACCTTTTTGATTCCAGCAAACCTTTTGCCTTTCAAAACCAAAATATTTACTTCGTTTTCCATCATCCGATTAATATATATATATATATATGTAAATAGATGATTTCAAAACACAAAACGATATCCGACAAACAAATAAATCAAAACTATAAGTTTGAAAAACGATGGCTCTGATACCATTGTTAGAAAACATGATCTGATCATACGCAGCGGAAAAATAAAATCTGATTTTATTGGTATCACATTTTTCAAATCTTACGGTTAAATCGAAGACACAAAAGCGAAAAGTTACCTCGAAACGAAATCTGATTTTGTAGCTGATAACCCGCTTGATATCTCCCACGTGTGAGATGCCGAGTTGGTCCACCCAAAACCGTCAAGACTTCAATAGACTTGAGAGAAAAAGGGACCCGAAAATTCTCTAAAATTACCGTTTTTGATCCAACGAATTGATTGATCGGATTCTGGGTTTAATGTTATATTTATAGACAAGAAACCCTAAAACCCTAAATGCTATTGGTTCGAGCTTTAGGTGCTAGCAAAATGCCCAATCCAAATTAACAATTAAATAAATAATCATTTTACTTATTTAATTATTCTTATTTCTTAAATAATTGCACTTATAATTTAGTAATTCCATAATTACTAAATTTTCCCTTTTTCTTTTAAAACGATTTCTATTGGGTGGGACTTTCTGGGTTCACAATTAAATTGGCAACGAGAATTAATTAATTATGAGTGACATCTAGCAATATGTCATGATTACCCAATTTAATGTGAAGCGGGAATGTGAACCTTACACTACAGTGCCTTGCAATACAATCCCTCTATCATGCTATATCCTGACGAGATATGAGATCATGGTCAGTAGGTCAAATCTCTCGATCTCGTCGTATGACCAAATCCAATAATCACACTTGACTAATAAGACACTCTTTACGGAATCCAAATTCCGTCGTCATATTACCTCGGCCGAGGATTTATCATCAAGTGACTACTGGATCGCATAGGATATCCTCCTCGTATATCTCAAGGTGATAGATTCCATGTCTGATGCACACATACCTCATGTGTCACTGAACTAGGCACATAGATACGTACGGCTATCCCTGATTAGGACAACCATATAATATCGCTGATATCCTAATCCACTAACACACATATATCCATGTCATCTCAGATCTAAGGACTAATGCAAATCTGTAGTTAATATTGAATCATTGACCCGTGAGATAAAACCCATGTGATTCAATATTAATAGTCCTATTCAGTGAACTCGTTCCTCTAACGAGCACCTACTCGTCTTCCTTCTGTATCTTATACAGAGTGGTACGAGACTCACCAATCTTGTCTTTCGGTATCTTATACCGAACAAGGAGGAAGACGATGTGCCGGCCTTTGTGAGTTACTAATTATCCAAGTTAGGAACTCTATGGCCAGGAACATATTTATAGTATAACGTATTGTGGATTATCCGTCTCGATTATTCTTAACAATTAAGAATGATATCCACTCCTTATTATACTAAAGGATATTTGTATGTTCAATTTAAATCATATTGCAATTTCAATTAAAAATAAAACTTGCCATTAAATAAGGTTTAAAGAATTACACGATCAAGTTCTATTATGTCACTAGAACTGGTCTTAAGGGCTTATATCTAGCACATGGGGGAAGACTAATAGATGCTACTTGTCTTAGGTACAGCTCACGGGCAAGCCAAAAGGAAAGCTCTACCTTTGAACCTTGTTCTACCTGAAATAGTAAAACACAGCCATCAAGCTTAGGGAAAAAATAAACCTGTTATGCATAATAGGTCAAGTTTATCCCAAGATACTAGTGTCCATGAATCCATGAATATCCCAAGATACTAGTGTCAAAAGAATACTGTCCCACAAAGTCCAGCAAAAGAACATAGCTAGGCTCAGAATTCTTCACAAGCTAAATATGGTTAACACAATTTATTCATTATGATGATGAAATTAAATTTACTAAAAGAAAACTGGAAGCATATTATCACATTCCTATTTCTGTGCTTCAATCCCCAAAATGGAAGAACATAATAGCAAGATAAACTACAAAACAGAAGGGGGAAATGCTGCACACAACTGGCTTAGCCCGATCCCACAATGAAACATCTATCCTTGTTGTTCTGTACATAATCAAACCCTCCAGAAGGTTGGGTTTCACATTGTGGATAATTCAACTGGTCTGTAATGGCAACCAAGCTCTGATTCTAAAATATTTTGAAACAACAATAGTTAAACCTGATATGCATAATAGGCCATTGAGAGTGAAAGACAAAATAAAGTCAATTATAAACTCAATAAAAACGATGATATAAACTTGATTGTGCATCTTCGAAGAAATGGGCATAGAATTTGCTTACGGACTCCGATTTCAGCCAATAATATATGCTTTTGGGGTAACTCGATGAGACAGATGCAACTACCGATTATGCTTTGCGACTATCGATTATTTTTTTTGCCATTTGAATTTTCCTTTTATGCTAAAATGTAATCTTTTTATGATAATTAGACACCAAGTCGACCTATGCGCATGAATTGGTTCAAGGAAAAAAATCAAACAGAGCTGAAACATAGGAATGCATTTTATCAAACATATGGTGTACAACAAAAACAAAAACAAAAACAAAAACAAGCAATCCAAGCAATCATGACAAACCCGATTTAGGGAAAAAATAAAATAATCAATTCTGGACACAGATTATTACAAGGGCAAACCCGATTTGTGTGTTGAGGAAGCTGTCAGAGTGAAATCTGGAGACTGGGGAGATGATGCTAGAGGAGTCTTCGTGTAATACCCCAAAATTTAATATAAAGGTTGGGTGATGCAATAAAGTGTTTATGAAAGTTTTGGATTTAAGTGTAAATGGAAATGGTTTTAAGGACCTAAATGCAAATATCATAAAGGATAACTTCTCCAACAATAAGAATATTGCAATGATAAATGCTTATTTAAGAAGTCTTGAGTTGGAGAAATGAGATTGGAGAGTTAACCCTAAAAGTCTTAAAGCTTTGTGATAATAATAATTACTTTCACCTTAAAGTCAAAAGTAAATGGAACTTGGAAGGATTATATTGGCTTACCAAAAGAAATGGATAAGGAGAGTTGTCTTGAAGGCCACGTGAGGGGCAATTGGAAGCATGGGATTGGAAGAATGGAAGGCTTTCAAAGAAAGGAAGAATCAAAGAAAGAAATTTCAAAGTTGTGATGATTACTTGGGTGGAAAATAAGTAACTTGGAGGCCAAGTGAAATCTTAAGAATTTGGGAATTTGAAAGCTATATAAAGGGGAGGAAGAAAGGCCACGAGAAGCTAAGGAGAAAGGAAGCAAGAAAGTGCAAGAAAAACCAAAGAAAAAGTAAAGAAGAAAGGAAAGAGAGACCTGATCGGAAAACTGCCAAAACAGAAAGGAAATTGAAAAGCTAAGTTAACTTTCTTTCTGTAGGATCGTAGAGCACGAAAATAGGAGTCCGTAGGTTCAAACGGAGAGTGAATCGGATAAAAAATGAGCAAGTTATAGTATTTTTAAGTTTAAGTTGCAAAATCCGTATCAAGGAAGGAGGAGGCGCGTGGCCAACTTTCCGGGGGCGTGTGAGGGCGCGTCCGGCCTCCATTTAGCCTGAAATTTTCACCGTTGTTCTTATAATTTAATTATCTACAATCCCCATGTAGAAATATTTAAGGTTTGATTCACCGAAATACGTGATTTCTGTAGAACAACCCCTAGTGTTCAAAACTGGGCTATAAACCATGCTATCGAAGAGAAACAATCAAGGTGAGTGGTTCTTGTGCATGCTTCCTCTTGATCATTCTTGATTTCATTTGTGAGTGGTTCTCGTGCATGCTTCCTCTTGATCATTCTTGGTTTCATTTGTAAGTGGTTCTTATGCATGCTTCTTGATTCCTATTGATCATTCTTGGTTTCATTTGTAAGTGGTTTTTATGCATGCTACTTGATTCCTATTGATCACTCTTGGTTTCCACTTGTGGATGGTTGTTGCTTACATCTCACGTTTCCCTATTTTCGAGCATTTCTTTCCTATTTTTCTTTCATCACGGAGTTTGTTGTTATGATTCGTCGATGGGATTAAACATGACTACTCTTGCTCGTAGCTTGTGGGTTGCATATCATATTTTCCTTGGTTTGTGCACCGTGCCTACAGGTGAGTCCGTGCCCACTTGATATTCCTTAGTTTGTACATATTCCTTCTGCTTTGTCTTCAACATTTTGTTTGGTGATACTTGTTATTGGTGGATCGGGAACTTGTACATGATGGTTGGTGGCTTGTTTGTGAAACGTCACAATGATCAAGGAGCAATCTCGTGCCTAGAGATGGGGCTGTGCCTAGAGGTGAGGCTGAGAGATTGGACCACGATCAAGTGCCTACAGGTGGGGCTGAGATGTTTCACACAAGTGCTGACGGCCGTGAGGGGTTGGACCACGATCGCGTGCCCAGAGGTGGGGCTTAACCTAGAGGTGAGTCTGAGATGTGTGACACAAGTGTTGGAAGGGATAATGGTGACTCGGGGAGGTTTTATATTGATATGATCTTGGAGGTTTATTCTTATTTTTGCATGTATCCTGGAAAAGCTACATATTGCTCTTGCATGCATAGTTTCTTTCCTTGTACCGCTCACTTAGATGTAATAATCTAACTCGGGTGTTTCATACCCTTGGGACATTCATTGTCCCAGCTTTGTCAAAAGTATCAAGTGTTTCAGGTTGCAAGATCAAAGCACGAGCAAGGATTTCAAAGGTGGTGCTTTGCTGATTTAGAGTTGGATTTATTCGTGTACCTGTGTAACCCGAATGTTGTAATTTAAATAGCAGTTAAGATACTTAAGGATGTATGGTGTTTGTGTGCGGTTCTATGTCTGTACCATAAAATTTATGTAGTTGTGAAGCTGCTATAACTTTCTAATATGTGGGTACGTGACAGACTTTTATTTAAACTTGAGGAAATCCTAGCTATTTAGCATACTCAGGTTCGATCCGTACTTCCGTTGATAAAGGATTTCCAATAACGCCCAAGGTCATTATTAGCTTATACTGAATATCTCATTGCTTCATTGTGTAATGGAAAGTGGTGCGTTACACTTCGAGTGGGTCACACAACAAAGACCTGTTGGGTTTGAAAATATTTGTACAAAATCGGGAGGGTTTGTACAGATTAGGGAGGGTTTGTTGAGGAGCTTCGGGAGGGTTTATACAGAATTAGGAGGGTTTGCTGAGGATCCTTTGTGGGAAGAAACGAATTTGTATAGAATAACTGCTGGGAGCAGTTTACACAGAAGAATCAATGGTTTACATAGAAGAATCAGCGATTTGTACAGAATCGCAGTGAATAACACAAAATCGTAAATAAAACTTGGTGAGGAGATGAGGCGATTTGCACAGAATCGTGGGTTTGTCTTGGGGAAGAAACAGATTTGGTGTTGGGAGGCTAATTTGGATTTGGCGAGGATGAAGTATTTTGGTTTTGGTGGGTTCTTCGCTAGGGTGAAGCAATTGAAGGCTTTATTGGGTTCTTTTGCTGGTTTCAAGTTTTGATCAAGTTTTATTTGGGTTCTTCCTGCTTTATGTTTTTATATTTTTTTATTTTTTTTATTTTTGATTTTAAAAAAATTAAACTTATCTTTTAACTACAATTTAATAATTTTGTAGTAAAATTTTATTTTTTTGCTACGCAATTTAGAATTGTAGATAAAACTTTCGTACTAAAAAATTATATTTGGTGGCAAAATATTTGGCTAATTTAAATTACCCAAGATTTAATAATTATGTAGCAAAATATTAATTTTTTACTACAAAATTTATAGCGTAGGTAAAATTTTTGTAGTTAAAACTATATTTGGTGGGAAAATTTTTGACTTCTTTTAATTATCTACAATTTAATAGTTTTCGTTTAACATTTTGCTACAAAAATTATTACGTAAAAAAAAAATCGTAGCGAAAAAGTTATTTTGTTGTAGTGACTCTTGAAACGCATATGTGTGGAATAGTGTAACGAGAACTTCTTGCTTTATAGACCCAATTCATAAGTGATCACCAACGCTATAGTCTTACGAATCTGACTATAAACGACCTTGTTTGTCAATCTATAAGAAAATTGGATGGGAAGTCTATCCCCACTTCATAGAAGGTGTTTAAGCCATTTCTGAACGTTAAACTAGAGGAAGATGTGAGCCACAATCACAACTATTTGTACATACGCATGATTTTTGTTTGTATTTATTCCATATTGAATTCCCGTATAGCTACTTTTGATTGCCAAACCTCTTTTCAGGGCATACATAAAGAACAAATGTAAATGGAACTCCAGTTAGTTTGTCGAATCAATACCATATGTGTATTATGTGGCTCTCAAGCTAGGAGCGATATTTGTTACACACTTGCAGTAAGCGAACTTGGCCTAAGATTAGGAGAGCGAAAATTAATTTGGTATATGGAGGGGGAAGTCGTGGATTAAATGGATATGTTTCACACGCTGCACATCTTGGAAAGTCTTATGTGGTAGGTGTAATGCTAATCCCTTTGGCTGATCCACACATTTATGGGATTACATGCAGTCGACTTATAGAAACGACGTCTATGTTTAAGTGCATGGCTTGTAAGATTTATTAGTCAGACGCCTTCATTGTTTTACTAGGACATTTTGGTATACTTGAAGAAATCTTTTGTATAATCTCCTAGGTCAAGAGCAATCTCTATACCAAGCCCATTGGACTTTTAAATGTTAACAATTTTTTCGATGGATTGCTCTCTTTTCTTGATCAGGCTGTGGACCAAAAGTTCATTTCTTTTTCAATAAGAAAGATTCTCATTTCCGCATCCACTATTGAGGAGCTGTTAGAGAAATTATACGCTTATGTTCCACAGCATGATCCTTTTAAGACTCGGATAGACTGGTCTAAGGCAGTCAGAAACAAGCGCCAGAGAGGTCCGATTAATTTAGATTTATCCCTGTAAGCCAAGTCTATGATAAGATGGCTGAGAAAGGAGCACTTTCAGTATTCTTGAGATGCATTTTGTTTATCTTATGAGTTGTATAAAAAAATTTTGTGTTCTTTTAAATAAAAAAATTGTGGAATGTTATTAGGCAAGTCTATAATAAAATGACTGAGTAAGGAATATTTTTTGTACTCTTGAGACGAATTTTGTTTATCTTATGATTTGCATATTTTTTTTGGTGTGAAAACATATATATATATATAGTATGCTCATTTTTTTATTTGAGTTTTAGCAATTTACAGTAAATTTATAGACTTGTAGAGTTACAGGTATTCCTAACAACCTTATTTTATTACTGCAATTCAAGTTGGATGATGTAAGGTATAGTTATGAACTATCTGGTTCATGTTTAACTGTGAAGTTGCTATTGCTTGCTTGAAGTTTTGTGTGAATTGGTTATCTTTATCTTCCCTTATAAAAAAAAAAAATGTGTGCTTTAAATAATGTTATCTCTAACACTACAAAAAAATTGATTTTTAGCGTCGATTATTTTGCGGCGGTTTGTAAACCGCTGCAAAATACTATTTTAACGATAATTTTTTTCACATTTTGCGGTGGTTTTGAAAAATCGTCGCAAAATTCATTAAAACATTCAATTTTGCGGCGGTTTTCAAAAAACTGTCGCTAAATTTAGAAAATAATTAAATAATTAAAGAATAAAATTGAATTTAGGAGCGATTTTTGAGAAACCGTCGCTAAATTAAAAGATAATTAAATAAATAAAAATTAAAACTAAAATACATTTGCGGCAGTTTTGAAAAATCACTGCAAAATTCATTAAAAATTTAATTTAACGGCAGTTTTAAAAAATCGCCGCTAAATTAAAAAAATAATTAAATAATTTAAAATTAAAATTAAATTAACATTTGCGGTTTTTGAAAACCGCCGCAAAATTCATCAAAAAATTTAATTTAGCGGCGATTTTTTAAAACCGTTGCTAAATTAATAAAATAATTAAATAATTTATAATTAAAATTAAATTAACATTTACGGCGGTTTTTAAAAATCACCGCAAAATTCATTAAAAAAATTAATTTAGCGGCGGTTTTTCAAAACTGTCGCTAAATTAAAAAAATAATTAAATAATTTAAAATTAAAATTAAATAATTCAAAATTAAAATTAAATTAATAAAAAAATATAAAATCTTAAAAAGAAATTTAAAATTTAATTTAAATTAATTGCAAAATCTTTATATATATAAAAGTAGGATAGTCTTGAAAAAATAAATTTCTCCCCAAAACTTACATTAAAGATTTGCAATTAATACTTATTGTATTAATAATTTACGTTTTGTAATTTGCATTAATAATTTAAAATTTTCAATTGCTTTGAAATAATAAGTAGTAATAAAATTTTCTCCCAAAACTTGCATTAATGATTTGCATTTAGTACTTTTTTCATTAATAATTTGCATCTTTATATATATAAAAGTATGATAGTCTTGAAAAGAAAAATTTTCCCCTAAAACTTGCATTAATGATTTGTAATTAATACTTATTGTATTAATAATTTACATTTTGTAATTTGCATTAATAATTTAAAATTTTCAATTGCTTTGAAATAATAAGTAGTAATAAAATTTTCCTCCAATACTTGCATTAATGATTTGCATTTAGTACTTATTGCTTTAATAATTTACATTTTGTAATTTGCATCTTTATATGTATAAAAGTTGGATAGTTTTGAAAAAAGAAATTTTCCTCCAAAACTTGTATTAATGATTTACAATTAATACTTATTGCATTAATAATTTAAATCTTTCAATTGCTTTGAAATAATAAGTAGTAATAAAATTTTCCCCCCAAAACTTATATTAATTATTTACGTTTAATACTTATTGCATTAATAATTTACATTTTGTAATTTAAATTTTTCCCCAAAACTTGCATTATTCTTTAATACATTGAATGACAGTATAGTGAATTAAAAGTGTTCTCTATTAGCATATTGAATAGTGAATAATTAAGTAAACTTAAATTTTTTTCAACATGATTAAAGATTAAAAAAATATATAATTATCAATTATGTTAAAATTATTTAAAATAATAAATTTATTTTTCTATTTTTAAATTAAACTCTCCCATATATCACACGGGTTCACCACTAGTTAATTAAAAATTTAATTAAAAAATAAAAATAAAAATAAATTTAACAAAATTTTAATAATTTTAAAAAATATATAATTTTTTTATTTTTAATCAATTAATTTAGTTAATTTAATTCAATTAATTTATTTTTAATTTATTCCTTTACTCTTTTAAAAAATAATAAATTAATTAATATTTTTTAATTTATATTAAAAAATATAAAATATAATTTTAGAAAGTAGTGGTTGTTTTGGTATATAATTTATATATGCGGTTATATAACAAGGGGGTTTGGCAGATTTGACGGTTACATGCATGCACGTGTACAAGAGAGGTCGCGGGTTCGAAACTGGGGAAGGGGAGCCTCGCCACATGACGCACAGACATGCAGCCATGTGGCTGGGCGGGCACAAGCGGGTCCAAACAGGTGGGCACGGGCGGGTGGGAGAAATTAAAATTTTTAATTTTGTTTTAATTTTAGCGGCGGTTTTAGAAACCGCCGATAAAATTAAAAATTTTATTTTTTTTTAATTTTAGCAACGGTTTTAGAAACCGCCACTAAAATTAAAAATTTTAATTTTTTTTTAATTTTTGCGGCGGTTGAAAAACTGCTGCTAAAATTAAAAATTTTAATTTTTTTTATAATTTTCACGGCGATTGAAAAACTTTCAACCGCCGCTATATATTTTAAAAACCCCCGCTAAATCACTAATTTTGCTGCGGTTTAAAAATCGCCGCAAAAAATATGATTTGCGGTGGTTATTCCAGCAGTTGGTCAAAATCGTCGCTAAATGCTCTGCGACGGCTGATTTAGCGTCGATTTTCAAAACCGCCGCTAAATGCAAAAAAAAACACCGCTAAATGCCTGTTTTTTTATAGTGTAAAGCTTTGGAGTTATACACTGATAGTCAGTTAAGTTTGTAATACGAAACATGAATGCATTAATTTCTTTTCCATGAAAACATATATGCACTAGAACAGGTAATTTGTATTCATCGAGCATTCAAAAATTAGAAATTGATTATCGATATGGAGTCAAAGATAACAGTAATTAGCTGATTAGTACACTGCATGATCCCTTAACAGAAGTGGAGATTATTACCCGAGTGAGTGTTTGAGCCTAATAAATGTTGATTCTGAGTGAAATAACACTTACTCTAAATGTGATTTATTGTTTATCTCTCATCTGTTCAATAGCTTCAAAACATTAATTCGCTTTGAATGTCTAGTATGATAGTGGATGAATTTGACTGATTTCAAACTCTGAATTCGTTGATTGAGTAACATTATTTTGTAGAAGCATGATAAGGGGATCAATTTCTTTCAATTTGGGCCTATTAACCTTATTTTTTCTTTACATTAACCTCCCTTGCTAGCCCATTCAAGCTGTTCTTAGCACAATTTCTTTTCTTACTCTCATCTAAACCGTTACCACATGAAGTTTGTCCAAACCTGGTGTGTTTTTAGGAATCAGCCTATATCAGTATTTTCATATAAAAAAAAGAAAAAAAAAAGCAAAAAAAAAGAGAGGAAGTTCTCTTAGCTATTCAGCAGAAGTGTTTCAAAATAAATGCTGAAGAAAACAATATGTTCTCATAAAAAAAAAAAAAAAATCTCGACACATCATTTGCACACTTTACCCTTTTCTTTGACAAACTGTATTAACCTTATAGCCCCATTTCATCCCGATCTGGTCCCCCTTGATGCTATAAATCATGTGATCTCAGGATTCGAGTTCGGAGTAGGGAATTCTGCTTAAATTCAGAAGTTATTCATCTAGGGCATTATTGTCATGAAGCTATGTCAATTTCCTTATTTTTTCATGAAAATACGTTCTTTGTATTTGGGATGACACCGAGTTTGAACTTGTTTTTCATCTACTCTTATAAACGATGCACCCTCTTGTGTGTACACCTGAGGAATCATTTTTATTGGAGGAAAAATCCACAGTAAGGTTTAAAGTGAAAACTTCGAGAGAGTAAGTCTCTGTGTTGGTCATCTTGATTGCCATTCCTGAGATTGTATGACCTTTAACCAAAAATCTAATTTAGAATGTTCGACTGTATGCCAAACTACTTATTCTATTCTATGCACTTTGGTTTCCAATTTTAAATTTTTATATTCATGCAAGTATTGCAATTAAATCATGGCTGGTGTACAATCTGATTGCTAAGGGACTAACAATATTCAAGTTGGGGGTGTGATGAGAGGTCAATGTTTCCTAAATCTTAATGAATTATATCCCTATTTTGGTTTTATATTTATGCTCAAAATAAATAATTATTCGCATTAAATATTATTTTCAGGATGAAGCAAGGAAGTTGACTTCTACAATTAATTAGGGGCATAATTCAAAGACGTTGGATGACCTATTATTACTGTTCAAATTCAAGGGCCAATTATGGAGTCTAGAGGATGTTTCAAGTGCACTTGGGTCAACTATTAAATGGAACCAACATAAGGAAGGCCCAAGTATTTTAATCACATAGAAGGCCCAAGACCAATCAAAGGCCCAACAAAGCTCAACTTGTAGAAGACTTTTCTTTGTTTTGTATTTTTATGAGTTCTTTACAACTTAAATTCTTTTGTATTCTTATGAATGTTCCGCCACCTAAAGTCTTTTGTATTTTGTGTCTTTCCACTAGTTAAATTCTTTTGTAGTTTTTTTTGGTAAATGCCCCATTAGCTTAGTTATGATTATGTTTAGTGATATTGGGGTAATTTTATTTGTGTGGTCTTTATTGCATCTTGTGGGTTATAAATAGCTCACTTGGGTGCACTTATGGAGGAGGCCATTATTCTTGAATCAAAACTTAGTTGTGTTCTTAGAGTTTCTCTTGGAGAATTGCTCTTGTTCTCTCTTCTTTTCTCTCTTGTCTTCTCTTGTGATCTTTCTTCTTTTCTTTCTTCTCTTGAATTCTCATGTCATTTATTGTTACTTTATTATCCACTGCCTAAATGGCCGGTTAATTTCTGCTGTTTTAATTCCTATCATTTAAATTACGCCATTTAAATTTTTGTCAATTAATTTTCAATTGAAGATGAATAGCTAAATTCAATCTTGGATTAAGGAAATGACAGTGTCCAACGCCAATGATTCCCAAAGAAAGCTGCGTTTTAAATGAGTAATAGTAATTTAAATTTCAATATGAGTGTGTCTTAATTATTAAGAGATCACTAGGTTTGGATTGGAGCATAAGCCTAACTTAGAGTTTTCATGGCACATATGGGAGTTACTAGAACTGGAAACGCTATCATACCCAAACTCAGATGATTAATTTAGTTGTTTTGTGTATTAATTGCAATTGAATTTATGGTAGTTGCTTAAACTAGGATCCCACATATCATGTATGAGGATTGCTTAAATTAGAACTATCATCATCTCTAATTACATTTAATAGCAGACCCTCATATCTAAAATTAAATTAATGTTGCTAATCTTTTCTGCTAAAAATTGGAGATGAACGGGTTGGTGCTAAATTTGTCTTAACTCAGGTCTTATCCAATTCTATATTCTCAAATTTAGAGTATATTTAATTTCTGTCTTGTTTTATTTCCTAGCATCCGTTATTTGAAAATCCATAAAAATCGTGTTGCTAATTCATCCAGATACGTGTGTGACATTATTTTTCTTTTGCCATAAATAAATCTCTCAGTGGATGACCTGAATTCATCTAGAAAATAGATTAAATTTGGACAACAACTGCACTCATACACTGGTGAGTATAAACCTCTCACCAAAATAACAGAAAAAAAAATCTAATATGAATTTTGTTGTGTTTTAATTACAGGGTGAGAGTGCAGCCAATATGAAATAATAAAATATAATCACCAATTGCAATATCAACTATAATTTCCATCTTACCCTCTTCTTTTCATCTTCAAAATCATCCATCCATTGAAGAGTTGTTATCATCGCCGCCACCATTTGGATCACCATTTGCTACTGCTATTACCATCACCTAAGAAGCTTTGCACAAAATTCTGGCCAACCTGTTGGGCAACCCCATCCATAAACCCTTGAACCATTGCATCTACCAAAGCATTATTTCTAGTCCCATTGTTCCCTGCTTGTTGTTGATAATAGCTAGTCTGCATAGCTCCCATGCTTTGACCATGCATATAAAAGCTCTCATTTCTAGGTGGGTTGTTGACTATATTTCCATATTGATGGTATTGATGATTGGCTCTTGGGAAAGAGTTCTGTTGTTAAAGATGAGGCTGACTCAATGGAGGATTCATAGGTACAAATCCCATTGCACACTCCAAATGAGCATCAAACTCACACGGACCACAGCGATAGAGCCAATGGTTTGAGCTAATCTTGTGGCAAATATCATTAGAAAAGCCTTTGGTGTGGTAAGAAGGGTGAAAGGTGAGTTGAAGAATGTGAGGGTGACATTAGTGGGGAAGGGAAAGTGGGTTTGAGGCACATGTTGTGTGATTATCAAAGCCACAATGAGAGCAGTGGTAGCTGAAGCCACCTTGGCTATGGTGGCTGCAACCATCACAGTTAAAAGCACCACATAGGTAAGTTGGGGAGGGGAGGAGGATAAGTGGGTGGATGGGGTGGGTGATTAAATAAGGGATTTGGGTGCATGAAATGTGGAAGGTGAAGTTGTAGGGCTTGCAAGAGTACATCCAGCTAGAAGAGGTAAGCTTGCAGGCATAACATGGTTCAGTTGCTACCTAATGAGGCTAAAAGTTAGTAGTGGTGGATAGCTCCAGGGGATGAGGGTGGCTGAAGTGGTGGATGTATGGATCATGTTTCAGCCTCCCCATCTTTGTGTTTGATGGATCTTGAAGTGAGAGAATGATAGAATAAAGAGGAGAGAATCAAGATGACTGAGGGAATGGTAATATGGTGTTAGTTAACTTAAAGAATGAGAAAGTTGGTGCATATGGCTGAGTCCAAAATCAAAATAAAAACTCATTTTTTTCTTGTCATCTTATAAAGTTTACTATTTATCTATTAGTTGACTTACTTTTTTTCAAATAGAAGAAATGGGTATGTAGAGAGCCCATATCCTATTGGAAAATATTGCTTATTTCACTCATACTCACATTTAAAAGAGCTCCCACTACATTTACGTGGAGATTAAAACCTAAGGCGATGTCGTGATTAATCAAGACCCAGCCCAAGGTCGACCCGACCATGCCGAAACAGTAGCATCAGAACAGTATTTTAATACTTCATAAGTTGTAGAATTCTACTTGATTTAGGATTCTACTTCATTTTTGATTACGATTTATTTCCATTAGGATTCTAGTTAGATTTTAGTTACAAATATTAGATGGATTTGGATTAGCCAAACACTATAAATATGTCTAGAATCTAGAGTTTGTAATCAAGTTTTTCTCAATACAAATTTCAACAATCTATTTGGGTTTTCCTTAGCAAAACGGTCTTGTTTTTGCGTCTTCTTGAAAGCTAAGATTCGCCCATTGAAGTTTATTCTTTCAAGGGTTTATTTTAGTGTATTTTTTTCACACACACTACACACTGCGTCATAAGGTCTTCTGTGAGTAAGGTTATTCGGACGGAGATATATCACATCACGAGAGGTTAAATAAGAAACTATTTAATTAAGAGTTATGCTATTTAGCCCATTGTTCCTTCTTGGACAAGGGAATGGTCGAAGACGAGCCTACAACGACAAGGGGTGGGCTTCGGTGACCAGTCCGTCAGGGGGCAGTTGGCACCTGCAAGCACTTCAATGCTCGAGTGAGTAAGGGAGAAAAATGACAGAGTATGGGTGGGCTAGAAAGAGAACATACCTTGGCTCTTAAAAGAGCTGGGTTATATATAGGATGAGAGGTTATCCTGTATGCATGCATTGTGTGTTTATAGGATGATGGGACTGGATATCTAATGCCGATGGAGGTTCCCAAATGATAGCATGGTATTGATGAGACCCTTATTAATGTGGATGAGATCTCTATTAATGAGGATGTGATCTACTATTAATAAGGATGGGATCTCGAGTGGGCACTAGAACACCCAGCAGGCGGTTATAATGATGGTACTGCAAGCTGGCACAGAGCCAGGATCCAGTTTTGGTCGAGATTGGGCCGTGGGCTGATGATAAGGCCATGGGTTGAGATTAGGTAATTAGGCCATGAGCCAAAGGCCAAGATTGGGTAGGTACGGTCCACAGCCCCCTAGGTCAGCTGCTTAGTAAGCAAGCGTTCGAGCTAAAGATACTTAAAGTCGGCTTTTCTTGGGTAGATGTGTGTCGTAAGGATACTTAAAGTTGGCTTGGTTCCTACAGCGAGGCAACCTTTTTTATGTTTTGATTTGTGGTGTGCGTGGCTTCGAGATTCGAGGCGCTATACCCAGGAGGTGGGGCATTGCAGACAAGTAACTGATAGCTTCTTAATTCATGATAGGTGGTGGTTTCATGATGAAAGATTAGTAACGAATGGATCTCAACCATCGGATGCACCGCTAGGTGACCTTTATAAAGGTCCCTCGCCTTTGGTCCAAGGTTTCTACTCTTTGCTTCTTCTAATCTTTGAATTCCTACAATTTCACGAGCTTCCGTTGTCCTTATTTCATCTTCAATGCCTCTAATCGAGATTGTGCTTCTTGTTTGCATTTCCTGTTTGCACTCTTCTTTTGCTCACTACTTTGATCAGGTAACTCCCCGAATTTGGAATCCTTTTGCTACTGTAGATCCGTGTTAGGGCATTATAAGGGGTTTTGCAAATCACGTGAGCGGTTTTGTTCCTTGCTCAATCTCATTCCTGCATATTCTTTCTTGTAAGGAAAATGGCACTGACATTTTGTAAGAAAGATCTTAAGGTAGAGATGGAGGTACTTTGCAAGGAGAAGAATGAACCTGCATTGGTCTCTATGCTGGTGGATAAGGCAACTGGGAAGGCCCCAACCATGCCCGCGCTGGCTTTCTTTGTCGCACAACCCCTTTCTATGGTTGTCACCACCAAGGCTTCAGTCCCTAGCCCCGAGGAGCCTACCATTTTCGAGGAGTTGGCTCGACATAAGAACTGGCTGAAAGGTTCCGAGGAGGAGATCTGACCATTTGGCCGCTCGAGTTCTGTGACGCCCCGCTCCCACTTATGAGTGTCACTCGTGAACAATCATTTGAACTGCTCACATGCCTGGCCATATGTGAAGGGAGGATTATGTTTCAACACGAAACGCCCTAAGTGGGAACTAGGTTTCGTCTTTCCCTTCCCTCAATCCAGGATCAACCAGTAGACTTGGGCTTTAACCATACCATACTTGGTGAATTTATTTTCCATTAAACTTGCTCAATCATCATTTTATTATTTTAATTCTTCCTCTTTCTAAGAATTCCACCAGACTCCATATAATTTAAAATTTCAAACATCCCATTAATTTTCCCAAAATTCAAGGAAAAAAAAATTCAATATTTTCATTTCCAAAAGTTCGGTATTTATCTCCAAAAATGCCCAAAAAATTCTTTTTTTTAAAAAAATTCCTCCAGGGTTCAAAATAAATCAAGAAATGCCCCAAAATTCCCAATTTTTTGAAATTTTTAAAAAAATGTACCGGTGGGGCCTGCTGGCGCACTTGGGGCCCACCTGGGGCCTTACGGTGCACTAGCCGTGCGCTCCCTCGCCCGCCTACTGTGGCCCCTTGCGGGCCACCTAGTGGCCCTAATTGCTGCCACCAGACTTCACCCATTTTTTTCCCTTTTTTTTTTCTTTGGGCTTCCTAGCCCAAATTTTCCAAAAATTACTTATAAAAAATAAGCACTAAAAGTCTTCAACTTTTCCTCCATTTTCTAATAAACACCAAAATAAACACCAAACATACATCCAAAATAAATACACCCATGGTCTTAAGATTTAACAAGCCATTACCAACCAAATAAATTACAACATGAATCAAATACAAACTAAATAGGCTTCCATAAGCCATACAATGATTTTGGATCTTCATTCTAATGACTCCACATGCTATCTCATCTTTGCCTTGACTTTCCCATGCCTTGACAACCTATATGTGAGGGTAAAAACCTCATGAGCTATTAAGCTCAATAAGGGTGCAATGCAAAGTAAATATGGACATAACAAGAATATATGATGCCAAATGCATGCAAGTGTGGCTAGGTCTCTTTGCCCTCATAAACCACCAAAGTTAGAGGCATCAACCCACCATTCCCACCATGTCCCAATCTACCCTATGGCCATAAGTCTCATGTACATAATAGAACATGCAAAATGCAACATACACATTTATGAACCATACTTACAACCCATTGCAAGGCCACCTCCCCATGAGGCCATCACTTACCTTTTATCCTTTAAGCGTTTCAACATCTTTAATTTTCAAGACTTTCTCGCTTTCCATCCCCCCTTAAGACAAAATAGAAATTTTGATCATTGAAGCTTTCTTGAAAACTAGAAAAATAAAGAAACCATTTCTTTTTACTTGAAACTAACCAAGTTAAGAGCTTACCTCTTGCTCTATCTTTCTTCTTCTTCTCCATTCTTTCTTTCTCTCTTCAAATGGCCAAAAAAGACAAGTCCTTTTTACACTTGCCTATTTATATTAACTCTCCCATCTTTCAATAACCAATTCTAGCATTTGGATCTTTATGGATTTAAGAGAATAAATTCTAGCCTTCATCAAAAGCACAATCCATGTGCTTTGATAAAAATAAATCTTGGCCATTCACTTCCTTTAGCCTTTTAATCTCCACCATCCCAAATTACTCTTTAATTTAATTCATTATTATGTTGGCAATCCTTGCCAACTTTCAAAACTAAATGGCGGCCCTTAGATTACTTTCCAAATCCAAGAATAAATCTCATTCATTGAAATTTCATTTCTTTCTCATTTAAATTAATGAGACTATTTTCATCCATCATGCATATATATCTCTTGAAAGACATATTTCAATTTAATTTTTGGGAGACTAATTTCACCATGACAACTTGAGAGACATAATTCTTTTTCATGGGCATTTATTTTATCTCTCCTATTTTCCACCATAAATGCATGACTAATTTCATTTTCTTTTTGCATTTTTCTTTATGCAACATAATGATTACACTCACATGGGCCAAAACTGACCCATTTTTCTCATTTTCTATTTGATTTATATAAATCATTCTCCAACTCATAAATCCGCATATATATATATATATATATGCACCCATATTTCTAAATACATAATTTCTCTCAAATTTCCAAGATTTTGCAATGTGTCACAATTCACCACTTACTTGGCTTTACCTCTTAAATCATGGCCCTCCATTTATTTCTCCATAAATGATCTCATCACTTACCATAAATATGAGGAGAATTTCTGCATACATAAATATCTACACATTCTCCTTAAATTTTCATGTACTCAACCACTTTTCATGGAAAATTATATGCCAAATTACCAAAATGCCCTTAATAAATTTTTAATCCCATTTATCTCCACATAACTATACAAATGGGAAAATTAATTTACTTCCATACTTAATTCTACCTAGGAATTATTTTCAATTTATCAAATTACCATTTATTGGACTTCACTATTCAAATTACAAAAATGCCCCTCTCATATGGCACCATCATTCTCAAGGATCCATCACCTTCTCAAGGGAAAATTTTAGAAGGTTCTCACTTCCT
Source organism: Diospyros lotus (assembly GCF_014633365.1). NCBI lineage: Eukaryota > Viridiplantae > Streptophyta > Magnoliopsida > Ericales > Ebenaceae > Diospyros > Diospyros lotus. The sequence continues at coordinate 37,478,690 of NC_068343.1, read as the reverse complement.
TTCTTGATCTCTTATCACTAGTAACACGGGGTGTTACAAGTTCTGTTGGGCTCAGAAGCTACTCGGTTTCATTTTGGGACCCCGAATTTCGGAGCGATCTTTTTATCGATACTTATCTTGATCTGTTGTCGAAACGGATGAGGTTATTGGATCTTGTGCAACCAGTTGCGTTCCACCAAGTCAAGCATCAGGTGCTCCAGCTTGTTGTTGATTGTCGGTTGTTCGAGGCAGGTACCGTGACCCGGCTCGCCAAGATGAAGGCAGACTATGAGGAGAAATTAGATCGATTCCGGGAGTCGATGAAAGAGGAAATCGAGAAGGCCGTGGAGGTAGCCACTGCTAAGGTGAAGAAATGGGCCGACGAGGCCAAACGTACAGTTGGCGTTCTCCAAAGCTAACTTGATGCTGCTGGTGCAGAGTTAAAAAGGCTGAAGGTAGAGGTGGGGGTAGCTAAAGCGGAGGTGATCAAGAAGGAGATGAAGGCGAAGGCCGAGGTGGCGGTTGCTCGATTTGAGATGGCAAGGGCGAAGGTTAAGGAGGCTGAGTCCAGAAGAGAGGGGTACGAAGTGGCTTTGTCCCATGTCTGAGCTATTTTCCCAGGGTTGGACTCTCGACCTTTGGTCATTTCAAGGAAAATAAGGACAGTCGTCTTGTGGACCTGACAGATGGGAGTCAGGTCGAGTCATGATTTTGTGACGGTTTGTATGATAGCGTAGGTTTTTCATGGTTGTGGCATATAAGTCCTGTAACCTTTCCTTATTTTGTAAAAAACTATTTCTTTTTATTTTTTGCTCTTTTGCAATGCTCTATTTCTATTGTCTTTTTCCTATGCTGGTCTTGTTCGGCTTCTGTGATTCTGATACTTTGACAGACTCATTATGCTCGGGGTCCGATATCTGCGGGGTAGGGTCAAGTTGGTAGGCTTCTCGGCCCCTTGGGTCGGACGCTTGCGTGGGGAAAACCAGAGCTTTTGTAGGTGTTTTGTCAAGTTGCTTTTGAGTAATTTGGTACGGGACTTGGCAGCTTATCGAGCTGTCTAGTTGTGACTTTTAAATTTGGAATTCGGAGTATCGCTCTAACACCCTTACTTGACTGTGTGTGGACTCTGAAAATTAAGTGCTTGTTCGAGAATGTGAGGCGCTATTTGTAGGCGTGGGGTGGTCCACTACCCTAGGTGGGGCAGGTTCGTTAGGGTATTAATTGCGAGGTACGTAGCGGAATCACATTGGTCATTGCTCGTCCGTTGGGTTTCCCGCACGACGCCTATTAATATGCGCTCCCTTCGCATGTGTATCTTTTGCATTCGTCTTTGAACTATTCCCTTGTCTTCCCTCTTCTTGCGTATGAATTGCCCGCTATCCGGCTTTCCAATTGGTTGGGTGGTTATGCTAGTCTGCTCATTAATGGTCATCTCGACTTTGAACTCCGCTCGCTCATACAACTAGGTAAGCAAAGAGGTTACCAGGATTGCATCAAAATACACCACTGACTCATCTGTGGAGGTGATGAGGAGGGCATTCCTCCTCTCTTGGACCGAGGATAGGAAGGAGAAGTTTGTTTGTTGTCCTTGCGGGAAGGGAGAGCAGGTTTGTCACTCGGTCCCAGACCTTGGGTTCGTCTATATGTACGAGGTGTTCTTTTCGAAGCTATGCTTGCGGCTCCCCTTGATCGAGTTTCAGGGCTCGATTTTACAAGTGATGAATATTGCCCCAACGCAACTGCATCCGAACAGGTGGGGCTTCATACATGGTTTCAAGGTGTTGGTAGAGTTTCTTGGATGTAAACCTACCATAGGGGTCTTTTTCATCCACTATCACTAAAAAATGACCGGCAAGGACAGTTGGATTTCTCTGACTGGTCACTTAGGGAAAACGCTACTGAAAGCCTTCAGCTCTTCCCTTAAGCATTTTAAGGACAGCTTTTTCAAGGTGGCCTCGAGAGAGAACAAGCTCATCTTTTTCCTTGACGATCTTGGCTTGGAGAAATACCCCCTGTGCTAGCAATTGGAGTTGAGCCCTCTTTTTGACATGGAATACGAGGGCCTAGACTTGGAGGGTCAAGCCTTGGTGGATGTGTTTATGCTCTCTCCCCAGCTTGACTTTGTGTGGCTCATTGAATTCAGGGAGAATCCTGGGGCTTTATCTCAATATATGGGTAAGTTGTTACTGCTCATTCCTTTTTTTTTTTTTTTTTGGTTTTCATTAACCATGGCTCATATTATGCCTTCTTGTTTTAGGGTAAGTGGCACCCAATTTGATGGTAAATGAAGTAGCGAAGCGTGTGGTAGAGAAGAGGACCCAATCGAGCGTTGGGGCTATGGTTGTCACGAAGAAAGCTGCTGCTGTAAAATCGAAAGGCCTTATCCTCATTCAATCGATTTCCATGATTGTTGCTGAAATAGTCCCTTCTCCTCCATCTGGTGAGGTAGCGGAGGTCGAGGAGGCTCCCTTACAGTAGAAGAGACATTGGGTAAACGATGAACTAGGTTCTTCGAGCCCGTGCCAAGCTTTTGATACGCCCGACCCCTTAAACAGAGTTGCTAATGCGTCGGGCTCTTTGAGCTTTGGGCCGGGTATTGATGTTCCTGACCTCTTGGGCTCAACTCAAATCGTTGATACTCCGGGCGCCTCAAGCTTAGGCTAAGCTGGGGGTGAGCCGACGCCTTCTCAGTCGGTGCGCCACCCAAGGCCATGCTTGTGGGGTTGTGACGATGCCAAAACTAATCCCTAAACCATTTAGAGCCATGCTGTGACACCCGTAACTTACATGCTTAATGATAATAATATTCATATAAAAATATTCGGAGCTGAAAACCAAAATCATACTTCCTTTAAATCAAATAAAATTCCAAGACATGCTTTATGGCATACATATAAGAAAAGATCAGAGTTCAACCCTAGAAACATTGTTTTCAAAAGGAAACTAAACTTAAGTTCTTGAAAATCCTTTTTAAACAAGCCACCACGCTCCACGTCCATGTCCTGGTCTCCTCATTCATGCTCACCTGGGGGAGGGGGAAATATAAGGGGGGTAAGATTATGCAAATCTCAGTAAGTACAAGAGAACCATCATATGTATTTAAACAAGTCATGACATAACATAACATATCATATGGAGACACGAGAGGTTCCACCAACTTGCAAGGGTAAGAACCCTCGTGCGTAGCGCTACCGAGCTCCAATCCCGGAACTTGCGTGAACATAACATAACATGAGGGACCACATAATATAGTTCATAGTCATGCTTAAACATCATAAATAGTTCATAATGTACTTACCTTAACTTGGTTTGATGAGATTTGAATGCTGAAGGCTTCACCTTTACAAAAAGCTCGAAGCACTCCCGTCTAGCACGAATTTATCCCAACTTAGAATGAGGAAACCCTTGGCCATGAGCCCTATTTATAGGCTTGGAAACTTGGCCACCAAGTAAGTCACAATCATTTCAAATCTTTTCTAAATCTTTCAAAATATTCCAATCATTTCAAATCTTCTAAAATATTCTCTAATCATTCCAAATCTTCTAAGATATTCTCTAATCATTCCAAATCTTCTAAGATATTCTGCAATCATTCTTATCCGAATCAAATCTTATCTGAATCAAATCTTATCCACATAAGATCTTATCAAATCTTATCCAAATCAAACCAAATCTTATCCTTAAAGTCATCATGAGGCTTGATCTTTATCTCTAAAGTCATCATGAACACTTATCTTATCTTTAAAGTCATCATGAGCCTTCATCTTATCTCTAACATCATCATGAGGCTTTATCCTTATCTCTAAAATCATTTTATGAGGCTTTTCTTGAATCTCCCAAATGCCCTTAGGAAAAAGGTTTCAAGAATTACACTTTGGCCTAAACTTTTTTAGTAATTGCACTTAGACCCTTTTCAACTTGGTCCCTAGGCCAATTTTTAATTGCATTTTAGTCCCCGAAGAAAGGACTAATTATGCTAATACCCCTAGTTTTTAGGTAAATTACACTTTTACCCGAACCTCAATATTTACGATTTTGCCACTGGCTCAAAAACTGAACCTTTGTCTCAAGGCTTCTATAATCTCTTGAAAGGACATATTTCCTCAAGTATTAGAAGCTAAAAAAAATCCCAAGTATTACATTATATTTTAGCTTAAAAATCTTGGGCGTTACACATGCCTTCTGGCCGGGGAAGTTTGTCCGAATCACCTCTTCCCAGATGCCGATCAGGAGAGGCACACTTCCCTGGGGTACTCCGAGTCATTTCGGTGGGTTTAGATGCAACTTCTCTGAGTTGCTGGTGCTACACAATCGTTGACTGAGGCAAAGCTGCTAAAGGGTGAGAGGCCAGAAGCCAAAAGGAAATTGGGGGTGGTGAGGCGATGAGCCGATAAAGCCTAGGAGATCTCAAAGGAATAGGTTGAGGCTCAATTAAGGATTGAGATGGACGGTCTTTATGACCGGGTTGTGTCGGCCAAGGTGGAGGCTGTGAGGGTGAAATCCGATTTCAAAAGGGTGATCGATCAGAGAGATGCGACTTGGCATAAAAATAATGAGCTAAAAGAAAGAGTTGAGATTTTAGAGACCGAACAAAATGTCGCCAGTCGTGATGTTGCCCGTCTGGAAGCTGTGTTGAAGGGTTTGAGGAGGGAGGCCCTTGGGCAGTATCTTGAAGGCTTTGACATAGCGTTAGCGCAATGTAACACCCCATTTTTTCCAGGCATGGCATTAACCTTCTTTTCCCAAGGTGTTAGATAACGTAAGATTTCGGGGATATTTTTTTTTTCCAACATAAACTCAACATAAATCGTTCCCCGACAATCCTGTTACACCTTCTCAGCATACCAAAGTAAGAATCAATAAGCTAAGATAGGAAACTCATCATACATGCGGAAGCTAGATCGTAACCTTAAATTACATAACCGAACTCATCTTATTCATGAAAAGTCGTACTTACTGCTTAACATGACATCATCAAAATACACATAATAAATAAAAGACATGCTACGAACCATCTACTAATCGCCGTCAATCCTCGACAATTCCTTTGCCCTTAGTATTGCTGCCTTCACCTGGAACGTTTGAATATTCTGGAGATAAAGTCCAAATAAAATGCTGAATCATCTAAGTAAGAGTTCAAAATACGTTTTCATGAATGTATGCAGGACATGACACAAACTGATATAACCCGACAAGTCCTAACCCAAGAGAATCCCACACAACGCTTAACCCAACAACAGGGAAAGAGCAATCTCTTTAAAGGTAATATCACCACACCAACACATTGGCACAACACAGTTCTAGCTTAAGAGGGGCAAAGTCAACGCATCTCCCTAACACCTCGGGAATAATCGTTACCACTCCTAGTCTAGGAGGGTCAACATCAATGCAGGAACCCGGCTCACTACAATCACGTCAAGGATTACGTTCCCACTCAAAAGCATTCCAAAAATATTACCCATTCCCAACCCATATCTCACATGGACAACCAGTTGCCCTAGTGTAACTTCCCTGGCCACCCAGCCCGACATAGAACCCTAGGCGGTCATCCCGGAAAGCACACTTGACACGAGATACCCTTGTACATTATTCTAGTAACACCCTTAGGTAATTACGGCTACACTATCCAGACAACATCCTAGGCTGATATCCCATATAAACAACACAAACACATCCCAATGCCACATACCATAACTCGATGCATCATTTAAAACAACATTTCATGCAAATAATTTAATTTGCAGAATTCAATGCACATGTATAAACATTTTGGGACTAACCTCCCACATGAAAACAACATTCACAGGTTAAACTATTTGTATGCAACAAATTCAAGTGTAAGGTCGAACCACCCACAATAAACCAAGTTGAAATGGAAGTGCTCACAATAAACCTAGTTTTGGGGGCGAACACTCACCTTGAACAAAACTCAGAATACCTCAAATCTTGTGCCCAATCTCAATTTTTGTGCAACTCCTCAAGTTTTTTAACCAAACCACCTCCTCACATGCCCTCACACGCTGGCCAAGTGCTTTACGCCTGTGATGCCTTGCGTATGTTTTAAAAGCCCTCTATCCACTAAACCCGAAATACTGTCATCTAGTACGAATTTATCACAACTTTGAATGAGAAAACCCTTGGCCATGAACACCCTATTTATGGGCTTGGATTTTGTAGTAATTATATCAAATCTTACCAAATTTTATCCAAATCAAATATTATCCAATTCAAATCTTATCAAATCTTATCTTATCTCTAAAGTCATCATGAGACTTCATCTTATCTCTAATGTCATCATGAGCCTTTATCTTATCTCCAAAGTCATTGTGAGCTTTCATCTTATTTCTAACGTCATCATGAGCCTTTATCTTGTCTCTAACCTTATCATGAGTTTTTATCTTATATTTAAAGTCATCACGAGCCTTCATCTTATCTCTAACGTCATCATGAGCCTTTATCTTATCTCTAAAGTCATCGTGAGCTTTCATCTTATCTCTAACGTCATCATGAGCCTTTATCTTATATCTAAAGTCATCATGAGGCTTCATCCTTATCTCTAAGGTCATTATGAGATTTTTTCTTATCTCTAAAGTCATCATGCAGTTTCATCCTTAGCTCTAAAATCATCATGAGGCTTTATCTTTATCTTTAAAGTCATCATGTAGCTTCATCCTTATCTCTAAAGTTATCATACAGTTTCATCCTCATCTCTAAAATCATCATGAAACTTTATCTTTATCTCTAAAGTCATCATGTAGTTTTATCATTATCTCTAAAGTCATCATGAGGCTTTTCCTGAATCTCCCAAATGCCCATAGGAAAAAGGTTTCAAGAATTATACTTTGACTCAAACTTTTTGGGTAATTGCAGTTAAACCCCTTTCAACTTGGTCCCTAGATCATTTTGTAATTACACTTATGCCCCTGGAGAAAAGATTTATTATGCTAATACCCCAAGATTTTAGGTAAATTATGATAATTTGCTTTAAGTTTTGATGATGATCAATGTGAATGGTTTGTTTGGAAAAGTTTGGAAAAATATATTTACACTCGTTTTGGTTTCAATCAAAATATTAATCAAAATCAAAAAGGAGAAAGGTAGTCTTATATTTCAAAAATAGATAGAAAATATCGACAATTCTGAAAGAACATGTCAACAGTATCTATTGTTTGGGGGAAAATGTCGACAGTATATCATAATCTGTAGACCGGTTCTTTAATTTTTAGCCCAAACTATCGACAGTCTTAATTAAACTGTCGACATGTTAAATGCATGCTGTCGGTTTCTAAATGTCGACAGTCACTGCATCAACACTGCCAACAGTTTTATCGAAATGTCGACAATATTTGTTTAACTGTCGGCAGTTGTTTGAATTTGAATTAATCTGTCGACAGCTTGTAAATAGGATGTCGATAGTCTCTATGGCAGACAGCTTTTAACGGCCAAAATTTCTTCTTTCATGATGGTGTCTCTGTTGGAAATGTATGCCCTAAAGACAATTTTTGTTTAATTTATGTAATGATGTTTCTTTTAGTCAGTTTATGGCACATATATGATTTGCATTTAATTGTTGAAAAAGTGTCCATGCTATTAAGTAAGTGATTCATGTGATGGGTCGTTCTTCATAGTTAGGCATGAATCATGGGTACTTAATAAGCAAGAAAATATTACTCTTGATCTTTTGATAGAACTGAGCATTCTATCATGATAAGATCATTGTGCAATAGATCCTAATGGAGGATGGCTTACCTTAGCCAGTAAACAGTCCGTTTACTCTAATTGTACAAGCGCATTCGGAATGCGTAGAGTGGACCTGTGATAGAAGCTAATGACAAAGTACTAATTATCATGGAGCTAGTCTATTACTGCTACTACGTGGACGAATACTCTAATACTTGAGTATTGGTTGGTGGTCTAGTGAACCTAGAGCTATATTCTTAGATTCACTGTAGGTGAGGTCTATCAAAGATTAATAACCTTTTGAGTTGGGAGTATGGTTTCTAATTAGCTAAGACAGACTGATACAAGATAGTTTCTGTGATTCACCCCCTTGTGATTGTCCAAGAATAATCAAATAATCCAGGGCCTTGGGAACGTGACTTAAGAGTGTGTGCTTCTGGGTAGCTCCCAGTGATAAGCAAGTACATTCGAGTAGTCACGGATTATTGGACTAGTGATCTAAAGGATGGTAGAAATCATTTAGAGAGGTGTTAGTACATTATTCCTTTCTAAATGATGGGTGTTACGCAGAGGGGTATTTTCGTCATTACACTAGTAGGTCAAAGACATTGCATATGCAAAATTATTCGTGGGGTCAGTGTTACCATATGGTGATAGTTGGAACACTTAGAATGACAAAATATAGCTACTAGGTAGCAGGGATATTTTGGTCATTTTAGTAGCCGTGAATAATTTGTCTTTTGGTCCCCGGGGTAGCTCGATATAACTCATGTATTTTTTAATACATTTGGCTTGTTGGATGAATTACATTGAGAGAAAATTATTTTATTCAGAATGATCCATAATTAATTGGGCTAGAATAAAATAATAGTTCATTAGGGTTTTTAATTAATTAATTGGGCTAACCTAATTAGAAAATTAATTAAATGAACTTGGCCCATTAGGGTTTGGCCCACTAGGGTTTTAACCCTAGGGTTCTCCCTATATATTCTCTCCTTGTTTGTTTTTTCATCTAAGTCGTTTTTGCTCTTCTTCACTGAAAGAGAGGCCACGAGTTCGAGTCATACTTCGGAAGATCGAAAGAGAGCCTTCAAGTTCTGATTCGAAGGAGCCGAAGGATTGCAGGACAGCCGTCGTCTCCACCTAGAGAAGAAGCTCCTGCCCATCCTCCGCCTGTCGCCTCATTCCGTCCGGTAATCCGTAGGAAAAGTAAGTTTCCTAGATTCTAATCAATACGAGGAATGTTTTTTTTTTTAAAACCGCTTCCGTTTCATGCTATGTATCCTCGTAATAATGATCTTTCAGTCTCCACTTGCAATGGGATGATTTTAAGTTCTATCTTTCAAACCTCTATAAATGCAAGTGAAGAAAAAGAATTTGAGTTACCGAAGCAATCTATCAACTAGCTTTCAAGTGCTCATCAATAGCACTTCAATTGTGCCCTAAATCTCTTGCTCTCAAGGCTTGTAATCTATTTATTTCAAAGCATAATTTGTAGCCTTGTATTTATTCTCGATTACATTGTAATTAAGTGGGCAAACTAATATCTTGTATCATTTCTTATGCTCCTAGCTTGTATAGTTAGAGGACCTACTTATCAAAGTAAGGAGTTTTGTTACCTAGGTTTGCTAGAGGGCTTGCTTATTTAAGCAAGATGTTTGTAACTTCCTAGCTTAATGCTAGAGGGCCTATTCGGTGTGATAGGAGAGTTATAGTGTTTTGCTTGAAAATCCTTAGTGAGGAGCTAAGGTAGTGGATTAAGCTTAGTTAAGCCGAACCACTATAAATCCTTGTGTACTTGTGTGTTTGTGGTCATTTCATTTTATCTTTTCAAGCATTTCTTTTATTTCTCTCTTGTTTCACATATTGTGCTATTTTAAGGTCTTGAGTTTTAATCAAAGCTGTGGTCTTCTCAAACAACATATTCATTTACCAAAAGAATTTTTAATATACCAATTCACCCCCCTCTTGATATGTGCCATAGCCTTCTCTATTCTGTCAAATTACACTCTTACCTGAACTTTACAGTTTTTCCCTTGGTTAAAAAATTGAATTTTTATCTCCAAACTTTCATAATCCTTTGAAATGTCTTATTTTTTTTCAAATATTTGAATCTAAAAATGTCAGGTATTACATCTTTTATGATCATTCGATTTTTTAGTCTCAAAATTAGCTGTACCGAAAACTGTTTGTTTTAATTGCTTTCAATGTCATAAATCTCATCTCAAGACACTCATCAATGATATACATTTTTCCTTAGATATTTATGTTTCGGGTTACTCGCTTCCATCGATTTGGCAATTACTTAACTAAATTCTCAAAACCGATTTTCAGTTCCTTGAACTTACTTAACACTAAGCAATATGAGGTATTACACGCAAGCTCGGTTACTCTACCCTGAGGCGGATCTCACTGACTGTGGACCTTTCAAGGATATCTTAGATGGCCGGCTTGTTAACTTGGATTCAGAGGGTTCGGACATTCATGGCGAAGCCTTGGAGGGGATGCAGGAGGTGGGGGGTTAGCTGGGAAAGGCAAACGAACAACCTGGTGAGGTCTCGGTTGTCACCTAGCCGAATCAGCGTATTATCGATCCCTAGGGTGGCATTTTTTCCTTTTTTGCTTATCATATTATGTAAATGGTAGGGTACTTTTCTTCATTATTAAATAAAAGAGATACTTTTGGGTATGCTTTGACTCCTATGTTTCTTTCTTTTTCATTTTTCTTTGTGGTTGTTTCTTCAAGATTGGGATAGATCTGAGGTCTGCCTGCCGAGGTAGGTGGCAGACCAGAGCCGACGGGCTAGCAGGTGAGGTATGAAGTGGTTGTGTTCTATTTTCAGCCTTTCGCAACGCTCTATTTCTAAAGGTGGTGATTTGGGTTTTGTGTCTAGAGTGCGCGTGTGACATGGAATTTGACGTGTGTGGTTATGAAGGTGAAACAACATTTTTCAAATGAAGGGCTTGCCATTTTCCTAAGGGGTGCGTTTATGAAGGTAAGGGGACGTTTTCCCACGCGGGGTGAGCCACTTCCCTAGGCTATGGTATTAACTACTTGGGTACGTGGCCCCATCAAAATGATGGTTCTTCAACTTCTAGATACAGGGAATTAATGCAGGGATAGGTGGCATGATCGTATATGGGGGTGAATGACACTAGATGTTCCCCATTATGTCTATAAAAAGGGGGGATTCTACCCTTATTTCGTGTATCTTGCAATTATATTTGGTTATTTGCTGCCTTTTGGGAAACCCTGGGGTTTGAGGGGAGAGAATGTTAAATCAAGTCAAGGCCTTGCTGGCCCGCGACAGTGCTTCCGACGGTGATGTTGTGGGTTTAGATGATGTACCGATAGCCTAAGTTAGGCGTGTTTGGGCGAAAGTAGTGTTAGAATTGGTGGTTTTGAGTGAGAGCGGTAGTGGGGTTGGTGGTTTTAAGTGGGATCGATATGAGGGCTAGCCATTCCTTGGCCTTGAAGAGTTCGTCCTCTATTGCTCTGGCTCTCCTCCTTCACCTGGAAATTCAGGTTGTGGGGTCTGCAACCATCAAGTTGGTGTGGTTGCATTCCATGGAGCTCGCACTGGGTGTAACAACTCGCTCCCACTTACGGGCGTCACCGGTAAATAATCGATCGGATTACTCACCCGACGAACCACAACTGAAGGGTTGGACTATGTTTCAACAGGAAATGCCCTAGGTGGGAACTAGGCTTCGTCCTTCCCTTCGCTCCACTCAGGAATCGGTCCCAACTCAAACAAGAAAACTCAGCGGACCAAGACTCGAAACCCGAGTGAGCTTCACCTTTCTTCAGCTCGCCTCATAGTAAGCCAAAGGTGACCTAGGCACAAAGCTAGCATAACAAACACTTCGCTGAGTATTGGGGATTTATGAGAACATACCTCGCTGATCTTTACTCAGTTCGATCTTGGCTTCAACAACCAAAGCCACATATACATCACGCAGACTCACAATCATTTATCACATTATTCTGATTACAACAACTAGATACCTCTAGTGCTCATTAATGCTTACATTCAAGAACATGTATACATAAAAACAAATACAGGATAATACACAACCACACATCTCGGGCAACGATGCTAGTTGCCACAACAGTCTCCCGGCACCATCCCTGCTTGCATTGGGTCTTGCATCATCTACAACATGAGGTAAACCTCATGAGTCACAAAGACTCAGTAAGGGTGCAATACATGTAAATATGAATATAATCATGTTTATGTATGCCAAATGCATGCAAATGAGGCTAGGCCCACTCATCCTCAAAACCCACCAGGGTTTGAGACATCAACGTATCAACCCCCACAACACTAGTCCTCCATATGGCCACAGGTCCACTAGATCTCGCATCACGCAAGTGTTAACCACTACATGTAAATGTAACATAAAAACATTATCAAACATATTTACCAACTTGCAAGGCCACCTCCACATAGGGCCATCCCTTACCTAGCTCGAAGCCTCTTCTTTGCCTCGGCACGAACTCCAGGCTGAACCTCAAGTTCCTCTAGGATTACGGTCTTCCCAGTCGAACCTAGTGGCAAACACACAAAACCCCAACTCTATTAACATCACATTAGGGCCTACGCGTTTATTATTCAGCGCAAGAACCACCATCCAACAACTACAAACAACCCCAACTATGGGTTTAAATCCAACCAATTCTTCTCATTATAATATTCCACAACATCTCACATAAGCAAATAATTCAAAAAGAAATAATTAATTACCTCATTCAATTTGGAAGGAAAAATCGGCCAATCGCCCACGCCGACGTTGTCTCATTGACTGCCATCTCATGCTCGAAATCCCATTCTCGAGCTTCCATTATGCTCCACGAGCCTCGAAATAATTTTCAGAACTTTTCTGGAATTTTTCTAACATTTTTCCTCCAATTTTCATTTTCTTTTTCATTTCTTTTCTATTTTTCTTTTCTTTTTCTCTTTATTTTTCTTTTTCCTCCCTGTTTCTTCCTTCCCGCGCGTGGCTACTATTCATCCTTCTTCTTCCTCGCGCGGCCGACCTGCGCGCGTCTCCCCCCGGCCACCACTTGGCCTTCCAGCGCCATCGCCACCCTTACGGCCACCACCACCAGCAGCTACGCCCCTCTCCGGCCATCGGGATAGCTGCGAGCAGCCTCCGTGACCGCAGTCCCCGCGCACGCGTAGTATTGCCAACAGCCATGGCTGCCGCAACCAGCTTCTCCATCGCCTCCGGCCGACGTCGCCTCTACCATCGCTGCAACCACGGCGGCTTCCAGCTTCGTCCGGCCTCCCACGTTGCTGCCTTCCTCTGAACGTGTCGGCTATGGCAGCCTCCACTGCTGGCTGTTGCAACTGGTTGCCACTGCAACCTTCGATGCTGTCTCCGCCATCGCCGACTTCCTCTATTGCCGCTGGTCACCGCGGCCACCACAGGCTACCTCTACTCGAGCCACCGCTACCATCGGCCCCTCCCTGAGCTGCAGCACCGCGGCCTTTAGCTGCTGTCGCATCTCTCTCTCGATCTCTCCATCACTCTCTCGCGAGATGTCTCTCCCTCTCATGCTCTCACTATCTCGGTCATGCTCTCCCCCTTAGCCACGAGCTCTCGCTCTCCTCTACTCTCTCTCTAATTTTTAAACATCAGAGGCGACATTTAGGAAGCTTTAAGGAAGCTTCATCTGCCGTGCACACACAAATATACATATATATATAATAAATAAATTATATTATTTCCCCCAATTTCACATTAATCCCACTTAAGGAATTTTAATTACACTTGGGAATTTTAACAATAGCACTTGGACCCTCCAAGGCTTAATTTAATTATCATTAAGCCACTCCCAACTCGATTTCTTCGAAAATTAATATCCAACTTATATCCGGAATTATCGATTCTGCCCCTACGCCCACACGAGACATTTATTCCATCCAAAAATGCCTAAGGGTTGCTTTACTCTCAAAACTGGACCAACCCTAGGGTCCCCTCAGCTTCCCGGAGGTTCCCTACGACCATTCAGGACTAGGACCCATTCGGGCTTATATCGAAATTATTACAAAAATTATTCCCGGTCGGACCTCTTCCAGCGTCATTATCCTCATCTCGAGACGCTCACCAATCTCTTGCCCTCTTCGCTGGACATCTAAATCCCGAGGCACTCCCTGCCACCAATTCAACAATTTTATTAATTAATTTCTCGAAACCAACTCTTGGGCTTCCCGGACCACCCGAGATCCTTTCAAAATAATAAAAAATTATTTATTTTTAATACCATGTAATACCGGGTATTACACTGGGGCTCCTGCATTCCATCTCTGGAATTCCATAGCTATGCCAGGAGGGGTTGGTTGCTCTTGCCTTCCAGTGGATTTGCATCATTATGATATGGTCTATGGGTGGCTCCGTTAGCCGGGGCGCAACTAAGAAGACTTCTAGTTGATTTAAACCATCTTCCTCGAGATCATGTTGGTTTTACCCATAAAGCATGGTTAGGATTAGGAGGGGGGCCCGTTCGTCTTGATATGCTTTGGGGGGCTCTACGGATGGGCCGTGTTCAACGGCTGCGTCAGCCTTGTTGTGCTATAACTTTATTATGGTGAGGTAGAGAGCTAACTTGGTTGTATCTTTGTAGTATTGTAAGTTGATCATCAAGAATGTAATGAAGGATTTTGTATTTTTTATATATCTTGTAATGAAATGGAGTAATGAAACGAAGAATTTTTTGAGTACCTTATAGTTTATGTTCTTTCTTTCCTTTAGTGTTTGAATACTGTGACTGATGTGAGTGTCGAGCGAGCCGAGGTTGCTAAACCTGCCTGTTTTGAGGTGTGGCTCAACGAGACCGAGGTGGCTTCTTGCCTGTTAACACTTGTATTAAACAAAGAATGAGTAATAGAATGAGAAATTTTTCGAGTACCTTGTAACTCTTGTTGCCTTTTTGTTTCATGGTTTATGTTCGGATGTCGAATATCCTGATCGGTGCAAGCATTGGGTTAGCTGAGGTTGCAGATTAGGTGACTAAGGTAACTCGAGGTTTGTTTGTGCTTATATGATGTAAGGATTAATTAGGATGAGACCGAGATGACATGAGGTTTGTCAGCGCCTGTTTGATACAAGGCTTTGTTTGAATGAGGGAATTCCTCTAGATCCACTCACATAGATAAACTCAGACACTTAGGGGCAAACTGATTGTGTCGGTTTGTTTTGACAGCACGAATTGGCAAGACCAAGATGGCTGGAGGTCTGTCGACGCTTGTTTGATATGAGGCTTTGTTTGAACAGGGGGAATTCCCCGAGGTCTGCCTGTTAGGATAGACTCGGGCATTTAAGGGTGGACTGACCATGTCGGTTTGTTCTGGCAGCACGTTTTGGCTACACCAAGATGACTCAAGGTTTTCCCATGCCTATTTGATACAAGGCTTTGTTTGAACGGGGAAAATCGTCAAGGTTTACCCGTTGGGATAGGCTCGGGCTCTTGAGGGTGGACTTACCACGTTGGTTTATTCCAGTAGCATGGCTTGGTGAGATAGAGATAACTCGAGGTCTGCTGACACCTGTTTGATACAAGGCTTTGTTTGAATGAGAAAATTTCCTGAGGTCCGCCCGTTGGGCTAGACCTGGGTGCTTGGGGACGGACTGACCATGTCGGTTTGTTCTAGCAGTACGGCTTAGCGAGACCAAGATGACACGAGGTCTGCCGACGCCTGTTTGATACAAGGCTTTATTTGAATAGGGGAATTCCTCGAGATCCGCTCGTCAGGATAAACCAGGGTGCTTTGGGGCAAACTGACTGCGTCGGTTTGCTCTAGCAGCACAGCTTGGCTAGATCGAGATGACTCGAGGTCTGCCGACACTTGTTTGACACAAGGCTTTATTTGAAAGGGGGAATTCCTAGAGGTTTTCCCGTCGGGATAAACCCAGGCACTTTTGGGTGAACTAATCGTGTCGGTTTGTTCTGGCAGCATGGCTTGGCGAGACCAAGATAACTCGAGGTCTGTCGACTCCTGTTTGATACAAGGCTTTGTTTGAACAAGGGAATTCCCTGAGGTCTGCCCCCCAGGATAGATTAGGGCGCTTAAGGGTAGACTGGCCACGTCGGTTTGTTCTAGCAACACGACTTGGCAAAACTAAGGTGACTCGAGATCTGCCGACACTTGTTTGATACAAGGCTTTGTTTGAACGTGGGAAATCCCTTGAAGTCCGCTCGCTGAGATAGACCCAGGCGCTTGGGGGTGGAATGACCACATCAGTTTGTTTTGGCAGCACGGCTTGGCGAGACAGAGATGACTCGAGGTCTGCCAACGTTTATTTAATACAAGGCATGGTTTAGATGGGACCGAGGTAACTCGAGATTCGTTGGGGCGAGACCAAGAAAACTCGAGGTCTGCTGATGCCTTTCTGATATGAGGCGCAATTCGGATAAGACCGAGATAACTTAAGGTTTGTTGAGGCAAGACCGAGAAGACTTGAGGTCTGTTGATGCCTGTCTGGTACAAGGTGCAGTTTGCTATCACCTGTGGAGGGATAGCCTATTAGATAGAAGATGGTCTTCATAATTAAAATCATTTCATTAGTGTAAATAAAGCTCCCGAGTGATAGTCTTCAGGATGAACAATGCTTCAACCCTCGCTTTATTGATGATGGATGGTTGGATAACACATGAGTAGGAGCCTAGTGTGAGGATTTTTGAATGCTAGCAAGCAAATAAGAAAGTTTGGTCTTGAACCCGTGTGAGGACATAATTAAATGAAAATAACTGTTCTGATCAAGTGAAGTGCATTTATTTTGAATGATACAAGAAGATAGTTGCTTAGCTATAGTATCTTCGTAGGCTGGCTGCATTCTATGATCTGGCTAGGGGTTATCCAGAGATTTCGGTCAGGTGGTAAAACCTGTTGCTAAGGTTGTTAGCGACTCGGTATGGGCCTTCCCAGTTGGTGCCGAGCTTTCCTTGTCCGGGTTGTTGCCTTAGGCCTTCAATCTTTCTTAGGACTAGGTTTCCCTCTTGGAATCTTCGAGGCCTGACCTTTTTATTATATTTTCGAGTAACCCTTTATTTGGCAGCCTACTCCCAAATGTGGGCCTGGTCTCGAATCTCCTAGATGAGATTAAGGTTGGTTCTTTGGTTTTCATCATTGAGGTCATCCTGGAAGTGTTGGCGCCTGGGGTTGGGCTCCCCAACTTTTACTGGTATCATGATCTTGGACCCCTAAACTAGCCAAAAGGGGGTTTCCCGAGTCAAAGTTTGAGTCGTCGTCTGATATAACCATAGTACCATTGGTAGCTCTTCTGGCCATGCGCCCTTGCATTGGTCGAGTCGTTTCTTCAATTCGACCAAGATGATTTTGTTGACGGCTTCGGCTTAGCCATTGGTCTGTGGGTGCTTGACTGAGGTGAAAACTTAGTGGATGCCAAGCTATTTGTAAAATTCTCAAAGTTTGTTGTTTGTGAACTGAGTTTCGTTGTTCTAATTAAGTACTTCGGGCAAGCCATACTGACAGATGATGTTCTTCTAAATGAATTTCTTGATCCTTTCAGTGGTGATAGTGGTCAGGGGTTTAGCTTTGATCCATTTGGTGAAGTAATCGACTGCAACAACCATGAACTTGAGTTGCCCTGAGGCAACCGGGAAAGGCTTGAGGATGTTTATCCCCTATTTGTAAAAGGGTCAAGCACTACCAAGGCCGTGGAGCTCTTTCGGAGGGGAATGATGTTCGCTTGCAAACCTCTAGCATTTGTCACAGTGCTTCACGTAGGTTAGGCAGTCGTTTCTCATTGTTAGCCAGTAGTACCCGGCTCTTAGTACCTTTGCTGTCAGGGATCATCCCCTGAGGTGGCTTCTGCACACCCTTTCGTGTACCTTAGCCATAATGTAGGTGGACTAGTCGGTGTTGACACACTTAAGGAGTGGTGTGAAAGAGCCTCTTTTGTACAGCTATTCTTCGAGCAAGGTAAAGAAGCAGGTGGACTTTTTGAGTTTCTTGGCTTTCTTCGCGTCGGCGGGAAGTGTCCTATTCTGTATGAATCGAATGATGGGGGACCCTAGAATTTTGGCACCATCTCCACGATTTGGACGTCGGCTAGACTGATAATGGGTGAATTTAAGGCTTCTTGTATAACAAATTGGTTGTTCCCAGATTTTTTGGTGCTGACCAACTTTGAGAGTAGGTTTGCTCGTGCATTTTGTTCCCCTGGGAATGTATTTGATTTGGAAGTATTCAAAGGACTTGGCTATGGTTCTGACCTTGTTGAGATATAGGCCAAGTTGTGGCTCATTTGTTTGAAATTCGCCCTTGACTTGGTTGGTCACCAACTAAGAGTCAATTTTTGCGATCTCCTGGGCTACTCCCATTTCTTTTGCCAAGTTTAACCCGGTTATGAGGGCTTCCTATTCTACTTGGTTGTTGGTTGCCTTGAAGTTGAAGCGAAGAAATTGCTCAAGCATTAGTTCACTGGGTCCCTCCAAGATAATCCCGACCCCGCTCTCTTTGATGTTGGAAGCTTTGTCGACAAACAGTATCTAGGGATTAGACTCCGGCCTCAGGTATAAGAAAGATAATTCAACGCAGAAATCGGATAGTATCTGAGATTTGATGTGCTTGCAAGGCTAGTACTATATACCGAATTTGGAGAGTTCGACTGACCATGCGATCATTCTTCCTAAGAGTTCTGGCTTTTGAAGCACCTATCAGATTGGTTAATCAGTTTGGACTATGATCTGGTGGCTCTAGAAGTACAGCTTGAGCTTTCGGGCTACGATTACCAATGCTAGTGTTAGCTCGATCTTCTGGTAACACACCTCGGCTCCCTAAAAGGTTCTGCTAACAAAGTATTCTGGTCGTTGCGACTTGGCTTCATCCCTGACCAATACTACGCTGAGGGTGTTATCAGTGACGGAGAGGTAGAGTGAGAGCTTTTCTCCAGGTTCTGACTTTGAAAGAATGGGGGGTGCCACCAAGAGACCCTTGAGCTCCTAGAAGGCAGCTTCGCATGATTTTGTCCACTGGAACTCTGTTGGCTTCCTCAAGTATTGGAAGAATGGCCTTTCCTAATCCGCCGATCTTGAGAGGAAGCAGGATAGAGCCATTATCCGACCTATTAGTCGTTTGACTTCTTTTATGTTAATAGGGTTGCACATCTCGAGGATGGCTTTGCATTTGTCAGGGTTAACCTCGATTCCCTAACTGGTTAGCATGGAACTGGGGAATTTGCTAGCTTGAACTCCGAACGCGCACTTGTCAGGATTGAGCCTTATGTTGTGTCGCCGGAGTTGGCTAAAAATCTCAAATAAGTCTAAGTAGTGGTATTGGCTTTCAGATGTCTTGGCCACCATGTTGTCGACACAGACTTCAATGTTTTGGTCGATCTATTTAGCGAACACCTTATTCATCAACCGCTGATATGTTATGCCCACGTTCTTCAGTTCGAACTACATGACTCGATAACAGAAATTAGCACTTTCTATGATGAACGTTGTCTTCTCTTTGTTCCCAAGGTATATTTGGATCTGGTTATAGCCGAAGTAAGCATCCATAAAGTTTAAGTACCTGTATCCGGAGGCTACATCTACAAGTTGGTCGATGTTAGGTAGCGAATATGAATCTTTTGGGCATACTCTATTCAGGTCGGTGAAGTCAACGCACATTCTCCATTTTCCCAAGGATTTCTTTACCATGACTACCTTGACGAGCCACGTGGTATATGGGATTTATATGATGAATCCAGCTTTGAGAAGCTTTGTCGTTTCTTCGGTAATCGTGCGCTGCTGTTCTTCTCCTAGCTTTCTTTTTCTATGAGCGATCGGTCTAACCTCCAGATCTAATGCCAATCTGTGGAAGATGATAGATGGGTCAATTTTGGGCATGTCAGTGGGCATACAAGCAAAGAGGTCACGTTCTGTTGGAGTAGGTTAATCAGCCTTTCTTTCAATTCCTCGAGACATATGGAATCGATGCGGGCAATCTATTTTGGGCGGGGACCCAGGCTTATAAGGTGGAGCTCTTCTATGGGTTAAGGATGATTATTTGAGAGTTTTCCTTGCGGGTCCAATTCGGTCGTATTTGCACTGTGGTGTGGGGTTTGGTTATTAATACCCATGGTTTGCTACCACTACCGAAAGCTTAGTTTCCCTCATCATCCTTATTGGGTTTGGGACTTCAAGCCCTAAGGCTATCATGGTAACATTGTCAGGCTTCCTTTTGGTTGGTCTGGACAACTCCAACCTCTGTGGCTAACATCGGGAATTTCATAGCAAGATGGGGAGTTAATACAACTACATCCAAAGCGTTGAGAGATGGGTGGCCAAGCAATGCATTGTACGACGTCTGGTAGTCAACGACTAGATACCGGATATTAATTGTTTTGACGGGAGGGGTGGTTCCAAATGAAGTAAATAAATCGATGTACCCCTTGATGCCAACCTACTCTCCAAAAAAGTCAATTAGATTTTCGGGGAATGGTTTTAGTTTTTCTTCCTGGATTCCCATTCTTCCTAGGGTTAATAGGTACAGCAAATTGGCTAAACTTCCTTTGTCCACAAGGACTTTTTTCACCAAGAAGTTGGTAGCGACAACCGAGACCACCATGGGGTTATCAAGGTTTTGATCGATCCCCTCGAAATCCCTATCGGTAAAGGAGATTATGGGGTGCTGAGCCATCTTTCTTGATCTCCTCTCGACATTGTTTATTGACATTCCTGTGCGGAGGTGTCGCTTTCTTGTCGAGCTTGAGTGTTCTCCTTCCGTGAATCCCTTGGAGATGGTGTCAATAACCCCTACTATTTGATTAGCCGAGAGTGGCCCAGTATTTCACATGTCGTCTTCTCAAGGTCGTCTTTGGGGGTTGCAGCTCCTCCTCATACCCAGATTACCCTATAAGTGTACCGGCAAAGGTAACCCTCTCTGACCAGGCGCTTGATCTAGTCCTTCAGGGCGGCACATTCTTTGGTTATGTGCCCAAACATGTGATGGTAGTCACATAGCTTACTGGTGTTGGCATTGCCGTGGAGAGGCTATTGGTCCGAGGTGTCTGGGAGCGGGATTATTCTTGGGTTGTAAACTTCCCGGAGGATTCGCTTTCTCCTTGGTCTTAGGGGAGTTTAGGCGTCGTAGTGCAGTTGGGATGGTACGAGGAGCCGGGCTGGCTCCTTTCGTCCCCTGATGCGGTCTTTGTTGTCCTGTCCTCGATTGGGGTCTCTTTTGGGATTGCGCTGGTGCTCGATAGGGGGCCTTGGTTGGTGGATTGGTTGTGGCTGGGATAATGGTAGGGTGTTTTCGTGTCTGATCGTTTATGCTTCCTCCATGTTTATGTATCCTGCAGCCCATACCCTGAGGTCATTCAGGTTGGAGGGGGGCTTCCAGGCTAGTGAGTCGGCAAAGGGGACTGTCCTTAACCCGACCATAATGGCGTGTTAAGGAAATTGTCAGATTGAGGTCTCTAATCTAGATGGCCTATTGATTGAATTTGTTTAGAAATGTTTGGAGCGGCTCATGCTCACCTTGCCTCAGGTTGATAAGACTGGTCATCGTCTTGCGGTGAGTTCGACTTGTGGAAAAATGAGTGAAGAAACGGGTGGCTAGATCGAAAAAGTCGTGGATGGAGTTTGGCTCCAAGAAGAGGAACCATAACATGTCTGAATTCTTTAGCATGCTGGGAAAGGATCGGCACATGATTGGCTTTGTGCCTCCACTATGCAGCATTGTGACATTGAACATGGTAAGATGCTCTTGAGGATCAGTAGTGCCGTCGTATGGCTCTAAGGTAACGAGGAGGCGGAAGCCATCCAGTAAAGGGACGGTCAAAATAAACTCCGAGAAAATATGGCTTAAAGAATATAGGGACGTAGAAGGTGGGGGAATAGGGGTATGGAAAGCTTGATGGTGTTAGTGGCGGCTACCTTCTGAGTCATAGTCAAATCGTTCGCTACATTAGTCACGCTGCTGATTTCAGGTTAACTCAACAACTTGGTATTGAAGCTGTTGGACAGTCTGGAGAAGGAGCTCTACGATGGCTTTGTTTTGTGGAAGGCAGTCGATGGTGTTTGGCTCCTGGATAGGGATGCTTCTAGTTCGCACCATGGTAAGGTGATAGGGTTGGCTTGAAAGGCTCTAGTGAGGTTATGGGGTAGGTGTGATGCCCCGTTCCCACTTACGGGTGTCACTCGTGAACAATTAACTGAATTGCTCACATGCCCGGCCATTCGTGAAGGGAAGACTATGTTTCAACACGAAACACCCTAGGTGGAAACTAAACTTTGTCCTTCCCTTCCCCCCCCCCCCCTCAACCCCAAGATCCACTAACAAATTTGGGCTTTAATCATACTACACTTGGCTATTTAATTTCCATTAAGATTGCCCCAATCGCCATTATTATTTATTTTAATTCTTCTTCTTTCCAAGAATTCCATCGGGCTCCGTAAAAATCACCATTTTAATCAACCCATTGATTTTCCCAAAATTCGAGAAAAAACTTAAAATTTTCATTTTTCAAAAATTCGACATTTTTCTCAAAAAAATGTCCGAAAATTCCCTTTATTTTGAAAATTCCTCCGGGGCCCAAAATCAATTAAGAAATGCCCCAAAAGTCCCCCAATATTTCAAATTTCTCAAAAAAATTAGCTAGCGAGGCTTGCTGGCACACCCCCAGCGCGCCCCCGCCTGCTACATGCCTGGCGCCCGCTTGTTGCACGCCTGCCGCCTTCTACATGCCTACATGACTGTGAAATTTTTCTTGGCCTTTTTAGCCCAAATTTTTTAGGTTTCTCACACCTCATACATGCATAAAAAATACCAACTTTTCATAAAATCTTACAAGAGAAAATACTCATTTCTTCTTCCACCAAGATTACACAACATACATAAAAAAATAAGATTACATTAACGTTTTAGGCTTCAATCAAGCCATCAACTAACAAAATACATTTCTTGGAGTGCTCTCCATGCATCTTACATGCTCTCCATCCAAAATCTCACTTTCCCATTACTTGGCAACCTATATGTGAGGTAAAAATCTCATGAGCTCAAATCTTAATAAGGGTGCAATGCAAAGTAAATATGAACATAACAAGATTATATAATGCCAAATGCATGCAACTGTGGCTAGGTCTCTTTGCCCTCACAACCCACCAAGTTCAGAGGCATGAACCCACCATTCCCACCATGTTCCCAATCTACCCTATGGCTATAGGTCTCATGTACATAATAGAACATGCAAAATGCAACATACACATTTATGAACCATACTTACAACACATTGCAAGGTCACCCTCCCATAAGGCCATCCCTTACCTTGACTCCTCAAGATCTTCAATAAACTTTAATCTTCAAGACCTTCCTTTTGATTCCAACTCTCCACTTGAAAGAAACTAGAAAAGAAATGAAAATGCTAAGGCACCATCAAGAGAAAAAGATCTATACTACAAAAAGGTAACAATCTTACCTTTCATCTTTTTCTTCTCATTTCCTTCTTCTTCTCTTTTCTTCCTTCCTTTCTTTCTTTCCTTCTCATTGGAAAGCTTCTCCACTTACTCTCTTGGAATTTCTTTCTTTCTTCAGAGATTTTCCCTTTTTATATCTAATAGCCTCCACATTAAATCCTAACATTTGGATTTACTTTAGGAGAGCAAATCTCATCCATACAAACAAACACAATCCATGCCATTTGGTCTTCTTAAATCTCCACCATTAGAATTCTTTCCCTTTTTCAAGAACAAATCCCCACCATTCAAGAAAGCATAATTCATGTGCTCTTTAACTTTTAATCTCAACCCTTGGAAAATTCAAGACAATTCCTTCACCCTTGATCTTGTCTTCAAGACCCAAAAATAGAATTTATTTTCTATTTATTTAATTTGACCATTTTCCAATCATTAATGCATGACTAATTTCATTTTCCTTTTGGATTTTCTTTAATCCATATAATCATGCCCCTCATTAAATGCTTGAAAGACAAATTTAAATTCTTTTGCATTTATTTAATTTCTCTCATTTCTCATGGCCAAGGGCTTGCCAAGTGTCACTCCTTGACACCAAACTTGGCTTCCAAGCCTCCATTTTGGGTATCCATGTGGCTCCACCACATTTAATCCCCAATTTAGGAAAAAATAAATTACTTCTTACATATTAACACACTATAATTTTTTTCCCTCTTTAATAATAAAATTCCCTCATGGAATTATACTCCAAAATTACCAAAATACCCTTTGTGAATTATTAATCCCATTTATCTCCACATAAATACAAAAATGGGAACTTAATTCACTTACATACTTAATTCCACCAAGGAATTATTTTCAATTTATCAAAATATCCTTTATTGGACTTCACTATCTAAATTACCAAAATGCCCCTCTCCTAAGGCACTCTTATTCTCAGGAATCCATTACCTTCTTAAGGGCATTTTTGGAAGTTTCTCACTTCCTTTCTTATTCTCTGAACATTGGTAACACCGGGTGTTATAGTAGGTAAGTTTTATCGGGCCCCACGGTGGACGCTAGATATTCCTTCCTAGCTAAAGGAATGGTCGGAGGTGAGCCTGCAATGGTAAGGGGCGGGCTCTGACGACCGGTCCGTCGGGGGGCTGCTGGCACTTGCAAGCACTCTGAGGCTCCAGTGAGTAAGGAAGTAAAATGGCAGAGTATGGGAGGGCTAGAAAAAGAACATACCTTGGCTTTGAAGAGAATTGGGTTATATATAGGAGGAGAGGTCCTCCTACATGCATATGTCGTATATTTGTAGGGTGATACGACTGGGTATCTGACGCCGATGGAGGATCCTAGATGATAGTATGGTATCGACGAGACCCGCATTAATATGGATGAGATCTCTATTAATGAGGATAAGATCTTCCATTAAGATGGGATCTCGAGCGAGCTTGAAAACACCTAGCATGCCGCTGTAATGATGCTGTTGTAGGCTGGCACAGAGCCAATATCCAGTTTTAGCCAAGATTGGGCAATTGGGCTATGGGCCAAAGGCCAAGATTGGGCCGGTATGGTTCACCTATCATTTTTATCCCACCTTGATGTCTAGTTTAACATGACATAATTCTATTGATTATAATTTTTAGGGATTGGTTACAATTCATGAAGGTGAGAATTATAACTTGTTGTTGCATGGATACAACAATAAATTTGCTGAATGGAAACGTTGTTTTTAAGCCGCCTGACCCTGCAAAAATAAGAAAACAGTTAGAGGGCGTGGGGAGATCCCCTTGCAAACACTCAAACGCTTAAATTAGACAGTGAGTATGATGAAAGAAACTGTATTGAAATTAGTATCAAAGACATCCCCCATTTCAATAATGAATACCTTATTATTTATAAAAAAAATATAGAGTGATTTAAAATGTAACAGAATTAAGGCTCTTGTAGATAACGCTTATCTTGATTAATCCTAATCTGATTGGAACTAAAATAGCTATAGATAACATCTATTTTGGTATTCTAAAACCTATTAAAATTAAGATACAGATAACTTGTATCTTTTATATATAATATTTATCTTGTTCTTAGGGATAGAATTTCTTAGGGATGATGGTTATCTAAATATTTTATAATCATTTTATAATTATAATTCACTATGGATAATTATCTATCCTTTTTTTGGAATATTCAAAAAGATTTTTAAATGTTAGACTTATCATGTTTGCGCATTTTGTGCGGGACCCCCAGCATATGAAAAATTTATGCCTTTTAGTTCAAAAAAATATTTTGGGCTTTTGAGTTTTTTTGATCTTTTAATAAACTTTTACCTATCACACAACATAATTAATAGAAAGATGTCACATCAGGTGGAATAAAAAACATTTTCCTTCAATTAAACTAGTTGATTAATTAATTTGAGAATTAAATTTCTATAGCAGTTTTTTTGTGCTAATTCAAAATTGCACATATATATGCTCAAAAGATTAAAAAATTGATATTAAGATTAGCGTTGCATCTTATCTTCCATCTCTCTTGTGAGTTTCAACATTCTTGCAAAAAAATAACAGAAGGAAAAAATAATTAGATTTTAAAATATTCATGATTATTTTAACTAATTCAGAAATTTCAGAACGCGTAGCAGTGAAAATCAATTAATTAGTATCAAAATAATGTATTGTTATCTTCCTAATTTGAAAGATTCTTAATTTGTCAATAATTACATGTTAGAATTTATGATGGAAAGAGACACCTATTTTCTGCATTTAGGGTATAGGTCAAGTGGTTGGATTATGATAAGTTGGGATTCGCACCAGTAGATCATGGGTTCGATTTCTTATTCTGTGCAATGAGGTAAAATCTGCACTTGCGATTTATCTCATATGTCGAAATTGATGGCACAAACGATGAGAAATTGTGCAAGGGCAATAATCTTAAGACACATATATTTACAGACGTGTCTCTATTATATCTGTCACACATACATTTTTACATCGACACCATTAAAACTTAAGCTTTGTGCGGATAATCTTATCAAGTTACAAAAGAGAAATGAGAGTATGTTGTCCCACATTGAAAAAATAAAAGGAAGAAACAAGCATTTAAAATTAAGTGCACACCTTTTTTAGTAAAATAGATGCGAAGGTAATTAACATTTGCCTCCCAATTTTTCTATTGTCTCAAATACTACTTAATATTTCATATTTAGAGTTAGTAAAACATTTTACTATCACTTTTTCCATCACTCATTTTGGAATAGTAAAAAGGAATTATTGTTAGAATTTTTTTAGTTATTTTCTACCAAAATGTCAATATTTTTTTTTTTGTGTGTGCAAAATGACACATAAAAAGAACCATGTAAATTACACAACTTTAATATTATGAGTTTAATTATTATTAAATAACTCTCCATCAATCAAATATCACTACCTCTAGAAGACTAAAAATTCACCAAAATGACACAACATTGTGATCATTGCCACCTTATCTATACTACAAGTACAGTATGCCATCGTTTTCATGGCACGTATTAATTAGTTGGATCATGATAAATTGAAATTCACATCAATAGGTCATGGGTTTAACTCCTTATCATTTGTAGTGATAGAAAAACTCTATCTGCGATTTATCTCTTCTGTCGAAATCGAAAACATGAGTGACAGGGGACCACATAAGAGTGATAATCCCAAAGTAAAAATGGCCCTCAAATCCACAAATTTTACACAAATATATTATATGTAGATATATATAATCTGAGTGATGAGAATTTGATGGCTATGATTAATTTAATTTTTGAAATTAATTAATTAATTTTTCAAATTTAAATTGAATACAATAGTTAAGAAATTATTTGTCTAAACAGACAACTATTTGGAGACAAATAACTGTTCATGGTTGGTCATTCTTCATAAAAGGGGACAAAAACCAACTTCCAAAAATAATTTTTCTTCCTACAAATTCTCTTAGAAGAGTCTTCAGATTGCTATCTATAGACTCTAAGGTTCTGTTGAATCCTGGGATAAATTTGCCTTAATCCTGTAGCATCTAGTGGTGCCAAATGTTACCTTAAAAAAAAGTGTTTCTTCACACCTCAAAATCTATGGCTGCATTCTCTTTGTTATTTTCAATACATTTTTAGTATTTAATTTTTTAAAATAATGAAAATGCATTTATTTTGTATTTTCAAAAATATATTTTTGAAAATAAGAAAAAAATTTATAAGAAAAATCCAAAACAACAAAAAGTTTTTGTTGTTTTCAACCAAAACAATATTTAAGTCCAAAACATAAAAAACGCAATCCATTTTCCATGTTTTGGCTCTAAAAAAGAAAAAGGAAAAAAATTTATTCTTAAATTTTAACAAGAAAATTATACATTTATTTAAAAATTAAAAAATGTAGTATATCTATATTAAAATTAAAAATATAAGATAATATATAATATATTGTTAATATATTATACATATTATGTATAATAATATTTAATACAAATTATCGCTCAGATGTTATAATTTATTAATTAAATTTATTGTTTTATTTTAATAATGAAATTTTATTAAAAAAGAGTTAATTTTATCATTTAATAATTAAATTTATTGAATAAAATATTATAAAATATTTTTTTAAAAAATTCTAAAGTAAAAGCGTTTTTTTAATTTTTCGTTTTAAGAAATAATTTTTTAAAATGACAAACGAAACATGTTTTCAATTTTTTAAAAAATAAATTGTCAAAACGTAAAATTAAAACTCAAAATTAAAAATTAAAAACGCAAAGAGAACATAGCCTATATTTTTCTAATTTGTCAACCCACTATATTTCTAACAGAGACTCATGACACACTGTTTTTCTTTTTTTTCTTTTTTTTTCTAATTTTTTAATCTTGGACAAACTAGGACATGTGTATATATATAAAAAAAAAAAAAAGTCTTTAAACACAAGTTAATAATAAGACTACTAATTAAGGTAACAATTAATTAAAACCCTAAACAAATACCTATAACTATATGAGTCGTGGATGAAACCAATAGACTAGTGTGATAATCAAAGACTTTGCCACTAGAAAAGGACAAATATACTTTCATATTATTATATTTTTTATGTATAATTTTAAAATTATATATTTTGTAATATATGTCTAATGGTGTGTAGTGTCATATCCATATCTACTTGTAGAGGTGTCAATGGTTTAAATTAGTTCACTTCTATAAAAATTCAGTAATTAAACCATTTTTAACGGTTTCGAAAAAAATAAGAATCGTAATCGAATCATTACATATATAAAACCAAACCATGACCAATCTGTCGTATCGGATCGATTTCGGTTCTATCCAAGTAACATTTAACTTCTAAATATTTTTACAAAATATGAAATTAAAACAAATTTGTTAATTAAAATAAACTCATAACTTCATTAATGTTTCAAATTTTAAAGTAAAAGTAAAACAAAATAATTCATAAACTATTTCATCAAATGAGATTACATCGACCATTTATTATAGCAATAGTGTATAAAAGTCTAAAAATAAAAGAGTTCATGAATAACAACAACCAACAACAAAAAAGAAATAAACAAAAACTAGCATATTAAAATTACAAGTAATAATATATTTATGCGTATGTATATATATACCCAAAAAATTATAATATATATACAAGTATAATATCGATTTCGGTTCGGTTCAAATCACAATTTGAAAAGAAAAATCAGTAATCAAACCAAATATATCGATTCTTAATTTTTTAGAATCAGAACCTAACCGTTAAACCATAGAATCAATTTAAAAGGCACAATTCGGTTCGGTTTGGTCCGGTTCACCAATTTTTAAATATTTTTTACACCCGTATCTACTTGTGTCTGTGTCCATACTTCTTAGGTTAGAATATATATAGATATATGTATGTATGTATGTCTTTTTGAGAAAACAAATGGGAAAATGCTACTTAATTCATCATTTCTGTCTCACTGTTTAAGGTAATTTCATTTCATTCATTATAATTCATAACCACTCATTAATTAATTACATGGTTGGCAAGAACCAGGTACCACTACCTTGTATCATCTCTTACATTATCTATATTCCTATTCTATTACTTGCATGGAAATCCATTCATACATAAGGGAAATGCATAGAACATACACGCAACAATACACAATAAACACAATGTCCAAAAAAAAAGAAATTTTATTTCATTAATATTATTGATGTTCGCTTTGAGTGTGAATACATGAAATGAGATAACAAAAGTTTACATTAAAAATGAAAGACCCTACTTTATTGGAGGTGGAGCAGGTGCTTTTGCCTACTCATCAGGGGCCATAATTGAAGTCCCAGGTTGATCTCCCAAAAGTCCTCCTCAGAAGGCTCCGAAACAGTGTTTTCCAAATCTTGTAGAGCCTGATATTGGATTCCTACACGTATGGACTCCAAGTCCAAGAAAGATTTTTTAATTCATCCACCATTGAGCATTCCAAGTATTTCTCAGGATCTCGAGAATCTGGATCATGCATTTGCCAATCTACAACCTCCATGGATGCAACCTCCTAAGTGTAAACCAACTTGGGGTATAACTCCTCGAGACGCTGGGATTCTAACAAGTGATAGACCATGTAAAACTTGTACTCGATGACCCTTGTGGTATAGGCTTTTGAGCCGTTTCCATGCAACATAGCAAGGTAGATCTCCGTCACATCTCTTTTTTCCCTCTATAACTAATACTCAATATCTTGAAGGTGTTGTTGAAAATATGTGCCTTAAGCATGAGCCTTTTCAAGATCTACCGCCAGCTGGCTTCATTTTTTAGCTAGAGTATTATAAGAGGTTTCCATCTCGCTTAAAGCCCATTGCCTCTCCTAGTTAATTTGCCTTATTCAAGTATTCTCATCTTCCAGTGAAAGGTTCTTTATTTTTAAGTCTTCATTTTTTGCCTCGAACTCAGCCTTGGAGATAGTGACGTTCTTGTTATCAATTGGCTATCTAGTCAATTTACCTCGAGGCGTCTGCTTGGGATCGAGCTAAATGTGTACAGTTGTTAGCATTCGTAACAACCATCACTTGCACACCCCACAAACACACAACAAAGTGTTAAGAATCAAAGTTAAAAGTCAACATGCATAATTAATAATGAGACTTTAACAAAAATTACTTGAACTATTAAGTGCTTAGCCTGATCCATGCCATTGGGCATGTTTCTAAAATAACCCTACTCATCACGGGGCAAGATTGTTGAGTAAAGCCTTGGCTCTACCCTAGGATCCATCACAGTATCAGTGTCAAGCAGCCCAGGTAGACTAAAAAATATTCCTCTCATAGTTAGTAACACCCTTATAATCGCCCTTTGGATTGGATAGGGAGCAATTCTAGAAAAACGGGATGCATAAAGGGTAACAACGAATCCAAAGTCCCCTTATCGCGACGCTCCTACTTGAGAGGGAGCTAACAAGTAGCTCGATTATGCTATTAATGCCTCTCAAGGGCTACCGCATCAAGCAGTGATGTAGTCTTGTCCTCCACCACTTCTTGTAAAACATCTTGAATTGTAGCATCAATAGGAGATGGGGGAGGAATCTCCCTTGCTAACCCATAAGATTGGCCTGAAAGAGCTAAGGACCTTAGCAAGAGAGGTGATTGAATGGGTGGCTGGCTTTAAGTGCTAGTGTTGTTGATGGAATACAATAATTAAATTTATATGTCTTAGAAAAATACTTTCTAGAGCTTGGAAAAGAAGCCAGGGGTAGGGTTTATGCTGATAAGGGGTGCTAGCAAGCATCTAGATGGAGGATGGCTAGATCTGTTGTTTGTGAGATAAGAATTCTCAAGGCTGGGCTCGATCCATTGTTGGGAAAGCAAAGAGGATGCCCCAAGTCTTCGACTGGTTGCTGGGCCAAAAGGTCTTATGAAGACTTCTTCCCCAAAGACTTGGGTCTTTGGCTAGCTAGTCTTCGGATGACTTGTCTCCAAGAGGTGTTACATTTTGTGGCACAAACATAGTTAGTAGGCACGCAGAGAACTCTCCCCCATGGGCCCTTCGATGCCAAAGTCAAGTGATGCCATGATGTAGAATGAAGTATGAATGTGGGTTATATGAGGCTTCCAAATAGGTGTGTAAAAATGAGAGTCGTCACATAGGTTTGGATCTGAAGTATTGGTTCTGGTCTTCAGGTGCTAGATTTGGGTCTCAAGGGCTCAAACTTGGGGGGTATTTATAGACTTCCATGGATGGGTCATATGGCATGATAGGACATGTGGCATACTCGGATTGGACCAACTCTTCAGGGCAAAAGTCTATTGAAGGGGTCGGAAGGCCTGAAGGTACCTTTGAAGATGGGATGCCTCGAAGAGAATCCTTCAGATGAGACTCCCTCGAAGACCCAAAGACTCTTCAAGTCTTTGGGATTAAGGGATTGGCCCCAAACACTCCTTGGAGTCATTAGGTGACTTATGCTCGGAAGACTCTTCGGGATGAGTCTTTAGGCTTAAGGGCTTATGAGCATGGCCACCCCAAAGACTCTAACTCTTCAGAGTCATAAAGAGACTTCTATCCGGAAGACTCTTTAGGGTCTTTCAGGTTTTTGGCCTTCTTTGACACTTCTTTGGATTTTTGGATTTTTTGTTTGATTTTTCTAGGGTACCCCATAACAATGGCTCCCCACTCTTTTCTTTGGCAACAAGGCAAAGGGAAGAGTATAATGTGTCCAAGTGGGAAGTTTCTCGAAGATTGGTATGCAGATTGGCTTGAGTCATTGAAAGAGGTCTCCGGATGACTTTGCTCACATGAACGTGATTGTTCGTCTTTCGAAAACTCGGTTATAAATAAGGGTGGTCCCATGCAGGTCATACCTTCTGCTTTAACTACCCGAAGGCTCTTCCAACTCATTCAAAGACTATTGCGAACCCTTCCATCCCTTCCGAAGACTCTAGACTTTCCAAAAGATTTTCTTCCCAAACAATTTCCATTATAAAGACTTTCCATTTCTCAAGGTAAACTCATGGCATCCTCTCAACCGATTCCTAGGCCACGAATAGGGAGATCGGGAATAGCTAGGGTAATCATTTCTCTGACTTGGTCATCGATGAATACTTGATGGCAACAGGGTGGAGACAGTTGAGAAAGATGAGGGTGTTGGCTCATAATAACCTGCAACTCAAGGTGCTGGGCCTTTGGAGCCCGTCAATCCTAGGAGGGTTGCTCCCCAAGTACCTCGCGTGGAGTAAGAGAAGGAAGAGAGTGTGGAAGATGAAGAAGACAATGAGAAGGTGGATGTTGTAGGTGATGAAGATGAGGTGGGAGAGGAAGAACAAGAAGGGTGTGAGGGCTAGACGGACCCTGAGGGTGCTCACCTTACCCTATCTTTTCTTTATATTTCATTGCTTTTAATTGTTCTCTTTTGAATCATACTAATGATTTGTTATTTTTGTTGTTTGCATAAATGGAGTAGTTTCAAAGAATCAGGATGGCCAAGGCGACAAAGCTAGCCTAGAAAACCTAAGAGCGGGAGGAGAGGCAACGATGACTGGAACAACAACAACAACTTGCACGTGCCCTTGAATCTAAGGAGATTGAGAAAGGAAAAATCCCCCTGGCTAAAAAGAGCAAAACGACTAGGGTGGGGGAGAAGCCAGAAGCAATACAAAGACAACAACATAACTAACGACGATCAACCCATTCAACCTACCCCCTATCATTCTTTCACCAATGCTTCCATCCCCACAAGCTTTTGGCAGGGCCTATGATCAAGGCGAGCTACCCGTCCTGCCTTCTCTGCTAATTTTGGGGATGAATGTGACTCTAGAAGCGACTAGAGCTAGAGCAACGGTAGAGGCAGAGGCTGAGGAGGAGGCGAGGGCCCAACTATGACAATCTCAATTGGAAAGGTATCATAACTAACACCAGGCTGTATGCCGACTCCCACTCCCTCAATGAACAGAGTGCCTACCTCAATGAGAGCTAGAGACCAAGTCTCGAGCACATCCTCCTGTGCTCCCCGCCATGGGCCCAATTCATAAAGGGGAAATCCCCTTCCCATACCTATTAGTGTTATGCCCCACAAGCCAATTATATTTTATGTAAAGGATCATACTTTTCATTGAGATTTTTTTATTCAATCAATTGTTATTACAAAGGAATTATGTTTTATTTATTGTTAATGATTGTTGTCATTATTTATTGCAATCTACACTTGACAAAGTCCATAGATCAAATAGGTTCATGGAATATGGTCGTGCATAGAGATGACAATCATGAAACATATTCCTTAAAAGTCTTGATCTTAAATGTTCCTATTTATAGAGTTATTAGGAATGGACACTAATAACACATTAATAACTCGGATAGACTAGCACATATGATGCATGCTCAAAAGGGAGAATGTCTTATTTCATGAACACTAATGCATATATGTTGGTGCTTATTAGAAGAATAAGTATACTGAACTGACCCGTTATAGAATTTCTGATGGTTATTGTTCAATGTCGATTGGAATTCTTGTGTTGCAATTGTGCAGACTAGTCCTTAGACTTGAGATATCATGGTAGTCTTATATTTAACTAGTTATGTTTTGGTGTCATTCGGATTCTAAAGGAATCGTTAACAAACTGTCATTGGGCATGGCCTTGTCACGTATGAAGGCTTATGAATGTCAATAAAGAATTCATGACTTATCATCCAGATAAGAGGATGTCATATGTATTCCAATAATTTCATGATTGTGGAAATCCTTAGATAAGGTGATGTGGAAATCAAAAGGTGTTTTGATTTCACCTATCAAGTTATAAAGTTGGAATGGATACATAGTTATTGAATAGTTAGAGTTTGACATAAAACCATACCCTAAATTCAATTAGGACATTGACTGATAAAAAGAATTTACTCCATGGTAATTGCAATTGAAAAGGTCCGCGTTTATTTCATCATTGGCTAGGTATTCATGGGATGTTTCAAAATGTTAACCATGATATGTAGGGATTTTAGAATTAATTTGATTAATTCTAAAACTATTAATTAAAGAATTTAAATAAAAAAAACCCATGAGTAAGGGTGTTAACGGTTCGGATTGGTCCGGTTCTATAAGAATCCAATAACCGAACCATTACATATATAAAACTAAACCATGATCAATCTGTCACATCGGATCGGTTTCAGTTCGATTTCGGTTCTATCCAATTAACATTTAGCTTCTAAACATTTTCGCAAAATATGAATTTACAAACAAATTTGTTAATTAAAATAAACCCATAACTTCATTAATGCTTCAAATCTTGAAGTAAGAGTAGAACAAAATAATTCATAGATTACCTCATCAAATGAGATTACATTGACCATTTAGTATAGCAATAGCGTATAAAAGTCTAGAAACAAAAGAGTTCATGAATAACAATAACCAACAACAAAAAAGAAATAAATAAAAACTAGCAAATTAAAATTGCGAGTAATAATATATTTATGCGTATGTATATATATACCCAAAAAATTATAATATATGTACAAGTATAATATCGGTTCCGGTTCGGTTCGAACCACGGTTTGAAAAGAAAAACCAGTAACCAAACCAAATATATCGGTTCTTAATTTTTTTGAACCAGAATCTAACCGTTGAACCATAGAACCAATCCAAAAGGCACAGTTCGGTTCGGTTTGGTCCGGTTCACCGGTTTTCGGATATTTTTGACACCCCTACCCATGAGATGTGTTTAAATTAAACCAATAAGTTGGGCCCTAAAGTAGCCCAATAGAGTTGGGTCTTACATTTGGTCTAATGGTATACCTAAAGAGTCACACATTTAGATCGAGCCTAGTTCACAATTAAAAGAGAGAACTGACCCAATATGATTAGGGTTCGACCCTAAAACGTTTAGGGTTTTGTTATGGCATGATTAGTGTTTTGTGCTCTATAAATATGCTACTTCAAAACACTTAGAAGAGGCAAAAAAATTTCATGTTCTTTCTCAAAAATGTCCAAGCTTGCTAGCATAACTTGGGACATCATGGAAAAAGGCCAATCATGTGGACTAACTTAGAGGAGCTCACGTTTGCATCTTTGCGGATTTGAAAGAAATGGGATCAAAGTTGTTGACTGCACAATCGTAGTTTCCTAACAACACTAGCAACTGAAAGGGCACGAGATCCAAGTTCAACCTAGGGTCCTTAACAAAGACTTAATGACGGTGATGCCACGTTCCCACTTACGGGTGCCACTCGTGAACAATCAACCAAATTGCTCACATGCCCGGCCATTCGTGAAGGGCAGACTATGTTTCAACACGAAACCCCCTAGGTGGGAACTAGGCTTCGTCCTTCCCTTTTCTTAACCCCATGATCTACTAACAGATTTGGACTTTAACCATACCACACTTGGCTAATTAATTTTCATTAAGTTTACCCAATCACCATCTTTTATTTATTTTAATTCTTCTTCTTTCCAAGAATTCCACTGAGCTTCATAAAATTCACCATTTCAATCAACCCATTGATTTTTAGTAATTTTGGAGGAAAAACTCATATAATCTAAATTTTTAAAATTTTTTTGCATTTTCTCCAAAAATACTCAAAATCTCTTTATTTTTGAATATTCATCTAGGGCCAAAATTCAACCAAGAATCCCCCAATTTTCCAAATTTTTCAAAAAAAAAAAAAATTGATCGACGGGGCCTGCTGGCTCGCCCAGGGCCCGCGTGTGCTCGCTACCCCTGTCGCACGCTTGTCGCCTGCCTACCGCCCACCTGCTACCCGCGACTCGCCTCCATGACTCAAAATTTTTTCTTGGCCATCTCAGCCCAAATTTTTTAGATTTCATATCATCATACATACATAAAAAATACCCATTTTTTTCATAAAAGCTTACACAAAAAAATATATATATATATACTCCTTACACCCACTCATGGGCTCCTTACCACATGAGTCCAATAAACAAGATAGGATTCCAAAAGCCATACCCAATATGAGATTTACACCAATACTTTGGCTTCCACATGCCATAAGCAAATATCTCATTAAAAAAAAAAAATCATATATAACCATTACAATACATACTTAGGCTTCAAGCCACAACTGACAACACAAAATGCATCACAAGGCCTCCACAAGCCATACTATGTTCTTGAATCTTCATTCCCATGCATCCACATGTCATTTCATCTTACCTTGATTTTTCCCATGCCTTTACAACCTATATTTGGGGGTAAAAATCTCACGAGTTATTAAGTTCAATAAGGGTGCAATGGCAATAAGTATGAACAAAAACATATCATGTGATGCCAAATGCATGCGTGCAACATGATTAGGGCTTCCACATCCTCACAACCACCTACATTTGAGGCTTTAAACTACCCTACCCCACACAACCTCATGGCCATAGGTCCTTGAACACAAAGAAAAATATGCCAATGCACATATTTAAAAGTTTAAGCACATACTTTACCACTTGCAAGCCACCAACCCATGGGGTTATCCCTTACCTTTTCCATTCTTTGAAGCCTTTAAACTCTTCCTAGCTTCCTTCCAACTCTTTTCCTTAAGAGATCCTTGAAACAAATTTTAAAGAACTAAGCTACTAATAGGGCTTAATTGTTTACATATTTTTACCTAATTTTTTGTCTTAATCTTATACTATTTTTCCTACATAATGTTTGTTTATATGGATTTTACATTATTTTAATCTTATTTTGTAGGAATCCAGCAAAGGAAATAAATTCAAAGATTTGGGCATTAAAAGAAAAAATATATATATTATAAAGTTAATTTTAAAATTAATATTATAAATTAAAAAATAAATACATATTTTAAATAATTAATATTATAATATAATTAAAGTTACAATATATTAAATTATAATATTTATATATATTATATTTTATCTTATATTATTTATATATATAATATTACAATAAGATAACTATTATATATAATATATATATTAATAAATGGCGTGAATGCCATGTGCATATATATATATAATAATAATATGTGAACATGGAACAAGGGAAGGGATTGGAGGCGCCAGTGAAAGAAGGCTTTTGGACGGCCCAGAGAGGAAAATATTGAAGGAGAGAAAAACGGACACAAGAAAGGGAAATTAAAGTCGTGAACAACACAGAGATTGGAGCTAGCAGCGGCACGCAGCATCAATTGCGACCCAGATCTGGTTTAGATCTGGGCAAGAAGCATTCTTTTCTCTTTCTTCAATTTTTAATGTTTATTTTTATTTTAATAATGTCTAGTTAAATTATTTTAGCTGGGGTTTGGATGGATTTTAATTCTGGAATTATGTGATTATTTGTTTGGTTCGATTCAAAACCCGATTATTATTTGCGTGAGAAATTTATATTGTTGTGTTTAATACTTTAAAAGATTGGTCATCTTTTAATAATTTAATGATTTATGCATGACTGACTAAAGAATTGTCATAAATTAGATCCATAGGCAATATAAATCACATGCTTGACTATGAGATCGAAAAATAATTAGCTCATGTGTGGGAATCGAGGAAGCTTAGTGAGTCAAATCCCCTTCCAAGATTAGAGGTTTCCAAAAAACTTAATACTTATTTATTTCGTTGATATCTGCTCAGAAATCTAACAGTGAAATTGAATTAATAAAGGATTAATATGACTTGAGAAAGCTTATTAATTAATTAAGGAAAATCCACCATCACATGCAAATAATTATAAAATACTGTAAAGGTATTTGTGATTTTGAATCGGGTTGAATAGATAATTAGATAATCCAAATTAAATGAAATCTAAACCCTAGTGCATTCATTAATTAATCTTTCTCCCAAAGAATTTAGTTTTCTATTTATTTTTCTTTTTATTTATCCAATTAATTAATTAATTCAACTTAGGCTAATTAAAATTGTTTTGGTATTGTGATCTAGTCCTCGTGGGATCGACACTTTTTTTTATCACTATATGCATATTTGACTAGGGTGCACTTGCCCGAATTAATTGTGCATAAATCAAACAATAAGTTTTTGGCGTCGTTGCCGGGAACTAGTTTATTGCATATGAAAACTACATAAGTTAGCCTTAGATTGAACATCTTTTTGTTTTCTTTTAGGATTTGCAATTTTAATTTAAATTTATTTATTATTATTATTATGATGATTTTCATCTTTTAGAAATTTTATTTTTAATTTTTAGTATTTTTCCTTTTCTTCATAGGTTTCAATGGTGCATAACACGGTCTAGTGGTGGAGAATTGATACCCCTTGATTAAGAAATTGAAAAAACTCTGGAAAAGCAAAAGAAGGTGAAAAAGAACAAGATGGAGCAAGAACAACAGACTCAAAATAATCCAAGGACATTGAACTCATATGTTACACCTACTCTGGATGGCACTTCATCAAGCATTAGGAGGCCCAATGTGCAAGCAAACAACTTCGAGATCAAGCCTGCAATTATTTGGATGATCCAGATGAGTGTACAATTTTCTAGCCCTAATAATGATCCTAACTCTTATATTGCTAATTTTCTTGAAATATGTGATACTTTTAGGCATAATGGAGTTAGTGAGGATGCAGTTTGACTTAGGTTGTTTCTCTTTTCCTTGAAAGATAGAGCAAAAGAATGGCTTAATTCTCTTCCAGCAGGTTCTATTACTACATGGAATGATTTGGCACAAAAGTTTTTATCTAAATATTTTTCACCTTCTAAACAGCTAAATTAAGGAATAACATAACAACTTTTTCACAATTTGGTAATGAATCCTTATATGTGTCATGGGAGAGATTTAAAGAAATGCTTAGGAAATGTCCTCACCATGGTCTGCCTATTTGGATGTAAGTGCAAACTTTTTATAGTGGTATTAATCAATCTTCTCGTTCGATGTTAGATGCAACTGCAAGTGGTACCCTTATGAGGAAAACTCTCGAAGAAGCATATGAACTTTTGGAGGAGATGGCAGCCAACAGTTATCAATGGGACAATGAGAGAACAAATAAAAAGGGAGTTGGAATTTATAATGTTGATTCTATCACTACTTTATCTGTTCAAATTGCTGAATTAAATAAAAATTTGGGTAATTTGGGGGTTTCAACTATGAATGCTTCTTCTTCTTCTTCCCATTTTCTTTCTTGTGAGCTTTGTGAGCGAGGGGGACATGTTAGTGTAGATTGTCAAGTAGGAAATCCTTTTTCTTCTGGTTTTTCTGAACAAGCTAATTTTATTTCTTATGATGGCAATAGGTCAAATTTTAATCCATACTCCAATACTTACAATCCAGGATGAATGAGTCATCCTAATCTTTCTTGGAGTAATAATCAACAAAGAGTGCCCCCCGACTTTCAACAACAACAACATCAAATTCCATAGGAGAAGAAGTCGATTTTGGAAGATACGATGACAAAGTTTATCAATAGTATAGAGGCAAGAATGCAAAGCTTGGAAACTCAAATTGGACAACTTGCCCAAGCGATTTCAAAAAGACCACAAGGAGGCTTGCCTAGCAATACTGAGAAGAATCCAAGGGAGCATGTAAAAGCCATCACTTTGCGAAGTGGAAAAGAACTTGAAAGTAAAGAAAAAGATGAAGAGCATACAAAAGAGGAAGAAAGCCAAGAGCTTGAAGCCAAAGAAGAGGATCATGATTTATCAACAGAGAAAAAGGGGAGTTCTTCTTCACTTAATTTAAAATCTTACAAACCTCCTCTTCCTTTTCCTAAAAGATTTCTAAAGGCTAACTTGGATAAACATTTTGCTAAATTTCTAGAGGTGTTTAAAAAGTTACATATTAACATCCCTCTCCTCAATGCTATATCACATATGCCAAGTTATGCCAAATTTTTGAAAGACATAATTGTAAACAAAAGAAAGTTGAAGGAGTTTGAGATTGTGAAACTTAATAAAGAATGCTCTGCAATTCTACAAAATAAATTGCCTCCAAAACTTAAGGATCTAGGGAGCTTTTCTATTCCTTGCACTATTGGTGAAATTAATTTTGATAAGGCTTTATGTGACCTCAGTGCAAGTATTAATTTGATCCCCTTTTCTATTTTCAAGAAACTTGGATTAAAAGATCCAACACCCACCACTATTTCTCTTCAGTTGGATGATAGAAGTATCAAATATCCAAGAGGAGTAGTGGAAGATGTTTTGGTAAAAGTAGATAAATTTATTTTTCCTGTTGACTTTATTGTTCTAAACATGGAAGATGATTATGATATGCCCCTAATTTTAGGGAGACCTTTTCTCACCACTGAGAGAGCTTTAATTGATGTCTAACAAGGAAAACCTAGCCTTAGAATTAATGATGAAGAAGTTGTGTTTGATGTGTTTAAGGCTATGAAACATTTAAATGGAAATGAAAATGAAGTCTTAAGGATAGATTGCATTGATGATTTGGTGGATAGGAAATTTCATGCATTTAGGTTAGATGACCCCATAGAAAATTGCATTGCTAACTCTTTTGATGTGAAGGATCAAATTTTAGATGAACAACACAAGGAGGTTGTGGGCTATTTGGGAGAAAAGCAAAAATTCAATGCATCCAAAAGAGACAAATTGCTACCTTTGGATGTTTCCTCTTCCTTTTCTTCGAAAGCCAGGCCATCAATAGAGAAGCCTCATATTTTTGAACTTAAACCTCTTCCTTCTCATTTAAAATATGTTTATCTAGGGGATTCATCTACCTTACATGTGATTATTTCTTCTTCTTTGATAGGTCTTGAGGAAGAAAAGTTGATGAGGGTGCTTATGGAGCACAAAAAGGCATTTAGATGGAGCATTGTTGATATTCATGGAATAAGTCCATCAATTTGCATGCACAAAATCTTGACGGAAGATAATATCTCGAGGAAAAATGAGATGACCCTCAACAATATTCTTATTTGTGATATTTTTTATGTTTGGGGCATTGATTTCATGGGTCCTTTTCCCAAATCTTTCAATAATGATTTTATACTTGTTGCCGTTGATTATGTGAGTAAATGGGTGAAAGCTAATGCATGTCCCACTAATGATGTAAGGAATGATGTAAGGGTTGTCATAAAATTTTTAAAGAAAAATATTTTCACTAGATTTGGTACTCCTAGAGCAATCATTAGTGATGGAGGTACACATTTTTGCAATAATCAATTTGAAAATTTATTGGCTAAATATGGTGTTACCCATAAGATG
This sequence comes from Diospyros lotus, assembly GCF_014633365.1. Classification (NCBI taxonomy): domain Eukaryota; kingdom Viridiplantae; phylum Streptophyta; class Magnoliopsida; order Ericales; family Ebenaceae; genus Diospyros; species Diospyros lotus. The sequence continues at coordinate 37,437,503 of NC_068343.1, read as the reverse complement.
GCTACCCCCTATCATCCTCAAACTAGTGGACAAGTGAAAATTTCAAATAGAGAATTAAAAAATATTTTGGAAAAGACTATGAGCTTGTCTAGAAATGATTGGTCTTTAAAATTAGATGATGCACTTTGGGCTTACATGATAGCTTTCAAAACACCTATTGGAATGTCTCCTTATCGACTAGTTTTTGGTAAAACTTGTCACCTTCCTGTTGAGTTAGAGCATAAAGCATATTGGGCTATCAAATTGCTTAACTTTGATTTGCAAGCCGCATGTGCACAATGAAAGATGACATTGAATGAGCTTGAAGAATGACGACATGAAGCTTATGAAAATTCTAGGCTTTATAAAGAAAGAACCAAGGCATGGCATGATGCTCACATTAAAAAGAAGGAGTTCAAAGTTGGAGAGAAGGTTCTTCTCTATAATTCTAGATTGAAGCTTTTTCCAGGCAAGCTAAGGTTAAGATGGAGTGGTCCATACACAGTAACTCAAGTTTTCCCTTATGGTGCAATTGAAGTCTCTCATGAAACTAAGGGAACGTTCAAAGTTAATGGACAACGATTGAAGTCTTATGTCGATGGTGGACATATATCTTTCTCTAAATCCACCATTCACTTGAAGGATCATTGAGAATGACAATCTAGTCAAGCTAATGACTATAAAGAAGCGCTTGATTGGAGGCAACCCATTTGAAATATTATTTATTTTTTCTTTTTATTTCTCTTAATTTTTAGAATATTCTTGGATTGATTTCTTATTTCATTTTTTTTCTTCTTTTTAGAACTTGTTGAATCTAGAAAGCCAGCCTTTCTTCTTCAAAAGAATAAGACTAAAAATCTTCAAGTATTTCAATAAGGCCTACATCAGGGGACTATTGCTTTTCTTTTCTTCTTTTCTTATTTTTGAACATTGGGGACAATATTTAATTTAAGTGTGGGGGTGGGAAATTCAATAATTCTCAATTGTTTTTTTGATTGCCAAAGAAAACAAGAAGAAATATACAATGTGCATAAATGATGATTTTCTTTAAAAAAATATATATTTTATTTTCATGTTTAGGCCGATCTCATATTTCCTATATTAACTTTGGTTCAATGCATAGTTAATTCAAGATTGGGAATTCTTCTATTTGATTATTGATTCTAGGTTTAAGAGTGTTAAGGAAAAGGAATTGATTATGCCGAATTATCATGATTGTTGAAATATATGCTTCTTGATAAAATTCATGGGATTTTGTGATTATGCATGATTGATTATGTGAGAATAATATTGTGATTGTTTCTCAAAAGTAGGCCTAAACAGAGTTGAAGTAAAATGGGATGATGAAAAAAAAAAAGAGCAAAAAAAAAAAAAAAGGTTGTTATTGTTATTTATCTGCTCCAATGTTTTAAGCTGCTTAGTAGTAACTGGGGGTTGACAGTGTGCTCCTGCATCATCCTTCACGTCAAATGGTAGTTCAAAATATGAGTATGCAAATGCATTCTAAGCAATTATTTAGGGGAGTAACCAGGTGTCTTCATCACAAAATGTCGACATTCATGTCAAAAACCAAGTAATGCTTAGAAAAGAGTGAGTCAAAAAAAAAAATCATTATCCCTGTTACCCCTTATGTTTGTAGTAGTAGAGAGAAGTGATTGCAAGAAAACTATTGTATGATTTAATTGTGTTAGTTGCAATGTTTCATGAATTAATTTTGAAGTATGCATGGCATCAAAAGTGATGATTTTGCAGGACTAATTCTTTCAATTAATACTTTTGGATTTAGAGTTGATATGATAATATGGATGGTAACCAATTTTGTGATTAATTATGCGTTGATATGTTATTGGAATTCTTGATTTTGGCCTAGCATGAAAATAAATTGTTTATTTTGTATTTCTTCTCTACTTTGCTTGAGGACAAGCAAAAGTTTAAGTGTGGGGGTATTTGATAGGGCTTGTTTGATTTATGCACAATTAATTCAGGCAAGTGCACCCTAGTCAAATATGCATATAGTGATAAAAAAAAAAGTGTCGATCCCACGAGGACTAAATCACAATACCAAAACAATTTTAATTAGCCTAAGTTGAATTAATTAATTAATTGGATAAATAAAAAGAAAAATAAATAGAAAACTGAATTCTTTGGGAGAAAGATTAATTAATGAATGCACTAAGGTTTAGATTTCATTTAATCTAGATTATCTAATTATCTATTCAACCTGATTCAAAATCACAAATACCTTTACAGTATTTTATAATTATTTACATGTGACGGTGGATTTTCCTCAATTAATTAATAAACTTTCTCAAGTCATATTAATCCTTTATTAATTCAATTTCACTGTTAGATTTCTGAGCAGATATCAACGAAATAAATAAGTATTAAGTTCTTTGGAAACCTCTAATCTTGGAAGGGGATTTGACTTACTAAGCTTCCTCGATTCCCACACATGAGCTAATCATTTTTCGATCTCATAGTTAAGCATGTGATTTATATTTCCTACGGATCTAATTTATGACAATCCTTTAGTCAGTCATGCATAAATCATTAAATCATTAAAATGTGGTCAATCTTTTAAAGTATTAAACACAACAATATAAATTCCTCACGTAAATAATAATTGGGTTTTGAATCGAACCAAACAAATAATCACATAATTCTAGAATTAAAATCCATCCAAACCCTAGATAAAATAATTTAACTAGACATTATTAAAATACAAATAAACATTAAAAATTGAAGAAAGAGAAAAGAATGCTTCCTGCCCAGATCTAAAACAGATCTGGGTCGCAATTGATGTTACGTGCTGCTGCTAGCTCCAATCTCCATGTTGTTCACGACTTTAATTTCCTTTTCTTGTATCCACTTTTCACTTCTTCAGTATTTTCCTCTCTGCGCCGTCCAGAAGCCTTCTTTCACTGGCGCCTCCAATCCCTTCCCTTGTTCCATGTTCACATATTATTATTATATATATATATATATGTATGACATGGCCGCCCTAGCCAAGCCCAATTCATGCCACTACGTTTGATTTGTTTAATAATATATATATATGCACATGGCATTCACACCATTTATTAATATATATATTATATATAATATATAATATTTAATATATTGTAACTTTAATTATATTATAATATTAATTATTTAAAATATGTATTTTTTAATTTATAATATTAATTTTAAAATTAACTTTATAATATATATATTTTTTCTTTTTATGCCCAAATCTTTGAATTTATTTCCTTTGCTGGATTCCTACAAAATAAGATTAAAATAATGTAAAATTCATATAAACACACATTATGTAGGAAAAATAGTATAAGGTTAAGACAAAAAATTAGGTAAAAATATGTAAACAACTACCATTCAAGAGAAATGGAAAGAACTTATACTACATTAAGGTAGAAACCATACCTTTCTTCCTTTCTTCATTCTCTTTCCTTTTTCTTCTTTTTTCCTCTCATTGGAAAGCTTCTCCCAATCTCTTCTTTCTTTCTTCAAATGGCCAAAGGAAGACAAGTCTTCCTTACTTGCCAATTTATACAACACCCCATCTTTCAAGAATAAATCCTAGCCATTGGATTTATTTGGTGCGAATAAATCCTCAGCCTCCAGACTAACACAATCAATGGCATTAGGTCTTGCTTAATATCCACCATTGGATTTTATCTCACTTTACAAGATAATATCTTAGCCATCCAAAGGAAGCACAATCCATGTGCTTTGCTAGGTTTTAATCCTAACCTTTGATTTATTTTGGAGATTAAATCCCCACTTTCCAATCATCTCACTTTAAAAATATCTCCACCCATTTGGCAATCCATTCCAACTTCTAAGATTTAATGGTGGCCCTTAGATCACTTTCCAAATTCAAGAATTAATCTCTTCCCTTGAATTTTCATTTCTTTCTCATTTAAATTAATGAGACATTTTCCACCATTAATACATGACTAATTTCATTTCTTTTTGGATTTTCTTTTAATCTAACACCATCATGCCTCTCATTAAATGCTTGAAAGACTAATATTATTTCTTTTGCATTTATTTAAATCTCTCCATTTATCTTGGACCACATAATGCCATGCCATGTATCACTCTAAGACACCATACTTGGCTTCCAAACTTCCATCTCAACCATCCATGTGGCATAACCACATTTATTCACCAATTTAGGAAAAATTAATTATTTTCGTAAATAATTGAATATCCACTATTTTTCCATTCTCCACAATTTAATTCCTTTATGGAATTTACTCCAAAATTACCAAAAATGCCCTTTGTGAATTATTACTCCCATTTATCTCCTCATTTTTACAAAAATGAGAAATTAATTCACGTCCATACTTAATTCAACATAGAAATTATTTTCAATTACCAAAATACCCTTTATTGGACTTCACTATCCAAATTACCAAAATGCCTCTCTCATAGGGCACCGTTATTCTCAAGGATCCATTACCTTCTTAAGGACATTTTTGGAAGTTTCTCACTTCTTTTCTCATTCTCTTAACACCAGTAACAATGGGTGTTACAATGATAGAGCTTGGGGAGGGGGCAAGATTGATCTATCCCACGGTGCTACCATGCGATGAGTGGGAATTCATGTGGCGTAATCAGAGGCCTTGGACATCGCAGAGCAACACTTACTTAAGGTATGTACTCCTTAGCTTTACTACGTTATTTGGGGTAATGTTTGAGGTTTAATATCTGATTTGGCTTTCTATGTAGAGTCTCCAAAGGTAGGTTGTCACCATTGCGAACTTGTAGTCCAACCTTGCTCGAGTCGAGGCAGACAGACAAAGATAGATCAATGAAGGGTGAAGTAGAGCTAGCTTGAGCATATGGTGGAAGACCTCGAGGGCTATAGGGTGCAAGTCCAGGACCATGAGAAGGATAATGAAAGATTAAGGCAAGAGAGGAATTTGTTCAAGGATGACTATGATTAAATAAAGAGAAAGCATGACCAAATAAGGCGAGAGTCATAAGAGTAACACAAAATAACTTAGGCCTTCCAAATCGCTAACATTGTCCTCATCAATGAAAATAAATGCATGATGGAGGACATGAAGAACTTGAGCGCCCAACTCTAGGAGGCCAAGGGGAAAGCTGAAGAAGCTGCTTACCAATTAAGAGATATGGATGTCAATGCCATTCGGGCTGTGACAATGAGGGAGTACAGGGTCCTAGGAGTGCCATGCGAGGGAGAAAGATTATGTTAGTTTTGTTTCCCTAATGTTAGATTTGGATGACATATATCAAGCATGTAACTAGTCACATTCATTGTATCTAAGGACTAGGAATAGTTTAAGACATCATGTTACTAGAGAATACTGTCACGCAGTCTCAATACCTTGAGAATAAGATTCTCAAATAGAATATCTAGGGACTCATTCATGTGTTAAACTAGAGAACTCGTGAATGAAGAAACTTGTCTTTTATAATATATAAAATTATTTAAATATTAAAAATAAGATACAATAAATATACTTTAACAATTCTCTTGAACTTAACTATTACTCTAAAGACAATAATTAGCATTAATAATATAATAAATGCATTTTATTTTTAGTACTAAATATATTATTATGCATATTACTATATTCTATATATATATATAAAGTTTGGATTTTTTAAACAATATTAATGTGATAATTCAAATATAATACCCCGGGAGCCTAGAAGATCTGGGACCAGTTGTAAGGTCACATGACAAGGACGTCATGTGCTCAAGAGGGGAGAATGTAATACCTTGGGAGCCCAGAGGAGGATAGTATATATCGAGGATAAGTAAGGAAGGAAACAACACCAGCTAGATACTTTTTGGGCTAAATGCAGGCAAAGAACTCCCAAGTTAAGCGTGCTTGACCTGGGGTAATCCAAGCCCTCAAGCCTCGGGGCCACTCCCAGCCCTCATCGGACCGCCTTCGCCAAGGGTCGGCTCTGATACCACCTGTAACATCCCGCATCGAATGATAGGATTAAGATCGAGGCACTTGTGATGACTATAGGATTAAGACGGATATCCCTCATTTCTTGGGAAACCTGAGGATTGAAGATTTCCTTGACTGGATGGTGGAGGGTTTCCAACGTTGTTTCCTTTCCTATTTCCAACAACCTGCAATAGCAATTGGAAAATCTCTCCAAGTTGTGTGGACAGATTGTCAATCCGTTGGTTTTGGGCATTAATTTCGGCCTTCATGGCAGCAATCTCGTCACCCATGGTCGATTTGATGAAGAAAGATAGCAGTCAACGATATGGAGACGGAGAAACCGTTCTCTGATACCACTTGATGCAGCAAAAAGAAAAGATTTCAAGCGAAATCTCTAATAAATCAAAGGGAACTCGATTCCACCAGAAAGTTTAAAGAAATTTCCAGAATTTTATTAGAAAAAAACTGCCTCTAAAAGAAAAGAAAAAGAGTTTAAATACTACCCTAGCAACAAACAATCATAATAGCAAACCAGAACATGAAAAAAGACTAAAATAAACATAATCTAAAATAGAATTATGCCGTAATTACTATTCTGTCCCTGTGCACTGTTCATGGCACGCATTGTTCATTACTATTATACCCGACATCGTTCTACATCACTTAGGGTTTGAAGCCTACAAGAATAAAGATGGTCTTTATCTTACACAAACCAAGTATCTTGTGGATCTTTTGCAGAAAGCTGGTATGGAGGATCGTAGGCCTTGTGACACCCCCATGAATGCTGGAATTTCTTTAACAAATGATGGAAAAGAACTTCCTTATCCAGCTCTTTATCGAACAATTATAGGCTCTCTACAATACTTGACATATGCAAGACCTGATATAGCTTTTGTTGTTAACAAATTGAGTCAGTTTTTAGCCAAACCTAAGAGTCAACACTGGTTAGCTTGCAAGAGGTTGCTTCGGTATATAAAGGGGACAGCTGGTCTTGGTTTATTTTTCTATTCTACACTTGAAAATTTGGATATGACAGTGTTTACTGATGCAGATCATGCTGTGTGCAAGGTCACTAGGAGTACTAGTGGGTTTTGTGTGTATCTTGGTCAAAATCTTATTGTTTAGGGCTCCAAAAAGCAATCAATGGTTGCATGTTCAGTAGGGGAGGCTGAGTATAGAGCTGTTGCATTGGGAGTGATGGAACTTCTATGGCTTAAGTCCTTGTTTGTGGAGTTGGGTTATCCAAATGTTACAACTCCAATTCTCTGGTGTGAAAATCCTATTTTTTACTCAAGAACAAAACATGGTGTTGATGTGCATTTTGTTAGGGATAAGGTTGAAAAGGGTGAAGTGGAAATTCGATATGTCCCTACATCTTAGCAAGTAGCTAATATTCTCACCAAGAGTTTACCTAAAGACCGGTTTCAAAAGTTATGTTGTAAACTCAGGCTTACTTGGACTCCTGTCAGCACTGGTGCACAAAGTTATACTGAAACAAAAGCATCTCACAAACCTTTGTCTCACAGAAGCCTATATCCTAAAGAGTCGCTAGAGAAGCATGATTTGAAGGGGAGTGTTGAAGAGAATGTGACATTAAGATAGTATTGGTGTCTGATAAGTGCATAATTCCATATATTTATTTCCCTTACATATGGTCTCTCGAGTAAGCTTTATGCCTTATTGTGTTGATTTATACTTATTTTTATGGTTAAGGCAATTTTAGATAGGTTAGAATAAATTGGGCTTTTACTTACAAAATTTCATCTTTTTAATATTTTGACCTTTTGGGCTTCTTGCAGATTTTCGAACATGTTAGAGTTCAAGAACATGAATAAGGTCTTTAGAGATTTTGTAGAGGACTTCTTTGGATTTTCATAATGGTATTATTTGTCCAAATCCAAGTTCGTTTGGGCCTCCAAACATTGCTTCAAGTTAGGGCCGAAAAGCTGGGCCAAATCCTAATTGGATTAGAATTCTGCACAAACATGGAATCTTTAAAAGGCCATAACTTGAGCTTCTGATGTCCAAATTGAGTGATTCAAAAGCCTAAATTCATTTAAACATTCTTAACTACAATTATTAAGAGGGTCCAAATCCCAAAACGCTCGTTATCCTACCCAAAATGGGCTCACAAGTTATGAGAGTATAGGAGCCCTAATTCCTTTGCTGATTTGGATTCTTTGTTGGGAGATATTTTAAAGTCTTGATCCAAGCTCAAGAGGGGGGACGCCCAGGAAGAAAAAGAGGCAGAGAAGCACATCCAAGAGGGGGAAGAAGTATCCTTTTCATATTTTCTCTTCTTTTTGTGTTCTTTCTCTCATTATGTGTGGCTAAAACTTTGGTTTTTCGATAGAAGGATATTTTGAAGCCATGGTGAAGAACACTGTGAGATCTTTTTGCGTTTATTTGCAATCTGATTTTCTCTTGAATATTCATGTATCTTCTGATTTTAATGTTTATGATTGTGTGTTTTGATTGCATAGACGACCGCTATTCAATTCTTGATGCATGATCTATTGCTAGCTTGAATACCAAATCCGTAATTGTTTGGTCTTTCTTGCATAAGTAGCAACTAGGCTTGATGATTATGGATAAGTTTTCATTCAATTCCTAGGGAGTACATGTGTTGAATTAAATAAACCGAGTTTGTGTGTTTATTGTTCAGATTTGGTCTTGTTTCCATAAAGTTTAATGTTGCCATTGAATTAAATTCTAGAGAGCTTGTTCTAGGGTTGTTTGAAGGTAAGGGTTAATTGAAGAGTTTGTTTTAATTAATTAAAAAGTATGGGAAACATTGAATGAACAAAGCTTGTTGTTCTTTCTAAGGTCAAGTATTCAAGGAAAATTAGTGACTTTGGCATCAATGATCAGTGTTATAACCATTGGTGGATCAATCCTTTCTATCGGAAGCGTTTCTATTAATTACTTTAATTTTGTTACATTATGATTTATCTTATTAATTTAGAATAATATTTTATTTTTAATTGTTTAAATTTCAAAAGACAAACCCCCCAATCATTTCTTCTATTTACTCTAATTTTTCAAAGGAATAGATCTAACCAATCCCTGTGGAAACCATCTTGCTCATCACTATCACAATTCATATTTTTAAGAGCTAGAATTTATTATTTGTTGGATTTGAAACCCATCAGTGTCCGTTATTTTCTGTTGAGTTGTTGTTTAAGCAAGTTTATATATGAGGCGGTAGTTTCCTTTATCGGTTATAAGGATGTATACATATACAGCTTATGTTATGTTCTCAGTGTGTTGTTTTCACAATTAATAAACTTCAGCGCATAAGTTTCTCTCTCTATCTTTGTTTCTTAAGATTCTATGCCCTAGTCCCTAAAATTCTCCTTATATGCTAATACCTTAGGTGGAAACCTCAAAACTTGGAGGAAAACCACAAAACTTACACAGTGATCTGAAGTTTCTACACTATAAGACAACTTTAAAGGTCAATCAAATCCCCACTACCTACACTAGTTATTTATCAAATCTTCTATCACCCTTTTTCATGCAAGGCTAACTGGTAGTGAGTCCACAACACATAAGCAAACTAACTACTGGCTTTATTTTTTGATTTGCCATCATACTATTTTTTGTACTTGTTTCTGTCTTGATACCTCCACATAAAGTAACCATCATAACTTCTTATACCTAAGGTCATAACTCTCTTGGGATGGGGATGTGGGCACACCTACAAATTCAATCAACAATCATAAACAAGCAAGACTCTAAAATAAAGGCCCAACACAAAATAATAGACTCTAAGATAACTAAAAAACTGCATTTTAGTATGAAAGGAAAATTCAAATGGCAAAAAAACATAATCGATGGTTGCAAAGCAACTCATTGCATTCATCTTATCGAGCTCCCCCAAAAGCATATATTATGGGCTGAAATCAGAGTCCGTAAGCGAATTCTATTCCCATTTCTTCGAAGATGCACAATCAAGTTTATACCCTCGTTTGCATCAGGTTTATTGAGTTTATAATTGACTTTGTTTTGTCTTACACTTTCAATGGCCTATTATGCATAGTAGGTTTAACTATTTAACTATTGTTGTTTAAAAATGTTTTAGAATCAGAGCTTGGTTGCCATTACAAACCAGTTTAATTGTCCATAATGTGAAACCAAACCTTCTGGAGGGTTTGATTACATACAAAACAACAAAAATAAATGTTTCATTATGGGATCAGGCTGGGCTAGTTGTGTGCAGCATTTCCCCTTCTATTTTTTAATGTTATCTTGTTGTTCTATTCTTCTATTTTGGGGATTGAAGCACAAAATAGGAACACGTTGCTCGCCTTAAGGTGGCATTGTGGAAGGCCAAGGAACACGTTGCTGGCCCTAAGCTTGATGGGTGTGTTTTATTATTTCAGGTATAACAAGATTCAAAGGTAGAGCTTCCCTTTTGGCTTGCCCATGAGCTGCACCTAAGACAAGCAACCATGAACTTGCCCAACTAACCAGTTGCATTCTCCTAACACGCTCTGAATTGGGACAAAAAGGGGCAACTATTTCAGGTAGTTGCTTTAACATTTTGATTTCTGGATTTAATAATTTCTCTTGTTCCACTATTCTAATTTCAATTTTTACTCTCTGGAATTATGTAGAATCGTCATCAGGATTTCCATTTCATGTTAGAGGAAATGTTCTTGGACGGTTATCAGAAATTCCCAAAGAACAATTTAGAAAGCTTTTACAACAGGCATGTCTTGTTTGTTGGCTTCATATGCTCCTTGTCTGTTTTTTCCCCTTCCCCTACATGAAAAGGAAATAAGGCTTGATACATATTGCCACTGTTGATATGTGATATTGTATTTGATGTTCCCATAGTATTTCTCCTCTTTTATGTGCTCACAGTGATTTTACCTCTACATCCTCTATTTGGGGTATATTTCCTCTTCAGGACCTTAAAAGTAAATGGGACAAACATGTTTGTAGATGCTGAAGAAACTCTGGAATTTGAATTTGAACTACTATTGAAGTTCTTGCTGATCATTTATTATCTAGCCATTTTATAGCGTTGGCAGAAAAAATGGAAAAAAGATCAGTGGATAGTGTTTCCTTGCGTTTCCCCCTCTTTCAAATTTTGTAAATACATTGTGTTTCCTATGAAGCTTTGAGGTGCCATCTTCCAATTATCTGTAGTGGTTAAATATTGAGGATTGCTATTGTGAATAGTACCAGCAATGTCCCTTCTTATATGTATCTTTTGGCACTCATCTGATGTATGATACCTTGAAAGTTATCATCCATAAAAATTCTTCAATTTAGCTCATACCTACTAGAGGAAGTCTCCTGCACAAAGTTAAAAATAAGAAACAATAATTTTTGAAAATTTTGCTACTAGTAGTGTAACTTCTTCTGATATAGCTTTATCTTGAGAGGCAAAATGTTGTTTTATACTAATGCATGTTTCCTTTTAATGGATAGAGTGGGAGATAAAACCATTGCATTGCTACTCTTAGTTGCATTTAGGATCTAAAATAAGGAAGTCCTGATCAGGGTGCAAACTACAGCGTTGGTAGTGGCATGCATGAGTAACAGAGGAAGAGAAGAAAATAAACACTTGAAGATAAATTTTTATATTACGTTAATTTTTAACTATTTTCATTTTAGGATTTATTATTACTATCATTACATATATTGGTATTATGTACTAGTCACATTCAAAACAGTTAGAGATTATGGTTGACATTAGTTTTATTTTATGTGATTAATTGAAAATTTTTAAAGTTATATATTGTGTTTTAAATTTCATCTAAATTGTAAGGGTTGGTGTAGGTTTAGAGAAAAATATTATTCCCAAAAAAGGGGATTTTTTTTTTTTTTTTGCTACGAAATTGAATTTAGTGATATCGTAGTGGTTTATTAGTTGCATATAAAATTAATTATGAAAATTTAATTTTTGATTACAAATATATTGATAGAGAAAATTAATTTGCTATGAAAATTGTTTTGTGAAAATTAATTTACTACGAAAATTTACTACAAAAATTGGTATGTGAATCAATTTGCTACGAAAATTGGTATGATTAGCTATGATTTGATGTAGTTAAAAATAAGTGCTTTCTCTACAATTTGATATTCGTAGAAAAAGTTGTGTTATTTGCTACGAAAATTGCAACCATCAACTATGAAAATTAGTATCATCACCTACGAAAATCAATATAATTAGCTACAATATATGTCGTAGTAAAAAATCAATGCTTTCTCTACGTTTCTTTGATCGTAGCAAAAAGTGTATTATTCTCTATGAAACCTTAAATCATAGCTAAATACTATTAGCTACGAGCCTTTAGCTACGAATAAAATTTCGTAGTTAATTATTTTTTACTACGAAAATTGGATTTTTAACTACGAAGAATTTCATAGATAAAACCAAAATTTGTTGTAGTGTGTTGGCCTTTGATGAACAAAGAGAGGCAGAACAACTATGAAACAATCTAGATTTGATTGACAAGCTCAAGGGATAGGCGTGTATCCTACAGAGGCTGCAAGGGGAAACTATTGCCAAGACCTATAATGAAATGCAGCTGAGGCATTGTTTTTCTTCTTTTTCTATGTAAACTATACTACGCTTGCAGTGTAAGTCCCCCAGAAAAATGCATATATGCGTCCTGTATTCTCGTGGATGTAGGCTAAATGAGCCAAGCCACGTAAAAAGTCTTGGTATATCCTATCATATAGCAACTAGGGGTGCATGCATATACTAACAATTTATCTACTCTACTTACTTGCCCTACTTTGTAGGAAATATGATGAAGGAAGCTACGACACACACCTTGTGCCACAAAGGCCCATGTCCTTTCCACCCAGTCAAATCTTACTCACACATATGGCCCGTCGGGCATATGCCCGTAAGAACAAACACAAAAAGCCCAAGGGTGGCGCCCCCTCCTAATTTTTGTTCTCCTACCCTATGAAACATATATCGGTGGAATGAGTGGGGTGCAAAGAGTAGCGGCTATCATACACCAACATAACCACAACAAACTAGGTACAACACTATACTAATAATTTCTTTATGCATGATGTGTAGGCTCGTAGGTAGTGAGGTGGTATTCAACTCCTACACTGTACTAGGGAGCCTAATAGGCAAGTCCTGTACTTCTCTGTTGGCTTGACCTTAATAAAACCTTAGGGGTCACAGTGTCCTCCTTCCCGTATTCCCACAAACCATGCTTTGGATGGATAATACCCATTACTCCTTCGCGACCACACAAAAGTTCCCTACAACTAAATAACCAGGGCATGTGGCAACATTCTTCAGGCTTCAATAGGATTTGTGAGTATAGGCAACCTAGGATGTCGGGACATGACTCATAACCCTCACCGCGATGAAGGCAGTGATACCATTTGTTGGCCTCATGACGTGGACACTTAACAAGATTCTTCATCTTATAGTACATTCAACAAGTACATTTATTAAAATTATCGTTCATAGAATTATTCCATACTTATGAAAATTTTCATATACAACTGTTTTACGCCTCAAAATTTTGGGCAAGTTGGCATCCCCAAGATAGATAAAATGGGGAGTCAAGTTTTATTTATATATGCACGTAGGTACTCGTAAAACATAAATGTTCCATTTAGGGAAGTCAAGTGCTGCACGGATCCTCATACAGGTAATTATCAATAACCAGGTATTGCTTTTAACAAGCACTTGGTTTCTTTATGTAATCTATTACATCATTTTACTTTTATACATATACAAATGTGCAAAGTGCATACATGCATTCCAAGCTAACCTGGGATTCTAGACAGATGGTCAGCTACAACATTTTCTACTCCCTTTTTGTCCTTAATTTCGATGTGAAACTCTTAGAGGAGCAGAATCCACCTAATGAGACGTGGTTTAGTGTTTTGCTTGGTGAGCAGGTATTTCAAAGTAGCGTGATCTGTGTACACAATCACCTTTGATCCTACCAGGTATGACCTAAACTTATCCAACGCAAATACCACAGCCAACAATTCTTTTTCTGTGGTAGTGTAATTTCTCTGAGCTTCATTTAAGGTTCTGCTAGCATAGTAAATGACATGGGGCTTCTTCTCTTTACTCTATCCTAACACGGGCCCTATGGCATAATCACTTGCATCACACATTAGTTCAAAAGGTAAAGTCCAGTCAGGAGGTTGTATGATGGGTGCAGAGATAAGTGCATGTTTCAACTTCTCAAAGGCACTTTAACAATTTGAAGTCCATTCGAATGGAACGTCCTGAGATAACAGACAACACAAAGGTCTTGCTATTATGCTAAATGAGGCGATAAATCTCCTGCAAAAACCAGCATGACCAAGGAAAGATCTAATGTCCTTGACATTTCTAGGAGCTGGAAGCTTCTGAATGGCTTCAACTTTGGCTTTATCTACTTCTAGACCCCTAGATGAGACTATGTGTCCTAAGACAATGCCCTGGTTAACCATGAAGTGGCATTTTTCCCAATTGAGCACAAGATGAGTCTCCTCACATCGAATTAAAACTTTCTCCAGATTCCTTAAACACTAGTCAAAACTACTTCCATAGACAGAGAAGTCATCCATAAACACCTCCACAATATGTTCAGCCATTTCACTAAAGATGCTTATCATGCACCTTTGAAAGGTGGCATGAGCATTGCACAATCCAAATAGTATACGTTTGTATGAAAATATCCCAAAAGGGCACGTGAAGGTGGTTTTCTCTTGATCTTCTAATGCTACATCAATCTGATTATACCCTGAATATCCATCCAAAAAGCAGTAGTATGCTTGACCTGCTATCCTTTCAAGTGTTTGATCCAGAAATGGGAGAGGAAAATGGTCCTTCCTAATCATGGAATTGAGTTTTCTATAGTCTATACACACACGCCAACCTGTTTGGAGGCGAATTAAGACTAACTCATTTTTCTCATTTTTCACCACAGTAACTCCAGGCCGTTTAGGAATGACCTGAGTTGGACTAACCCATTTTGAATTAGATATTGAATAAATAATACTTGCATCCAGTAATTTGAGCACTTCTTTCCTAACCATTTCTTTCATGTTGGGATTTAGTCTTCTCTACATTTGCCTCACTGGTTTTGCATTTTCTTCTAAGAAAATCCTATGGGTGCAAATTAGAGGGTTAATTCCATGCAAGTCTGATATGGTCCATCCTAAAGCCTTCTTGTGTGCTCTCAATACTTCTATCAATTGCACTTCTTGTTGGGTGGTTAGGCTAGAAGAAATGACTACTAGGTATGTCTCTTCTTCACCTAAAAAGGCATACTTCAGCTCACTTGGTAATGGTCTCCTTTCAGGAATAGGTGGATGACTCATAGAGGTTGATGGTTCTTTATGCAAAGACTCCACAGGTTCTAGCTTAGGGATCCATTGAGTCATGGGCATCTCACTTTCCTTTCTGCTATTCTCCAAATTATTATCTTTTTCCACAGTTCCTCTCACAAATTCTTTCTCAAAATACTCTTCAGACAGAGTTTGAATCAAATCTACCTCTTCTATCTCACTTTCAGTGTTCTGTTGTTTGGAAATTCTGAAAATATTCATCTCCACAGTCATATTTCCAAACGACAGTTTTAAAACTCTATTCCTACAATTAATTATTGCTTTGGAAGTTGCTAGGAATGGTCTACCAGGAATGATTGGGACAAGAGGTTGGGGACCATGGTAGGGTTGAGTGTTTAAAACTATGAAGTCTACTAGAAAGTAGAATTTATCCACCTGAACTAAGACATCTTCCACAATGCCCCTTGGGACTTTGACTGATCTGTCTGCCAGTTGCAGAGTGACTCTGGTAGATTTAAGTTCTCCTAAGCCCAATTGTTGATAAACACTGTAAGGCAATAGATTTATGCTTGCTCCTAAATCTAAGAGTGCTTGATCAACTTTCTAGCTTCCTATTATGCATGAGATGGTTGGACAGCATGGATCCTTGTATTTGGGAGGAGTCTTAAATTGCAAAATGGAACTCACTTGTTCAGTCAAAAATGCCTTTCCATGCACATTTACTTTTCTCTTTACAGTGCAAAGATCTTTCAGGAATTTTGCATATGAGGGTGTTTGTTTGATTGCATCCAAGAGTGGAATGTTGATCCTTACTTGTTTAAACACCTCATATATATCAGCATTTTGTTGTTCTTTTTTTGTAACACTTAGTCTTTGAGGAAAATGAGGTTTAGGATGATATTGACTTTCTCTTTCAATGTTCTTACCTTTTCCACCTTCTTTTTGTTTTTGCTTGATTTTTTCTTCCTTTTCATTATTTTCATTTCTTTCTATGATTGGCTCACGATCTTCTGTTTTCTCTTTCTCATCAACAGTTTGACTTATCCTAAGATTATTTGGTTTTTCAATTATCTTTCCACTTCTTAGGATAGTCACTGATTGTACTTGTTCATGTGTATTATTTTCACCACTAGAAGATTCCACCTGATTTGTTTACCTAACTGGGTTAGGGTTAGTTTGAGAAGGAAACCTTCCAGGTTCTCTCACACTTAGTGTCTGGGTCAACTTTGTTATCTGGCTTCTCATATCTTCCATGGCTCTATTTGTTTGCTCTTGATTTTTTATAAGCTGGGCAACCTAGTTGTTGATGCCTATTTGATTTTGAATGAACTGATGCAAGGTATCTTCCAAAGATCTTCTATGAGGAGGTTGGTAAGTATTGGATGAAGAACCTTGATTTTGTTGGAATGATTGTTGATGTGCAGGAAAGGGAGGTTGAGAATGATTTCCAGAATCATTTCTCCAAGAAAATGGGGTGATTCCTATTATTGGGATGGTATGAATTGTAGTATTGATTGTTCTCGTAATAGGTTCCACTTTGATTTTGATTTGTCTCCCCTCAAAATTGTGTGAATGATTGTTATTAGTCTGCCCATATAATACCTCCTTGAAAACAGGTAGAGTAGGCCATTTTTCAGTTATATGATCTGTTGTATCACACACGACACACTTTACTTCCACTTGATAAACAGTTTGTACCTTTTTGGGCTCCATGTTTTCAACTTTTTTTGTTAAGGCAGTTAATCTTGCATTTAAATTATCATTCTCACTCAACTAGTATCTCCCTCTAGGTTGCGGATTTTCTCTTGAATTAAGAGAAGATGTTGGACCAACTTCCCAGTTTCTTGTATTCTTAGCCAGTGTGTCAAAGAAGTGAAAGGATTCTTCTGGAGTTTTCTCATAGAATTCTCCATTGCACATTGTAGAAAATAGCATTTTCAATTGGGGCGTGAGTGAGTCATAAAAGAAACTGAATACTCTCCATTGCTCAAAAGCATGGTGTGGAAAAGTGTGAAGAAGGTCTTTAAACCTTTCCCATGCTTGAGCAAAGCTTTCATTTGATTTACAGGCAAAGTTCATGATTTGTCTTTGAAGAGTAGCAGTTCTATTGGTAGGGAAGTATGTTTTTAAGAAAGTTGCTTGAATCTCTCTCCAAGTTCCTATAGATCTAGGCGGAAGAGTACCTAACCACATTTTTGCCTTATCTTTCAGTGAGAATGGGAAGAGTTTTAACCTTATAACTTCCTCATTTACTGTATGGTCCATGTAAGTGCTACATACTTCCTCGAATTATTTCATATGAATATATGGATTTTCAGAATCCATGCCATGGAATGTTGGTAACAATTGGATTGTGCCAGGTTTGAAATTGAACTATGGTGATTGATGGGAAGGATGATACACGAGGGTGTTGTCTATCTTAGAGGGTGAAGGTACTCTCTAAGAGGTCTAATCAATTCCTGATCAACAGGATCAGGATCACCATGGTCACTCCCATACTCAGACATGTTATTTGGTTAAGCCATAAATGAGTGCGACAATGACAACTCAAAATTAGATGGAGTATTTTCTGAATGCAACACTCTACCAGATCTAAGTCTCATACACCAAGCCAAACTAATAGAGAGAAGAAACTAAAGAACAGAAATAAAAAACGAACTAGGGATGATTATTTGGCTTACCTCAATCTCCCCGGCAACGAGACCAAAATTTGTTACATCACTCACCCTGCATTTATCA
Organism: Diospyros lotus; assembly: GCF_014633365.1. NCBI lineage: Eukaryota > Viridiplantae > Streptophyta > Magnoliopsida > Ericales > Ebenaceae > Diospyros > Diospyros lotus. The sequence goes on along the minus strand of NC_068343.1, from coordinate 37,419,567 downwards.
CTTTTTATATTCTTTTTGGATTAACTCAACTTATTTAGTAGCTATTTATGTCCACAGAAAGGGTGAGGCGTTTAAACTCGCCCGTGCACGAGTGTGATTGTATAAAAAAAAATTATATATTTTTCTGGGCAAGACCGGGTCGATTCACAGGGAGATTACTCATGGAAGGAGATAACCACACCAGTTCTCTTGATTAATAAGACAATAAGATGAGATCAAACTAAGTGCAATATAACTATAATCTGGATATGGGGAGGTATTGGGTTAAGACAAATTTGGTGCCAAACCCAACTGATTCACCATATGGCTTTCTTTGATGTAACTAAAAGTTCAAATAGCTTGGATATTAACCATAAAATATACTACTGAGATGATGATAACTCTTTGTTCAAGGAACCTCCATACATGGCATGGAGACTCTATGTTAAGTAGCTATCATAAATCAATGTATAAATAAGGTTTTAACAAAATAGTCACTCGGGGCTTGGGTATGAGAACGTTTCCAGGTCAAGCAATTCCTATACGTGGCATGGAAACTCTAAGTTTGGCATACGAACCAATCCAAGCCTGAGATTTTCATTAAGAACATTTCTCAAACTATTTTTTGCTTCTATTACTTGAACATCTGAGATTCTGCTATCTTGTTTCATCAGTGGCTTTGGGCACCGTCCTTGCCTTAACGTAAGAATTGAATTAGCCACACATCTTTATGGGAACTGCATGACTAAAACTAATCTCAATAGATGATTATAGAGAGAATAAACAGGACCAAACAATAAGAACTAGATAAACTACTGTTGTATTGATTACTGAAACGAACTACAACTTGAAAAGAAAATAAATGGACTTGTAATATATTTGGAGCAAAAGCTCAGAACTAGGAACGAAGAACAATAACTGAAGTGCCACAAGTTTAAAATACAAACAAGAACTAAAACAAGCAAAATAGAATAAATACTTTTTAACTTTCCACTGATCCTCTTCCTTTTGTATTTTTCTGAGTACTTTGCTCTCTACCCACACTTGATTCCAAAGAATGTTGGTTCCTTTTCAACCTCTCAATACATTGCCAAAGTATTGCCTTGGCAATGTATTTGGAGGTTGAAGAATCCCGAATGGTCAGCGCAATCACTCATTGTTTGTTGATGAACCTGCTCTAGTATTCGAGAAGCCCGAGGAAAGCGATCTATTTCCTTGGCTTCTACTTCAGTTCATTGAGGAATAACGTCTTCAAGGTGATCTCCAACGTCTTCAACACTAACCTTATTTGTCGTCTTCCAGAATTCTCGCTTGTGTTCTTCTCAAACGTGATGAGAGCCATATTTATATAGCAGTATTTCCTATCTGTGCTAACATTGGGAAGTACAAAGGATAAATATTTAATTTCTTCATTAATCATTTAAGTATCGGTGTCGACATATCGATTAAGTTACTGATATATTCGCATCGATAGTAACATGTACAAAGGATGTCGATTAAACTTATCGGTTGTATCCGATACATTTTAACCGATAACTCTTGGAGACATTGTCAAGTGAACCGTTTTAATCTCTTGGAGACATTGGAAAGTAAATCGATAGTAACATGTACGAAGGATGTCAGTTAAACCATATCGGTTTATCATAGATACATGTTGCCGACATCATTCTATATTGTCATATCGATGATCGATATTTATAGAGCAATCTTTTCCTATCAGTACTGACATTGGGAAGTGCAACGGACAAATACTTAATTTTTCGTCATTAACTATTTAAATATCGGTGTCTACATATCGGTTATGTAACTGATATATTCGCACTGATAGTAACATGTACGAACATAATAACCGATATACATCATATAACGAATGATATATTGATATACTTGTATTGGTTTATATCGGATACAAATTTAATGTATGCCGATACATATTAATCGATATACATCCTATAACAAATACTATATCTATATAACTATATTGGTTGTAATTTTACGTAAATTGATATATAATAACGAACATATCCTTGCGTGATTGATATTATGAAACCGATATAACATGATATAACCGATAACTTTTTTTACTTATGTAACATCCCAGATTTTGAACTCAAATATGATGTAATACCTGAGGTTATTAGGTCCTAATACTTGAGGAAATAGGTCATTTCGAAGGATTATAGAAGTCTTGAGGCAAAGGTTCAGTTTCTGAACTAGTGGCAAAATCGTAAATATTGAAGTTCGGGTAAAAGTGTAATTTACCTAAAATCTTGGGGTGCTAAGTGTAATTTATCCAATTTTCAGGGACCAAAAAGTGTAATTAAAAATGGACCATGGACTAAGTTACAAGGGCCTAAGTGCAAATTACCTGAAAAGTTTGGGCCAAGGTGTAGTTCTTGAAACCTTAAAAATATCTCTTCAAGGTATCATGGATTTCAAATTCAAATCAAATGGAGCTTTGGATTCCAAACTCTATTAAATTCAAATAAGAGATGAGTGGTGCATTTGGGTTGGATGCACATGGGAGAAATAATGAAGCCTTATCTTCAATGACACATGGCAATCAACCATTGGCCACTTAGAAGATAAGATAAGGTCACATGATGTCTCATAATGACCATTTGAGGTGGCATTGCGTGATTGGCTAAGGAAAAGCTTACTTAGCTTCCAAGTTTGCAAAAGTCTCCAAACCTTATCCCTAAGGACATGTGGAAAGCATTCATTGGCCACTTGGAGATAGGATTTGAAGTGTAATGATGAGAAATGTGAAAAATGCAATTAACTGTGTGGGATGTAGTTGTAATGATGGGAAATGTAGAAAATGTAATTTACCATGTAGGATGTAATGATGGGGAATCTTGAAAATCTAATTAAACATGTGGAGGCACAAATCCCTAGGGACACATGGCATATTTTAATTGGATGCTCATGGATGGAATGATGACACGACACGTGGCGCGATTTGGTTCGCTGAAGTTTCCTATAAATAAGGGCTTTGGGGTTATTCATTTTGGGCACCAAGTAAGGAGGAAAAGGAAGGGAGTTTGAGAGAGGAAATGCTGTCAAAAAGAAGGGAGAAAGTCGAGGGAGAATAAGCCTTGACAGAATTTTGAGGTCTTTCTCGAAGTTCGTGCCAAGTAGTAAGAAAACTACGAGAAAACCCATTCCGCTTTTTGTAAACCGTGCTTCCTAAGGTAACCGATCAAGGTGAGTGATTCCTGCATGTTTTGTGACACTTTGAGCATTTGTTGCATCACTTGTGTGTGGATGATGGATTGCATATCATGCCTTCGTGGCTTACATGTCATATTTTCCCTTGGCTATGCATATTCCTTCTGTTTTGTCATATATCATGTTTGTGTTGGTGACTATGGCTAGTTGTTGGGCAATCATGGAAGAACTCGTGCTCTTGCGGTGAGCTAAGGAGTGACTATGATGACCACGAGGGTGATTGCAACACCTTGGCATTGCTACCACAGGGGTGGATTTCGTAATGGCATGAATGCATTTGCACGCATGTACTCTCATTTTCTGAGTCACTCACTTAGATGTCATTATCTAACTTGGGTGTTTCATACCCCTGGAACATTCAACGTCCCAAGTATATTAGCATGCCAAGTACCCCGGAGACAAGCAGGAGAAAAGGCTACGAGGAGGCTGATATTTAGTTTAACTTCATGTTATTCATGTGCTGTGGATCATATGTAACCTTTGAATTTATTTGAGACTTGTGTATAACAATTGTATAAACAGAGGTTATGTAAGGCTTGGATTCACCCAGAGATGGCAAATGGGCCGGGCTAGCCTGGCCCGCCACCAAATGGCCCGCGGGCAGGGCCAAATCAGCCCGCTAAAAAATAGGCCAGCAGATTGCAGGCCCTAGCCCGGCCCTACACGGGCCCACGAGCCAAACAGGCCAGCCCAGCCGACTTAGATTTTTTTTTTTCTGTTTGATACCATTTTTGGCCATTTAGCCCACTTTAACTACGTGGCCTACTTTCGTTTACCTACTTCCTTCTTTAGTTGCAGGCCAATTCCCTTACACCTACCATTTTTTGCCATTTCGGCTTTTTTGATTGTGATTGTGATATGGATTCCTCATTAACATTACTAGGGATTCCTCTCGAAATTTGATCATCACCATCCATTCTAACAAAAAAATCCACACTATAAACAATTATAACAATTCATTTTAAATTATGATCAAATTTAAAAGAATCCACACTGCAAATAATTAACACAAAATTAACACAATTCATTTAAAAGAATCACACTTAGCAGGGGAAGAAAACTTGGACTTACCTTTAGCTAGGCAACAGTAGGCAGGCGGCGTGAGAGCAAGGGCGAGCAGCAGCAGGCAGTGAGCGAGAGAGGGTGAGGGGCGAGACTGGGAGCAAGGGGTGCTGGCGATAGAGGGCGAGCGAGGACGAGCAAGGGCGACTGAGGGGCGAGGGCGGTGAGCGAGGGTAAGACAGAGGGCGAGGGCGAGGGTGAGACAGAGGGCAAGCGAGGGGCGCGGGCGAGGGCGAGACAGAGACAGAGGGCGAGAGGCGAGGCTAAGAGCGAGGGCGAGACAGAGGGTGAGGGCAAGGGCGAGACAGTGGGCGAGAGGCGAGGCTGAGAGTGAGGGGCGCAGGCTGTTTGGGAGCGGGCTGTTTGGGGGTGTGTGGCCGATTAGAGGGCCTGCCCGGCTCGCCGGGCCAAGCGGGCCTGGCCAAATCAGCCCGGCCTTAAATGGGCCAGCAAAATGCTGGCCCTAGCTCAGTGCCGGGCCGGGCCCCAACGGGCCAGCCCGTCGGGCCAAGCCCATTTTGCCATTTCTATATTCACCTTATATGTTGTCGAGGGTGTAAGTCGGGGTTACTATGTATTGAACACGGTAAGAGTTGTTTGTTGGATTTTGGAAGTTTTCGAATGATTCATTGAGAATAACAGCTAGGATACTCAAGGTTATAAGAAGTGTGTGTGCGGGTGTCTTGCAATTGTACCTTCAATAATGTATTGTCTTTTGGAATATTGAAGGTCATGAGCATTTCTAATACTTGTAAAGGAACTATAATGGAAACCCCATTTATTTTGCTTTGATTAAGCTTTCAGGTTTGATCCAACGCTTCCGTTGGCAAGGGTTTTCATAACGCCCTAGGTGATGTCTACTTCTATTTCACGTTGTCATGTATTTGGAAAAGTAGGGCTTTACAACTTACATCCAACCGATGTTTTTTTTCTAATTTACAGGAATGGCAACTCATAGACCTATATTTGTACATGTGATGTATGGAGGTCGGTGGAAATATAATGTTGATAAAGGCGAATATAAGTACATAACCGATAAATGTTGGTAAGTTCCATATATAGAAGGTTCAATTTTAGTCATGTTGAATAGTCGGTTGTGTTGAAGTACAAGTTTAGGATGTTTGATATATTTGCACCTCCAGTATACATTTTATCAGTCTATAACCGATGTAATGGAACCGATAGTATTTTCAATTTCTGTTTACATTATAATTGGAAGTCATCCATAACATCTTCTATACACGTTGCAAGTTTAACTTGATGACAAAGACTAATGTCATATTATACACAAACTTAAACAAACTTCATATTTATACACAAATACCATTACATTGGACTAACAAATCATTAATTCAATAAAAATAAATAAAAAAAATTGGTGTCTCTCTTGTGATGCACCTCTGTTGCAGGTCCCTCTTCTACAAAAGGCATACTGAAACAGACACCAAGAAATAGATTGCTTTCGTGGGACTGCTCAGATGCTAGAGAATGTTCATTCACAAACAGTGATTGCTCTAACCATTCGGGATTATTCAACTTCTCAATACATTACCAAAGTATTGCCTTGGCAATGTATTTGGAGGTTGAAGAATCCCAAATGGTCAAAGCAATCACTCACTGTTTGTTGATGAACCTATTCTAGTATCCGAGAAGCCCGAGGAAAGTAATCTATTTCCTTGGCTTCTGCTTCAGTTCATTGGGGAACAACGTCTTCAAGGTGATCTCCAACGTCTTCAACACTAACCTTATTTTCCGTCTTCCCAAATTCTCGCTTATGTTCTTCTCAAACGTGATGAGAGCCATATTTATAGAGCAGTCCTTCCTATTAGTGCTGACATTGGGAAGTGCAAAGGATAAATATTTAATTTCTTCATTAACCATTTAAGTATCGGTGTCGACATATCGATTAAGTTACCGATATATTCACACTGATAGTAACATGTACAAAGGATGTTGGTTAAACCATATCGGTTTATCATCGATACAAGTTGCCGACATCATTCAATATTGTCATATCGGTGATCGATATTTATAGAGTAATCATTTCCTATCGGTGCTGACATTAGAAAGTGCAATGGACAAATATTTAATTTTTCATCATTCACCATTTAAATATCGGTGTATATATATCAGTTAAGTAACCGATATATTCACACCGATAGTAACATGTATGAACATAGTGACTGATATACATCAAGGAACCGATATATCGGTTACTGTGTATCGATTTAAATCCAATACAAGGAACCAATATTATATTGGATATATATTATATATTAGGAAGTCTGCAACAGACATCATTATTCATATTTGTTGAGTGTCTAGAATACATTTAATTCTAGTCGCCAACGTGTCCTACCGGTGCAGACATTGGGAAGTAAACCGTTTTAATATCAAATTCACTTAAATATTTCAATATCGATTAAATCATATCGGTTGGTAATCGATACACGTTGCCGACATCGCTCGACTTTGTCATATCGGTGTACAAATATCAGTGAACTACATCGATTTTTACCGATAGATCGTAACCGATATCCTAATAGCCACATTGATTTATATTATATCGGTCAAGACAATTCAGTTTGGATATCGATACATTTTACCAATATCAATAAAAAATTTGAATTTTTTTTGACATATGCACTGCCCAATGTACGCATCGATTGAACTATTTTTTTACTAGACACAAATGCCATTCCTACTAAAACGGGACTCTTGTTCTTGCTTACACTTTAATCAACTGCTCCATTACGATTACATCGACGTTGCTCTTGCTTCCCATTTTCATTGAAGGCGCCTGATATTGAAGTTCTGAAGAGGTTACATCGACGTTGCTCATTACTAGCTTATTATTTGCTTCTGATGGCGCGCTCATGTCTTGTGTCGTTCGAGAAGAATAATAGTGATAAGATGGAAACGTCGACGAATAACACGGAGAAAAAGATAGCAAGGGATAAGGACTTGGAGATCAACAAGTATTTCACCGTCAGAATCACGAGACTTGATCATTTTGAAGGCACCGTTGAAGGCATTCAGAGTATACTAAAGTAGAAGACTCGCTTGGAGGAATAGTTTAAGGCATCTACTTTTGGTTAGATTGTCTATGGGGTAGATGGACTAACTTGAAGCATTTAGTTAGTCCACAGACTATTGTTAAGCCTATTGCAGCAGACAGATGAGGAAGGATCATTATTCTTCAGGCTCAGAGGTCAGGATATAAAATTTGGGAGGGAGGAGTTTGCGCTGATCACGGGGTTGAAGTTTGGCAACAGTGAAGCAGTGAAGCGAAAAATCATATTGAAGGAGCCTCCACAAATGTTTGCCAGGTTTTTCCCCGAATGCAACCTAAAGATGGGGGTTTTAGGGTCTAGGTTAATTAAGGTGTTTTATCAGGATATTGTCAGCGGAAAAGTGGAATGTTCTGATGACGAACTCCTATCCATGTCATATTTAATGATGATATGGGAAATCAATTCCAAGGCTCCTGGCATGAGGGTGGATATCAAGTATTTTCACCTGGCCTCTCACTAGGATGAGTTGAACCGATTCCCTTGGGTAACCGACTCCTTTATCACAACTACAGAGAGTGCTAGAAAAGGCATATTGAATGGGTTCAATCAGAACACTAAAAAGAAGATGTATTCCATTGGAGGTTTTCCACTTATCATATAGGTATGGATTTATTATGTGATATAGAGATATAGAGATTTAGTGTCGTTGTCATTGCAGACTTATCGGTTAATAACAGACATTTTGTTTCACATCATCCATTTTTTATACATATCGGTAATTCAATATTAGGTTAATAACCGATGATGTGAACCGATATGTCTATTATTAACCGATATAGTATAACTGATATGTCTACTTTTAAACATTATGCTTACTATATATAGGTGGAACACCGATGTGGACTAACCGATACGAACGTGGATATCGCTTATACTATATCGGTAATTAGTCAATTCTTTTAACCGATATGTCTTTGATTAACCGATATTTATAACAGATATGTATATTTTACAACATTATGCTTAATATATATCTGTCGAAAATCGATGTGGACTAACCGATACGAATGTCGATATCGGTTATATAATATCGGTAATTGACCGATTGATTTAACTGACATGTATGTTATTAACTGATATTTATAATCGATATGTCTAATTTAAATCGATTTTCTTTTTCAATTGCAGATCTTTTGTTTGAGGTCGTGCCACATTTGGTTAACTTAAAAATATTGAAAAGAATAAGAGAATGCCCTCAAGCTCCAAGAATAAAGAAATATAGACTTTATACTCCTAAGATCTCCCAAGAACAAATTACGGAGCAGGGAATTTTTAAAAATAATGTTATCCATATGGTGCCAACAGAAGAGGAGATGTGTGTAGATTATTTTTACAATGTACATGATGTGGTGGTTGTAGAAGAAGAAGAAGAAGAAGAAGAAGAAGAAGAAGAAGGAGGAGGAGGAGGAGAAAATATGGTTGAAGGAGAAGGAAGGGGTGAAAATGTGGTTGAAGCAGAAGAAAAAGAAGAACGAAGTGGTGAATCAAAGAAAATGAGTGTGGAGTAGAAGAAAATAAAAACTTTAAAGAAGTATTTACAAGGTATAAAGAATGAAGTTGGGGAAGTTAGTAGGGAAGTTCAGGAGTTGAAAATGGAGATCGAAATGATGAAAATGGAGGTGAATAGAGAGATCGGAATGATAAAGATGGAGGTGAAGGGGGATCTAAGTAACATTATGAACCTTTTAAAAATATTCTGGGGGAAGGTGGAGATTATGGGGGAGAGGAAGGATGGGGATGGGGAGGGGAATGGGGAAGATGTTAAGGGGGGAAGGATGTGGAGGTGGGGATGGAAATAGAGGTGGGGATTGAAATGGAGGTGGAGGAAGGCAGGAAGATGGAGGATGGAAATACGATGGAGGAGGGGAAGAAGGTGGAGGTGGGGAAGTATGTGGAGGGGGCGAAGGTGGAGGAGGTAGGGATGGATGTGGAGGGGGCGAAGGTGGAGGAGATGGGGATGGAAATGGAAATGGATGGGGCGAAGGTAGAGGAGGGGGGAAGGTAGAGGATGGGGATAAGGTGGCGAAGGGGAAGGATGTGGAGACGGAGAAGGTGAAGAATGAGAGGGAGAATATAGAGGAGAAAATGGATGAGATGAAGTATGGGGAGGGTATGACGGATGTGTCCTTAGAATTAGTCAATGCGACAAGTCCTATGAAGGAGATGTACACAGAAGGGGCAGAAAAGAAAAATGCTAATTGAATCAATATTGAAGCCCGCTTCTGAAACAGAGGACAAAGGACCATCCACATACACCTCCAATCTTCACAAGCTCAACCCCCTAGACATAAGTGCTCCAACTGGTATTATTTGGGAGTCTTTCGAAAAATATATGAAAAAGCTAAATAGTCAGACATCAACTGTAATAGCAAGTTGTTGTTCAATGAATAAGGACTTTTTTGAGACATTCACCACACCGGACACGTGGCTTCAATATGAGGTAAGTAATTCTCTAATTGTATAGTAATTCTGTTATTGGTATTTATACATCGGTATTCATATATCGGTTTATTGGTATATGTAACCGATAGTGTTTTTGTAACGACCCATTAGAGGGCCCAGTATTTATTCAAGAATTATTTAATTAATTATTGAAGCATTGATTAAGAGATTTTGTCAATTAATTATTTAATGTGGCAATTTAGAGATTTTAAAGGAAAAGAATAGCATTTATTTCTTTTTAATGTTGGAGTTAAAGGAATTTGCCAAGGTGGCAATTTAGATTTTTAATGGAGAGAATAGTATTTAAATAGCATTTAAATGGCATTTATTTTGTGGAAATTAAATGCAAGGGCATGAAGGTAATTTTGGAGTTTTATTATTATTTGAGAGTTTTAATAATAATTTTTGTATTATTATTAATTAAGTGGAACTATGTATTTAAAGGAGAATGAGAATCCATGTATGAGATGGAATTGGATTAAGAGTCTCCTAGTCCCAATAGGAGAAGGTTTTGAGAGTCTCCAAGTTCAATTGGGAGAAGGATTCCAAGTTATAAAAGGAAAGGGATCTAGGACTTTATGTCTATATATAGAGCCCATTAGCTTAGCTTTTCTTCACATCGTGTGAAGAACAGAAAGGCCAAAAGATAGCAGAGGCTTGCTAGAGTCTTCAGGATCGCTCTAGGGTTCGATCAAAGAGTTCTATCAGGCAAGTATTCTTCCTGTAATCCCTTCCATTACAGGTTTATATCAGTTTTCCAGATTATTCCAGTTCTTCATTGAGTTCTTAGATTTTATATCAGTAAGCAGAGACATATATATATATACGTATAACAGTGAAGTTATGAGCAAGTTTCATTAATCCTCATCCATTTGGGATTGCAAGTTCCAGTAATCCTAATCCATTTTGGATTGCAAGTTCTATTAATCCTTATCCATTTTGGATTGCAAGTTCCATTAATCCTTATCCATTTTGGATTGCAAGTTCTATTAATCCTCATCCATTTTGGATTGCAAGTTCTAGTAATCCTTATCCATTTTGGATTGCAAGTTCCAATAATCCTTATCCATTTTGGATTGCAAGTTCTATAAATCCTTATCCTATTTGGATTGCAAGTTCTATTAATCCTCATCCATTTTGGATTGCAAGTTCCAGTAATCCTTATCCATTTTGGATTGCAAGTTCTATTAATCCTTATCCATTTTGGATTGCAAGTTCTATTACTCTAAGTTCTAATATCCGGATACCTTGTATCGTATCCGGATGTATCTAAAGTTCTTCAAGTATGATATCCGAATGGCTTGTTTAAACATTCGAAAAGGTCAAGATAATATCCAGATGTCTCGCCTGATATCCGGATGCCTCCCTCAAAAGTTGAATTTTTCATTCGAATAGTCCCCAGTTATATCTGAATGCATCAGTGAGATATCCGGAGGACCAAAATCATATCCGGATGTCCTAGTTCATATCCGAATACTTCCCAGCATATCGGAATAACTTCTTCTTTGAATGTCAGTGTATCTAGATGAGCCTTCTTCATATTCGGATGTCTTTCATCATATCCAGATATCCTTCCTAATATCCGGATGACTTTTTCAGAAATCCAATTTAGCTTTCAGTGAGTCCTAATTCAAGTTTAATTCAATCAATGTATTCAATACCTTCCAACATTGAATTCATAAGCCAGAACATGACAAGTTAATCATACCCATACCATAAATCATAATTCATAGAATCTTTGTATTCCAATATATAGATGAAGATCATATCAAGTTCAGCATTATTTTATTATAACATGATCAGCATTATTTTGTGAGATTATGTGCATACATTTTGGTATGAGCATTGAGCATGACTTTATATGGAGCACTACATATCGTGTGCCAGCATTTATGTGAGCATTGCATTGCATTATGCGCGCTAGGCGGCTTGTCCGCGGGGATCCCATCAGTTTCAGTTTCAGCTCAGTTTATGAGTTGCTTGCCTGGTGGCAACCAGGGGGCTAGGGGCTTTACCCACAGTATGTGCTTACAGTTTTTATGTATGCAGGTTTCAGATCAGACAGGTATGTATTATCAGATTATGTGGGCCTATGAGCCAAAGTTGCATACCTGCATTTAGTTTACAATTTATGTGCATTACATTTTTATGAATGCAAACAGACAGTGATTATTCAATACAAGTTCAGTAAGTTATTTATCAGTATCGATATTCTTCGATTCAGCTTCAGTATTCTTTCCAGCTTATTACTTGCTGAGCTTTTGTAGCTCACCTTGTACTCTTCCCCCCTCCAGGTTCTAGCAGGGGAGTACCAGATGTGGGGCCTAGCAGCAGTGGTTTATAGTGTGTGTACGTGGAGCCGCTCAAGATAAAAGATGTCTGGGAGTCTGTTGAGTTCTATAGAGTTTTCTTAGATTAGATCTTATTTTATATTTCAGTTGAGGGATTGTCCTTCAATAAGAGTTTATGCATTTCAGTTTGTATTGACTAAGAGTTTTTATTCCAATTGATTGAGATGTTCAGTCATGGTATCAGATTTCAGATTATCAGTTAGTTTATTTTATTTTCCCCGTAGCACCTCTTCTCGGGCAGTTCTAGGAGAGGGGGTGTTACAGTTTTTGTGATTATATATTGGTTATGAAACCTTTATCGACATTCATATATCGGTAGTCATATATCGGTGTGTGACCGATATATGTTACCGACAGTTGTATTAGTAATTATATATCGATTATGACACCTTTATCGACATTCATATATCAGTATTCATACATCCGTTAATGACCGATATATGTTACCGATGGTTGTATTGCTATTTATATATTGGTTATGAAACCTTTATCGACATTCATATATCGGTATTTATATATTGATTAATGACCGATTTATGTTACCGAAAGTTGTATTGGTATTTATATATCGATATTCGATGTCGGTTACAATCATTTATTTATAATCGATAGGTATTTATGACATTTTGTTTAAATCCTTGCAGCACATGGACGCCTTCGTGTACATGCTTAACAAGAGAATAAAGGAATCGCAAACTTACAATAAAGAGTTAACGTTGGTTGATACAACATTTGCCGCAAGTTATACAGCAATCAATATATATAAAAATATTTATATTGAATTAACTGTATATTTTGGAAATTAACTATTTATCATTTTGACCTCACACAGCAAGCCTTGAAAAGTGATTGGGAACTTTATAAGGCAGGCAAATGGAAGATGTGGGATGATCACGATATCCTTGTTGTATTTTTTTGGGCTGAGACAAGTTACTCTAACCCATTTTTGAACGCGGATAACCTGCTTTGTCCTGCAAACATCAATAATAATCACTGGGTTCTGGTTAGGGTTGATTTGGGCTCTCAACTTGTTCATGTTTACTCCTCTACCAAACCCATTGGTTATGAAAAGAAGTTTCAATATATGGTAGAGATGATACAAAAACTTCTAACAAAATGTGGATATGGAGATTTGAAACCTGGATTTATTGTGAAGGATAAATGGGAATTAAAGATTGAGGACACTCCGCAGCAAACTAGGTAAGCAACATTTATTTTATTTTTATTAGTTAGAGTTGTTTTGATTGTGATGCCTATTAATTTTTGCAACTTACTTATAATTGGTAGGGGTGGTGATTGTGGGATTTTTGTTCTGAAATGGATGGAATTAATGGCCCATAACAAACCAATTGTAGAAATAACCCAGTCAAAAGCTTCACAATTCAGAACTCAAATGGCTTGGGTGTAACGCCCCATGTTTTTAATACATTGAGAAGCTAAACACCATTGTTACATGCTATGTACATCACTCAGGCGTTTTAGGAAATCCTTTATCAGCGGAAGTAAGGATCAAACCTACCAAGCTTAAGAGCTAGGATTTCCACTAGATCTTCTTATTACAAGTTCAAGTAGGATTTAGAATCCATGATATCTCCATTACACGCCTTTAACGCATGATATCTCTATTACACTCCTTTAATGCAAGCATGGATTAATATTCTCACAACCCCAAAAGCTAAGGAAAGGAAAGCAATCCACACTTTACATAGGGGAAATAGAAATAGATTTAAGACTCCCAGTAGTTCTTGTTACACCGTACTTGAAATACAAAGTTTTAGATATATAATATTGACCACAAGGATTTTGTGCTGAGCCTTGATCACTTCTTTTTCAATTCTCCTGCTTGTCTCTCCAGAACCTAGCACTTCTATTATACCTGGAACGTTGAATGTTTCAGGGGTATGAAACACCTAAGTTAGACAGTTATATCTAAGCAAGATGGTTCATGGAGTGAATGAAAGTGCATGGAAAGGTAGAAAATAAGATGTTATGCAGTTATAGAAATATCCCATGTGGTAACAATGCCAGTGTGTAGCAATCACCCCCGCAATCATCATGGTAATTCCTTGGCCCATTGTAAGGAACATAAGGGCATGTGATCACCGCAAGATCACCCATGATATGCCAAGGTGTTGCAATCACCCCCGTAGTCATCATGTTAATTCCTTGGCCCACCGTAAGGAACACAAGGGCATGTGATCACCGCAAGATCATTCATGATGTCCCAATAACTAGCCATAGTCACCAAACGCCATAAAAACATGACAAAACATAAGAGATATGCACAAACTGAGAGAAATATGTCATGTAAGCCACAAGCCATTCACAAATGAACCAACAAATGTCCAACATGAAACAAGTATATGAAGGAACCACTCACGCCATGACACGTGCAAAATAGGGAGGATATGCTCGGAAATAAGGAAACCATGAAACGCAAGCCACAACCACTTATAAATGAAGTCAAGAGTGATCAAGTTGAAGCAAGAGACATGCAAGAATAGTTTACATTCACAAGAACCACTCACCGAAGCTTCTTACTTCTCGGTTGCAAAGTTTAAGGCTATACGTCGCCCCAAGTGAGCTGTTTCTGTAAAAATCGAGACCTTTTGGTAACCAAACCCAAAATATTTTTGGATAGATAGATAGTCATTAAAAATAGGAGTTTACATGAAAAATTTCAAGCACATAGGAACTCTCACGCACGGCCACAAGGGGATGCCATGCGCCTGAACGTGCAGCCCTGCTGGGCGCGTGTGGCGCACACGTGGCACGGACTCCCGACCCCAAAAATTAAAATGGGCATAACTCTCTCATTTTAACTCTGGTTCGAGAGCCGTTTGAACCTATGGACTCCTCTTTCGACCCTCTACGTGATTACAAAAAAAAAAGAGCTTACCTAAAAAATTTGGTGATTGTTTGCACGGATTTCGAGATGAGTTCGTATCTTCTAGCTGCTTGATTCCGGCTTCCACTCCAGCAGAGCTTCCTCCCCTTCTTTCCAGTAGAGTTTCCCCTCTTTTATATGCTACCTACCCCCTTTAAAGTGGTGCCCAAAAGTTTTCTAAATGGTTAGTATATATAAGCATCTTAAACCAATAAGAGCTTGCCACTTGGCTCCATGGATTTGTGCCATTTGTCCTCCTAATTATGAGAGTTCCTTCCTCTTGACAAGTGTCTCTTGAGATTAGTGCTCAATCATTACTCTTGATTTTTATTTTCAAAGAGCAAATGGAGGGTTTCCATGTGTCCCAAGTTTGATTTAATTGGGTTTTGAAATCCAAAGCCACTTTTAATAACTTTTGGAATCCAAAGTTAGTTTCAATAAAACTTTGAAGTCCATTTCACTTAGGTCCCCCAAAGTTATCCTTGAATCTCACAAATTCTCAAGTCTTTGAGTCAATTACACTTTTACCCGGTCTCAATATTTACAATCTCGCCACTAGCTCTGAAATTTAACTTTTATCTCAAAATTTCTATTATCTCTTGGAATGTCCTTTTTCCTCCCATATTTGGGTTTAAATATCTTGGATATTACATTGGGAGCTTTATGGGTTTGCAGTATTGGATGCAAGGGATTTTGTAGCCAAGATTGCAGATAAACCAGCCAACAAGAGAAATAAAAATTGAATAATTATATTTGTAATCATTTGTAAATTTACATTCTTTGCATAGTTGTAATTCTTTTTGTACATATTGTGTACATGTAGGCGGAATAGTTGCAATGATTGTTGTCATTATTTGAACATAGTTGTAATATAACTGTAAATTTACCTTATTATAATAAACATTTAAATTTAAAATAATTTATACATGCATTTAGATTATTGTAATATGATTGGAGTATTTAAATTTACATGCACTGATATCGTTCATGAAACCGAAGTAGGTAATAAACATCTAAACCGATATCGGTACAACATATCGACCGTATATTGACATAAATTATCGATATCCTTTGTATTCGATTTCATCAGTTTACATACGTTGGTTATATGCACTGATATCCTAATACAAAGGTTCTTCGTGTGAAAAATATCGGCCGATGACCGATTCAAACAAATCGATATCCTCTTCATTTATTGTAATCAGTTTTTGTATGTCAGTTACATGACCAATATATATGAACCGATACCCTATTACAGATACTGTGTTGCATACGTCGGTTATATAACCGATATCGATTTTTTAATTATAAATTAAACTTATGGTCCTTGTTAGATCGGTTTCTTAAAATCGATAGTGTTAGGATATGGATATGTCGGTTAATATAGATTGAATATTATTAATGCTGATTCCATATACATATCGGATATTATTAATGCTAATATATCGGATTCCATATACATTGTGTCGGTTACCGATTGTCAGATTCCATACACATTGTTGTTTCATTGGTTTACATACATGGTGATAATAACCGATATGTCCAAACTAATATCGATCACCAAACAATTTCTTTTTAAAAACTGCAATGATACCTGTTCCATGATTGTTACCATATTTGAATATATATTTAAATATTTATTACAACATTGGTGAAAGAAGCAAATATATGGGTTCAATACAAGCATATGTGTCAGACGAGTCAGACATGATCCACTCTTGCACCTTTTCTACTGCCTTCCTTTTTTTCTTCCAAACTTATTAGATTTGAGCAAGTTTAGCGATTGTGGCCAATTTAACCACAACGACCATATTTTACCCTCCTCTTTTCTTCACCGGCTGAAGAAATTTGCATGTCTTGCGTCTTCCACATAGGTGCCTAGTCGCCGGAGGTAGTAAATTAATATATGCTATAATACCCCATATTTTCGTGAAGATGCCACGTATTTTAAGTGAGTTTAAAATACCAAAAAATATGTTTGAAATTGCAATGAGTGACCAAATCAGTCGTAGGGAGTGCCCTAGATCTTAGATACCTGAGGATAAAGGTATATTTTTTTCGAGCGTCTCGAGGCGAGATTTATGACGCTGAAAGAAATTAAATCAAGAGACGATTTTTCGGTTAAGCTAAGTTGTAGCCTAAAATAGCCGAATGATGGTAAGAAGTTTTGAGAAATCATACATATCGAGTAATTTTGAGTTATTAATTTTATAATTTTAAGTATCTCGATAAATTTGATGTTTGAGGGTGTAATTGTAATTAGAGAATTATCCAAATGGAATAAGGATAAAATTAAGAGCTTATGTGGCAAAATATTAAAGTTGAGGACTTGAAATATGGGCCAAAATGTTATTCGAAAGAACTTTGGGGAATTAGCTTGGATTTAAAAAGTTAAATTCATTCTAGTTTTGGATTTCAAAATCCATTCAATTATAAGTTTGAGTTTTTGGAGTCCATGGCTAAGATTGTGACAAGTGACATAATGTGAATGGTTGAAGAAATCTATAAATAGGCACCATGGGTTGTTCTCAAATCATTCCAAACAAGCTTGAGAGTTGAGGCACTCTAAGAGGAGGATCTTGCTCTATAAAGAGAGTATGAAGTTTGGCAAGAAGGCAGGAAGGAATCGAAAGAGAAGCTGGGGAGAACGAGCCTCGTCGGAGTTACGAGCCTTCTCTAAAGTTCACCAAAATTAGTAAAAAAAAAAAAAAGCAAGATAAGTTCCATTTTTTCTTATAATCTTGTAGAGGGAGAAAAGAGGGTCGCGTAGGTTCAAACAGGGGTCAAATCGGAGTTCAAATGAGGAAGATATGGCTGAAATACGAAAATGACGCAATGCAGTCTGAAACTACTATGCAGCGCGTGAGATACACGTGCCGGAAAATAGCTGCGCGTGAGGGCGCGTGGCCCACTTTTCTAGGGTGCGTGAAGGGTTCATTTTTCTTCAAATTTTTTAGTTTTTTCCCTACTTTAATACCCTTCAACTCTATGTAAAAATATTTGAGATTAGGTTTATCAAAATGTGTGTTTTCTGCAGAAACCTAAGCCGTTTGCTGTGAAATTATACCGTCCAAGAGATAAACCAATAAGGTGAGACTCCTATACTCCAAATCCTATTTTTTATTCTCTTATGAGAGACTTCTATTGCATGAGACGTGTTTCTTGAAGTTCTTATACGTAAACTCTTATTATTCTCTTACGTGAAATCATGTTGTATATACGAAATGTACTTTTCTGAAAAATATATGCTATTGATTTTTTAACTGTTGCATTTATAAAATTCGTGTGGCCATACTATTGTACCTATTTGTTGTTGGCCGAGGGAAAAAGTCAGATATCCCCCGAGAGGCACTATGCGTGCGCCATTGAGAAAGCTCTCGTGGGGAAGACTGTGAGTCTAAGGAACAACAGATGTGGTGCTTACATGAGTTCTATGAGGTCGGACCGAAGTGACATAGTTAGGGACCTCCCGAGAGGCGCTATGCGTGCGCCATTGAGAAAGCTCTCATTGGAGGAGGCTGATATGTTCACGAGGCACTTCGGAGTAGTTCTCGTTATTTTTCTCATACATTTTATACCTGATCATACATTGATATAAACTGTTTTTGTAGTTTCTCACTAGAAGATTCATCTTCCAATTGGACTATGTCCCTGGAATATTCAAACATTCCAGGTTCAACGAACGGCTCTAAGGGAAATGAGGTAGCTGAAGAATTAACTTAAATTACTGTTTATAGCATGATTAGCATATTTTTGTTTATGTGTTAACCTATGTAATTGTGGATATGTTTAAGATGTTCAGTTATCACTTGATGGTGTCCATGTAATATATTTTGTAGACGTCTTGAACAATTTTATGATAAATAAAGTATTATGGTTGTGAACCATATCAGGTTCAATCTAGCTTCCGCATTTGAAATTTTAACATCTATCTTAGCTATTCAATTATT
Source organism: Diospyros lotus (assembly GCF_014633365.1). Lineage (NCBI taxonomy): Eukaryota > Viridiplantae > Streptophyta > Magnoliopsida > Ericales > Ebenaceae > Diospyros > Diospyros lotus. Next base: position 37,400,591 of record NC_068343.1, on the reverse strand, counting down.
GGGTTTGTTAAGCTGAGAAGGTAAAAATTAGGGTTTTTGGGATATTGTGTGATGTATGTCAACTATTGTGATATGAAAACTTTTTATATTCCCAAAATCCTAAGTTATAACACGCTCAAGAAATTTGGGGTGTTACATATGCACTTTCATCCGGTACGATCCAATCGGCCTGACTGCCCACCGACATAATCAGATCGACATAGACACACAACAGAGCCTCTGTTTGGTAGTATGCAGACGACAAAGTGTATGGGTCAATATTTTGTGAACGTGCAGCATCCAGGGCATGTCCACATGGAAATTTGTCAGAATCAAACACTCGACATGTGCAAGTTTTCGCCTTCAAGTCTACTATGCCACCGGAGTTACCATCTTTGACATTAAATCTATACATATCAATTGATTCTGACTGCCAATATTGGGATAATGTAAATCTTTTAGCTATTTCTCCTTCAGCCCAAGAGGTAAGATGTCTACCCATCTTACTAGCGTGACCCCGTCTCTCATAAAACCATTGTTGCAGCATATTCCTAATATACTCCATCAAACATTGAATAGGCAATTTACGTGCATCCTCCAAAGCTGCATTGAGGCATTCTGCAATGTTTGTCGTCATTATATCAAACCACTTCCCATCCGAATAGGCATATGCCCAACGACTAAAGCCGGCCTCTCTAAGATAGGCCCCAACGGCTGGATCATATCGCTCGAGCTCGTTAAACAATTCATGGAATTCTGATTCTCAATAAGCCTTCGCTGCCTTGTAGAACAAAGCATGCACATTTTCATGCTTGAATTTAGCCTTAACGTTCTGGCCAATGTGATATATATAATATACATGTAGTGCATTAGGAAAAACTGTCCGTACAGCCTTACTGATGCTTTTATGCCTGTCAAACACAAATACCAAATCAGGTATCTCATGGCCAATTGCTGATCACAATTTAGTGAAAAACCATTCTAATGAGGCATCATTCTCGGAATCTCCAACTCCCCATGCTATAGGATATACATTGTTGTTACTATCTTTGCATGTGGCAACAAACAAACTACTAAGATATTTACCCTTGAGAAAGCAAGCGTCAACTGCAATTACGGGCCGCATTTGGCTACGAAATCCGGCAAGGCATGCACCAATTGTTATAAATAGGTACTTGAATCTGCTCTCACTGTCACTCTCGATTTTAGCAATCGTCCTAGGGTTTTTCAACTTCAACATGTACAGATAAGATGACAACAACTGGAATGATTCCTCCGCACCCCCCCGGATCATGTCCAAAGCCTTTTCCCCACGATCGTCATGCCTTTAAATAACTTATGTTGACCCCAAATTCCTTGCAAACATCGTTGATAATATTCTTAGGCTTATGAATACACTTCACATCCTCGTAATAAGGTTTTACATGAGAACCAATTACTCTGCTCTTGGCTTAGCAATGACCAGGCCGCATTATTGAAGATGAACATGAATGAGTATTTACATATTTTCTAACTACCCAACCAAAAGAAGTGCCAAGCGTTGTTGCCCTCAACCGCCATTGACACTGATCGTGCTTACACTTCATGTACAATACCTTCGTAGTTGACTTTACCACCTTGTATTCATAATTCTTTCTCAATACCAACAAACTCATCCTTTGATGCAATTCAGATTTTGAAGCAAAAATTTGGTTTAACTCAACTTTTGACACCTCGAATGATGTTCCCAAACTAACCCTTGATAATCTCGAAGATGGGAGAAAAGTAGGCTGCTCAACGCCATCACCAACTTGTACATTGATATGGACCAATTTTTCAACATCAATCCCATGAAAAGCTTGTACTTCTTCAGACCTTGCTCTTGCATCATCACAATTAAAAACATCTTCAGCACCACGTCCAGCATCATCACAATTGACTTCTTCAAACCCATTCCCATCCACAGGATCATCACAATTAACATCGTCGTGCAAACCATCCATATTCATGTTCCTTGTGGCCTCATTGTTCAACCATATTGGACTATCGCTGCCCAACCGTATCACCGGCAAATTACTGCATCATTGATTCTCTACAACCTCTTCATTCGGCTGTGTACTCAATTTTAATTTGCCCACAAAATCAACACATAATGAGCTTCTAGATTCTATCCGAGAGCATTCCACTATAAAGCACTCAACATCCATATCACTTTGAATCTCCATTGGTGGTGTCGATATATCTAGAGTCCTAAACTTGTACTTCATCACAACCGACTTCTCAGCAAGACTAAAATTGAACCTTCTATATACAGAACTTACCAATTGGTCGAATGTGAAGGCTAGATGCACACGTATTACACAACAACATTTATCTATCACGTACTTATATTCACCTCTATCAACATCCCACCGACCTCCATACATCACAGGTACAAATATAGGTCTATGAGCTGTCATTCTAGTAAATTATAAAAAAACATCGATTGGATGTAAGTAAAAAAGTTATCAGTTATATAAGGTTATATCGGTTTCATAATATCGGTCGTGTAAAGATATGTCGGTTATTATATATCGGTTTAAGTAAAATTACAACCGATACAATTATATCGATATAGTAGTTGTAATAGGAAGTATATTGATTACTATGTATCGGTTTACATTAAATTAAAACTGATACAATTATACCGATATAGGATGTATATCAGTTACTATGTATCGGTTTACATTAAATTAAAACTGATACAATTATACCGATATATGATGTCGGTACATAAAACATTTTTGGGTACCGATATATAAAATGAATGAATATAAAACATTTTTGGGTATTGTTGTTGCCAAAATACAACAATTAGAATTTTTAGGAGTGGGATGAATGTGGATGCCGTTGGTCTCGGGACTCGATTGAAGATTTGGCTGCGAAACTAAGGGGGGCTTCCAAAAGGTTCTTTCCGAATGATGCTTCCAAAGGGTTCCTTCCGAATGACGCTTCCAAAGGGTTCCTTCCGAAGGGTGACTCGCGATAGGCTTCCGAAGGGTGGCTCGCGATAGGCTTCCGAAGGGTGACTCGCAATAGGTTTCCGAAGGGTGGCTCGCGATAGGCTTCCGAAGGATGACTCACAATAAGCTTCCGAAGGGATCCTTAATACTGCTTCCGAAGCCTACTTCCGAAGATTGCTTTCGTAGACTCCCTTCAAAATGAGGCTTCCGAAGGAACTGAAGTGGACAAACAAGGATTAGAAGGCTCGTGGGATTTTCCTCCCGCGAAGACCCTCCGATGCTTAAGTCAGTAACAGAAGGAAAATAATCGCGAGGAATGGAAAAGAAGACTAAATTTCGAAGGGAAAGTGAGAGAGAAATACCGATGTCCGAATCCCTTTTTGAGGATTAAACCTGGCCTTTTATAGAGATCGAGCAGGGAGCACATGTGGCCCTTCTGAAGAAGGCTTCCGAAGGGTTCCTCCCGAATGAACCTTCCCCAGCCGCTTCCAAAACCTTCCGAAGATCTTCCCCAGCAGCTTCTGAAGGTCCTTCCCCAATAGCTTCCGAAAGTCTTCCCCAGCAGCTTCCGAAGGTCCTTGCCCAGAAGCTTCCGAAGGTCTTCCCCTGCAGCTTCCGAAGGTCCTTCCCCTGCAGCTTCCGAAGGTCTTCCCCAGCAGCTTCTGAAGGTCCTTCGCCTATAGCTTCCAAAGGTCCTTCCCCAGCAACTTTCGAAGGGTTCCTTCCCCGCAATGCTTAGACTTCTCCCTCCCGATTATTGGGGCAAAACAATTGTCCTCCACTCTTTGTTTCGTTCTTGTTAAATACAAAATGAAGAGTATTTTCTAAGCATAGGGCACTAATAATCAAAAATGGTTCTTACCCAAGAACGCTTCTGAAAGCCCCTTCCGAATGACCTTCATCTCCTCAAGAATTTTCCTTCCTCAGGCTCTTTCTCGGATGTAACTTTTGACAATGCTATGTCTGTCGAGACCCCTCCAAACTGGAGAAAGTATGAATTGAACGATCATGTGCCCGAGGAATGCATAAGGCAGGCTCTAGAGGATGACCTCAGCAACCTGTAGTGTCCTTGGAGCCCTTACGCTCTTGAGCTCGAGGAGGGTGAAGTAGGTGTCAGCACTTCTAGCACCACTCAGATGATTAAGAGGGGCTTAGAGATGGACCTTGTCGCTGATGCTCCTCATAATCTTCTTCTTGGAGAGGGTTCAGGTCGCGTGGATCGTCTTTCCGCCAAAGATTAGTGTAGACTTTATAATTTTTATTATTTTTTAACTAGCTGTATGGAACGATCATTTTGCTAGTTTCATCTCAAAGCATTCTTCTTAGAATTTTTGACACATTTATTTGATTGTTGCGTTTTATTTTGTCAATTTTGGATGAATGTAGTTTCATGGCAGTCGTTTCAACGTGCCTCATGTAATTACCTTATTTACATCACTACATAATTTGATTGTACTTCTATCTTTTGCTTGTTGGTTATGCGACTTGCATTCATGCCTCTTGAAGCTTTAGGCTATTAGCCTCAGCAGTTTAGTTTTTATTTTTTCTTCAAGGCTCTTCGACCCTAGGAAATTCGGGATAGGTTTCGCGCCCCTGACTTGATTAAGAGACTCATGCAACATTCATCGAGCTCTCGGCTTTTGTCAAGATTGGGGATTGTCAGGCTTTCACAAACATTTTCGAGAGGGGCCTTCGTTTGCCATAGGGAAGCTGGATTGGGCTAAGGATCCAACATGGGATTCATCCCGAGCGTTTGAGTTTTGTCGGGAGACCTAAGCGCCAGATCGACCGAGGAGTCAGGTCTAGCTTAGGAGCATAGAACCAGACTCAATCGAGTAATCTAGGTGAGTTTGCAGGCATAGGCGTCGGAGCATCTAATGATCCTAAGTTGACCTATTATCATAGGTGTTAAATTGAGTCCTGGTAGTCGGGTCTTCGAGGGTTGCATCTTGTCTCCTACTTTCTTCGCCCATCACTTTAAGGTCCGGTCTATCCTAAGGGATCTGGCTTTGACTAATGATTCAATATGAGATTCCTTCTAGGTGTCTGAGCTCGCCGGGAGACCTAGGCGCTAGATCAATTGAGGAGTCGGGTCTAGCTCAAGGGCATAGCATCGGACTCAATCGAGGGATCTAGGTGAGTCTACAGGCACAATCATCGGAGCATCCGATGATCCCGAGTTGGTTTTAGGTCATAAGCACTAGATCGCAACTAAGCAACATAAACCTCGCATGAGGGCGTCTTTCGACTTACCATATAGTGACGCACCACTTTGAGGTCCGATTTGTCCTAGGGGATCTGGCTTTGATCAATGATTCAATCTGAGATTCCTTCTAGGTGTCCGAGCTTACCGAGAGACCTAGGCACTAGATTAACCGAGGAGTCAGGTCTAGCTCAGGGGCATAGCACCGAACTCAATCGAGGGATTTAGGTGAGTCTGCGAGCACAAGTGTCGGAGCATTCGATGATCCTGAGTTGGTTTCAGGTCATAAGCACCAAATCGCAACTGGGCGACCCACGCCTCGTGCGGCAAGGGCGTCTTTCAACTTACCATATAACGGCTTCATCACCTTCTGCCCCTCATAAGTGTCAGTCTACCCTCGGTGAATCTAGGCTAGATCGCTAGTCTGGTTTGGGATTCCTTCTAGGTGTAGGCACCAGATCAACTAAGGAGCTAGGTCTAGCTTAAGGGCATAACACCGGACTTGATTGAGGGATCCAGGTGAGTTTGCAGGCACAGGCGTTGGAGCATCCGATGATCCCGACCCAACCTGGGGTCATATGCGCCTGATTTCTATCGAGCCACCCTGATCTCATCGGGGCCATCGCCGAGCTATTGCACCTGCATTACAATTTATTGTACATACAACTGCTCAAGGCATAGGTTATGTGGTTCGGCTTATAGTTTTGCCTACTCCATGGGAATACATGGGGTATATTCTTTTATGTATTGGGGATATTATTACAATAGAAATTTTAAAAATAATTTTGGCTCATAGCGGAGTCGGGTCATGCCTCTTGCAATGAACGCATCTCCATGTCTTGTGCTTCAAATCTTTCATAGCTAGCCCTGACTGATAGAGCAAGGAAATACCTTTGATGGTGCATAATGTTCTAGGTCTTGCTCTTCACATCTCCTCTGATTGTTTCTCCTATACCTTTTCCCCCGGCCTTGATGGTTTTTTTGGTTTATCTAGTATGAATCGATTGAGTTTCCCATCTTTGATTAGCTGTTCAATCTGGTTTCATAGCTCCTGACACTATTCTATAGTGTGCCCTGGGGACTCGTGAAATTTTGTAGAAAAAGTCCATGTCCCTGCCCATGTGCAATGGAGGAAAGGATAGCGACTCTTAGCTTAGTGAGGGGAGCAAAGGTTTAGAATTGAATCTTTTGGGGGCTCTTCTTTTCTTGGCAACTTCACTGATGTGTCTGACCCAACGTCGTTCGGCCTTTCTCTTCTTTTCCCTTCCTATGCTTATAAAATTTCCATTTGAACTATGAATTGTTCGGCTCAAGCAAACAATTCGGCCATTGAGTCTGGTTCGAAAAATGCTAGGGATCTTCTGAGCGGGGTATGGGTGGTTCCATTAAGCAAGGTTGAGGCTGCCAAACTGATCGGGAGGTCCCTTACCTCTTGTGTTGCAGCCTTAAACCGCTCAATGTATCGCTTCAGGGATTCATTTGGCCTTTGTTACAAGCTCATCAAATACATGACACTCTTCTTCTTCGGGACATAGGCAGCGAACACCTCTAGAAACCTTTTCTTCAGCTGTTCAAATGATCGGACATGTCTGGCTGGTAACTTAGTGAACCACTGTTGAGCCTATCCTACCAGGGAGAGCGGGAAGGCTCTGCACCTAGTGACCTCATTCCACCCATGTAACACGACCACTGCGACGAAATGTTATAAGTGCTTCTCTAGGTCCTCCGTTCCCGAGTATACCGAAAGATGCGGTAGCTCAAACCCTTGTTGCACTGATTGCCTTTGGAGTTCTTCAGATAAAGGGAACCCCTCCGGGGGCGTTTCCTTTGGTGTCATCATTACCTGCTTCTGCTCTAGCACCTCTTCTATGATGCGCTCAATGTCAGACGCTTTGAGTGTTTCCTGTTCTGCTTTGTTTTTGCAAGGAGGTGGGACATAAAGAGCTCGTGAGTAGGTGCTCCCCGTTGTCTCTTTATACATGGGAGCTTTCCCTGTCCTCCTATCACGTTCCTTTTTCAAGTTTGTCATTTCTAGGACTTGGTCATTCGGCCATGGAGTTCTAACTCTTTCCCCTTGCCGTGTGGTCCTTGGAAAGGTTTCTAGGGATCTCCAGTGCTCTCCCCCCTTATCGGCTTGTCTCATGTGGGGAATTAGTTCATGCAGCAAAGCGGTGATTCCCTGTAGTCTTCTCATATTCTTCTCATTGTTTATCTTGAGTTCATCATTTTGTTATTTTAGTTCCTCAAAATTCTTCTGTAGTTATTCATAATCTAATAGTGGGACCGTGCGTGGAGCTATCATGGAGGGTACTGGAGGTACTGAAGTTATCGCAGAATTCCCTCTTGGGATTGAGGACTGTCCCAAGGAGTGTTGTTCTTGGTTTGCTAGCATTGTGGGTGGAGTTTGCCTCCCTTGCATTGCCACTTGTCTCCTTATTCTGGTGGCATGCACCTCCCCCTGTTCTAAATGCTCCATACCTCCCAATCCAGTAGTCTGATGGTCTTCAAGTCTTGGAATGCTTCTTGAATGTACCTCATAGTCGAGGTGATATTCCAAATGTCTTGGTATTGTAGGGTGTAACTGGCTAGGGTCTTCTGTCCTAATACGAGCGCTCATTCGGGTTGGGTTAGGCGTGTTTGCCAAACCAGTTGATTTTGTCTCTCTTGGCATCTTATGTTAAGATTGGCCTTTTGTAGCGTTTTCCACAAACGGCGCCAAATTGTTGTTGGCAAAATACAACAATTAGAATTTTTAGGAGTGGGATACACGTGGATATCGTTGGCCTCGGGACTCGATCGAAGACTTGGCTGTAAAACTAAGGAGGGCTTTCGAAGGGTTCCTTCCGAAGGACACTTTCGAAGGGTTCATTTCAAAGGGTGACTCGCAATAGGCTTTTGAAGGGTGACTCGCAATATGCTTCTGAAAGATGGCTCGCGATAGGCTTCTGAAGGATGACTCGTAATAGGCTTTTGAATGGATCCTTAATGTTGCTTTCGAATGGATCCTTAATGTTACTTCTGAAGTTCCTTCCCCTATAGCTTCCAAAGGTCCTTCCTCAACAGCTTTCGAAGGGTTCCTTCCCCGCAATGCTTAGACTTCTCCCTCCCGATTATTAGAGCACAACATGTATGCTTCTAGTTTGAACCTATAGTAAAATGCATAACTTTCACTCAATCGAGATTTAGAATACAGAATTAGAACGAGGTTAATTTGCATACTTATTACGTAGTCATTAAAAAAATCGTATCAAAGAGGATAAAACATTCTGAAATTACCTGTAATGACTTTGAAGGCAAAGATCGACGAAGAAACAACAATCGACGAGCGAAAGAGATAACGAAGAGGACGAGCGAGAGGGATGTTCTGGTCGACGGACGATTGAGGATGTGCGTGCGAGAGAAAGAAGATGAAGGGATCATAGACTAATTTAAGTTGGGGGTATTTTAGTCCATTTAATTTTCAAAAATTCTAATTTTGCAAAAAAAAAATTAAAAGTACTATTTTTGCAAAGTTATTTTCCAACATTCCTATTTTTGCAAATTTCCTGAACCCGCCCTCCGCCGTCTGCTTCTCCCTTTTTGGCATCCTCCGCCAGGGCTGAAGCCGGCGACCTCCAAGCGCCATCATCATCTCCGACAACCACCATCCCCGTCACCTCCTTGTAGCTCTGGCCGACCCCCTGCTCACCGCCGTCGCCAACAGCCCTTAGATTTGCCACCATCTCGGTCCCTCTCTTTGGTTTTCGAACGCTGTATATTTGGTCGATCTTCCATCATCTTCGACCTTCAATCTGGCTTCGGACCACCGTGAGGCTACCGAGATCTGCCCCCTCGTCATCACAGCCACCGGTGACCACCCTGTTACCTACTGCTCCTCCTCCATCACTGTCTCCCTTAATCTCTCTCTCGTTCATTCTCTCCGTCTTGGCCCTGCCGGCGCATGAAGCCGTTGGCCTCCATCGCAGGAAACCGGCTTCTGCTAGCACCACCTCGCCACTGCTCACCGCCTTGACCACAATGACATTGGCCATCGCCGACACGGTTCCTCTGTTGCTGGCGCCGCCACCACCTGTTGGCAAGAAACCGTATTGGGTTTAGGGTTTGCTTGGGCTTTGGGTAACAGGTATAGCCCTGTCCCAATCTCGGTTAATTTTAGGGGGAAAAAAAGAGAATTGTTAGAACATTAGCTATTTTATTAATATGATTGTATACTGATTAGAAAAATCAATTGCATAACCCTAAATTTTTGGTGGGCTTCTTTTGTAATAAATATTTTTGAGCCTATCATTCCTATCCTGTTCTCTCTTTTTAGTGGTCATAATTTTTCAAGAAATAATAATATATATAGGAATACAAACCATCAGTGATGAGACCCAAATGTTTTAAATGAATTGGAGTCTTATTTACCTTTAAGTGGTCATCCATAAACTGTAATTTATTCGTAAACTTGTTGGATTTGTTTATTTATAACATACTAGAGATAATGTTGTATTGTAACTAAATAATCTAAGTAATTGCGCATATACTTTAATATAATTGTTTGCTGATATAATTGGCTATAACAGATGCCACGAATATTTTCTCTATTTTGAGCAAACTAATCACAATTCACAACCTCTTAGTTGAACATCTGTTTCCTCTGCTCACTGGTTCTATTCTGAAAGTTCCTTTTCATCAAAGAGAACCGGAATGGAGCTAGTGAGGTAGATTATGTTCTTTCTCTTTCACTCCATGTTCTATTTTCCTCTTCAAATCTTAATTCATGAAAATTAAGTAGATTCCCAATCAACATGGCTATGCAGCGTGTATTGTCATTGAACAATGCAAATCTCCTAGTATTTGTGGTAGACTTCTGTTGACTTATTAGAATATGGGACAATGCTGTAAAAGCCTACCTATATTGTCTCAACTAGAAGGCAGGCCCCCTTTCTCGTGCCTTCTTTCATTCACCGATTTAGGCATTGATTGCTGATGATCCTACTTCATAAACTTGTATTAATAGATAATGCTTTTTATGCTATGGTATTTCTTAATCAATTCTCTGAATTAATTTGAGCATTTTATATGTTTCTTAAAAATCAGAGTTGTGGGGAAGGGAATGCTTACCATCTCAACTGTAATAATAGACATTTAATTATTTGAAGTTTTGTGGTCATTTTTCTTACTATGCACTTTAGTATCAAGTGAAAATGTTGCCTTGGGCTTACTTCATTCAACAAGACAGTGGTTTTGTTTTTTAGCTTCCTAGCAGACACCAAATGGGTTTTCCTCAAAGACCGTGAACTTTGTGTGTGGTAGGTGATAAAATTATAAAACTGCTATTTTCGGAGTATTTCCTCATTTTGACCAGGCTTTAGTACTTAATACTAAGGATAATGATAAATGTGATGATGAAACAGTCCGGTCAAATTTGCCCACCTTGCAAAATGACCTTTTTAATGCTTTTCTCTTTAGTTCTTTCTTTTTTAACAAAGCAAGGAAGGTTAACAAGGTCATTTCGCTTGGTGGGAAAATTTGGCTGGACTGGTTCATTGTCACATTTATCATGATCCTAAATTCCTAATACTAATCAATGTGTATGGTTTGTGGATTTGGATGGTGTTTTCTATGGTGGATTCTGATGGGGAAATGGTGAAGTTATCTGCATGTCATTCTTGCATTTTGCAGGTTTGGGTTCTTAGAATTCATGATATCCACTTTATACTTTGCACTTAGCATAAGAAGTATAGAAATTGCTTTGGGTTTACTTCATTCAACAAGATGTGGTCTTGTGGTTTCCTATGCCTATGAATTTTGCTTATGATTTTACAATATTGTTTTGTAATCTTATATTTGATGTGTTTTACTTTTTAATGTCTAATACCTTTCAATTGTGCTGGCTGTGGATTTTAACAGCATTTTCTGCTATTGATTGTGACTGAGACAGTGTGCAAAGTTATCTGACATGATATTTACCCCTTTTTTCAGGTTGGAATTTTAGTTGGGATGTTGCTGGGAATTTAAAAAATGGTTTAATTTAAAGAATGATTTACAGATTTTCCACCAAGTTACTGAATATATGCATAGCTTCTCTATGTAGAGTGGAACAACTAGAGAAAGCAGAAGCAGTTGTTATTGATGGTATAAGATTAGGGGTCCTTCCGGATGTGGTAACATACAATACACTGATTGCTGCCTATTGTCGTTTTGTTGGCTTTGATGCAGCTTATTCAGTTCTTCATAGAATGAGAGAAGCAAGCATAGACCCAAATGTAGTTACATATAATTCTTTGATCGCTGGCGCCACTAAGCGTAACTTACTATCAAGATCCCTGGATCTGTTTGAAGAAATGCTTCAGATAGGTATCCCTCCTGATGTATGGAGCTACAATAATTTAATGCATTGCTTATTTAAATCAGGAAAGCCTATTGAGGCAAACCAGGTTTTTATGGACCTTTTGAACAATACTTCTCCTACTCCAACCACAGTTAATATCATTATCAGCGGTCTTTGTGGAAGTGGATATACTGATAATGCTCTCATGTTATTCAGGAACTTTCAACGTCATGGGTTTACTCCCCAGCTAATAACATATAACATTCTAATTAATGGACTTTATAAATCAGGTAGGTTAAGGGCAGCCAGAAAAATCTTTCAGGAGCTTGGAGAATCTGGTCATACGCCAAATTCTATAACTTACACTACTGTGATGAAATGCTGCTTTAGATCTGGGCAGTTTGAACAAGGGCTTCATATCTTCTCAGAAATGAAGGAGAAAGGGTTTGCCATTGATGCCTTTGCATACTGCACAGTGGTTGGTGCTTTAGTCAAGATGCGTCGGATAAAAGAGGCAAATGAATGCATGGAAGAGATGGTTAAGAATGGCCTTGAACTTGATATAGTGTTTTACAACACCTTAATTAATTTATACTGTAAGGAGGGTAACTTCGAAGCTGTATATGACTTGTTGGCCGAGATTGAGAAGGGAGAGATAGGATGTGACAAGTATACACATGCAATTTTGATTGATGGATTATGCAAGGCAGGTAATATGGAAAGGGCTGAGCGACATTTGAATTATATAAATATGGTGGGCTTTGATTCAAACTTGGTTGCTTTCAACTCCTTCCTTGATGGTTTGTGTAAAGCTGGTGGAGTTGATAATGCAATGAAGATGTTTGAGTCTATGGAGTTAAAGGATTCCTTTACCTACACTTGCTTGATTCACAACCTTTGTAAAGCTGGTAAAATCCGTAGTGCAGCTAAGCTCTTGTTGTCTTGTTTTAGAGGTGGTACGAAAGTACTTCGGTCTGCCCAAAGAGCTGTTTTTGATGGTTTTCGTTCTTCAGGATTGAAACAAGAGGCAAGAAAACTCAAGGCAAAAATCCAGTTGGCTAAGATTTTGAATGGTTGATGTGTTTTTGTTGTTATATTTATTTTGCTAGAAGTTGGAATACCTTTGTTGAGCAATCAGTTTTGTTCTGTGGGTCATTCTTTATTGTGGAGATCAACAAGTCTAATTTACCTTGATCTTGTGAACTTCGGTTCATTGGTAGTTACAAAGCCTTGAGTCAAGCAGGAGGCTTAAAATTTTATGAAGCAGAGTGAAGGACTTCCATTTTCTCTTTGTGCAAGAGATTCCACTCCATATTTGGGGGAACTTGCCTCATTATGCCCAGATTATTTGACATGATTAGACTCATCTTTGAGAACGTGCTAGAACTGTGAGTTTTCCCTCTTTGGTTGATGTATTTGTTTGAAATATCAATCTAGTTCATGCATGTTGTGCTAAATTTTGGAGAAACTGATACCGGAATAGTTGAATTCACCATTTAAAATACTGAATCTGGGGTAGCACTTCACTCGATAGGAATATGATGGAATCCCTTTTCAATTTTTAAGATACTGAAGTAGTTGACATTGTTCAGCATGGACTGTATGTCAGGCCATTTTATTTATTAGCAGGTTGAAACCATTACAGTAGTTAATGTTATCATTATTATTTTTATTTTTTTAGATACCTTGACAAAGCCATCTTGTTGAGATTCTTCAACAATAGTTTGTGATAGACAAAACATTTGTCTCACATGATATGCTTTGACATCATTCATGGACAAGAAGATGGTTGATTGACTCATTGCTCAACTTGCACGTGAAACACTGTTCACAATTGTTTGTCTCCTCCTCCTCAGGTTATCAGCTGCAAGAATGGACCCAAGTGTTGCAGTCCAAGCAAAGAAGATTGTTTTGAAAGTTAGTTGTCCATATAGTTTTTCAGTGGAAACAAGTATTTCCTTGCTCATACAAGTTTGATAGAATCACTCAAAAAAAAAAAAGTTTGATAGAATGAATGAACAGAGAACATCCCTTCTCTCAATGAGCAACAAAACTGATTGTCCTGTGCATGTCTGGGTGGGTTGGGGTGTCTTGGAGCAAACTGGTGCTAACTTTTTGCTTCAAATGAGAGGAGCAGATAATCTATTGTGTTGGAATATGGTTTGTCAGAGATGTATGTACATTGCTAGTGTCCTCTTTGTAGTACTCATGACAACAACTTTGTTATGTTCTTCCATCTTTTCCATTACATTCGTCCCATAGAGAAAATGATCGCATGTGTAACTATCTCAGATAAGACCAAACAAGCGATAAGTTTGCATACAAATTTGCTTTCTTAGAATGATTTGACTAGTGTTGCATGTTTTTGTTTTCTCTGCTCGTAAAACAATTAGATTAATGATAGAACTTTATCCTTATGGAATATATATGAAGTCTCTCTCTCTCTCTCTCTCTCAAGAAACACAGTCTTGGAAACCCTTATGCTGCTTTCTTAAAGTTTAACTACTTCTGGAGCGTTTCCATAGCAGACAGCAATTGGGAGATTTTTCTGTGGGTGGGAGACATCATTTTTTATGTTAGCGGTTTAGGAATGCAGGACAAACTGCTGGGAAATGTCTAGAGCAACCTCTAGAAACCTTACACAAACATCTTTGCTTGAAGGAGCTTTCCTAATGCCCTTGGAAACTTTATGAAGGTCATGAGATATGTATTCCTTGCACAACTTTCTTTCTTTTTTATGCCTTAAACCTTTCTTCAATTTTAATATGCACTCCCTTTGTAACTTCCCAAAACCTAAAGCTTACATAATGATGTATCATTCAATTTTTTGGGAAGTCAATTGGTTAGTTCACCTTGAATTCTTGCTTACTTTTAAATCACTTAATTATTCATGTTGTCTAGTAATTTTGAAGAGCATTCTTCACTTCCATTTGGATTTTGATTTCCTACCTTGCATTTTTTATATAAATTAGCATATCACAACTGAGTGCACTTATTCATGAAACAGTATGTTGTGTACCAATTTCCTACAATACCTTCAATATGCTTCCCCTCATGTTAATCATTGTAACGCCCCGTTTTTCAAATATACAGCGATGCTAAATACAATCTAATATCACACACGGGTGTTATGGAAATCCTTACCAACGGAAGCGAATGATTGAACTTGAAAGCTAACTAAAAGCTAAATAACAAGGATTTCCACTCTATATAGTCTTGGTACAAGTACAATTGTAATATACATCCCCAAGAATTTAACAAATAAACTCCTATCATGGCAGTTTTCTTATACAACGTCCATAGTGCATCATTTGAGATATATACATAGTAATTACAACACACAACCCTCACTAGAATAAAGATGAACCCCAGCCTTACCGTAACCCTTGTTTATACAATTGTGATACACAAGTCCCAAAAGAAACCCATAGTAGTAGCCTCTTTATATTGTGTCTAATTTAGAAATAGACAGAAAAACCCAAAGCTTTACTATAGTTCTTTCCATACAAAATTTGTAAAACATGTTTAACAGAAAATTAAACTAAACTTCAGCCACCTCTTTGCCTTTTCTTTTACTTAGTCTTCGGGGTACTTGGCACGTTTGAATATGCTGATATGAGATATAAAACATCTCAGTGAGTGGTTTAGAAAAAGGATTTCGTGCGTGCAAATGCAATATGCAAGTATGTCATGAGATTCCCCTCTCTGTGGCAGTGAGGCAGGATGTTGCAATTATCCCTACTGATCATCATGTCCAAACTCCTTAGCGCCACCGCATGGGCATGTGATCCTTCTCAATCACACATGATGACCCTGAAGTCACTAGCCACAACCACAAATGTCGCGATGTATGACGAACGAAAATAATATGCTTTACCAAGGAAACACATGATATGCAAGCCACAAACCACACAAATGAACCAACAAATGTATGAGATGTTACAAATAGTATACAAGAATCACTCACCTTGCTGTTTTACCTTGAGAAGCACTGTTCATAGTTGTCGGGTTTGGGTTTCTTGTAGAAAACACGAGTTTTCATAAACCAAACACCAAATATTTTTACATAAACATATTTTATTTATTTTAATTTATTTTTCTAAAAAATTACAGGGGAAAATGAGCAGCCACGCGCACGCATGCGCCCTGGGAAGACGAGCCATGCGCCTGCACGTGCAGGTAGAACCGGCGCGTGTAGTGAAAAGGAGTAGCCATGCGCCCGCACGCGCCTTGGGAATACAAGCCACGCGCCTGCACGTGAAGGCACACGCGCCGATCGTGTTCTCCAACGACGATGCAGCAGTCTCTCGATTTTTTGTTGTTTTCTCCCTCGTTTTAGCTCTGATTCGACTTTCGTTTGTTCCTATGGCTTCCTCTCTCTCCCTTCTACCCAATTATAAACTTAGATCGGACTTACCTTGTTGTTTTTTGGCAGCTTCGGACCAGATTTGAACGAAGCTTTAAATTTTCCGGCAAGGCCTATTCCTCCCTCGTTTTTTCACCGATTTCACTCTTTCTTCTTCTAGAATTTCTCCCTCACTCTCAAGAACATATCCCTCACCTCTAACCCTTTCAATATGGCCTAGTTTTGGCTCAAATTCCAATGGTATGCTTTGGGTTAAACTTGAGACCTATTTATAGAGTTTTCTGGCCAATCTCGTGTCGCCACCTCGGGGTCATTAATGAGGCTTCATCATGACTTCAATTTGCCAATAGTTTTCTGCCACACGCCTCGCCACCTATGCGCCTTGATTTGTGAACCTCATTATGACTTCCAATGGTTCGTTTCTCTAGCAACCCAATTACGGGTTTACAAAAATTATACCTCGGCCCAAAACTTTATACTATTACACTTTGGCTTGAGCCTTTGTGCTATCGCACTTTGACCCGATTCTTTCAAATGTTGCACTCTTGCCCCAGACTGTTTAGAAGTTGCACTTTTTCCCTAGTTCAAAAACTGCACTTTTACTTTAAGACTTTCATAATCCTTTGGAAAATATCCTATTTCCTCAAATATATGATTTTATAAAATTCTCACGTATTCTAATCAGGTTTAGAAATCATAATTGAATTGAATTTAATGTTGAGTCACTGAAAATTTTCCTCTAAATGCAGCCACTTTTGACACATAACATACAAACAAAAAGAAAAAGATGAATACAAAAGCCAATTAGGTTAACAGAGATTAATGTAATGGATTAAGATTCATGAAGAGAGTTGAAAATTGACTGTCCAAGTGCTCGTCATGACAATTTATCCTTTGCATTAACCACATATATATTTAATAACCATAGGAGAGGATTGGAATGTGGAAATGCTTTTCTATTTTATTTCATCAGGAGCCTCCTACGCTGAAACTACTGGTCTGGTCACTTGCATTGAAGCTACTATCATTGTTGATAACACTAAAGTCTATTTACTTACTGTTTCTGCTTATATGTCTGCATTTTAATGCACAATTATTTCTAGAAGTTATTTTCTACAATTTGTTTCTTCTTATTTATTTGTCTTTTGGGTGAAGAGGCTTTCATATATATGCTCTTGTTGCTATTGTGCTCCAGAACTCATACTTGGTGCATATATGATGTCAATTGATACCTGGTCAACTGGCTGCGCCCTTGCCAAGCTTTTCTTGAGACTAGTTCGTGATTTTCATAGCATCTAGGTAGTTTCAACTATTAGCGGTTCCCTGGAAAGTATGCCACATTTATTTGATCCACTTTATTCTGCTTACTTCATGTTCTTCCATTTTTATAGCCCTTGTTTATCATGGAAAATGCAGTGGACCAACTTGTAGATATTATCAAGGTGTTTTTTTTGTCCTTTGTACTCAATATTTTGTGTGAATCAAAACTTTGTTAATCATTTACTGTTTAATTGATTCCATACTGTCTTACAGGTACTTGGTACTCCAACTCGCAAAGAAATTCAATGCATGAATCCAAATTACACAGGTTTTAAGTTTCCACAGGTTAAAGCTCATCCTTGGCACAAGGTATGCAAGTTTCCTTTTCCTTATATGTGGTTTCTTATTGGTTATTTTCACTTTTTTGATATGCGTCTTTTTTTATCATCTTTTGTTGAAATCTTGAAAATAACTATGTTTTTGTAGATATACGGGAACTAGGAATTTTGCATTTGACTTTTGGTTGCTTCACATGGAGGCTTAAGTTGAAATTGGTCATGTGGTTCTTCCTTGGGGTCTTCCAGAAATGGATGCCCTTGAATACATCTTTTTTTTAAACATTTATATCTTAGACACTGGTGTGATAGGCTTATTTTATTAAATCTTGTATAATATTTATCAAATATCCTAAACTTATATATCTGGTTGGAATTGTATTAAACTGACAGCCTTTTCAAACTTAAAATAATTAATTTTAGCCCAATTTTGATAGAAATCTGTATAGATTAATACCTCACAAACAGCCACTAGATCCAAACATTACGGTGAAGAAAACAGCAAAAACAATAAGTAAAAAACTCAACGAACAGTAAACTGAAAACCAAGAACAGTAAAACTCCCTATTGATGCTCGACAATGGAGAAGAAGAAGGTGAATTTGCAAGGCTTAGCGTTGATTGGTCCGACACCCACAAAAGGTACCCTAGAATCGGTTCCTAGCACAACCCAAGAACCTCACTCAATCGACACCCACAATAGCCTCAATAGCAAAACCCACAATCGAGAATAATACACCCACACAAGGACGAAGAAACCCCACCAAGGAGAACACTCTTCTCACTCTCGGCTCTCTCTCTCTGTTCTCGTATTTTTTGCCTATTTGGCGCCCCTTATTTTCCCCCAATCTATGGATCAAAATAATGTCCCAAGAACCAAATAGATATGTCCAAGGATGAGGATAACCATCAAGTTATCTGAAATATTGAGATAAAGAAAGAATGAAAAACAAACCTTCGTTGGAATTGGCTGGGAGAACAAACCTGTGTAGGAATCGGCCAAAGAACAGAAATGAAGGAGACTAGGTCAAACTCAAGAATATATATGTGGGCTTTTAGATAAGGCATTGTGGGCCTAGACTAATGGGCTTGGTCCTTGGTTTGAGCAGCTGGGCCAAGCCTAGTTTTCATCAAACACAAGGCAAATGTGCTTTGGCCATCTTCTTATTAGACCACCTCTTTGTGGGATTGGACATCTCAAAAAACACTATCAATCCTGGGTCGAATCCTATGATAGATAACTTACCCAACCAAACACATCATCGCCTTGGACTTGTTGGGTATCACACCTCAACAGATCTCCACCTTGATACCTAATAAGACCTACACACAAGCAAATAAATTTCTTAGTTGACACAAGTACCAAAGCAAATTGAAAGTTCACTTACCTTTACCAACGTTTAGAAGTGTAAGACAGATTCTAAACTTGGCCAACGTGAGAACCTTAGTTCCCATATCCGAAGGATTATACTCGGACAATATTTTCTCAAGTTTAATAATATCTTGAGACACAATGTCACGTATAAAATGGAGTCTGACATTTATGTGTTTAGTGCGTTTGTGAAACACAGGATTTTTGCACAAATGAATAGCAGATTGACTATCTGAATATACAATCACGTCATTACTTAAAACACTTAATTCTTTAAGTAAACTCTTAAACCACAATGCTTCTTTAATTGCTTCAGTGGCAGCTATATATTCAGATTCGGTAGTAGAAAGTGTAACTATGTGTTGAAGTTATGACTTCCAACTAATGCAAGTATCACATAAAGTAAACACATAGGATGACATGGACTTTCTATTATCTCTATCACTAGCATAGTCAAAATCTGTAAATCCTTTTAGTTTCACTCCTTCTGTTTTATGTTTATACACTAAGCCAATGTCACAAGAACCTTTCAGATATCTTAACAACCATTTCAGAGCTTTCCAGTGTTTAGGACCAGGATTAGACATAAACCTGCTAAGTGTACTAATTGAGTGAGCTAAATCAAGTCTAGTACACACCATTAGATACATTATGGATCCAATGACATTAGAGTACGGTATTCTACTCATGTATTCTTTTTCTTCTTCATTAGTAGGTGACTGTTCTTTAGACAATATGAAATGGCTAACCAAAGGTAAGGAAACAGGTTTACAATCATGCATACCAAATTTTTTCAATATTTTCAAAACATAAGATGATTGGTGTAGAAATAAACATGAATTTGACCTATTCCTCTCAATTTCCATTCCTAAGATTTTTCTAGCATTTTCTAGGTCTTTCATGTCAAATTCTTTATCTAGAGTTATTTTTGTTTCATTTATCACCTTCAAGTTTAAGCCAATTAAAAGCATGTCATCAACACATAACAATAAGAACACAGTTATTATCATGTTGTTGAAAGTATAGGCAGTGATCAAATTCACTCCTCTTAAACCCAATGGAATGCACAAAAGAGTCAAAGCGCTTGTACCATTGCCTAGGGGACTGTTTCAAGCCATATAAAGATTTCTTAAGGTAACACACATGATTAGGTTTATCTTTATCTTCAAAACCCCTAGGTTGAGACATATAAATCTTTTCTTCAAGGTCCCTATGCAAGAATGTAGTTTTTACGTCTAGTTGTTCAAGTTCCCAATTAAAATGTGCAACTAAGGCAAGCATTACTCTTATTGGTATACTTGACAACGAGAGAAAAGATTTCATTATAGTCTACCCCCTTCTTTTGTGTGAACTCCTTAGCTACCAACCTAGCTTTAAATCTTATTGGTTCATTCCCACTAGTACCCTCTTTCACTTTATAAATCAATTTGCAACCCACTAAGGATTTGTCTTTAGGCTTGGGCACTAATTCTCACGTTTGATTTTTATAAAGTGAATTTATTTCTTCTTTCATTGTTTTGACCCATTCCTTAGAGTTTTCACTTTTAATTGCTTCATCATATGTATTTGGCTCTTTGTCAACTAATTCTGGATAACTGGCATAAGCAAGACTATAGTCAGTTCCTAATTTTTGAGGAATCTTATGTGGTCTTCGCTCTCTATCTCTAGTCAATGGGTAATCGGTTAAAGGGTCTTGGTCAACAGGATGTTCTTCTTCTACATCCTCACTACTCTCTTCCTCAGTACTAGGCTGATCTTGAATGTGATTCTCCACCTCACTAGGGGTAACGGGAATGTGGGTACTCACTCTCTCCACCTCAACCTCAAGCTCTTCACTATCTTACTGTTTCTCACTCACCAAATCAGACTCATCCTTAAGACATGGCATATCCATTTCATTAAATGTGACATCCCGACTAATAATGATTTTAATACCCTTTTGGCTTTTATCCCATAACCTGTATCCCTTAACACCTTCAGGATACCCTAAGAAGACACACTTCCTAGCTCTAGAATCTAGCTTTCCCTCACTTTGATGAGAGAAAGCGGCACAACCAAAAGTTCTCAACACAGAGTAGTCTGCACATTTACCATACCAACGTTCATAAGGAGTATCACCATTCAAAACAACGGAATGAGTCAAATTGGTTAAATAGCAAGCAGTCATAATAGCCTCACCTCATAATGACTTAGGTACACCAGAACTCAACATCATACACCTAACTTTGTCAAGTAAGGTCCTATTCATTGACACGACTCTTAGGTTTAGCTAGGGTCTAGGAAGGAATTGGGAAGAATTTGGGAGAGAAATGAATAAGAATTGGAGGGAGATATATAACAGAAATTAAGAGAAATGGAGGGAAAACAAGGAAGAACTAGAGAGAGAAAGTAAGGAGGGAAATATGAATTCACTAAATCATTCCAACATACATGTCATGACCCAAGGAATAATAGAAGGGTACTATTGTAATAAGGTAGAATAGTTTGTTAGGGATATTTTGGCTAGTGGTTAGAAGCACATGGGAGCATGTGCTAGGCTGTTAGAAGGCAAATATGCCTATAAAAGATTGTTGTAATGGTTTGTTTCATTATCCAAGAAATTAATGAATTGAATCTGTTTTTCTCCTCTTCCAAATTCTCTCCCCTTTCTTGATTTTCATCTCCCTCTTTTCTGTTCTTCTAATCCCCCTAATACTTCTTCTAATCTCTCCCTCATTCTTCCTCTTCCACTTCTTCCTCAAAGTTGGACTGCTCTTGTTGCAGAATCCCAAAAACATCACCATCGAGAACTTCTTTTCCCTTTTGTTGGCCACAATTCCCCTTTATTTGGACTTCTTTTTCAGCAATATCAGATGATCCCTCTACATTGGCTGCCTTATCAATCTGTTCATTACAGGTTCCCTTTGAAGGATGTAATCCATCGCCAATATCCTCTCTAATGCTGCTAACATCCTTCTTGATATTGCTGCCTAATTCAAAATACCCAAGCACATACTCGGAAGTCAATGACGAATCAGTTTCCCACCTTCTTGTCTTCTCCTTTGACTTCTCCATTTTAAGAAACTCCTTATTGTTAGAACTTTCATGAGAGTCATCAAAGTATTCGGCGGGAAAACTGTAATGATACTCTTTAGATAGTATCATTGCAAACTCTTGCAACTTCTCGCGGAACATTCGGCCAAATTCCTTGCACTCTTCATGAATCCCATTGCTTGTTCCTTTGTCCCCGTTGTTGCCCACTGAAAATGCAGCCTTCTTTGGCTGCCATTGAGGCTCCATTTTTGCTGAAAATGAAACATTCTTTTGCTGCAATTTAGGGCTCATCTGCTCCATGTATGCACTGCTCCCAATGGCCTCACCATCAGGTTGTCCCCCTGAAAATGCAGCACCCTTTTGCTACGACTGAGACTCCCATGTCCTCATGCTTGCACTACTACCCCTAGCAAACTTCTCACGCGCAGGACAACCACTGAATTTCAGAACTCACAGCCGAGGAACGACTGCTCTGATACCATTTGTCATGATCCTAGGGCTTAACCTAGGATCAGTTTGGGAATCGGAAGAATCCGATTCAGCTAAAACCAAGAACAGAAGGAAATTAGGAGGAAATTGGAAGAATGAGGGAGAGATTAGAAGAAGTATTAGGGGGAGGAGCTGGTCGTTTCTGGAAGCTAATCGTAGAGCGGAGAATCTCGAAAGAGAAGCAGGCCAGCGATTAACGAAAGCTGGAGTTGGAGTTGCGAGCTAGTTTAAAAGTTGTGCATCTTGTCCAGTGAATTCAAATAGCAATGACGGGAGTGAGTTAGGTTGCAGGTCCATAGCGATTGGTTGCAGTGAGTGCCACCGGAAGGAGGTTTAGGCAATAATCAGAATTCGCAGTCGAAAAGACGAGGCAGGGGCGACGCAGACGAGGAAGGTGTCGCAACCATTATCAAACGCAACTAGTGTGTAGGCAGTATTAGAGGAAGGATTCAAGGCGAGTCCACCAGTCCAGTGAACTTTCCTTGTCGTGACGGAATCTGGGATTTCGGCTATTGCAGACGTGGTTCAGGGAGGTGACCACAAGGCATTCTGTGATCCGAAAGCAGATCGGAGTGGGTGAGCATCTCTCAAATTAAATTTCGAAGGAGAGCTAGTGTCCTCCAGCCGTGGTTGGTGATTGGGTGAGAAGGATTCGGCCGGAGAATATTGTTGAATCCGCAGCAATCGCGAGCAAAGTTGATTCTGGCTAGCGACAACAGAGACAGTGGTGTTGGCCGGTGATTGGGCGGTAGCTGCATGGCTGTGGTTTCAATTTGAGAAGACTGGCAGGCGATCCTGGCTGTTGCTCCTTAGCAGCGGATCTAGGCCACTGCCCAGCTTCCGAGTCCTCTTACTGCCGTTGAATTTATTCCTTGGGTCATGACAATACAGTTCTCTATATGCTATGTGTAATATCCCAAAATTTGAAAATAAATGATAATTATTCAAACCGATGTTTGAGAACATTATTGAATATTTGGGAATTTAAGAGGAATTATTTATTTATGTGGTTTTCAGGAAAAATAAGAAAGTAAAGGTAATTAATTAAATTATTTGAAAGTGGTTAATCATTATTATTTATTGTATTTGTGGGTTTAAAGGAAATATTAATTTATTTGGGTATTTGGAGATTTAAGAAAATGTTTATTGATGTTATTTTGAGAAAATAATTAGGTTAATTGGGAGTATTTAGGAAAATAATAAAATAAATTAATTTAGTGGGTTTTATGGAAATTATAGGGTGAAAGTGTAATAAAGAGAAAAAGTAATGTGGGGGGGGGGGTGAGTGGCATTTTCAGAAACTTTGGGGTGCTAGTGCAAATTTCGGAAATGGGCTAAGGTTCACCTTAAATTTAATGGAAAGCATATTATGGTTGAAGGTGAGCACGGGCGCGAGCGGTCGCGGGCGAGGGCGGTGTGCGGCAGGTCGGGGGTTCGATCCGTGTGGGCGCGTGCGAGGCTGAGGGATTTTGCTGATTTTATTAGGCCAAGGGAGGGCCGAAACGACGTCGTTTCGGCCCAAGGCAGTGGCAGCTTGCGCGGCTTCTGGTTGCGCCACGTGGCCGCTTTCTGGCCACCCATTTTTGCTCTATTTTAAGCCCGATTTCGAGCGCTTTTGCTGCAACAGAAGCAGCAAACAAATTGGGAAAAAACAGAACGCGCGCGAACGAGAAATTGGTGAGGAAATTCAGATTAAATCAAGTTTAATTGAAGATTTAATTTTCCAGGTATGTAAAGAAGCTAGTAATAAATATTCTGTGCGGTTGGAATTTCGTTTAGAGGCCAATTTTATTAATTTTGGCAAATTATTGCGATATTGCAGTTTGTATAATTTTTACCGCTTTAGAATAGAACAAGCCTAAGGATATCTTTGTTAAGGCAAGTTCTTTATTCCCTCTGCGATGTTCTTTTCGTTGTCAATTTATTTACCCTCCCTTCGTCTGTTTTGGCGTCTGTTTTGGCCTGTTTATTAATTATGAAATTTTGAGTTGTTTGATTTAAATTTAAATTATTAAGCTGGCTTCAAGGATTTTATTAGCGTGATTTAATTTAAAATAAATATGAGACTTATTGGGATTTTATTTGCGATTCGCCTACGTGGGATTTTAGACGATTGAATTATTTATATTACACGGTTAGATTTAATTAATGTGAGCCATGGTTTTATTAATCGCTATTAAACGTTTTATTTCGCAGCGGGAATGCAAGAAAAGCAAGAAATGATCGTGTAAAGACAAGCTCCTAACCCTCTCCTCCTGTTCTTTAATTTCCGTGAGAGACTCCGTGGTTTCTCGTATTTTACGCATTCTCTTACTCTAATTCGGCGCCTAGCATTATTTATTGAGATATTATTCAATTGTTTTAATTTAAATTAAATCCATAACTTCTAGAATTTTATTCGTTGTGTGCCTACGGAGGTTTGTACTGCCCCCATTCCTTTTGGAATGATGCTGAACCCAACTTGGGGACTAGGTTCTTAGATGTGCGAGTTTATTTATGGTTCAGTTAAGGCTATTGAGCAGTGGGGCAGTGGTCGGCTGTTTGGTGACGTGGAGTAGAGTATCGTATGGCCTTGATGTGGACTGTCGGGTGGACACTCATAGTCACTGACCATTGACCAGTGCCGAACACTATCGACTAGCCTTGCCATTATGTGATTATTGCATGATTTGATATATTGTATTACCATTCATAACTTGATATGCACATGGGTACGGGTTGCATGTGGGGATATTCATTTATTGAGTATGCTTGGACACGGACATTCTAGCTTGGTTAGGTTGCATCCAGTACGGGCATATGCATCGCGTGTGGTTTACTATGTGGGCGGAGCATGGCCTGATGCCTGGATGTATGGGCGCCAGTGTATCACGTTGATGCTCACTACGCCATTGCATTTCTATGTGCATTGCATGGTTACTGGTAGTTATTAGTTCTCGAACGGGAGGATCATTTCGAGGGAGCCTATGGCTCGGGTGTCGGGAGTACTGACACGGACACACGGGTGACGGGAGCACCGACCTGGGATGGCGCGCATAGGTTTGTGGATATATATGTTGCCTTTCAGGGCAACGACAGGTTGGTATGAGACTTGGGTGCCGTGTGTCTTGTGTGGGCCCCAAGGACCGGTATGTGTTTTCATTATGCTATGCTATTGTGTTGTAGCATCTCATGGCTTGTGTGTACTTTGGGGTTGGTGTTCTGGGGAGAGTTTATTGGATTTATACAGCCTTCAACATTTATTTTCTTATGCTTGCTGAGTCTCTCGACTCACCTTGCTTTCCATCATTCCAGGTAGTGGCAGCGTGGGTCCGGGCAAGGGAGTCAGCTTTTAGCGGCAAAGTCTATATGGTGTACAAGTAGTCCCGGCAATCCCTGTTAACTCTGATGTCTGAGTAGGATTTACTCGATTATTTTTACTGTGCCAGGTTTTTCCTTGAGTCTCGTGTATGTCGGCACAGGAGTCTGTGTTCATTTATTTATCATGTGACCGCTGTGTTAACGGGGTACCCGTAGTGCATGCATATATTTAGCTTTGCTTCCGCTGTTCTTATTTTTGTGTATGCATGTCAGGGTAATTTCTGTTTTATGTTTCATTCTTTCTCCTTCTGTAGGCGCTCCCGTTCGGATAGTTTGGGTGTTTAGGGATATCCGGGCAGGGGTGCTTACACTATGGCCTATTTATAGGCTATTCAATTGATAGAATATTGTAGAACAGCACCCGTGTGCACTTTAATAGAATGGATAGCATCTCCTAACCAACAATTGTAACTAATGGCAACATTGCCTCTCTAATTCCTCTTGGGTCATGACAATTCTCCCTCCTTGAAAGGTTTCTTGTCCCCAAGAAACTTATTATCATTGAATTGTTGTTATTCATCCAATGCCCATCTTCACCAATTGGTTTCTTCTTCGCCTTTTCTTGTTCTCCTCTCGTATTACCCTTTTCTTTTGCTTTCTTTTTCGTTCTTCCTTAATAGAACTATGACTATCGGCAAGCCCAAGTCCAGCCATCCACCTCTTCCTTATTGCCATTGAAAATGGTTCCAATGGAGTTGTCAATCCTGTAACCATCTCATTTCCAGTCATCCTCTAAGGATCCCTTCGGAAACTCCTCCTTGTATTAAAATTCAGCAAACCTTAATCCCCAAAATCTAATTCAGCCCTGTAATGGTTGCTTCCAGTTCAACAACCTCAATTCTTGCTACTGAACAAGATCCAACTCAGATTCTCCAAAATCCAACAGTGATTGCAATGGTTGTAATTGCTCAATTTCACTTCTCACCACTTCCCAATCTGAGTTGAGAATCACAACTGAAATCAAAGTGATTCAAGGATCACCCCAGTCTCACCCACTCACCGAAGTGGTAGCCACAGTAGTGCACCCAGATTTGAATCTCAACACCTTTAATCTGAGTCCTCTCCTTGGATCGCCTTAATAGCGTGGCCTTGCTTGCTGCCAAAACTCTGCTCTTGAAGAATCACTTCAGATTGCCCAGATAGCAGTCGCTTACAATTTGCTTCCCAATTCGCAATTGGTTGCTCTGGATCCACCTCATTTGTTGATCGATTCCGAGGCAGCCAATAAAATCTGCTGGAATCTAGTTAGAAATAACCTAGAACTCGCCTCCCTCAGCTTCCAGAGAACCAAGCAAATCCACTTCACTAGGATCACTTCTAATCAACAATTCGCTGATGTTCCACAATCACACAAGAGATTGTTTCTTGTCGTTGCCTTCCTCAAAATCCAAATTCAGTAGTACTAAGCTCACCTCAATCAACTGCACATGATCGTGTATGTTCGTAGTCACCGTCGGAATCGCCTTTCGAGTTTTGAACAGAATTTACCAGAATTCACAATTGGAATCAACTCCTAACTCCGCCTTTAAGATCTGTTTCCGATCCAAAATCCGCTGCGCCACTCTAATAACAATGTTTCTGCTATGCACATACTTTCGGAACTTGATTGAATCAGTTCAGCCTCTAGATTCACGTCACGAAATCCACTGCACATGCAACGATTAGACCTGGAATCACACAATTGGAATCGCTGGTCTATTTCACCTTTAAAATTGCAACCACCACATATTGATCGGCTCTGCTTCAATTCGCCTCAGGCCTGCATACTTGCTTACCCAATCACCGACCAAGCTCCATAACCACTGGAATTCCTTATCTCTGCCTTGGCTCAAATCGAAAAACTTCGCTTCCAGATTACAGCTAAGATCAAGGTCGGTTGCGTTAGATTCCTCTTTGAGGAATGTCGCCTCCAATTTCAAGTCAGATCAGATTGCGGAACTAGCTCCGCCTACGCAATTCAAATTTGAGACGAAATTTACAGCCGCAAGACTACCTTACCTCTCGACTGAATCAAGTCAGAGATCACCTGGCCACAATTTGCCCTTCCAACTTGAGTAAGACTTACCGAAATTCGCGGCCAGACGTCCTCCTCTTGCTTCGCCTTCCAAGATCGACCAATAGTTGCTTGCTCGCTTGGTTACAATTGGCCCTTCGTTCCTTCTCTCCTTAACTTCAATTCGCAACCGAAGATCGAATTTGGGTGGCCTTCAAGTTCACCCACTCACAGCTTCCAACTTCACTAGAATTTCCGTCGCTAAAACCTCACGAAGCAGCCTCGATCAGCCCTATCCTGATTCGCTTAACTCACAAGCAGCAACCAAGATCTGAATTTCCACTCCCGACCGCACCTGCCTTCTCCACCCAATCATCGTCCAATGTCTTTGGAATCCTCGGAATTTGCTGCTCCTTGAATTGCCTGACTAAATTATTGTCGGAATCAAATCGGAAATGTTGGCTGATCCGTCAAGCTCTTTGAGAGTTTGACTGTATCGCTGGAAATTCACCGCTAAGGATTGATCGGCCTTCTTCGCCTTCAGTTCCGAGCCAACACTCACCTCCTTGTGCGTGGAATCAAATTCTGAGATTTAACCAGAAGTCGGAATTGCCTAGCCAAGACGCCTTCAAATCCTGAACTAGAATTACAGCTAATAGTCGATCGGAATTCACTAGCGGATTTCGGTTTTGATCAATCCTTGTTTCCTTCCTACTTGGATCTGAAATGCAGACAAAATCATTGCTCGAACTCGCCTGAACTACCGATTTCCGTAATCGCCTCTGCCTCGTCTTCTAGATTGATTGAAATCACAACCGACAAACGACGACTCTGATATCACATGACACGACCCTTAGGTTTAGCTAGGGTCTAGGAAGGAATTGGGAAGAATTTGGAAGAGAAACGAAGAAGAATTGGAGGGAGATATATATCAGAAATTAAGAGAAAGGGAGGGAAAACAAGGAAGAACTAGAGAGAGAAAGTAAGGGAAGTATGAATTCACTAAATCATTCAAACATACATTTCTCTACATGTTGTGGCCTGTTTATAGCCTGTTCAACTGATAGAATATTATAGAATAGCACCTGTGTGCACTTTAACAAAATGAATAACATCTCCTGACCAACAATTGTAACTAATGCCAGCATTGCCTCTCTAATTCCTCTTGGGTCATTACATTCATCCTCTCAGCAACTCCATTCTGTTGTGGAGTATAAGGGACTCTTTTATGTTTAGTGATGCCATTCTCAATGCACATATTATCAAAATCGGCATTACAAAATTCAAGACCATTATCCGTTCTCAAAAATTTTATTTTATTGCCAGTTTGATTTTCAAATTGAATTTTCCTATTTTTAAATTTTTGAAAAGTATTAGATTTTTCTTTTAACAAATAAACCCATACACGCCTAGAGAAGTCGTCAATAATGGACACAAAATACTTATTGCCTCCAAAAGTGGGATTGCTCCCAGTACCCCACAAGTCTGTATGAATATACTCTAATACTCCAGACATCTTATGACTGCTAGATGAGAAAGAAAGCCTATGGTGTTTTCCAAGCATCTAGTGGTCATAAAATGGCAAATCTGACACCTGATCCTTACCAAACACACCTTTATCGTTAAGAAATTTAAGTCCCTTAACACTTACCTGAGCTAACCTATTATGCCACTTTTGTGTGTGATCAGTGTCAACTGATGCAATAGTGGGAGTAATGCGACTAATTACTTCAACATAGGTGATATATATGCCATTTTTCCTAATTGCCTTAAAGGCTCTAAGAGCGCCTTTAAACATTTTAATCATGTCACCGCCAACCCCACTCGTGAAACTTATCTTTTCTAATTCCCCTACAGAAATTAGATTTCTACTTCCCCTACATAAATTAGATTTCTACCCATTTGTGGAATGTACCTAACTCCATTTTGTGTATGCACAAAGCTATTTTCAAATCTAACAGTTATGTCACCAACACCAACAACTTTATAAGTCACATTATCACACGTAATGACATGCCCATGATCAGACTCATGCTAGTTTTCAAACTAGTGTTTATGAGATGTGACATGAAAAGATGCACCGGAGTCTAGTTTTCAAACTCATGCTAGTTTTCTGTATAACAATCTTTTATAAAATGCTCTAGTTTTCCACAACCATGGCATTTTTACCTTTTGCTTTCCCTTGTGACTAAACCTACTTCTACCCTTTTTATTGCCACTCTTATTTTGTCCCTCATCACCCCTAGTTTGAGGCCTTCCCCTCACAAGATGTATGTCTCCACCTTTTCTCTCGTTTTTTTCAGCTTTCATTTCTCTTTCCTTACACTTAAGAGATTCAACTACAATATTTGGGGTAAGGGTTTCCCTCCCATATTTAATTGCATTCTTGACCTCCTTATATATGTCAGGAATAGCATTTAAAAGAATAATAGCTTTATATTCTTTGGTAATTTTTTCCCCACAATTAGTGATATGTTGAACAATTTTATTGAAAATATCAAGATTATCATCCATATCTTTTGAGGGATCAATTTTAAAGCTAAAGAAACTTTCAAGTAAGAAGAGTTTGTTAGGAGTGGACTGGGTTAAATAGAGTTTCTCTAGTTTTTTTCAAAGTTCTTGAATAGTGTCATGTTTACCAACTTTGCGTAAAACTGAGTTAGATAAATGCAAAATGACAGAAGTATATGCTAACTCATCACTTGCTTGTTTTTCTTCTTTAGTGAGAGATTTGTCAAAAGTATTATCAATTGCTTTTGAAACTTTTTGTTGAACCAATATTCCTTTCATTTTCTGTTGTCAAATTGCAAAATCACCTTTTCCATTAAACACACCTAACTCAAAGTGATGTGCAGCCATGATATGCATAAAGCACACAAAAATGCAACACAAAAACAAGATAAAAAACAGATTCAAGTAGACTGTTTTTGGGTCCTCTTAATTTCAATTGAAACAAATTCTAAAGACACACAAGGGACTAATTATTAGGGTGCAAGTTTTGCAGCAATTTAAACAAACAGGAAATCAACAAAAAATAGCAACCACATAGAGGATTAAATCACAGTTAATGAGTAAGTAAACACATATTGGTTACCACCACAGGGCCACCCCCAACCTAATGGCCTGCTAGTTGCTGAAAATTTAAAGTTGGATTACAAAAATTCTTACCGAGCAGACTGATAAATCAATCCGTAAATGGAAATGAGAATCGAAAAAGACCGACCACACAGGAGTGATGTGCTCCTCGGTAGAGTATGCTATTAGGAGTCGTAGTCGCAATCGCCGAAGCCGCCACACACCGTTGCTGCAGTCACCACGCGCTGCCAGTGCTGTTGAGTGACGTGCCGCACCCACTGGTGTGCTTCAACGTCGGGAAACCCATGGAAGGTCTCATGCGTTGAGATTTGAATGGTGCGGGGAGATCTAGCCTAATATTCAAATTTGGGTTACGTTTTGCAAAATGTCCCAGATCTGAAATAAGCCAAGAAAATGCTGATTTCTTCCACCCACGAAGCCACCAAGGCTTTGATACCACTTTGTAGAGATTAATACCTCGCAAACAGCCACAAGATCCAAATGTTAGGGTGAAGAAAACAACAAAAACAGTAAGTAAAAAACTCAACAAACAGCAAACTGAAAATCAAGAACAATAATCTCCCTGTTGATGCTCGACAATGGAGAAGAAGAAGGTGGATTTGCAAGGCTCGGCGTTGATTGGTCTGACACCCATTAAAGGTACCCTAGAATCGGTTCCAAGCACAACCTAAGAACCGCATTCAATTGACACCCACTACAACCTCAATAGCAAAACCCATAATCGAGAATAGCACACCCACACAAGGACGAAGAAACCCCACCAAGGAGAGCACTCTTCTCACTCTTGGCTCTCTCTCTCTCTCTCTTCTCGTATTTTCTGCCTATTCGGTGCCCCCTATTTTTCCCTAATCTATGGATCAAAATAACCTCCCAACCAGATAGATATCTCCAAGGATGAGGATTGTTAAGTTTTGGAAAAAAAAATAACCTTACTGTCTTACTTTTTTATTCACTAGAAAAGCTTGATTTATACAAGCTTGATTTATACAAGCTTCTTTACAAAAATAGGAAACAACTAACTTTAGGAAAGAATCCTAGGATCTATACAATTTAGGATACAACCAAGATAGGAAACATAATCTAATATAGAAGATATAATTTTACTTTTAGGAAATAATATATACAGTCAATCAATCTAAGAAACATATATAATCAATCACCAATCAATCAATTACCAATCAATCATCAATTAATCAATCACCAATCAATGATTGAATCATTCCATATCAGCTGCCATCTTTCCCAATATAGAAACATTACTCTTGCTGCTGTTTCTTGTTACTTAGGGAAATCCTAGCTATTGACACTCCCCCTCAAGATTGAGCGTGTATATCTTGCATCCCAATCTTGCTTATCATCCTGTTAAACACTGGTGCAGGCAGGCCCTTAGTTAGCATGTCTGCTAACTGATCTTGTGATGAGATGTATGGTGTGCATATCAGCCCACTATCCAATTTCTCCTTGATAAAGTGCCTATCTACTTCAATGTGCTTTGTCCTGTCATGTTGAACAGGATTATGAGCGATACTGATTGCCAATTTGTTGTCACAATAGAGCTTCATAGGTGTAGTTCACTCAATCTTGAGATCATTTAGAAGAATTTTTAGCCACAATAATTCACACATACCTAGAGCCATGGAACAAAATTCTGCCTTAACACTTGACCTAGCCACCACATTTTGTTTTTTGCTCCTCAACGTTACCAAATTGCCTCCCAACATAATACAATATCTGGAAGTGGATCTTCTATCTACAACAGGGCCTGCATAGTCCGCATTTGTGTAGGCCCCAAGGGTCATAGCTTTTCCCTTTTTGAACAAAATGCCTCTTCCAGGTGCTCCTTTTAGATAGTGGAGTATTCGATACACAGCTTTAAGATGGACTTCCCTTGGGTTATGCATGAATTGACTAACCACCCCCACAGCATAGGCTATATCTGGCCGAGTATGGGCCAAATATATCAGCTTTCCAACCAGCCTTTGGTAAACTCCCTTGTCAGCGTTATCTTCTT
The DNA here is from genome assembly GCF_014633365.1 of Diospyros lotus. NCBI lineage: Eukaryota > Viridiplantae > Streptophyta > Magnoliopsida > Ericales > Ebenaceae > Diospyros > Diospyros lotus. The sequence continues at coordinate 37,367,798 of NC_068343.1, read as the reverse complement.
CTAGAGCTTCTCCCAACTTATGATTTGGGTCAATGGGTGTGTCACTTGCTTTGCAGCCTAGCAATTCGGTCTCCTTTAAAAGGTCTACCACATATTTTTGCTGAGATATGAATATGCCCTCTTCAAAATGATCCACCTCTATTCCCAAGAAATATTTTAATCTCCCCAAATCTTTGATTTCAAACTCCTTTAACAAGCACTCTTTTAATTGAGTCATCCCTTATTTGTCATTGCCGGTAACAACAATATCATCTACATACACAATTAACACAGTTACTCTCCCTGTGGCCGAATGTTGAATAAAAAGAGTATGGTCTCCTTAGCTTTGTCTATACCCCATGCCAAGCATAACAATCTCCCAAACCAAGCCCGTGGGGATTGTTTCAGTCCATACAGGGCTTTTTTTACTTTGCACACAGCCGGCCCTTGTGTGGCTATTTCATAACCTGGGGGTATTTCCATATATACCTCCTCCTCTATGTTACCATGTAAAAATGCATTTTTCACATCAAACTGATGCAATGGCCAACCTAGATTAGCAGCTAACGAAAGGACTCTAACTGTATTTAGTTTAGTCATTGGTGCAAAAGTGTTCAAGTCTACCCCATACACTTGTGTATATCCCTTGGCAACCAATCTTGCTTTGTACCGATCTCGAGATCCATCAGACCTATATTTCACAATATAGATCCATTTACAACCCACTGGATGTTTTCCTTTAGGCAATTTTACCACTTCCCAGATCTGATTTTTTTCCAAGGCTGTCATCTCAGCTTCCATGGCATCCTTCCAATTCTTATTCCCTATAGCTTTAGAAAAACTTTTTGGAATACGGATGGTATGTAGGCTGGTAAGAAAGGCTTTATGGGTAGGAGATAACTTAGAAAAGAAAATAAATAGGTGTAATGGATGCTTGGTACAAGTTCTTTTCCCTTTTCTTAGAGCAATGTGCCAATCAAGGTCATAGGTATTTGGTTGGATAATAGCTTCAGCAGATTTTGTAGAGCTCATATGAGTCATATCAAGAAAATTGGTTGCGGGAATACCAGGTGATGACTCTAAAATGGCAGGATTGTCAGTGCTATTCCTGCTTGTAGAGACCGTAGGGCTAGGAGTTGTAGAGGACGTAGGAGCTTGTATAGGACTAGATTTGGTTTTATTCCTCCTTGAGTATACCTGCATAGGCCGAGGAGTAGAAGGTGAAGCTTTCTCAGGTGTCATGTTTTTTGAGTCTTTTTGTTTAGGAGATGGGTTCAAGGATAGCAGATTAGGGTTATGAAGAAAGGAGGAATCCCTATTAATCAAGGTCTGATTTTATTCTAAAATAGTTGATGCTCTGAAGTACGACTCATTTTCAGCAAAGGTAACATCGGCAGATACAAAATATTTCTTTGAAAGAGGATGATAGCATCGATAGCCTTTTTGTGTAGATGAATATCCAATAAATACACATTTTAAGGTACGAGGATCTAGTTTCCCTCTATTGGCTGTTGGAATATGAACATAGGTCGTGCACCCGAATATCTTTGGCTGCCAATTACTAGTCACATGGAAGTCAGGAAAATGACTCATCAATAGTTGAATAGGACTTTGAGATTCTAGGGTTTTAAATGGCAATCTGTTGATAAGAGTGGTGGCAGTTAGGGCTGCTTCTCCCCAATAATGTTGAGGGACATTATGGTGAAAAAGAAGTGCTTGAATAACAGGTAGAAGATGACCATTTTTCCTCTTGGCCACCCCATTTTGTTGAAGGGTGTAAGGACAAGAAGACTCATGAATAATACCTTTTTGTTGAAAGAAAATAGATAAAGTGTGATTGAAGAAATATCTACCATTATCAGATCTAAACCGCTTTACATTTATCCCAAATTGAGTCTTAACCATGTTGTAAAAATTGGGGAAAACATGGCTTACTTCTGACTTGGCTTTCAACGAATATAACCACACTACTCTAGTACAATCATCAATAAATAAGACAAACCATCTTGTCCCAGAAATATTGGGAATACTTGATGGATCCCAAATGTCACTATGGATTAAAGAGAAGGGGAAATCAGTCCTTTTATTAGAAAGAGGGAAAGAAACCCTTTTATGTTTGGCAAGTTCACAATCAGCACAATGAAAGTGACTAAAATCCAGACCTTTAGCTAAATTAGGAAACATTAATTTGAGAGTAAGAAAGGAGAGATGACCCATTCTATAATGTTGTAACCACATCTCATCCTCGTTGGATTGAGCTAGGCATGACATAAGAGGAAGAGACTCCTTGTTCGGCCTTACTGATTCCTCGAGGTAATAAAGCCCCTCTTTAGCCTTAGCAAGCCCAATCATCCTCTTCTTGCCCTGTTCCTGTATCTCACAGACATTGAAATAAAAAGATACACTGCAATTAGTATCCTCAATAAGTTTTTGAACAGATATAAGATTAGTAAATAATTTGGGGACATGAAGGACATTCTTGAGGGTTAGGTGATCATTGAGAAGAATATCTCATTGACTAGCAACGGTAATGAGTGAGTCATCTGCCATTGTAATTTTTCTAGAGCTAGGACAAGGATTATAGGAAGTAAACAATTGTGGATGGGATGTCATGTGGTTTGAAGCACCTGAGTCTAGGATCCAACAATGTTGGTGTAAAGTTTCTGAAGCATGTAGGGAAAAAGTGTAGGAAGCAATACTTGTGAGAGCAAGAGAGCTACCTTTTTTTGCCTTTTTGTCTAGAGATCCCAGAAAATTTTTTAGTCTTTCAATTTCTGCCTTGTTAAGTTCAAGAGACTGTCCCCCATGCTCCAATCCTCTCGGTTTCAGTTGTTGCTGACTGTTGGCTGCTGCTATATGCACTTGACTCCTTGCTGGTCCCCCTCTAGATCACTAAACATATCTAGGTAGAGGTGCCTTCATGCATGCTATTTTGCATATGACATCGTGTTGGCTGCTGCTATATGCACTTGACTCTTTGCTGGTCCCCCTCTAGATGGCTTTCCATGGAGCTTCCAGCACTTCTCTATGGTGTGCTTAGGTTTTTTACAAAAGGTACACCATAAAGAATCCCTATCCACTGGTTTCTTTTCATCCCTAAGGCCTTTGTTTTGATTATGAGTTTTTAAAGACACTAGGGCAGAACTCTCACCGGAGATAGCTTCTAGCATCACACCCCTTCTCCCTTCTTCTACCCTTATTAAGAAGATTACCTCATTCAAGGAAAGTAAATCCTCCTTGCCAAGAATTTGCACTCTGACCGCATCAAATTCACTGTTGAGGCCAGCCAAGAAGTCATATATCTGCTCCTTTTCAACAAATCTCTTATGGAGTGCAGCATCCTCACTACATTTCATCTTCAAACATTGGTAGTGATCTAGCTCTTGCCATAAAGTTTGCAACATATTTGCATACTCCGTGATGGTCTTCGAGCCTTATTTGGTTGCTGCCATCCTTGCCCATATTTCATAGATTTGGGCTACATCTTTAACCTTGGAATAGGTCAAGTTTATGGCCTCCCAAATATCCTTGGCTGTGGTAAAAAACATAATAGTGTCACTAATCTCTGGAACCATGGAATTCCAAAGGCAGGACATTACCAAGGAATCTTCCTCGTCCCATGCTGTGAACGCTGGATCACCTTCTTTTGGGCCTGTTCTTAACAAGTGGCTAAGCTTCCCCTTCCCTTTAAGAAAGGTCCGGATCAGCTGTGACCACTTTAGGTAGTTTTTTTCGTTCAAACGATAGGCTGCCTGGAGAGACTGCAATTCTCCTCCCAAGGTCCCATTTTGAGTTCCAACAATTGAACTTCTGAGGTATGGCAGGAATTGGCTATAATATGTACAGTCAATCAATTTAGGAAACATATATAATCAATCACCAATCAATGATTGAATCATTCCATATCAGTTGCCATCTTTCCCAATACAGAAACATTATTCTTGTTGCTGTTTCTTGTTATTTAGGGAAACCCTAGCTGCTGACAAGGATAACCATCAAGTTATCCGAAAAATTGAGATAAGATTAGGAAAGAATGAAAAACAAACCTTCGTTGGAATCGGCTAGGAGAACAAACCTGCGTAGGAATCAGCCAAAGATCATAAATGAAGGAGACTAGGTCAAACTCGAGAATATATATGTGGGCTTTTAGATAAGGCATTGTGGGCTTAGACCAATGGGCTTAGTCCTTGGCTTAAGTAGCTAGGCCAAGCCCAACTTTCCTCAAACACAAGGCAAATGTGCTTGGACCATCTTCTTATTGGGCCACCTCTTTGTGGGATTAGACCTCTCAAAAAACACTATCAATCCTCGGCTAAAGCCTATGATAGATAACTTACTCGACCAAATACATCATCACCTTGGACTTGTTGGGTATCACACCTCAACAATCAAATTTCAAACATTCTCCCACCTGAGCAACATTAATTGAACATGTAGAGACTAGTTAATCCAAATGTGGGCACATAAATACAATTCAAAGTCAGTGTTCTAAAACATGTTAGGTGTTAGTTGAGCGCCAGACTGGGGCCTAGCGCCTAGGACACTTAGGTAGATTGCTTTTTTTTAGTTTTTAATATAATTTCATGTTATTTTTGGATAAATCAAAATTAAAAAGACAAATAAAACTTATATATATAAATCAAAAACTTATATATATTTATATATATAAATAGATCTGATATAAAAGCAGAAACTTGTATATATATGTAAAACTGGGGTATTAGGCTAGGGTGGAGGAAGAATAGCGAGAGAGATGATTGACGGTGATAGCCAAAGGAAATTGGGGCCAAGGGAGACGACTGGAGTGACTTCACAAGAGATGGCGGCAACATGCGACAAGATAGGCTAAGACAGAAAGGGCAAGCGGTGACGGTGACTCCGCAAGAGATGGTTAGCGGTGGTGCGCGAGAGAGAAAAGAGAAAAGCGATGAGAGAGATAAGGGGTAAGGGGAAACAAAAACCCTAACTATCAATTTATACAAAATGGATTAGTTAGCCTAGGAGGTTCATGCCTTGACCGACTAGGCGCCGCCCGATACTAATTAGCTGGGCCGATGCCTAAAGGGGTCGATTAGGCCATAATCGTGGCGGCTAGCGGCTGCGAAGCTCCTCAGTGGCGCCTAAGCAACCGCCTAGGCCGATTTTTAGAACACTGTTCAAAGTACACCATTAACGCAATTTGTTAGCCACTATTTCTAATTTCGAACTATGGGGGTATGTATATGTCAATCTATCAATGGTTCCATGATTACAACCCTTAACGATAATGCCAACATGAATCAGATGTAGAAGTGCAGCAAAGAATAACACCCGCATATGATGTAATATCCGTGCCATCAATGATCCCATGCATTTTCTTCTCAATCAAAGTTGTACAGGTCTCTATTAACTGAATGAGGCAATCATATCTTTCATGTCTCTATAAACCAAATAAAACACAATAAATCTGGCATGTTTCCAAATGAGACTATTAATCTTTGCATGTCTCTAGTAACCAAATAAGACATGATAAAATCCGCATATCTTTAACAACTGAATAAAACACGATATACCTTTCATGTCCAACAACCAATGAAACACGTCATATCTTGCATGTCTTGAATGAGATACACTAAAATGAAACAGACCACTGAGGTAACCTTGATATAAGAGAGAGACATATATCCCAAATGCACATTAAATAACTACAATAATGAAGAATAAATAACTTTATTATTAATGTGATTACAATGTTTCCTAATGTGCATAAAATATCAAAACTCTCCCACTAGTTCAATACATCAAAAGATTGTAAAACTACTCGTATCGTGTACACATCATACTAAAAATCATAGGCCTTAGCTCCTTGGGTAATGCATCAACAATCATGATTTTCTGTATGGATATGTTCATACTTGCCATGTCTTATTTAAACTACAATGGGTTTGGTCTCTCTCTCTGGGATGTAATCGGTTTTCTCTTCATGTAAATCCCCACTATTTGCATTCTTACTGGTGAGTGGAGTAAAACTTTATCCTTCCAAGTGTCTTCCACTGTATTGGTCTTTGCTCTTTGATTTTTAAAATCATGATATACTAATACAAGTAGTCATTTTGAACTGACTTGGGTAACAGTTTTTCTCATTGCAGTTGTCAGGACGTGAGCTTCCATTCTTTTGATGAATTTCGGGATTCTTGTGTCTGTCTTCCAAATGATTGCCCTCAAATTAAACTACTACATTCATCATTTGGCTACAAGTTTTCCTTAATCGAAATCAGATTCACACAATTTTTAAAGCACTTTGGTCACAAAATTTAGAGGAAAGATGAGATTAATTTTGTCGACAACAGAGAATGATGGTGGGTATAATGGTCAAATACTGATTCGGATAATAAACTTGGTGGTTTAATGGATCATTATATGGTTTCTGTCCTTATTGTCTGTGTGTTTGACGCAGAGAACCAATGATAAATATTGGATTCTACATTGTAGTGATCGTTTCCTTCGATCTTGTATTTATTCTCAAGGGAAAGGTTGAATATTATTATATCATCTATAACCATTCCGAACGAAATTGTGGATTGTTTTTCATATGTTTACTCCACCCATTTTGTTGCAGTTGGTTGGAGGCAAGAGTATTCTTGGGAGGTGACAAAAGTGTTCTGAACTTCTCACATCATTATACTGAGACGTAAACATCGATTAAACACCGAATGCAATATTTCATTATTCGTTTGCCCGACGATTTCGTGTAAGATATCAAAGGATACAAAATTTAGTGCGACTTTGACGCCCTTTGAAAAGCTCTCTTTGAAGTGATATTTGTCTTCATTAGGGGTGAGCACCTAACTGATCGAAATGATGAAAACGAATAGACCAAATTGTAAAAAATTAAATCAAACTGATCAAACAAATTAAAAAAAATCAAACAACTTGAAGATCAAAAAAATTGAACCCGCTAGTCTTATTGTTGCTATGGGCCACTAAGTGGACTTGTGATTTCAATAATTGAAATCAATTACTAATTTTTTTTAATTATAGTGGTTCATATATTAAAAAATGAGTTTGATATAACAGTTGATTTTTTGTAAGAAGTGAATCAATTGAAATGGTGAAATTAAATAGAATGAAATTGTGTAAAAAATCAAACTAAACTGAATGTAATGAACAAACTAACAAATTGAAAATCAAAAAAATTGAACAAATACAAAAAAACCAAATCGAGTGAAAAAATTAAAAAATGGAACAAAGAAAAAATAAAAAAATTGACAAAATAAAAAAAATAAATAAAAAAATTGAAATAATTTTTGGCCTTTCTGTTGCCACCAACCACTAAGCTAGCTTGTGATTTCAATTATCGAAATTGATCATTGAATTCCCACAATTATTATGATTCATATATCCAAAAATGAGTTTGATCTAATGGTTGATTTGTATTTTTAGAAAAATGTTGCTAACCATTGTCCACAACAGATCCTAATGATCGGAATTGACTATTAAATTAACTTGGCTCAACAATTCACATAGTTGAAAATTAAAAGGATCTAACGATTAAATTTCAGTAGATCTAAGTTTTAATGTCCTTAATACCCACCCATTCTCGTGTGTGTGTATTAGAAAACTAAGAATGTCGTCAAAAACTTTACCAAAGGGGTTGTAACCCATATGTCGTAAATTGTTGAAGGAAGCCGAGATGGCATTGATGGTCGAGCATAGTGGTGCTATAGAGCCAATGGCTTGTGGTGGGAGGAAAAAGTCAGGGAGAGAGAGAGAGAGAGAAATGGTAGTGGGGACAAGGCTTGTTGTCATCAGTGTCGGAGGGAGAGAGGAAGGGTCAGTATTGGTTCGAGACAGCGACAGGAGACTCAGATCAGGGTTGCAATCTTGTAATTGTAGAGGAATGACTGAAGGTGAAGGGAAAGGCAGAAGGATCAATTCAATCCTTTTGTTCTTATTTCCTTTTTCAGTTCAAGTAAAAAATAACGTCATTTGATAATTTTAGTCAGTTCAGTTATTTCTGTTTTTTTAACACGAAAACTAAAGCGAACCAAAATAACGAAAATTGTCAAATTTTAAAACTAAATCGAACCAACCCCCCAACAAAAATCGAATCAAACCAATAATTTCGGCCGATTTGGTGTAGTTATTTTAGTTCAAGAGAAATTTTTCACACCCCTAGTCTCTATTAAGTTTGTTGCAAGGTTAAGATAAATCACTTTTAGAATACAACAAAATTACTAACACTCGAAGACAAGCTCTAAAGATTTCTAAAAATTTTTGTAGAAAAAATTGTGTTTGTTTTGAAAGAAAAGTATAGACATTGGATCGGCATTGCTCCTAGAACTTGTTTATGGATAGACCCAACTGTTGAATTATAAGTAATTAACAATCTCATAAATTTTTTTGAAAGGATACAATCCTAAGTCATTTTCATAAGAGACAACCCTTTACATGTAAAATAATTATATTTTTGAAATGTTATTTCCTTTTAAAAATAACTAACTCAAATAGTTATATTCTTGAAATAATTATTTGCAAGGAAAATAACAATATTTATTCCTTGAAGTATATTTATATAAAATTACAAAAAATTGGTTATTCCTCCTATGTTTCCCCCTAACAATATATTTCTCGAGTCATTATGCTTACATGCTCGTCTTTTTGTAAATATAGTTCTTGTCATTTGACTAGTCGATGTAGACATATCCCTTAACATACATTACAAGAAATTGAGGTTTGACAATAAGCTACCTCTGAATAAATATTTTTCTTGCCATTTCACTAATGAATGTAGGCATACCTCTTAACATTACAAGAAACAAAGGTTTAACCATAACCTACCTCTAACATTAGAATTGACAAGTCATCTTTGGTCATCCTTGTTTTGATGACACAATTTTGTCGCGTTGGACCTTCTTCCTTCTCAGTTGCTAATTTTCAAAACTACCTAAAAATGGGTGTTGTCTCAATAGTCGCCCAAACACAATTGTTGCTCTAATAACCACTCAAACATGGGTACTGTGACAAAGACTTGATCTTGATTAATCACAACCTTGGTTGCAATTACTATTTTAACTATGTTTTTCTCTTAATCTATAACAACCTACGTGACATGCACACGCCAATTAAATGAATGGACTAGTGATCGACTAGTTAGCAACTGACCATGTGGATATGGTACTTGCCTTAACATACCACATTCCCCTTTGAGATTGAACTAATAATTGGCTAGCAAGTGCCAGCCCACACATCTAAGGGTGTGAGGATTGGTAGTCTGCACAAGAAAAGTATACGACAAACAAAGACCAACAATAGCTAAGGCATTCGAACATCCTTGACTTCTTGTTTTCTCAATTCAACCCAAATGATGCCATCTATTTTCCCAATTCAGGCCTTAATCCCTTAATGAAACGTCTGCACTTCTACGCCTTAGTAGCCACCATGTGTGGTGCAAATCGAGAAAGCAACATGATTTCTCCTCAAACTAGGTGACTTTTTTTCCTTTGCTAAAGTAGAAGGAACTCCTCTTCCTTGGCCTCTCTTAACATGGTAGGGAATACTGTTTGTCAAATAAGTCCTTGAATTACTCCTAAGTTATTGCAATCCATTTAATAGTGTATTATTGTTCCATCTGTTTCAACCAATGCTCGCCTTCTCACTGTAGGTAAAAGTAGCGAGCTCTACCTTTCAAGTGTCAATTCAATGTGCAGAGTATGTTATCTTAAGAGGGGAGGTGAATTATGCCCTTTTCACCCTTCTTAAAAATAAGAACTGAAATCAAAAGGAATTAAAAGTTGTAGCACGCAAGATAATATAGTGGTTCAGCTTATGCCTAGTCCATTATATTGGCTCTTCACCAAAGATTTAGTCAAACCAATCTTACTTGGGTAGCTTTTGAAGCAGAATCAACTACTAACCTTTAGACTATAGTTTTTCACTTGGTTCATCCACAATCAATGCTTTTTACCAAGGTAAGGCTTAACTTTTACAAATTGGCAAAGAGATGTGAAGAACAAAATTCAAGAGAAGAAGAAAATATTACAGTTTACAAATGGCTTCTCTTGATGATACAAAGAAATAAGATAATTTTAGAAAAATAAACACTATCCCTTTTGAATGGATAAAGTAAAATGATCTTTGAAAGCTCTTGAGGTCACGAGAGTAGGATGTTTGGAGTTCAAAAAGTTCTTCTTTCTTATTAGGCTTTGATCCCTTTTATACTCTTCTGGTATTCTAGTATTCAATGTTTCAATCCCTTTTATACCTATCCTTAAACAAATAAAATGTTCTTTTTGTTTTTAAGTCACAAATGTCACTTTTTGTCTCTACAAAGCTTAAGCAATCAGTTAGAAATTCATAAAATATGCACATGTTGCCTAAAGATCATTTAATGCACTGAAAAGTAAAGACAAATTGCATTTAATGAATTGTAATGACTATATTTTTTCAAAATCTGTCAAGTATTACTTGAGTATAAACAAGTATTTACTCAATTAAGTTTGATCTTTACTCGATTATATAGATTTTGCAATCGATTACTTTTGCTACTTACTTAAGTACAAATTTCCATTTACTCGATTAAATTTATATCACAAAAAAATTCCACATATACTCCATTACAAAAGACTATCTACTCGAATACAAAAGAATCTTTACTCGAATACAAATTTAAATACTCGATTAAACTTAAGATCTAGAGACATGACTTATTTTTGACACATAGTTACTCGATTACAAAAATGATTTACTTGAATACTTATCATACATTACTTGATTACAATTGTAACCACTCGAGTACAAAAAGAATCCATTGACTAATAGAAATTCCTAAGGATATTTACTCGATTACAAAAGTTGTTTACTCGAGTATTAATGGATCAGTACTTGATTACAAAAATTGATTACTCGATTAAATTTCACTCGACTAAAACTTGCATTGTCTACTCGAATACAAACACTTATTTAGTTGAGTACACCACATCTTTACTCGATTAAGCCTATATTTGTAATCGATTACTTTTAGGTTTGATTAAGGATGACTGGATTACAAAAATCTTACAATCAATTAACTTAAACTTGAAAATTTTACTTAGGCTTTTTTGATCACTAAAATACTCGATTAACATGAACTTATTACTTGATTAACAAAAGCCATATCTTAACTTGATTCGAATGATTTACTCAATTAAAAAATTGACTAATTCGATTACTTTACATATCATTCTTAATTGTTTTAGTCATCATTTAACCAAATTTATTAATTTTCTCACTAAACCAAAACAACAAATTTCTCAACATAAAGTATGGCTTAAAACAACTTCTTAATCTTCCTTAACCATTTCTTAGCCATCATAGGATCCACAACTTCCCCTCCATTAAATGTGTTGAGACTCGACACTAAACCTTAGGGTTTTACTTAAGCAATCATAGACTATTCGATGGTCTGAATGAAACAATCATTCACAGTGCTGGAATCAAAAAATACAAACACAAAGAAACAAAAAAGAAACGGAGGCACAAGAGTTTTTACCGTGGTTCACCTCAAACTGAGGCTATGTCCACGTTGAGCTCGAGAGAGAAGAGCTCACTGCACTATGAGATGAATAATCAGATTACACCCTCATAAGCCCTCACTAACAAAACCCTCAAAAACAATCAATGGTTTGAGAAAACAAAACTGTCGATCAATCACTTAATACAGATTAAAGGCAAACCTATCGAACCATAAAAACTATACAAACATGTACAGAAAAGAAATCAGGAACAAACCAGGACGAAACCCTAGCCAAAAAGGCGAGAGCCTTCAACCCGCAAGAACAACCCGACTACCTTTATGATTTTTCTTCGTATTTTCGCCTCTCATGGTTCACATCTCGAGGCATCAATAAAAGCGATTAAGAGCGGCTGGGATTGTGCCTCATAAAGTATAGATGGATGGATCAGATCAAATCGTGCAAGCACGATTATAATCCCAACAAAAAATGGCAGAGGAGCAGGAGAGCAGGAGATGATCGGGCAAAAGGCTGAGAGGGCATAATCAGGCGCCAGCTGAAGGTGAGCTAATGGTTGCCATGTGCAGCCATCCAGCGACTTCCAAATGGCAGCACGCGGTTGCTGTACGTAGCCCTCCAGTCAGCTAAGAGTAATGACACCGTTTGGAGCTTCACAGCTAACAAAATGATAGGGAATTAAGCCTTCTAAAATGCTCAAGAGGCATCATCTCAATAGTGAGTACAATGTTGGACCTTGAGCTAACAACATCTCCAACAGTTTGACCCTTGTAGGTTGATCATTTTGATCACCATTCGACTATCCACCACCTAGCTCGTTATGCTACTCCATGTTGTGTCCATTTGGTCTCTCTACTCTTAACCCCTCTCCATTAATCTCTTCTTCCTCATTCTTTTTGTTGCATGTGTGAACCATTCTCACCTATGCACCCATACACAACTCATCACTTATGCATGATTGTATATGTATAGTTCCATCAACAAGATATATGAATTTTTCATGTGCACATCATATCAAGGACACAGAGTATGAAATAAAGATACACAACATATATATATATATATATTATTAAACCAAATCCTTAACTTGTCACCATGTATGATGTGTAGGGTTACAAAATACAATTTACCAAAATTACCCTTACCACACTTTTATTACTACTTGCCTTACTGACCATATAAAGATACATTGTCATTTTCAAAATAAAATGACTCATTACCCTATTCCACAAACCCATTATGGTTACCCCTAGATACCTAGAAGGGATATTCATTTGGTTCCTCAAGTAAGGGCCTTCCTCGTTGGTTAGCCATGAGTAACCATTTTTGCCCATACACTTTAGATCCTTAAGCTGGACTCCCAAAATATGGTTAATAGTCTTGTTGACCCCTTTACTAACTCCTCTAAGTACATCTTTACCCATTCCTCATTCTTCATTCTCAGGGAAAACTATTATATAGTCTAATGTGTGCTCATGGAAGCGCATTTCTTCTTCCTTTTCCCTCCATGGTTTGGTTAATCCTCGAATAAAAAAGTTGATTCGAATCGAGGGTAGCCACCAATCATCATGCCTTCCTTGATTGTAACACCCCTCCTCGTCAAGCATCTCACTATAAGGGAATTCTCGAAAATCTTTTTTTTTTTTCCAAGTTCATCACGCGCGGTGCATCAAGAACAATCTCCACATACACACATAGGCCGGCACCCGCGGTGATTCCAAGAACAATCTTCACATGCACACAAGATCCCAAAAACCCCAGTTTTTCCAGTTTAACTAACAAGATTGATAATCTTAAACTAAACGAGACATAATATAACGTAATGGATTAAATAACATCAAAATGTCGTGGCTTACCACGAGTTCCTTACAAGGTGTTCCCACACCGAAATACGTATCACAAACTACTAAATGATAATAGCATTATCATACAACTGTTCATACATATACCAAAATAAATACTAACACCTTCAAAAAGATACAACTATCAAACTAAACACCGTTGGCCCCACCGGCCTTGTCCTCGACCTTGCAGCAGTCCCTGGCTGGAACATTGAATGTTCTAGGGGCATAAACCCAAATTAGATGATAAAGCATCTAAGTGATGGCATGAAACAGTTTACTGAATGCATGAAAGACATACGAGCTTGGCATACACAGACAATGACAACATGGAACACGTCTAACTTGAGAAATCTCCCTAACATACTCAACCTCTTGTGGAAAATCCATTTCATACACCTTTGGGGTTGACCTTGCCGCGACATACTTAATCCCTCAGGTGCCCTACCGTGTCACCTGTTCACCTGGATTAACCTTGTCCCATTCTCAAAAAGACCCCATCTCATCCCCTAAGGACATAATAATGACACAAAAACCAATACCCCAATGATATGAAAATCACACGCCACGCACCGACTCTTTTGCAAGTAAAAACAGTTGATGCAATATACCACATGTTCAATATGCAAATGAAACCACATGTACATAAGTGAAATACCGATGTATAGTATCCCGAGTTCTGGAAGGTACAACCGTTCACTCGAACTGGTTCTATCACGTGTATCCTAAGCTCGGGAGGGTAAATCCGCTCACCTGAACCCACTACACACACTCCAACACACTTTCAAAACAAGGTAAGACTAGAATCAAACCACTCACCTGAATTCGAAAAAGTCTAATTTTTGCCTCAAAATACGTGCCGAATCACAAACACTCATGCTTGTACTTAACCTCGAGCCACGACACTCCCTAAACACCATATTTAATTAAAGAGCATCAAAATCCATTTTTCCTCAATTTTCCATAATTTTCTCTATTTTTCTCCCAATTTTCACCTTGATAATTCCAAAATAATTATTTCCTCAAATATTTTCTCAAATATTTCAACATGATAAATTCTAAAATAAATCAATAAAAATACTAGAATTGAAATTACCAAAATGCCCCTTGTCACACGCCTAGCACATGGCTGCGCATGGAGTGTGGCGCGTGCAACCACGCGCCACCTTCTTCCTTATTTTTTCGGCTGCCAACGATGTCTCCGATGGTAGATCCGAGGGCACCACCTTCAAGCCCTTGAAGAGTCGATCCTGTTGGCATCGGTTATCAGCCGAAAGGACATCGAAAAAGTCCCTTAACGGGCAGTTGCAGGTTGGCGGAAACGGTCCACCACCCGTCTCCGGCCGAGCTTCAAATGGCCACCAAACGAAGCTAAAATGCTTCCAAATGCTCCCAAATTCTTCTCCTTGACACAAGGATCCAAAGCCCCTTAATAACTCTCTCAAAAACATCCAAAATCACGGTCGATTTGCTTCCAAAAACATCGAAACCCTCGGCCCATTTTATACCCAAAAATTGGTCAGATTTCGATAGATCAACGGCCAAGATTTGACCCCCAAGCCTCCTAGCGCCGGATACCACCTTCCCCGAACCTCCCTTGGCCGTCCCATCGCCTGAAACGATGGCCACGTGTGGTGGATTTCGGCGGCCGATTTCTTCCTCACTGTGTTCACACTACAGGTTTGGTTAATTACACTTTGACCCCCCATAGTTTCTTCCAATCTCATTTTAACCTTTCCAATGCACCCCTGAACTATCCAATACCACCATTAAGGCCCACAAGATTTGTACTTCTCATATCACCCTTAAAATTCCCAAAAATCTATCATTTTGACCTCCCTCAGGCAAAATTAGAATATTGCACTTTGGCTCGATTGATCGTTTTGACCTTAAATCTCTTTGTTTCGACCTGAAATCGCTCAAGGGTTATTTCATACATAAAATCTAAGTCCTCAAGACACTCCATTGACTTTTCGGATATTTCCTACGTTGATTCGATTTTCTCAGCCCGGTCGACAGTTGTACCAAAAACTGTTCCCGATCTAACTTATTTCATCACCTAAAATCATAACTCGTATTACTTGTCGATACCATTACATTTTCCCTGGCTATCTAAGGTCTGGGGTACTCTCTCAGGTCATTTCAGTCACTTAAGACTGCGATAGTGTGTCCTGTAGCCTTATTCTTTTGATAATTTCTTTTATACCTTTCATAAAATACCATTTATAGCCTCAAGAGATTCCAAGGTATTACATTGATCATGGTAAATGACTTCCTCGACTCAATTCAATTACATAACTACGCTTTAATTTGCTCTTATAATTGCTCAGTCTCTAAGGACCCTTTTCCCAAGTTCAAACCATTTTAGCTTATTGTTAGCCTAAGTTAGCCCCCAATATTGTACTTATTGGGCATGACATATCCCTACTAACCAGAAAGTTCATACCAATCTCATACATGTATAATTCTTAGATACTCATAAAGGAATAACATGCATAGTTAATTAATCACCAATTAAGGGTTCATATTTTTTATCTATACATCAATAAGGTTACAAAACACCATTGTTATGTCCCTAATTAGATGTGAACCTACATATATATTGTTGTTGACAAAATATAATAATTAAAATTTATAATCTTAGGAAGTTAGACATTGTGAAGGTAGAGATGGATGAAGTGTTAGTGATAGTTCCCTAAATGCTAGATTTACACTTCATGAGATGTAAGTGAGTGCCACTTTTGATGTATTCTTGATATTAATAAAAGGTCATATCTTCATTTATACTCTCCACCTCGCCTTTATGAATGAGTCCCTAGATTTCCTGGTAGAGGTCCTATTTTTAAAGAGTTAAGATTATGTGACGTGGATCTCTAGTTCATAATTTCTTAAAGGTATTCCTGGTCTTTAGATTTATCAAAAGGGGAATATGATATATCGATTAGCTACTACCATTGTTAGCATGGGATACTAATAGGAATGGGCTGGTGAGTCTCACACCACATTGCATGAGATGCATATAGTAGACATGTGGGTGGGTGTTGGTAGAACATCCATTAAATGTGACGGTTGTGGCATATCACATGGTTTGAAGGATTAATGATCTGTTCCTAGTTCTCAATTGTGTATTTGGTCCTTAGACTAGAAATAACAGAGTTTTCTTGTGCATTAGTGTTAAGGATTTGTCGCTAAGTGGAACCATTTGGTGTAAGAGGTGGGGATGCTTTCTGTGTGGACTCAGTGCAGTGGTATATGTAGGCAGATGTTCACTGATGGGATCCATTGACTTCTATTGGATGGAGGCGAATATCCTATGTGGTCTATGTTGGTGGTCATTGAAAATCCCTGGCTAGGGTGAGCTATTGTGTTGCCTGACCCCCTTGCCAGCAGGTTAGCCTCTTTTCTTTGTCCCCTCGTTAGACTGCTCTAGGGAATCATAGGTGTGTAAAATGTCCAACTACACCACATATCTATTGGTGTGGGTAAACAAATTAGCCAATATGGTTGGTTGTTTAAGAGCTAGGGACTCTTTTAGCGGCATGAGGGTGGTCTTTTGCATGAAAGCCAATACTACTACCCCGATTGGTAAATCTTGAACCTCCAGCATCTCATTCCTGAAGTGGTCTATATATTACCTTAGTGTCTCCTTGGGACCTTGCTGAATGCTAAGGAAGTAGGTGGGGTCTTTCTTTCGTAAGGCATTATTCACAAAACCTTCTACAAACTTTGCTCACAGCTACTCATAATAGGTGATATAGCCAGAGAGTAGCTCACTAAACCAAGTATGAGCATTTTTTGTCAAGGATTGCGGGGAAATCAGACACATGGTGGTGTCACTCCATTTGTATAGGTATGTTAGGGATTCGAACTGGTGGGTATGGAGGATGGGATCCTCTCTCCCACTATATTCAGGTAATTGTGGGAGTTTGAACTTGGGTAGAAGGTCATGGCTGAGCATGTCTTTAGAAAAAAGAACCCTCCATGGTTGCCTGTCATCGCGCATTGCCCCCGCCTGAGTTGCACGGAAACGTAGTTGGGATGCTGTTTCGGCGTTTTCGAACTATTTCCCGTTTCGAAAACGGCGAAGACGGCTTGAAACAATTTTCGGGTCGTTTCTGTAAATTGCGAAATGTTTGGGCGCTGTTTCGTAATTTGATGAAATTAAATGGAAACGCGTTTTAGGCCAAATGCATTTTCGGTTCCCGTAATAGAGGCCACGTGGCCACGCCCCACGTATCGCCAAGCCCACACCCCACGTATCCCCAAGCTGGCCGGACCCCCCTCATTTTCCCTCTCTCCCTCTTCTTCTTCTTCTTCTGGTTCTGGTTCTTCTTCCATCGCTTCTAATTCTAGTCACACGTCGCCATTCTTTGCCAAAGATCGTTCCTTCAGTCGTTTCCGGTCGAGCCCCGATCTGTCGCTTCCGATTTCGTCACTTCCAGTCGAACCCTGAAGCTTTGCCACCAGTCGTTCCTCCAGTCAGTCGCCGTTGTCGTTCCTTCTTAGGTAGTCGACGTCGTCTTTCTCATTCTCACTCTCTTGTCGGCCCAATGGTCAACGGTCCCCCCTCTCTCTCTCTCTCTCACTGTGTTCTCAGACTGTTCGTATTTTGGGTTTGGAGGTATATGCATTTTTTTGTGTTTTCTGTTTGTTTAATTTTTGCTTTTAATTTATTTATATCAAAATTAAATTAATTAAATTTTTTAGTAATATGGCGATTGCATGTTACTGAAAATAGATTTTTATATTTGAATTATTTTTTATAATTTATTATTTTAAAAATTATATTTACAAAACCTCCCCTATATTTTTTAAATTTACAATTTACCCCACGTTTTCGTTTCCTATATTTTTAGAAAAATGTTGTTTCAACGTTTCCGTTTCATTTCGGAAACGTATCGTTTTCTGTTTTCATGCTAAAAATGTCGTTTCAACGTTTCGGTTTCATTTCGGAAACGTATCGTTTTCTGTTTCCGTGCTACCTAGGTCCCTGCCATCTTTTTCTCAAAAACTTTCTCAATTAGCTTCTTAATTTCCAAACCCAAGAAGCTAGGAGGTTCTCAAGCTTAGAATCCCATGCAGGTCTATGCACCTTCCTGGCTAAGGTAGTGCTTCCTATTGTTTTTGCGTCTCTCTACATACAAGACAAGACTTTTGCCACAAGAATTTTTTGTTGTGATCTGGAGGGGCCACCAGAGGTTGAGACGAGCGTTGCTATGGAGGTACTGAGATTTTCCTGAGGGATTCGCTAATGTGGATTCCTCCTGAGGAAGGAGGCTTTGAGGTGTGAGCCTCCCCAAGAGTAGGTAGGAGCACGCCTAGCAATTCTAACCTTTAGAATTCCTCGAGGGACACAGTAGAAGACTTCTTGGCTCTAGTGTTCTTGACTACGTTGGCGTGCGTTTGGTTGCTTTCAGTGTTACTCAGTTGGACTAGTTCGGGGATCTGTCTAGAGGGCTATTGAGGATGTTCAGAAGTTGGGTGTGGAGGGGAGGTAGGTGCAAACGATGTCTTGTTAGTGTAGGTGCTCTAAATCCAATCAGATTGGGCATGTTGTATAATGACAATTGCAATCATATTTATTATTGAATAAAAAGTTATTCAATTTCACAAGAAGTCATTTTATTAGTTTCTTGTTATTATTGTAATGACCGGATAATACTAGATAGAAGTCCATATGATGTATTCTGTGATTAATTTATAATGATGTGAGATGATGTATCACAATTTGAAGACATCATTAAATGTCTCAAGTCGTAGCAATGTCAAGAATGGACATTGACAATTGTGCTAAGACTTGTATGTGCTATGTTTTTGTTATCTAATAATATTGGGGGTCTCACACCCATAGGTATGGGGATGCCTAACAAGTAGGCGACCGATGTTAGAGAACGTGTCACTGGACATGACTTGCCATGAGAATCCATTTTGGTTATATGTTGATGGAATTCTCATATGAGATAAGTGTAACTAATCCTTGAACCTGAGGTTGTTACGGTCATCTCATAAAAAGATCGGTATGCTTTGAAATTGTTGCAATGGGCCTAGGAAAAGGCTACACATGGGCGATTGTTGGGCATGTCATAAGGCTTATTGTAATATCCCATATTTTTGTAAGGTTGCCATGTATTTTAGACGAGTTTAAAATACCGAAAAGTTGATTTGATAGTAAAAAAAATTGTCGAATTGGCGACAGAGAGTGCCTCAGAACTTAAATGTCTCAAAATGAGGTTATAAAATCGACAAGCATCTTGAGACGAGATTTATGACGTCGAGAGAAATCAAATTCAGGACAATTTTTTATACAACCGAGTTATAGCCTAAAGGACCAAATGATGGTAAAGGGCTTCTGGTAAATTAACGAAAACCTGAGAAGGTCCATATTTTGTTAATAGAACAACCCTTATGTGGTTTCGAGATGAAACCAAAAGGTTTACGGTTGAAACATATATTCAGGCCTAAGTGTAAATTATTAGTTTTGGCCAAGGGTGGTTAAAACAATGGTTTTCTAAATCTTCGGGGATGAAATGAAAGTTTTAGAATTTATGGGACTTAATGGAATTGTTGGATAACTCATAGGCTTTAAGGAGAAGGCCAAAATGCAAAAATAATTTGCAAGGGGATAGAACTACAATTTTTGGAAAGATTGCAACAACAAGGCCGCCGACTACCACCGCTCGTGAGAGCCAAAATAGGCTATGGGATGGTTGTGTCTTGTCAAGGTATGGCTACCATCGTCCTGGGAAACGTTTAAGCTACGCAAAGGCCGGTGATTGGCCAATGAGATGTCAAATTTTGGCCGAGTTTTGAAGCATCAAACCCGAATATTTGAGAGTGATTTGAAGGAATTGATTAGAGGGCTTTTGGTTCCAAGGCATCAAGGATCATTTCTGGAGAGTTTGGGGCATTTTCTTATCGATTTGAAGCTATTTCAAGAGGTCGTCGAAATCGCAATTGGTGGTTAGAAACCAGACTGAACTTGCCCGATTTGGAGGCCTTCTGTGATTTTTTTAGGCTAAGAGGCATGCCATGGTGATCGACTTGAAGAAGGCTTCGAGTTGGTAAAGTCGAGGGAAAATTTTGGTCACTGGCTGGTAAGCAACTCGTTGAAGAAGAAGATGCGTGTGGGCCTCACGCGCTATTTCACACGCATAGCCCACGCGCAGGCGCGTGAGGGCAGGTGGATCAAGGTATTTCTCTGATTTTTTTTAAATTTTTTAAAAAAATAATTTATGATTTATGGTGGAGAAAAATTTGAAAAAATACTTGAGCAGGTATTTATTTTGGAATTTTTGAGGAGAAAATTACGGGAAAATTGGGGAAAAATAGAGATTGATGTTCTTTTAAATAAATATGATGGCTAGGGATCGTTGAAGCTTGAGGTTGAGCAATAGTACGCTTGGTAGGAGAATCGAGGTTGGGCACAAATTTTGAGGAATCCCGAATTAAGTACAAAGTGAGATTTCGGTACTCAAACTTCTATTTTTGTGTAAAGCTCTTATTGCATGAAACGTGTTTTGTGTAACGTTCTTGGACGCAAACTCCCGTTGTTTTATTGTATGAAATCATATTGCATATATGAAATGTGTTTTCCTGAAAATATATGTTGTTGGCTTTCAACTGTTGCATTTATAAAATTCATGTGGTCATGTTGTTGTATTTATTTAATGTTGCCTGTGGGCAAAAGGCTGGATATCTCCTGAGAGGTGCTATGCATGTGCATTGAGAAAGCTCTCATGGGAAAAATCGTGATTTTAAGGGACAATGGATGTGGTGTTTGCATGAGTTCTATGAGGTTCGGTCAAGGTGACATGGTTAGGGACCTCTAGAGAGACGCTATGCGTGCGCCGTTGAGAAAAGCTCTCGTTGGAGGAGGTTGATGTGTTCACGAGACACTTTGGAGTAGTTCTTGTTGTTTCCTCATACATTTATAGTTGTTCATGCATTTGTATAAACTGTTTTTGAAGCTCTCACTAGAAGATTCATCTTCTAATTGGACTGTGTCTTTGGAATATTCAAACATTCTAGGTTTGACAAGCGGTTCTAAGGGAAAGGAGATAGCTGACGAATAGGCTTATTTCGCCGCGTGTAGTTTGTTTAGCATGTTTTGATTATGTGCGAATCTATGTAAACCTTAGCATGTTTTGGTTATGTTTGAGACGTTCGATTTTTACTTACAAGAGATGGTATCCATGTAATGCGTTTTGTAAACGTCTTGAACACCTTCTTATATTATAAATAAAACCTTATGGTTATGAATCATATTAGGTTTGATCTAGCTTCCATATTCATAATTATATCACCTGTCTTGGCTATTTGTTTATTGGGTTGAGAATGTGAGATTGGGATTTTTAGGAATCGTATATTGTACATCAGTGGATGTGATGTGGAAAAGAAAAAAAAGAAATTCCTGAAATCCTAAGCTATATAATGCCTGGAAAATTTGGGGTGTTACACTTATGGAGATAGGTGCATAACCAAGATGGGACTCATCTATCCCTCGATAGAGGATGATGTATCTAAGGCACCTTTAGTGGTTATTCACTTTAAATCCATGGACATGGTGAAAAAAATCAATAAAGAGTTATTGATTCACTTTCTATTGAGTGAAGATATCCGAAGTATCGAAGAAAATTCATGTGATCGTAATCGCGCAACACATCGTTAGACTTGAAATCACAAAAGATACATTGATGAGAGGATTGAATTACACGGTAACCATGCTCGTGAAATGTTGTTTACGGATTATGAATTCTTCTAAATAATTAGGTAGGCATGATGCCTTGCTAGAGGGCAATCTTGTCTTATGTGTTCATACCGACATATTGCTAACATATTTGAAAGCCTAATGAGTCATAAGCAATAGGTACGGTCCTTGACTTAAACCAATAGAGCAGACGTATGGTTAAGTGAGACACTTCGGCAAAAAGTTGCGTCATCGTAGATTCTTACAGAAAAAGAACAAATAGACGTAATGATGTCGATTTGACGAGGGGTCGTCATAAAGGAAAAAGTTTCCTAAAATGACAATTGATTAAATTAGAAAAGAGTTTCTAATTTAATAATTTTTTATATTTGTTGGAGTGACAAATAGGAAATAAAATATATATATATTTAGGCTAAATAAAGTATTTGACCCAAATATTAAATTGAATATTATATTTGGGTTAAATTAGATTTGAACCAAATATTTTATTTAAACTTATAATTGGATTTGAGTCATTTAATTAAGTTCTTAGTTAGATTAGGATAAATGGGCAAGTCTATATCAATTAAGATTTAGGAAACCTTAGGAGGCCTTGCTCCTTTATAAATACCCTTTTAAAGGTTGCTCAAATTATTTGACCCAAATATTAAATTAAATATTATATTTGGATTAAATTAGATTTGAGTCATTTAATTAAGTTCCTAGTTAGATTAGGATAAATGGGACGGCCTATATCCATTAAGATTTAGGAAACCATAGGAGGCCTTTCTCCTTTCACGATAACCATGCTCGTGAAATGTTGTTTACAGATTATGAATCCTTCTGAATAATTAGGTAGATATGATGTCTTGCTAGAGGTCCATCTTGTCTTATGTGTTCATACCGACATATTGCCAACATATTCGGAAGCCTAATGAGTCATAAGCAATAGGTACGGTCATTGGCTTAAACCAAGAGAGCGGACGTATGGTTAAGTGAGACACTTCGGCAAGAAGTTGTGTCGTCGTAGATTCTTACAGGAAAAGAACAAATAGACGTAATGACGTCAATTTGACAATGGGTCGTCATAAAGGAAAGAGTTTCCTAAAATGGAAATTGATTAAATTAGAAAGGAGTTTCTAATTTAATAATTTCCTATATTTGTTGGAGTGACAAATAAGAAATAATATATATATATTTGGGCTAAATAAAGTATTTGACCCAAATATTAAATTGAATATTATATTTGGATTAAATTAGATTTGAATCAAATATTTTATTTAAACTTATAATTGTATTTGAGTCATTTAATTAAGTTGCTAGTTAGATTAGGATAAATGGGTCGGCCTATATCCATTAAGATTTAGGAAACCATAGGAGTCCTTGCTCCTTTCACGGTAACCATGCTCGTGAAAGATTGTTTACAGATTATGAATCCTTCTGAATAATTGGGTAGGTATGATACATTGCTAGAGGTTAATCTTGTCTTATGTGTTCATATCGACATATTGCAAACATATTCGGAAGCCTAATGAGTCATAAGCAATAGGTACGGTCCTTGGCTTAAACCAAGAGAGTGAACGTATGGTTAAGTGAGACACTTCGACAAGAAATTACTTTCAGTCTGTTTAATGGACTAGTCATGCTCTAGTAGGTACTATTCATTGGCCACCCGACTCCCATGTCTCCTTTGGGATGTCATAAGTGTAATACCCGGTATTACATGGTATTGAAAAATAAATAATTTGGATTATTTGGTTAGGACCTCGGGTCATCTGGGAAGCTCAAGGGTCAATCTCGAGAAATTAATTAATAAAATTATCGAATTGGCGGTTGGGAGTGCCTTGGGACTTGGATGTCCAGGGAAGAGGGCAAGAGATTGATAAGTGTCTCGAGGCAAAGTTTATGACGCTGGAAGCAGTCCAACCGGGAATAATTTTCGGAATAAATTCTGTATAAGCTTGAGTAGGTACCAATATCGGATGGTCGTAGGGGACCTTCGGGAAGTTGAGGGGACCCTAAGGGTGGTTTGATTTTACGAGTAAGGCAACCCTGAAGCGTTTTCGGGTCGAATAGAGGTCCCATGCAGGTGCAGGGACAAAAACGATATTCCCGAGTAAGTGTCGGTTATTAGTTTTTGAAAAATCAAGAATTTAAGTGGTTTATTGAAAGTTAAATTAAGCTAGGAAGGGTCTAAGAGCAATTATCAAAATTCCCTAGTGCAATTAAATTCCCTTAAGTGAAATTATTGAGGAATTGGGGGATTAATGCATAATTACATATGTATATATATATAAATAGAGGCCGTGAGGATTTGCAATCTGAAATGGCCGAACCAGAAAGTGGGGAAGAGAGAGCTCGTGACCGAAACAGAGGGAGAGAGAGAGAAGCTTGGTCCGAGAGTGATCGAGAGAGGTCAGAGATAGCTGGTGGCTGGAAGAAGAAGCCACTGTGATGACGGCCATGGCAAACGCGAGGTGAAGCAGAAGCAAGCCAGCGAGGGCGCGCTATGGAGCTCGTGGGGCCTGGAGGCTGGCGGTGGCGCACTACAACTGCTTGGGTGCTTCGATGGCCGGCTGATCGGCCAACGATGATGGCAGCGACGGTGCGTGCAGGCTGTGCGAGGGAGGCCACCATGGCTGCTCGCGATGGCAGCGGCCAAGGCGGGGGAGGCCAGTTCCTGTGGCGACAGTATGACAGCTAGAGGTGGCCGGCCAATGGCCGGAGGAGATGGCAGCGTGAGCAGCGGCGGTGGCCGACTACATGGGTGCGTGCAGGAGGTGGAAGATGATGAACAGGAGCTGGCCACGCGCGGGAAGGAAGAAGCAGGGAGGACAAAGAAAAATAAAGAGAAAAAGAAAAGAAAAATAGAAAAGAAAAAGAAAAGGAAAATGAAAATTTAAGGAAAAATGTTCAAAAAATTCCAGAAAATTCCAGAAAAGTTCTGAAAATTATTTCGAGGCTCGTGGAGCATACCGGAAGCTCGAGAATGGGATTTTAGGCATGAGATGGCAGTCAATGAGGCAACATCGGCGTAGGTGATTGACCGATTTTCTCTTCTAGATGGATTGAGGTAATTTAATAATTTCTTTTCTAGTTATTTACATTATGTAGAATAATGTAATGTGAAGAGTAGGGTGGATTAAACCCTTAATTGGGATTGATTGGAAGTTATTGCCGGATAGTTTTGCGATGTGTGGCAAAATATGAGCCCTGGTTTAATATTTGTTATACTAGCTTTGTGCTTGGGTCACCTCTGGCTTGATATGAGGCAAGCTGAAGAGAGGTGAAGCTCACTCGGGTTTCGGGTTTCGGGTCTCGGTCTGATGAGTTTTTCTTGTTTGAGTTGGGACCGATTCTTGAGTGGAGCAAAGGGAATGACGAAGCCTAGTTCCCACCTAGGGCGTTTCCTGTTGAAACATAGTTCAACCCTTCAGTTGTGGTTCGTCGGGTAAGTAATCCGGTCGATTATTTACTGGTGGCGCCCGTAAGTGGGAGTGGGTCGTTTCAATAGGTCCTGGGGAAATGACGGGCCGATGCTCCTTGCTAGTAGCTTCTCGTTGTCCGATGGGATTAGAATGCGTAGCTTCAGGTTGGGATCACCTTGTTTGAGTAGATCTTGTACCTTTTTCCATGGAAGATGACTATTTGCTCGATTCCCACAAATGGTGCCAAATTGTTGTTTCTTTAATACAACAATTAAATTTATTTATTTTAAGGAACAACTCAGGCAGGGTTTTAGTGAGAAGGTAAGGTCCATTATGTCAAGGAGAGTTAGTAGGAGCTTTGCTTGATCCATAGTTTGAGAGAGCAAAAAAGATGTTAAGGGGTCTTCCGAAGGCTTTTGAGGACTTAACCCCCGATAGTTCTTTGGATGACTGGTCTTCTGATGGGTTCAAAGGGTATCTAGATGGGTAGGATTCAGATGAGTCTACAATACAAGAATAGTTAGAAGGCACGTGCAGAGTTCCTCCACGCTGACTTTCCGATGCTTAACTCAAATGATGCCATGAAATAGAAGTATGTATGTACGTATGTAGTGATGTTTCAGATGAGTATCCTTAAATGGGAGTTTCTTGAAGGGTAGTCTCCCAATGGGTTCAGGGTATGAGAGTCTTCAGATCTTATATCTAGCTAGGTCCTTTATGTCGTCCCCCATTTTTTGACTATAATAAGGGGTATTTATAAGCATTGATGGTGGGGGCCACATGACATATGGCATGTTGATGTGTACCCCAACTCTTCAGGGGAAATGCATCGAATAGAGCCAGACGGCATAAAGGTACCTTTAAGGGCGAAAGGCTCGAAAAGTATCCTCTAGAGGGGTCTCTCTGAGGACCTTGAGCCCTAAAGACTTTTTGGATGAGTCATGGGCTTGTATGATGCTAAGGGTTGGGCCGGTTCAGAGACTATTTGAAAGAATTTTCGGGGTTATCTAGGCTTTCGGCCTTCTTGGGATACCTCTAGGATTTTTAAATTTTTGGCTTTGATTTTTCTAAGGCACCCCACAACAAAGGCACAAGTTAATTCTTACACAAACACTCCGATACTTAACTTAGACACTCGAATTTGTAAAAGACTTAAAAGTAATATTGAAACCAATATTAGAGACGTACTTCTTTTGGAATGAAAGCTCACCTATTTATTGAGGACTTTGGGAGTTCATAATAAGTATCATTGGCATTTTAAGATCAATTAGGATCAGGACTTTTTATGAATAATGCATATCCTTTACAGAATTCTTTCATGAATTTTTGAATGTTGAAGTTTATCATGTTCACATTTTGCTCGAGATTTCCTTGTGAGATAGGGAGGTCTTTTGGAGACCTTCCAATCTCTTGAAACCTTTCTTGTCAGCCTTTTTTCTAAGATTGTCGATAGTCTCCCGAAGACTGAATAATCTCTCAAGTTTTGAGCTACCTCTTCCTCTTATTGGAACTATTGATAGTCTCTCAATATTGAGATTACCTTTTCTTTTTCTTAGAGTTGTACAGTCTCCCAAAGACTGTACAATCTTTTGAGTTTTTAAATGTATACTATAATACCCAGTATTACATAGTGTTGGAAAAGTTGAATTTTTAATTATTTTTAAGGGACCTAGAGTGGTCTAGAGAGCCTGAAAATTGGTTTCGAGAAATGATGTGATAAATTGCTAAATCGACGATAGGGAATGCCCCGGAACTTAGATGTCTAGGAAAGAGGGCATGAGATTGGTGAGCATCTCGAGGTGAGACTAATGACGCTGGAGGCAGTCTGACCGAGAATAATTTTCGGAATAAATTTTGTGCAAACTCGAATGGGTGCCAAAAATTGAATGTCTGTAGGGGACATCCAGGAAGTCAGAGGGACCCTAGGGGTGGTTCGATTCGAAGTTTATCATATTTGCATTTTGCTCGGGATTTCCCTATGAGAGAGGGAGGTCTTTAGGAGACCTTCCAATCTCTTGAAACCTTTCTTGTCAGCCTTTTTTCTAAGATTGTCGATAGTCTCCCGAAGACTGAATAATCTCTCAAGTTTTGAGCTACCTCTTCCTCTTATTGGAACTATCGATAGTCTCTCAATATTTAGATTACCTTTTCTTCTTCTTAGAGTTGTACAGTCTCCCAAAGACTATAAAATCTTTTGAGTTTTGAAATGTATACTGTAATACCTAGTATTACATAGTGTTGGAAAATTTGAATTTCCAGTTATTTTTAAGGGACCTAGAGTGGTCCGGAGAGCCCGAAAGTTGGTTTTGAGAAATGATGTGATAAGTTGCTGAATCGACAGTAGGGAATACCCCGGAACTTGGATGTCTGGGAAAGACGACATGAAATTGGTGAGCATCTCGAGGTGAGACTAACGACGCTGGAGGCAGTCCGACCGAGAATAATTTTCAAAATAAATTTTGTGCAAGCCCGAATAGGTGCCAAAAATCGAATGTTCGTAGGAGACACCTGGGAAGTCAGAGGGACCCTAGGGGTGGTCCGATTTTGTGGGTGAGGCAATCCTGAGGCATTTTCAGGAGGATTAAAGGTCCCGTGCGAGTGTAAGGATGAAATCGATTTAATCAAATAATGTCGGTTATTAATTTTTTAAAAATTAAGTCTTGGAGTGGCTTGATGGTAATTATGGGCAAGGGATATAAATTTGTATGAGAATATCCCTATGTTAGTCTTGAGATGTGGTAGGGAAAATAGATGGCTTGGATTAAAGCTTGGAAGCCAAGATTGGTGTTTAAGAGTGACACATGGCAAGCTAATGTCCAAGAGAAATGAGAGATCAAAATAAAGGAGAAAAAAAATGAAAAATTGCCACTCTTGCAATTAATGAGGGCCATTATTATATTGGATAAAGAATTTCTAAATAGAAATAGAAAAATGTCTCCCATTAATGCTTTGAAAATGGGAGAATTATTTAAGTGGAAAAGAAATTGAATTATGTATCTCAAGTGGTCACTCAAGTGATGAGTGAAAATTTCCAAGATTTATTTAAATAAGAAATGAGATAATTTTATGAGAAAGTAAGACTTGAATCCAAGGGTGGGGATTTAGCCTTGAAATTAGAATAAATCCAATGGTGGAGATTAAAGGCTTTAAGTTGGCATGGATTGTCAAATGTATAGATAATTATAAAAAGGGAGATGATGTGAATGGTGGAAATTTATTCCCTAAAGAAATCCATGGATGAGATTTAATCTTGGATAAGCACATGGATTGTGCTTTCTTTAAGTGGTAGAGATAAAGTCTTGGAAAAGGCAAAGTGATCCAAGGGTTGAGATTTAAAGAGATCAAGTGGCATGGATTGTATTTCTTTCAAGGGTTGAGATTTACTCTCATAAAGAAAGATTAAGGGCTAGGATTTGGTCTTGTGTTTGAGATATCAAGACAAAGGAAATAATCTCTCAAGGAAAGAAAGAAGGAAAATTCAAGAGAGAAAGTTGGAGCCATTGGAAGAAGTCTCCCGTAAGCTTGAGAAGGAAATGGAAGAAAAGAAAAGAGAAGAACGGTAAGGGAAAGTCTTCCTTTTCTTGTTGTGTAAATCCTTTTGTTTCTCTTGATGGTGGCTTAATCTCTTTAAATTTTATTTCAAGGTTGTTATTGAGAAGAAGTCTTTGGGGAAGCATCAAAGAATCAAGATGTAAGGGATAGTCCCATGTGGAGGTAGCCTTACAAGTTTGTAAATATGGTTTATAAGCTTCTTATGTAGCAATTGCATGTTTATTTGTTCATGAGAGTCATGGCCATGGGGGTAGAGGGAAATGGTAGGTTAAAGTCTCAAACCTTAGAGGGTTGTGAGA
Organism: Diospyros lotus; assembly: GCF_014633365.1. Taxonomy (NCBI): domain Eukaryota; kingdom Viridiplantae; phylum Streptophyta; class Magnoliopsida; order Ericales; family Ebenaceae; genus Diospyros; species Diospyros lotus. The sequence goes on along the minus strand of NC_068343.1, from coordinate 37,338,524 downwards.
AGGAAAAAATCTACCCTCATTTGCATGCACTTGGCATACATAATCATGTTTATGTTCATATTTACATGCATTGCACCCTTACTGAGCTTTATAGCTCATGAGGTTTTCATCCTCACCTTGCAGGTTTACATATGCCAAGAGGTTCGGAATGTTGTAAGCTTGAAGCCTTGGAAGATCTAAGATATTTTGATTTAAATTTTCGTTGTTGGATATGGCTTGTGATGTATCAAGCTTGGATGAAGTCTCTCTTTTGTATATGGTGTTTAATCTCCATGTTGGGATGCATAATTTTATTTTGAAAGTGAGATAATGGCTTGTGGCATGTTGAAGCCTAAGTCTTAGTATAAATCTCATATTTGATATGTGTTATTGGAAGCATCAAAGGGGTTGAATAATATATTTTTTTTTTTTTTGGAAATATGGGTGATTTTGATGATTATTTATTAAAGTTATTTTTTGGAAAAAAAATTGAGCTAAGAAGCCCAAAGAAGGAAAAAAAAGAAAAAAAAAAGAAGGCAATTAGCAACAGTAGGGCCAGGAGGGGGCTATGCAAGCGGCAGGCCAGACCCAGCCCGCGAGTGGGAGCTCGGGCAAGCGCTAGCGTGCGGGTGTGCAGGCTTACGATTGCACGCGGCATGAGCGACCAGCGCACGAGCGGGCGTGTAGCCGCACGCGGCCAACGCACGGTCTAGGCCCCAGGCTCGCTGGCCAATTTTCTTTAAAATTTTGAAAAATCTAGGATTTCTGGGTTAATTTTGGACCCTAGAGAAATTTTTAAATAAAAAGGTCTTTCGAGCATTTTTGGAGAAAATGCCGAATTTTTGAAAAATTAAAATTTATGAGTTTTTCCTCGAATATTAGAAAAATTAATGGGTTGTTTGAAATTTTGAATTATATGGCGCTCGGTGGAATATTTGGAAAAGAAGAAGAAATCAAATAAGAAAAATGGTGATTAGGCAAGTTAAATGGTAATTAATTTGAAAAGTATGGAATTGATAAAGCCCAACTTGCTAGTCGATTCTGGGATGATGAGGGAAAGGAAGGACGAAATCTAGTTCCCACCTAGGGCGTTTCGTGTTGAAACATAGTCCGCCTTTCACAATTGACCGGGCATGTGAGTAGTTCGGATGATAGGTCACAAGTGGCACCCGTAAGTGGGAATGGGTCGTCACATATACCTTCTCTTTTTTTTTTCCAAAGGCCTAGGCTTTGTCTTTAGTTGTGGAACCCCCACTCGGATACCCTAGCCAAGTCGAAGAGCTTGAGTGAGAGCCCACGAGGGGTAGAGAAAATAGAAAAGAAACTACCCTGACCTACCATCCATGCTCAACTAGGATCACCTGAACTCATACTAGAGAAATAATAGTGAAAGCATAACTCACATCCTAGGCATGCATATAAAAGATAGTCGGTCACAGGGTTACATGGTATATACATATACACATACAAAACCGTGCCAAGTACTCAAAAGCTAAACATCCACGACACAAAATCACAAGATATACACCAAACCAGGATCTACTAGAACTGCCCTATACACCACCTATCGGGATAGTTCAAAGACTACTAGCCTCGCCCCCACACTTAGCCTTGCGCTTACTTGGAATAAAGAGAAGTAAGAGTGAGTCACAAGACTCAGCAAGCATATAAGAAATGAAAGGCTAACAAGAGTAAGGAACCTAGAAATTACTCGCACCCAAGTGCAAAACTCATGCAAAGCATGACAACCAACCCTACATCACATGCCCATGAATCACATGATAGATATACATAACACTGCATAATAAAATATGCACATACTGGTCCTTAGGGTCCACATAATACACACAGTACCCAAGTCCCTATCACAAACCTGTCACTACCCTAAAAGGCAGAATAAATAACTCATTGAGGCATAGCTCTCTCGGACCGGCGCGATCGAAACTCAGAGCGACACGCTAACATGTTTGTAATCACATCACAAGATAACTGATCATAAAATTTGGCACACCAGTTGCATCCATAAACCCGGCACGCCAGCTGCGTCTGTAAACCCCATCATAACACACCCACACGACGCCGTTAACCATGCAATGCAATGAACAAATATAATACAGTGGCATAATGAGTATAAACATTAATACATAGTCCCCATAAAACCATGCATCAAGCTTTGCTCGCCCATATAGGAAATTACATACAATGCAGTGCTCGTGTCTAAATATAATGCAAAGGCATAATGAGCATAAACGATGATATATAGCCCCCATAAGCCATGAATTAAGCCCTGCTCGCCCCACTAAGATGACACATCTAATGCAATATGCCCGTGGCCAAGCACACCAGTCACATGAAACCCCCAAAGGCATATCCCATAGACATGCATGCTTTTAAATGAATAACATTGTGCCATGACCTCAATAGAGAACCCGGATAACCAACCCCATAACAATGCCTAGGCTGGGAACTAACCCACTGAGCCTAGCTTCATTCCACAAGGAGAGAGGAGAGCGAACAAACCCTCATGAACCACGATGATGACTCAATACTCACAACTATGCGGGCTAATATTTAAGGTTAACCCTGAAAGTCAATTTACAACGTCAAACCGTTTTCAGATTAAAGGTGACCCTTCTCTCCATGCCTTTGTCATAACACCATTTATTTTACTCGTAGGCCTTGGGCAGTATACCCAGTGTAAGCCTCTTTCCAATTCATGTTTATGTTATAACCTAGGTTACCTAACAATGAGAAGAAGAAGCTTGTGTAATCAATGAAGGAGGAGAAGAAGGAACTTGCATAAGCGAAGGAAAAAGGAACGGGAAGCTTGCCTAAAACGAGAATGAAGCCAACTCCAGAAGCTAAGCCCAACCTCTTCTTCTTATTCCTCACTTCTCTTGACTAACTCTCTACCAATTTTATTCCCTCAACATTCCCTCTGATATATAGGCAAAGGTAAGAGACGAAAAATAATGGGCTTAGACAAGTGGGGAGCATGGAGGAAAAGTCCTCCGACATGCCGTCTGGAAGAATCAAGGTCGAGAAAATGGCTTGGGAGCTCATTCCCAGAAACACGTATTCGTTGGATTAAGAATATATCCGGATGCCTAGGCATACATTCGGATATGAGAGGCTTTAATGAAAAACGGAGGATTCTGGACAGATTCAACACCCTTTTGAATTTTAGACATAACTTTTTTGTTCGAGCTTCAATTAAGGTGATTCAAGATGCTATAGAAATATAAGAGAAAGATCTACAACTTCTTCATGTTTTGAGTTTCTTGAGATTCAAACTGCATCGATGTCGAAATCGGGTTGAAAAGTGAAAACTGCAATATTGAAACATGGGCTATCCGAATAACTATACTCCTATCCTAATGGATCACACCCTATCCAGATAGATCACTATAGCATTCGAATTACACTCACAAAAACTCACAAAACTCATCCAGATTAGCTTCCCAATCTAACATATCTGAATGCCACACCATCTATCCAAATGGATCACACCCACTCATCCGAGTAACACCATTAACCGCACAAACACATCCGAATGAGCCCAAGACTCACCTACTTATCCGAATATCTCATCCTCATATCCGAATACCTCACCATCCATCCGGATATCTAGGCTCTAATTCAAATATATCTTAATATACATTCAGATATTCCAACTTATACCCGACACTTAATTAATAATCGCCAAAAATAACATATTACATCTCACAAATAACCCACACAACCTTAAGACATAATAAAACATTACATCCTTAAATTTGGGTCATTACATTAGTGGACTTGATCTCTAATACATCACTAATTAGTAATAATATTTTTTGTTTCTAATTTTCTATATCGGTACATGCTTAAAACAAGTTTACAAAAGTCCAAAGGGATTAAATCATAGAAATATTATTATCTCAAGTTAATACAATATCATGTTACCAAAATATGTTCACTAATTAATTAATTTTTTTATATACTAATTGATATATTTAAAATAAGTTTAAATAAACTTAAAGTGATAGAAGGAAAATAAAAAATGCCACTGAACATTAATATTACAAAATGTTTTAGCATAATTTTCTTATAATTTGAATAAATATACTCTAAATAAGGTTAGCAACAGGGTGGGATGGATAGGATCGAGGCATGCATGCCCCATCTCCAACCTTGACTCCTTTGTTTTCCTCATGGATCCCTAGTGGAACCTTAACCCTAACTCCCATCTAATTAAATTCAAAATATACTTGTGTCACTTAGACATATATATAATTATATTTCTACTATACGTACACAGTTATATTTCAAATTTAGATATACATAGTAAAAGCATAAAAACCATACTATTCATTCACAATTGTAATTAAAATCAAACTTCAAAATTATTTTGAAATTTAGGCATATATTAACAGCATTTACATACTCATTTTAATAAATATAATCACCTCTGTGCCCATATCACCCAATTGTGAATTTTCATACTTATTTAATTTTATATGGAGTTAGTTGAAAACTCGTTTATATCCTTAGCTAGGTCTCTATTACGTTAAAAATTATTTATATAAGTGTCTAAAATGTTAAAATTGGTTTAGCTAAGTTTTTAAAATAATTGAGAAGTGTATCTAGTGCTATGAATGTGCAAATAAAAAAAATATATATTTCAAATCTCATTCACATAAGTTTTTACTTTTTAAGTAAAATTAAAAAAAATTAAATTCACTTTATTGATAGAATTTCAAAACTTGAAAATTATCTATTTTCTTAATTAATAAAATAAATGATATATTTATATATATAAATATAGTATATAATACACACACACTCACACGTACATGGGGTGTGACAGGAATGTTAAATAATATTCTTCTCTTGGTTTCGAATAAAAATAATCAAAAAATACCTTATCCCAACACCGACCCTTAACCCTTATTTCAACTAGAGGGTTCCATTGGTTTTGGTCATTTTGCTAATCCTATCATTAATTAAATTGAGTTGGAAAACTAACCAAAAGTGTTAGAATAAGACAATGAATTGATGTAAAATGAATAGAACTATGAATATTAGTGATAATTAGCATGAGGTAAATAACTATTATTCTATGAATTTTCTTTTCAATTTGTGAGACCCATTAATTTGAGTTTTTGACAAAAATTTGACGAAACAACTATTCTACTTGTTGCTAAAATATAATAAAAAAATTATAATTGTAAGATAGTGTTCATCTTGAAACTCCAATTTCCAAGAAAAGTATAAATAAAAGACAATCAAGAGCACACGGGTGTCTCTTGCGTGGGCCCTCGGATGTTTGAATCAGTCTCAAACAAAAAATAGAAAAGTATTCAAGTAACTTGTATAGGAGATCTTGCATACCTCGATTGAATGGATGACTATAATGACCCGCCTCCCAGAGCCCCTGCTAGCATAGAGAATTCATGAGAGGGTCATTAATAAAATGATACAAAAGCAACTTGAACCAAACCACCACTAACATACCACATTAGCACTCATTTGAAAACATCATCATAACATAATAATTAAGCATATACATCCACTGGAACAAAAGATACATCAAGTGATAGCCACAAAACACATACATACTCTCAAGGATCAAGAGCCTAACTAGCTCTAGCATTTCAACACAAAAGTCCCGAAGACCTTTTCTTTAGGTGAACTCTATACACATTTATCAACAAAAGATCAGTCCCTGCTAGACTCGCCCTCATCCTTATCTTTGTCTTTACCTAGAATGATGCAAAGCAAAAGAATGAGCCATAAGGCTTAATAAGTATAACAACGAATCACAAAAGATATGAGTCAATACAAATAAGCCACAATAACCCAACACAGGCAACCCAACAGGAAAGAAAAGAATAAAGCCAATGAATCATGTCCATGCTATGCATACAAGATTCCATGAGTAGATAGATTCATGAAACAAACACCCAGAAACCCCATATCTTACACCCACCACCACAACTGACTCTTGGGGCCAGATAGCTCACTCCTAGCGTTGTGCTCCATTGCCGTACAACCTTTAAGGACAATTAGCTCCCACCCAAGGTCATAGCCACATCGCATGCTATGAGGTCATTGGGGCTATATAGCTCACTCCTAGGGTTCACTCTAAATCCACAACCCTTAAATCTCCAAGTAGGGTTTTTAACTAACTTCGCTTTGATACCAATTGTATTAGAGCCCCTTAGGTCTCCAAGTTAAGCTTTTTCCTAAGTCCCCAAATAAAATTTTGCTTTGATACCAATTGTAACACCCTTAATTTCTCAGGCATTAAAAAACTTAGGATTTTAGGAATTTATCTTTTTTTCACACCACATCTACTGATGAACAACATTCGATTCCTAAAAATCCCAATTTCACCTTCTTAACCTATAAAACCTAACGATCAAATAACTAAGACATGTGTTATAATTACAAATGTGGAAGCTACATTGAACCTGATATGGTACATAACCATAACGCTTTATTTTTCATATAAGAAACCATTCAAAACGTCTACAAAACGGATTACATGGATATCATCTCTTGAAAACTATAATCGAACATCTCAAACATAACCAAAAACATACTAAGGTTTGCATAGGTTTCATACATAAGTAAAGACATACTAATACATATTAAAACATGCTACAAATAGCAAAATGAGCTTATTCTTTAGCTATCTCCTTTCCCTTATAGTCGCTTGTCGAATTTGGAACGTTTGAATATTCTAAAGACACATTCCAATTAGAAGATAAATCTTCTAGTGAAAACTCCAAAACAGTGTATATACATGCATGAACAGATATAAAACGTATGAGGAAACAATGAGGACTACTCCGAACTGCCTTGTAAACATGTCAGCCTCCTCCAACGAGAGCTTTCCCAACGATACACGCATAGTGCCTCTCGGGAGGTCCTTAACCATGTCACCTTGGCCCATCCTCACAGGACTTATGCAAACACCACATCCATTGTCCCTTAGACTCACGATCTTCTCCACGAGAGCTTTCTTGATAGAGCATGCATAGCCCCTTCTTGAGGGATATCCAGACTTTTGCCTTCAGGCTACAACAAATAGGTATAATAATATGGCCACACGGATTTTATAAATGCAACAATTGAAAACCAACAACATATATTTTGAGGAAAACACATTTCATATATGCAACATGATTTCATGCAAGAGAAACAGTAGGAGTTTGCATACATGAACTTCACAAAACATGTTTCATACAATAGAAGTCTCTCCTAAGAGGAAAAATATAGGATTTGGAGTTTAGGAGCCTCACCTTGAAAGTTTATCTCTAGAAGTTACGATTTCATAGTAAACGACCTAGGTTTCTGTAGAAAACACGAGTTTCGGTAAATCTAACATTCAATATTTTTATATAGGATTGAAGGGCATTAAATGAGGGACATAATTGAAAAATTTCAAGGCAAGGGGGCTTCACACGCGCCCTCATGTGCCCAGGGAATGTGGCCCACATGCAGCCCCTTCCCGACGCGTGTATTACATGCGTCGCCCTTATATTTTAGACAATCTTGCACAATTTTCATATTTTGATCATAACTCCCTCGTTTTAACTCCTATTCGACCCCCATTCGAACCTACAGGTCTCTCTTTTCCCCCTCTACAGGAATATTACAAAAAAACGAACTTACCTTTCCATTTTTTTGACTATTTGATATGAACTCTGGCGATGCTTCAAAAACCCCGGCAAGACTAATTCTCTCTTGATTTTGCTCTGACCTTTCTCTTTTCGTTTCAGATTTCTCTTCTCTTTCTCAAGCAAAAATCCCTCACCTCAATCTCTCAAGTGGATCTCAAATGGAATGGTTTGTGGACAACCCCATGGCCTTATTTATAGATTTCCCAGACCAATCACGTGTCGCCACCTCATTACTCATCACCATACCTTTCACTTTTTCCCATTCCTAACACCTCACCTCATTACTCCTCACCATACCTTTCACTTTTCCCCATTCCTAACACCTTACCTCATTACTCTTCACCATACCTTTCACTTTTTCCCATTCCTAACATCTCACCTCATAATTAACCAAGGTCATACCCTCACAATTAACCTCAATTAGTTTCATAATCCATTTTTAGACTTTGCACAATCCTCATATATCCAATTAATAATCATCAAGATACTTAAAATCCAAGATTGATAACTTTAAGTTACTCGATAAGTACGTTTTTTCCCTAGTGTCCTCATAAGACCTTTATTTCATCCTAATACCACTTCAGGGTTGCTCCTTACATAAAATCGGAGCCCCTTCAAGGTTCCATTAATTTTCCAGAAATCCCTTACAACCATTCAATTTTTCAACCTATAATTTAGTTGTATGGAGAACTGTCTCTGTTCTGATTTTTTTCAGCTTCATAAATCCCATCTCAGGATGCTCGTCGATGTCATACCCTTATCTTTAGTCATCTAAGTTCCAAAGCACTCCCTACCATCGATTCGATGATTTATTTTACTATCAAACTAATTTTTTGGTATTTTAAACTCACTTAAATTACGTGGCAACCTCATGAAAATATGGGGTATTACAGTAAGCCCATGAGGGCTAACCCCCATAGGGGCCCTGGTGTTCCCACGAGGGTTGCCTCTTGTAGTGGCCTAGGGCCACGGGGGCTTTAGCAACCCCATGGCCTTTTCTGCCATCCCGTAGGTCGCAATGGCCACCTACCACAGGAGACTTGATCTCCCACGACCCTCTATCACTAGGTTAAACCAATTAATCTGGGTTAACCCATTTATTATCATTTATTAATTAATCTTTTCAACATGTACTTTTTGCCATGACATATCAATTACTCCCCACTCTTTCATTCAAGTTTCTTGGAGAAAAAAGTAGATTGTGTTATGGTATGCCTTTACCTTTGTTTCATTAAGCGTTTTAAGCTTCAAGGCCGCTCTTGATTGTTTTGCACTTTGATTCATTTTCATGCTTTCATGCTTTAGTTTCTTGGATAAGAGCCTTAGATTACTCTCACGCATTCCCAACTTCAGTAACGTTTGGTAATTTGTGATCTAGACATGTTCTCAGATCTACCAACTACATAGGTTGGGGCTAAGATGGAAGGATAGTGTTTAATAGCACCATACCTTGGTTCTATCGATGAACTATTGTATAAAAGTCAATCATCTTGAATAAAATCTTTCTTATCACCGGCTCCCCAGTTTGAGCGTAGAGGAAAGCGAGGCTCAAACTAAGGAGTGTTGAGGATTTTGAAATCATAATGAGCACGCTAACTAAGGTTGGGGTTAAGAGCCCACGCTTGATCCTCTGCTTGTCGTTGGTCTCGAACCCATCCACCATGTGAAATCCAAGCTTAGTTAACTATAGCTAATTACCCTTGTGGGCTTTTAAGAAATAGCTCTTAGAGACAAACCATTAAAGATGAATAGAGCTTAGGTGAAGTGTCACTTGACTTTTGGTAAGGCTAGGATGGAGCAAGGACACTATGCAATACAACTCCCTAGTCTTTTGTGGGCAACTAGTTCTGTCATAGGATTTTCCATTGAGAAAGATTGCATCGTCATTCTCTAGTCCTTTGTATGGACTAGTTTGTTATAAGAATTCACGTTGAGGAGGATTGCATTACTACTCCCCAATCTTATGGCTTTCATGAGGCATTCGTTTGGGTCTAAATGTCGTGAAGGCTTGTGGGCATCTTATCATCCTTATGTGTTCGAGTCCTTCATCCATCGATGTAAGTGACACCCTCAAACATCTTAACAGTCTTCTCTGTAACCCATCATGCCTTCTGACTTTCTTTTTCCTCGGATGATGGTCCTCAGATCATGTTCATACATCTCTATACTTTTTTATGCCTGGTTTTTCCCTTAGATCATTTTCACAATTTTGCGTTTTGGCTTTCTATGTCATTATCATACTTTATGTGCTTTTGATTCTAGGCTTGTGCTTGTTTCTCTGTTTAATATGTTAGTAGCTCACACAGGTTATAAAATTTTGAAGTTTAGCTTTTGAATCATGAATTGTTCAAATCTTTTACTACTTATGCTTTGCTTTCACTAGGAAGGGGTGTCATGCCCGCTTCCTAGTCTTTTATAAACATGGGATAGGCATTATGCTTGCTCCATAATTCTTTATGTAACATCCTGCATCAAACAATAAGAAGGATCAGAACAACTTACCCTAATGGGCCTACGCGAACTTCCTAGGGGGTCACCCATCCTTGAGTTTCCCCAGTTCAAGCACGCTTAACTCGAGAGTTCCTTGCCTATATTCAGCCCAAAAGGTATCCAGCTGGTGTTATTTCCTTCCTTACTTATCCTCGATATATACTACCATTCTCTAGGATCTTGGGCTATTACATTCTCCCTCTTTGAACACATGACATCCTCGTCATGCGACCTTATAACTGGTCCCAACTCTCCCCTCATCCAATGTCCCCGGTTAAGTACCCCCAGCCTTGGGCTAGTACACGATCCCAACACACGGCCTGGGTCGGCTCTGATACCATTCTGTAACGACCGGGTCCACGTAACAACGTATTGTTTGGTTCAGGTCGTAACCAATCCTTGATTTTGTCGCTCTGAGATTTAATCCCAAAACACGCGTCACTATGTAAAACAGTCTCCGCACTTATATGCCCACCTCGATATATACTACCATTCTCTATGCTCTCAGGGTATTACACTTTAGTTCTTTGTTGATGTTGCACTTACACTTTTGCATTTTCAGTTTTGATCCAGTCTCATGCATTTTGCGTTTTTTTTACTTTAGGTTATTCTTGATCGTTTATGCGCATCTATCTCCTTTGATTATGGGCTATCTTATATCATTTTTTGTGCTTTAGTGTTTTCGAGTTGTAATTCAATCTCATGCGTTCTACACCCCTGATGCTAGGTTTTCCCTTTATCATTCTGGCAATTCTTACATTTTCTTTGATATCTTAAACAATTCTCGTGCCTTTACGCTTTGGCTTTTAGACCGTTCTTGCTCTTTTGTACTTTGATTTTAAGACTGCTCTCACGCTTCTGTTTTTTAACCATTCTCACGCCTTCGAGCTTCAATTTTTGGATTGTTCTCATGCCTTCAAGCTTTGATTATTAGATCGTTCTCGTGCTACGATTTTTAAACCATTCTCTTGCCTTAGTGCTTTGATTTTTAGATCATTCTTGCCTCTTTGTTCTTCGACACTAGGCTTCGTTTATCTATTAGAGCTTCAACCTTTTTAATGCATTCATTGTCCTAGAAAACAAAATACATAAAAGGGAACTACCACAAGATGAAAATTATTTTATTCATGTATCATTAAATGACATATATAAATTTAATCTTGTATGTGGTACTTTCTTGAGGCGGGGATATGGATTCTAAATTCTTTTGTGAGCTTTTGGCTTTCGAGCGATGACACATGTTACTTGAATCTATTAAAAGAACCTTTTGTTCCTTCATTGCTCTCCTTGCCTTAAATTATGCTTTTAAACTCCATGGTAGTTAGTATGTTCTTTCCCCTAGGCCCCTAAATCCACAAATTCTACCAATTCCACGCCCTTGATTAGTTTCTTTATTTGATTTTTCAAGTCTTGGAAATTATCAATGGAGTGGCCTTGAGTACTGTGGAATTGGCAGAAAGCATACCTTTTCCTCCCCATAGGCTTATCAACCTTCTTGGGGAATTTAATGAGTCACATTCCTTTGACAGCTACTAGGATATTGGAGCGTGACTATGTGAGCAGAGTATCACCGTGTCTTTTATCCTTCTCGTCCCTCTGGCTTATCTCTCCATCAGAGTCTTCTTCTTTTCTTTTATAGTCTATTTCTTCATCTCTTTCAACTATTTGCATTACTTTAGCCAACAAAATATACTTGTTAGCTCGAATAAACAAATCTATTAAGGTAGCTGGCTGGTCTAAGGCCAAAGATTCTTGTAGAGAAGTGGACCTAGTTCCTTATAGCATGGTTATCACTACTATTCTAACTCAGAGGTCTCATATTTCTAGAGTTGCATTGTGGAACATACCCACATATTATCGAATGGTCTCTTTGTTGCCTTGTTTAATACTGAGAAGATAAGTTACATCTTTTTTCCTTTGATTAATGATGATGAATGCCTTAATAAACTTAGATCTCAATTGTTCAAAAGTGAATATGAAGCCTTTGGGAAAACTGTTGTACCATGCTCGAGCGTGATTTGTCAAGGTTAGAGGGAAAGCTCAACCCATAATTCATCTTCCCATCCATGTAACACCATGAAGGATTCATAATTCTGAATATAGTCGCGACGGTCATCCTTGCCCGAGTATGCAATCACCAAGGGATCTTGCACTTCTTTGGGAAAGGTTTCTCTGTGATGGCCAAGGCAAAAGGAATTCTCTTCCTAGGTTGATCTTTTGACGCAGGCTTCTTTTACTCCAAGACTTCTTTGATCATTCATTTCATATCCATTGCCACATGAACACTAAATGCTGATGGGTCCTCGATTTCACTAATCTTTTTCACAAAACCCCTTGGCGGAGCTTGTTCTTCATCAATAGACGTGCTTTCGACAACCTCAAAGTACTTCCCTTACGTCTTTTTAATGTTTCCTCCCTTTCCTTATCCTAAATCCTGGGAGAAGAAAGCTCTCGGGTATGAGTTCTTCAAGGAGGAGTGGGTTATGATAGAGTTCTTTGTGGTTCCAGTGTAGTCTTAGAACTTTCCTCTTGTACTCCCTAACGAGGGATCAGGTCAAACATAAACTTCCTCAGGGTTGAAGGCAGTGCCCCGCGAGGGGTAATATTTTGTAATAACCCAGTAACTTCTTGTAGTGCCTACATTTCTTCATCATGTTAGCATCACAAGGCTTCATACTCTGCCTGTGGCACCACAAAAAGAGTTTTTCCGATTGGGCCTATGAGTCATGTGGGACGAGTTTCTCCCTTGACCTTAGGAGTAAGTCTCTAGCTGATCTTGAGAGTGGTTCCCCAGTTAACCCTGGGGATGGTTTTCCAACTAGTCTTGAGAATGAATTCCCAACTAGCCTTGAGGGATTTTGAACTAGTCTTGAGAGTAGGTCATCAGTTAGCCCGAAGAAGGGATTCCCAGTTGGTTTTAAGAGTTCCCAGCTAGCCTCTGGAGAGGATTTCCAATTGGTCTTAAGAGTGCGTCCCCAATTAGTCCCTAGGAGGGGATTCCCAGCTGGTCATGAGAGTGACTCCCTAGCTAGCTGAAAGAGAGCAAGGAAAAATGGGGCCCAAGGCCAAAAGCCAACCACAAGTGGATCATTGCAAGGATCAATAGGTTTTAAAACTTTTTCAAAACCAAAAAACAACATCAAAGTAGCAAAACAGTAGAAGCAAAAATAATCCCTGCAAGACTCGATATAACTCATTCATATGCAAAAACATAAAACCACGCCATAGGGAGTTTTATTGGTATACCTTTCTAGAAGGTCAATGACAGTTTGGATGCTGGTTATCCCAAGAGATGCTTCTCCTTCTTGCCGTCCGAATGAGCTCACGCGAACAAGCCGCAAGGTTGAGTGATCACCCTGCCTCCTTTTTGTTCTTTTAACCTGATGAGCTCTTTCGAACCAACTACAATGTCGGGTGAATGTCTGCCTAGTCTATCCTGCAAGTGGACGGATCGTAACAAGAATATAATGATGAGTAGAGTGTCGAACCCACTAGGATTGGCTATTAATTCTTACTTTAATCATCTTAACTCCAACAAGCCACACACAATTATAATGCTATTAATAGTCAATTTTATAATAAGTATCACTAAATCGCGAACTACGGATGCACGAAAAAAATTCTTTTGATTTCGAAACTCACACTCTTAAGACACTAGGGTTCATGAATTCACCATCATTCTTTATATGAATTAATCCTTCATCACTCAAGTTTGTCATTCTTACCCTAGGTTGAAAATCAATAATCCTATCTCAATCAAAAGCCTCTCTCGATGGTCTCAATTCTACGCTTATATATGAAATTAATTATCTCTAATCAACCTACGAATATATGAGCATGCATTCACTCTCACTGATCATCTCATAATGATTTCACAAGGCATAATAGTATCTCTATCTATTATAGGACCAATGTCGTTTATTATCATGTGCTAATTTATATTGAATCTCTCGAAAGCAATATAAATCATAAGCACGCTTTAATGGCGATCAAACATCAAAATGGAATCAGAGTATAATAAACAATCAACCCAGAAGACAAGAACACAGTAAAAACGAGTAACTTCAAATTAAACCAACAAGAAATAAGGTTTCATCATTAACCCTAGTTACAAAGAGCCTAAATGGACATGATTTCAACAGATAGAAAAATAAAAGAGTAGGAATTCATGAACCGGAATATCAAAAAGAACAGAAAAATACAACCCAACACTTGAGTGTCTTCAAAGCTTCTTCTTTCCTTCTTTAATTTGATCTCTTCTCTTCAATTCGTGCTCCCTTTGAGTTATGAAGAATGGGTTTTTTTATAATGTTCTTTAGGTCTTCAAAGACATGCACCAAGAAGACATCCATTCCTGTTCAATTTGAAAGAAAACGAGCCCAAAACACTCTCTGGCTAAGCTTTGTGCCCTATCGTGATCCTACAGCGGTATGCTTTTCGTAGTAGGATTGTGAGCTCCAGTAGGGACTTCCAACTATGGCTCTACTGCAATATGCATTCCGCAATAGGATCGTGAGCTACAATAGTGATATCCATTCAGAAAATACTGTAACGACTGGAAAATACTGTAGCTACTGGAAATTACTATAGCAATCGTCAAAAAATTAATTTTGAAACTTTTTCTCCACTCCCAAATTATTAGAAGTATTTTTGATACAATTTTTAATAAAAACATAATATTCCAAATGTCATAAAGAAATTTATCACTAGATTTTTGACATTGGAATGCATGATGAAATTGATTTTAATTTTCGATGCTTAATATACCATATAAAAGTGATTTGGGGCACCAAGATAATAACCATTGATAAAATAATTTCATCATCAAAATGCAATTAATTTTCATCATCAAAAACATATCAAAGGCAAAACATCAATTATCAACATACATTCTGTCGATCGACAGTTCATAGCAGAACGGTCGATAGATGTAAGGAAAATTGCAAAACATTGAAAATAAGCATTCAGTTGGTCAACAGTCCTAAGGCAATTGGTCGACAACCAAAAGCATAAAATCCACAACGATCGACAGTCATTATCAAACTGTCGATAATTTGATCCAAAATGCCAAAACAGTCGATAGATGGTCCTTTGCCTTTGAAAAATATTAGCTTCGATTTAACCAACGGTTTAAAAATAATGTTTAAAAATCATTTAGGGGATTTCATCATAATTCTTCTTTGAGAAAATCTCCACGTATGCATAAGAATATAATTCGTTTGGTTTTCATTTAACTAAGTATTTGAAATTGATTTTTGTTGAAAATCATAAACTTAACTCATGACTTAGGGATCAAAACCAATTGTTGTTTTTCATCATCAAAACTAAACACAAGAGTAACACATTAATAAAACATCAAATAGGAAAAATAAATTCATCAACTTTTACCATAACATCTTCCACTACTCCCTTCGGATATTTAATACTTATATCAGTCAATTGAAGAGAAACAGTGGTGGATGTTGGTTCTTTTAATCCAAGCTTCGTAAAAACAGAAAATAACATAAAATTTATGCTTACACCAAGGTCACATAAAACTTTATTAAAATTAATTTCACCAATATTGAAAGGAATAGAAAAGGTCAATGGATCCTTGAGTTTTGGTGGAAGCTTATTCTGCAAAATGGTTGAACACTCCTCCGTTAGGTTGACCGTTTCATGCTCCTCTAGTTTCCTCTTATTTTGATAAGATATCAATTATGAATTTCGCATAGCTGGGCATTTAAGCTAGAGCATTAGCAAATGGTATGTTTATGTGGAGCTTTTTGAATACCTTAAGAAACTTCTCAAATTGATTATCCAATTTGTGTTTACGCAATCTTTAAGGAAATGGAATTGGAGGAACATACAACTTAACAAGTCAAGGAGTTACTTTCTCTTATTCAGCTGTTACTTCAGGTTCATCGGGTTGGTCTATTTTCTCCTAAACTGTATCAATTTCTTTTACCACACTTGGCCTTTTAACATGAATTTCTAGTAGTTACACTCCACTCCTTGTTGTGATTGCATTTACTTACTCATTTGGGTTAACTTCTGTATTACTAGGTCATGTGCGTGGTTGCCTTCTAGTGAGGATTTTTGCTAACTGCCCAATTTGATTCTCTATATTCTTTATGGTTGCATTGGTTTGTTTTTGAAGCTTCAAAACAACTTCTTCCCATCCCTCTTTTTCCTCTTGTGGTCGTCCTTGTTTTGGTGGATTTTGAATATTTTAAGGATTACCATATGAGAAGTGAGAACAATTTCTCCATCCTGGATTGTATGTCTAAGAGAATGGGTTATTTTACTAGCACTAAAAATTCGATTGGTGTTGAAAATTTTATGCATGGGCTGCCTACTCAGTTGATGTGATGATTAGTGGACATTAAGATGATTAATGATTCGCCCCACAAGTTATGCAAACAGGGAGAGATACTTGCACCATATTAGCAGATGAGGATTATTTTAATGCCTCCATCTATTTTGACAATGCATCAATTTTAGCAAGCATCAAAGTATTCACATCCTCCTCATGCATTCCAGTTGTTCTTCTATGTGAACTCCTTTCTGGCCACATTACAAACTGCTCACTCATCGTTTCATAGAGGTCATGTAATTCCCCAATTGATTTGTTTCGAAGAGAGCCACCTACTGTAGAGTCAACTACAAAGTGGTTGTAAGGAGTCAACCTAGTGTAAAAATAGTGATTTTGTTTTGGTAACAGAAAAGCATGACTATGGCACTTCCTAAGCAACTCTTTGAATTGTTCCCACGCTTCATGAAAGTTTTTAGATTCAACTTGTTGGAAAGTCTAGATTTCATGCTTGAGCTTGTTGATCTTGGTAGGTGAAAAATATTTCAGTGTAAATTTCTGAACCAAATCTGCCCATGTAGTAACGCTACCAGATGATAATCAATCCAACTACTCCCGAGCTTTATCTTTCAAGGTGTAAAGAAAAAGTCACATCTTAAGTGATTCTTCATTGATACCTTGATACTTGAAATTTTCACAGTATTCCAAAAAGCGAGAGAGATGGTAATGTGGACTTTCATCACTTAGTCCATAGAAAGGTATGTTGGTGGAGAATAAATTGATCACATCTGGTCGCAGCTAGAAGTTATCTTGCCCATATGGAGGGTAAACTATACTAGACTGGTTCTTGATGACTGGAGGCATCATGAAAGCCCCCATCAAGATATCTCTATCATTAACTTCGGCTGCATGCACCACTCGGGCGAGTTGATTGGCATTGTCACCCATAGTATTTTGTTGTTGTTCCCCCTATTCACGACGTCTTTGGTGAAAATTTCATTAAATCTCAACAATATCAAGACTTTCTAAATGGCGCATGCACTATCTTAATCCTAACACAACAAAAATCGAAATAAATCAGCTTTAGAAATACAAGAAGCAACACAAATGTTAAACCTAATCTTAATTAAAGCAATAATCAAAAGAACCAATCCCCGGCATCGGCGCCAAAAACATGTCGCCTAATCTATCCCACAAGTGGACGGATCGTAACAAGTAATATAATAATGACTAAGTGTCGAACCCACGAGAATTAGCTATTAATTCCTACTTTAACTACGCTTAACTTTAACAAGCCACACATAATTATAATGTTATTAAGAGTTGGTTTTATAATAAGTAGAACTAAATCACAAACTACGGACTCACAAAAACAATTCTTTTGATTTTGAAACTCACACTCTAAGGCACTAGGGTTCATGAATTCACTATTGTTCTTTATATGACTTAATCATTCATCACTCGAGTTTGTCATTCTTGCCCTATGTTAAAAATCAATAATCCTATGTCAACCGAAAGTCTTTCTCGATAGTCATTCAATTCTATGCTTATATATGAGATTAATTATCTCTAATCAACCTACGAATATATGAGCATGTATTCACTCTCACTGATCATCTCATAATGATTTCACAAGTCATAATAGTATCTCTATCTATTATAGGACCTTATGTCATTTATTACCATGTGCTAACTTATATTGAATCTCTCAAAAGCAATATAAATCTCAAACACACTTTAATAGCGATCAAACATCAAAACCGAATCAGAGTATAATAAACAATCAACCCGAAAGACAAGAACACAGCAAAAACGAGTAACTTCAAATTAAACCAACAAGAAATGAGGTTTCATCATTAACCCTAGTTAAAAAGAGCCTAGTAGGGCATGATTTCAACAGATAAAAAAATAAAAGAGTAGGAATTCATAAACCGGAATGTCAGAAAGAACAAAAAAATACAACCTAGCACTTGAGTGTCTTCAAAGCGTCTTCTCTCCTTCTTCAATTTGATCTCTTCTCTTCACTTTGTGCTCCCTTTGAGTTGTGAAGAATGGGTCTTTTTATAATGTTCTTTAGGTCTTCAGAGACATGAACCAAAAAGACATCCATTCCAGTTCAATTTGGAAGAAAACGAGCCCAAAAAGCACTCTCTGTCTATGCGTTTTGTGGCAGGACTGTGAGCTATGGTAGTGACATCCAACTGTAGCCCTACCACGGTATGCATTCCGTAGTAGGTTGCGAGCTATTATCGCTCAGACTCCCAACTCTTCAACTTTCACATTTTGCTCTCGAAGCTCTATGAATTCTTTAAAATCAACCCCCAAAAGGTATCCAACAATGCCTTCATCACCTGGTTCAACTCCAATCAGGCTCCAAAATCATCATTTTTACTCCAAGTTCATTTAAAATAAGCTTTACACCTACATAAACAAATATTAAGCCAAATTGGATAGTAATCCACCCATTAAATGAATAAATGCTAAGTTTATAGGCCTAAGTAAGTGTGTAAAATACACTTATCAGTGACCAACCCACCTTCTCAAGTGTGGAGAACCTAGTTGGTCCACACCTGAAACGTCTTCGAAACCCTCCAATGGAGCCGTGCTAGGACCTTCTCGATGGAGGTGACCCAAAGCTCTACTATGGTTCCCTCTTGGTTGCTCCTTGGATGTCTCACAACTGATCTAAATGGGAGAAGAAGATAAGGAGATGAACAAGCCAATTCTTGAAGCAAGAACAAAAGAACGACAGCAACAAAGATGGAGAAGAGAAAGCCATTCTCGAAAGAAAGGAAAAAGCAAGAAGAAAATGAAGAGAGGAGTTGACATGAGAAGCCTTCTTCAAAACCCTCTCCAATTTTTGCAAATCTTTTTTCTCCAATCGTGCAAGCTTCCCTCAAACCATACCTTCTTTATGCAATGCATCATAGAAATAAATGCTTGGACATGGCAAACGCAATGGAGTTTCGATCCACCAAATTGCAAGGTTCGATCGACTGAAGTTGATCGAAACCTTGTTATTCAGGTTTGATCGACTGAACATTAATGTTCCAGTCCACCGAAGTTGCTTCCCATTTTAAACCTCATAATTTAATTTAGGTTGACTAACCTGAAGGGTCCAATCGACCGAAGCAGCCCTATCTGCGTACTTCATCTAATTTGCATCCCGGCCCTGTTATTATCAAGTAATAGCCTTTATACTATCCAATAATGCAAATAAAGCCCCTGTTATTCAATAGCAGTCTCTCATACCACAAATCAATGTGTCCAACACATTAAAGCAACCAACATCACTGTTCGATAGTAGCGAGGAACCCACTAAGAGCAATGGATCACTAATCCAGACATTACTCAGTAAGCGTGTGATTTTCTAGGTTCACAGCCATTGTAACACCCCACTTTCTCGAGCGTGTTATAATTTAGGACAATTTTGGGATAATAATTCTTTTCTATTCAAAACTACGACTAAATCATATCGTTGCTCATATTCATCCCAAAATTTTCATTCATTTATCTCGAATGAGAATCATCATAAACATCAAATGCGGAAGCTAGAATCGAACCTTTAACTTTAACATTAACCAATAAAAAGGTTATACATTAACACTCTTCAAAATGTTCAAAATTCAAAGTAACAGAACTTTAAATACATAAGAAACATGAACTCATAACCATTACATCATGCAGTTCAGTTAAATGCCATTACATGCCTCTTTCTTCCTCGTTTCTGCTACAATCTTTCATCTGGAACATTTGAATATTCCAAGGGAAAAACCCATATTAAATGCTGAATTATCTAAGTAAGGGTACATCATTTAATGCACATGTATGTATGCAATGCAACATATCATTATTACTCTATGTTTGAGTCGATCGCACCCAACTGTTGCTCGCCATTTTTACAGTCTCCCTGCTAAATCGAGGTGTATAGGTGCACCCTTAAAAAAGCAACGGTGCCAGTCCCTAATCCTAAACCCATGTGACGTATGACCAAAATTTTTATCGTGCACATATGCATATTTCATCATCAAAAAATGTAAGCGCACTCTACGTGTTGCATAACATATCAAGACATGACAATATGATAGTAAAACGTTTGCATGAAATTGGATTTTAGGTCGAATCACTTACCTCAAACGTAACTCAGAACATCTTTATTCACATGCCAGGCTTCTAACGTACTCGATTCAGAACCTCGACATATCCTGGCCATTATATTTATTTAAGGGTATCAATATTCTATTTTTCCTAATTTTCTCATAACTTTCCTCTATGAATCCAAACTAAATATTTCTCAAATATTTCTCTATAACAATTCATAAAATAATTTTCCTAATTTTCTAAGAAATTTTACTCACCTTAACTTAGCCTCTTAGGCTTGCTTAGTATGCGTGCCTTGACCTTAAAATGCATGCTTGGATAATTTTCTAGACTCCGCATGCTTCTCTATCCCCAAATTAATTCTCAGAATTTTTTGAAAATTTTCAAAGACTTTTCCCTATTTTTCTTTCATTTTCTCTATTTTCTTTTCTTTTTTTTCTTCTCTTCTTTTTCCCTCATTCTTTTTCTTCTTCCAACATGACCTGCTCCTGCGTGAACTGCCATACGCAACCAGCCGTTGCTCTGCCAGCCACCTCCACGCCTACAAACCTTCATCGACCTCGCCAACCATCACCCACGCCCATGCAGTCACCATCGCGATCGTGCCTGCTTCACTCGCAACCGCCCACTACTACTGCTCATGGCTTGCTATTCGCAGCCATAGCCGCTGCCTTTGGCTGCCACCGCACCCAGCTTATAACATCCTGTATCGAGCGATAAGAAGGATCAGAACAACTTACTCTGATGGGCCTACGCGAACTTCCTAGGGGGGTCACCAATCCTTGGATTACCCCAGGTCAAGCACACTTAACTTAGGAGTTCTCTGCTTGCATTAAGCCTAAAAGGTATCCAGCTGGTGTTATTTTTTTTCTTACTTATCCTCGATATATACTACTCTTCTCTGGGCTCTTGGGGTATTACATTCTCCCCCCTTTGAGCACATGACGTCCTCGTCATGCGACCTTACAATTGATCCCAGATCTCCCCCTTTGCATGGCCGATGTGGGATTCGCCTAAGGTGCCTACACGCACCCTTCCATAAGGACTCAGCATCCTCGCTGAGGTTTGACCCGCCACCACGCTCAGGGGCACAGGGGTCAGCTCTGATACCACCTGTAACATCCCACATCGAGCGATAGAGAGGACCAGAACAACTTACCCCGATAAGCCTACACGAACTTTCCAGGGGGGTCACCCATCCTTGGATTACCCTAGGTCAAGCACGCTTAACTTGGGAGTTCTCTGCCTGCATTCAGCCCAAAAGGTATCCAACTGGTGTTGTTTCCTTCCTTACTTATCCTCGATATATACTACTCTTCTCTGGGCTCTTGGGGTATTATATTCTCCCCCCTTTGAGCACATGGCGTCCTCATCATGCGATCTTACAACTGATCTCAGATCTCCCCCCTTACATGGCCGATGTGGGATTTGACTAAGGTACCTACACGCACCCCCCTTTAGGGACTCAACATCATCGCTGAGGTTGTAATACCCTTGGTGAGTTAAGATAAATTAAATAATAAAGAGTATGATAGTATATGGGGGTTTCCATAATTACCCTTGAATCATAGAGAAGTCATAAAAATATAAGATGCCTTGGGAAGGGCAAATTTGGTAATTTGGTGTTTTTCCCCATAAAGGTAATTATTTGGTGGAGAAATTTATATATATTATGTAATCAGAATTTTAAAGAATTTAATTCTTATTTTCAAGCATGGGGAAAAATGTATGGAAAAAATTAAGAATTAAAAAAATTGGAAGCCAAGTTGTGTAGAATTATGACACTTGGCAAATTCTTATGAAAGGAATTTAGTTAAAATGTGAAATTAAGAAATTTAGCCAAATTAGATATTAAGGGGACACTTGGCATGATCTTGTGAAGGAAGATAGGAGAATAAAAAGAAATTCAAAAAGAAAAGAATTTGGTCTTTCAAGCATTAAATGAAGCTATGATGATGTCTCTAAAAATAAATTACAAAATGAAATGAAATTAGTCACCCATTAATGGGTGAAAATAGAGATGATATATAAATTAGAAAAGAAAAAGAATTATGTCTTTCAAGACATGTCTTGAAATTAGTTAAATTAAGTTAAATGGGAATTAAAATAGAAACTCCAAGTGATCTAATGGTGGTGATTAAGTCTTGAAAGAAGAATTAATCCAATGGCTAGAATTGGGTTTTGGAAGATGGCATGGATTGCCAACACATTTAAAAATTTAATTTAAAGGGAATTATGGATGGTGGAGATCATGGGCTAAAAATTATGGATGGTTAAGATGTAGTCTTGAAGGAAGACCAAGATTGTGCTTTCTTTCAAGGGTGGAGATTAATTCTCCCAAGATGGATGGATGAGATTGCTTCTTGCAAGAGCACATGGATTGTGCTTTATTTGGATGGCTAGGATGGGTTCTTCCAACTCAAATTAAATCCAAAGGCTAGGATTTATTCTTGTCATAGAATTAAATCAAAATGAATTAAGGAATATTTGTTTATATAAGAGAAGAAGAAGAAGACTTGTCTTCTTTTGGGCAAGTAGAAGAAAAGCATAGAAGAGAGAGAGAGCTTGGAAGATTGAAGAGGTAAGCTCTCCAAGAAAGCTTGTTTCCTTAAAACCCTAATCTTGAATAAATTTTTTAACCAAGTTTTATTTTTTCTTAAGGGTTGGAAGTGAGAGCAAGTTGTTGTTAAGCAAGGAGGAAGTCTTGAAGATAGTTGTTGAAGCTTAAGAGGTAAGGGATGGCCCCATGGGAGGTGGCTTTGCAAATGGTATATATATATGCTTTAACTATGTGTGTGCATCTTGCATGTTTGTTGTGGTAAAGACCTATGGCCATGAGGTTATGTGGGTTGGGATATATGGAAGCCTCAAACCAAGTGGGTTGTGAGGATGTGAAGTCCCAAGCATATTGCATACATTTATTTTGTCACACTTTACTTGTTATTGCGCATATTTTATCATTTGCACCCTTATTGAGCTTAAAGCTCATGAGGTATTTTTATCTCCTTGTAGTTGGGGCATCATCAAAGGGAAGGAGAAGATGGATGCTTGAAGTTTGGAAAGTATGAGCATGCCTATTATCTATTTTGAGTGATCATTAGTAAGGTTTGAGTATGAAAAGTTGAAACCATTTAGATCTTTGGGCTATGTTGTTGAATGTTGGCATGTAATCTATTTTGCTAGTCTTTGAAGGTATTAATGTCTTTGATGGTGGATACATCATGTGATTTAGTTGGAGTTTCGTTGGCATGAAATGGAAGGGTGTTTGATTATTTTAAAATGATTTTGGGTCATGAAAAAAATAAATAAATAATTTTTCTTATTTATTTGAAAGGGGGTGGCCCAAAGGTATTTTTTTTCAATTATTTCAATTCTGGAAAATGTGGGGTTTTTATTCAAAAAATAAAAAAAAATTAAAAGGTTATGTGCTGGTGCCAGGGGCGCGCGGCAGGGCGCGCCTGGGCGCGGCCGCGTGCGCATGGCAGGTGGCCAGCGCGCGCATGGCAGGCGACCAGCACACGCGGCTAGGCCGCCAGCGCGCACGCGGCCTATGCGCGCGGCCAGCGCGCGCGGCCGGCGCGCTGGGGGCGCGACAGGCTGCTGCTGCTCCCCCCCCCTGTGGCTGCTGTTTGAGGTTCTTCTTATTTTTTTTTATATTTTGGTTTATCTAATTATTTCTCATATTTCATAAAATTCTGAAATAAGTTATACATAAACAAATAAATGAGTATTTTAGCCTCCAAATTAATTTTTAAATTAATATAAATTTAAGGCAATTGTGGGAAAAATTTCTATATTTGGGAAATTAAATAATGAAGTATTTTCATTAAATTTTGAAATTGGATGAGGATGCCTTGAGGTTTGTATTTCAAAAATTAATTTCCTAATGGTTGGAAAATTATGGAATTTTGAAATAATTAAAGGAAAAATCAATGGAGATTTAATGAGGAAAATTTATTTAAATTTTTCCAAAGAAATATTAATCCAAATATTTTCCAAAGGAATTGGAAGTGAGATAAATGGGTTAATGGTTGGGGCAAAGAAAAGAAAAATTATTTTCTTATAATTAAGGCGTTATGCCATAAATTATTTGAAACTAGAGAGTTAGCTTATTTTCTTTCGATCCTGGGAGGTCACCCTTAACTCTTCATTAAAGAGCTTGAGAAGGGGTGATGTTTGCAAGGTTTCGGGCCTTAATAGGTTGTTTTGATAAATCTCGGACCCTCGAGTGGAGCTAAGAGGGGGCAAAGCCTAGTTCCCACCTAAGTCGTTTCCCTTTGAAACGTAGTCGTCTCTTCATCTTTGCCCTAGCGTGTGAATAATAAGCTGATTATTTGTAAGTAACACCCGTAGGTGGGAGCGGGGCGTTACAGAGGTTTACCCCACCACCACGCTCAGAGGCTCGGGAGTTGGCTCTGATACCATCTGTAACATCCCGTATCGAGCGATAAGAAGGATCAAAACAACTTACCTTGATGAGCCTACACGAACTTCCTAGGGGGGTCACCCATCCTTGGATTACCCCAAGTTAAGAACTTGGGAGTTCTCTGCCTGCATTCAACCCAAAAGGTATCCAGCTGGTGTTTTTTCCTTCCTTACTTATCCTTGATATATTCTACTCTTCTCTGGACTCTTGGGGTATTACACAGCTCTCTCTCTCGCAATCTCCTCCCAACTCGCTACCACACTCTCTCTCTCTCTCTCTCTCTCTCTCTCTCTCTCTCTATGCAACTCTTTGTTGTTGCACTCTCTGTTGTTGCTTGCTTTCCTTCTCATTTCTTCATTTCTCTTGCTCTATTTATAAGCCATGCTTTGATTCTCCCTACTGACTTGGCCATTCCCTATTGCGTGTAATTCCCTCCCATGAATCTTGTAGGGCATGGCTCTCAAGTTGCAGAGGCATGGCCTCCCACGCGGTCATAGATCACGCCCATACATATATATATAACTATATATATTACACTATATTAATAGAGAAATTACACTTTTATATCTCAAATTCTATCTCTATTTCACTTGGACAATCCTTTAATTGCAATTACACCCTCAAACATCAAATTAATTTGCATTACGAGATCGAAAATCTAAAATTAATAATTCAAGACTTACTCGCACTACAAGAAAAGTGACTTTTAGTGACGGCCAAAAGACATTCGTCACAAATACAACTATGAATGGCGGCCAAAGAACATTTGTCACTGAAAAGATCTATTTAGTGGAGGCTGAAAAAATTGGTCACTAAAGGTGGTATAATTGTGACAACCGACCATGTTGGCCACTAAAAGTTTGGGACCCGCATGCTTATTTGAGAAGGCCGACATTGGTGGCCACTAAAAGTGGGTTATTTGTGACAGCAATGACGGCCACTAAAAGCTTGAAAGGTTGGCTGATTCGAACAAAGCATTAGTTGTGGCGACCACTAATGGCCGCCACTAAAAGTGCTCCAACAAAGCATTATTTGTGACAGTCGTCATTGGCGGCCACTAAAAGTACTGGACTCCTTATGCTTATTTGTGAGGGCTGAATTTGGTAGCCACTAAAAGATGACTATTTGTGAAGGCCGACAATGGCACCCACTAAAAGTGGGTTATTTGTGATGGCCACTAAAAGCTTGAGAGGTTGGCTCTGTGAGAGGCTAACATTGGGGGTCATTAAAAGATGATTAGTTGTGACGGCCACTAGTGGGCGCCACTAAAAGTGCTCCAACAAAGCATTATTTGTGACGGCCATCATTGGCGGGCACTAAAAGTAGTGGCTCCTTATGCTTCTTTGTGAGGGCCAGAGTTGGCGGCCACTAAAAGATGACTATTTGTGACAGCCGCAAGTGGCGGCCACTAAAAGTGAATTATTTGTGACAGTCAATCCTGATGGCCATTAAAAGCTTGAGAAGTGGTTTTACTCCAAGCTTATCTATGAGGGTTGGCTTGGTTTATAACTAAAAGCACATTATTTGTGACAACCAAAGTCAGTGGCCACTAAAAGTATACTTGTTTATGACAACCAAACAAGCCGGCCACTAAAAGCTTATATCTAACTTTAATTGTAATATATACTTATTTGTGGCGACTAGATTTGAAAGTCACTAAAAGTGAATTATTAATTAAAAAAATACAACTATGTTTTAATATAAAATGTGATATAAAATATAAAATATAATTAATAATTAATAAAAAATATTTTCATTCTTAATAACATTTTAATTCCAATAAAATTTTATAATTAATAATTAATAATATACTTATTCTTAAAAATATATATTTTATATTCTTAAAATATAAATATAATTAATAATTAATAAAAAAATATTTTCATTCTTAACAACATTTTTCTTCCAATAAAATTTTATAATTAATAATATACTTATTCTTAAAAAATATATTTTATATTCTTAAAATATAAATATAATTAATAATTAAAACAAAGTATGTTTTTATTTCAATATTCTTAAAAAGTATATTTTTTACTATTATAAAATTTATAAAAAGAGAAAAATAGATTTTATTATATGTTTTATTAATTTAAATTATTTTTAGACATTTACAGTTGAGACAAGATAAAAAAAATTATTTTAATACAAGTTAGTTATTATAGTTATTTGCTAATATGTATAATATTAGAAGAAACTGAACTGGTTCAATTTTATGCTAATATATTGGTATAAAAATATATTTATTATATTTAAAACATACTGGTATAAAAAATATACTAGTATTTTTTATATTATAATATTATATTTTATTAAAACAAAGTATGCTAATATGTATGCTAATATATTTTATTTCAAGTTATATTTGTATCATTAATTCATTTCCCTCCCTCATCTCTCTCCCGCCTCCTTAATTCATTTCTCTCCATCTCCCTCCCTCATCTCTCTCGCGCCATTGCCTTTTCTGCCATCTGACTGCATTACCCTCTCCTTCTCCATCTCCGGCTTCGGCTCCGTCGCAGCTTTAGCTTCGACTTTGGCTCCGTCTCCTTTTTCATCTTCGATTTCAGCTCCGTCTCCTTCTCCGGCTTCGGATCCTTCTCCTTCTCCAACTTCGGCTTCGGCTTCGTTTCCTTCTCCTTCTCCTTCTCTGTCTCCGGCTTCAGCTCCATCGTAGTTCCCTCAGCTAACACCGCTGCGTCTCCATCTCTGTCGTAGCCTCCAACTCCAGCAGATATCTCTCTGATTTTGTTGCAGTAGAGAACATATTTTATTTTCGGTGCCTAGTTTTACTCCTCATCCATGGATTTATCTTTGATTTTATGCTTCTTCGTACCAGTTCTTCATTACAAAAGGCATTTTGGATTAATACTATGGGTGCCTCCTGTAAAGGACCTCCCATAACTACCATAGGTTCGCAGGGGGTGCTTTCTACTAAAGCCCCCCATGGCTTTCTCTCTCGACTCATGGGTTGCGATGGCCACTTGTTGTGATAGACTTGATCTCCTGTGGCCCTCATCACTAGGTCAACCTAGTTAATCTGTAACGGCCAGGGTCTACATAGCAACATATTGTCCGGTTCAGGTCACAACCAATCCCCGATTTTATCGCTCTGGGATTTAATCCCAAAACGCGCGTCACTATGTAGAACACCCTCCACACTTATATGCCCAGTTCCTCCCCTTTGCATGGCCGATGTGGGATTCGCCTAAGGTGCTTACACGCACCTCCCCTTGGGACTCAGCGTCCTCGCTGAGGTTTGCCCCACCACCGCGCTCAGAGGCTCAGTGGTCGGCTCTGATACCATTCTGTAACGGCTGAGGTCCACATAGCAACATATTGTCCGGTTCAGGTCGCAACCAATCCCTGGTTTTATCGCTCTGGGATTTAATCCCAAAACGCGCGTCACTATGTAAAACACCCTCCATATTGAGTCCCAAGGGGGGGTGCGTGTAAGCACCTTAGGCAAATCCCACATCGGCCATGCAAAGGGGAGAAACTGGGCATATAAGTGTGGAGGGTGTTCTACATAGTGACGCGCGTTTTGGGATTAAATCCCAAAGCGATAAAACTGGGGATTGGTTGCGACCTGAACCGGACAATATGTTGTTATGTGGACCCCAGCCGTTACAGAATGGTATCAGAGCCGACCCCCGAGCCTCTGAGCGTGGTGGTGGGGCAAACCTCAGCGAAGACGCTGAGTCCCAATGGGGGGTGCGTGTAAGCACCTTAGGCGAATCCCACATCGGCCATGCAAAAGGGAGGAACTGGGCATATAAGTGTGGAGGGTGTTCTACATAATGACGCGTGTTTTGGGATTAAATCACAGAGCGATAAAACCGGGGATTGATTGCGACCTGAACAGGACAATACGTTGCTATGTGGATCCCGGCCGTTACAGAATGGTATCAGAGCCGACCCCCGAGCTTCTAAGCGCGGTGGTAGGGTAAACCTCAGCGAAGACGCTGAGTCCCAAGGGGGGGTGCGTGTAAGCACCTTAGGCGAATCCCACATCGGCTATGCAAAGGGGAGAAACTGGACATATAAGTGTGGAGGGTGTTCTACATAGTGATGTGCGTTTTGGGATTAAATCCCAGAGCGATAAAATCGAGGATTGGTTGCGACCTGAATCGGACAATACGTTGCTATGTGGACCCCGGCCGTTACATAATCACTGTAACACCCTACTTTTCCAAGGCATATCACTATGTTGGGGCTTAAGATATAAATACACATTTTCTTTTTCACGATACACCCCTTAACACTTTAAGTACCGTATTTCAAAGAAAATTCCCAACATATCATCAAATATGCGGAAGCAAGATCGAAACATGATATGGTACATAAATGAATTCACTTTAATCATAGCATAAGAATTCGTACCATAATATAACATCTCATTTTCAAAACAAAATACATGGAGAACCATCTCTCGGATGAACAATAGTGCCTCAGATATAATTAAAAGATATCTCAAGATAACATTGAACCATAATAGTATTACATGATCGATTCTCAAACATCATTTGTAATGCATAACATTCTTACATTTAACAAGACTATTCATTAATAGAGAATAAGTTTTTCAACATGACTAAAACATATCCAAATCTCCATGAAAAAACAAAATATCAAAACTTGCCAAACCTATCGAATACGTTACCTCGTGCCATTACATCTCAACCACTCTTTTACCTTTGCTGCAAGCTATGAAGCACGAAAATAGCTCGGAGAGGTCATTTCGGCATTTCCGAACCATTTCCCATTTTGAAAATGCGAAGACGGCCTGAAACGATTTTCGGGCCTTTTCTATAAATTGAGAAACGTTCTGGGGTTATTTTGCAATTTATAAAAAATGTGGGAAACCCATTTCCAATGACCACGATCACCTACACCGAGGAAGATAATGGTTACCAAGAGGCAAGGCGGCGGTGATGCGAGATATGAAGTGTGCGGCAACGGTTAACGGTGAGGCAAGATATAGTGTATAGCGGCCAGCAATGACAATGGTGAGAGGTGAGCGACGGTGGTAGAAACGCGTCAACTGTGAGAGAGGCAAGATCGAAGGCGAGAGAGGCAACAACAATGACAGAGATGCGTCGACTGTGAAAGAGGCAAGATCGACGGCGAAGGCTAGGGCAACAGACGTGTTGACGACGAGAGAGACGGCGAGTCGGCGACGATGGCAGACGAAGGAAGCGGTGGCAGTCGACCATTGACAGCAAGCGGCGTGGGTCTCTCTCAGGGCAGATAAAAGCAATTCTAGGGTTTACAAAATTATAACTTAATATTATTTATAGTATATAAATTATAAATTAATTTCACATACACTCCTATATTTTTTAAAATTACAGTTTATCCCGCATTTTCGTTTCCTAACTTTTTTGAAAAATATCGTTTTTGCATTTCCGTTTCATATCGAAAACGTTTCCCATTTCCGTTTCCATGCAACATAAGCTACAAGTCCTAACTGGAACGTTTGAATGTTCCAGGGGCATAGCTCAAGTTAGATGTCGAATTATCTAAGTGAGGGTCCAAAAACAGTTACATGAATGCATGATGCAAAGATATGAACAAACATACGCCCTAGTGTAACTTCCCTGACAATCCAACCCAGCACGGAACCCTAAGCAGTCATCCCAGCATGCACACAAGGCAACGGGATACTCCTATACGTTGTTCCAACAACACCCTTGGAGAATTACGCCTACACTATCAGGGTGACATCCCATTCCATTCACAAGTATCAATATGCCAATAATATCATGCTATGTGAAAAATCATGACTATCGATGTAACAATACATGTACAGATATGTCAAGATGCATATAAATTATATATAACTTAGCAACCTTCATGAGTATCATGCTCAATATAGACAAAACATAACATGCATAAGTTTTCGGGGAAAACCACTCACCTTAACTTAGCCTCTCAAGCTTCCTCAGTATGCGTGCCTTGACCTCAAAACATATGCCTAGATAATTTTCTGGCTTTGACATGCTCTTCTAACCCCAACTAAATTCATAGAATTTTTGAAAGCTTTTTCCTATTATTTCATTTTTTTCCTATTTTTCTTTCTTTTCTTTTTCTTTTTCTTTCTTTTCTTCTTCCTGTAATGCACAAACAGCCTTGCACCGACAGCCACCAGCCACCCACCTCCTGGGCCTCCACCGATCGCCACCACCGTCAACGGTCGCCCCACATCATTGGTCACTTTCACCGCAGCCAGCATACAGTTCATCATTTGCTACGGCTACTCTGCTTCAGCCATCTCCGACCATCACTGCCTCTAGCACCTTGGCTGTTGTTGCTGTTAGAAAACATGATCTGATCATATGCAGCGAAAAAATAAAATTTGATTTTATTAGTATCACTTTTTTCAAATCTTATGGTTAAATCGAAGACACAAAACGAAAGGTTACCTCGAAACGAAATCTGATTTCGTAGCCGATAACCCGCCTGATATCTCCCACCTGTGAGACGCCAAGTTGGTCCACCTGAAATCGTCAAGACTTCAATAGACTTGAGAGAAAAAGGGACTCATAAATTTTCTCTAAAATTTCCGTTTTTGATCAAATGGATTGATTAAACGGATTATGGGTTTAATGTTATATTTATAGACAAGAAACCCTAAAACCCTAAGTGCTAATTGGGCCGGGCTTTAGGTGCTAGTAAAAAGCCCAATCCAAATTAATAATTAAATAAATAATCATATTACTTATTTAATTATTCTTATTTCTTAAATAATTGCACTTATAATTTAGTAATTCTATAATTACTAAATTTGCCCATTTTTCTTTTAAAACGATTTCTCTTGGGTGGGACTTTCTGGGTTCACAATTAAATTGGAAACGATAATTAATCAATTATTAATTCTCATAAAACATGAGTGACATCTAGCAATATATCATGATTACCCAATTTAATGTGAAGCGGGAATGTGAACCTTACACTACGGTGCCCTGCAATACAGTCCATCTATCATACTATATCCCGACGAGATATGAGATCACGGTCAGTAGGTCAAATCTCTTGATCTCGTCGTATAACCAAATCCAATAATCACACTTGACTAATATGACACAACCTCTACGGAATTCAAATTCCGTCGTCATATTACCTCGGCTAAGGATTTATCGTCAAGTGATCACTGGATCGCATAGGATATCCTCCTCGTATATCTCGAGGTGATAGATTCCATGTCTGATGCACACATACCTCGTGTGTCACTAAACTAGGCACATAGATACGTACGGCTATCCCTGATTAGGACAACAATATAATATCGTTGATATCCTAATCCACCAACACACAGATATCCATGTCATCTCAGGTCTAAGGACTAATGCAAATCCGTAGTTAATATTGAATCATTGACCCGTGAGATAAAACCCATGTGATTCAATATTAATAGTCTCGTTCAGTGAACTCGTTCCTATAACGAGCACCCACTTGTCTTCCTTCTATATCTTATACAGAGTGGTACGAGACCCACCAATCTTGTCTTTCGGTATCTTATACCGAACAAGGAGGAAGACGATGTGCCGGCCTTTGCGAGTTATTAATTATCCAAGTTAGAAACTCTATGGCCAGGAACATATTTATAGTATAACGTATTGTGGATTATCCGTCTCAATTATTCTCAACAATTAAGAATGGTTTCCACTCCTTATTATACTAAAGGATATTTGTATGTTCAATTCAAATCATATTGCAATTTAAATTAAACATAAAACTTGCCATTAAATAAGGTTTAAAGAATTACAAGATTAAGCCCTATTGTGTCACTAGAACTGGTCTTAAGGGATTATATCTAACAGTTGCCTCAGGCCACCGTCGCTGCCCTTGGTTGCTGCCTCCGGCCAACCTTAGCTGCTAGTGATCGGTTCCCAGCGTCTCTCACTCTCCGATTTTAGCCCTCTGCTCTCTACATCTCTCGGCCATCTTCACTTCCATTCTCTTCCCAAATGCTTCCTATTTATAGCCAATCCACCAACTTAAATTGTCTTGGCCATCACTTTTGCATCCCACTTGCATCAAAACTTAGCCATTAAGCTTTCACAGAAATTGGCCATCATGCACATACGCGCGCGCGTGCGTATATTACACCATAATATAAGGGAATTTACACATTTAAATCCCAAAATTTATCTCTATTTTGCTTGGGTATTTCTTTAATTACAAACACACCCTCAAATATCAAATTAATTCTCATCAAGATACTTAAAATTCAAAATTAATAACTCAAGACTTACTCGATAAGTACGTTTTTGCCCCAGTGTCCTCACCGAGCTATTGTTTCATCCTGAAACCACTTCAACATTAATCCTTACATAAAACCAGAGCCCCCTCAAGGTTCCAATGACTTCTCAGAAGTCCCTTAAAATTATTCGATTTTCTAGGGTGCATTTTAGTTGTACCGAAAATTATTTCTGATCCGATTTCTTTCTATATCATAAATCACGTCCCGAAATGCTCGTCAAACTCATATCATTTTCCTTAGATATTTACACTCCAAGGCATTCCCTACAATCGATTCAGTTACTCATAACTGTAAGAAATTATACTATAACACCCTAATTTATATAAAAATTTCACTTATGGTTCAAGATAAATTACACTTGAGTCATTTGAAAATTCTCTGGTATTACAATCTAGGTTGACCCATTTATTATTATTTATTAATTTAGTTTTTTAGCATGTACTTTTTCCATGACATCTCATACACATTATTATATAAGCATCCATATTACAAGAAAATAATTAATAAATAACGATATGATAAAGTTAAACTATTGAGAAATTTGATTTTTGATTTAATGAGAAAATTAGTAAATTTGGTTACATGATGATGACTAAAACAATTAACATTGATATGACAAATATTTGAGAAAGTTAAGTTTTTTAATTGAGTAAATCATTCAAATCAAGTCAAGATATGATCCTTGTTAATCAAGTAATAATATTTTGATAATCGAGTATTTCAATAATCAAAAAAGGCTTAAATAGATTTTTCAAGGTTTTGTTAATCAAGTGTAAGAATATTGTAATCGAGTAATACTCTGTCATTTCTAAAACTAATTGATTACAAATGTAGGCTTAACGAGTAAAGATGAAGTATACTCAAGTAAATAAGTCTTTGTATTCGAGTATAAAATACAACTCTCTATCAAGTTAAAAATAATTGAGTAATAGAATTTGTAATCGAGTAATGTTTAATTTATACTTCAGTAAATCGTGTTTGTAATCGAGTATATTTTCTTGAAAATTCTATTATATTCTAGAATGTTTCTGTAATTGAGTACTTGATTCTATAATTGAGTGAAGATCACTTTGTACTCAAGTAGTTTTGTTTGTGTAATCGAGTAAACATATATAAAAAATAAGCCAAGTCTCTAGACCTTAAAATTAATCAAGTATAAGCCTTTGTATTCGAGTAAAGATCTTTATGTAATCGAGTAAATAGTATTTCGTAATCGAGTATATAAAGAATTTTTCTATGACTCAAATTTAGTCAAGTAAAAGTATCTTTTTACTCAAGCAAGTAGGAAAAGTAATAGATTACAAAACCTATATAGTCAAGTAAATATCAAATTTAGTCGAGTAAGGACTAGTTTATACTTGAGTAACACCTAATAGATTTTGAATAATGTAGCCATTACAACTCATTAAATTCAATATGTCTTTACTTTTCAATGCATTAAATGTTTTTCAAACAACATAGGGATATTTTATGAATTTCTAACTGATTGTTTGAAGTTTGTAGAGACAAAAAGTGGTAATTGTGAAACAAAACAAACATTCCATTTATTTAAAGATAAGTCAGTAATTGCATTCAATACTAAAAGAGTATAAAAGAAAGATAAAGCTTGATGAAAAATACATATACAACTAACTGTGCTCCAAACTTCCTACTTTCAAGAACTCTCAAACTTACGCGTCCATTCTACTTGAGCCATTCAAAAAAATTGTGCCTAAATTCATTCTTTTTATCTTTTTGTATTATCAAGAGAAGTCTTTATTATATGTAATATCTTTCTCTTCCCTTTAAATATCTTCTTCACATTTCTTTGTAAAATTTATAAAGGTTAAGTCTTATTCTGTAAAAGGCATGGTTGTGGTTGAATCAAAGTTAAAAATCATTGTGTAAAAATTAGTAGTTGAGCTTTCTCAAAAACTATCCAAGTAAGATTAGTAGCTGAACCACTATATATACTGTGTGGTATATTTCTTAATTTCTTTTGATTTAAGTTTCTATTTTAATTCACCCCCTTTAAGTTAACATACTCTACATTAACAAAATATTTTTAACTACTATTTTCAAAATTTTAGTAAAAGCAAGAGTGATATGCTATAAACAACTATGTGAAGGAGTTAGAGTGAGAGTAATAATTAGTGTGAGGTAATAATTATTATTTTATAATTTTTTTATCAAATATAAAAATTAATTTATCATTTTTTGGTTCTACATGATCAAAATTCGATAATGTTATTCATTTTGTAATTTTGTTTCAAAAATGAACTTTTTGAGAAAATATATTGAAAGAAAAATAAAAAATTAATGTTCAATTAATTACATAATTATTTTTTATCAAAAAATTACAAATTAATAACATTACTTTTATTTCTATACCAATATATCTTAAAATAAATTTACAAAAATCTGAAGTGATAAAATAAGATATAGAAAAAATAATAAAATAAAATTATTGTTGTCAAAATACAATAATTAATTTGTAATTATAAGAAAGTGTTCATCTTAAGTTTATAATTTCTCAAAGACCTATAAGACAAAAAATGATTCAAGGAATATGGGGTGTTAGATCCACTGGGAGAATATGCAAAAACGGTAGAAATACATTCTGAGTAGAATTCTAATCATACATTGATTGGAGGGATTACTCCTTATTTATAAAAATTAAAATTAATGAGTGAAAGAATATTCATGTCTTTTGGGATCATTTATTTCAAATTTCTAGGCAAATATATCATAGATGGGTTTGACACATTCTTGTTGATTTAGGATTTGGAAGATCCCCTAGTGTCTATGTCTTCAGGCCTTGGGATAGGTTCTTGAATAGGCCTTCCAAGGATACGATAAAGAAACAGGACTTAGGATAGGTTCTTGAAGAGGCCTTCCAAGGATACGATAAAGAGGCTTCTGGGAAAGGTCTCCTAAGGCTTTCAAGGAATCCCCACGAGGGTCTCTCAAGGTTGCCTGAAAAGATCCTTTAAAGTATTGTTATTAAAATCTCGATTCAACGCATATAATTTTATGTGGCGGAGGCCCCCAAAAGATTCAAATAGCATGCAAAATCAAAATTGAGGTAAAATCACATAAAATCAAGATTTAAATTGGCAAAATTGGAATTGTTGTTTTTATTTTTATTAAATTATGACTTATGAGAATTTATAGTATGTGAACTAATATTTGGAGTTTTGATTATGGATGGATGAATAATAATAAATAATAAACTTAATATTTAGAAATTTCATATTATTTAGTATTTTTGAAATTGATAGATGAAGTAATTTTGAAATAAATACATGTAATTAATTTATAATAAAGAATAATCAGGTTATTAAATAATATTAATTTATTTTTTTATAAAATTATGTTATTATAAATATATATTTTAAAAAATTAAAGAATATTTTTAATTGTCTCTAAAATCTTACAATTTTACGATTCGATTTTGTGGACCATTTTTTTATTCCACTTAAAATTTCAATTTTAACTACCTTACTTAAAAGGTTTTCATGGTCACCAAGAGAAGTCCTTAGAAGGTTTTCTAGGGACAACCTTTTCAAGAAGGTCCCTCAGTAGCCCCTATGGGCTTCTTTTTCTGGCTTATTTTTTTTATTTTAGATTAGACTAATTTTCTTAGATACAACAAAAATAAATATTATTATCTCAAAATATATGTAATAGTGATAAATCTTTACCATTAATAATCCAACTCATATTTAAAATAAGTTAGAAAAAATTAAAAGTGATATAATAGAATAAAAATTATTCTATTAGCTTAAATATTACCAAATATAATTAAAAAATTCTTGTTACAAAAATACAATAATTAAATTTTATAACGTGAAATTTGCTAAAAATACCATGATTGTTGAATGTGAGTGTTACAAGGGTGAGATTGCCTTAAGGATGCGAATATCTTTAGGATGAGAGTGCCACAAGGAGGCTGCCGCAAAGGGTTGCTACAAGGGTGGCCGTCACAAGAGTTTGTCGCAAGGGTGGTTGCTGCAAGGATTTACCGCAAGGGTGGTTGCTACAAAAATTTACCGAAAAGATTGTTAAACTTTAAATTTTGTGTCGTCTGTAGAAAAATGAACAAAAAATCAAATTATGAATTGCTACTAATGGCAAACACTAAGGGGGCGTTTGGTACGAGAGAAGTTTTTAAATTCCTAGAATTCATGATTATTGGGAATGCTCTTGGAAATCTTTGATTATCAAGATTTATACAATTCTATGTTTGGTTAGATTTAAATATTCTCAGAAATGTTGAGTATTCTTTTCTGAGAATTTTACATTCCTATGTTTGGTTTAAATATAACATTCTTGGGAATTCATATTCTTTTTTCAAAATTACCCTTATTTAATTTTTTATATAAAAATGATAAAAAAAATTTACTATATAAAATATTGGAATCCACAATATCTTTAGAAAGTCAAAAAAATATCATTTTTTTATACATTATGTATTTGTATGCATGTGTATATATATATACATAATATATATATGTTTGTATGAATATCTATTTTAATATATATAATATTTTATAATAAATAATATAAATATATATACATATATGTATATATAATATATTTGTATGGGGTTGTAAAAGGGTAAGGGGTGCTTTAGTCCTTTTATTTGTTAAAAACATTCCCAAGTCTATGGGAAACTTGGATTCCCAACCCCCCATGGAAATCTTTTTGTGGGAAAGTTACTTAAAAATCATTCACAGGAATCATATTTTTCAGGATTCTTTTTATAAAAAAATTGTACCAAACATGAGAATACAGATTCCCAACTTAACCTTCTTAGGAATCTTAAAATTTCTCCTATACCAAACGCCCCCAGAAGTAATCATGGGACTCACTTTCAAAGTGGGGAGTCTCACCCACTACTACGAGATAGCCAACATTTAACAGGAGCATATTTGCCTCCACAAGGCTCTCATCAACAAAGGAGTGCGCAGGTAACTCTCCTAGATCCTCAACAATAGGTAGAGGACCAATTGTCGCCCCTATGCTTTCATCATCCATTTGAAATTAATTAGCATAGGCACACCAGACACTTCACAACAATTTAGCGCCTTTCTTGCGACATTTTCATCCTAAAGGCATTCACATCCTCGAGGCAGTTTCACCCTTACGACACTCACATTCAGCAATCATGGTATTTTCAGCAAGCTCCATGTTATATTTATAGAAAAGCAATCGCTTGCAGGAGACTCTTTATGGCAACTACCCTTCTGATAGCCTTCTTGTGGCACTCATCTTTGCAACACTCTCATCCTAAAGGCATTCATATCCTTGAGGTAGTCACGCCCCTTACAGCACTCACATTCAACAATCATGGTATTTTGAGTAAGCCCCACAATATAAAATTTAATTGTTATATTTTTGTTATTATATTTTTGACAACAACAAAAATAATATTAGAAAATTTAAAATGATGTTTTTAGCTTGTTTATATTTTAGAATTTGAATAAAGTGGCATGCATTAAGGGTGAGCATAAGTTAGTATTGATGTTCCATATGTAAAATCTCATTAAAAGATATAAAAAAGGTTTCAAAGCCCAAATTAACTTTTTGGACTCACCTTAATTTGGGGAGAGTCTTTAATTCTAGTGAATAATGGAATATCAAGATAAATATTATTCACAAAAATTATAATTTTAATTGATTTTAGAATATCAGGGTAGACATTATTCACAAGAAATTTAATTCTAATGAATCTTAAAATATCAAAATAAACGTTATTTATAAGAATTCTAATTTTAGTGGATCTTAAAATATTAGGATAAATATTATATAAAAGAATCTTAATATTAGGGGATTCAGAAAAGCTCCATACTTCTCAATAAATAGATGAATTCTTATTCTAAAAGAAATATGTATCTGATATTGATTTTAATACGATATTCAAGTTTTTAGTATTTAATTTAAATATCGAAGTGTTTGCATATGGACTATCATACGCTTTTTGATTATTTTTTTTTAAATTTCAAATAATTTGATGACGATATTTTTAATTAATAAATTTATTATTATGTTCGACTGACAATAAATATTAAACAAACTAAGTGTAAAGGTAAGAGTGACAATTAGCACATGACAAATAATTATTAGTTCTTGTTTTTTTAAATTCTAAGGGCCATCAGTTTTTTATTTTTAATAAAAATTTAATTGTTCAACCAAATAATTATTTCACCAAATGAAAATTTTAATTTCTAATCACCAAATAATAACAATATTATTTTTTATTTATGTACCAATAGATATCTGAAATAAATTTACAAAAGCCAAGGCTGATTACTAAATAATTATGCAATAACAACATTTTGTTATTATTGCAAAATTAATAAATATTTTTTTTAAATAATTAATAAACTTTTTTAAATAATTACTAAATAATAAGCTGATTACTAAATAATTTTTTATGGACTTTTGCAATCAGACTTCCAAACGCATATAATAATAATAATATTATTATTATTTAAAATTAAAAAATTTAATATAAGAAAGTCCAGTGCATCGCACGGGCGACCTAGTTGAATTCAGAAAACATCAAACTTCACGCCTTTCCATGCGCAAAAAAGACGTTGCAGATGTGATTTGCCACTTTTAACCTTCCTATTAACGTCAATTTCCAGAATTACCCCTGCGCTAAGGGAACAGAGAAGAATAGGGGCATTTAAGTAATTTTAATAAAGTCTCTTCCAGGAAAGCAGAGGTGGCTTAGCGATTAAGCTAATAGGGAATTTTGAATTTATAAAAAAAGAAATAAAAAGGAAATTTGGAAACCGTACGGCAGTAGCATTACCATCGATCTCTCCTCGTTTCCCGAAACCGACTTAACCTATTTTCCCGAAGCCCAAAGCACCACCCTTTCTTATTCCTATCCTTTTGATCAAATAAAAACCCTTCCTTAGCAACGCAACAGAAACCACTGCTCTTCTCCACATCCAGTGGCAATAATTATAATAAATAATAGCTAATAAATATATATACATATGAAAGTACCAAAAAGTCCAGAATCATCTACAATCATCATCTCGGTCGTCGTCATCGTCGTCTACATCTGAAACCCTAGTTTCAGCCACTGCACTGAAACTTGTTCAATCCCCCCCCCCCCCCCCCCCCCTTCTCCGTCGTTCCCTTTCTCTTGTTGCTGCTTTCAGACTTTTTTTTATGATAACAGACATACATGTAAATACGCCTATTGTTCATTCATAAATAATAATACTCTGTACAAACCTTTTGTTTATTTCCTATTTTGATCTCGTCAGATCTATATACTTTTTATATCAGATCAGGTCAGATCTTAAGCCTATTGAGATCGGAGATACGGTTGTTAGCGGCCGACCTTTGAAGAGGATGAAGAGGCGCGTGACGGCCGACCTTAACGACTTCCTGACGTTTCCGCCGCCGACTGCCGGTGGCGGACCTCCTTTCAGGACCAGCATCAGCGCGTTCCTCTCCAAGCACGCCGTGCTGCCTCCTCCTTCCTCGCTCTTCCCCCACCTCGCTTGGCAGATGCTGTTCCGCGTCGGGGATCTCACGGCCGACGACGGCCCCGACGCCAACCCAGCCGTCGTGTGCCTAGATATCGTCGAGGAGGACGTCGCTAGATCCAGATCCGTTTACTGTGACCAGTGCCGAGTCGTGGGTGAGTTTTTCGACCGAATCGCCACCGCCTCTCTTAACTCGGCCCCTGTTTATTTATTTATTTATTTTTATTTTAATGTTTTCATTCATTTTAATTTTATAATAATTTATTCTTTTTTTTACCTTATTATTATTATTATTATTATATACCATACATACCATACAACACGATATTATATATTTATATATATATTTCTGTTATTTTGAAAATAGAGTTCTTTGCCCAAACAAAAATAGTGATGGAGGTAATCGGTCCCACGTCCGTTCAATAGGGCTTGGGAGCAGGTTATAATTCCTATTTAGATATACGATGAGACTATTTAAATAATTTATTATATTTTAATTTAATATTTAAATAATTAATTAAGAGATATTAATTCTTTTTATAATTACTTATTATTTTATGGGTTTTAAAATATTATTTTTAAACAACATTTCTGTTAAATATATATTATTACTTTGACTGGAGGTAGCGAAGCAGTGCACGTAAGGGGGGATTCGATTTCATATTCGGTCCCACAATTTTGTTCCTGTCGGGTTTTCTGAGGAATTAGTTCACTTCCAGCATTTATTTAACTTTCTTTAATTACTGTAATTAAAGAAATAGTGGATGTCGTGCACCATAAATTCAAAAGTCAAAATAGTGTTCAATAACAGCGTTGATTTTATTTTATTTTTTATGTAAAATAAATATAATAGGAATGAATGATTATAGAAAAGTTGGGGATTGAGCGTCTTTAGAAATGTTCATTTCCTTTTTTGTCATTAGAATTACTGAACATGCAGATTGCAATATAGTGTCAAATTGTCATATAAATATTTTTATTGGATAATTTTGTTGACTACAAAACTTTGACAAAGTTTTCATGGGGATTTTCCAGGTTGGTGTTCTGTCTACATGCGCACTGTGCAGTCACAGATTAGGTTTTAGATAGTGTGTCTTGTTGCAGTTTTTGTATTTGATCATTGTTATGTTCCATTTTCATTCTTTATTTTAACTAGGTTGAATATCTTCTACCTTGTAAATATACTGTGTTGAGCGGCACCTTCTTTGGGGGGAGGAAATGGGCTGGCAGAGCTTTAGAATTTTTGAGTCACTAATTTGGTGTTCTCCCTTTGTATGATAATAGTTGTATTAAACATCACGGTACATTTTTATGACAGTTTGTTAAGTTCTTGAACAGTTTGCTTAAGTTTGGGTTGAACAGTTTATTTATATGTACAAATTACGAAGACTTCAAAATACTTTGAACAAAAATATAGAAATATACCCGAGGACTGACGCAAACCCTGTTAATGTGCCTTCCTCTTTGTCAGTTGCATGCTGACATATTGGTTGATTCATGACTCACCTTGTGCTTGTTGGACCACCATATCCTTGTGCAAGGCAAAGATACAAAAATATGTATGAAGAACATGTATATTTTGTTTTCAACCAATAAACTCTGCTTTGTAGGATGCTGGTTGGTGAAGTAAAGGGTGTTGCAAGATTTAGGATCAATTTGTTAAATAATTATTGTCATGATTATGCTTTTTTTCTTTTTCGTTTTTCATGGAATTCACTATTATGGACTTATATCCAATTGTTATTGTTGTTTTCTAGATTATGTTGCCTAAATTATTTTCATTTCACTTTTGGATTGAATAATCCAGAATTAAATGGAAATATCAAAAAAACAAAACTTTTTATGCTTTCTTGCTGAATTTTGGTTTACAAAGGTTGGAGTGGGAATCCGGTCTGTGCAAAGCGTTACCATTTCATAATTAAGGCAGATTGGGGTTCCATTGGTGGACATCACAAGTCATGTGCTAGCTGTGGGGACGTTCTGCACCTCTCTGAGTCCAGGTGAGCAAACAGAAGTTACATGTCTTTTGCACTGTGACTATTACACATTTATTCTTTGCCTTGGGTATCTTGCTTAATGTGTCTCCACTTTTTATATAATGGTGTGATTTGCAAGGTTCTGAGTTACCAAAGAATAAAGCT
Source organism: Diospyros lotus (assembly GCF_014633365.1). Lineage (NCBI taxonomy): Eukaryota > Viridiplantae > Streptophyta > Magnoliopsida > Ericales > Ebenaceae > Diospyros > Diospyros lotus. The sequence continues at coordinate 37,295,666 of NC_068343.1, read as the reverse complement.
GCCTTTAAAAAAATTTGTTTTCTATTTACTTTGTATTACCATAATTTGTTTAATTCTGCTTCTGGGTTAGATTGCTCTAGGAATATTTCTTTACTTATGAACTGCAACTTGTCATTATTTCCAGGTGCAAGTCTTGCAATCATGTCATGACTACAAAAGATGTGGAAGATTGGATGTATCACCAACTAGAAGATACAACACATCTTCTGCATGGTGTGATCCATTCAAATGGTTTTGGGCACCTTCTTAGGGTCAATGGTAGAGAAGGTGGTTCAACAGTGCTTTCTGGATGTCATATCATGGATTTCTGGGATCGTCTATGTAGATATCTCGGAGTCAGGTTGGATTTGTGATTGTATGCTTTGGAGAATAAATGTCATTCTGCATCTTGAGGCCTCTTTACATCTTAGGCTCCATTTGTTTCAAGGTCTTTTCTGGTTTTCAGATGACAGAAGTATAAAAAATATTTTTATTACATAAATATTTTATCCCAAAAGGGAGAAAATGACTGTCCAATTTACTTTCCACTAGTGATCATTTTCCCTCCTTCCTTTCATATAATTCTTTCCTTTTATTAAAACACCATTATATATATGTAAAACTCAATACTTTTAATGCACCCTTGAATATACATACACATATATACTATAGCTAATTTTAAAAAATATTTTTCATGCCGAATAATGAAAAATATTGTTTTGGAAAATATTGTTTTGGAAAATATTTTTACATGCAAACCAAGCTCTGGAATTTGATTTGAAAAATAAGTTTCTGGAAATGTTTTTGTTTGTAAATTATTTTCCAATGTAAAATATTACATAGAAACAAACAGATCCTTGGCTCACATGAATTTTACTTGTTAGCATCAGGTCATTCGTTTATTTGTCCCTGCATAGATAGCAATTGGATAAGGGTCACGGATTCTGTGTTATTCATTTCCTTCAATTTTTCTTTATATTTGTCCTGTGCATGTTCTACTCAAAAGCTTTATAAGGTATGGGCGTTACATGAACAAGTTAGTGTACTTGAGCTGGTAAAAAATAAAAACTGTAACATCAGAAGAATGTGTGTAATATAAATGGCTGTCACAAAACTGTTATGGGTTTTGATTCTGTTTCTTTAGCTTAGACATCCTTCCATTTACACACAATATCTAAATAGAACTACTCATATTTGGAAATTTCAATTCTAAGGTAGCCGTGGTTGGCAAAATCAGGATTGTTATTTCATCAAATTGAGGATTGTATAAGCTTAAGTTATGCAAAAGGCAAGTAGCGATACCATTAAAAATGGATAATTTCAATTTTAGAAAAACCAAACAGTAACTAAGAAAAAGGAAGAGTTGGTGTCACAGCAACAAAGAAGAAGAAAAAGAATAAGAAGAAATATTGTATTTTCAGCCGTAGTTTAAACAGGATGAAATATTATTATTATTGCTGCATTAGTTTCATTGCAAAGAAAAAGAAGAAAAGAAGGAAAAGAAGAAGAAGAAGAAGAAAGTTTGGACTGCTATTGGGAATGCCATTTGAGAAATTTTTTTAATAATGTTTTATCCTGTAATATATTTTTAGTAGCAGGATAGGGCTTTTGTAGCTGCAGGATTGACCTGATTGTATCCTAGTAAGATCCAACCAAAATCCAATCCTGCATGTGATCCTGGTCGGTTCCATGAAAATGGATTGTCGGATTGTGCAACTGCACAATCTACCTAGGGATTTAGATTAATCTCCTTATCTTCCATGGTTAAGACTTGTTCCTAAGACTTAAGTCATCAAATGCTTTGATCTTAAATATACTTTTTCATTTATGACAGAAAAGTTAGTGTTATGGATGTCTCAAAGAAGTATGGATTGGAGTATCGGCTACTATGTGCTGTCACCAAGGGCTGTCCATGGTATGGTGACTGGGGTTACAAGTTTGGTGCCTGTAGTTTTGGTCTTACTGTTGATGACTATAGAATGGCTGTAGAAATGATCTCGAGGCTACCATTGTCCAACTTCCTCTCTCAAGGACGTAAACCTCGCACTCGCCTGCAGGATGTAATCTCATTTTATCAGTCCTTGTCAGAGCACGAGCTTGTAAATGTTAGAGACCTTTTCTGTTTCTTGATGAGTTTGATCCATGATGAGCATGGGGATTCATTACAATTTGGTGATGCCATCTCCAAGAAACGTCGATTTTGCACCTCAAGTACATTGTGTGCGTGGACCACCACTGACATCAAAAGGGTAGAAGAAGCAATGTTTAGAGTATTGCGTGCAGTTACTGGGCCTACCTGGGTTACTTGGCGCACCCTTAGAGGCGCTGTCTGCAAAGTGGCTCCTCCGGAGCTCCTGGATTACTGCCTCAAGGAAATCAAAGGGAAGTGGACTGCTGATGGGATGGTTGTGCATGCACAGTGCAATCCTGATTCAGGTGCTATTGAGTACAGGTGAGCATTTGGATAGCTATCTACATATTTTGTGGTTAATTTTAATGCTCCTATGTTTAATTTTATTTTTGATAACTTGTGTAGAAGGTCAGAAAAGATGATAAGATGAACTATTTGCAGGCTTTTATGAGTGTAAACTAGCATGAGGTTGCAACTTTGTATGCGCATGTTTTTTTTTTTTGCTCGGCATATATGTACGCAAGGTTTTTGTCTTGTTTTGTTATTGGTGTAGTTTAGCCTTCAGATTATTTATTTATTTATTGTTATTTTGCCCATTGGTAATTAGAAATTCTATTGACATCACTGTTCCAATACTTTTTTTTTTTTTACCTTCTATTGATTATTGAAATAGTGAAGTATAAATGAATAAACATATGTATTAGGCATTCCATCAAAAAACATATGTATTAAGTAGGAACTAATAGCAGGGGCCTGCCTTTTTAATTCAATTGACTAGTTGCTAAGCACAGAAAAATAGTCTCACAATTAATCTTTTCAGAGTTGCTATTGCCTTGTACGGTTCTAACTAATAAGCTTTTTAACGTAATTGTTGCAGACTTGAACCAGCTGGAAGTCTTGCAGGGAATCCAAATCCAACAGAGACCAATTGTGCAGTAGTGACAAATTGCCCTTGCAAAGAACATTTGCTGCAGGACCTGAAATATCTATATGAATGGCTTCTCCACCCTCAAACCATGCTCAACTACGGACCTCAGGCAAATAGAGATGTTGCAATCAGCTCAGCTACAAAAATTCTGGACTGCAAGCAGTTTGTTAAAGATTACAGCAGTCCAGAAAAGAAGTTGGAAAGTGAGAATCCATTTGTGATCCAGCTCTGGTGTGGGGTGGAAATAGCAGGAGGGGAAAACTGGGAAGAGAAGGAGGCTGTGACAGATGTGCCTCTTGAACGGCTGGTGCTGTCATCACCAAATGCGACGGTTGGTGACGTGAAGATGGAAGCATCGAGGGCCTTCCAGGAAGTATATTTGATGTTTAGAAGATATCGAGCGGAAGAGGTAGTTGGGTATGGCGGAGTTGATGATTCGACGCAGGTGAAGCTGTTGTTAGGGTCGGCAACAGAAATGGTTCGAGTTAGGGGGAGATTGATGGGGAAAAATTGGGGGGTGAGTAGATTCAGGATGGAGCGGGGGATGGAGAGGTGGATCGTGGAGTGCAGTTGTGGGGCGAAGGATGATGACGGGGAGAGAATGCTGGCTTGTGATGTGTGTGGAGTCTGGCAGCACACTAGGTGTGCTGGGATTCCAGACTTGGATCCGGTGGTTCCCGTCAGATTTGTTTGCTACAAGTGCAGCAGCAACAACAGCCCGGTGACCGTAGGTGGTGGTGCTAGCAGCAGCAACAACAGCCATGTGACCGTAGGTGGTGGTGCTAGCGGCATCTTCTGCGACGACACTGGCGGTGGAGGTGGCAGCAAGTAATGCTGCCGTTTCCGGGGGGTGGTTGTACCTGACTCTTGAGGGTGCAGTTATCCTTCCTGTAAATGTTTCTTTCTTTTTTTGTGTCCTTTGTTTTTCTCTTGATTTTTCTAGTCTTTTTCTCTTGTGCTGGGGGAGGAGGGGAGGGAGGGAGGGAGGGATGGATGGATGGTTGTTCCTTGGGGGCATATATGAAAGAAAAACTATTGTGTATAAGTAGAAGACTGACAGGAGAGGGGGGCTTCAAGAGATTGCATGCAGAGTTGGTAGTTAGTTCAATGAATGGCTTTTTTTTTTTTTTTTTTTTGTATATATATATATATATATATAGCCTAGCTAGCTGCTGGTCTAACTTGCAAAAAGCGTTCAAATTAATTTTATAAATATTATAATATTTTATTCACTCATTATTATACTATTATTGTAGTCTTTTCATAAAATTAAATTTATCAATAAATATTTACGGTATGATTAATTATATATATATATGTATATTGCTTGGAGATCAATATACTTTAATCACGATGAATTATAATTTAATCACTAACTAATAATTTGTAATTAAAAAGTTATTAAATTTAAATTTAATGCATAATTTTAAATTATCATTAATTGTTAAAAAACTTAATAAGCTGTTGACATGAATTGTTAAATAATAGAAATGTGCATTAAATTTTGTATAAAAATATAGAAAGTTTATTGAATTTTGTATTATAATATAAAAAAATTATTAAATTTTGTATTAAAGTATAAAAAAATATTAATATTTCGTTAGTTTCTTTTATTATATTAGATTAAAATTTAATAATATTTTAATTATAAATTAAAATTTAGTAGTTTTTTCATATTTTAGTAAAAAAATTAATAATTATTTATATTATTTAACCTAAATCAAACAATTGAATAGACGCAATTTATATTACCTTTCTAATCACAATTAAGCCCTAAAAGACTAACCACTCACAAGGTCAAGGAAGAAAATTAAATTACTTAGACAAACAACACAACACGGGATACCTAATTATTGAAGACAAATAATCTCTCCCAGTAAATTGACTTAGAATTGACTTGTAGCAAAGATGATCACTACCAACTTTTTAGTGAGACTCGCCCTCATAATCCACAAACTTAAATAAAAAAAAAATCAATCAAAAACAAGGACAAGCAGAAGTATTGACTAACCCACTTGCAATACAAATCAGCGTCAGTTCATCCATATCAACGTTTCATCGAAAGAATATGTAAGACAAAATAAATAAAAGTGTTTTCCAACAAGGGCATATGATCCAACCTTAAGCTCCTTGGCAACATCAAGACCCTCGTCTCATAGGGTCGCCCTTCTACAATCCCCTTACCTTTTCCATGTGAAGCGTATAGGGTATCTAAAATTTAACAAGAACACTTGTGAGCAACACAAGCTCAGTAAGGTAACCTATTGGAACAAACTGGTTTAGCTGTGTAAAGTGATTAGTGGTGATAAATAAAATGAAATACTTGTCATGAAACCGTGGCCTTATTATGCTAAGGCTCTAGATGCTCTCTGAGATCCCAATACTGGTCCTTCCAACATGATAACATGATAGTCTCTAGGAACTGGTGAGGACTGTCTTTTTGGCTAGCTATCGAACTAGATCTACAACTCTGAAAATAGTTTCATTACTGGGGCGTTAAGCAACTGATCAGTCGAAGTGCTCGCATCAACATGGGTGACACCAAGTTACCTCCATGTTTGTCTTGGTTCGCTAATACTGAGTGGACGACAACTTTAAGATTGGCGTTTGATACCATGCTATTGATATTGTCATTGGTATTGAAGCTATCAACTCTATGTCGATTGTCACTCCCTAATTATTTTGTAACATACCACCATTACAACTTCTAAGTGCATATTTGTGCAACATGGCTTAAGATTCACACCACATACACTATATCACAAAGTTTACTTTGTAGGATTCCTTACATTATCTTATAATCTAGTGAATTAACTAGACTTATTATCCATTCATGGTCACTTAGATATTTTTTTTTTTTTGAAATAAGAAAAGAGTTTATTAGATTTAAATTAAAGGTCCTTAAATACAATAGTTTCTATAATCCCATCTATCATCCTTTTTGATCCTTTTGATGTGCTCAGGGATGACGATTAACACCACACCACATGGCGTTAAGGCCCGAAAAGGTTCATCCAAGTAAGATCAACTGTAGAACAAAAGGTACTAACACAAATAAATATCTAGGACCTTTAGATTGAATCAATTCTCACAAGGTGAACCCTTGGTTTATTCCTAGAGGAGGGAGGCGCCCTTAGGCGTATAGGCCTCCCCTCAGCCTAATGGGCCTCCCTTGAATACATTTGTCAAATCATGAGCAATGCATGGTAAAGGCTACACTTGATACAACCGCGTGAATTGAGTAACATCATAATCTAATTTTAGGTCCCACCATACTTCACCCCTCTATGTGAGAGAAAACCTTGCACAAAATCGCATTATAATGCCTGCAAACTACATGCTTCCCACAATTTTTCCATTCGTAACTCATGATTATGGTATGACATGACAATCCCTAGAGGTGAAAATCACGAGGCTATAAATAGGAGGACGCTCCTTACAAGTCTAGTGTTGTAGCATAACTTTTGGGGGAAGATATAGTTCCCCTAGAAAAGTTCTTAACTGTTGTAGCCTATTCTTCAGGGTAGTTCCCCCTAGGAGATTCTCAAGAAATGTGCCCATTATTAGACTAGTGTTCGCTAAGACACATCCTTCAAAAGCCAAGAGCAAAAGCAAAAACAGAAGTAAAATAAAATTAAGGAAACATAGGGGATGGGAAGGCACACAACAACAATCAGGGCCCACCCCTATAAATAGAGGGGGTGGCCCTACTTGCAGGCCCTTTTTGGTTGTGTGAGGCAGTGCAAGTCCTTCATTCAAATGCCCTTTGTCGCATGTGTGCCTTGTGAGCATGCCCGCACGTGGCCAAGCTTTCCATGAGCCTCCCGTGCCTTTGTCGTGCATGCCACTTCTGTGTCAGCCACCCACGCATACTTGCACATCCCTTCGCACTAACCATCCACGCAGATGCACACACCCTTTTGCGACCAGTCTTCCATGACCATGCCTTTTGTGCACAACCTCTTGTAGCCTTGCATCTGGGCCCCCATGTGCATTGCCTACCTTTCCTGCACACCAATGTTGCGCTTTAGCTGCGTGCCTTGCTCCATGCTTGCACTTAGCCATATGCGTCATGCCTCATGCCATGCCCAACCATGCCACGGATGCAACTGGAGTGTCATGCACCTCTTGTATCCGAGTGTCACGAGCCAATCATGTGTCCCAGAAATAGTCGATGCCTATAAATTGAAAGGAAATACTAACACTTGGTTGTTCATGCAAGGGTTTTAGTCATTTTTTTAAACTTTTTCAAAAACAACAAAATAATGGCAGTAGAAAAGAATAAGATCATCTTACAAGACCCGGTGTCTAACAACCATATGCAACAAAAACTAAACCATCCATAGGGCGTTTAGAAATTATATCTTATTGGAAGATTCTATTGATGATGTAAATGCTGAAATGCAGTTGAGGTAACACTCGTCCTCACTATAAGCACCCGAGCCAGCTCCCAAACAGTCACGTACTGCTCCGAATCGGATAACCAGATGACTAGTCCACCCTCATTTTCATGATGGACCAAGTCAATCCATGCTCCAAGTAATGGAAGAACCTTACAAAAAGCTTATGTGCTAGCCAAGCTTCTTTGTAGGTGATGGGTGCTGTAATTTGGGTTTAGAAGAAACAAAAGCCCAAATCCAGCACTCTCATTGTTGGAATGGATTGCTAGAATAGCAAATACAAGAAGGAAGGAAGAGGAACAAGGAGAGGAAAGGATTCAATTTTCTGGAAGGAGAAGAAAGCTATAACCAAGAGAAAATTCTTGGTTTCAAAAACTAGCAAGCCTTAAGCCTCTTCTTCTCTTCCTTTAAATACTCAAACCATATACCCTCATACATCTTCCAAATAAGATAAAACTGTCTGAGAGAGAGAGAGAGAGAGAGAGAGAGAGAGAGAGAGAGAGAGAGAGAGAGGGGAGAGAGAGGGAGAGGCATGTTATCTGCATGTCATCTTTCCTTTCATCCTCCCCAAACACGCACCCATTTTTTTGGTTATAGAAAATGACAAGAGAAACATTTTCTAACTTGACCCTTGCTGTAAGAAACGGTTGATTGAATTACACTAAATTAGGAAAGATTGGTCAACCAATTCTGAACAGGTTGACCAGTTTGGGATGATGTATTATGGACCAGTCAGTTGACCGCCTCTAAGGCCGGTCAACTACCTTTATTTCCTTGTCTCAATTTTCTATAAATTGTATCTAGACCTATCATTAACTCTTAATAGCCCTTTTATTATCTCATAATGAAACTGACACCCTTGTTAACTCTTAACAACATGCATGTTAACTCTTAACAATTGCTCCTATTTATTAAACCCATTATGTTAACTCTTAATAGTGTCATCATTGACTCTTAATAATGATTAATTACAGTATTACATCACTAATCCACCATTATACTTAGATATGCATATGACCTTGTAAGTTCACCACTAAGTAGCAATCGAGACACATCAAACAAATTTGATGTCAATCAAACGCTTTGATCTATAGTGAGGATCTCTCAATCTCCTCGATATACCCCAAGAGATCTTGAGTGACATCTAGTATTATGTCAGGATGACCTTATCAGTAATGAAATCATACTTCAAGTGAGTCTATTAGGACTTTTGATTCCCGTGTACTTTAACCCCTCAATTGAATAACATCCCAATCGAGTGAGAGCCATGGACTGATCAAACTCACAAAACTCGATAGCTATGCCAAGATCTAGCATAGTGTGATTGAGATGATACTTCGGAACTCTTTCTGACATTGAAAACTCTTTCCAATCATGTGCACCCTAGCCAAGGGTTTAAACAATCACAAGCCATAATGTTGAGACAACTTGCCCCAATTAATTTTTTAACTAAGTTTTGATAATTATCAAAAATAAATGTTATAATTGATGTATAATTTGTAGCCCTTAATTATTTTAAGTAAATTATTGTATATTTTTTCAAAATTCATAATCTCTACTAAAGCTATGTTTTTAATTAAAACCAAGTCTCAAGCAATTACTATATGTATAAATTTTATTTTCTGTAAAATTGGCTTCAGAAGTTGACTCTTGGTTCAATGGAGTTGACTCCCCTTAAGCTGAAGTCGACTCTTGCAAAGCTAGAGTTGACCTAATCGAGAGCAAGTTACGTAAAGTCAACCTAGCAACATTGGTGTATTTCGAAGAGTCGACTCTAGCAGTGGAGAAGTCGACTCTTATTTTAGGAAAGTCGACTCCTCGGTTCCAATGGTCAATTTTTTGAACGTTGGATAGGTTCTCCAATTGTGTCTATAAAAGCCTAAGGGTTGTTTTGCTTGAGAAGTTTTAGCATTTATTTGAGTTCAAAGAAGCATTAAAAGTTCCCAATCTCTCATCAAGCTAACCAAGCATCCAAAGGCTCTTCAAGCTACATTGCTCACTCACTCGAGAGCCACAAGGCAAAGAGGATAAAATCACTTCAAGTTTTATCCAAAGTTCTCCATCTTGAGGTTATTGTATCATTTCATTTATTGCTTAAATCATTTGAGCCCAAGTATGGACAAAGTATTGTATTTATTTAAACATTGTTGTGGATTGCTTAGGTTACCTAGAACCATTTGTAATCTAGGGTTGTATTAGTTTCCAAGGTGATCTAAGAGAAAATCTTGGTGTTGGTTTAGTGGAACCCCAAGCGTTGTTAGAACTTGGGAGAGTAGACTAGGTGTGTGGAATACACTAAACCACTTAAAAATTGTCTTGTGATATATATTGTGTTTCATTGATATATGTTGTGGCATGAAATTCATCACTTCAAACTTTCATATATATTTACATATATCTGGTTTGGATAAAATTGTAATAACATGAAATTTATTCAAAAAATTGGTAAAATTTTTAATCACTCAATTCAACTCCCTTCTTGAGTATCCATACCCCAAGTGACCAACACATAACTGGTCGCATAGGATATTTGCCTCACATCGGAGGCTAATGGATCCCATTAGAAATCACTCGTCTCCATACGTTACTGCACAAAGACCACACAGAGAACATTCCCACTGTGATATATGGGCGATTTTGAACAAAACAACTAATCTTTGACACTAACATACAATACAATTATGTTACCTCTTGTCTAAAGACCTGGAACACAATCGAATCTAATAATAGATCATTAATCCTCTTAGCCATGTGATCTGTCACTTGCGTCATATTCAGTAGATGTTCAACTAATATCTACCCATATGTCTACTATATTCATCTCATGAATTATAGCATGTGACTCACTATCCCTTATCATTAGTATCTCATACTAATCAAAGGTAGTAGCCCATGAGCCAGTCCATAATCAATTAATCATAATCCCATTCTAAGAAATCTAAGGACTGTGAATCACTTTAAGAAATCCCAAAAACAAAGGTCTTTGTCACATATTCTTAACAAATTAAGAATAAGACCTTTATTAGGAAATCTAGGGACTCTTTCATATACAAATTGGAGAGGTATGAATGAAGATATGACCATATAAATTATGAAAACATATTTTATTAACTTTGCAAGATATACATCATTAGTCCTAATATACATAAGCCAAACATCATCTAAATCTAACATTTGGGAATTAACTTTAACATAAATACCCTTCGACCCCTTGTAACACCCAGTGTTACTAGTGTTAAGAGAATGAGAAAGGAAGTGAGAAATTTCAAAAAATGCCCTTAAGAATATGATGGATCCTTGAGAATAATGGTGTCCTATGAGAGGGGCATTTTGGTAATTTGGATAGTGAAGTCCAATAACGGGTATTTTGGTAAAATAAAAATAATTTTTAGGTGAAATTAAGTATGGAAGTGAATTAATTTCTCATTGTTGTAAAAATGAGGAGATAAATGGGAGTAATAATTCACAAAGGGTATTTTTGGTAATTTTGGAGTAAATTCCATAAAGGAATTAAATTGTGGAGAATGGGAAAATAGTGGATATTCAATTATTTGAGAAAATAATTAATTTTTCCTAAATTGGTGAATTAATGTGGGAATGCCACATGGATGGTTGAGATGGAACCTTGGAAGCCAAGTATGGTGTCTTAGAGTGACACATGGCATTATGTGGTCCAAGATAAATAAAGAGATTTAAATAAATGCAAAAGAAATGCTAATTAGTCTTTCAAGCATTTAATGAGAGGCATGATGGTGTTGGATTAAAAAAAATCCAAAAAGAAATGAAATTAGTCATGCATTAATGATGGAAAATAGTCTCATTAATTTAAATGAGAAAGAAATGAAAATTCAAGGGATGAGATTGATTCTTGGATTTGGAAAGTGATCTAAGGGCCACCATTAAGTCTTAGAAGTTGGCATGGATTGCCAAATTGAGTGGAGATATTTTAAAGAGAGATGTTTGGAAGGTGGAGATTTAATCTCCAAAATAAATCAAAGGCTAGGATTAAAACCGAACAAAGCACATGGATTGTGCTTCCTTTGGATGGCTAAGATCTTGTCTTGAAAAATAAGAAAAAAATCCAATGGTGGATATTAAGCAAGACCTAATGCCATGGATTGCGTTAGTTTGGAGGGTGAGGATTTATTCACACCAAATAAATCCAATGGCTAGGATTTATTCTTGGAAGTGGAAAAAATGGGTATAAATGGGAAAGTAAGGAAGACTTGTCTTGCTTTGGCCATTTGAAGAAAGAAAGAAGAGATTGGAAGAAGCTTTCCAAGGAGAAGAAAAGAGAAGAAAAGAAAGAAAGGGAAAGAAGAATATCAAGAAGGTAAGTATTATTCCTTTTGGGTAGTGTAAGCTCTTTTTATTTCTCTTAATGGGGGGCTTAGTTTCTTTAAAATTTGTGTCAAGGATCTCTTAAGGAGAAGAGTTGGAAGGAAGCTAGGAAGAGTTAGAAGCTTCAAAGAATGGAAAAGGTAAGGGATAGCCCCATGGGATGGTGGCTTTGCATGGCTGTAAGTATGGTTCATGAGCAAATATGTGTGCATTGGCATGTTGTTTGTGTCTAAGGACCTATGGCCATGAGGTTGTGTGGGGTAGGGCAGGTTTAAGCATCAAACCAAGGTGGTTGTGAGAATGTAAAAGCCCTAACCATATTACATGCAAGCATTGGCATCACATTTTATGTTCATGTTCATACTTATTGTCATTGCACCCTTATTAAGCTTAATGGCTCATGAGGTTTTATCCTCCCCTTGTAGGTTGTTCATATGGCAAGAGATTGGGATGGTTGCAAGCTTGAGGTTGGAAGCCTTGTGATGTATTATTTTGTGTTGTTAGTTATGGCTTGGTGAAGTCTAAGTATGTATTGTAATGGTCATGTATGATTTTTATTTTAAAAAATGAGATATTGGCTTAGGGCATGTGGAAGCCAAGGTATTGTTGTAAACCTCATATTTGGTTTGGGGTTGTTGGAAGCCAAAAGGGGTAAATAAAATGATTTTTGTTGTGTAAGCTTTTTATGTAAAAAGTGGGTATTTTTGAGGTATGGGTGATGTGTGTGAAATCTAGAAAATTTGGGCTAAAAAGGCCAAGAAAAATGTTTGAGTCATGTAGGCGAGTCGCGGGGCCCCGCGCATGCTAGTACTTCCCGCCGGCTAATTTTTTTGAAAAATTTGGAAAAATTGGGGGATTTTAGGGAAATTCTTGGTTGATTATGGGCCCCGGAGGAATTTTAAAAAATAAAGAGGTTTTGGATATTTTGGAGTAAATGCCAAAATTTTTGAAAATTTAAATGATATGAGTTTTTCCTCCAAAATTGGTAAAAATCAATGGGTTGATTGAAATGGTGAATTTTTATGGAGCCCAGTGGAATTCTTGGAAAGAAGAAGAATTAAAATAAATAAAAATAGCAATTGGGCAAGTTTAATGAAAATTAATTAGCCAAGTGTGGTATGGTTAAAGCCCAAATCTACTAGTGGATCCTGGGGATGAGGGAAGAGAAGGACGAATCCTAGTTCCCACCTAGGATGTTTTTGTGTTAAAACATAGTCCGCTCTTCATGAATGGTCGGGTATGTGAGCAGTTCGAGTGATTGTTCATGAGTGGCACCCGTAAGTGGGAACGGGGTGTCACACCCTTCAAATCCCAAAGTCATTCTAATCCCAAAGTTTCTTTTTCTACTATTTTGCACTTTCTACCCTTTTGCACTACTCACCCTAAGGGTTCAGCCACATAACTTATAATGCTCGCCCGTGCACCTTCTTATAGTGCACCATGGACCCCTTCTACACGACACATCCAATCATACTACATCTGACTGCATCTCTATTTCTTCATGGCATATACTAACTTAGGCATCGAAGGGCTCGTGGTGGAGAAATCGTTGCGTTCCTTCTAACTATCTTCTGTCTTGCTGACCACTTGAAAGACTAGTCCATAGACCCCACAATTTGTTGTTTTTCCCTTGTTATGGTTTTGATGATGAAAAATAACATTATTTTTATGATGAAAATATTTTGTAAATTATTCTACACTTGGTGCTCTTAAATCTTCTACAAGTTCTCTAAGCACCAATCATGAAAATCAATTTTTATCTTATGCCAAAAATCTTGTGTTCAATATTATTGATGGCATTTGGTTTGGAAAAATGAGTTTTATTTGTCAAAAGAATCTTTGATATATCAAAATTTGTCATATTGCATTTGAATCCCAAATCCATGTTTTAATTTTGAAGACCATACTGTCAACCATTTTTTAAAATGAGTCAACCATTTTTAAAAAATAGTCGACCATTTTTCAAAAGGAGTCGACCATTTCTCTTAAAGTGTCGACCATTTTTATGCAAGTTCTCGGCCGTGTGCGGTCGATTACTTTTGCATCATTTCTAGTCGACCGTTTTTGGCCATGTCGATTGTTTCTTATATACTTGATAGAGCGCATATTTTCATATTATTTAGCCCTCATATTTAGTCTTTTTGCACGTTAGTTGTGTCATTTTATTCATCTTGATTTTGTTTTATTTTATTTTATAGGAATTGGACTTCACACTATTTTATTTTATTTTGGACAGATTAGGGCTTCCTGGGTCATAAGGAATTTTGATGGCAAGAAGGAAAACAAGGAGATTGGAGACAAAGAAGCAAAAGTGTGCTGACAGATTTGACCTTCTATGCTTCTTTCAAATTTTTGGCCAAGTTATAATCCCATAACATGAATGATGTCTTCAGAGATATTTTAGAGGACTTCTTAGGATTTCTGGAATGGTATGGTTTGTCCAAATCAGAGTTCGTTTGGGCCTCCAAACATTGCTTCAAAGTCGGGACCAGATAGCTGGGTTAAATTAGGAAAGCTACACTGGACACTGATTCTTTAAAAGGCCATAACTTGGGTGTCCGATATCCAAATCAAGTGATTAAAAATCCCAAATTCATCTAGTCTTCCTGATCTACAATTTTTATGAAGGGGACGAAGCCCAGAACGCACGTTATCCTATTCGAAATCGGCTGTGAAATTGCGGTAACCTAGGGTTTCCTCCTTAAGCTCTATTTAAGCACCTTAGGAGGCCATTAGGTGAGGGAGATATATATATATTTTTTGTCTCATGAATAGTAGTCGTTTTTTCTCTGTTTTTGTTTTCTTCTCCATGGAGGGCTAAATACTTGTAATCAGTTGCAAATCCGAACTCATTCCATGGTTTGAATTTCGAAAGCTTCTACGAAATCTGGTTTGAATTTCAATTATATTTGTTTTAAGTTTTCTCTACTTCTTTTTCGCTTATTCTAGTGCATGTTCAAGACGGTTGTATGAACATATATGGGGTGGATTTCTCTTTTCTATATTGCGGTTTTAATGTTATAGTCGGTTGATACAACACACGAAGGAAAGAAGCAGAAAAAATAACTTGGTATGGATGGTTATGGATACTAGGTTCTGGAATCTGTGTGAATGAAGATTAAAATTGGTAGACTGATTGAAGGAGGTTTTCTTTGATTTTTATATCAACTTTGATTTGATCTCTAGACGGTTGTTGGAGATTTATTTATGCAGATTTTGGGTGTTGAAACTCGACTAGATCTAATCTATAAGAAGGGATGATGAAAACTTGGTTTAAGGGAAAGATTTGTAACTGGTTGTGTTTGGATCCGTAGACAGTTTCGTTTTTATATTTTTACTCAATCTTCATACTTTCTTTTTCATCAAAAAAACCCCCCTCGTTCAGTTCTTGTCATGACAGATTTGTATTGAGGTTCCTTTGAGAGACGACTTTGGGGTCGCACCCTTGCTGCAGATCCGAAATATATATTTTTTTACAATCATCGAGGTTCGACAGTCTCGATCAATACTATCGACTGTTTTTGTCTCTAACGGCTAGTTTTGCAAGATCCAACAACAATAAACAACTAGTTTCTTTTGAAGCTCTTGGAATGCCTATAAGTACAATTCAAAGAAGCACTTGAGAAGACCAATGAATAAGAATAAATTCATTTGAGTTTACATTTGTATTCATAGTGCTTGTGCTTTCATTTTTCTCTAAAAAAGGCTTTGAACTTTATTTGTTTTAATTTATTCAAACCTTTATATTTTTGTTGAGAGATATTTGTAACTGAGAGATTCGTCTCTTAGATTCTCTTCAATTGTATTATTCTTGTATTTCCTAGCTTTTGAAACTAGAGGGCCTACTTTGATAGTAAAAGGTTGTAAATTCTTAGTGGTTTATGCTAAATGGCCTACCGGGTGTGTTAGGAGCTTTTAGTGGATATTTTCAAATCCTTAATGAAGAGTTAAGGTAGTGGATTAGATTTGGTTTAATCGAACCACTATATATTGTTGTGTCCCTCTTGCATTTATTTTTATTGTTTATGTTTTCATTTCACTTTTTGTGAATCATTTTTGAAAACCTCTTAAAAAGTTTTTTTAATTTCTCAATCACCCAATTCAACCCCTCTCTTAGGTTGTCGTTCCATTGCCATATAATTATATCAATTGATATCAGAGTCAAGTACCCACTATTTTTTATTAAAGGTCTAACAACCTAGGGTAAAAGATCCAAATGACACACATTTTTGGTTCATCCAACATTGAGTTAAAGCACTTGTTGTCCTCCTTATTTTGATGGTTCTAACTAAGGATATTGGAAAAAAAAGAATGTCATGTTTTCTTATGCAGAATTTTAACATCTTGCAAACTGTTAAGAAAGGAGTAATTCTACCCTAAATGGAGAAAATAGAAAAATGGATAAGAAAAGAAATATGGGTTGTGGAAATCAATGCCAAAGCCATGAACATCCTCTTTTGTGCTCTTGGACTGGAGGAGTTTAATAAAGTATCCACATGGACAACAACCAAAGAGATTGGGGACAAATTGAAGGTCACTCATGAAGGTACTGGTCAAGTCAAGGAAACAAAGGTAAATTTATTAATTCATGAGTTGAAATTTTTTTCTATGAAATCTTGGGAGCCCATTAAGGAGATGTTTACTTGGTTTAATGATATTGTCACATGTTTAGAGGCTCTAGGGAAAACTTACTCAAATGGGGAGAAACTTAGAAAAATCCTTAAGAGTGTTCCTAAGGAATGGGACCCTAAAGTGACAGTCATCCAAGAGGCTAAAGATTTAGATAGTTTGTCTATTGATGATTTAATTGGATCTCTCATGACTCATGAGATCATGATGAATAGAGATGATAATGAGGTAAAAAGAGATAAGTCTCTTCTTTTCAATGTTTCACATCCTTCTAGTGAGTAAGAAGAAGAAAAAGAAGATGATGATGTTATAATATTCACTAGGAAGTTCAAAAGATTCCTTAGAGGGAAAAAGTTGAATAAATAATTAGAAGAAAGAAGAAACCTAAGAAAGAAGAAGGATAAGTTTGAGGGGGAGAAATATAGAAGCGAAGTCAAATGTTATGGATGTCAAAAGCTTCGACATATCAAATTCAAATGCCCATTATTTAAGAACAATGGGAAGAAATTCAAGAACAAAGCCCTAGCCGCAAGGAATGAAGATGATTCATCATCAAGTGAGGAATCCCAAGTGGAAGAAGTGGCCAACTTATGCCTCATGGCCAAGGAAGAAGATGAGTTAACTTCCCACTGAACTCTTTCAATTTCAAATTTTACTTTTGATGAATTGCATGATGCATTTAATTACTTGATGGATGAATTTGAAAAGGTTAGTTTTAAAAATAATGTTTTAAAGAAGAAAATTTTATCTTTAGAAAATGAAGCAATTTCTTTGAAAAATGAGAAGAATATTTTGAAAGCTCAAAAAGATGAACTTCAAGAGAAAAAACAATGTTTAAAACTACCTTTTGAAAAATCCAACAAAGAAAAAGAAGAATTGAAAAATGCCCTTAAGATTCAAAGGAAATATTTTCATAAAATAAGAAAAGGCAATGTGACTTTGTGAAAAGAAAACATACTTTTGCCTCACATTCAAAAATTATTTGTCATTATTATGGAAAATATGGTCATTCTATTAACAAATGTTTTATAAAAAACCATCCCACAAGATATAAACAAATTTGGGTTCCAAAGGGAACCTCTAGTGCTAACAATGGTGAACCCAAAGTAGTTTGTGTTAGAACGGGAGATTCTATGGCACACACCAAGAGGGGGGGTGAATTGGATATTTTAAAAATCTTTGATAGAACTTTGAAATCCTTTTGATGGAAAATTCGATGCAAGTGAGGATTATTGAATTGCTTGAAATAATAAATGAAATAAAACCACAAGCACAAGAGAAGAACACAAAGGATTTATAGTGGTTCGGCTTAACCCAAGCCTAATCCACTACCTTAGCTCCTCACTAAGGATTTTTCAAACCATCCACTAAAACCCCCTACTTAAACCAAGTAGGTCCTCTAGTCCAAGACTAGGAATTACAACCTCCCACTCAAATGGGCCCTCTAGCTACACAAGCTAGGAAAATAACAACGATACAAATGAAAGAGAGAAGCTAAGAGTTAACACTCTTAGTCACAAGTTCTCTCACAATGAAAACTAGGCTTAAGAATAGATTTACAATGATAGAACGAAGCCTTGCATAGAAAAATATAAAATTGAAAGCACAGAGAACACTGTAAGCTCAAATAAAATGATTTCCAAATTCTAGATCATCTCGTTTCCGTCCATTAGCCTCCTCTTGATCATCTATGACATGTATATATATGTGTCCCACGAAGTTGAAGAGAAATATAGCCGTTTGGAGCCGTTGGGATTTGAAAAAATAGCCGTTGGAACTTTCTGCAAAAAGAAATAGTCGACAGACAAAACGAATAGTCGACTATTTTATAACACAAAATTTCAATAGTCGACAGATGCTGAGATATGAAGAAATTTTTGAAACTTATGAACAAAAATAGTCGACAGATCAGAAGGCATAGTCGACTATTTTTACTCGATAGTCGACAGATGCTAAAATAGTCGACAGATGCTTAAATAGTCGATAGAACATAAAAAATAGTCGACTATTTTGAAGCATAGTTGACAGAATGATCCTGATAGTCGACTATTTTTTAGAAAAACTTGAATTTTCAAAACAACCTTATTCGATTCTTTAAAAACTCATTTTGATTATCTTTAAAACAAGTTGAGATTATCAAAAGTATATATTTGAAACAAATCACACTCAACAAGCAAGTTTTTCAAAACACTTTCAACCATACTCAATATTTCTTCTATAAGTTTTCATATCTTGCTTCAAAGCTTATATACTAAAAATTTATTTTCTCATTCATATAATCCACATAGTAGAAATTGATTTTCATATAGTCATTTATCAAAAACCATTCATATAGACATTTATCAAAACCATTTCATTTCTAAGAGATATTAGATATCAAAATACTAGGAGATAGTTTTCTAAAATGAACACACTTTCAAAAACATGTTCTAGTTGGTCTTTTGCCTTAGAATTGTTTTGACCAACGATTTCAAGGAGATTCTTTTTAGATCTTAAAACTTGTTTATGCTAATCTCCAAATAATATAAAAGATCATAGATCATTTTAACAAAGCACTTTGAAATTGATTTTAGTTTCCAAACCATATGCTTTGATTGAGAGAAAATAAAAAGACATTTGAAATTTTTCATCATCAAAACTAAACACAAGAGTAAAATATCAGTTTGGGCACCAAAAACATGTGGATAGTCATTTTTACAGGTTTGCTTGACATCCAAATGGAACTCAAAGTCAAAGGATTTGTGGATAAATCAAACATAAAAGAAAAGGGGATGAAAATGAAATTCAACCCCAAATGAAGTAATTTGATTGCCAACTAAGAGTAAGAGATTTTATCAATTCAATCTTGGTGGTATATCTCTATCCATCAACTCTCCTTGTTTAAGATGATTTTTAATAATTTTGAATCGTGAGTTTATTTTTATGTTTTTGAATGCAAAATTCTTTAAAAAAAATTCAATCATATTTCTCAAATTAAGGGGGAGTTATGATGTCAAAATGATTTTGAATTTTTTGATATACGCATTAATCAAGGAGAGAACAATATTTTGGTATGTGTTATTAAGGGGGAGTTTTAGTGTCAAAATGGTTTTCAATGTTTTTTTTTTTTTTTTTTGTTATTAAGGGGGAGTTTTTTAAAGTTTCATCTTTCCCCAAGTTATTTTGCCAAATTCCCACCTTGTCTAGTGGTAAAATTCTTTCAAATGTCTTTTTTGACTTATGACAAAAAGGGAGAGATTTTTGGGTATTTCATAGTAGTTTTGTCATCATTAAAAAGTGAGAGAATGTTGTTTTGACTTTGTTATGATTTTGATGATGAAAAACAATACTTTTTTTATGATGAAAATATTTTGTAAATGGTTCTACACTTGGTGCTCTTAAATCATTCTATAAGTTCTATAAGCACCAATCATAAAAATCAATTTTATCCTATGCCAAAAATCTTATGTTTAATATTCTTGATGACATTTGGTTTGGAAAAAATAAGTTTTATTTGTCAACAGAATATTTGATATATCAAAATTGGTCATATTGCATTTGAATCTAAAATCCATGTTTTAATTTTGAAAACTAGCATGTCAACAGTTTTTTACATGAAATACGGTTGACCATTTTTCAAAAGGAGTCAAACATTTTATCTTAAAGTGTCAAGTGTTTTTATGCAAGTTCTTGGCCGTGTGCAATCGACTACTTCTGCATAATTTCTGATCGACCATTTTTGTCTTTAACGCCTAGTTTTACAGGTTCCAATGGCTATAAACGGTTAGTTTCTTTTGAAGCTCTTGGGATGCCTATAAATTCAATTCAAAGACGCACTTGAGAAGACCAATGAATAAGAATATATTCATTTGAGCTTTCATTATTGTATTTAATAATTCCTAGCGGTTTATCTGAATCTTTAAACAAAGGAATGAAAACCAATGAATATCTTAAAGTGTCTTCAAGAATATTAAATACATTGGTCTTCTTATTCATATCTGAATATCTTAAAGTGTCTTCAAACATCTTTGGCCATGGCTTCAGATATGAAGACCAATGAATATCTTTATATCCGAATCTTTGGCTTCCTATTCGGATATCCCTACAAATTCTAGATATTTAAGTCAATATATTAACATGTAAGTGAGGGGATTATGATAAAATTTTATATTTTTAACCACTAATCACACCCCCCAACTTAAACATTGCTAGTCCCTTAGCAATTGAACTTAGAGGCTAGAAAACTCTTTTCATCCATAAACTCACCGTTAGTGAAGATCTCATGCGTGAAGCAAAAGTGTATGATCAAAAACTCATGGGGCTTAGGACACACAAAGGAATATTCCTTATTAAACTTTTGTCAATTGGCACATAATCAGAGAAATTGTGGTTAAATCAATTAGTAAGTCACAAAACGTTTTCTAAGCTTTGACTTCAATTCTTACCACAAACATGTCCCTCCAATAAAATGATTCCTCAGGGGTACACACGGGGATGCATCTTAGTTAGAGTAATTGTAAGTCAAATTCAAGTTGGTACTATCCCAAATAAGAAAGACAGACTTAAGAAAGGAAGGGGACTTTGACATAGCTTCATGATAGGGAATAATGCACTTATTATCAACAATCAAATCCTAGATAAAATCATTCTATTCTAAATTCAAATCTTAAGTATCAATGCCCTAAGGATCAAGTGGGATTTTAGCAGGGTTGTAGTGGGCCTATAATGAAGGTATGAAAGGAAAGGGATTCAGAGTTCAAAGTGTGTCTTGCGACCCTTATTTTACATAGCTTTTATGAACATATAGATTGACTGACCCCCCCTTTTTATGAAGCAAAGTGATGTCGAGAGACACTTGTCTCTGTTGATCTTGACCCACAAGATTTGTGTACTTGTACTCTTTTTTTTTTATGTATTGTATTGAACAATAATATTAACAACAACAGTATCCTAATTTATAAGAGGTCTATAAAATACAAGTAGGGAGATGGTTCAAGAGTTAATGATGAGAATTGTGGGTTACCAAGAAGGTTTGTATTCCATTAGGCTCCAAATAGGGTTAACTAAGGATAAACGTTAAAGAATAGGTCACAGGCTCACATGACGAAACAAACTTAATCCCACTCTCATTTCCTTGGAAACAAATTTACTCAATCATCAAATTCAAAATAGGACTTTTTACCCCAAACTCTTTTGTTGTTTTAGCATTCAAAGCAAAGTAATGTTTTGAAGCTATTGAAACAAAGATTAGAGCAAAGAAAATTCAAATTTAGACTAAGCTTTTATTCACTCAGGATAAATGGCTATTAGGCTCAAATGCTTACATGGGTACTAGTCTCCACTTTAATTGAGAACTCATGCAACTTACTAATCAATCAACCACAATTTTATTTTCATTTCATGCTACAACGACAAATGATTGAAATGGAACATCCTATGCATGCCTAATATTTATTCTACATCTCATACATTTCTAATTTCAAATAAGAGATCAAAACATACAAGTTTAAGTTTGTGAATTCAAAGCTCAAAGCATCAAGCATCAAAGTCTAATGCATAGGGCAAGCATTTTAATTTTCAAAAATAAGTCAATTGATTCAGAATTCTCAATCAAAAGAAATCATAATTCTAACTTGTAGTTCATAGGAATATTAACAGAATGTAAATCATGAAGTAAATTCCTATGACTACACAACATCATCCAAGGCATGATCAACAGAGGATGTGGCAGATGGATCAATAGAAGCTGTGGCAGGCTCAGTGGGAACAGAGCTAGGTGCTGGTTCAGTGGAGGTTGGGTTGGCAGAAACAGGTCAGCAATGGTCGGAGCATGAGATGTTGGGACGTTAAAGGCTGAGTTAGTAGAGAATGGGTATTGCTAGCCAGTAAGATGTGAAGGCATGGACTGAAAAGGTATGGACTGAGAAGGAGATTGAGATGGGGAATCATCTGATGAGTTGTCAAATAATTTATCAACCTTGTCATCTAGCTTTTCATATTTTTTGTCGAGTTCGAGCAATGCAGAACATTTTGCCTTCGTTTCAGTTCCTCGAACATTACTTCTTGTCGAGCCTGCATCCCTTTGACTAAATCAAACAACCCTCTCAATGAATATTCCTCTTCAACTGGCATTTGCGGTGGCATCTGTGAGGGTTCTATTTCATAAGGTACTTGGGATTGAGGTGGTGGGGTTGGTTCTTCTTCTAGGCCACTCAATGCTACCTTTTTTCTTCTCAATTGCCCTACACTTTTGCTTGTGGAGACTAGACTTATCCACAGCATTGGTTTGATGGTCTCCATCCCCACATTTTCCTGTACTCCATTATTTTTCAGCAAGCATGTGATTATTCCTCCAAAAGGGAGTCCACCAATTCCAATTGGGTTTCAAGCCACATAATCAATAGTGTCAAAAATATGTTTAGCAAAGTCTCTGAGCACTCATAACAACATTTTTCCTATAAATGTAGCCTGCTTGACTGAGACTAAGGAAGTGAATGCTTTGGGAATGAAGTGAGAGCAGATCAACCTGTAGAGGATGTTTCACTTGAGGGATAGGTTTCTTTTTGGGAACTTGGGTCCTACCCAAGTGGCATATTTCTTTCAGCCAAAATTTTTGCTAAGTTCTCTTTGTCCAAATTTGCCTCATGTTTCTTTAGTACCTGAGAAAGTGCTTCTCTAGGTATGTCGAACATCTCTGCAATATCCACAGATCTCAATTGTATCTTAACTTTTCTAACTTCCATGGTTAGGCACCTATTTCTCGAATCATCTTTATTGCTCGTCACATTGGAATAAAACTCTTTCACCAAGGGCACCACCACTTTATGTTGGAATTTTACCCATTTTTTCCATCCTTTAGTACTCATCAATGTCAATAATTCGTAAGGTGGCTTCTCAAATTGTTCCAACATAATCCCCCACTCACATAAGATTGTTCTCTTTGAATATCCATCCGTGTAATGTGTCTCGGCTTCCAGGTTCACAAATCGTGGGTTGGCATATGTAGTTGGGGGTTCAATTTCAAAGGAAGTGGGTTGTTTTCGTCAGTTCTTGGATGGGTTGGGGGATTGGGTGGTTGATTCAATGGGTGTGGTTGCTTCTTTTCCTGTTGGCCTCTTGGTTGCCCTAGAACTCTCCCCTAAAACCTTTGGTCTTTTGTGCTTAGGAGCCATGGTCGAATAGGACTAGTTTTGGTTCTTGGGGATTTTTTTGTTTTTGGTTTGGGAATTCTGTTGAACACTTGATGGACAAATGCAAAACTCCTATTTTGTTTTTTTTTTCTTTTTTTGATTTGGCCGAATCACTTCCCCTCCTTCTTCTACAATCTCCCATTCTCCAATTTATTCACAACACAATCTCCACAATGTTTCGAACTAACAAAACTTCTAATCGAAATGCATAAAGAATCAAGGCTTACCTTTCATCCCAATTATAATACCTGGGAATCTCTTGAGTCTATAAATGGTATTTTATGAAGAGTATAAAAGAAATTATCAAAAGAATGAGGCTATAGGACACACTATCGCAGTCTTAAGTGACCGAAATGACCTGAGGGAGTACCACGGACCTTAGATAGCCAAGGAAAATGTAATGGTATCGACAAGTAATACGAGTTATGATTTTAGGTGATGAAAGAAGTTGAATCAGGAATAGTTTTTGGTACAGCTGTCGACCAGGCTGAGAAAATCGAATCGACGAAGGGAACATCTGAAAAGTCGACGGAGTGTCTTGAGGACTTAGATTTTATGTATGAAACAACCCTTGAGCGATTTTGGGTTAAAATGAATGGATTTAAGGTCAAAATGAGCAACCGGGCCAAAGTGTAATTTTCTAATTTTGCCCGAGAGAGGTCAAACGGATAGTTTTTTGGAAGTTTCAAAAGTGAAATGAGAAGTACCAATCTTGTGGGTCTTAGTGGTAATGTTAGAATGAACAGGGGTATTATGGAAATTGTCAAAATGAGATTGGAAGAAACTAGGGGGGCAAAGTGCAATTAAACAAAAATTTGGGTATGAACGTAAAGGAGGAATTCGGCTGCAGCCTTCACTGCACGTGGTAGCCGATTCTGGCAATGGGACGGCCGAGGGGGACCTGGGGAAGGTCGTATACGACCGAGGGATTGCTTAGGGGCCAATCTTAGCTGGTGATTGGCCGAGATTCGGCCGGATTTTGCTATAAAAGAGGCGAGGGTTTGGCCAAAATTTAGCAAGCAAATCGACCATGTTTTGATGTGAATCGAAGAGAGTGGATAAAGGGCTTTTCATCCTTGCATCAAGGGGAGTGATTCTAGAGAATTTGGTGAGGTTTGATATGCATTTAGAGGCTGTTCGAAGCCAGATTGGAAAAGCGGCGCGATTCACCTTGTTGGACCTGCAACTGCCCGTTAGGCGCATCTTCCGGTGGCCTTTTGACCATGTCTAAAAGGAATTTTCTTTAATTCAAAATAAATTTACTTTTTGCATGAGTAAAAGAAAATGTGTCTAAAAATAATTCTCCTTTAATTCAAAATTTAAAAATTCAAATATAAGCTTTTGAGACATAAATGATTAAAACAAGAAAATATGTCTAAAAGTAATTCACTTTTAATTCAAAATAAATTTACTTTTTGCATGAGTAAGAGAAAATATGTCTAAAATAATTCTCTTTAATTCAAAATAAATTTACTTTTTACATGAGAAAAAGAATACATTTATATCATAAAAATATTTTTGTTAATCATCAAAACTTAATTAATATGAATAAGTTGACTCAACATTCTCCCTTTTTTTGATTATGACAAAAAAATGATTTATGATATTATTAATTTGATAAAATATTTTTGAACTCCCCCTTAATTTTGTGCTATAAGCTCCCCTTTTCAAAAATACTAATAGCATAAAAATGTGTTCGATGTAGGTTAATAGATAAAATAATTTTTAAGAGTTTTAAAGATCAAACTTGATTGCCAAATCTAATTGCCTTGATTGCACCTGCTTGATGTCTTATCTCTCAGATATACTATTTCCTTACATACACGAAAAAAATATCATAATACATTTTTCTCCCCCGTACAAAAATAATGTACAATTCACACTCTTATAGATACAATCTCTCATCTTATTGTTCTCCCCTTTTTTGTCATAATCAAAAAGATATTGTTAATGAAGAAAATAAAAATTTAAACAATACAGTCCATGAGAGAAATTTACTAAGCATAATCCACATAAACAATATGATGGATGATAGATAGAAAGTACTGACAATATAGATGTAACGTTAAGTATTAAAAACAATACAAATTATATTACTGTAATACCCTTGATGAGTCATGATAAAATTATCGATTAAAGGAATAATGGTATATGGAAATTTTCAAAATTGCCCTTGAATAAAAAAGAAGGCACACATATATAGGATGCCTTAAGAAGGGCAAAACGGTAATTTGGAGTCTTGTCCCATAAAAAGGTAAATTATTTTTGGTGGAGAAAATAATTATATATTAGATAATTGATTTTGGGAGAATTTAATTCTTGTTTAAATGCATGGGAAAATGCATGGATAATTAGGAATTAAAATGGAAGCCAAGTAAGGTAGATTGGTGACACTTGGCATGATCTTGTGAATCAAGAGGGAGATTAAAGTAATTAAAAAAAAAAAGAAAAATAGTCTCTCAAGCATTAAATGAGAGCTATCATGGTGTGAATTAAAAAAATTATTTATTAAATAGAAATTAGTCATGCATTTATGTGAAAAAATGGTGGATTAAAATAAATGTCAAATTAAAGGGAATTATGTCTTTCAAGAGCAATTTAAATTAAATCAAAAAGAAAAAGATATTAGTCTCCATTAAATGTTTGAAAATTTATGAGATTTAAATTAAATGAAAAATGGAGAAAATGGTATATCTTGAAATTAGTCAATATTTATTAATTTTAAAAATTTGGGGAATTATGGGAATTGGAGATTTGATCCAATGGTTGAGGATTTAGCTTGGAAATGATCAAGATCTAATGGCTACAATTGAGTCTTGAAAGTGGCATGGATTGCCAAATTTGCAAATTAAATAAATATCTAATAAGCTTAATGAAAGAATGGATGGTGGAGATTTAGTCTCTAGTTTATCATAAAGGGTGGAGATTTAAAGAGGCTAGATGGCAAGGATTGTGTTTCTCTAGAGAGTAGAGATGGATTCCCTTAAAATCAAAGGCTAGGATTGAGTTTAGGAGAAGCACAAGGATTGTGCTAGTTTCAAAGGTTGGGATTTATTCTTCAAAAGATTGATCAAGGGCTAGAAATTAGTCTTGAACTTGTGAGATGTCAAGACTTAATATATAAAGGAAGAGAAATCTCTAAGAGGAGGTTTTGCTTGGTGGAAGAAATTAGAGAACAAAGGAGAGTTCTCTTGTGAGGTTCTAAAGGAAATAAAGGTAAGCCTTGATTTAAATCTCTTCAAGAAAGAAATTAAGTCTTCATTTCTCCTTTCATTTCTCTAGTCTTCAAGATCTTTAATGCTTTAAGAATATTTTTCTTAAGGTGGTTGAAAGCCAAAGAGAGAGTCTTGGCAAGTGAGGGCTTGAAGTTTCAAAGGAAAAAAAAGAGGTAAGGGATGACCCCAAGTGGTGGGGTTTGTTTGCATTTGTAATTGTTTTGTATGAGTTGCATGTAATGGTCATATTTGTATGTTTTGTGTTCTAGTGGACCTATGGCCATATGGAGGACTAGTGATGTGGGAGGGGTTGATTGGTGCCTAACTTATGTGGTTATGAGGGCATGGAGGACTACCTATTATATGCATTGCATTTGCATTACATGTTTATATCTCATGTTACACTACTTTTGCATAACACCCTTACTGAGCATTGGCTCATAAGTTCCTTTGACCTCTATGTAGGTGGGGAATCTTCTAAGGGAAAGAGAATTTCGGAAGGTTGAAGGTAATGGAGCAAGAGGAATGCATGGGAAGTTGAATGTATTTTGTTGATTTAGTGGATGTTGATGTATGTATTTTAATTAAATATGTATGAATGCTTAATGTGGATGAATGGTGGAAAACTTGGATGTTTTGGAAGGTATTTGAGGTATTTTAATGTTCTGAAAATTGTGGGTTAAAAAGAAAAAGAAAAAAAAAATTTGGGTGTGGGGGGTGAAAGTCAGGCTGGAGAGGCCGGGCGTGCGGAGGGCGCGGCTGCGGGTAGCGGGTGCGCGCACGGCCCACGCGCTGGGGGCGCAGCTGGGGGCTGCCGCATGCCCCTGCCGCTATTGTTTTAAATAAATATTTATTTATTTATTATTATTTATTTATTCAATAAATGTTATTTTTGGAATTTCTGAAAATAAAGCCTATTTAAATAAATAAATAAATGAGTATTTAAGCCTCCTAATTAATTATTAAATTAATATAAATTTTAAGGCATTTGTGGGAAAATTCCTACATTTTGGAAAATAAATAAGAGAGTATTTTCCTTGAATTTTGAAAAATGGATGAGGAAGTTTGATGTTTGAATTTCACCAATTTACTTTCTTAAGATTGGGAATTTGAGGTATTTTGAAATAAATAAAAAGAAAAATCAATGGGGATTTGATAAGGAAATTTATTTAAATTTTTCCAAAGAAATACTAACCCAAATATTTTCTAAAGGATTTGGAAGTTAGAAAAAATGGGTTAATAATTGGGCCAAAAATTTATTTCCTTAAAATTAAGGCCTTATATCATAATTTAAATGAAGCAAGTGCGTTAACTTATTTTGTCAAATCCTAGGAAGTCATCCTTGGCTGTTCATTAAGAGCTTGAAAAGGGGTGACACTTTGCGAGGTTTCGGGTTTTTATTTTCGCGGGATCGTTTCGATATTTTCCTGAATCCTTGAGTGGAGCAAAGGGAGGGCAAAGCCTAGTTCTCACCTAGGTCATTTCTCATTGAAACGTAGCCCGTCTTATCATTTTGTCTTAGCGTGTGAATAGTTAGTTGGCTATTCGCGAGTAACACCCGTAAGTGGGAGCGAGGCATTACAATTACTGCATGAAAATAATTTTAAAATTATGATGCAGTATAAAGTTATTTGATAATAGTATTTTTCGTAAAAACATTTCGCATTTAGCACATATTTATCTTTCATATATATATGAGAACACATTTAGACATTCAACACACAGAAAAATGTTCTCTTTTATTCAAAACGGATTTATTATATAATTATATATTTTTTAAATAAATATTAATTTGAGGCAATAATTTAAATTATTTATATTTTATTTTATTACATATATTATTATTGTTATTTATTATTTTTTTTATCCAAAACAACTTTCCGGATTTCTCTCCATGCGTCCAGCGCGTGTTCCAGTGGCTTTCTAGAATTTCTGCGCGCGTCCAGATGCTGTCGCAGGGTCCCAACAACCTTTCTGATTTTCCTCAGTGTGTTTCTCTCTAGCATGTCTCGTGGATTTTTTGCAGATTTTGAGGCTGGTTTCATGGAGTGTCTATCTCTATGTCAGGTTAGGTTTGGTTATATAATCGAACTCCGTCCATTTGCAAAAGGTTTAGACAAAATTAGAGTCTCTATCTCTTCTGTTTTCCTTCAGTCATTTCACTATTCACCAGAGAGCATATATTGTTCATTTTTTTTACTATTCAATAGAGAGCAAAATCTACCATGGCCACCGACACTACTACTGCCGATGCTACTTCGGTTGCAGCTCCAGCCATAACTCTAGCATATGGTTCTCGATGCGGTGCTTGTAGGTTCTTAAGAAGAAGATGTATCCAATGGTGTGTCTTTGCTCCTCACTTCAGCCATGAACAAAGACCTACTTCTTTTGTAGCAATCCACACGATTTTTGGTGCCAGAAATGCCTTCAATCTCCTGGTCAGTATTCCAGTAAGTGATTATTATGCGGCTACCATTACACTCTCATATGAAGCTCAAGCTAGGCTTCAAGATCTCATTTATGGTTGTGTATCAAAAATTTTTGCCCTCTAACAGCAAGTATGATAAACCACTATAAATTCTTTGTATTCTCTTGTGCTTGTGTTCTTTGTTTATTTATCTTTCCAAGCATCTCTATATTCCTCACTTGATTCATATATTTAACCTTTCATTGAAAAAGATTTCATATTTTTCAATCTTGTGTTCTCCATTCCCAAGACGAGATTGTCTTTATACGATTGATACCTCATTGTGCCATTTCAAGGTCTTGAGGTTTAACGAAGCCATGGTCTTCATAGATGACATCTCTTTTTTATCAAAAGAATTTTTAAGGAAAAAGAATTTTTATATACCAATTCATCTTTTTAAGTTTTTGGACTTAATTTGCTAATTATGAGTGATTTTTAGGTTAACAATCTGCAAGTTTATCTAACCTTTTTGAAGGAGTTTGCAAACTCTTGTGCAAACCCTCAAAATGTTCAAAATTGGTTTCACCCAGAAACTAATTCAAACTCTATTTCAGAACTCGATCCGAGCTTCATAGGTAATTTTAGACATATCCTAGAAGAAAATGTTTAGTTTTCTAGTTTTCGGGAAGTTAATTTTCAACACGATCCAAACCTTATATGGGGTTCTGAAAATCTAGTCATCCCAGAAGAAAATGTCTATGAACTTGGATCCGTCGTGTTTGGCAATCATTATCAACACTGACCATTGGCGAAATCCAAAGCTATCGTGGGAGAATTAGATTTTTTTTTTTGACTTTTTTGTATGATTTATTAAGCTAAAATAATGAGAATTGGGTTGAAGGCCTTTTCCAAGTTATTGTTCTCATTTTATTTTTATTTTTTTTATTATGGAGTATTGTAGTTGATTGATAAAACAATGAAACAAAATGATACCAATTGATAAAACAATGAAGCATTAGGATACCAAATGATTTTAAGAAATATATTTAGGCATACTTATATTTAAAAAATGGGAGATGAAAATTGATCGATTAATCTCATTTTCTCCTGAAGGCTTCAGGAGAGTCGACTGTGAAACCTTTCACAGTCGATTGCAATAATGCAGTTCTGAAAGAAGCTTCCTCCTTTTGAAACATAGGCCAAAAATAATTAACAAAACATATACCAATATATTCTACAAGCCCTAATACATACATAAATTAAACATTTAAGCACACAACATATTTAGATCCTTTTAAAAAAAATAATTCTTCTAGAAAATAGGGACTAAATTGTCCAAAATCTCATTTTTCTTCCAAATGAACCAATTTTGCTTGCATTGAATGACTCCAAAAATATATCTATCACAATAGGTCATGCAAGTTGGATCAACATTATGGAAATGAGGGTTTTCAAACAAAATCTCACAGAATTTCAAACATTTAAACACCATGGAATATAACCTAGACATAAGTATGAAAATTTTCATTAAGCCTAATTCTTTTATATGCCACGAGATGATTTTTCACATTTTAAGGCATTTTGACAAACTTAGATTTCAAGTCATAATAATTTTAGAATTTAGGAATGAGGTGATTACCCAAAAAACCAAACCTCTCATATTTCCATTTATCCTATTGGCTTTCCATCCTATTTTTGAGAGTGAGGTCTAAACCATAGAACTCATCACCTCTCTCGTGCCATGAGTTTCCACTTAAACAAATATAACATGTTTTCCATGTGGATCTCATGCACATTGGCACACATAAGGCTAAGTTTTAGCCTTGGGTGCCCATCCATAGATGGGACCTTTGGCTTTTGGCTCTTAAATGCTCTTTGCCTTAGTGTTTAACCCTTTAGGAGGATCCAAAACTCTCATTTGTTGAGCTACCCCTTTTGGCACCCAAATTTTGATTTCATTTCTCTTAGGGGGTTGGGAAGTCTATCTATATGGTTTCCAAGATTTCTTTTGATATTTTAGCTTTGGTTTTGGGGGATTAGAATTCTTTTTCACAATTAAGGTTTCCAAAGACTTCTCTATTACACCCTTTTCTAATGTGAGTTTGGAGTTTTGAGATTTTAAAACCAATACTTCTTTCTCCAAGATGGGAAATTTTTCAACCACTTTATCATCTATTTTTGCTTTATTTTTCTTTTTAAGCTTTCATTCTAAGACTTCATTTTCTTCTTTGAGTTCTAGAATCTTTTCCTTTAAGATCTCTACTTCATTTTTCAAAGACTCATTCTCCTCATCAAGATCTTCTTTTTCCTTAGCAAATAATTTCTTTGCATTCTTAAACTCCTTCTTAAGAGACTTAAATTTAACAAATAACTCCTTAAATGACTCTTGGAGTTCATCAAATCCTACATTCTCTTCTTGTTCATCCTCAAAGGCCATGAAACGTACTCTTGCCTTTTCTTTTTCAGATTGGGAAGATTCACTTAATTCACTTTCATCCCATGCATTGAAAGCATGCCTTTTTGGATATTTTAAATGCTTCTTCTTCTTTTTATATTTCTTTTATTCCTCTTTCTTTGGACATTTATTTTTATAATGCCCAACTTCTTAACAATTGTAGCAAGTAGGAAGCGATTTCTTGTTATCCTTACTTTGTTTTTTCATTAAACTTTTTAAAGTCTTTTCTAGGGGAATTACATCTTTATCATTTTCACTAGAAGACTCACTTTCACTTTTAGTTGAAAATTTAGCTTTTAAAGCTATATTCTTCATCTTCTTTATAGGTTCTTTCATTTGATTAAGAACTAACTCATGGGTTAAGAGATTCCCAATGAGCTCTTCCAATTTAAAAATTCTAAGATCTTTGGCTTGAGTGATAGTGGTAACCATAGGTTGTCAATCTATTCTAAGTGACCTAAGTAATTTCTTTACTTGATCACTTTCGGGGATAACCTTGTCAAGCATCTTTAGAGAGTTACCAATTTTTGAAACTTAGTATTCATATCACTAATGGTCTCATTGGCTAATAATTTGAACCCTTCATATTGGGACATCAAAAGATTTATCCTAGTATCCTTAACTTGATCAGTCACTTCATACATAATTTCTAATTTTTTTCATATTTCATGAGATGTGGAGCATGAAGAGATTTGTTCATACTTACTAGGCAATATAGAACAAAACAAGATATATTTGACCCTATAGTCCATTTCAAGATTATTTATATCCTCTTCACTCTAATCTTTTTCTTCTTCCTTAGATAAGGTAAAACCATTCCTAACAAGTTTTCACAACATATAGCTAATTAAAAAGATGTAGGATTCCATCTCCATTTTTCAATAGCCATAATTGGTTCCATCAAAGAATGGGGGACGGGAGGGAAAAGTTCCCTCCACTATACCATGAGGTAGATATGAGGCCATTTTATGATCCTTTCCTAAGATTTGAGATTTGAAACACAAATATTTTAACACCTGCTTTAATACCAATTGTTGCATAGAGAAATACCCAAGAGGGGGGTGAATTGGGTTTTTAAAAATTAATTAATAATTTTAACTCTTTTAAAAACTCTTAAATTTGTGATTTTAATATGTGGTGATTGCAATAGGATTAATAATAATAAAATCACACAACCACAAGGAACAAGATAAATTTATAAAGGTTCGACTATAAAGAGCCTAATCCTCTTTCTCAAGACTTAACTTGAGGTTCTACTAGGGAGAATCAACACTAGTTTTTAATTAAAGCTAGAACCAACAAACAATCCCTTGCCTAAGCAAGAACCACTAGCATACTACTAGCAAATATAATCCCTTCACACAGTAAGTGAGTAAAATAATCCCCTCACACAACAAGTGAGTAAAAATAAACTTACAACTAGAGACAATTACAAACAAGTCACCAACGGTTGAGAATTTCACCAGCCAACACACTTCTAGCACTTCGAACCTTCTCACTCTTGTTTGAATGCTCTATCAAGTTTGTTCTACCTTTGAGCGTCCATACTTACCCTATATATATATATATCTTCCAAACACACTAGCTATTAAAAAAAGAGTTAATATGAAGTTTGAAATTCAAAAAATATTTAGGTTTTCTCAAACAATAAGAAAACATGTCTCATTTTTAATTCAAAATAAATTTACTTTTTGCATGAGTAAGAGAAAACATGTCTAAAAATAATTCTTCTTTAATTCAAAATTTAAAAATTCAAATATAAGATTTTGAGACATAAATGATTAAAACAAGAAAACATATCTAAAAGCAGTTCTCTTTTAATTCAACATAAATTTACTTTTTGCATGAGTAAGAGAAAACATGTCTAAAAATAATTCTCTTTAATTGAAATTAAATTTACTTTTTACATTAGAAAAAGTGTAACACCCCAAATTTTCTTGAGCGTGTTATAACTTAGGATTTCAGGAATATAAAATTTTTTCATATCACAATAACTGTCATACATCACACAATATCCCAAAAACCCTAATCTTCACCTTCTCAGCTTAACAAACCCAATAATCAAATAGCTAAGACAGGCGTTAAAATCTTGAATGCGGAAGCTAGATCGAACCTGATATGGTTCACAACCATAATGCTTTATTTATCATAAATAAAATTGTTCAAGACGTCTACAAAATATATTACATGGACATCATCAAGTAATAACTGAACATCTTAAACATATCCAAAATTACATAGGTTCGCATATAAACAAAAATATGCTAAACATGATATAGACAGCAGATTAAACTTATTCTTCAGCTATCTCCTTTCCCTTAGAGCCGCTCGTCGAACCTGGAACGTTTGAATATTCTAGGGACATAGTCCAATTAGAAGATGAATCTTCTAGTGAGAAGCTCCAAAAACAGTTTATATAGATGCATGATCAGGTATAAAATGTATGAAAAGACAACGAGAACTACTCCGAAGTGTCTTGTGAACACGTCAGCCTACTCCAATGAGAGCTTTCTCAATGGGGCACGCATAGCATCTCTCGGGAGGTCCCTAACCATGTCACTTCAGCCCAACCTCATAAAACTCATGCAAGCACCACATCTGTTGTTCCTTAGACTCACGGTCTTCCCCACGAGAGCTTTCTCGATGGCACATGTATAGCGCCTCTCGGGGGATATCCGACTTTTGCCCTCGGCCAACAACAAATAGGTACAACAGTATGGTCACACGAATTTTATAAATACAACAGTTAAAAAGCCAATAACATATAATTTTCAGAAAAATATATTTCATATATGCATCATGATTTCACGTAAGAAAATAACAAGCATTTATGTGTAAGAACTTCACAAAACACGTCTCATGCAATATAAATCTCTCATAAGAGAATAAAAAAAATAAGATTTGGAGTATAGGAGTCTCACCTTGTTAGTTTATCTCTTCGACGGTATAATTTCACAACAAACGACCTAGGTTTCTACAGAAAATATATGTTTCGGTAAATCTAAACCCAAATATTTTTATATAGGATTGAAGGGTATTAAATTAGGGGCATAAATGGAAAATTTGAAGGAAAATAGGCCTCTCACGCGCCCCCCGGAAGGTGGCTCAAGCGCCTTCATGCGTAGCCACTTCCGGCGTGTGTATCTCATGCGGTGCTGCCAGATTTCGGACAGCATTGCGTCGTTTTCGTATTTTGGCCATATCTCCCTCGTTTTAACTCCGATTCGACCCCCGTTTGAATCTATGCGACCCTGTCTTCCCCCTCTATAGGATTATAAAAAAAAAATTGAACTTAACTCAGTTTTTTGCTGACTGATTTTGGCGAACTCCGGTGAAGACCCGCAACTCCGACGAGGCTCGTTCTCCCCGGCTTCTCCTTCGATTCCTTCCCGTCTTCTTGCCGAACTTCCTACTCTCTCTCTAGATCAAGCTCCTCCTCTTAGAGTGCCTCAACTCTCAAAGTTGTTTGTAATTATTTGAGAACAACCCATGGTGCCTTTTTATAGATTTCTCCAACCAATCACATTATGCCACTTGTCACAATTTTAGCCATAGACTCCAAAGACTCAAACCTATAATTGAATGGCTTTTAAAATACAAAGCTAGAATGAATTCAACTTTTAAAATCCAAGCTAAAATCCCAAACTTCTTTCAAATAACACTTTGGCCCTTATTTCAAGTCCTCAACTTCAATATTTTACCACATAAGCTCTTAATTTTATCCTTATTTCGTTTGGATAATTTTCTAATTACAATTACACCCTCAAACATCAAATTTATCAAGATACTTAAAATTCCAAAATTAATAACTCAAAATTACTCAATATATATGATTTTTCGAAAGCCCCTTACCATCATTCGGTCTTTTTAGGTTATAACTTAGCTTAATCGAAAACCATTTCTGATTTGATTTCTTTCAGCGTCATAAATCTTGCCTTGAGACGCTCATAAAAAATATACCTTTAACCTTAGGTATCTAAGCTCTAGGGTACTCCCTACGACTGATTCGGTCACTCATTGCCAATTTAAACATATTTTTGGTATTTTAAATTCACTTAAAATACGTGGCATCTTCACAAAAATATGGGGTATTATAAAAAGAATACATTTATATCATAAAAATATTTTGTTAATCATCAAAAATTAATTAATATGAGCAAGTATGGGTCATCCAGATAGGAATTCCCCTATCTGAATCTTTGAGATGGCTTTGAGAGAAAGAAATTGGCTATTCAAATGCTACAGTAGCCTATCCAAATGAATTGGCACACTTCCGAATGAATTAGCACTCATCTGAATGGCTGAAATAGATTCAATTGATGAGAGCACAATTCGGATGCTACAGTACGAGTATCTGAATACGACCATGAAGCACTTTAGCATACATCTGAATGACTCACCATGCATCCAAGTGACTGAATCGTTGTGAGAAAGATCCGGATGCTACAATACGAGCATCCGAATATGAACATTACATACCTTGCAATCCATCTGAATGCACAACCTATCTCATTTTTTTTTTAAATATACACATTCATAAATTGAAACATATAGACAACACCTATCAATGTTAAATTACACAAAACTACCATCAACAATCTCACTATTAAGCATGGATCAAGCAAAATGACAGGTAGACCTAATTTGCACATTGTAATAAAATAGAGAGATTGGGTGTACCTGTAAGTCTTCAATGCAACCAAGAATCCATATGCTTATTGTGAGATGTTAAACCATCATGAACTCATAAATAAGTTAGAGTAATAGAAACATAATAAGTTAAATAAGTTATATGCTAAACTAACCTTTTTTTATTTTATTTTTGAATTGTTTTAGTTATTTTTCCATGGTTGGATCTGCAAGCTCCACATTCAACTCTTCCTTTGGTGGATATTCATAGTATGCTTTCAAGTGATGCCCATTAACTTAAAAACCTGACCTGTTTGAAGATTTTCTATATCACAAACACCATGTCTTGAGATAGAACGTACCTTAAAAGGTCCAGTCCATTTAGATTTCAATTTTCCAAGGAACACATGGAGCCTAGAGTCATACAAGAGTACATGCTGGCCTACATGGAAGCTCTTCCTGCTTATGTGATTGTCATGCAATTTCTTTATGTGTATTTTGGAGATTTTGGAATTTTCAAAAGTTTCATTTCTGATTTCTTCAAGTTCATTTATTTACAATTTTCTATTGAAACCCACTTCATTTAGATTTTCATTTATTTTTCGTATAGCCCAATAGGCTTTATGTTCTATCTTTATAGGTAGATGACAGGACTTTTCATAAACCAACCTATAAGGAGACATGCCTAAAATAGTCTTATATGCAGTTCTATAAGCCCACAAAGCATCAATCAACCGTAAAGACCAATTCTTTCGATTAGAGTTGACGTTTTTTTCCAAGATACGCTTGATCTCACTATTAGCTAGTTCGGCTTGACCATTTATTTGGAGATGGTAGGTTTGAGACCTTGTGAACTACCCCATATTTCTTCATAAGTTTTTCCACAGGCTTGTTACAAAAATGGGAACCTCCATCACTAATTATTGCACATGACATCCCAAAGCAAATGAAAAAGTTTTCTTTTAAAAATCTAACCACAGTCTTATGGTCATTTATTCTAGTTGGTATTACTTCAACCCACTTGGACACATAATCAACAGCAAGCAAGATATACTCGTATCCAAACAAATTAACAAAAGGACCGATGAAATCTATTCCCCAGTAATCAAAAATCTCAAGAACATGGATTGGTTGTAGGGGCATCATATTCCTCTTGGTCAGACTCCCTAACCTTTGGCAATGATCACATGAAGAATAAAACTGCTGCACATCCTTAAACAAAGTAGGCTAGTAAAATACACTTTGTAAAATCTTTGCTAAGGTTTTTCTTGTGGAAAAATGGCCTCCGCAGGCGAGGGTATGACAGAAATTTATTACACTGTGCCGATCTTGTTCAAGGATGCATCCTCTAAGAATTTGATCAGCACAGTACTTGAACAAGTAAGGCTCATCCCAAAAATAGGTTTTGATTTTCCTAAAAAATTTCTATTTATCCAGCTTGGTCTAATGATTTGGAATCAAACCAGTAGCTAGATAGTTTGCAACATCGGTATACTAAGGAATGATAGTGCTTGTTTGGAACAATTGCACATCAGGAAAGCTATCGTGAATAGGCTAGTCAAATTGAGTAAGGTCTTGACCCAGGATCCTTGATAGATGATTTTCCACTACATTCTCTACTCCTTTTTTGTCCCTAATTTCAATCTGAAACTCTTGCAGGAGTAGGATCCATCAGATAAGACGCAACTTAGCGTCTTGCTTGGTGAGCAGATACTTCAATGCAGCGTGGTTTGTGTGTACAATTACTTGTGAACCTACTAGGTATGATCTAAACTTGTCTAGGGTAAACACGATAGCCAACAACTCTTTCTCTATGGTGGTGTAATTCCTTTGACCCTCATTTGTGTTTTGCTGGCATAGTAAATGACATGAGGTTTCTTATCCTTCCTTTGGCCTAGTACAACACTGATTGCAAAGTTACTCGCATCACACATCAACTCGAAGGGTAATGACCAATCAGGAGGTTGTATAATGGGTGTAGAGACAAGTGCATTCTTCAATTTTTCAAAGGCAGCTTGGCAATCTGATGTCCATTCGAATGGAACATCCTAAGTTAGCAAATGGTGCAACAGTCTTGTTATGGTGCTGAATGAAGCAATGAATCTCCTATAGAACCTGGTGGACTATCTGGGCCCAATCTTGGTCCTCCCTCTGGACCCAGCTTTAGCCCAACGCCAGCCTGCCACGACATCATTGTTACTCCCACTGGATATTCGGGCGGCCACCTCAGATCATGTCCTCATTAATGGTGGATCCCATCCATATTAATAAAAGTCATGTCGCCACCATGCTACCACCTGGGAACCTCCACCGGCGTCGGATAGTCAGTCCCATCACTTGCAAATGCACGATGCATACATGCAGGAGGACATCTCCTCCTCTTATATCAGTCATC
Source organism: Diospyros lotus (assembly GCF_014633365.1). Lineage (NCBI taxonomy): Eukaryota > Viridiplantae > Streptophyta > Magnoliopsida > Ericales > Ebenaceae > Diospyros > Diospyros lotus. The sequence continues at coordinate 37,256,988 of NC_068343.1, read as the reverse complement.
TCTCTTTAGAGCTAAGGTATGTTCTGATCTCTAACCTATTGATACACTATTTCTCCTTACTCACTCGAGTGTCGGAGTGTTTGCAGGTGCCAACCGCTCCCCGGATGGACTCGTCGTCAGAGCCTGCGCCCTGCCGTTGCGATCTTGCCTCTGATCGTCCTCTTTTGGTCAGGAAGAAACACCCGACATTACTAAGAAAAGACCTAATGTCTTTGACATTTCTAGGGATATGAAGTTTTTGAATAGCTTCAACTTTGGACTTATCTACTTCAATCCCCCTAGATGAGACAATATGCCCTAAGACAATGCCTTGATTAACCATGAAGTGGCATTTTCCCAAATTAAACACAAGATGGGTTTCTTCACAAGTTAGAACTATCTCTAAGTGACTATGCTTAACTCTGTGTAATTAATTCAACAAACACAGAAACAAATAAAGAAATAAATCAAACATGCAAGCATAAAGCATTTATATTCGTCAGCGTACGAGTGTGTTGCAGTACAAATTTATTTACTGGATGGGAGTCCAAGTCGATTCACTAGGAGATCTTTATTAAGACAAATAAAAGCAGTGAAAATTTTTTATGTGCTAAATGGGTTTGTCAAACCAATTCGACTGATTTTAGGAAGAAAAAAAAAAAGAAATTGAATGTGCGACTGAAAACAAAATGTCTCAGATCAAGATAATTTTAAAATGTCTCGGATCAAGACAATTTTAAAATGTCTCGGATCAATCCAAATATTTCCCAAGACTCACAAAAGAGGGTATTATTGGGTTAAATAAATTTTAAGATCTTTGCTATTGGTTACGTTTTGGGATGATGATGGTTCTAATTCTAGTACCCGACATACATGGCATGCCGACTCTGACTTAAGCAACCACCATAAATCGAAATGTATATAAAGTACACTTAAGCTTGGGAATGGTGATATTTCCAAGCTGGGCAACCCACATACATGGCATGAGGGTTCCGGATTAGGCATATATCTCAATCCAAACTCAAGTGTTTGGAAAAAATCTAAAAATTAATTTTAACACCTCAACTTACAATGAAGTTTGGCTAACTCGAAAAATTTTGGCTTTGGACACCGTCCTCGCCTTGGCCCGAGAATTATTAGTCACACATTTTCATTTAAAAATTAATTGACAAGAATTTAAATGATGGAATTTAAGTGACAAAAATATAAATTGCTAAATTTAAATAACATAATTTAAATGGCAAAAATTGAAATTGTTGCAATTAAAGTGCTGAAAATTAAATAGTAGTAATTGAAATATAGAAATTAAATGTTGGAATTTAAAGTATTGAAATTATAAATACAAAACGGAAGTTGCAGAATTGAAATGTACAAAAATTAAATGACGGAATGCAAATGTATGAGCAAAAATGTAAATGCGAAGAACTGAAACGAAATAAAATAGTGTATTGAAAAAACTGAACGAAGAATGCCCAAGAAACAGACGAACAACCGAAGGAAAAACTATTCTACTCTATGCTATTTTCTCCGTAAAATTTCTTCCCTTATTTTGCTGAAAGTGAAAAATGGGAGATACCCTTTTTCTGTGAAGAAGATGAAATATATATATATATATATCATTCCTCATTGAAATTTGTCCTTGATTGATGAAGAAATTACAACCATGGGACCGCGTGGTTGCTACTTCTGGAAGATGCCGAATTGTTAATGGGCTTGCCAATTCTTTAATTTCTCATGGGCCCACCTCCTCTCATCCAATTCATGCAGCTGGGCTTCTTCCTTACTACTCCATGAGTATCTCCAATTTAATACAGTGGCCATCTCCAATCTTTCAATTGATTTAATCAATAGTGGGCCTCAATTCAATTTCTTCTCCAAATCAATTGCATGGTCCCACTTCCAATTGGGCTTCAAGAGTCTTCAAATTCCACTGCTTCACGCTGCATATATATGTACTAGGGAATGCCCGTGCATAAAGGCACGATGTAAATAATATAAGATTAAATAATATTAAGATTAAACACTAAATAAAAAACAAAAATTAAAGTTATTGTATATTTGTTTCCTTTCTCTTAACGTTTTATAATAAAAAAATAAAATTAAAAAAGTGTTCTACAATCTAAACAAATTAAATTAAAATTTAAATATCAAACAATACATACCAGTTAGTGCTATTGCTGCCAATCAAATATAAAAAAATTAAATATCAAATACTACTACTATTGCTGCAAAAAATTAAAATTAAAATGCACACCAATTAGTGCTACTGCTGCCAATCAAATTACAATTACATAAGAAAAATAAACATTATATTGTCATTCACCAAAAGAATGGATTAAAATTTTACTAAAAGTGGGTTAAAGCTTTACAAAACATGTATGCTTTACAAAAAATGTGTCAATAACATGTCTTCAAACATATATTTGCCCGAACTTCCTCCTTATTACTTTCCAAAAAGTCTTTGTATCAACTTGTATGTATCCCCAATAAGAAACATGCACAATAATCTGGTAATTTGTGAAACAAAAAAAATATAGATTAGTACATTTGTTGGAAATATACATATCAAAATATACTTTGAGATTGAAATTACCTTATTACATCCCCATAGAAGCAAGGTAGTTGTATTTCTCCTTTTAAGCTCCATATATTTTTCGATCCAATCTTATAGAAGTTCATATTTTAAATTATTATTAAATTAAAATTTAAAAAAAAGTTATATAATTAATAGAAATAAATCTACATGGTTACCTTCTGAACACTATAACAACACTTCAGGATAAACAATATTTGTAGTAGAATCCAAACAATCTTTAGGGAGAAGAATACTTATACGATCAAATGATGTACATCTGGACAATGCCACATATAATTGTCCATGGCTAAACACTGGTACGCGCAAATCAACCCCAATAAATTTCACAGATTGTCCTTGAGATTTATTAATGGTTAAGGCATATGCCAATCGGACTGAAAATTGACGTCTTGTCATTTGGAAAGGCATTTCTAAAGAAGATGGTGCCAAAGATATCCTTGGTATGAATACCAAATTGCCTAACTTTTCTCCAGTTAAAATTTGAGCTTCAATTATGCGAGTGTCGCACCTAGTAACCACCAATCTTGTACCATTACATAGTCCATCTTTCGGTGCAATGTTTCTCAACAATATTATAGGACAACCCACCTTCAACTCTAACTTAAAAGTTGGCAACCCAGGAGGATCCAATGAATTTAAATATTCATTAGGATATCTATTTGTAATGGTAGGATCGATTTCATTATCTTTAGACATTTTATCTGCTATAAGATAAGTATATAATCTCCCTAGAAATATATTCAACGCAGTAGTATTGATGTCACTGACATCATCGTTACGCGCAGACAGAATTGTGCGTTCAGTTAAAAATGTTGGGGTTGACGTCTCTATCATGTTCAACCATGGGTAAACTGTAGAGAGTAATTCATTCAAATCTTGACATTTGTGAATTGTTGATGGAAGGTTAACGATTTCTTGAGGATTGGTCCCAATCTAAAAAAAGTGAAATCAATAAAAAAAAATAAGAATGAAAACACAATTTATTAATTTAAAATAATCTATATAATATGGCACAAAGGTTAAAGTAGTGTTACCTCCTTCAAGAAATTTGCAAAATTAGCATTTTCACGGCCTTCATGATTTAAGCGCATATTCAAATCCGAAGTTAAGATATTTATATGCTTCCATAGAACAGAGTGTCTTAATGATGCATTCACAATTTGCTCACGAACTCCTTTGTGTATAACTGGTAAGATTTGTCGAAAGTCTCCACCAAGAATAACTGTAATACCCCCGAATGGCTTTTCACTATCATAAATATCCCTCAATGTACGATCAACTGCCTTAACACAATGTCTATGTTGCATCAAAACTTCATCCCAAATTATGAGTTTTGTTACTCTAAATAACTCAGCTTGTAATGATTGTTTGCTAAGCCCACAATTCGAATTGTCCAATACATCTAACAGAATGGAAAATGTTGAATGTGCAGTGCAACCTCCTACTAGTAACAATGATGCAATTCCAGATGAAGCCACAATAACAACGATATGCCCAAGGTTATGACATTTTAATGCAATCGTATTGTACATAAATGTTTTCCCTATTCCAGCACCCCCATTCAGAAAGAAAACAGTTCCTTTATTTTGAAAAACTAAAGAAGTGATTGTGTTATAAGCATTTCGTTGTCCATCATTGAGACAATCAATAGTAATTTATGGATCTGTCTGTTGTGCCTTACTCTGCAGTTGTTGATGTTCGAATATCAATCGATTACCAACTACTACACTCCAATTTGCAGTAGGTTATGGCATGGGTGGGAAGTTAATTAAACTTTTTCCTGATTCATGAAGCATTTGATTCAAAAGATAGAGACCATAATCTTTAATTTGAGCCTCAGTTGGGTTAGAAATGGAAAATAATATACGAATCTTATGTGCAAGGTCATCACATATATGCGTTGAGAATTGATTCCATAATGCACATGGATTTAGTGGAAAGCACTGGTGAGAATAATACTAAACAATCTCCTCAATTGATATCCAGTTTTCATAACTGCAGCCTCTTTCGAACATTGTATCCATTCTTCATCATCTTCTAAAAGCCCCATTGCAACATATGTTAATTTAAATGTATCATGCACAACATTATCGACTGTGTGTAAAGACTAAAATGACTTTGGTCCTTTGGCAACGATTAGTAACAAACGCAGATAAAATCTTTTACCACAATTAGGGCTAGCAAAGTACATTCTACCAATTTCATATCCCCTTTCTCTTAATTTCCATCTCTTTTCTGACTTGATCCAAACATAATGCTGTGGAAATTCTTGATAAGTAATTGGACATTCCTCTTCACTGCCAACACAATATGCAAAGAAGCCAATAAGAGTTTACATTTGTTGACCAGCTCTAGATTGAATCATTTCTAATGACTCTTCTGGGTTAAAAATAACGCGATGCATTCCAGGTAAATGAAGTGCCAATAGTACAACTGTTGGCATCTCTACATGCAAAGGATGACCAAATATTCGCCAAGCAGCTTCTGGAGGTCCAATATACCTTGCATCGAGATATTGTTGAATCTCATTTATCATTCCTAAAACCATCGTTGTACGATTATAACCCTTATAAATGTACTTATGTATATACTTGTCACATCTCATCCCGGCACAAACTTCCAAATTTATATAATAGTTGAAAAGTTTAGAAAGATATGCATTGTATGGTACGACATCCCTGTTATCAACTTCTTGCCCCCTCACAGTATGTACTTAACCATTATTGCGACGACGATAGATAGGGTATCCATCTTGATCCATAACTGTTGTTTCTATGAAAACTCGAGTGTATCTCTTAGTGCATCTACCATTTTCCATACATGGTGCTTGTGAATTTCGAGCACCACACGGTCCATGTACCATACAACATTTGATAGTTTCAAGAAGTATAGGATCATCTTTTGGGTCTGAAAATTCTGCAGAGACCAATTTGTTTATTTGAGCACATGTTTGAATTTTGTCTGGGCCCTTAAGAAATAAAAGTGCATGCATATGAGGGAGGCCTCGTTTTTGAAACTCAATTGTAAAAACATACGCAACTTTATTTCCAAACACTTTATTTGTTTCTATCACTTTCATCAAATATTTTCTCTTCAACTCAAAAACACGGGCAATTAAATCAAGACGATCAATAGGTTTTTGATGTGGTAGTAATGTTGAAATAATTTCTGGCCAATTGGGATTTGCAGTCATGGTAAGAAAAATATCTGGGTGTTGGTTATGTCACGTGATAGCCATTAAATCTTGAAAGATTTCAAACATATGTCTAGGACTACCAGTAAATGAAGATGCCAAAACAAACCTTTGACTAATTTGACCAGGTCGCACATAATCTAGATCCATATCTGACAACTCTTGGTAAAGCTCAGCCCAAAGTTTTCCTTGATTAAGCTTATAGTATGTTAATCAATTTTGCTCAGTTGCAGCCCAAGCATCTACCAAAAACTCTTGAAATAGTTTCCCACCTCTTAAAATTGTTGAATACTCTGTGGGTCGTTCAAACAAATGATAACTATAAAAATCCATTTGAGTAAGTCGATCAGTTGAAGGTCAATCATACTGAACATTCCACAATTTCAACTCAAGTTCCCATCCAAGCTCACCATATGGAAATTATAGAACATAATGTGATGGCATGTATGCTGGGTAACATTCATTAATTTGCATCAACTCATTATTTCCTAGAAAATGTAAGATAATATCTCTCATTCCACTTGCCTTTATTCCATCACCTGGTATTACAATCGCAATCTCATCTGCGGTTGGTAGGTTATATCGATGTCGATCAGTTCTTGAATTGTAATGAAGATGAGCAGGTAGATTGTGTCCTGCCGAGTCCAATTGATGTAATGGCATGAGCCTGACGAAATTTATCTACAAATGCATTAACTTGGAACAAACTATCTTGAATAGTTTTGAGAACATCCCTTCTCAAGTTAGGATTTCTACGATTACAAATTTCTAAAGCTGAATCAAGGTCATAGATATACAGTTGAGCATAACTCACATCTTGCCCTGGTTGTAGTTGTAGTGATCCTGTTCGATGTCGCAATTCCCCATGAATTGTGAATGATGTAGGACCCCTTCCACTAAGTACTCTAGGATCCAATGTAGCACCAAGACTCGTAAAAGCATTGGCCACATTAGAGATGGAAAAATGGGCTTGGCCCGACGGGCTGGCCCGTTGGGGCTCGGCTCAGCACCAGGCTAGGGCCAGCATTTTGCTGGCCCATTTAAGGCCGGGCCGATTTGGCCCGGCGAGCTTGGCCCACTAATCTCGCCCTCACCTTCTGTGACCCTCGCCCTCACCCTCGTCTCGCCCTTGCCCTCGCCCTCTGTCGCCCTCGCCCTCACCCTCGTCTCGCCCTCTCCCTCACCTCGCCCTCGCCCTCACCCTTTCCCTCGTCTCGCCCTCGCCCGCGCCCCTCGGTCGCCCTCGCCCTCGCCCCTCAGTCGCCCTCACTCGTCCTCGCCCTCTGTCTTGCCCTCGCCCTCACCCTCGTCTCACCCTCACCCTCACTCACCGCCCTCGCCCCTCAGTAGCCCTCGCTCGTCCTCGCTCGCCCTCTGTCGCCCGCGCCCTTCGCTCTCAGTCTCGCCCCTCGCCCTTTCTTGCTCACTGCCTGCTGCCCGTTTGTCTAGCGAGATCGTGTGGGGCCTGGCTAGGGCCAGCAATCTACTGACCCATTTTTAAGCGGGCCGATTTGGCCCTACTCGCTTGGCCCGCGGGCCACTTGGTGGCAGGCTGGCCCGGCCTGTTTGCCATCTCTAGGCCACATTGTACATTCGAGTATAACTTCGAAAGGATTTTGATTGCTCATTATTCCCATCATATAACGCCTGAAGTGGTGGAGGAGGTGTAATAAGTAAAGGAAGCCTAATCTTTCCTTCCAAACAGCAAGTTCCGAATAAGGGACGCTTCATAGATGATTTTGTCAATTTTTCATCCATCCAATGTAAGGCTGAACAATAAGGACATAATACATCCATTTTGCCAAGATAATGGCGGCAAGAATCTTTGTGTGCTCGGGCATCAATTGATGTACTCATAGGCATATCTTTTAATTCATCATCAGTACATAGATCATCTTGAAGGAATCGATTTATAGAAGTAGACCTATGAATATTTGTGTATAAATAAAAATTTGTAAAACAAAACGATATGAGTAAAAGTATGTATTTCAATATTATACACAGTAGTTTATCAATTCCTTTGTGGAGCCAAAGATGTGCTTGGTATAGAAAACGAACATGTAGAATGATAGGTAACCATTGTTCGTTTTTGTGTTGAATGAGAATCTTTAGTTATTGTTTCCCACTCCAGGCGAGTGCGATCACGACGAATTGGTGTTAAAGAAGGTTGTCTTAATTGAACACATTTTTTTATTCCCTCTTGTTCTCGTTGCAAGCATTGAATTTCAAAGTATGATTAATAATTTTTTTCACGCTCTCATCTTGCATGTTGGGCCAATGCAGCTTTTGATATTACATTATCAATTTGTGCCAAAAATGAAAATATTTTATCATTGGTGCAAAATGAAACTATCTTATTTGTTTCTTTCTTTTTTCATGCATTTTGTTTTTTACTATTCTCTTCATATAAGTAACAACTTATGGATGGTACATTTATATAATAAATGCACATGTATCCATGCAAAATAAAAATAAATAAATTTGAAAAACACATACAAATAATAGCAAGTTACAAGAAAACGTATTATAATCATTCTATAAAAATAACCCAAAATAATAAATTCATTTTATGCACTGATATCACTTAACATACATTTGTCATTCTCTTGTCAGAATGAGCCATCTGTACTTATCGCACGAACACAACATGTGTACTTACTGTACAAACACATATAACATTAAGGTCGTGCTCATCACGAATGACCACACCAACATTTTTAGATGGGGTTGTAAGAGCAGGGCTATAAAAATGGATTGTGAATAAATTAAAATCTATATAATAAAGTGGTAATAGTAAGAGTATCTATATAATAAAGTGGTAATAGTAAGAGTATATATTTCAAATTCATGTTAAAGAAGATTGTCTTGGGTTAATACATTCCTTTGATATTTCTCGTTCTCGTCGCATGTGTTAGGCCAATGCAACTTTTGATAACACATTATCATTGTGCGCCTAAAATGAGAATAAAATGTGAAGATTATCTCCTCTCTTGCTTTCCTTTTATCATGTATTTTTTATTCCTTTTAACTAACTTTTCTTCTTCACTCCGTTGAGTTGTTAGTTACATAAGAATCAATACATATATTAATGAAAATTCACTATACACATTAACCACACAAAACTGCAAACTTACTACCCATCTCTTTAGCGTGTAATGTTTTCTACTTTTCTTTTCACTTTTCTAGTTATTTCCTTAAGAACTTCTTATAAAAAAAAAATTTTAAAAATGTAGTTTCTTTTTTATCATATATTCGTTTTCTTCTCTTATATTTTTATTATATTATTATACTATGCTGTAAATGCAACATGTGTTTTTCTCTTAGTAGTAGTACTAATTGGTGTGCATTTTAATTTCTATTTGCAGCAGTAGTAGTATTATTTGATATTTAATTTTTTTATATTTGATTGGCAGCAATAGCACTAAGTGGTATGTATTGTTTAATATTTAAATTTTAATTTAATTTGTTCAGATTGTAGAACAATTTTTTTAATTTATTTTTTTTATTTTTTATTATAAAACGTTAAGAGAAAGGAAACAAATATACAATAACTTTAATTTTTATTTTTTATTCAGTGTTTAATCTTAATATTATTTAATCTTATATTATTTACACCGTGCCTTTAGGCACGGTCATTCCCTAGTCTATATAATAAAACACAACAGTTTTTGAAATAATAAAAAAGAGTATATGACACTAAATTTCTAAAAAAATTTATATGACAATATTCGAAAAAAAAACTTTTAAAAATTGTTGAGAAACCATACCACGGGATGGGCATTTTTCTTCCATTTTCCAGAAGAGGTAGGCTTTTCTTTTTCCTTTGCCTATAATAATAAAAAATAAGTAGACTATATTTATAATTTTTTTTTAAATGATAAGAAAATACATATCCAATGTTGAAGTGACTTTTAAGCTTACCTCACGAATGCGAATAGTATTAAGGTCACGCTCATCGCGAATAACAACATTAACATTTCTTTCTTGAAAAAATCGAACCTATACATGTAAACACTTTAGAGTTGTTGTTGACAAAATACAACAAGAGGATGTGTGCAAACAAGCTCGAGAGGATGTGTAGAAGATGAAACAGCTAAAAGAGAAGTAATGTTCAAAAGTTTACAGGACAAGATACTCTTTCACCCGAACTTTCCGGCTAAAAGAGTAGGGAGCAATTGATATGCCCTGCAAACTTGGAGAATTACAAGACCTAAAAAAGTCGTGAGACATGGATATGAAGCCCAAAGGCCTAACGGGTTGTAGGAGATCAAGGAAATAAGCCTAAGGAGCAAGAGGTTGAGCCGAGACCAAGTGGGGAGGGCCCACTCGGTTATATTGAGTGGGTACGACACTATTTTGGTTTTTTAGGCATAAATTTCTCATATGAGCTCATATTGAGATGATTCAAAGTCCTATGGAAAGATAAGAGAATTATCTACAATTTCCTGTTTTGAGTTTTAAGATATTCGAGCTGAATCAAGGTGTAAATCAAGAATGAAGTTGATGTACTTGTACTATCAAGGCTCAGAGTCAAGTATTGAAGGAAGATGGATCTGAACCAAGACAAAAGCCAAAAAGAAGGCATGAACGAGTGGCCCCCCACTCGGTCATGACTGAGTGGCCCCTCACTCGGTCATGGGGAGACCAATTTTCCACAACTTTTCATGACCCCACTCGGTTATGCCGAGTTGGTATGACACTACCTTAGTTTTTCGGCCATAACTTTCTCATACGAGCTACGATTGAGCTGATTTAAAGTCCTATGGAAATCTAAGAGAATTATCTACAACTTTTATTTTTTGAGTTTTTAGAGATTCGAGCTAAATAAATGTGAAAATCGGTCTTGAAGTTAAGATATGGGAACCACTCAAAATCGAGCCAAGGAAAAGGGCAAAAGAAGGCATGATCGGGTGGCCCCCCACTCGGTCATGGTCCAGTGGGCTTGGGCCAATCTCTCCTCTTTTCCCTCTCGGATGGGCCGGGAAATCATCGAAATGGGCTGCGAGATTCTCGCCCTGATTTTCGCACGTCTTCTCTCTCTCTTCCGCTATAAATATGAGACCATGCCTTCATCACAAGGTACGCAATTTTGAGTAATTGAAGTATATTTTTCTCATTTTCTCTCGAGATTTGACTTAAGCATCTGAGGGTTTGCGCGGGGACCCCCACCCACATCCTAACGGTGCTCTCGTTTTGTAGGCCACTCGTCACCCTCAGGCCACTCGGTTAGCAAGGCCACTCGATAACCTTGGCCACTCATCACCCTCAGGTCACTCGGTCATTTTAGGCCACCAGATCATCAGTCTTATCAGACCATTAGCTCTATCGGATTACCAGATCTAGACCTCTACCAGATCCAGTTGCTTGTCAAGACTCATCAGTGAAGACACGACTCCCAAGACTCTTGCGTCTGTTCGCAATTAAAAATAGATTGTTGTATTTTGGCAACAATAAGAGTGATAAATAAAACTTTATACACATAAATAAAAAAATTAGTAAACGAAGTCGATATTATGGTTCGGTGTAAGTCTCCATCCACCTGTAAAGTATGAGGAAAAAAATTAAATATGATAAGTATTTTTTTTTTTTAAAAAGGCCTTACATTAAATTTATATGAAGAAAAAAAAAAAAACTTACTTTACCAAAAATAGTAATATTGTCCATAACTGTTGCACTTTAACCTAAAAAATAAATCAGTTGCTACCAAATCAAATAATAGAATAGATGATGAGAAGAAGAAAAAAAAATATAAACCAAAATGATAAAAGGCCAACCCAATGCTTAGAATAAATGTATTTTAACAATCACATTAAAACAAAAATCAAAACCTGGTATGAATAATTATCACTTGGAAAGTCTAAGAGAAATAACTGGAAAGTAAAATTAAGGAAGATAATGGCCTTGATTTTTTACACCTAATAATATTTTTATAAAAATAAAAATAAAATAGCATTTATGTTGGATTAAATGGGCTTCCAGGCAAATTGAGTCTTCATAGAGGATTTGCTTGGTACATGAAATTATCATTGATTGTTTTTAGTTGTTTAATTTAAATTTACAATTTTCAATGAGTTATAATTTACGTACACTACTCCTATGAGTTATAATTTTTGACTTTAAGCACGGATTATCTCAAATGAGTTATAATTTTTCTCAGGGAAACTTAAATAAGTTATATTATTAATTATATAAAAAAAATAAACACATATATTTTGGTCCAACTCATGAAAAAAATAAAATTGTATAAACACATAATTGGATCCAACTCATTTTCGTCCCATAAAATTTTTAAAAGATAAAATTATATATTTGGATCCAACTCAATTGTACCCAATGTTAGAAATTATTAAAATTAAAATATTTGAAATTTTTTTTTGAATAAATGTTTGAATAAAAGTGTACCCAAGGTCCTAATTTTTTTTTCTTTTGTTATATTTTTTTGAGCTTCCAATACTAAATTTCCTTTCTCTAAAACGATGACAAAAATTACAACTTACAATTTTTACATGGATACACATACACATGACACTAATTTATAATTTAAATTTAATTTATTATTTAAATTAATACACATACACATGACATTGATTTAAAATTTAAATTTAATTTTTTATTAAAATTAATATAAAAAAATCTCAATTAAAACTAAAGCTATATTACATGGAAATATATATGAATGGGTGAGATGGAATTTAATACCTCTGACCAAGGTACTTAATTAAACAACTTTCATTCATTTTAATTGAATTAGATCAAATGGCCCACTATCTAAATTCTTAATTTTTAATTTCATTTTACAAATTATTAAAAATTATTACTAATTTTAAATATAATTATTATGAATTCATATTTATTATTTTACATTTTAATTATCATAAATTATAATTATTATAAAATGGCCCACTACCTAAGTATTTATTATAAATTATTATTATGGTCCCAATCTTTGTTTCTAGTGAGATTTAATTGCCCTCAATGGCTGCCATTGAATGACTAAAAATATATAGCGCGTATAAACACACATAGAATGGGTACAAAATTTTGCATTAGATACACACAGCACGTATACATATACTAAGAATTTTGCTACAACAATATACACATTTTATAATATATAGCAGAAAATGTACACACACACACACAATGCTGAAATACATACACACAAAATACGCATGTACACACAGCAGAATGTACACAAATTGACTACAGCGCACACAAATTTACTATAGTGCACACAAAATGTAAATACACACACACACACAATGTTTTTCCTGGGCTCACTGTCTCAAGGAAGAAGATGCATACTGTGTGCTTCCTTGCTTCTTTAATATATAATATAGATTATTATATACATACATACATATATGCAAGCACGGCAGAGTGCTGCCTTGCTTCTTTAATCTTTATTATATACATACATACATATATATATACATTTATGAAGGAGAGAGAGAGAGAGTGACTGAGAAATCAAAACAAAACCCAGAATGAATTGACACTCTCAAAATTTGCAGCAGACTCACCACAATTAGACGCAGTCTTGGATGCACGGAGAAAATATGAAGGAGAGAGAGAGAGACCCAGAAATCTGAATCAGCTTGCAAGAGAACAAAACCCAGGAACCATGATGCACAAGAAACCCACTACGCTCTCCATCTACCTGAGACCAAATATAGACCCACATTATATTTTCTAGAAGAAGAAGAATATATATAGGAATATATATACATACACACAACCGCGATATACATACAGTGAGGAGAGAGAGAATGAGAGATACATACTTTGAGCAGTGACTTAAAGCTTCATGCGTGGCGGTAGACAAAAATGAAGATCAGCAACCTTAGAGCAAAACGTATAGAATAACAAAAAAACAAAGAACACAGCATAATGAACGGAAATGCACATACAAACATAAAATCTAAAGCCATGACTATATACATACAATCGCGATGGATATACATACACTGAGGAGAGAGAGATAAGAGATGAGAGAGACACATAGTGAATGAGAGATACACAGTGAATGAGTGATACACACTTTGAGTAGTAACTTTGAGTAGCAATGGAACTTCATGTGCGGACAGCTTCGGTGGATAGTTGAGGGAGTGGGAGAGAGGGAAAAAGAGAAAGGGAGCTAGTGAGTGAGAGAAAGAGAGAGGATTGAGACGGCGGGTGGGTGGCTGTGATTGATAGAGTGGGAGAGAGAGAGAGAGAGAGAGAGAGAGGCAATCACCCACATGTCCATCAATCAGCGATTGAGCCACCGTAAACTGGAGAAGGATTGTTGGGCGGGAAGATTTTTAATCTCAACCATCAAATACATCAAAAATAATCCCAGCCATTGAAATGTCTCAAAAGTGAGACATTTTCAAATACCTTCTTGTTTTATTATATAGACTAGGGATAACCCGTGCCTGAAGGCACAATGCAACTAAAAAAAATGAACATTGAATTTGAACGTGAAATAATGAAGCACTGAACTCGGACACGTACTAAATTAAAAGTCTAAACTCGCTTATATCACGTATCTGAAGACAATGTATATAGTTCTTAAACATGAAATTATCAAAAAATGAATATAAACATGCCTAAAGATAGGGTGTAAATAATATTAAGATTAAAATGTAAGGTGTATTATGTTGAAATTTATGAAGAACTTGTGGACATTTTGCTTGTATTAAATGCTTTACAAAACTCAAATAATAAACAAACATAAAATTTATATAATGTTAACCATTATTGGAAATTAAAATATAAGAGTAAGTAAAAAAATTAAAAACTGAACAAAAAATAGAAATTAAAGTTATTGTATAAACAAAAAAATATCAGTTTGTATTTTACAGTTGATCGAGGGCCACAGGTCATCTCGAACCGCCATCGTCCCCCCTGCCAGCCCTCGCAATGCCTCACCCCCATCCTCCGTCATCTCTTCCACCCCTCTCATGTCGTCTCACCCACCGGCCCCTCCACTAGCCGTTGACCCTCCCTTCCCCCTTTCACACTATCGCACCAGCCGATAGCGTGGGTGGGTGGGTCTGTGAGAGAAAGAAAGAGAAAGGGAGAGAGAGACAGTGAGTAAGGGAGTGGGAGAGAGGGTGTAACAGAGAGAAAAAGAGAGGCAGTGAGTGAGGGAGTGGTCGTCGCACCTGTCGGCCCCCCACATGTCGTCGTCCTTCCCGCCCCTTCACCGCCGTCGCACCTATCGATGGCGTGGGTGGGCGGATTTATGAGAGAGGGAGAGAGAGAGGCAATGAGTGAGAGTGAGTGGTTGTCGCACCCACCAGCCCCCCACCCACAATCGATCCTCCCTTCCCCCCATCGTCGTTGCACCCGCCGATGGCGTGGATGGGTGGGTTTGTGAGAAAGAAAAAAAGAAAAGGATAGAGAGAGGCAATGAGTGAGGGGTGGGTGGGTAACCTGTGAGATTTCCCTTTAAAAAGCCTAGTAACTTTTAAATGATATACATTTAAAATAATATTTATTAATTAAAATATAATTAAAAAAATAAGATATAAAAAACGTCTTAAACAAAACTACTTTTCATTATATTGGTTCCCAAATTTTTTTGGTTATCAAATTTTTGGTTCTCAAAAATACTTATTGGTTCTCAAATTTTTTTGAAATCATTGTATTTGTTAAATTTCTTTAAAAATAAATCATACAATTTCTTGTTTTAAACTTTTTAGATAAATTTATCTTTCTCTCTTTTAGATAAATTATTTTAAATTTTATAAATAAGTTATTTTGATAGAAGTTTATATTACTCATTTTGACAAATATTATCTAAATCGAGCAAGTTTAATTGGTGGTGCTAAGTTTATTGACTTTCCCATCAAATCGAGCAAGTTTAATGTATTAATAAATAATCCCACTAGAAAATTTTTGTGGGTTTGTATGGGTTTTCACTTTTTAAGACTTTTTATTAATTCTTATCGTTAATGATCACATAAAGAATTTTAAGTGCTTGATATAATTTTAAAATTTTATTTTTAATAAAAAAATTCACTTTCCAAAATTTTGACAATACTTTTTATTAATTTTTTTATTTTTAAACTTGTTATAGAGCAACCTTTTTAAGTTAATAAACTAAACATCCTATAAGTTTTTCATAAATTAAATTTTAAGAAACATTAAAATAAAAAAGTTTAAAGCATACCCCAACCATAAGTGTATTAAAATAAAGCATTTAACATTAGGTAGGACACAATAACAGATATTATTCTTTTCTTAGATAAGCAACACATCAATCAAATGTCATTAAATTGAAATTAAACTTGCAAATTAATTAAATATAAGCGTGACCCACTCACCATAAATGGAGGCCCGACAATCATAACGCGAAATTAATTAATTAAAATTAAAAAACCAGTCTCTTCTTTAGACGAAACGTGGCCTCCCGCGCATGTAACCCAATTTTTCGTGATGCTCAGCTTTGGTTCCCTCCTTCGTCACTTTACAGTCTCTTCTTCCCTTTTCCTTTCTTTCTTTTCTCTTTTTCTCTGTTAGAAAGATTTGGACCGAACTGGTAGAACTTGAGTTCAGGCAACAAATGCTGCCGATTCAGAGTTCTGATCACATCCTCTGATCTCCTTTATTTTTCTCGCTCAAGGTATTATTACTTACTGTGACTCACTATTGTTTGGATTTTCTTCTCTCTCTCTCTCTGAGTACTCCGTTTGGTTGCTGAGGAAAAGAAAAAGTGAACAACAATCCGACCACCGTTCGGCCTTCAACTCCCTCGCCCACTGCTTGGATTTTCAATGGTGGTTAGTGGCAGAGGGTGAGGGTAAGGGTGACGGCGACGGCGGACGGTGTTGGCGGGGGAGATGGCTATGTGAGCAGGGGGGCCGACGGTGAGCGATTTTTTTTTGGGGGGGGGGGAGATGGTGGGCGATGATGGTGGCACCATCCTTGGGCGACGGCAGTGCGAGAATGGTGTGAGGGGCGGACACTGCAACCTGCGGGGGTGGGTTTGAGAGAGAGAATGTGTGAGAGGTGAGAGCTTGATTGAAAGTTGAGAGAGAGAGTGAGAGGTGAGAGCGAGTGATGCAGAGACTGAGAGGTGAGAGAGAATAGGTGAGAGGTGAGAGCTTGACTGCATGAGATTTGATGGCTTCTGAGAAATTAAATGGGTAGCAGAGAAATTAAATAAGCAGAGCTTGGGAGCTTGGGATTGTTGGGCGGGAAAACTTTTAATCCCAGCCATCAATGTATCAGAAATTGATCTCAACCATCAAAATATTTATACATTTGAGACAATTCAAAAACTGTTCTCCCTTATTATATAGATTATAATATATTATAAAATATATATTATATATATTTATATATATCACTCATGTATTGAATATATATTTGTATCATATAATAATAATAATAATAATAATAATAATAATAATAATAATAATAATAATAATAATAATTATTATTATTATTATTATTATATTATTTATTATTTTTTTAATTTAATTTTAATTTTACTTTAAAACTTCATTTCATTCATTTTCTCATTTAAACTTGCATATAACCACAAAATATGTATTAATATCTAATTTAAGCCAATTTAAGATCAAAAGAAGGATGAAATTATAACAAAATGTTTACAAAATTAACGATTAATCACTAAGTTCTCTAAGTAAGCTTCAAAATTGTTTCCATACACAGAAAAATCATATATGAATACCCCCATAATGTGTTCAGTCATTTCACTGAAAATACTCATCATGCACCTTTGAAAGGTGGCAAGAGCATTGCACAATCCAAACAGCATACGTCTATATGCAAAAGTCTCAAACGGATATGTGAAAGTGGTTTTCTCCTAATCTTCCAAAGCAATGTCAATTTGATTGTACCCTAAGTATCCATCTAAGAAGCAGTAGTATGCTTGGCCTGTTATTCTTTCAAGAACTTGATCCAAAAATAGGAGTGGGAAGTGATCATTCCTAGTCATGGCATTGAGCTCTCTGTAATCGATACACATTTGCCATCTAGTTTGGATCGAGTGGGAATTAGCTCATTATTCTCATTTTTAACAACAGTGACTCCGGATCTCTTCAGCACTACCTGAGTCGGGCTAACCCATTTAGAATAAGAGATTGGGTAGATGATACCTGCATCTAGCAGCTTAAGCACTTCCCTTCTCACTATCTCTTTCATATTCGGGCTAAGCCTTCTTTGCATTTGTCTAACAGGCTTTGCATTTTCTTCTAAAAAACTTTTGTGCGTGCAAATCGGAGCACTAATCCCATTGTAACTGTAACACCCCAAATTTCTTGAGCGTGTTATAACTTAGGATTTCAAGAATATAAAAATTTTTCATATCACCATCGTTGTCATACATCACACAATATCCCAAAAACCCTAATTTTCACCTTCTCAGCTGAACAAACCCAATAATTGAATAGCTAAGATAGGTGTTTAAAATTTCAAATGCGGAAGCTAGATCGAACTTGATATGGTTCACAACCATAATGCTTTATTTATCATAAATAAAATCGTTCAAGATGTCTATAAAATGTATTACATGGACATCATCAAATAATAACTGAACATCTTAAACATATCCAAAATTACATAGGTTCCCACATAAACAAAAATATGCTAATCATGCTACAGACAGTAATTTAAGCTAATTCTTCAACTACCTCCTTTCCTTTAGAGCCGCTCGTCGAACCTAGAACGTTTGAATATTCCAGGGACATAGTCCGATTAGAAGATGAATCTTCTAGTGAGAAACTCCAAAAATAGTTTATATTGATGCATGATCAGGTATAAAATACATGAGAAAACAACGGGAACTACTCTGAAGTGCCTCGTGAACACGTCAGCCTCCTCCAATGAGAGCTTTCTAAATGGCGCATGCATAACGCCTCTCGGGAGGTCCCTAACCATGTCACTTCGGCCCAACCTGATAGAACTCATGCAAGCACCACATCCGTTGGTCCTTAGACTCACGGTCTTCCCCACGAGAACTTTCTCAATGGCGCACGCATAGCGCCTCTCGGGGGATATTCGACTTTTTCCCTCGGCCAACAACAAATAGGTACAACAGTATGGCCACACGAATTTTATAAATACAACAGTTAAAAAGCTAACAACATATATTTTCTAGAAAAATATATTTCATATATATAACATGATTTCACGTAAGAGAATAACAAGAGTCTACGTACAAGAACTTCACAACATATGTCTCATGCAATAGAAGTCTCTCATAAGAGAATAAAAAATAGGATTTGGAGTATAGGAGTCTCACCTTGTTGGTTTATCCCTTGGACAGTATAATTTTATAGCAAACGGCCTAGGTTTCTGCAGAAAACACGTTTTGGTAAACCTAACCTCAAATATTTTTATATAGGGTTGAGGGGCATTAAAGTAGGGGTATAATTGGAAATTTTCATGGAAAAATGACCCCTCACGTGCCCCAGGAAGGTGGTCCATGCTCCTTCACACGCAGCCACTTCCGGCGCGTGTATCTCACGCGCTGCCTACCAGATTCGGACAGCATTGCGTCGTTATCGTATTTCGGCCATATCTCCCTCGTTTTAACTCTGATTCGACCCCCGTTTGAACCTACGCGACCCTCTCTTCCCCCTCTACAGGATTATCAAAAAAATCGAACTTAAGTCGCTTTTTTCTGACTGATTTCGGTGAATTCTTGTGAAGGCTCGTTCTTCCCCGGCTTCTCCTTCAATTTCTTCCCGCCTTCTTGCCGAACTTCCTCCTCTCTCTCTAGAGCAAGCTCCTCCTCTTAAAGTGCCTCAACTCTCAAACTTGCTTAGAATGATTTGAGAACAACCCATGGTGCCTATTTATAGATTACTTGAACCAATCATATTATGCCACTTGTCACAATCTAAGCCATGGACTCCAAAAACTCAAAGATATATTTGAATGGCTTTTCAAATCCAAAACTATAATGGATTTAACTTTTGAAATCCAAGCTAATTCCCCAAATTCTTCCAAATGACATTTTGGCCCTTATTTCAAGTCCTCAACTTTAATATTTTACCACATGAGCTTATAATTCCATTCTTATTTCATTTGGATAATTCTCTAATTATATTTACACCCTCAAACATCAAATTTATCAAGATACTTAAAATCTCAAAATTAATAACTCAAAATTACTCGATATGTACGATTTTCTGGAAGCCCTTACTATCATTCGGTCTTTTTAGGCTATAACTTAGCTTAACCGAAAATTGTCTCTTATTTTATTTCTTTCAGTGTCATAAATCTCACCTCGAGACGCTTGTCAAAAATATACCTTTATCCTTAGGTATCTAAGCTCCAGGGCACTCCCTGCGACCGATTCGGTCACTTGTTGCCATTTCAAGCATATTTTTTGATATTTTAAACTCACTTAAAATACGTGGCAACCTTACGAAAATATAGGGTATTACAATCTACCCCCCTTAAAAGAATTTCGTCCTCGAAATTGGCTCATACACTCAATCTCCAAAGATCAAAATAATCCATTTCATAGCTTGGACATATCTCATTATCCACAAAATTCCAATATTTCCAATCTAACTTTTCTGGTGATGAGCAAACAAGAACGGCCAACAACCATACCTCAACAGTTGATAGCTAGCACCCATACATCTAGCATTCCCTCCGTCGGCCCGACGTGGGCTTGCTCCTCCCCAAAGGAATCTAGCGCACCTACTAGCAGAGGGTTTCTCACCTCTAGTGATCCCGACATTCCCAGCCTGGGTATGGACTGCCCCATCCACTCGGTTCAACAATAGGGACTGCTTGATTGAGGGTCCAACAGTTGATAGTTTTGGTACATCGGGTGATCAACAGTGCTATTCCATCATAAACCACATAAGAAGACATCCCAATGCTGCCATGGTAACACGAACTCAACCAACAGCAGGTGCTCCTCCCAAACTTTAGGCACGCACATCCTACCCCAAAACTTGAGAATGTCATCTCGCATCTCAAAAAAGCAAAACCCTTGGGCTGGCCACACTCATATATCCATAGATGTATATACTGGTCACCCCCACTAGTCTCTAGTATCTCGGTCTCCAGATCTAGCCAAACTATCAGGCTAGCTATCAAGACGGACAAACCCTTCGGCACTACACTCACCGACATTAGGTTAAAATCCTCAATCAGCGGCCACCCCTGGGCCATCAACCCGGCCACCACATTGGCATGCCTCTGTGATACAAAAGGTGTAGTCGTAGTCCTCAGGAACTCCATCCACAGTCACTGCCTCATGTTCAACTCTCTCCGTGAGAACACATACCTCAAACTTTTGTGGTCCGTGAGCACCTCATACATCTCATCATACTGGTAGTGCCTCCATAACCTTAAGAGCACATACCTTAATTGCCAGCTCCAAGTCATACATAGGGTAGTTCACCTCGGGCCTTGACGTGATCCAAACACGATCACCATTCACGTTGCATTGTCACGCAACCCAAACCTTTGAGCTACCACAAGCTCTCATTGCATCTGACAGACCATTCTCACTTGACTCTCCTCACGAGTCCTAACATGAATACAACTATTCCAGAAATTCTCTTCACGAATCTCTGACAAAAGCCTGCCAATCTCAACATACTTTTAATCTTTTCACAGACAGCTTAGGGATCCTATCACAAAGCTCTGGTCTCTTCCTCCGTCACTTCTGGCACTACTTCCTGTACCAGACTTAACTCCAAACTCATGGATCATAGGGTCACTCACCTCTGAGGACTCCATATTCCTTCCCATAGGTGTTGAAACCACCATCAAACATCCCATAGGTTCAATTTCTACTCCCAACAAAATTTTCACTATGATCTGAGCAATATACCTTAGAATCATAAATCTTCCAAAGATTTGCCTTTCGGCTATCTTGATAACGATTTGGTTCCCATGCGGTTGCCTAAGGCATAACCTATTCATATGTCCCATCTCACAGATTGTACCCAGACTTCTGATCATCACGTGTCTTCCTTACACAGATATATTATCATCTCAATCAAATCATCATGTCTCAAATCATGGACAATCAAAATTTCCAACTCGAAACCTTTACGAGGCCCAAGACTTCACTTGGCCACTTCATCAGCTAAGTTAACACCAAACTCACATGACCCGATCCCATGAGTCTCTTTCTCAAGGTAACCTTATCTCAATTCCAAAATCCAAGGCACTATAGAAACCTCCTCCCTCAACTACTTTGGGCCGACTGGACTTTGGGCGGCATTCACACCTCCCTTACCCCCATTCAGAGCTAGTGGTCACACATACCCATTTCCAACAATGAACCTGGGGTTACCCACCTTGCCTATAGGACTTTTGATCAGGTCATCGCACCTCCCTCACTCCATTACACGGCCAAGGTTCTTGCATGGGTGACCACAAAGCTAGGGTCGCCCTTTAGCCTATTGGAAGTCAACTCTAAGGCGTGCCTCCATCGCATGCTCTCAGCATTTTTCAAATCCTCGAACCTGCTAGACTGCTCGAAATTCTTGGCCAAAATCCCAAGATTCACAAGTGGCTTCGCACATCTAACCACGTTCAACTTTCTACTCATTTATCAGGTTCTAACAACGTTAACCTCTATGGTATTCCTCATGCAAACCTTCTCTTAGGTTTACTCTGAGTCCACAATCTCTAAATCTCCAAGCCCCCTTGGTACACTAAACCGCAGTCACAAATTCTGTTGACTAGGTATCTCATCATTCCCTTTATGGTTGTTATGACCTATCAAGTAACTCTTGCCTTTTTGGCACACAAACTCTTCCTTGAACTGAGATTTCCATCTCACAACTCATCGTTAAGGCTTTAGGCTGGTCATGCTCTACTACCTGAAATTTCACTTACCGAGAATCCACTGACTCTCGTATTTCGTTCTTCAGATCCAGCTGACTATCGACCAGCGACTATCAAATTAGTTCCTCTTAGGCACTACATTTATCGTCAGCTAGCACACAAGCTATCACCATCAACCCGGTCACATAGTTGGCTTGCTCTTACATCAAGCGTCAACCCCCACACGGGTATGCCTCGAGTGAAACTGCACGGTCTTGTCGTAGTTCTCCAAGAACTATCATTCACTATCGCAGCCACGTGTCTAACTCCTTCTGCAATACACCGCAATTGCAAACACAACCATCCCATAATCTCACTTAGCATTGTCGTACTAGACATTGAGGTATTCTACTCCTCGAGCCTCCCACTGTTTATCGTGTTACCCATTCCCAAAATGACCACGAACCCAGATACAATTCTTTAAATAAGACACTCAGTCCATATTCAATTCATCACATTTAGATTCCTGAGGCTTTTGGCCTCGATCAATCACAGCTAGCGGCACATCTTGCATCATAGACCATTGGGACTTTAAACCCTTTTACAAGGTACATACCCTACTGGGTTGTCCCAAATCTTTAGCATCTGATCGTCTCCCATGCAGTCTGCTTATGATGCTTCGTTCGACGGGCCTCCCGTACCTTACCGCAAGCCATCCATCAGCCCTCTACACGCAGGTCCCTAGATCCAGATCTGTCACTACGAACACCGAACCAACAGTATTGTCACGTTGCTAGGGTTCCTTATCTCATCTTTGCGAGTCACATCGGTTGCACCACTATCACCTCATTTAATTGACGTAACTCACACGCCATCCCTTGACCTTCTTCGATCTCTCGCTTGATCCCATCCGTTGGATCCCTTATCTATACATCTTATTTCCGTGGCACTAAATGATTCTCGAAAAATCCTTATCATTTGATCCTTAACTTATCAGCTAAGCCATACCACATCAGACTAATCATTCATGATTCGGTCATCCTCAATAACTACCAATTATCTTATCTTTCACTGTGAGGATTTCGACTAGTGACCTTAAATCAACAGTCTCTAAATCTCTCGGACCCATAACCATGGTTACCGAGTCAACCTTACACCCGAATCATATCGTCGGATCCTAACTTCAATAGCTAGATCATTTTGCTTGAACTAACTTCCATTCGCTTCCACTATTCGCTGAGAATAGTAACTGTATACTGGAATAGTGTATGTACGTGAATAGTACACCAGGTAAGTTTCCAGGAAAGAGAGGTGGGTCACAAATGGACACACTTAAATACCAAGTCTTTCCTTAGCCAGAACTTTCCTAGACATGCACTTTCATTACACCACACTTAAATCCATAACCTTTAAGACTTCAGCCGTCAATCCTCGAATCTCCAAATAAGGGTTTCATCTTATGAACCATTAGTCTCTTTCCCCTAAGCCTTCACTTGGGGTTCCTACTAACTGGTTCTATCAATATCAGATCCTCTTAAGTCTCCAAGTCAAACTTCTCCTAAGTCTCCAAATAACATTCCGCTCTAATATCAACTATATCAAAGTCACTTACGTTTTCCAATAAACTTAAGCTCTGATACCAACTGTAACACCCCAAATTTCTTGAGCGTGTTATAACTTAGGATTTCAGGAATATAAAAATTTTTCATATCACCATCGTTGTCATACATCACACAATATCCCAAAAACCCTAATTTTCACCTTCTCATCTTAACAAACCCAATAATTGAATAGCTAAGACAGGTGCTTAAAATTTCAAATGCAGAAGCTAGATCGAACCTGATATGGTTCACAACCATAATGCTTTATTTATCATAAATAAAATCGTTCAAGATGTCTATAAAATGTATTACATGGACATCATCAAGTAATAACTGAACATCTTAAACATATCCAAAATTACATAGGTTCCCACAAACAAAAATATGCTAATCATGCTACAGACAGTAATTTAAGCTAATTCTTTAGTTACCTCATTTCCCTTAGAGCCGCTCGTCGAACCTGGAACGTTTGAATATTCTAGGGACATAGTCCAATTAGAAGATGAATCTTATAGTGAGAAACTCCAAAAATAGTTTATATTGATGCATGATCAGGTACAAAATGTATGAGAAGACAACGAGAACTACTCCGAAGTGCCTCGTGAACACGTCAGCCTCTTCCAACGAGAGCTTTCTCAATGGCGCATGCATAGCGCCTCTCGGGAGGTCCCTAACCATGTCACTTCGGCCCGACCTCATAAAACTCATGCAAGCACCACATCCGTTGTTCCTTAGACTCACGGTCTTCCCCGCGAGAGCTTTCTCGATAGCGCACGCATAACGCCTCTCGGGGGATATCCGACTTTTGCCCTCGGCTAACAACAAATAGGTACAACAGTATGGCCACACGAATTTTATAAATGCAACAGTTAAAAAGCCAACAACATATATTTTCCAGAAAAATATATTTCATATACATAACATGATTTGACGTAAGAGAATAACAAGAGTCTACGTACAAGAACTTCACAACATATGTCTCATGCAATAGAAGTCTCTCATAAGAGAATAAAAAATAGGATTTGGAGTATAGGTGTCTCACTTTGTTGGTTTATCTGTTGGACAGTATAATTTCACAACTAACGGCCTAGGTTTCTGAAGAAAATACACGTTTTGGTAAACCTAATCTCAAATATTTTTATATAGGGTTGAGGGGAATTAAAGTAGGGGTATAACTAAAAATTTTCATGGAAAAATGACCCCTCACGCGCACTCACGTGCCCCGGGAAGGTGGCCCACGCGCCTTCACGCGCAGCCACTTCCGGCGTGTGTATCTCACACGCTGCCTACTAGATTCGGATAGCATTGCGTCGTTATCGTATTTCGACCATATCTCCCTCGTTTTAACTCTGATTTGACCCCTGTTTGAACCTACGGGACCCTCTCTTCCCCTTCTATAGGATTATAAAAAAAAGGACTTACCTCACTTTTTTTCTGACTGATTTCAACGAATTCCGGTGAAGGCTCGTAACTCCAACGGAGGCTCGTTCTTCCCCGGCTTCTCCTTCAATTTCTTCCCGCCTTCTTGCCAAACTTCCTCCTCTCTCTCTAAAGCAAGCTTCTCCTTTTAGAGTGCCTCAACTCTCAAACTTGCTTGGAATGATTTGAGAACAACCCATGGTGCCTATTCATAGATTACTTGAACCAATCATATTATGCCACTTGTCACAATCTAAGCTATGGACTCCAAAGACCCAAAGATATATTTGAATGGCTTTTCAAATGTAAAACTATAATGGATTTAACTTTTAAAATCTAAGCTAATTCCCTAACTTCTTCCAAATGACATTTTAGCCCTTGTTTCAAGTCCTCAACTTTAATATTTTACCACATCAGCTTATAATTTCATCCTTATTTCATTTGGATAATTCTCTAATTATATTTACACCCTCAAACATCAAATTTATCGAGATACTTAAAATCTCAAAATTAATAACTCAAAATTACTCGATATGTACGATTTCCGGGAAGACCTTACTATCATTCGATCTTTTTAGGCTACAACTTAGCTTAACCGAAAATCGTCTCTTATTTTATTTCTTTCAGTGCCATAAATCTTGCCTCGAGACGCTCGTCAAAAATATACCTATGTCCTTAGGTAACTAAGCTCTAGGGCACTCCTTGCGACCGATTCGGTCACTTGTTTCCATTTCAAGCATATTTTTTGATATTTTAAACTCACTTAAAATATGGGGTATTACAGTAACGGCCCGGCTCCCAGAGCCCCCACTAGCATAGAGAATCCGTGAGAGGGTCATTAATAGAATGATATTAAAGCAACTCAAACCAAACCCTCATTAATATACCACATATCTCTCATATGAAAACATCATAACATAATAATTAAGCATATACATCCCATCAGAATAAAAGATACATCCTCTGAATTTTATACATCAAGTCATAGCCACAAACCCTTTAAGGAACAAATGTCTAACTAGCTCTAGTATTTCATCACAAAAGTCCCTAAGACCTCCTCTTTAGGTGAGCTCTGTACACATCTACCAACAAAAGATCACCCCCTGCTAGATTCGCCCTTAGCCTTATCTTGGTCTTTACCTCGAATGATGGAAAGTAAGGGTGAGTCACAAGACTCAACAAGTATATAGAAAGAATAGAAAATGGTTACGACTGGACTTCCCCAGAACATCATGCAGTATATTGAAACACACGCCAACCTCGTATACATAAACGACACACAATCCATGCCATGCCATTACATATCACGATACCCATCCATAACATAAATACACAGATGCACACATAAGGTCATTGGGGCTCACATAAGATGCATACACTGGTACCCAAGACTCTGTATACAAACCTGCTAGTAACCAATGACAGGCTACCAAATCAATATCATGAGCCCATGGTTTCCATACCACATCCACAAATAACATATCAATCACCATCGTCATCACGTGTCAAAGCACTCACAATCATATCACATCACTTTGAGCCCCAGGCTTATATATCAAGATCTCATATCACATAACAATGGAAGTCACACTTCTTTTCCATCATTTCCCACAACCTCTCCATGAAATGCTACACATAAGGAATGCAATGGCTCTTGTAGCATTAACGTGATGGCAAGGCCCCACATAAGCCGAGCATCAGGCCATGCTACACCCACATAAGAATTCACACACAAGAGAATGCTCTAAATGCATATGCTCGCCTATCATACACAAGTCAGCACTCAACAGGTCAACTGTGTCATGCCAATGCTCATACCCCCAACACATACAAAGCATGACCCCCAATGAATGCACCCTATGGCCCAACATCATCATGCGAAGCAATGTAGTAACATAACGCAATGCAATAAAATAATAAACAGAATTACACAACCAACCATCTGGAACCTATCCCTTGTAGCATCATTCCACAAAGAAATGTAGGGAGAACAAGCCCTACTTGGCCAGTGAATACAACATGCATCAACAATGCTCAAGAAAACCCTTCAATATTACTCAAGAAAACTCTTCTAACCTCTCAATGAACTATATTTAGAAACATCATCATTTATTCTACAAATGCATCTCATCATACTTCAATCATACACCAAATTAAGTTATTTATCTTCCAAAAATCAGATCAAGGCAGATCACTCAAAATGGAAGAACTCCATATTCTAGGCCAAGATTAGCAGGGTTTCCATGACTTCCAAAAATAATCAAATTATCCAATATATATACCAAAACAAAGATTAAAGAGTCTAGTTTATGGTACAAAAAGAGGATTCAAATTTGGATAATCCCATAGGAAGTTATGCCCCAAAAACCATAGCGCTATCGGGTTGAAACATAAATTCTAAATTTCAAGGTGGTATTTGATAGGGAATCTACTGGATCCATACTTTTCTAAGGAACCCAAATAATATATCAAAACAAATCCTATCGAGTCTAGATTACAACGCAAAAAGCGGATCTCAAATCAGATATAACCACAAAAAGTTATACATAAAAGAATACAACATGCGCAAGCTGCCAAGCAAAACGAGAAGGTACGGTCAACAGTTGCCTTGCTATTTGTCGACCGAAAATGAGGAAAAAGGCCCCAAACCATACCCAAATGCAAGCCAACACACAAAAACACTCACATAATCCACCCCCCTTCAAATAACACCTCATTTCTTATGGATTATAAGGTGGAATAACCCCTATTTAAAGTTCCAAAACATCTCAAAGAAGCCAACCACAAGTTGAGGGATATTTACAAACCTTTCTACATAGGTATTAACATGGTCCTAGTTTAGAAAAACATAGAGGTTTTTAACTCAAAACCCTCACTATACCAAGTTCAAAGAATTTAGAAGAGTTCGAAAAGAGTATAACTTGCCTTTTGAAGCTTTTCCTTTAAGGTTTTGCTTGAGAGAGGTCACTACAATAACCAATACTTCACTTTTCACTTTAAAGCAAAGGAAACTCAATCAAAAGAAGAAGAAACTACCACCAACTTGCTCATACCCTTACCAAAAGCTTAGAGGATCCAAGAAGTAGAGAAGAAAGTGAGCCCTGGCCCTCCCTTTTGGCTCTCCCGATCACCGTCTCGTTTCCTCTCTTGATTTCCTATTAACTTCCCTTTTCTTCCTTTGCAAAAATGAAACCACTACCTTATATATATATATATATATCCCCACATAAGGCATAATGACCAAAATGCCCCCTATTACTTAATAACTTAAATATGGCAATTATTTATTTTCAAATGGT
Organism: Diospyros lotus; assembly: GCF_014633365.1. Classification (NCBI taxonomy): domain Eukaryota; kingdom Viridiplantae; phylum Streptophyta; class Magnoliopsida; order Ericales; family Ebenaceae; genus Diospyros; species Diospyros lotus. The sequence continues at coordinate 37,228,140 of NC_068343.1, read as the reverse complement.
AATTTAAACATTAGCTACATTCCACAAATTCGCACATAATATTTTCACTCACATACCTTGCATGGTAGCGGATCCCATTGCTGGCAAAGTCAAATCTTTGACTTTCTTCATTTTTATTGTTTTACTTTTGTATACTTAGTTTTGATGATGAAAAATAATATTTTATTTAATCCCTAAGTCATGAATCAAGGTTGTGGTTTTCAACATAAATCAATTTCAATATCAAGTATTACTTTGTGAGAATGAAAACGAAATGAATTTCAAGTATCGAGATTTCAAAGTCATATTTTTCTAAGTCTGGAAGGTTAGCACCTTATAAGGAGACATATATGAAAATGTTTTCTTTTTAGAAAACTAACTCCCAATATTTCAATAGCTAACATTTATTAGTGATAAAATGATTTTTAACGAATTTTTTAAGAAATAGAAAGTGTATATCTTGGAGGTGGTAAAATCGCAAAATCCTAAGTTTCTACTAAAACCCAAATTCTACTTTCTTATTCTTATGGATTTTGATTTTTAGATATTTTTATTGAATCCAAATGGGGGGTACTTTCTTATTTGCATTTATGTACTAAAGAAATGTAAATATGTTGTGATGTTTTGTATCAATCAAGTGTGCTTCTACATGTTATCAGTTAAGTTTTCATTTTTTCAAAATGGATAGTCAACTATGTGGTTTAGTGCTGTCGACTATGTTATTAAGGATAGTTGACTATGCCTAAGGATAGTCGACTATGCTTGTATAATCTGTCGACTATATATGGCTTCTGTCGACTATTTTTCATTCTGTCGACTATCATGTAAGGATAGTCGACTATGGTTTTTCTTCTATCGACTATGTTTGTATATGATTTTCAAAATCTTCTTCATATTTTTGTATCTGTCGACTATGTGAATGTGTTTGTTGACTATGGGTAATTTGTGTTAGAAGATAGTAGACTATGATTTCTTGTCTGTCGACTATGCCTAGTTTTATTTGAAGAAATAGTCGACTAACCTATTTTCTCTGTCGACTGTTTGTTTCTTAAAATCAATAACGGCTAGTTTTTTAATCTCCAACGGCTAGTTTCTCATTCTCTAACGGTCAATAACGACTAGTTTTGGGCAAGACTCTTGGGATTCTTATATATACATATCAAGGAGATCAAGAGAAGGCTAAGGGACGAAAATGAAATAATTTGAGCTTATTATTTCTCTCGTTTGTTTTTACAGTGATTGTGCTTCATTTTTTTTTTCTCTTCAAGGCTTTGATATTAACTTTTATTAATTAATTCAAGCCTTATTTTCATTGTGAGAGAACTTGTAACTAAGAGTGTCAACTCTTAGCATCTCGTTTACATTTGTATCACTCTTATTTTCCTTGCTTGTTGTGCTATAGTACTTACTCGTTGAAGCAAGGGGTTGTAATACCTAACTAAGTGCTAGAGGGCTTGCTTGTATAAACAACAGATTGTAATTCCTAGTCTTGGACTAGAGGACCTACTTCATTTAAGTAGGGGGTTTTAGTGGATTGTTTGCAAAATCTTTAGTGAGGAACTAAGGTAATGGATTAAGCTTGAGTTAAGCCAAACCACTATAAATCCTTGAGTTTCTTGTGCTTGTGCTCTTTGATCTATTTATCTTTCCAAGCATTTCATTATTGCTCTTGGTTCACATATTTATCTTTGTAAACTTATATATGTCATTTTATATGCTTCACGTTTTAAATCCTAAAACCTCAATTTGTATCAACAAGTCTTTCAAGTTCAAAATAGTTTTTAAAGTAACCAATTCACCCCCCCTCTTGGTGTGTGCCATAGCACCTCCGGGTCTAACAATTTTCACCTCTTTTGCCACATCACCTAAGACATCATATATCATTCCTCAAGGTTATTACCCCAATCAAAGAAATATTCGATCTCTATGATAATATCACCCGAGCAACTTAAACCCAAATTTGGGTCGTTACACCCATGCAAGTCTGTTATGGTTCATCCTAAAGCCTTCTTGTGTGCTCTCAACACATTTATTAATTGTTCCTCTTGTTGGGGGGTCAAGCTGGAAGAAATGACTATTAGGAATGTCTCCCCATCTCCTAAAAAGACATACTTTAAGTCACTTGGCAATAGATTTCTTTTAGGAATGGGTGGGCAACTCACTGGGGGCACTAGCTTACTGTCTACAGAACCTAGAGATTCTAGTTTAAGGATCCATTAGGGCATGGGTCTTTCATTCTCTCTTTCGATGTCTTCTTCATCTCCTATCTCTTCTAATTCTTGATTTTATTCTTTGGTTTCATTCATGAATTCTTTCTTAAAATAATCCTCAGTCAGTGTTTGAATCAAATCCACCTCCTCCACATTGTTCTCACTATTCTGTTGTTTGGAGACTCTAAAGATATTCGCTTCTATAGTCATGTTTCCAAAAGACAACTTAAGAACTCCATTCCTACAGTTTATGATCTCATTTGAGGTGGCTAGGAATGGTCTACTGAGAATAACTGGAACAGGAGGTTGAGGACCATGGTGAGGCTGAGTATCCAAAACTATAAAATCCACTAGAAAGTAACATTTGTCCACTTAAACTAAGACATCCTCCACTATACCTCTTGAAACTTGACTAATATGTCTGCTAGCTGCAAGGTGACCCTGGTGGGTTTGAGTTCTCCTAATCCAAACTATTGGTACACACTATATGGCAGTAGATTGACACTCGCCCCTAAGTCTAAGAGTGTCTGGTCAACTCTCTGACTTCCTATAATGTATGAAATAGCTGGGCAGCCTGGATCTTTGTATTTAAAACGTGTCTTAAGTTGGAAAATGGAACTAACCTATTCAGTCAAGAATGCTTTTTCATGAACATTTATTTTTCTTTTCACTATACACAAGTCCTTTAGAAATTTAGCATATGAAGGTGTTTGTGTGACACCCATAATTTACTTACATTCTTAATAATAATAATATTCATATGAACTTTGAGGTTTAGCACAGAAAAACTTGAGAAACAAGACTTTTATAAGCTTAAGTAAAGTTTCAAAACATAATAAAATTCAAAACAAGTTTAGTGTATGTATAAAGTTTAACACGGAAAACATGGTTTCAACAGAAGACATAAAGACTTCACGAATATGCTTGGTAGCAGTAACATCCATATAGAGAAATTCGGAGCTTAAAACCAAATCCAAACCTTCTTTAAATCAAATAAAATTCCAAGACACGATTTATGGCATACATATAGAAAAATATCAGAGTTCAACCCTAAAAGCTTTGATTCAAAAGGAAACTAAAACTTAAATTCTTGAAAATTCTTTTTAAACGAGCCACCACGCTCCACGTCCACATCCCGATCTCCTCAATCATGATCACCTGGGGAGAAAACATAAGGGGGTGAGATTACGCAAATCTCAGTAAGTACAAGGGAACTATCAAACGTATTTAAACATGACATGAATTTGCAACATGAACATATAACATAAGGGGACACGATAGGTTCTACCAACTTACAGGTGTAAGAACCTCCGTGCATAGCGCTACTAAACCCTGGTCCCATAACTTGCTTGATAACATGAAACTTGCTTGAACATAACATGAGGAACCACATAAACATGATTCATGAGCATACCTAATCATCGTAGATAGTTCATAGTGTACTTACCTTAACTTGGTTGGAAAGGATCCAAAGTTTTCGGCGAGGCTGTTTTGCTCCTGTTTCTACACCAAATTTGTTCCTTCTTTCTTAAGAATTTTCCCTCACTCTCTATCACAAAATCCTCTATTCTGATTCTCTCAACCTTACCCAAATTCTTATAAAACTTGTGAACTACCTTAAGGCCTATTTATAGACATTTTGGGCCAATCATATCCCATCATCATGAGGCCTCATTATTACCTTTCATGTGTGGCCAATAAATGCTTGCCACATGTCCTTAAGACAAGGTTTGGAGACTTTTGTAAACTTGGAGGCTAAGTAAGCTTTTTCCTAGCCAATCACGCGATGCCACCTCAGGGGGGTCATTATGAGCCATCATGTGATCTTATCTTACCTTCCTAATGACCAATGGAAGCTTTCCATGTATCCTTGATATTTTGAGCCTCACATGCTTAATTACATTTTCAACACTTCCATCATTACATGTCACATGGTTTAATTCATTTTTCTACATTTCCTATCATTACTCCCACATGGTTAATTGATTTTCTTCATTTCCCATCATTACACCTTTAACTAGTTAGCTATATTTGGTTACTTTAACTACTTAGTTTGAGATATTTTGATGAGATATTTTAAGGTTTCAAGAACTACACATTGGCCCAAACTTTTCGGATAATTTGCACTTAGGCCCTTGTAACTTGGTCCCTAGGCTATTTTTAATTGCACATTTTGGCCCCCAAAAAATGAATAAATTATGCTAATACCCCAAGATTTTAGGTAAATTACACTTTTACCCGAACTACCATATTTACGATTTTGCCCCTAGATCAAAAATTGAATTAATCCTTTTAAATATCCTATTTCTTCAAGTATTTGAATCTAAAAATCTCAAGTATTACATCATATTTGAGTCTAAAAATCTCGGGTGTTACAATCTACCCTCCTAAAGAATTTTCATCCTCGAAAATTTACCTTACTTCTCATCATCAAACAGCTGGGGATATTTGGATCACATCTCATCCTCGCGGTCCCAAGTTGCTTCTTCAACTGAATGATGTTTCCATAACACCTTGACCAACGGTATATCTTTATTACGAAGCCTTTGTACCTCCCGAGTAACAATCCTTATTGGTGCCTCCTCATATTTTAGGTCTTGCTGTATCTCTAATGGTTGATGCTTTATTACATGGGTTGGGTCGGGGACATACTTTCTGAGCATTGATACGTGGAAAACATCATGTACTGTTGAAAGATCTGGTGGTAATGCTAGCTGGTAAGCCACATTCCCAACCCGCTTCAGGATCTCAAATGGGCCTATAAACCGAGGTCTAAGTTTTCCTTTCTTCCCAAACCGTAAAACTCCTTTTATAGGTGTAACTTTTAAGAATACCTTATTAATGTTCTACCCTTGTATTTAGTTTTGATGATGAAAAATAATACCTTGTTTTATCCCTAAGTCATGAGTCAAGTCTATGGTTTTCAACAAAAATCAATTTCAAATGCTTTGTTAAAATGAAAACCAAATGATTTATATTCTTATACATGGAGATTTGCACAAACATGTATTATGATGAAATCTCCTAAAATGATTTTCAAAATAGCTTTGAAGTTGTTGGTCAAGATAGAGCTAAAATTGTTATAAGGCAAAAGACCAACTAAAACATAAATGTGTTTGAGGAAAAATTAATCTTAAGTATGAAAAATCATTTATGTTAATCTCATATTTCAAAATAAGCTTTTCATATTTTGAAGCATGCATGAAAGGTTTTGGCTTGAAATTTAAATGTCTGAAAAATCCTTTAGTTCATGTATCATGTTTTGAAACTCCTTTTGATAAGGTTTCAATATTTTTCTAAGTCTAGAAGGTTAGCTCCTTATAAGGAGACATATAAGAAAATGATTTCATTTTGGAAAACTATTTCCCGGTATTTTGATATCTTCTATCCATTAGTGCTAAAACGATTTTTAACGAATTTTTCAAGAAATAGAAAGTGTATATCTTGGAAGTGGTAAAATTGCAAAATCCTAAGTTTGTACTAAAACCCAAATTCTACTTTCTTATTCTTATGGATTTTGATTTTTTTAGATATTTTTATTGAATCCAAATAAGGGGTACTTTCTTATTTACATTTATGTATTAAAGTAAATGGAAGGTAAAATATAAATAAAATAAAATGAGGACATTTATCTATTAAAGTAAACGTAAATAAGTTGTAGTGTATGCTATCCTGAAGGATGGCTGTCAACAGATACCTCATCATCTGTCGACCAGCCCTTTATTTTTTGTGAATCTGTCGACCGATGCTCTTGCATCTATCGACCGACAGAATTCCATTTAGTGATGCTTCGATAGAGTGACCCATCTGTCGACCGATGCCTATGCATCTGTCGATCGGCTCATATGATCTGTTGACCGGATTTTAAATATTTGCTAATCTGTTGACCATTTGTGTCGTAGAAACCCCCAACGACTAGTTTTTCCACTCACCCAAAGTGGATCTTCCACTTCCAACGAAAAGATTCTTGAATGGGCTCTCAAGGGACTATAAATACAAGTCAAATGGGTGATTCAAACAAACCAAGAGATTACATTATAAGCTCCCAAGTGCCAAGATCATTGTTGTGCTTCATTGGTAAATACGTTCTCTTTTCAAGGCTTTGTATTCATTGTGTTAAATTCATTATCAAGCCTTGTCTTTATTTTGAGAGAATTTGTAACTGAGAATATTGTTTCTCAGATCCTCTCTTGTATCTCTTTGTATTTTTCCTAGCTTGTTTTGCTAGAGGGCCTACTTTACTTGTAGGAGGATTTTGATTCCTAGCTTGTTGTGCTAGAGGACTTGCTTGTTGAAGCAATGGGTTGAATACCTAGTTTGTTGCTAGAGCGCTTGCTTGTTTAAGCAAGAGGTTGTATTTCCTAGCTTGTTGCTAGAGGGCCTATCTGAAGAGATAGGAGGTATTTAGTGGATTGATTGAAAAATCCTTAGTGAGGAGCTAAGGTAGTGGATTAGGCTTGGTTTAAGCCGAACCACTATATATCGTTGTGTATCTTCATTGCTTGTGCTCTTTCTTTCATTTATTATTTCAAGCATTTCAATAATCCTCACTTTCTCTAAAATCTCAATTTTAATCAAAAGGATTTTCAAGATCAATCAAAATTTTAAAACAACCCAATTCACCCCCTCTTGGTGTTGGTGCCATTGCTATTCAAATCTAACACTTATCACCAATGGCGAACTCCAAATCCCTTCTTCTTTTATCTACATAGTTTTTATGTCTATCCTGAGCCTTCTTCATACTATCCTTGATCTTTTCAATGGCTTGTACAGTTTATTCCACAATCTCTAGACCCAAAATCTTCCACTCGCCCACTTCATTCCAATGAACAGGTGATCTGCATTTCCTTCCATATAGCGCCTCATAGGGTGCCATGCCAATAGATGCATGGTGACTATTGTTGTATGCGAATTCAATTAATGGTAGATGTTTCTCCCAATGTCCACCAAATTCTAGGGTACAAATACGAAGCATATACTCTAAAGTTTGTATTGTCCTTTCAGATTGTCCATTTGTTTGAGGATGAAAAGTTGTGCTAAAACTCAATTTGGTTCCCATGGCTCTGTGTAAGCTCTTCCAAAAGTTGGATGTGAACCTCGAGTCCCTATCCGATACAATGGAAACTGGAACACCATGTAGTCTTACTATTTCCTTAACATACAGTCGTGCAAGCTGATCCATTGTAAATATCATCCAAACAGGTAAGAAGTGAGCTGATTTGGTAAGTCGATCCACGATCACCCAAATAGCCTCATATCCTGCTATTGATTTTGGAAATCCTACAACAAAGTCCATCGTCACATGTTCCCATTTCCACTCTGGAACCTCCAATGGTTGCAGTAACCCTGCTGGTCGTTGGTGCTCAGCTTTCACCTGCTGACATATCAAACATTTTTCAATAAATTTAGCTATGTCTTCCTTCATATTTCTCCACCAAAATACTGCTTTTAGGTCACGGTACATCTTTGTACTTCCAGGATGTATAGAATAAGGAGTGGAGTGGGCTTCTTCTAGAATTTCTTGCCTTAGTTCCTCAAAGTTTGGCACACAAAGTCTCTCTTGGTAGTAGAGCGTGTCATCACTAGCTATTGTGAAGTCCTTCCGCTTCTTAGTGTTAACCTCAGCTTTGATGTATTCAAAGAATTGGTCTCCCTTCTGATGGCTCTTAATTCGATCACGGAGAGTCAGTCAGACAGAGAGTGCTTCCATACGAGCATTAGAATTAGATGGCGTAGCAACAATCTCTAGGCTTAACCTCTCGAACTCCTTCCACAAATGATTTTGTGCTGTCAAAGCTGCTACTTAGCTCATTTTCTTTCTACTCAAGGCATTAGCCACCATGTTTTCTTTTTCGGGGTGGTAGTGGATTTCACAATCATAATCCTTCACCAATTTCAGCCATCTCCTTTGCCTCATATTCAACTCTTTTTGTGTGAAGATGTACTTAAGGCTCTTATGATCGGTATAGATATCGCATTTACCTCCGTATAGATATTATCTCCAGATTTTCAAGGCATGCACTACTGCAGCAAGTTCTAGGTCATGTGTAGGATAGTTTTGCTCATAAGGCTTCAACTGCCTTGATGCATACGCAACTACCTTACCTTTTTGCATCAATACGCATCCAATTCCTTGTTTGGACGCATCACTATAAATAACAAAACCTTCTGACCTTTGAGGAATAGTTAATATTGGCGCGTTGACCAACCTCTTCTTTAATTCTTCAAAACTAGTTTCACATTTCTCTGTCCATTCAAACTTAGTACCTTTTCAAGTCAGCTGCGTCAAAGGCCTTGCCAATTTGGAGAACCATTCGATAAACCTCCTGTAGTATCTAGCTAAACCCAAAAAGCTACGAACCTCATTTACATTGGTTGGTCTTGACCAATTCAATACTGCTTCTACCTTGCTGGGGTCCATTTCTATTCCTTGAGCTGTGACAACATGCCTAAGGAATACCACCCGCTCCAACCAAAACTCACACTTCTTGAACTTTGCAAATAGCTTCTTTTCCTTCAAGACCCCTAAAACAACCCTCAAATGTTTTTCATGCTCTTTTTCACTTCGAGAATACACCAATATATCATCAATAAAGACAATGACAAATGAATCCAAATACTCATAGAAAACTCGATTCATTAGGTCCATAAAAACTCCAGGCGCATTAGTCAAGCCAAAGGGCATAACTAAAAACTCATAATGACCATACCGAGTTCTGAAAGTTGTCTTCGAGGTGTCACTATATTTGATCCTCAGCTGGTGATATCCTAACCTTAGATCAATCTTTGAGAATACCCGTGCACCTTGTAATTGATCAAACAAGTCCTCGATTCTGGGAAGAGGATACTTGTTCTTAATAGTAATCTTATTCAATTCCCGGTAATCGATGCACATCCTCATTGATCTGTCTTTCTTCTTGACGAATAATACCAGTGCTCCCTGGCTGCACTTAACCTTGTGCATTTATTTCAAACAAACACATACAAAATAAACAAAGAAGAAACAAGCATGCAGGCACAAGGCGTGTATACTCGCCAGTGTACGAGTGTGTACTGTAGCACATTTTAATTTTCTGGGTAAGACCAGGTCAAATCACTGGGAGATCAAAATAGAAATGAAATGCGGCGAAAGATTTTTATGCGTTGAACGGGTTTGTCAGACCAGTTCAGCTGAACGATTTATTTTTTCAAGATTAAAAAGATGTTTGTGTATGGAAAGCAATCTTGGGAAAAAACAATTTATGTGACAGCCCACTGATTTACCAAAGAGATATCAAAATATTAACATCGACTGATTTAAATTGAGGTTATGCAGTTAACTGTATTCCAAAATGATAATAGTTCTAAGTTAAGCACTCTCCATACATGGCATAAGAGAGTCTGGATTAAGTAACTATCATAAATTGAAATACAGATTAACACACATTTGAGATCTGATAAGTAACTACAACTCAAGATCATGATAGTTCTAGGTTAAGCACTCTCCATACATGGCATGAGAGAGTTTAAATTAAGAACCACCATAAATTGGATCGCAGATTAATCATTCCAACTTGAGTATGAAACCATTTCCAGTTTAAGTAACCTCCATACATGGCATGGAGACTCTAAGTTAGGCTTATGTTTCAACTCAAACCCAAAGATTCAATACACACACATTTCTCAATTCAAATAAGCATTCTGTTAATTCAATCGAAGTTCGGCTCTCTTGGGCAAGCAGTGGCACTGGACACAGTCCTTGCCTTGGCCCAAGCTTAATCTTAGCCACACATCTCCAACTAAAAATTAAAGAGACAGGAAGTAAATGCTGGAATATAAATACAGAAATTAAAATTACAGAAACGTAAATGAACAGTTAAAGAACATTACAGAATGTAAACAAGCATGAAAAGAAATTACAAAATGTAACTGACAGAAAATGAAGAACATTGTATTGATGAAACAAAGTAAATGAACAACACTATTGGAATGAAAGAAAAAAAGAAAAACAGAACGTAAACAATGCTCTCTTCCCCTTATTCTAGTTAAATGGTGGATGGGGGTTCTTTCTTTTGCTGAAGTTGACGATGGATATATATATATGTATATATTCTGCAAATGGCCCTAGTCAAAGAAGAAATTACATTGCGTGCCACCACGGTCATTTGCGTGTGCTCTGACAAAAGATCGACTGCTGAAACTATTGTGCGCTTAGTGATTCCACGAGCTGGGCTTCCTTTTTAATTCCAATTTAATTTCATGGGCTGCTTGGAGCTGGACCTTCTTTAAATGGTGGAGCATGCGACTTTAATTTAACATAGTGGGCCTCCAAAGATCAATGGCTGGGTCCAATTCAATTGGCATTTGTGGGCCTTCCTTTGCTTTGGACTTTGATAAGCCTCCAAGTCCACGCATGCTGCATCCATGAATATATGTTATTATATTATATATATATTATATATTATATATATGTATTACGCGTGCAATTGTATCATAGTATATATATATTTATATAGCATTGCACATATATGTATTGAATATATATATGTATTATATTTACTTACTATTTTATTATTTTTATTATATATATATTTGGGAAATCTACATATAACCATGAAAGGCATATAAATATTCAATTAAATCCAATTTCGAGGTCAAAATAAGGGTGGACATATAATAAAATTTAGACATTTTTTAGCATCAATCACTCCCCAGGGGGATACACTTGGTCGAATAAATCATTTCCCCAGTTAGAGAAATAGGTGCTGAATCGAGTATTAGATCAATAGTGAACTCTACTTCTCGTTTTGGTGGCATTTCAGTCAGGTCATCAGGGAAGACCTCTGGAAAGTTCTTTACTACTTTAACGTCATTCATTGTTAATTCTTTTCCTCCCTTAACCACCATTGACATTAAGAATCCAATACATCCTTCCGACTGCAATAGTTTCTTGGCTTTTAATGCTGAAATGACACGAGGAAGGTGTTTTGTCTCAGCCACTGAAAGGAAAAGTTCCACCCCTTCAGGATACTTACAAACTATTTCCCTTTCGAAGCATAAAATGGTCGCATGGTGCTTGGAAAGACAGTCCATTCCCAAAATCACGTCGAATTCTTGCATATCTAAGACATATAAGGTTGTTTCTAAAACTTTTCCCTCGACCTCCACCTTAGCTATTCTTACTATATGATTCGTGCTTATTATACCTCTTGAGGGTATCGCTACTCCAAAGGGAGTACTTACATGTTCCACATGTGCATTGAGTTTGCTTGCAAACTTAGGGGATATAAAAGAATGGGTGGAACTAGAATTAATAAAGTATAAGCAGGTATTCTAGAGATGGGGATGTTACCTGCCAATACATTATGATCTTGATCCACCTGTTGCCTTGAGAGAGCATAAACCCTAGCTTAACCCTTTGGGGGATTTCCTGGCTTCTGTTGATATGGTTGTTGCTGCTGTTTCTTTAGATGACCCTTGGGATAGAATTTGTCCACACGACCCATTTCACCACAATTGTAACAGGTGTCGGTTCCCATGAGACACAGTCTAGTATGACGCTTCTGACATTTGCCACACACTGGGTTCAATTGATAATTTCCCGATGTTAGACCCCCTCCTTTATTCTTCTTCAAATAATCTTGCTTCCCTTTACCTTTATCCTCTCACTTACACTTTTCTGGTGGTCTAGACTGCGATAGCTTGTTATAGCTACTGGAGCTTTCTCTAAAGTTCGCCAGTTGGGCCTTAGTTAGCACCTCATGGTACGTGCCTAACTCAAAAGTTATGACTGCTTGCCGTAAATCATCTCTCAACCCTTGTTCAAAGCGCCTTGCTCGCTTTTGTTCTGTATCCACTAAGGCTGGGGTAAAACATGATAGCTCATCAAACTTCCTTTCGTATTCAATCAATGTTATGCTACCTTGTTTTAACATGAGGAACTCTGCTTCCTTTTGGTTATGAATGTTAGAAGGGTAATACTTCTTAAGAAAAAGTTCCTTGAATTGATCCTAGGTCCACACATGTCCCTAGGGTTGGGATCTGGCAGTAGAATCCCACCAATGCCTTGCTCCATGTTGTAACATATATGTAGCGTAAGTTACCTTCCTAGGGTCTGGGTAATCTATGAGGTTAAAGATCCGTTCAATTGCTGCTATCCAATCTTCAGCTACCAGAGGGTCTAACCCACCCTCAAAAGTTGAAGGTTGAAGCTTCTAAAACTGCTCAACCATGGTAGCATTATTTCTTGAGTTTTCTTAGGGAGGTGCAACTGATGGTGTGGCAGGTGGCGTCATGTTGCGAATGGCATCAATGAACTACATAAATTGCTCGTTGAGATTGTTTGTTTCGTTAGCCTCATTTTGCTATTGTCTGCCCCTACTATTGGCACTTCTTGCACGGGTTTCTATAACCTTATGTGAAAAAAGAATAATTAATTCCAGAATATAGGGTCCCTAAGGATAAGGAGTACTATTATCGAATTACGTGTTAACTACAATTTGTAAGTCTATCGTTTCATCTACCAATATGTATAACACGCAACTAAAGAGCTTCTAGGTAAAGAGGGGGGTCACGTGGACCACTTAAGTCCCAAGCTCACCTTAGATAGTTTAGGTCTTTGTGACAAAGCCCTTAGCGCGATCACACATATCAATAAACTCAACGATAGATTAGTGTTTAATTACGATTCATTATGCAAGCTCTTCTTGATGGACTTGATTCCTAATTGCTTTCATTCTAATAAGCCTTTCCTAAACAAGTATTTCCGCTACAATCATGAACTCTTGAGTTTGGAGCAATATCACTAGCGAAAAATGCATACTAATTAATGGAAAATAAGAATCATATCTCTCACATACTTATTCCAACATGAACTTTGTAACACCCAGTGTAATCGGTGTTAAGAGAATAGCAAAGGAAGTAAGAAAACTTCCGAAAATACCCTTGAGAATGTGATGGATCCTTGAGATTGAGAATGCCCATGAGAAGGGTATTTTGGTAATTTGGGTAGAGAAGTCTAATAAAGGGTATTTTGATAAATTAAAAATAATTCCTATGTGGAATTAGGTGTGTAAGTGAATAAAATCCCAATTTAGTATTTATGTGGAGATATATGGGATTAATAAATTCACAAAGGGTATTTTGGGAATTTTGGAATTACATTCCATAGAGAAAATTAATTATGGAAAATAGAAAAAATGGAAAATATGAAACTATTGGAGGAAATAATTATTTTTCCCTAAATTGGTGAATAAATGTGGTAATGCCACATGGATGGAGGAGATTAGAACTTGGAAGCCAAGGTTAGTGTCTTGTAATGACACTTGGCATTTTGTGGTTCAAGTTGAATGGAAGATTTAAATAAATGCAAAAGAAATGATAATTGGTCTTGTAAGCATTTAAAGAGAGGCATAATGGTGTTGGATTAAAATAAAAATCCAAAAGAAATGAAAATGGTCAAGCATTAATGTTTGGAAAATAGGGAGATTTTATTAAATGAGAAAGAAAGCATTTATGTCTTTCAAAGTGGTCTCTCATGTGATGGTGGAAAATGGTCCCATTAAATTAAATGAGAAAGAAATTACTTATGTCTCTCAAGTGTGATGGTTATGAAAATAGTCTCATAATTTAAATGAGAAAGAAATGAAAATTCAAGGGATGAGATTAATTCTTGGATTTGGAAAGTGATCAAAGGGCCACCATTAAATGTTAGAAGTTGCCATGGATTGCCAAATGAGTGGAGAGATTTTAAAGAGAGATGATTGGAAGGTAGAGATTTAATCTCCAAATTAAATCAAAGGCTAGGATTAAAACCTAGCAAAGTACATGGATTGTGCTTCCTTTAGATGGCTAAGATCTTGTCTTGTAAAGTGAAATAAAATCCAATGGTGGATATCAAGCAAGACCAAATGCCATGGATTGTGTTAGTTTGGAGGGTGAGGATTTATTCTCACCAAATAAATCCAATGGCTAGGATTTATTCTTGAAAAATGGAGAACTGGTATAAAATGGCAAGTAAGAAAGTCTTCTCTCCCTTTGGCCATTTGTAGAAAGAAATGAAGAAGGAAGGAAAGAAAGAGAGAGAAAGAAGTCTTCCATGGAGGGAAAAGTGAAGAAGAAGAAGAAGAAATCAAGGTAAGTTCATTATTTCTTTTATTTATTTTAGTATGCTTGAGTGTAAATTGAGTTCTTGTTTGAATGCCATCTTAGATGGGAGAAAATGAAGATGGAAGCTCTCTTGAAATGAAGATTTAAAGATTCAAGAATGAGGTAAGGGATGGCCCCATGTGGTGGAGGTCTTGCATTGCATTGTAAGTAGGTTGCATAAATTTTTATGTATCTCTTTGCATGCTTTACTTGTACATGAGACCTATGGCCATGGGGGTGGGAAAGAAGTGGTAGGTTGATGACTCAAACCATGTTGGATTGTGAGGATGGAATAACCTAACCATGCTTGCATGCATTTGCCATTACATAGAGTTGTTATGCTCGTATTTATTTTGCATATGCACCCTTACTGAGCTTTGTGGCTCATGAGGTTTTATCCTCCCCTTGTATGTTGTTTTATGTCAAGGAGAAAAAGGGAAAGTGCAAGCTTGTGGTTGGAAGCTCTTGGTGTATATTTCTTTTCTTTGATGTAATTTATGACTTAAAGAAGCCTAGACTTGTGGTATTTAATTTGTGGCATTATGGCTTAGGAAAGCCCATTTGTTGTATTTGATTGTGTGTGGTATTTATACTTGGAGGTTGTTATGTGAGCAACAATAGGTTGTGTAAGGCTCATGTGTGAAATGGAAGGAGATTTTGATGTATGTTGTGTAATCATCAAAGAGGTGGATTAAGCCTTAATTATGGAGAATTAGAGGCAAAATCAGAATGAATGTGAAGTATTTTTGATTAATTTGAATTCTGAAAAAATTTGGGTTAGGAATTTCAAGAAAAAAAAAAATTTTGGAAGCAGGCAGCAGCTTGCGCGCGGGCAGGGCCACATGGGCGGGCGCGCGCGCGTGGGGGCGCGCGCAGGCGGGCGAGCGCGGCTGCAGTTGCGCGCGGCATGCGCAGCCAGCCCACCCGGCCAATGCCCAGCAGGGCCTCGCGCGAGCCCCGAGCGTGCTAGCGGACCCCGCCGGCCAATTTTTTTTTTAAATTTTGGAATTTTGGAGAATTAAGGGGCATTTCTAAATTGATTTTGGGTCCGGAGGAATTTTCAAAATAAAGGGATTTTTCGGGCATTTTTGGAGAAAATGTCAAAATTTTGGAAACTTGAAAATTTGAGTTTTTCCTCCAAAATTAGTAATCAATCAATGGATTGATTTAAATGATGATTTATGGAGCCTAGTAAAATTCTTGGATGGAAAAGAATTAAATATAAATAAGAAAATGGTGGTTGGGCATTTTTATGAGTTTTCTTTTAATCAAATGCGGTGTGGTTAAAGCCCAATTCTGCTAGTGAATCCTGGGGTTCAAGGAAGGGAAGGACGAGCCTAGTTCCCCCCTAGGGCGTTTCGTCTTGAAACATGATCCACCCTTCACCAAAGGCCGAGCAGGTGGACAATTCGGGTGATTGTTCACGAGTAACACCCGTAAGTGGGAGCGGGGCGTTACAAGTTTCATACGTGTGCATACATCTAACAACATATGATCATAAATATAGCTTGAGAGAATAACTGCATAGTTATGGAGAATATGGCTTGCATGAGCATAGTATCCATAAAGAATAAGCATAGCAATTCTTATAACTTACCCGGAGATCAGAAGCTTGAACGGGACGTGGTGGATTTTCATGTTTCCTTAAAAGAATTTCCTTACAAATTTTACTAAAAGCACAAAATTTTCTTTAAAAACAATTTGAGTCTACAGGAAAGTAAACTTTGCTCTGATACCACTATGTGACACCCGTAATTTACTTACATTCTTAATAATAATAATATTCATATGAACAGGTTTAATGTATATATAAAGTTTAACACGGAAAACATGGTTTCAACAGAAGACATAAAGACTTCGCGAATATGCTTGGGAGCAATAACATCCATATAGAGAAATTTGGAGCTTAAAACCAAATCCAAACCTTCTTTAAATCAAATAAAATTCCAAGACACGCTTTATGGCATACATATAGAAAAATATCAAAGTTCAACCCTGAAAGCTTTGATTCAAAAGGAAACTAAAACTTAAATTCTTGAAAATTCTTTTTAAACGAGCCACCACGCTCCACGTCCACATCCCGATCTCCTCAATCATGATCACCTGGGGGGAAAACATAAGGGGGGGTGACATTACGCAAATCTCAATAAGTACAAGAGAACTATCAAAAGTATTTAAACATGACATGAACTTGCAACATGAACATATAAGATAAGGGGACACGATAGGTTCTACCAACTTACAAAGGTAAGAACCTCCGTGCGTAGCGCTACTAAACCCCGGTCCCATAACTTGCTTGAACATAACATGAGGGACCACATAAACATGATTCATGAGCATACCTAAACATCGTAGATAGTTCATAGTGTGTACTTACCTTAACTTGGTTGGAAAGGATCCAAATTTTTCGGCAATGCTGTTTTGTTCCTGTTTCTACACCAAATTTGCTGCTTCTTTCTTCAAAATTTTCCCCTCACAAAATCCTCTCTTCTGATTCTCTCAACCTTGCCCAAATTCTTATAAAACTTATGACCTACCTTAAGGCCTATTTATAGACATTTTCGGCCAATCATGTCCCATCATCATGAAGCCTCATTATTACCTTTCATGTGTGGCCAATAAAATCTTGCCACATGTCCTTAAGATAAGGTTTGAAGACTTTTGTAAACTTGGAGGCTAAGTAAGCTTTTTCCTAGCCAATCACACGATGCCACCTCAGAAGGGTCATTATGAGCCATCATATGATCGTATCTTATCTTCCTAATGACCAATGGAACCTTGCCATGTATCCCTGATATTTTGAGCCTCACATGCTTAATTACATTTTCAACACTTCCATCATTACATCTCACATGGTTTAATTCAATTTTCTACATTTCCCATCATTACTCCCACATGGTTGATTGATTTTCTACATTTCCCATCATTACACCTTTAACTAGTTAGCTATATTTGGTTAGTTTAACTACTTAGTTTGAGATATTTTGATGAGATATTTTAAGGTTTCAAAAACTACACCTTGGCCTAAACTTTTCGGATAATTTGCACTTAGGCCCTTGCAACTTGGTCTCCAGGCTATTTTTAATTACACATTTTGGCCCCCAGAAAATGAATAAATTACTCTAATACCCCAAGATTTTAGGTAAATTATACTTTTACTTGAACTATCATATTTACGATTTTGCCCCTGGCTCAAAAACTGAATTTTTATCTCAAGACTTTCATAATCCTTTGAAATATCCTATTTCTTCAAGTATTTGAATCTAAAAATCTCAAATATTACATCACTAGGGAATGCTTGTGCCTAAAGGCACGGCGTAAATAATATTAAGATTAAATTTTGAATAAAAATAAAAATTAAAGTTATTGTATAACGTTGTATAATAAAAAATAAAAAAATTGAATTAAAAAAAATGCTCTATAATCTAAAGAGAGAAACGCTCCAATCTCACTTCATTTGACAGAAACACTCAAATAAAAAGAGAAACGCTCATTAATTAAAAATTTGACAGAAACGCTATATATATGCATTTCTGTTAATCTATATGGATTAAACATTATCTGCAAATGGATTAAACATTAAGATCTTGCATTAAGAATTATGTGAAAGAAATCTTTGCAGAAATGAGTGAAAAGAGGGAAACAATTAAAAAATGAAGTGAAATGGGAAGTGGAGTGGAAATCAGTAGGAAAGAAATCTTGCATTAAATATTAATGCAAATGGAGTTCATTTGAGATGAGAGCGTTTCTGTCAAATGGATTAAACATTAAGATCTTGCATAAACATTAAACATTAGATTCCAAACGTAACTTGAATGAGCAGCAAACACACAAAATATATTTGCAAACATTAGATTCCAGAACACACAAAATATATTTGCAAACACAAAATATAAAAAGGAAACATTATATTGCTTCTATGCATACATAAACATTAAACAAAGAACAACAAATAGAAATGTATACATAGATTTGCAAACATTAGATTTCAAAGTGAAAACATTAAACATTTGACAACTTCCTTCACAATCTAATAATGAGCAACAAACACACAAAATATATTTAAACAACGAACACCATCATTTTTGGCGTACATTACATACATACACAGAAATACATACACATATGTGGCGTTGGCAGGGGCGACGGGGACGGCGAAGCGAGCTGCACTGTGGCCTGGTGGCAGCGACGACAGGTGTGAGCGATTGTAGGGGCGATGGCACACGTGTACAAAAAATTAATAATTTTAAAATATCAAATGTACAAAAAATACACTAAATTAAATACACATAATTAACACATACACTAAATGAAATACACTAAATTAATAAACAAAACTAAATTAAATTAACATTAAATTAATTTACACTAAACTAAATTAAATTAACACTAAATGAATTTACACTAAATTAAATTAACACACTAAATTAACACACACACACACGTGTATATCTATATAATACACTAAATTAATACACTAACATTTTAAAATATCAAATGTACACAAAACATAAAACACTATAAAAAATACACAAAATAATAGGATAGAAATAATGAAATGTACATAAATTAACACACATATTTGTTTACATAAACAAAACTAAATTAAATTAACACTAAATTAATTTACACTAAACTAACACTAAATTAAATTAAATTAACACTAAATGAATTTACACTAAACTAAATTAACACACATAATCAAATATACATTAACACACACACACACACACACACACGTGTAATACACTAAATTAAAACATAAAACAGTAAACTAAACTAAATAATAAACTAAATAAAACAGTAAATCTATATAATACACTAAATTAATAATTTTAAAATATTAAATGTACACAAAACATAAAACAGTAAATTAACACACACACGTGTTTATCTATATAATACACTAAATTAAACATAAAACACTATAAAAAATACACAAAATAATAGGATAGAAATAATGAAATGTACATAAATTAACACACATATTTGTTTACATAAAAAAAACTAAATTAAATTAACACTAAATTAATTTACACTAAACTAACACTAAATTAAATTAAATTAACACTAAATGAATTTACACTAAACTAAATTAACACACATAATCAAATATACATTAACACACACACACACACACACGTGTAATACACTAAATTAAAACATAAAACAGTCAACTAAACTAAATAATAAACTAAATAAAACAGTAAATCTATATAATACACTAAATTAATAATTTTAAAATATTAAATGTCCACAAAACATAAAACAGTAAATTAACACACACACACACGTGTATATCTATATAATACACTAAATTAAACATAAAACACTATAAAAAATACACAAAATAATAGGATAGAAATAATGAAATGTACATAAATTAACACACATATTTGTTTACATGAACTAAAATAAATTAAATTAACACTAAATTAACACTAAATTAAATTAAATTAACACTAAATGAATTTACACTAAACTAAATCAACACACATAATCAAATATACATGTAATACACTAAATTAAAACATAAAACAGTCAACTAAACTAAATAAACTAAATCTATATATAGAAAATAATCAAATACACACATAAACTAAACTAAATTAAATTAACACTAAATTAAAATGAAGACCTAGAAGTGAACACCAAATACAGAAATCTATATATATATATATATATCTATATATATATATAGAGAGAGAGAGAGGACCTTGGAAGTGGGCGGCGGCAGCGTGGCGGGGGGCGACGGCAGTGCGCAGACGCGGCGGCGAAGATGGCGTGGGTGGGCTACGTGGAGGCGAGAGAGGGAGAGAGACAGAGAGAAGGGGGCGGGCGAGGGGCGGCGACGATGGGGTGGGTGCGTAGGGGCGGCGGCGACGACGATGGCGGCGAGAGAGGGAGAGAGACAGAGAGAGAAAGATGGCAGCCACGATGGCCGCGAGCGAGGGGCGGGGACGATGGCCACGGGTGAGAGAGAGAAAGAGAGAGGGAGAGAGCGGGCGAGGGGCGGGGACGATGGCCGCCGGCGAGGGGCGGCGACGATGGGGCGGGGTGAGAGAGAGAAAGAGAGAGGGAGACAGAAATGCAGGTGAGGGGCGGGGACGATGGCCGCGAGTGAGAGAGAGAAAGAAAGAGGGGAAAGAAAGAGGGACGATGGCTGCTGGCAGGTGGGAAACAGAGAGTGAAAGAGAGAGGCAGAGGGGGAAACAGAGAGAGAGAGGCGTGATGGGATGGTTTTGGGCGGGCGGCCACGCCGGTGGCGGGGGGAGACGTGGATCTCAGCCGTTGATTGATCTCAACCGTGGATCTCAGCCACACAAAGATAGATTGTCTCTACACATTTTCAAAAACAGTCTTGCCTTATTATATAGATATTTGAGTCTAAAAATCTCGGGTGTTACAGTTTATTTTATTGCATCTAAAAGCGGAATGTTTATTCTTACTTGTTTAAACACCTCGTGGATGTCTGCATTTTTTTCTTTATCTTTTTTTAAAATATTCAGTCTCTGAGGGAAATGAGGTTTGAGTTTGACTTGGATTTCTTTTTCTTCAATATTTTTACCCTTTTTCTCCTTTTTGGTTTGTTATTGTTCTTCTTCAAGGCCTTATTAGTTGAATCATTATGCTCCTCTGTTTCTTCTTCTTGCATAGAGGGTCGGGTTTTCCTAGGGTCATCAGATTTTTCAATTATTTTACAACTCCTAAGGACAGTCACTACTTGCACTTGTTCATGAGTTTTTGTTTCACTGGATGACCCCTCTATCTGATGAGTTCGCCTAATAGGATTTGGGTTCAGTTGAGATGGAAATCATCCAAGCTCTCTTAAGCTCAATGTTTGTGTTAACTTGGTCAACTGGCTCCTAATGTCTTCCATAGCTCTATTAGTTTGTTCTTGAAATTTAGCTACCTGAGCATTAGTTCCCATCTGACCTTGTATGAACTGATGAAGGGTGTCCTCCAAAAATCTCTGAGGAGGTTGGTATGTGTTGGATGTAGACCCATGATTTGGCTGAAATTGTTGAGGTTGTGAAAGGAAGGGTGATTAATGATGGGCAACAAAATCATTTTTCCAATAAAAGTTTGGATGGTTACGATTGTTGGGGTGATATGTATTGAAATTTGAGTTATGATCGATGTTCCTTCCTGACCAAAGGGAGCGACCGAAGGCGAGATCGCAACGGCAAGGTGTGGGGTTCGTCCAGGGGGCGACTGGCACCTGTAAGCACTCCGACGCTCGAGTGAGTAAAAGAGTAAGGAAAGAGCAGTACATTAGTAGGTCAAAGGTCAGAACATACCTTGGCTTTGAAGAGAGCTGGCTGATATAGGAGGAGGAGATATCCTCCTACATGCATGTGTCGTGTGTCTACAAGTGATGGGATTGAGTATCCGGCGTCGATAAAGGTTCCAAGGCAGCAGCATGGTGGTGACATGACCCTCATTAATGTGGATGGGATTTGCCATTAATGAGGATGGGATCAAAGATGGCCGCGTGGATACCCAGTGGGGATTGCAATGATGCTGCGGCAAGCTAGCACGGGACCAAGAGATGGGCCCAGACAATCCACAGCCCCGAGGTCAGATGCTCAAGAAGCGAGTGTTTGAGCTAGAAAAGGGAAAGTCTGGGTGATCCAACGTGCCTGTTTGATACAAGGAAAGACTTGACAGGGTCAAGGAAAACTCGGGAGTCGGATCGAGGTAGACTCGAGGTCCGGCATGCCTGTTTGACACAAGGCAAACTTGACAGGGTCAAGGTAGACTCGGGAGTCAGACCGAGGTAGACTTGAGGTCCCACATGCCTATCTAATACAAGGCATGACTTGATAGGGCCGAGGAGGACTCGGAAGTTGGACCGGGGTAGACTCAAGGTCCTGCGTGCTTGTCTGACACAAGGCACGACTTGATAGGGTCAAGGAAGACTCAAAAGTCGGACAGAGATAGACTTGAGGTGCGACGTGCCTGTCTGATACAAAGCATAACTTGACAGGGCCAAGGCGGACTCGGGAGTCAAACTGAGGTACACTCAAGGTCCGACGTGCCTATCTGATACAAGGCACGACTTTGGAATCGAATTGAGGTAAACTCGAGGTCTGACATGCCTATCTATTCCAAGGCACAACTTGACAGGGCCGAGGCGGACTTGGGAGTTTGACCGAGGTAGACTCAAGGCCCAGCGTGCCTATCTAAGACAAGGCATGACTTGATAGGGCCAAGGTGAACTCGGGAGTTGGATCGTGGTAGACTCAAGGTTCGGAGTGGCTGTCTGATACAAGGCACGTCTTGACAAGGCTGAGGAGGACTCAGGAGTCAGACTGTAACACCCTGCCTCGCCGAGCGTGCCACTATAAGGGATTACCAGGATTTCTTTTTCCATACACTGCTCGACACACGTGGTGTTTCAAAGAACAATCTTCACATGCTCACAAAACCCCAGAAAACTCTAGTCAATAGACTTAAGCTAACAAGATCAATAGACTTAAGCTAAACAAAGCATATTGTTACACATCGGATAAAAACATTACTGAATATCATAAAGTACTACAATCATTCATATGTCTTCCCATCAAACAAGAATTACATAACTTCAAAAATGTAAACTATGACTATCATGCTCGTACTCCATCAGCTCTAACTGACCATGTCCTCGCTCCTACCGCAACCCTCGTTTGGAACGTTTGAATGTTCTAGGGGCATAACCCAGATTAGATGTTGAATTATCTAAGTGATGGTATAAAAATAGTTTACAAAATGCATGTATTTCATGAGCATGGCATAAACAAATGACACAAAACGTCAATTTGAGAAATCTCCTTAGCATACTCAATGTCCCATGAAAAATTCATTCCACACGCCGTTGGGATTGACCTTGCCGCGACATACTTAATCTTCGGGTGCCCAACAACGTCACTTGATGGATGAGATTAACCTTGCCCCATTCTTAAAAGACCCCACCCTGTAATACCCGAAGTTTTCCTAGGCATTGTTGTTTAAGAAATAAAACATTTCCTTGGAAATCGAAGGATACATGTGAAGTTCCGAGGTAATCGCTGAGGAACGAATGAAGGGTTTTCCGAAAAATCACGGAAACTATCGCAAGGGGACATCATCTAAGGTATTTTGGAGAAGTTTAAGGAGTTATAGGGGCTCAAGGGATATAAGTGCAAATAAGTATTTGGGTTAAAGAGTTATTTGTAAGAAGTTAAAATATCTTGTAACTAGTTAGTTAAAGGAACCAAGTAAGCTAACTTAGTTAGGAGACATAATCATGAGGAATCTTGAAAAATCAAATTAACATGTGGTGGCACATGTTTAAAAGGACACATGTCACAAGGGGGAGAAATGGTTCAAATCTCAAGGGACACTTGGCACAATCCTACGAAAGTGATGATTACAACCTTATCTAAGTGACACATGGCAAGTGACACATGGCACTCTTGGATTGGCCATAAATGCCTATAAATACTAAGGCCATGGAAGGGAAATTCTCACCATTAATCAAGAGGAAAAGGGGAGGTGAGTTGAGAGGAGAAGCTTTGCCCAAAAATAGAGTGGTAAAACACTTCGTCGGAAAAGTTGGACCACCACCGTAAAAGGCATTAAATAGCGAAAAAACAGCAAGGTAATTCTAATTTCTTTCTGTAGTTCGATAGATAATTGAATAAGGGTCGTGTGGATTCAAACGGAAGTCAAATCGGAGTTCGGATGAGGGAGAACGGGCCAAAAAACCTCAAGACGGCAAAGCTGGAGGGGCGGCGCGTGCAGTTCACGCGCCACCTGACTGCCGCGAGTGGAGCGCGTGGGGATCCTTCCCCAAGCGCGTGAGGGCGCGTGAGATGTCCTCTTGGGCCCAAAGTTTGTACAGTTGGTCCTTTAATTTTTCCCTAGGATCTCATATAAAAATAGTTTAGGTTTGAGTTTCGAAGTTATGTTATTTTTGCAGAAGAACTTTCTCGAACCCTGTGAACAGTACTTTAGAGCTTCCGAATCAGCAAGGTGAGTGCTTCTTGCATCTTTATAATACATACCGAACATTTTGTCTTCACACGGGTAAGGGTGATTACTTGCATAAGCATGACTTTCCTTTAAATCAAGCATTTTCTCTTTCTTTGTCATGCATCACTTGGTGTGTGTGGCTAGCTGAAGTCAGGATCTCATGTTAGACTGGTGAAAAGTCTTGGAGATGTGAGAACATGATTGATCAGCGGGGGTGATTGCAACACCTCGGCGTCACTACCACGCAGGCGGTTTCATATCATTCTACATATCTCATCACATGCATGTTATCTCTTCTTGTTGCACTCACTTAGATATAACTATCTAACTTGGGTGTCTCATACCCCTGGAACATTCAACGTTCCAGGTGGGTTAGTCATGACAGGTGCCCCGGAATCAAGTCAGAGGAAAGGAAAGGAAGTGGTTCTTGGATAGTTAGCTCCTTTACGTTTTAATTGCAAAGCGTTGTACTATTACTTTAGTGTGAGTTTTACTTGTTGTAAAAGGGAGCCTAAATGATCCCTAGATTTTCAAGTTGTATTATGGCTTTTCAGATGGTTTTTGTGTTAAAAGCATATAGTGGAAGCCTTAAATATCTAGCTTATGGTTTTATAAAGCTTTCAGGTTCGATCCTTGCTTCTGTTGGCAAAGGCTTCCATAAACGCCCTTTGATTACCATACGGTTGCTAGCGTCATCATGCATCTTTGTATGTGTACCTTGGAAAAAGAAAAGTGGGGCGTTACAGTTGGTATCAGAGCTGGATTTACATAACTCGATTAAGTTTTCTTACATGATTGACTTTGAGGATGTTTTTGGTTAAATACAGGAAATGGACCCCAATGTAGTTGAACATCAAAACCAGCGCATTATCATGGGGTGGTGGACCATGTAGTTAGGGGGAGTGTATATGATCCCTGGAGATGCCTTAGGAGATTTTCTTGATGCTGTATCACCTATCATCATGGAGCTTCCACCGGACGTAGTGGTGCCGCATCTGGCAGGACTCCAAGTAGCCTACTTAGTTTCCCTACTCACCCCCGAGTGGAAGGATGCAGGAAATCATCTCATCATCCATGAGGTTCACCCCGATTTCATAGCTTTCATGGACCGCTTACGTGAGGTCGAGGCTCTCATGGCTGATCAGGTTATGCCTGCGCTTGTGGAGGTACCCGTGCAAGAGCCCGAGGAACGTGCCCTGACACCCCCATCTGGGTCCGAGGACGAGGAGTGATGACGGTTGGAGGCGTAGGAAGATAATTTTTGGTTCATGTAAATTTTGGATATGTATATAAGGGAAGTAGAATAGTGGCGGATATGGCTTATACATATGTATACATAAAATAGCGATAGTGGCGGATATGGCTCATATGTATGTATACTTAGAATAGCAGGGTAGGCAGGTCGTGGTAAGGGAATGAACCTCTATGTGTGTATAAATAAAAGGTGGTGATGTAATATACAAGATGTTATAGTCGAACTAATCTTGATGGTTTATGGTGACAGGTTATGTAAAACATAAGGAAGAAGGAACCCGAAGGAATGACACCTAAACCCGATGAGAAAGTGGATTAAGGAAGGAAAGAGTAAGTTGGTCGTTCGGTAGGTTAAACTACTCTATTGCCATAACTAAGAAGCATATTGGATTTTGGCAGGTAATTTTGGTTTGACATATAAAGTTCTAGTTATTGCTTCTTGGAACTTGATGGTTATTATTTCTTGGAAATTGGTGGTTATTGTACCAAGAAGTTGATGATTGTTACTTTCCAAAAAAAAGGGGAAGAAGAAGAAGTGATGGTTATTGCTTTGGAGATGTGATGGTCATTATCATTTGGAGATTTGTTGACTGCTCTTTAGGAATTTGATGAACTAGGACTAACCGATCTTATTTAGGATGCCTTGAGTAATGGTTTGTGAAATGAACAAGTGATTGCAGGTGAAGGATTAGAAACCTTGAGGATTTTGGACAAACTAACTTGGAAGGTTGTTGATGTTATAGGAATTTTGGGAATGTATTGTAAATCTAAGGGCCCCGAGTATGTAGTAAGAACCATAAGAGGTTATTACAATATGGAATTTGGGACTTGGGGATTTGCATGGCTTTATAAGACCCCTCATATGGGTATGGATAGGTGGGTGATTGTCATATAAAAGGTTAGGACGAGTGGTTGCATGCTTTATTTTATTGACTAGGTGTATATCTTTGGGAGAATATGCTTATAAATTGTCCTTGAAATTTATTGTAAATGGTTTCAGATGGTAAACACTCGTCGAACCAAGAACCCTAGGCGCAGAAACAACGTTCGAGAGGAGGAGATGCAGGACCAGCACGAGGAAGGGACGGAGATGCCCCAAGGTAACCCACTGCCAGAAGGGAACCAAGGAGGAGGAACTCGTATGGATCAAATGGAACGAGTCTTGGGAAGTATGGTCACCCTTATACGAGGAACACAACCAGCGGGTCAGGTTATCCCCCGAAATCCTAATGTTAGCGACAGGTTCCAGCGGTTGAACCCGCCTGTTTTTCAAGGAAAGGCAGGGACTGACCCCTGTGAGAGTGAGTTTTGGCTGGAGCAGGTCGAAAAGATCTTTGACTTTATTAGCTGTGAGGAGGAGGATAAAGTTGGTTGTGCAACATTTATGCTTCGTGATGAAGCTGACCAGTGGTGGAAAATGATGCAGAGAACCCTACAAGGTCCTGAAGGACGAGGTACGCCAGTTACTACATGGGTGCAGTTTAAGGAACTTTTTAATAAGAAATACTTTCCTTTGTGTAAGAAAATGGAGAAAGGTCGGGAGTTCATGAATCTAAAACAAACTGGGGACATGTCCATCGCCCAATACGAGGATCACTTCACAAGGCTGATCAAGTATATGCCTATTACAACCTAGACGAGGAAGCCAAAGCGCAGAAGTTCCTTGGAGGACTGAAGTGGAAGATTCAACTAGCCTTAAGCTCCTTAGGGACACGCACCTATGCAGAAGTGGTGCTGCAAGCCTTGACGGTAGAAAGCAACTTTCGGCGAATGGAGACTTTGGGAACGGAATTTCGTGGGCCCGAGGATGGAAGGTTGGGAAGAAAGCATGACTTGGGGACTCAAGGGAGGAAGTTCAAGACCAAAGGTTCATGCCCGAAATGTCAGAAATATCATCCAGGGAAGCCTTGTAGGACAGGAGCCCAAAGATGCTATTCTTGTGAAGGAACTGGCCACGTGGCTCGGGATTGCCCAAAGGGGATTGTGTGTTTCACTTGCCAGAAGCCTGGTCATATCTCTCGCGACTGCCCTCAAAAGAAAGGTATTGTTCAATTCAGGGCGAATAAAGGAAGCATGGAGCCACAACGGGGACGCGTATTTAGTTTGATGAGAGAAGACGCCAGTGCCAACCCATCAATAATACAAGGTACAATGATCTTTCTTGATACGCCGGTGCAAGTATTGATAGACCCAGGGTCTACTCATTCATTTGTATCGCATGCATTGGCACGTTGTTTAAAATTGGAATTGGGAGAACTAGGGTGTCCCATGATAGTATCTACCCCTTTTGGAAAACAAGTAGAAACACATACAGGCTATGGGGATGGACGGATCGTATTGGGGAATAATGAATTTTCAGTCGAACTTACGTCCCTAGATATTCAGGATTTTGACATAATCTTGGGGATGGATTTCTTGACTAAATATAATGCAAAAATTAACTGTCAAGAAAAGACAGTTGAGTTACAAACAGATAATGGAACTTGGGAGAAGTTTCGAGGGAAAAATGGGAGTAGGAGAATCAAATGGATAACAGCCCTTAAAGCTATTAGGATGTTAGGGAAAGGAGCATATGGCTACCTAGCTTGTGTACAGGAGAATAACAAAAAGGTTGGGCTTGGGAAAGTGGCCATAGTAAGAGACTTTCCTGATGTGTTTCCTGAAGACTTACCTGGACTACCCCCTTATCAGGAAATTGAGCTTGCCATAGATGTCCTACCAGGGACAGACCCTATATCAATACCTCCTTATAGGATGGCCCCAGCAGAATTAAGGGAATTGAAAAGTCAGCTGCAGGATCTTTTGGACAAGGGTTTTATCCAACCTAGCATGTCACCTTGGGGAGCACCTATATTGTTTGTAAAGAAAAAGGACGGGAGTCTAAGGATGTGCATAGATTACCGTCAACTGAATAAGGTTACTATAAAAAACAAGTATCCGCTCCCTAGAATTGATGAGTTGTTTGACCAGTTACAAGGTGCTAGGGTATTCTCGAAGATAGATTTGAGGTCGGGCTACTACCAGTTGCGAATCAAGAAGGAGGATGTATTGAAAACTGCCTTTAGATCTCGTTATGGACACTATGAGTACTTGGTGATGCCATTTGGGTTGACTAACGCACCAGCAGCCTTTATGGACTTGATGAATAGGATATTCAGGCCATACCTAGACCAGTTTGTGATTGTGTTTATTGATGATATTCTAATATATTCAACTAGCAGGGAGGAACATGAGCGACACCTGGAAACAGTCCTAAAGACGTTACGGGAGCATCGATTATATGCCAAATTTTCTAAATGTGAGTTTTGGCTAACCCAAATAGCTTTTCTGGGTCATGTCATATCAGAGGAAGGAATAGCGGTGGATCCTTCAAAAGTTGAGACAATAAGGAATTGGGAGCAACCTAAGACCGTAACTGAGGTGCGTAGTTTTTTGGGGCTGGCAGGTTATTATAGAAAATATGTTGAAGGATTTTCTCATATTGCTTTACCACTTAACCAGTTAACGAGAAAAGGAGTTAAGTTTGAATGGAATATGGCATGTGAGCATAGTTTTAATGAACTCAAAAAGAGACTAACCTCTGCACCTATGAGGCAACGGCGGTATTTATTTTCACAGAGGGATTTGAATATGAGGCAACGGCGGTGGATGGAATTCTTGAAGGATTACGATTGTACGATCCAGTACCACCCCGGGAAGGCAAATGTTGTGGCTGATGC
This sequence comes from Diospyros lotus, assembly GCF_014633365.1. Classification (NCBI taxonomy): domain Eukaryota; kingdom Viridiplantae; phylum Streptophyta; class Magnoliopsida; order Ericales; family Ebenaceae; genus Diospyros; species Diospyros lotus. Next base: position 37,198,856 of record NC_068343.1, on the reverse strand, counting down.
GTTAAGCAGGAAAAGGCCTGCTCTAATAGCTAATTTGATGGCCCGGGAATGGGGACTGGTGGAGGCTTTTAGCCATTTGTCAGTGGGTGCAATTCCTAAAAGAACGTCCGTCTACGTCGCTGGCCTGGTGGTTCATTTCCATCTGGTGGAACAAATCCAGCAAGCTACTCTGGAAGACTCGAGGGTGAAGTTGTGGGTAGATGATCGGGGAAGGGTCAAAAACCCTAACTTCAATTTTTCTGACGGTATATTACGGTTCATGAACCGAATATATGTGCCCAGGGTCAAGGAATTGAGGCAAACCATTCTAGAAGAGGCGCATCGAGCCAAATACACTATCCACCCTGGTACTACCAAAATGTACAGGGACTTGAGAAATTTGTATTGGTGGTCGGGAATGAAGAAAGACATAGCTCGTCACGTGAGTCGATGTGACACTTGTCAAAGGATAAAGATCGAACATCAAAAGCCTGCTGGGAAGCTGCAACCCCTAGATATTCCCGAATGGAAGTGGGAGCATATCACTATGGATTTTGTTACAGGTTTGCCAAAAGGACCTATGGGAAATGATGCAATATGGGTAATAGTGGATAGGCTAACAAAGTCTGCTCATTTTCTGCCCATGAAAGTAGGGCAACCAGTCAGCAAGTTAGCACAATTGTATATAAAAGAGATAATCCGATTGCATGGAACTCCAGTGAGTATAGTATCTGATAGGGATCCGAGATTCACTTCTCGATTTTGGGAGAGTTTGCAAAAATGTTTAGGGACTCAATTGCGGCTAAGTACGGCATATCATCCCCAAACAAACGGATAATCAGAACGGACAATTCAGACCATGGAAGACATGTTGCGAGCCTGTGTGATTGAATTTTCAAAAGGATGGGAGGAGCACATACCCCTGATTGAGTTTGCATATAATAATAGTTATCACAGTAGTATTAATATGGCACCATACGAAGCTCTCTATGGTCGAAGATGCAGAACACCTCTATGTTGGACCGAGGTAGGAGAAAGACAACTTTTAGGACCTGAAATGGTGCAATAAACTAACGAAAAGATTAAGCTGATTCAGGAAAAGATAAAGGCAGCCCAAAGCCGACAGAGGTCATATGCCAATAATCGAAGGAGGGGTTTGGAATTTCAAACTGGAGATAAGGTATACTTGAAGATCTTGCACCAAGGGAAGAAACGAGGAAAGTTAAACCCACGCTATGTTGGGCCATATGAGGTTTTGGAACGTATTGGGCCAGTAGCATATCGGTTAGCACTACCCCCATCAATGTCTGGGGTACACGATGTGTTCCATGTGTCTCGTCTACGAAAGTGCGAACCCGATCCTTCTCAGAAGATTCCAGAAGAAACGATTGAATTGCAAGAGAATTTGACCTACCCCGAAGAACCCATTGAGATCTTGGACCGGAAGGAGAAAGTATTGAGAAACAAGGTAATACCACTGGTGAAAGTGTTATGGAAACACCATAACATTCAGGAAGCCACTTGGGAGAGAGAAGAAGAAATGCAACAGAAGTTCTCACACCTCTTTAACCATGTGGAGACCTAGGGATGTATTTCGAGGACGAAATCTATTTTTTTTAAGGGGGGGAGAATGTAATACCCGAAGTTTTCCTAGGCATTGTTGTTTAAGAAATAAAACATTTCCTTGGAAATCGAAGGATACATGTGAAGTTCCGAGGTAATCGCCGAGGAACGAATGAAGGGTTTTCCGAAAAATCACGGAAACTATCGCAAGGGGACATCATCTAAGGTATTTTGGAGAAGTTTAAGGAGTTATAGGGGCTCAAGGGATATAAGTGCAAATAAGTATTTGGGTTAAAGAGTTATTTGTAAGAAGTTAAAATATCTTGTAACTAGTTAGTTAAAGGAACCAAGTAAGCTAACTTAGTTAGGAGACATAATCATGAGGAATCTTGAAAAATCAAATTAACATGTGGTGGCACATGTTTAAAAGGACACATGTCACAAGGGGGAGAAATGGTTCAAATCTCAAGGGACACTTGGCACAATCCTACGAAAGTGATGATTACAACCTTATCTAAGTGACACATGGCAAGTGACACATGGCACTCTTGGATTGGCCATAAATGCCTATAAATACCAAGGCCATGGAAGGGAAATTCTCACCATTAATCAAGAGGAAAAGGGGAGGTGAGTTGAGAGGAGAAGCTTTGCCCAAAAATAGAGTGGTAAAACACTTCGTCGGAAAAGTTGGACCACCACCGTAAAAGGCATTAAATAGCGAAAAAACAGCAAGGTAATTCTAATTTCTTTCTGTAGTTCGATAGATAATTGAATAAGGGTCGTTTGGATTCAAACGGAAGTCAAATCGGAGTTCGGATGAGGGAGAACGGGCCAAAAAACCTCAAGACGGCAAAGCTGGAGGGGCGGCGCGTGCAGTTCACGCGCCACCTGACTGCCGCGAGTGGAGCGCGTGGGGATCCTTCCCCAAGCACGTGAGGGCGCGTGAGATGTCCTCTTGGGCCCAAATTTTGTACAGTTGGTCCTTTAATGTTTCCCTAGGACCTCATATAAAAGTAGTTTAGGTTTGAGTTTCGAAGTTATGTTATTTTTGCAGAAAAACTTTCCCGAACCCTGTGAACAGTACTTTAGAGCTTCCGAATCAGCAAGGTGAGTGCTTCTTGCATCTTTATAATACATACCGAACATTTTGTCTTCACACGGGTAAGGGTGATTACTTGCATAAGCATGACTTTCCTTTAAATCAAGCATTTTCTCTTTCTTTGTCATGCATCACTTGGTGTGTGTGGCTAGCTGAAGTCAGGATCTCATGTTAGACTGGTGAAAAGTCTTGGAGATGTGAGAACATGATTGATCAGCGGGGGTGATTGCAACACCTCGGCGTCACTACCACACAGGCGGTTTCATATCATTCTACATATCTCATCACATGCATGTTATCTCTTCTTGTTGCACTCACTTAGATATAACTATCTAACTTGGGTGTCTCATACCCCTGGAACATTCAACGTTCCAGGTGGGTTAGTCGTGACAGGTGCCCCGGAATCAAGTCAGAGGAAAGGAAAGGAAGTGGTTCTTGGATAGTTAGCTCCTTTACGTTTTAATTGCAAAGCGTTGTACTATTACTTTAGTGTGAGTTTTATTTGTTGTAAAAGGGAGCCTAAATGATCCCTAGATTTTCAAGTTGTATTATGGCTTTTCAGATGGTTTTTGTGTTAAAAGCATATAGTGGAAGCCTTAAATATCTAGCTTATGGTTTTATAAAGCTTTCAGGTTCGATCCTTGCTTCAGTTGGCAAAGGCTTCCATAAACGCCATTTGATTACCATACGGTTGCTAGCGTCATCATGCATCTTTGTATGTGTACCTTGGAAAAAGAAAAGTGGGGCGTTACACACCCCGTCCCACTAGACATCATAACGACGACATGATTTTAGATATAACAATGTCATGAAAAATCCACATGCCAAGCATTTTTACAAAAACATATCCAGTTGATGCTGTGTAACCATTTATATGAAACCAAATCAAACTTCGAGATAGAACCACTCACCTTAACTTAGCCTCTCGAGCTTCTTTGGTATGTGTGCCTTGCCTCAAAATACGAGCCCAAATAATTTTCTGGTCTCGACATGTCCCTCTAGCCCTAAATTAGCTCCTAGAATTTTTTAAGAATTTTTGGAAATTTTTCCTTATTTTTTTCCCTTTTTTCTTCTATTTTCCTTTTTCTTTCTTTCTTTTTTCCTTTTCTTTTTCTATTTCTTTTTCTTTTTTCTTTTTCTTATTTCTTCTTCTTCCTCCTTCTTCTTTGTTTCCCCTACGTGTGTAAACAGCCCACCCAGCCGCTACACCTCGCGCTACCGGCCACCTCCGCCCACGCCGATAGCCTCCCAAACCACCACCAAGCCTGCTGGTCACCACTACACCTTGTTGCCATCATCTTGGCCACTACTGGCCACCTGCTGGTGCATGTCCCGCTAGTGCAAGCTCGCGGCTATGGCAGCGGCTTGTAGTGGGGCCAACTCTGGCCGCCTCGGGTCACCTCTTGCTGGCCAACCGACCACCATTTTGCTACCACCGGCCACTAGCAAGTAGGGTTGGCAACGGTTCAATTTGGTTTCTATTTTTGCCAAAACCATAACCAAAGCAAACTTAAATTACTAAAACCAAAACCAAGCCATTACCCATTTGTTTTAAAAATTAAAAACCATAACCAAACCATTTGGTTTCGGTTCGATTTCGGTTTTAAGCATGATTTTTTTAGTTTGATCCATAATCTCCCGCCAGATTTTATTTTTTATTGTAAATATTTAATTAGTTATTTTTATAAATAATTATTTGATTGATAAAAATAAAATAATTTAAGATTAGGTTTTATTTTTATTTGTTAATTACTTTATAAATGTTAAATATTTTATATATTTGTAATGTATTAGTTAAAATACTTGTAAAAAATGGATTAGTCAATATATATATTATGTGTATATATAATATAATATATTAAATAAATATATATATTATATATATGTATATTCGGTTCAGTTTGGCTCAGTTACCCACACATTCAGTTCAATTTCAATTCGAGTTTTGGTTTGGAATTAGTGAAAACCATAACCAAACCATACCCATTGAAACAATGTTCGATTTTTTCCCAAACCAAACAATTACCCAGTCAAACGGTTTTTCATCGTGTTAACCAACTCAGTTTCGGTTCGGTTCCCCATGATTTCGGCTACAATTGCCATCCCTACTAGCAAGCCACCGTTACTTTGCGTAGCTCCTTGCTGCCATGGCCTGCTTACTGTATTCGGCTTCCATCTTGCTCTCCTATTTTCACTCATCTCTTCTTCAATTTATAGAGATCTTCTAGCTTGGGCGCCACGCTATATATGTATGTATATATATATATACTATTTGCTTTACTATTATACATTATTTATCTACTCAATTGCAACAATCTCTTGTCCATGAAGCTCTTGTACACAGCTTGACCACCACACATGATATATAATACATCCATATAAATTTTGGCCAAGCAATCCAAGCTTGCTATCACACACATATATAATATATATCATATAATATATTATATACTCTACTGAAACTTATCTCTATCACTAAAACTTAGCCTTCACGCACACATAATATATACCTCACTGTCGAGGCCATCACGCCTATATTACAATTATATAATATATTATGAAATATAATATAAAGAGAACTACTCATTTAAATCCAAAATTTCTTCAAAATTCCATTTTAGACTTTGCACAATTGCAATTACATTAATAATCATTAGATACTTAAAATCAAAGATTAACAACTCTCAATTACTCGATAAGTACATTTTTACTTCTATGTCCTCACAGGACCTTTGTTTCATCCCCAAACCACTTCAGAGTTGTTCCTTATGAAAAATCGGAGCCCTCTCAGGGTTCCATTGTTTTCTCGGTGGTCCCCTACAACAATTCAATTTTTTAGCCTGAACCGAAGCTATACTAAAAATTTCTCGGTTCTGATTTTTTTTAATATCATAAATCCTATCTTGGAACGCTCATCAATGTCATATCATTTTCCTTAGATATCTAGGCTTCAGGGCACTCCATACAGTTGATTTTGTACTAATATCTGTAAGAGATTATATTTAAGCCCCAAATCTTTTGAAAATTTCACCTAAGGCCTAAGTTAAAATTACTCTCGAGTCCTTTGAAAATTCTCGAGTATTACATTCACCCCTCCTTAAAGAAATTTTGTCCTCGAAATTCGTATATGACTAATCAAGTAATTAAGACAAAACACAGCTTATTACCTAAATACCTCAATCACATACTATTTTAACCCTAACAAACACCTTAGTTTACATTATTTACACGTCCAATGCCTATTATGCTTATGATTCATTAGTTAAACCCAAAGCCATCATTGATTGATTACTTTCACCATAGCATGATCTATACGTCATTTTAGGATGGTTTCATTCCCTTTCCCTCAATTGAAAATACCTCGATCGCACATTAACTTTAGAAAAAATATCTCAACCTCTTGCAACTGGTCACACAAATCGTCAATTCAGGTCTATTAAGAACACAATTTCTCCTATGATAACCTGACATCCTGGCATGATACTATTTCTCTTTCAAACACTATCCATCAATCATAACCAAATTGTCTCAACATAGTACTCTCATTTCATTTCAATTCATTATCTCCATTACCACAACATTCCATAACCATACTATCAACTAGAGCACTTAAGACACATACGCCATTCGTGGCACCTCACCCTAGTATCGCCAAATGCTCTATCTCAACTAAGTGGTGCTTTTCATATCCATCTCGGGTGAGAAAAATCTCACTATTAAGTCAAACAATGTCTCTGTCATCCCCGATTCTAGGAATAGATTTTACTCATTCTCTATTAGGCGATTTAGTTCTCACACAATTACCTGAAATGGAAACCTTTACAAGACATATTTTGATTTCCACTGGGTCATGGAAACACTTAGCATAGCTCTAACAGCTTAGCCTACTGTTCCACAACCCAAATAAAATTCCATAATGGAACTAAGAACTCACATTTTTCTTATAACAACTCATTCGTATGGTTTCTCAATTCAAAAAATGTATCTCAAAAAAAAAAAAAAAAAAAAAAACACTTTCGATTACTTATCAACATATAACTTACCATTTCTTCATGCTGGCTTCGTATCATTTTAAAGATCAACTCATGTTTTCAAGAGTACCAAGGTATACCTACTATTGCACAAACCTCTTTATATATCACCAAGACAAGGTTTGAGACAATTTAAATAAAAGTCAATTGCTCACAATTCCTGGGGTTTGTAATAATAGGCACACGAAATTGAAAGTCCAATCAATAACAAGAATTAAATCCCTCCCTAAATCCATATCCAGGAAACAACTATTCCACCACTTGCTTAATCTGAGAAACATATTTCCTAAGCAAATCCAAACCACATGCCTATACCAAGGATCATTCCACTCATGGTTACAACCTACCTCGACCTATAAACACAATCACAATTTCGCCATAACTCCTGAATTCCTAGGGCCACTCATCACTTAATAGTAGACATAACTTCATGAGTTTCGAGGCATGACTTAACAGGGCCGAGGAAGACTCGAGAGTTGGACCGAGGTAGACTAGAGGTCTGGTGTGCCTGTCTCATATAAGGCATGACTTGATAGGGTTGAGGTGGACTTGGGAGTTGAACCGAGGTAAACTCGAGGTCCAGCATGCTTATCTAACACAAGGCATGACTTAATAGGGCCGAGGTGGACTCAAAAGTTAGACCGAGGTAGACTCGAGGTCCAGGTACCTATCTTATACAAGGTACAACTTGATAAGGCCGAGGCAGACTCAGGATTCGGACCGAGATAGACTCGAGGTTCGGCATGCTTGTCTGATACAAAGCATGACTTTGGAATTAGACCGAGGTAAACTGGAGGTCTGGCGTGCCTGTCTGTTCCAAGGCACGACTTGACAGGGCCTAGGTGGACTTGGGAGTCGAATCGAGGAAGACTCGAGGTCGGCGCACCTGTCTGAGATAAGGCATGACTTGATAGGGTCGACGCGAACTTGGGAGCCTGGCCAAGGTAGACTCGAGGTCTGGCGTGCTTGTCTGATACAGGGCACGACTTGACAAGGCTGAGGCAGACTCAGGAGTCAGACTGAGATAGACTTAAGGTCTGAGGTGCCTGTCTGATACAAAGCATGACTTTGGAATCGGACCGAGGTAAACTCGATGTCGGTCGTGCCTATCTATTTCGAGGCACGACTTTACAGGGCCGACGCGGACTCGAGAGTCAATTGAGGTAGACTCGAGGTCCGACGTGCCTGTCTAATACAAGGCATGACTTGACAGGGCTAAGGCATACTCGAGAGTTGGATCGAGGTAGACTCGAGGTTCAGCGTGCCTTTCTGAAACAAGGCATGACTTTGGAATCAAACCGAAGTAAACACGATGTCCGGTGTGCCTGTCTATTCTGAGGCACGAATTGATAGGGCCGAGGTGAACTCAAGAGTCAGACCGAGGTAGACTCAAGGTTCGGCATGCCTATCTGATACAAGGCATGACTTGATAGGGCCAAGGCAGACTCGAAAGTCGGACTGAGGTAAACTCAAGGTTCAATGTGCCTGTCTAAGATAAGGCATGACTTGATAGGGCCAAGGCGGACTCGGACATTAGACTAAGGAAGACTCGAGGTCCGGCGTGCCTGTCTAATATAAGGCACAACTTGACAAGGCCGAGGCAAACTCAGGAGTCGGACTGAGGTAGACTCGAGGTCCAGCGTGACTGTCTAATACAAGGCATGACTTGACAGGGTCGAGGAGAACTCAAAAATCAGACTGAGGTAGACTCGAGGTCTAGCGTGCCTGTCTAATACAAGGCGCGACTTTGGAATCGGACCGAGGTAAACTCAAGGTCCAGTGTGCTTGTCTATTTCGAGGAATTACTTTATAAGGCGGAGGCCGACTCGGGAGTCGGACAAAGGTAGACTCGAGGTCTAGCGTGCCTATCTGAGACAAGGCATGACTTAACAGGGCCGAGGTGGACTCGGACGTCGGACCGAGGAAGACTCGATCTCCGGCGTGCCTGTCTGATACAAGGCACGACTTGATTGGGCCGAGGTAGACTCGAGGTTTGGTGTGCCTGTCTGATACAAGATATAACTTTGGAATCAGACCGAGGTAAACTTGATGTCCTTTGAATTCCCATTCCATCACCCCCTTTCCAAACCTCCGAATTCCCAAGCCCACTTAGCACACGATGCAGTAGTCACACTCCTAGTACTGACATTTTCTCATGCTCGAATTCTCTCGAGGAGAACAAGTCAAATATCGGTCCATCAATGCAATCACAAACTAATCTAAGTATGATTTGAACACCTCAATCATCAACTCACAAGGGTTACAGGTGAGTTAATCCCAAATATCATCACTAGATACTCATAATAATTCGTAACATGATCTAGAGAAACCTTGCCACATCTTCCTTTTAATTCTCAATTACATTCCTTAAAATCACAAACTATACTCAAAGTTTCAATTAACACATATTAACTAACAATATTCCTCGACTCATAACTACCCAACTCACTGTTTGATATCCCTTATTCTGTCAAAATACAGGTTGACACATCATATCACCATTTCTTAGGTGATGTGCCAATGCATGGGAATGGCAAACCTAGGGTCGACTAACTCTCGTACTAATGTATTAAGGAGAATTTGTGGTACCTTGCACGACCATCGAGTTGTCATTTGCATCTTTTCCCATCAAACTAAACACATGACCCCGTTATGGTTCCATACCTCCTTGCTTTGTCCGAGATTGGTTAACTTCTCTCCTTTGTGGGCAGTCCCTAAAGAGATGACTAGTCTACTGGAAAATAAAACACGTAGGTCCCTCGGGACAGTCTCGAGCCAAGTGGTCATTTCTTCCATAAGTGTAACACCCTCGACCTCTTCTTTCACAAGGTTTTTCGAGATGGGATCTTTGACATCTGGGACAATTTCCTTTTGGCTTGAAATCTTCTCTTCGAACCCCAAGATCAAGCCTTTTCCCAAGTTTTTTTTGCTCAGGTTCCTGGGATTCCGTCCTTAAGGCATTCATTCGATGGAGGTTACTTTCCACAGTCAGGGCTTGTGACACCACCTTCGCGTAAGTACGTGCCCCTATTGAGCTTAATGCTAACTGGATCTCTAGCTTCAATCCCCCAAGGAACTTTTGTGCCTTGACTTCCTCATCCAGGTTGTAAATTGGCATGTACTTGATCAATCGAGTAAAACTATCCTCATACTGGGCCACAGTCATGTTCCCACCCTGCTTTAGGTCCATAAACTCTTAGCCCTTCTCTAACTTCTTACATAAAGGAAAATATTTGGTATTAAAGAGTTCTTTAAATTGTACCCATGAAATATTTGGCGTACCTTGCCCCTCGGGATCTATCAAAGTCCTTTGTATAGTTCTCCACCAATGATCTGCCTCATCCCAAAGCATAAAAGTGGCGCAGACGATCTTTTCCTCCTCTCCACACCCAATAAAATTAAATATCTTCTCAATCTGTTCTAACCAATACTCACTTTCACTTAGGTCAGCTCCTGCTTTTCCTCAAAAGGTAGGCGGATTCAACCGCTGAAATCTATCAATAGCACCAGGAGCTCGAGGGGTAACTCGATCTATTAATTAGCTGCACCCCTTGCATATAAGTTACCATGTTTTCCATGACTCGCTCCATTCGATCCATGTGGGTTCCACCCTCCTGGCTTCCTCTTTGGGATGGGTTTTCTTGGGGGGTTTCCGATGTCTCCTCGTGGGTGTGTTGTGACTCTTTTTCCCAGGTAACACTCCCACGATGGTTTGGAGTAGCTGGTTCAAATCTTCAGGAACGTCAGGTATTCACCATCTGAAATAGCCACACCCAAAATCATGAGGTTAATATTTAAACCTTAATAGTAGAATCATCATTCATAACCATCTAGAAAAACTCAAAAATCATAAATTTCCCAACATCCTCGACCTTTATGGACCTAGCTAAGTTTTCGACTTTCTCAACTCATGTGAACCTTGTTGGTCACCAATCCAACAAATTCCGAACATCTATACCCCCAAATTTTAAATACGGATTTCATCAACTAGGTGCCCACTAGACCGTTATCAAGTTCATAACCTTGGTTAGGATAATCTCCAAAACCCAAAATTTTGTAAAACAATTAGACAACAAAATAGTTTCCCAAGAGCTTGTTATCCTCCAAAATCCTCGAAACACCTGCAACCATTTAGTAATTCTAATGAACCTCAATTTAAGTATTTACTTGTACCATTCTCTAACCTACTCATCCCACTCACCCATCAAATCCTTATGTTCTTCAAGCTATCATCTACTTTTTTTTTCCCACCACAAAGCCTTCATGGTTAGTTCTTCTAATATGGTAACAAATGCAACTCGTAGAAAAATTTCAATATTACATATGTACATAGCCACTTCTAGTGCACCACTTTATTTGCACATGCCTAAACACTATCTTGTTTCTTTCGTATATATCCACGAGTCTACATCCTCAAACAACAAAATTTGTTCCTTAGGATAAAGTTATTCTTCCTCGTTTTCTGATCCTGGAGGTGGCGTAAGATCTCATTCTTCAGGTTCCTCTTCGCAACTCTAGTTTGTCGCTTCGCCCACAGGGTCTAGGTATGCCTCTACCTCACGTAGGTGGGTAATAAAAGTTACAAAATCATCATAGGGTCCCAAAATGCGAAGATCATTTCCGGCGTCCTGCCATTCTAGGATTAGTAAGGAAATCAAATAGAATATTTGTAAGTCCACCATATAGGGATTCATCACATAGGTTAGAAATTGTTGTAAAGTAGGGGTAACTAAATTCAGAAAATCTCCTAACTTCTCCCCCGAATGCATATATCGTCCTCCTAGCAACGCGGTCCATCCTCCCATGATGGCACGCTGAAATTGGTTTTCTTCTATCCGTGGATCCATTCCTGTCACAGACCAAAATATCTTCCAAGATTAGTCATATCATAACTCAAAATAACTCATATCACTATTGCATCTCCAAAGTTAATTAACTCAAACCCAAACCAAACTATTTATTCTAGCTCTGATACCAACTGTAATGCCCCACTTTTCCAAATACACAATGATGTAAAATATAAGCCAACATCACCTACGGGCATTATGGAAACCCTTACCAATGGAAGCATTGGATCGAACCTGCAAGCTTAATCAAAGCTTAATAAAGTGGGCTTCCACTAGATTTCATTTCCAAGTACAAGAAATGCTCATAACTTCCAACATTCCAAAAAAAATGACTCAACACATCATTGTAGGTACAGATGTAGGACACCCATATACACACACCTCTTACAACCCTGAGTACCCTAGCTGCTATTCACAATATATTACTTATGTTACAATGGTGCATAATAAAATAAAAATCCAAAAGCTAGCGAAGCTCCACCTCCTTGCCCACGCTTTGATTTGAAACCCGTAACACCTGATACTCCTGATAAAGCTGGGACGATGAATGTCCCAGGGGTATGAAACGCCCGAGTTAGATAATTACATCTAAGTGAGTGGCATAAGGAAGAAATTACATGAATGCATATGTGAGACAAGAGACACCTTAGTGGGTAATTCAAGAAAAGAAATAGTTCATGCATAAGAAAATGAGTACAAAGAACAACAAGAATCCTCCCTTATCACCATTTCCTTGACCCGTCATCATGCCAAACATCTCAGCCTCACCTCTAGGCTAAGCCCCACCTCTGGGCACGTGGTCGTGGTCCAATCCCTCAGCCTCACCTCTAAGCACGGCCCCACCTCTAGGCATGGGATTGCGAGCCACCACTATGCCTGTCGACACTTGTGTGAAACATCTCAGCCCCACTTGTAGGCACGGGATCGTGGTCCAATCCCTCAGCCTTACCTCTAAGCACGGCCCCACCTCTGGGCACGAGATTGCCTCCCTGATCCTCGTGATGTTCCACCAACAAGCCGCCAAGTCATCGTGTACAAGTTCCCGATCCACCAATAGCAACTATCACCAAATAACATGTTGAAGACAAAGCAGAAGGAATATGTACGAACTAGGGAATATCAAGTAGGCACGGCCTCACCTGTAGGCACGGTGCACAAACCAAGGAAAATATGATATGCAAACCACAAGCTACGTGCAAGAATAGTCATGTTTAATCCCATCGATGAATCACAACAACAAACTCCGTGATGCAAACAAAATAGGAAAAAAATGCTCGAAAGTAAGGAAACATGAGATGTAAGCAACAACCATCCACAAGTGGAAACAAAGAGTGATCAATAGGAATCAAGGAGCATGCATAAGAACCACTCACAAATGAAATCAAGAATAATCAAGAAGAAGTAAGAAGCATGCACAAAAACCACTCATCTTATCGGTTTACCTTCCGGAGTTACTGTTTACAAGGTATCGACCTTGGTTTTGCTGCAATTACAGAAGTTTCATATCACCAAATCAAAATATTTTTATACAGGGTTCTAGGGAATTAAAATATGAGTATTTCATAAAAATTTCAAGGTAAAAGGGAATCTCATGTGCCAGCACACGCCCCTAGAAGGGTGGTCACGCGCTGCCCTCCTCTCTGTTACGGATTCTGCACCTAGAAATTAAAACAGCTATATCTTGTTCATTTTTTATCCGATTCGCTCTCCGTTTGAACCTGCGGACTCCTATTTTTGTGCTCTATTATCCTAAGAAAATAAAATTGGCTTACCTCTTTGAATTCCCTTCTGTTTTTGTGGCTTTCCAACCAGGTCTCTCTATCCTTTCTTCTTTGGTTTTTCTTTGGTTTTTCTTGCACTTGCTTTCTTTCCTTCTCCTTAGCTTCACGTGGCCTTAGCTCCTTCCCTTTATATAGGCTTTAAATGCTCAAATCCTCAAGATTTCACTTGGCCTCCAAGTAACTCATTTTCCACCCTAGTAATCATCACAACTTTGAAATTTTTCCAATCTTCTCGAGCAAGCCTCCACTTCTTCCAATCCTAGGCTTCCAAATACACCTTCAAGATAAGTTCTAACATCTTCTTCCTTTGCAAGAAAATCCTAGCCAATTCTAATCCTCCAAGTTTAGACTTTTAGGATAAAAATCAATCATTACAATCATAACACTTTAAGACTTTAGGGAAAATTCTCAAACCAATCTTATCTCTCCAACACATGGCTTCTAGGATAAGGATTCATTATTGCATTCATTCCTTTTGTTGGAAACAAGCTATCCCTTTTACAAGTTATGATATTTGCACTTGGGTTTGGTTTAATACCCTAAAACCATCCCTATTTACACTTTAGCTATAAACTTTCATTTGAAACATTTTATTACAACATCCAAGCTTTACATTGAATTCTGGGGTATTACAAGCGGACCGCATCAGTCTGGGTCCCGAGCACAACTGGTGGAGGACCAAGGTAACTCGAAGTCCTAATTGCCTATCTGATACAAGGCATGGCTTGGTAGGGCTGAGGCACCTAGAGCAGTGAAGGGGCTATGCCCGAGGTCCACACCCATGTCTACTAATACTTGTATGGAATAAGTTATTAGTAAAATGAGGGATTTCCATGTACCTTGTAGCTTCTGTCCATTGGTTTTTCTAGTGTTTCATTTGAATGTTTTTCCCTGCCAGCATAAGAGCTTAGGTGAGCCGAGGGTGCTGGACCTGCCCGGCCTAAGGCATTTGTGTCCAGTTGGTCGACTGAGACTACAGTGACCTAGGGTCTGTTTATGTTGGGCCCGTTTGATACAAGGCAGGTTGAGGCGATGTCGAGGTAACCCAAAGCTGGGGTTATACCGAGGAAGCTCGGGCTCTGCCATAAAAAGAACTTAGGCTTGGACCCGCGTAAGGACATAATGAGTAATAAGTTGAAGTAATTGTTTTGATTAAATGAAGCGTATTTTGATTAAATGAAACAAAAATAATAATTGCTTAGCTATAGTATTTTTATAGAGTGGCTGTGTTCTATGATCCGGGCAGTGGTTCTCCTGGGGGTTCGATCAAGTGGTAAGCTTCGCTGCCGAGGTTGTCAGTGACTTGGTAAGGTGGGGCTGTTGTGGATGACCTATTCTAGGCAGGGACCCTGGCTTACTAAACAAAGCTCTTCTGTGGGTTGGGGGAGTTTATAGAGTAGGGGTGTGGTGGTGGTGTTGGTGGCGACTACCTTCTGCATTGTAGTAAACCCGTTCATTGGGTTGGTTGCATTGCTGGCTTCGGGTCAACTCAATAACTTGGTTCTGGAGTTGTTAGATAGTCTGGAGGAGGACTTCTATGACAACTGGATTTTATGGGAGACGATCGGCGTCGTTTGGCTCCTAGGCATGGGCACTTCTAGTTCGCACCATGGTAGGGTGATGGGGTTGGTTTGAAAGGCTTTAGTGAGATTATGGGGTAGGTAAGCTATACCAAGCCCCACGGTGGGTGCCAAATGTTCCTTCTTGACTAAAGGGAATGACCAGAGGTAGGATCGCAACTGTAGGGTAGGGGCTCAAGCAACGAGTCCGTCCGAGGAGCGGCTGGCACCTGCAAGCACTTGGATGCTTGAGTGAGTAAGAGAGTAAGGAAATGGTAGTGTATCAGTAGGTTAGAGGGCATAACATACCTTGGCTCTGAAGAGAGCTGGCTGATATATGAGGAGGAGATGTCTTCCTGCATGCATGCGTCATGCATCTGTAGGTGATGGGACTGAGTATCTGGCACCAGTGGAGATTCCTAGGCAACAACATGGTGGCGACGGGACCCTCATTAATGTGGATGGGATCCGCCATTAATGAGGATGGGATCTAAGGTGGCAGCGCAAATACCCAGTAGAGGTTTCAATGATGTTATGGCAGGCTGGCGTGGGACCAAGAGATGAGTCAAGATTGGGCCAAGAGATGGGTTGAGATTGGGCCAGGACGATCCAACCGCCTAAATAGTGATTTCCCCCTTGATTCAGATTTGAATATTGTCTCCCTTCATAGTTATGGGAGTGTGTGTGATTACTTTGTCCGTACAATACCTCCTTAAACACATGTAATATAGGACATTCATCAATTCTGTGATTTGAGGTTTCACACACAGCACACCAAACCTCAATTTCATTAATAAAGTGA
Source organism: Diospyros lotus (assembly GCF_014633365.1). NCBI lineage: Eukaryota > Viridiplantae > Streptophyta > Magnoliopsida > Ericales > Ebenaceae > Diospyros > Diospyros lotus. The sequence goes on along the minus strand of NC_068343.1, from coordinate 37,183,195 downwards.
GATTTCCTTGTAGACTTTCTATTTTCCTTGTTAAAGTTGTTATCCTAGCATTTAGATCATCACTTTCACTCAATTGATACCTACCCCTGGGGCGTGGATTTTCTTTTAAATCACTAGAGGATATTGGTCCTACTTCCCAGTTTCTTATATTCTCTACTAAAGTGTCAAAGAAGTGAAAAGCTTCTTCTGGAGTCTTCTCGTAGAATTCTTCATTACACATAGTGGACACTAGCATTTTCAGATTAGGAGTGAGGGAATCATGAAGAAGCTAACTACTCTCCATTGTTCAAAATCATGATGATGGCAAGCATGGAGAAGGTCCTTAAACCTTTCCCAAGCTTGAGCAAGGTTTTCATTAGGCTTACAAGCAAAATTCATCATCTATCTCTATAGGGTGGCAATTCTATTGGTTGAGAAATATTTTTTTAGAAAAGTTGTTTGCATTCCTCTCCAAGTTTCGATGGACCTAGGTGGAAGAGTGTTCAACCACATTTTATCCTTATTTTTCAATGAAAATGGGAAGAGTTTTAACCTGATGACATCTTCATTTATTGTTGAATCCATACACATACCACAAACTTCCTCAAATTCCTTCATGTGCGTATAAGGATTTTCTGAATCCATTCCATGAAAGGTGGGTGTCCGGACTATTCTATCCCGCAAGTGGACGGATCATGACAAGTAATACAGTGATGAATAGAGTGTCGTACCCACGAGGACTAACTTTTGATGGTTACTCTAACTGATTTAACCTTAACCTAACACACACATTAACAAAGACTTCAACAGTAATGAAAATTAATTTGGAAATAAACTATGCAAACAAAATAATTCCTTTGATTTAAAACTCACAAGACTAAGGCACTAGTGTTTGTGAATCCACCGTCGACCTTCTATGATTCAATTATTCGTTACTCGGGTCTTGTTATTCCTTATCTTAAGTTGAAAATTGATGATCCAATCACAACCAAAAACCTCTCTCGATGGTCATTCAGTTCTATGAATATACATGAGATTAACTATCTCTAGACAACCTTCGAACATATAAACATGCATTCAATAACGGAGATCATCACAAAATGACTTCATAGGGCATAACAGCATCTCTACCTATTATAGGACCCTACGTTGTTTGCTATCATGTCTAATCCATATTGAATCTCTCAAAAGCAATACAATCACAAATATGTTCCAATGGTGATCAAGCATCAAAATAGCATTATGAACATAACAAACAATCAACCCGAATAGATAAGAAAATAACAAACCGAATAACTTTAAATCAAACCATTAGAAGTCAAGGTTTCATCATTCACCCTAGCTATAAAAACTTAGCTATGCATGCTCTCAATCAAAAGAAAAAGAAAAGACTTGGAATCCATAGCAAAGAATTGAAAAAGAAAAGAAAAATACAACCCAAGTGTCTTCAATCTTTCCTTTGCTTCTCTTCCATGCCCCCAAAAAACTCCCCTAAACCCTTAAGAATAAGTCTTTATATAGTGGTTTTTAGGTTATTAAAGTCGTGCATAGTGAAAACTCTCATTTTTCATTGATTTGGACGGAGATGGGCTGAAATCGAGCTTTGATTTGAAGTTCAGAATGCTACCGCGGTCCTACCGCGGTATGCTTGTTGCTACAGACCCGTGAGCTCCAGATAGCAATTCCTAAAGCGGTCCTACAGCGGTATGCATTCCGCTGTAGGACCATGAGCTCCAGAAACTAAACCTTAAAGCGGTCCTACAGCGGTATGCATACCGCTATAAGCCCGCTAGCCTTCTTCTTTGGCCTCTTGCTTTATCATCTTCCACTTTTTGGCTCTTGATAATCTTTTGCTTTCTTTTGCATTGATACTCGACCTTGCCTCTAAGCTTTATTTCACTCCCATCATGCACCAAAATCACCCTTTTTGCTCCAAGTGTATTCAACACATGCTCCACATCTACATAACCATATATAGAACCAAATCAAGTAGAAATCATGCTCATTGAATGTATAAATGCTAAGTTTATAGACCAAAATAAGTGTATAAAAGATACTTATTAGTGGGTAACAATTGAATAGTGCTTGGTTTGAAGTTAAACCTATGATGATTTACAGGAAGCACTATACATGAAGGAGTGGTTTTCCTAAGAGGATGGAGATATTCCCTAAGAGGTCTGAATGCATCGGACTCAAGGGGATCGTGACCACCGTGATCACTCTCATGTGCAACAGACATGTTCTCGTTGTGTTGAGACATGAGTGATTGCAAAATTAATATTTCTGTTGCAAATAAAGAGTTTGTAGATGGTGAATTTGATTGTTGTCCTAGCACTCTACCTAATTTCAGTCTCATACGCAGTGCAAACGCTATGGCTACTAATTATTTGAAAGCAATGAAACAGTAACTGAATAAAGTAACAAAATAAACCAGTTATCCTGGGGGTAATTATTTACTTACCTTAATCTCCCCGGCAACGGTGCTAAAATTGATTGCTCACTATTCACCCTACAATAGAGATTTAACTCAACCATATATTTATTCAACACAGATTGGGTGAGGCGTTTATACTTGCCAATGCACGAGTGAACTTGTAGCAGGAAATTTAATTTTTCAGATGAGTTTGGGTGAATTCATTAGGAAATTATGTATAGAAAGAAATAATTATGCCAGATTAATTGGTTCTAATAGATGCAAAATTGATTTGGTTGTTGTGAGTAATTAAGTTTAATTGTTTACTGGTAAATCTTAGGTCAAGACAATTCCTGTGCCAAGCCCAACTAATTCCCAATCAGGTTTAGATAACATCAACTTGAAATATCTTGAGGTTTTTTCATTAAATACACTTCAAGATGATGATAGATCTGAATCTAGAAATCTCCATACATGATATGAGAGATTCTATGTTAAGCAGCTACCATAAATGGAAGTGTAAATAACACAAAACACTAGATAAATCACTCATTTGAGTTTGGGAATGATGATATTTTCAAGCCTAGCAATCTCCATACATGATCTAAGGATTCTAAGTTAAGTATATGCCCCAATACAAACTCAAAGATCTGGGTTAAGGACATTTGCTCAAGCTAAATCAAGTCTTTGTTTTCAACATTTGAGATTCGACTTTCTTGGGGATCAGTAGCATTGGACACAGTCTTTGCCTTGGCCCAAGTATGAACTTAGGCACACATCCTCAAAATGACTTAATAAACAAAACAAAGTAAACATAAATTGTAATGACTAACTACTGAATAACTTGAACAAGGAACTGAAAATAAAGTGAATGCTAAAGAAATGAAGTGATTGCTTTAATGGAATAGTAAAGAAAAATATAGAAACGTAAATGCTAACTTAGTTTAACAGAATAGTGGGATATGGAATGCGAACATAACCAAGCTATGCATTGAAAGTTTTAACTCTAAGCTAATACTAAAGTTAGATAACACAAGAACATAATGGAAATGCGATATAGAAAGTTAAAACCCTAATTCAGACAGTCATGAAATTCTTCATGTCCCCCCAATGATTAAGGCCAATGGGAATTATAGAATCTTCCTCGGGAATTGGGCCGTGGTTGGATGAGAATTTACAACTCGTGCCACCACGTTTCTTGAGTGAATTGTCTAAGTTGGCCTTGAGAACCATCCGAATATTTTGGTCTTCTATTCGAATGCATGTGCAAGATATCCGAATGGCCAGCTTCCAATCCAAATATGCAACCCTGATTCCTTTCTCTAACAGTGATTCTATCTTGATGAGTCCAGTGTTATCCGAATGGATTTGGCAAACACCTTGGGCTTGTGTCTAATATCCGGATGCTACAGTTGCTTCATCCGAATTGATTTCCATCGCGGTGTTTGAATGCTCTGTTCTTCTTTTCATTCGAATGGATTCTTTTGATATATGGATTATGCTTGATCTTCACATCCGGATGTGTGTCTTCTTATCCGGATAGGCTGGTGCTTCTACTGATATTTGGATGCTACAGTATGGTTATCCGAATGACTTCCTCCTAGCATCTATCTGGATGAGTATAGTGTTATCCAAATGGATTTGCTATCCCTTCATCCAAATGTGATGCATGGTATCCAATTGCTTTTGCTTGCGCATCCTCATCCGAATAGGCTATCAATCATTGGAATGAATATCTTTATATTCGAATCTTTGGCTTCCTATCCAGATATCCCTACAAATTGTAGATATTTAAGTCAATATATTAACATGTAAGTGAGGGATTATGATAAAATTTTGTATTTTTAACCACTAATCAAACCCCACTCCCACCCACGGGCGCCATGAGTGAATAATCGACCAAATTACTCACACATCAAAAAATTAATGAAAAGATAGATTGTTTCAACAAGAAACACCCTAGGTGGGGACTAGGCTTCATCCTTCCCTTTGCTCCACTTGAGGAATCGATCCCCAAACATAAAAAAGAATAACAAAGAAATGGAACCCAAAACCCGAGTGAGCTTCACCTTTCTTTAGCTCGTCTCACAACAAGTCAAAGGTGACCCAGACAATAAATAACATATTAAAAATCTATTGAGTACTGGGGATTTATGGGAATTCCTTTTCGATCCTTACACAATTCGAAAACATGGCTCCACCAAACTAAAGCCACTTACAACAAGAATATGCATAATCACATACTACATTATGCTGATTACAACAAACTAGATACCATCTAGCACCCAACAACATATGCATTCAATACACATGAATACATACGAGAATAAATACAACATACAAAATCGGGAAACAACACTCATTGCCACTTCATCCTCCCGCCATCATCACTACTTGCATCCGAACTTGCAACATCTACAACACGAGGTAAAACCTCATGAGTCACAATGACTCAGCAAGGGTGCAAATGAATGTAAACAAGATAATATATGCGATGTAATGACAAGTAAGTATGTATGACTGGTGAGGTATCACTGCCTTCCGAACCCACCTGTTCGAGGCAATAACCTCCCATATTACCCCTAGCATGCATTTAGTCTCCCCATGGCCATAGGACTCCACTAGACCACCTATAGAACATGCATAACAAGCAACTGCACACAACATATATTCATCAATTTTACCGAACATTCGCAAAGCCGCCCACCCTTGGGGTCGTCCCTTACTTGGCTCGAAGCTTTCTTTTGCAATGAGCGAGAATGCCTGATTGAACTCCGAGCTCTTCTAGGATCATTGCCTCCTCGGAAGAACCTAGATGCAATCACACAAAAATCCAACTATCAGACATTAAATTAGGGCCTTTGTTTTTGCCATACCTCGCAAAAACCCAACCATCAACAATTTCAAAACAACCCCAACCAAGGGTTTAATCCAACCAATGCTTATTCTACATTATCTCACATAATGCAAATAACTCAAAATAATTAATTCAATTACCTTAACCAATCTGGAGGAGAAATTCAACAAAACGCCTACACTGGCGTTGCCTCCTTGGCTACCACCTTGAGCCGAAATCCCATTTTTGAGCCTCTGGAACCCTTCTCAAGCCCCAAACTAATTTTCAAATTTTTTTCCAATTTTTCTAGATTTGTTTTTTTTTTTTTTTTGCATTTTTCTCCTTTTTCAAGACTTTCATTTTTCTTATTTTCTTTTCCTTTTTCTTCCTCGCACCTGCCTGCTCCTACGCACGGTCGTTGTTTGCCATTGCCGCCTACCTTCGGCCATGGGTTGGCCACCTCTAACCACCACATTACCGCTGCTATCGACCGCCACCGCTGCCTCCCACACCTCATATCTGCGCACACAACGCCGCCGGCCACCGCCTGGCCTTTGCTTCCAACCACCTCAGCCACCACCACCGCTATTCCCTGTTGCTAGCCACTGACATTCTTAGCTACTTCCATCGCGAGCCACCAGCCGTGTAATGACCCGTTAGAGGGTCTAGAATTTATTTAGAATTATTTAAAAGCATTTTTGCTAATTAAATATTTAATGTGGCAAGTAATAAGAGAAGGATGGCATTTAATGGCATTAATTGTCTGGAAATTAAATACAAGGACATGATAGTCATCTAAGAATTTGTTATTAGAATTTAATTATTTAATTAGAGTTATTAAGAGATTGGGAGTTCATACGTGAGAAGGAGAAGGATTGAGAAGTCTCCTAGTTGTATAAGGAGAAGGAGATGTGGGCTTTAGGGCTGCCTCTCCATTGTATATATAGATTCATAGCACGTAGTTTTCTTCATGCCATGAAAAATAGAGTTGAGAAGGTTGCAACAGAGAGTTCATGAGTGCAGTCCATGGGAGTTTTGCATTGTAATCGTTGAATCGATCAGAATTATCAAGGCAAGTATCTTCCCAGTAATCCCTTCCATTATAGGTTCTTGTTAATTCGTTTTCAGATTATCCAAGAGCTCTTGTTTGAAGTTTCAATATTTTATTAGTAAGCAGATACGTTTATATATATGTGTGTGTGTGTATAATAGTGAAGTCATGAGCAAGTATCTATGCCTATAAACGATTCTTACAAGATCATGTTCAGTATTAATCTCAGTTTTCAGTAACTCTTTGTTTGAGTTTTCAGATTGTTCAAACAGTATGTACATATATAGTTATATAAGCGTTTAGAGTGAGTTTTGATAAATTATGCATGATTTTCTCACAAGCGTTTCCTTCCCTATACGATTGTTGATTCATCTTGATGTTATTCTATATCAATTGGGATTGTTCTCCCAAGATTTCTTTCGGAATGGTGTAGTAACGCTAAGTTTTTTATTCAAGATGTGATCTCTGTTATCATAAGTTTTATTTCGTATGAGATTTCAGACACTCGAATAAGCCTTGTGTCATTCGAATGAGTTTTTGTGGTATCCGAATGAGTTCTCAGTGTTATCGTATCATTCAAATGTGTTCTTAAGGTTTTGAGTGTATCATTCAAATGAGTTTTTTTTATCATTCGAATAAGTCCTTGAAAGATCCGAATAGCCTTTGCTTTGTTTCATCTAGAATTTGAATGAACTTTCCGTCATTTGAATGACCCGTGTGTATTCCATTCACCTCATTCGAATGGGGTACTGTTGCATTCGAATGTCTTCCATTCGAATGTCTTCCAAATTTTTCATACACTACATTCCTTTTAGCAACCAATAATGCAAGAACTCCAAAGTTAAGCATGCTCAGGTGGGAGTAGTGATAGGATGGGTGACCCCCCTGGGAAGTTTTCATGTTACACCCTCAGAATAAATAAATAAATAAATATTAATAAATTTGGTATTTTAAGGGAAACTACAAGTAACATTTGGATTCCAATAATAGTAATAACAGTTTGTGCATTTTATACTATTGTGTGAAGTTATGACATGTTCAACATTATTTTGTGAGATTATGTGTTTACATCTTGGTATGAGCATTGAGCATGACTTTATATGGAGCACTACATATGTAACACCCCCCTCTCCTAGAACTGCCCGAGAAGAGGTGCTACGGGGAACATAAAATAAACTGGCTAATAAACTGCAATCTGATACCATAACTGAACATCTCAATTAACTGGGATAAAAAACTCTGAGTTAATACAGACTGGAACCATAAACTCTATCTAAGGGAAAATTCCTCAACTAAAATATAAAATATATCTAAACTGAGAAAACATTATAAACTCAACAGACTCCCAGACATCTTTTATCTTGAGCGGCTCCACGTAAACACACTATAGACCACTGCTGCTAGGCCCCACATCTGGTACTCCCCTGCTAGAACCTGGAGGGGTGAAGAGTACAAGGTGAGCTACAAAAGCTCAGCAAGTAATAAGCTGGAAAGAATACTGAAGTTGAATCGAAGAATATCGATACTGATAAATACTTACTGAACTTGTACTAAATAATCACTGTCTGATTGCATTCATAAAAATGTAATGCACATAAACTATAAACTAAATGCAGGTATGCAACTTTGGCTCATAGACCCACATAATCTGATAATACATACCTGTCTGAACTGAAACCTGCATACATAAAAAAACTGTAAGCACATACTGTGGGCAAAGCCCCTAGCCCCCTGGTTGCCACCAGGCGAGCAACTCATAAACTGAGTTGAAACTGAAACTAATGGGATCCCCGCGGACAAGCCGCCTGGCGCGCATAATGCAATGCAATGCTCACATAAATGCTGGCACACGATATGTAGTGCTCATATAAAGTCATGCTCAATGCTCATATCAAAATGTATGCACATAATCTCACAAAATAATGCTGGTCATGCCATAATTAACTGCTAAACATGGTATATGATTTTTACCAGCTATATTGAGATACAAAGATTTTGAAATTTCTGAGTATAGGCATGGCATATTGGATTTTATCATATCTTGGCATAAAAATTCAATATTTGAATAATTGAATATTTATATTAAATTTAAGACTTGCATTAAGAATTTATTGGAAGCTATTCGGATGCCATATGATACTATACAGATGATTGACGAAGTATAGGGAGCAATTCGAATGAAACAGCAGCCTATTCGAATGAAAAAAATGGACTACAGCAAGCTCATTTGAATGGTAGAAGACTCATTCGAATGACAGAGACTCATTCGAATGACGGATGATATAAAACAAAGGCTATTCGGATCTGATCAAGGACTCATTCGAATGACTCACAAATTCATTCGAATGAATTTTGACAATTTCTAACTTTTGAACTGGCAAAAAGCGACTCATTCGAATGCAACAGTACCCTTATTCGAATGAATTTTGGGGTACTCACGGGTCATTCGAATGACAAAGAGACTCATTCGAATGCTAGACTATACAAAGCAACAACTTACTCACATCTTCAAGGGCTCATTCGAATGACAAGAAAACTCATTCGAATGACAGACCAAACACACATACGAATGATATGATATACATGACTTATTCGAATGACAAGGGACTCATTCGAATGACTGATACATTATAAGGGAAAAACTTACGATAACATTGAAAACTCATTCGGATGCCTCGAAACTCATTCGAATGACAACACAAGACTCATTCGAATGACTGGAATCTCATCAGAAATAAATTCACGATAATAGAGACTACATCTTGAATCAAAACTTAACATTTCTACACCATTCCAAAAGAAATCTTGGGAGAACAATCCCAATTGATATAAAATAATATCAAGATGGATAAATCAATCATTTTTGAAAGAAAAACGCTAAAAAGAATTTTGCATGACTTATCATATCTCACTGGATAAGGATATATTGCATGAATCTATATGCATCTACTTGAACATACCATCTGATTAAACTGGAAACTCAAATCAACGAGTCTTGGTATTTTGAGATCACTGCTAAAATTATTTGAAGATCATATTTAAAAGATTCACTATAAAGAATCATGCACAACTTCTTCATGCACTCACTGTTATACACATACACATATAGATATATATATATACGTGCACTGTCTGTAACAACTGAAACTCAACAAAAGAGTTACTGAAAAACTGAGATTAATCATCGAATCATGATCCCGTAAGAATGTTTTACAGCGATAGATACTTGCTCAATGAAGCCTTTGATACGCTAATCTAAACACGCATATAGGAACATATAAAAACTGGCTGATATAAATCTAAGAACTCATTGAAGCGCTGGAATAAACTGAGAACAAACTATTATGAATCTGTAATGAAAGGAATTACAGATAGGATACTTGCCTTATGATCTTCTTGATCAACTCTTCCGATGAAAATCCACTAACCAAGACACAGCCAAGGCTTTTTAACTCTCTGCCTCTTCTTTTCTCTTTTGTTCTTCACACGGCGTGAAGAGCTGTTAGCCATCAAGCTACATATATATGCTTTGAAGCCCTAAAGCCCATCTCAAACTCCTAATATAACTAGGAGACTTCTTAATTCTAATCCATCTCCCGCATGGATACCTCAATCCCTTAAGAATAATAACTCTAATAAATTAATTAAATTCTAATAACAAATTGCTAAATGACTCTCATGTCCTTGCATTTAATTTCCACAATAAATAACTAGAATTAAATGCTCTTTAAATGCTATTTATATACTATTTTCTCAATTGAAAATTACTAGATTGCCACATTAGCAAATCCCTTTAACTCCAACATTAAATAGAAATAAATGCTATTCTTTTCCTTCAAAATCTCTAAATTGCCACATTAAATAATTAATTGGCAAAATCTCTTAATCAATACTTCAATAATTAATTAAATCATTCTTGAATAAATACTGGGCCCTCTAATGGGTCGTTACAACATATCGTGTGTCAGAATATATATGAGCATTACATTATACGCGTCAGGCGGCTAGTCCATAAGGATCCTACCAATTTCAGTTACAACTCAGTTTATGAGTTGTCTACCTGGTGACCACCAAGGGGCTAGGGGCATATTGGTCACAATATGTGCTTACAGCTTTTATGTTTATAGGATTCAGATCAGTCAGGTAAGTATTACAGTTATGTGGGCCGATGAGCCAAAGTTACATACCAACATTTATTTTACAGTTTATGTGTATTACATCTCGTAAATGCAAACTTACAGTGATTATTATAACTCTCAGTGCAAGGACAGTTAGTATTTTTATGAGTATCGATATTTCTCGATTCAGCTTCAGTTATTTCCTCCAGCTCATTACTTACTGAGCTTTGTAGCTCACCTTGTACACTTCACCATTCCAGGTCCTAGCAGGGGAATACCAAATGTAGGGCCTAGCAGCAATGGTCAGTAGTGTGTGTAAGTGGAGCAGCTCAAGATTAAAGATGTCTGGGAGTTTGTTAGTTTATAATGTTTGTTAGTTTAGTATTAGTTTATATTTTAGTTGAGGGATTTCCCCTTAGACAAAGTTTATGGTTTTCAGTTATTTAACTTAGAGTTTTTATTTCAATTGATTGAAATGTTCAGTTATGGTATCAGATTTCAATATATTAGAGAGTTTTATTTTATTTTATCTATTTTCCATATAGCACCTCTTCTCGGGAAACCCTAAGAGAGGGGGTGTTACAAGCCGCTTGCAGCCACCATCGATCACCTCCCTCACCCCTACTACTCCGCCCAACACCATCGCTAGCACTTCAGGCCGCTACTGCTGCTCGTTGGCCGGCCACCCCACGATTAACAACCATCTCTCCCGATCCCTTTTCTCTCTCTCATTTCATCGCTCGTCCCAAGCTCTCAAATGAGAGAAACCAAAATCAGATTTAATTTTTTGCCACTCTCTGTAGCACACTTAGCCCTTTTTGGAAAATCTATTTTCGGTAAATTTGGTTTATTGATGATCTCCAAAACATTTTTCTATAAATAATTTTGAATTGGAGAACTTCATGCTCATATACTTATATATTTCAAAAATGGCCTAATATGTTCATATATTAATAGAGCATGATAAACTTTTTGAGAAAGTATTTTTCGAAAAATCGACTAAGGTGTAAAAAGCCCTTTTAAAGTTTTCAAGTATTGCTCAGTGTTTCCTTTATAATTGATTGAATATTGAAGTGATTCAATCAATTATTGCAAAGTTCCAACTCGGGTATGTGTTATACAAAATCTATTCTTCCGAATGATCAATCGAGTTTGGCACTTCATGTAATCATATGTAATTTCTTCTCATACTTGAGTATGCCTTGAGATTAAATGAGTATCTCTAAAGCATCAAAATATGAGCACATATTGAATTAAGTAAAGCCCATGTTATAATCGACTAATATACTCGGATTAATCAAGTATCTATTGGTTGAAAGGTTTACACATCTGTTTATTTTATTTTATTTTATTTTAAAAAATCAATCGAGTATTTTTTCATGTGATCTTCAAGTCAGTCAATTACATCTATTTTGAAGATATATTTTAATTGACTATTAAGGATCTATCAATCGAGTGAGTTATGCATGCTCTTTGTTTCTTTCAACTCAATCGAGTATTTTCATCGATTAGTTGAGTAAGACTTTGACTGGATATGGTTATGTTTCTATGCTTCAAAATTAATCGAGTATGGAATATTCATACTCGAGTATATATTTTTATTAGTCGAGTATCTAGCTTGGTAGTCGTGTAATTAATGCGTGCTTTCTATGGCTTATGAGTTAATCGAGTAATGCTTAGTCATACTTGAGTAAGCTCTATATAATCAAATACCTGATTCTATTCAATCGATTGGAATGCTTTCATTAGTCAAGTATCTATTTAATCTAGTCAAGTAACTGTCATCCGAATTTAAAAATTATAGCCGTTAGGCGCATTCAATGCTTGACAATTTCTATTTTTCAGAGCATTAAATGCTAATCAGACAGCATGAGCTTTCTTATTTGAATTAATAAATGTTATTAGAGACAAAAAGTGGCAGTTGTGAGACAAAATGGAACATTCATTTTGAATTATGTCATGTCAATTAACATTCAATGTAGGAAATCTATAAATAGAAGAAAGAGCTACTTGAAGAATGTTACTCTACTCATGCATTCATACTACTTCTAAGAGCTCCAAGAATACTTCATATTCTTCATTCCTGCTTCTCACAAGCTATTCATTCTAAAATCTTTTAGTGAGAAATTTATTGAGAGTGAGCTTTATTCCAAATCATGTAACTCTCTAAGTCAAGAAAAGAGCTTTTCTGCTTACTGTTTCATTCATCGTTCTCTTGAAATATTTTGTCACAATATTTTGTGAACTTATAAAAAGGTTACACCTTAGCCTTTAAAAGGTAGTGGTTCTAGCTTAACCTATTTGAAAAGCCAAGTTGTAAAGGTTATACCATATCCCATGAAAAGGTTGTAGTTATGGTTGAACCCATTATAAAAAGCCAAGTGTAAAGGTTTGTAGTAATCCTTCTAAAACTACAAGGAAATATAATATACTAGTAGGTGTGATTGAAAAATCCTTGATTGTGGATAAAGGTAGTGGACTAAGTGATTAAGACTGAATAATTGTACATCGCGTGTGCTACCTTCTTTACTTCATTTACAACATTACTTCTTTGATTTCTATTATTTCAATTGATCTTGAAATGCTAAAAAAGCTTAATTCACCCCCCCCCCCCCCACTTAAGCTAACTTTTCTATCAAGTGGTATCAAAGCAAGTCGATACTAAGCAAGTTTAACCACCTAGGAGTAAAGATCAATGGCCACTTCATCTAGCAACTCATTCCAAGAGAATATGACGTGCAACAAGCCTCCATTCTTTGATGGCAACAACTATGCATATTGGAAGAACTGGATGAAGACTTTCATCCTCTCTCATGATGTAGAAGCCTGGAAGGTAATAGTCACATGCTTTCAAATGCCTACAGTTGTTAGTGTTAGTGCTTTAATGCTAGATTTAGATAGCATCTAGCAATTGTAATTAAGGGACTAATGTTGTAATTCTTGTAAATATAATAAAATATGTTTTTATAGTTTAAGGTCGTACCTTCATTCATAGCTCTCTATTAAAAAAATGGAACATCTTGCTGTCAATTCCCTTAATCCAAGAAGAAAGTTTGCATATCCTCTTATAGACACAAGGACTTTACAACACAGGAAAGGATACAACAAAATAAAGGAAAGAATCAATTATATACAATTAGGAAATCTCCTAAACTAGAATAAGAAATAATTGACTATATACATTAGGAAACTTCCTAAAACAATTTTTAGAAACTTACAATCAAAAGAGTTGTCACCAATCACATCCACATCAAATCGTGTAGCAAAAATAGGAAACTTTGGCTACACAGATCCACATATTTCATCAATCCTCCTCAAGCTAGTGAGTGGATATCAACCATTCCTAGCTTGCACACCAACTCTTCAAACCACTATATAGGCAACCCCTATGTCAAAAGATCAATTAGCTGCTATTCCGAGAGCACATGGGGAATACAAAGCAACCCATCGCCGAGCTTCTCTTTAATAAAGTGTTTATTTATTGCCACATGCTTGGTTCGATTATGTTGCACAGGGTTATGTGTTATATTGATGGATGACTCATTATCACAACATAACTTGATTGGCCCATTGCTAGAAATTCTTAGGTCTTCCAAAATGATCTTTAGCCATAACAATTCACATGGACCTAGTGCTAATGCTCGAAACTCAGCCTCAACACTAGATCTTGCTACTACTCCCTGCTTCTTGCTTCTCCAAGATACTAGATTTCTCCCAAGAAACACGCAATAACCTATGGTAGAACGCCTATCAATTAAAGACCCCCTATAATTGGCATCAATGTAGCCAACAACATCCAATCCAACTCCGAATTTAAATAAGATCCCTTTACCAATAGTAGTCTTCAAATAGCACAAAATTCATTTCATAGCTTGCATATGTTCTTCTGTGGGACAATGCATGAACTGACTAACCAAGCTTACTACAAAAGTAATATCTGGTCTGGTATGAGACAAATAAAACAATCTTCCAACCAATTTTTGGTATCTCCCCTTATCCACTAGCTGACCGTTGTAATTGTCACATAATTTAACATTAAATTCCACCAGAGTACCTGCACCGTTGCCACCCAACAGACCAGTTTCATGCAATAAATCAACAATATACTTCCTTTAGGACAAGAAAATACCAGCTTTGGAATAAGCCACATCTTATTCCCAAAAAATACTTCAAAACTCCAAGATCCTTGATCTCAAATGCCTTGGATATATTATCTTTAAGCTGTGCTTGTGCCTCTCAATCATTCCCAATGACTATAATGTCATCAACATAGAGAAAAAGTGTTGTCACCCTTCCTCCATGGGAATGTTTAACAAAAAAGGTGTGATCACCCCTACTTTGAAGATAGCTCATATGTTTTATAGCCTTAGAAAAATTATCAAACCATGCCCAGAGGGACTGTTTAAGCCCATAAAGAGCTTTCTTTAGTTTGCATACCCTTCTTGAAAAACCCTTGTCAAAACCTAGAGGGGGTTTCATAAGCACCTTTTCCTCTAAATCCCCATGCAAGAAAGCATTCTTCACATCAAATTGCTACAATTTCTAGCCATAATGTGCTGCTAAAGCTAATAGAATATGCACAGTGTTCATTTTGACCACGGGTGCAAAAGTTTCTAGGTAATCAATACCATACATTTGAGTGTATCCTTTAGCAACTAGCCTGGCCTTAGACCACTCTAAGGTCCCATTTGCATTATATTCTAGGTTAAAAACCCACTAACAACCCACATGCTTGACCCCATTTGTCTTAGAAACAATGTCCACATCTAATTTTTTTTCCAAAGCTTGCATCTCCTCCTTGCATTATTTGAACCCAATTTTAATCTTTGAAAGCCTCACTAACTGTTTAGCAATAGGAATGGCATCCAAGGAAATTAGGAATCCTTTATGTTTTGAAGACAAACGATGATAAGAAATATAATTAGCCAATGTGTGTTGAGTGCAGCTTCTAATGCCTTTTCAAAGGGCAATAGGAAGGTCCAAATCACTAGCAACAGAATTAGGTAGTGAAACAGAAGGGGAACAAGTGATTTCAGTACCTGGATTTGGAGAGGGTACTGGTGCTAGGGGAGGATCTAGAATAGGCTACTACTACTATGTTTGTCTCTTAAAAACATAGGGAGACCCTTTGAATCAAACCGACGAGGATGGCAGCAGAGTTGAAGGCTACTCTTCTTGAGGTTCTTGTTGATTCTGCTCATCTAAAGGAAGAATAAACGTGTCATGGATCTGAGAATCATGAGGCATATCCAACAAATATAGGTCAACATCTGTATCAGCCCAAGAAATATGTTTCCCTTGATCACCAGGACTTGTAAGTGCAAAGAACGATTGGGTTTCAACAAATGTAACATCTTTTGTCACATAGAATTTTCTAGTAACAAGGTAATATCATTTGTACCCTTTTTGAGTGGCTAAGTAACCAAGAAACACACATTTAAGGGTTCGAGGATCTAGCTTATCCCTATGGTGTTTGGACACATGAACAAAAGAAACACAACCAAAGACTCTCAAATGAAGAGGAGAATGAAAAACTATTGTTAGAAAATAGGAGAACAAGAATTGAACCAGGGTTTAATACCTTAATAGAGTAGAAGGAACTCGGTTAATCAAGTAGGTAGTAGTTAAAATTGCCCCTTCCCAAAAATGCTTAGGAATAGAATGATGAATTAGAAGAGCTCTAGTGACATTAAGTAAATGCCTCATTTTCCTCTCTGTTGTGGAGTATCAACATATGAGGACTCAAGAATAATTCCTTCTTGTTGGAAAAAATGATGCAAGTGATGATTAAAGTAATCTCTTGCATTATCAATCCAATTTTTTTTAATTTGAGACCCAAATTGCTTAGATATCATCTTATAGAATATAGGCAAGATAGAACTAATAGTTGCCTTATTCTTTAAGAGATACACCCAAGTCATTCTAGTATAATCATCAATAAAAGTAATAAACCATCTAGCCCTAAAACAATTAGGAATTCTATATGGACCCTACACATCCGAGTGAATCAAAGTGAATGGAATGGAGGATAATTTATCACTCACAGGATAAGAAACTCTATGATGTTTAGAAAACTCACACACATCACAATGAAGATTAGACACATCTAAATTTCTAAGCAAAGCAGGAAACATAGAATTCATTGAACTAATAGAAGGATGCCCCAAACGGCAATGTTGAAGCAAAAAATCAGTGATGGAAGTAGACTTAAAAGAATAGGCACTGATAGGCTAATCCCTCTTAAGAGAAGCATTACTTATCTTCAAGTATGCAGCCCATTCCATTCATCAACAACACCAATCTTCTTCCCTATGTTTAGTGCCTGAAACTCACATTTGTTAGGGAAGAAAACAACGCAACAATTTAGATCCTTGGTCAACTAATGAACAAAAATCAAGTTGTGAGAAAGATTAGGCAAATAAAGGATATGTTAGATAGGTAATGAAAAATTAAGGTTCATATTACCATGACCAGCTATAGGAATAGCATCACCATTGGCCACGTTATTCTTTTGGGGATACTTATTGAGGTATAAGAGTCAAAGACATTTATATCAAAGATCATATGATCAGTAGCCCCTAAATCTTGGATCAATAAATTATTTGTAATAGTATGTGAGGCAATACTAGATTCATAATTCAAACAAATACCTATTTGAGCCATGGAACAAGAACCATCTTGAATGGTTTTTAGAAAACTCTTAAGCTTGCTGATCTCCTCAACATTTAGTTGTTTAACCATGATGACTGAATTTGCCTTCTCAAATGTAGATTATTCCTCCTTAGTTGCTTGAAAGGCTTGAGCTTGGTTCCAACACTAAAGGTGTTTCATGCCTCCCACCTTGTTCAGCACTACTTCTTTTCCATGAAGCTTAAAGCTGGTCTCCCTGGTATGCTTTGATTTGCACCGAGTAGCATCCTTTTTTAATTACCATTGCAGATCCCTCAAAGGTATTTCATTTAATATAACTATCCTTATATATTTCTCACTATGAACAATAGCAAACACTTCATCGAGAGAGGGAATTTTTTCTTTACCTAGAATTTACACCCTTGCTTGATAAAAATCAACATTAAGTCTTGCTAGGAATTCTACGACCCTATCTTTTTCAAATATTGTAGTTACGATGGCTACATATTTACTACATTTCATTTTAATATCTTGATAATGATCTAACTCAAGCCAATATCCATTTATTTTATTTTAGTACTCAGTGACAGTTAAAGATCCTTGTCTTGTACTACCTATTTTCATCTTAATGTCAAACACCACATATGCATGCTTTGTAGTGTCCCAAATCTCCTTAGCAGTAGATAAGAACATGCAATTTCTACTTACCTCAAGCTGCATCAAGCTCCACAACCAAGACATAATTAAAGAATCCTCAACTTCCCATGCAATGAAACTAGAGTCTTTAGCATCTAGACTTGGTTCAGTTAGGTGAGCCATCTTCCCTTGTCCCTTCAAAAAAGTCCGCACAACCTATGCCCACTATAAATAATTCCTCTCTCAAGCCTATAGGAATGATGTATTCTTGGTAGGTCATTAGTTTGAGTACTCCCCATTGGCAGATCACATGAAACAGTCTCTCTTCTTATCACTAGAGTAGTGGTTTTCGAATTTTTTGACATGGTAGAGAATGGGAAGGAACAATCGATCTAGCAACCTAGGATCAACTTCGAATATTGTTGTGGAAATTAAGGAACACAACAATGAGAGAATAAATGGAAATAAAAAAGAAGGCACTGATGGTAGGAAAAACGATGCACTAGAGGCTTCGGATAGGAAGAGTGCAATGAAGGCACTTTTAAGGTTTTTAGGATAAGCAAGAGGATGGCTCTGATATGGCGTTAAAAAGATGGAACCTCTTGCTATTAATTCCCTTAATCTAAGAAGAAGCTTTACATATCCTCTTATAGACATAAGGACTTTACAACATAGGAAAGGATACAACAAAAAAAAAAAAAAAGAATCAATTATATACAACAGGAAATCTCCTAAACTAGAATATGAAATAATTGACTATATACATTAGGAAACTTCCTAAAACCATTTTTAGAAACTTCCAATCAAAAGAGTTGTCACCAATCACATCCACATCAAATCGTGTAGCCAAGATAGGAAACTTTAGCTAGACAGATCCACATATTTCATCACTCCCCAATCAATTCATATGAATGAGCCCTTAAATTTCCTAGTGAAAGTCTTATTCCTAAGTGCTAAGAATATGTGACAAAGGCTTTTAGATTGAGGATTTCTTAATAGTATTTTCAGTCATTAGATTTCTCATAGGTGGGTTATGATTAATCGATTACGAACTACCACATGGGTTACTATATTTGATTAGTATAAGATACTAATGATAAATGATGGAGAGTCAGATGCCATAATCCATGAGATGTATATAGTGAACATATGGGTAGATGTTAGTGGAACATTTGCTGAATGTGACGCTCGTGATCACATGCCTGAGAGGATCTATGATCTATCACAAGCTTCAATTGTGTTACAGGTCCTTAACCCAAAGGCAACACAATTGTCTTGTATATCGATGCTAGGAATTTTCCATTGATAAGAACCATCCAGTTAGCATGTGGGAGATGCCATGTGCGTTCCCTGTGCAGTGGCGTATGGAGGTAGGAGATTGCTAATGGGATCCATCAACCTCCAACATGAGGCAAACATCCTATCCAAATAGTGGTGGTTCAGATTAAAGAACCCTTGGCCAGGGTACACTTGATTGGAAAGTGGTTCCAATGTCGGAAGGAGTTTTGATAACTCATCTCGATCACACCACACTGATCTGGGTATAGCTATCGAGTTAGTGAGTTTGATCAATCCATGACTCTCACTCGATCGAGATGTTATTCGATGGAGGGATTATAGAACATGGGAATTGAAAGACTAAATAGGTTCTATTTGAAGCATGACTTCATTACTCGTAGGATCGCCCTAACATAATGTCAGATGTCACTCAAGGTCTTTTAGGGTTCATCGAGAAGATGGAGAGATCCTTATTGTAGACCAAAGTGTTTGTTCGATATCAAAGAGTTGACATGTCCTAATTGCTACTCAATGGTGAATCTAGAAAGTTACACGCATATCTAGGTATGGTGGTTGACTAAGTAATTAAAGTTAAAATCATCATTAAGAGTTAATGTCATCGCCATTAAGAGTTAACTGATCGGGTTTTGAAAGATCAAATTAATAAGAAGCAAATGTCAAGAGTTGACAGGCATGCCGTTAAGAGTTAATAGGGGCCTTGGTTTTATCATGAAATGATTAAAGGGTTATTAAGAGTTAATGGCGGGCCTAAATGCAATTTCTAAAAACTTGGATGAAAAGGCCAGAAAAGGCTTGGTCGATAGTTCCTTTGGAATAATCGACCATTTTTATTGCAAAGGGTCGGGAATCCCATGATTGATTTGTTGTTTCCGCAATCATTTTGGGGGTGTCGACGTTCAGAATTAGTCGATCGTGATTCGTTGGCCTGCGCTGGTGTAATGAATCCGAGAGGGAGAAATGGGTTATCTGGTTTGGTTTGTTGATCTGCCAATCAGTCGGCCCCTGCAAAATACTCTGATGCTCAAGTAAGTAAGTGAGTAAGGAAATGTAGAGTATCAGCAAGTTGGCAGGAAAAGCATACCATGGCTATGGGGGAGAGCTGGCTGATATATAGGGGAAGGAGATGTCCTCTCGCATGTGTTGTACGTCCACAAATGATGGGACAGAATATCCGACGCTGACCGAAACGTCCATCCAGCGGCAAGGTGCCGACGGGACCCTCATTAATGTGGATGGGATCTGTCATTAAAGAGGATGGGATCTGAGGTGGGCGGGCGAAAATCCAGAAGTGGCTGTAATGATGTTGTTGCAAGGAGCCAGGATGGGACTGACATGGGCCAACCAAATGAGCCGAGAGGACAGGGCCAAGTTGGGCTTGAATTACCCAGTTGAGATGGCTCCTAGCCCATTAATATTTTTTGGCATATAACCTTTTCGTTATGCGAGCTAATCGGTTAGGCTGGCAAACTACAAGAGTCACTGGGAGCTCACTCGGAGTGTAGTTGGGAGCTTGCTCGTATTAAGCCAGCTTGGTCCTGTGATCCGAGCTCGGGCTCAGCAATGTGTGAGTTCGTTTCAACGAATTCAGCTCAGGGTCTACTGGGCCTTGTGCGATTGGGTCGACCTGCTGGGTTGAGCCCAGCCCATAAGGAGTAGAGCAGGAAATACCCATAACAGTGGGCATATGGCATGGGGGGATGATAAGAGGATGAATGGGACTCTAGCGTGCGTCCTTCATGTCTCCCATTAGTTCTTTCTCTCGCTCATATAGTCGATTCATCCATTTTGGATGATTAGGGTTTTGGGGTTCATATTTAAGTAAAAATTAAAGAAGAACGAGAGTGTGAAAAAAGCTCATTTGCAATATTGTTGCAAAAACCCTCTTTCGGCCTTACTCGTTTCTTCTTTTCTTTCCAGAGCCCTTACCCTTTCTCCATTACTCCTTGCTCTCATAACTATTATATCAATTTCAACATAATAGTGAGACTATTATTGTGTTGAAATTATTGTTCTTTCGAACCCTAATTTCAGCTCAATCTGGTTAGCACATAGATCGGATTGAGGAATTCATCCACTCATTGGAGCAAGGACCAACTAGGCCCCTTGTGCATTCAAATGTCAGTTTAGTCTAACTGAGATGCTATTTGGGAGGGGTTTGGAGGAGTAACAGTTGCTACCCAAGAGAATTTCAGACCCTTCATTAGCCTTCAAACCATCTGAGAGGTATACCTTGCAACCACCCCCTATGGAATGGTTTGTTTTATATTGCATATGGTCATGGGAAATCGAGTCTTGCAAGGTAATTATATATTTATTTCCACTGCCTATATTTATGTGTGTTTTTAGAAAATGTTTTTGAAAATCGATAAAACCCTTGCATGATACACCAAATGTTGGTGTTCCCCTTTAATAGTGACAATAGGAGCCACTACAAGCCTAAAGATAGAGGGAAAATGGAGAGAACGAGACATGAAGCAGATTAAGCTCAATGCATCAGCCAAAAAAATGCTAGAGTGCACCCTCAGTCTAGAGGAGTACAATAGAATTTCAACCTGCGAGACTGCTAATGAAATCTTGGACAAATTGGAGGTAACTCATGAAGGTACCTCTAAGGTAAAGAGCTCCAAGATTAGAATGCTTAAACATGATTATGAGTTATTTTTAATGCAACCTGGTGAATCTATTAAGGACATGTACACTAGATTAAATAATATTGTTTCAAATTTAAAGAACTTCGAAAAACCAGTTTTAAATGAAGATATTATAGAAAAGATATTGCAGTGCCTTCATCGTGAACGACATCCTAAGGTAATAGCTATTTAAGAGGCTCAAAACCTCGACACTCTGTCCTTAGATGAATTACTAGGATCACTCTTGACTTATGAGATATCCATGAAAAGGTAGGAAGAAATTCCAATTGCCAAAAATAGAGGAATAGCACTAAAAGAATCAAAACATGACTCTACTGATTCTAAAACTGATTTGAGTGAATATGATGATGTTGCTCTTGTAACTAAAGGAATAAATAAAAGATTTAGTAGGAAGTCTTCTAAGTATTTTCACAAGGTTGGACCTGACAAAGCATTCGAAAAAGAGCAGAAGTAGTAGGTAAGATGTTTTGCAGGACATATCAAGCTAGATTATCTAGAAGGGAAGAAAGAATCAAGAAGAAGAAGGTTCTAGCAGTGTGGAGCAATGAGGACACCTCTTCCTCGTTAGAATATGAAGCCAGAGAAATAGCAAATCTTTGTCTGATGGCCAAGGAAAGCACAAAGGTACATGATTATGACTCATGTCCAAATTCCTCTTATTATTTGAGTGAAAGAGAGAATGAAAATAACTTAACATTCAAAAAAAATTATGCAAAAAATTGGTTTCTAATTTAGAAAGGACTGAAGAAAAATATAAGGTTTGTAAAAAGAAAAATTCCACTCTACAAGAAAGAGTTGCTAGTCTTGGAAAGGAGAACTCTGTCTTGAAAGAAAATATTATTGTCCTAGAAATGGAAAATACATCTTTAAAAGAAAAAGCTAGTGTTCTAGAAAAAGATCTAAAATGTAATACCCCAGAATTTCATGTAAAGCTTGGATGTTGCAATAAAGTCAATGGTATTTTGATTCAGGGGAATGAGAGAAATCTTTAATTCTATTGAACTGCAAATGTGAAAAAGAGGTCAGAAGTACCTAGGGAAAGAGTTAACAAGGTAGGATCTTATGATTAAATTGTTTCAAATGGAAGTTTAGGGCTAAAAGTGTGAACATAAATGGTTTCAGAGTATTAACGTAATAAGGAAAATGAGGAAATCGGACCTAAGTGAAAATGTCACAACTTGAAAAAGGGTTAGTTTGTTTCCAACTAAAGGGAATGATTGCAATGATGATTCATTATCCTAGAAGACATTACTTGGAGAAATAGGATTGGATTTGGGAACTTTACCCTAAAGTCCTCTGGAAGAATGATTGTAATAATGAATTTTACCCCAAAAGTCTTAAGGTTGCATGACTTGGAAGAATAAGATTGGCTTGGAAAGGAAGAGATAATGGCCATAATGGGTTCTTATCTTAGAAGTCACGTGAAGGTGAGATTTGGAGGCATGGGATTGGAAGGAAATGGAAACTTGAATTGGAAGATAAAATCAAAGGGAAAATTCCAGGGTTGTAATGATGGTTTGGGAAGAAAAATGGGGTAACTTAAAAGCTAAGGGATATCTTGAGATTTGGGGTCTTGAATATCTCTCAAAAATATCGGGAAGCAACCAATCAAAGGCTTCTAAGTGTCCCTAAGGTGTGGAAGCATCCTATTGGCCAAAAACTTCTATATAAACCATAGCCACTCAACTAAAATTTATTCCAAATCCAAGTTTGAGCCAACCTTTGGCCAAATTGAGGGGTGTGTAGGTGAGAATTGTAGAGGGGGAAATTCTGAAAGAAGCGGAAGAGAAAAAGGATGAAAGATGGAGGAGAACGAGAGGGTTGTTAGAAAATGGATAGCCGCTGAAAAACACCTTCATCTGCCAGAAAAATCAAAAGGTAAGTTTGATTTCTCTACATAATCTTGTAGAGCACTGAACGAGGAGTCTGTAGGTTCAAACGGGAGGCGAAACGAAGCTCGGATGAGGAAGATACGGCTGTTTTAAACGGCAGCCTGAAAATCCGGCGGAAGAGGCAGCAACGAGTGTAACGCACGAGCTGTAGAATGCAGCGCGTGGCCACCCTTCTAGGGACGCGTGTGGGCTTGTGACAGGCCATTTTTTCCTAAAATTTTTATGAAATACTCCCCTTTTAATTACCTAGAACCTTGTATAAAAATATTTTGATTTTGTGACATGAAACTTCTGTAACTGCAGCAAAACCAAGGCCGATACCCTGTGAACAGTAACTTCGGAAGGTAAACCGGCAAGGTGAGTGGTTCTTGCATCCAATAAACTTCATATTGGTCATATGTTGGTTCATTTGTGTGATGAGTGTGATGATTGTGGCTTACACTTCATGCTTCTCTTTGTTAAAGCATATTTCTTCGTTCTTGCATGCATCTTCGGTGTTGTGGATGGTTGATGAGGCGGGTGTGGTGATTTGGGGAACGAATCCGGTGCCCTCGGTAGGGCTAAGGAGTCCGGTGCCCTCGGAGGGGCTAAGGACATCTAACTTCAATCACATGCCTCGGTGGACTAAGGTGTTTGAGGAGACTTCATTCTCATGTTGCATTTTACATCTACACGCATTACCACCTTTGAACCATCTCATTTAGATATCAATATCTAACTTGAGTGTTTGATACCCCTGGAACATTCCACGTTCCAGGTATGATAACTGTGTCAGGTACTGTGGAGACAAGCAGAAGAACCGGAAAGGAAGAGGCCGAGACTTAATTTCCATTGTATCTAACTTAAAGTACTGTAAACATATGTCTCAAGTGATGTACTATTAAACCCTAAAAGAGTGTGGGAGTTGTATGTTGCACTTATTTCTTTGATCTTGAGAAGGTTATGCTGTGGTTGGGGAATAACTATTGTTTGGATGGGTACGTCTTAAAATTGAAAGGTTGTGTTTGGTGTAACACCCGGTGTAATCAATGTTAAGAAAATAGCAAAGGAAGTAAGAAAACTTCCAAAAATACCCTTGAGAAGGTGATGGATCCTTGAGATTGAGAATGTCCATGAGAAGGGTATTTTGGTAATTTGGACTGTGAAGTCCAATAAAAAAGGGTATTTTGGTAAATTTGAAATAATTCCAATGTGGAATTAAGTGTGGAAGTGAATAAAATCTCAATTTGGTATTTATGTGGAGATATATGGGATTAATAAATTCTCAAATGATGTTTTGGGAGTTTTGGAATTTATTTCCATAAAGGAATTTAATTATGGAAGATAGGGAAATTGGATATTGAATTATTTGAGAAAATAATTAATTTTTCCCCTAAAATGGTGAATTAATGTGGTAATGCCACATGGAGGACCAAGATAAAGAAGTGAAGCCAAGCTTGTGTCTTAGAGTGACACTTGGCATAATCTTGGAAATTTGAGAGAAATTATATATGTGGATTTATGAGTTGGAGAAGGATTTAATTAAATGTAAAAAGATATGATAATTGGTCTTGTAAGTATTTAATGAGAGGCATAATTATATGGATTAAAGTAAATCCAAAAGAAAATGGTAAATGGTCACCATTAATGCCTTGGAAAATATGAGATTTAAATAAATACAAAAAGTGTAACGCCCCGCTCCCACCTACGGGTGTTACTCACGAATTGCCAACTTACTATTCACATGCTAGGGCAAAGATGAAGAGACGACTACGTTTCAACGGGAAACGACCTATGTGGGAACTAGGCTTTGCCCTCTCTTCGCTCTGCTCGAGGGTCCGGGAATTATCAATCGACCTATTAAACCCGAGACCTCGCAATCGTCACCCCTTCTCGAGCTCTTTAATGAAGGCTAAGGGTGACCTACCAGGATCAAAAGGAAATAAGCTAACTCTCTGGCTTAAAATAATTTATGGCATAACGCCTTAATTTTAAGGAAATAGATTTTTCCTATCTTTGCCCCAACCATTAACCCATTTATCTCACTTCCAATTCCTTTGGAAAATATTTGGATTAATCTTTCCTTAGAAAAATTTAAATAAATTTTTCCTCATTAAAGCTCAATTGATTTTCCCTTTTATTTATTTCAAAATTTCCATAATTTTCCAGAATACATTTCCATACCAAGGGGCTTCCAAAACACTCAAGTTTACCCCTTTTTAACCACATTTACATACATTCCAAGTTTAACAAAATAATACAACACAAAAAGACAAAACTACATAACCATTACACATAGTTTCCTCTTTGCTTCAATACCTTCACCCTTGCAAAACTCCCTTTCCCTTGGATGATTCTCCACCTACATCGAGGTCAAAGGACCTTATGAGCCAATGCTCAGTAAGGGTGCTATGCAAATGTAAATGAAGTATGAGAAACATAACATGTAATGCAATGCAATGCATATTAAGGGTAGTTCTCCATGCCCTCATAACCACTT
This sequence comes from Diospyros lotus, assembly GCF_014633365.1. Taxonomy (NCBI): domain Eukaryota; kingdom Viridiplantae; phylum Streptophyta; class Magnoliopsida; order Ericales; family Ebenaceae; genus Diospyros; species Diospyros lotus. Next base: position 37,157,211 of record NC_068343.1, on the reverse strand, counting down.
AGGTTAAGGCACCAACCCACCCCTCACTCCCCTCACAAGTCCTCCTTATGGCCATAGGTCCACTTGGGCACAAAACATGCAAAGAACCATCACATGCAACTCATTCACACATGTACAAATGCAAGCAAAAACCCCTCCACTTGGGGTTATCCCTTACCTTGTTTCCTTGAAGCTTTACACTCTCACAAGCCAAGAATCCTCTTAGACTTTGAAGCTTCAACACCACCACAAGCTAAGACTCACCCTTAAAGAAAAATAATAAAGGGACTTTAGTTTTTAAACACATGCCTTCAACTATAACAAGAGAGAAAACTAGATTACCTTTGCTAGACTTTCTCTTCCTTCTCTAGACTTGCTTGCCTTCTTACTTTCCTTCTTGCTTCTTTACTTCACAAATGGGGAAAAAGCTTTGAACCAATTTCTCACTTCCTATTTATAGAGTTTTCTTCTTAATCCATGCCAATTCTCAAGATCACATCCTAGCAGTGGATTTCTTCTTATTTCAAGAGACTTAATCTCTACCTTTGAACATTAGCACAATCCTTGTGCTTCTCCCAACTTAAATCCTAGCCCTTGATTTTAGGAGAACTCTTGTCTAGATTCAAAGGAAACACAAATCCAAGAGACTTGTCTTCTTAATTCTCATCCATTGATCTTTCTTTGGAGACTAAATCTCCTTCCTTGGATCAATCCCAATTTTCCATAATTCTCCATTTTCCAAATAATTAAATCATGACTAATTTCCAAGATTGACTAATTTCCCAAATTTTCATTTAAATTAAATCCACAACTTTTCAAGCATTTAATGGAGACTTAAATAATTTCTTTTTGATTTAATTTTAAAGGCTCTTGAAAGACATAATCCATTTACTTTAGCATTTATTTAAATCCTCTATTTTCCAACATTAATGCTTGACACATTTCTTTTTATTATTGATTTTCTTTTTAATTCTCTCCATAATGGCTCTCATTAATGCTTGAGAGACTAATTTTTTTTTTTCCTTTTTGCATTTATTAAATATCCCTCTTGATTCATAAGATCATGCCATGTGTCACCAAATTCTCTTAATTAAATAAATCCTTATTCTCCAAATTAAATTAAATCTCTTTCCATAAGAATTTGCCAAGTGTCACCAATCTAGCCATACTTGGTTTTCCAATTTAATTCCTAATTATCCATGCACTTAATCAAGAATTAAATTCTCCAAAATTAATTCTCCAATATAAATAATTTCTCCAAAAATAATTTATCTTCCTTTGGGATGAAATTCCAAATTACCATTTTGCCCCTCCTAAGACATCCAATATTTCATGGCATTTTCTTTAATTCAAGGGCAATTTTGGAATTTTTCATAGACTAAAATTCTCTTAAATGACAAAATTTATCATGACTCTTCGAGGCAGCCCCGCCCAGGCGCGCCCTTGGCCGCGCCAGCCCACTGCCTCGGCCATTTTTTTTTCAAAAAAAAAATATTTTTTTTTAAAATAAAAACCATATTTTCCAAAGGAATTGGAAGTGAGATAAATGGGTTAATGGTTGGGGCAAAGATAGGAAAAATCTATTTCCTTAAAATTAAGGCGTTATGCCATAAATTATTTTAAGCCAGAGAGTTAGCTTATTTCCTTTTGATCCTGGTAGGTCACCCTTAGCCTTCATTAAAGAGCTCGAGAAGGGGTGACGATTGCGAGGTCTCGGGTTTAATAGGTCGATTGATAATTCCCGGACCCTCGAGCGGAGCGAAGAGAGGGCAAAGCCTAGTTCCCACCTAGGTCGTTTCCCGTTGAAACGTAGCCGTCTCTTCATCTTTGCCCTAGCATATGAATAGTAAGTTGGCTATTCGTGAGTAACACCCGTAGGTGGGACCGGGGCGTTACAAAAAGAAAATGGGAAAATGGTCACCCATTAATGTTTGGAAAATATGGAGATTTTATTAAATGAGAAAGAAAGTGTTTATGTCATTCAAGTGGTCTCTCATGTGATGGGGGAAAATGACCAAATTAAATAAATAAATAAAAATTCTATTTTTGAGATTTCAACACAAGATCAAGGGTGGAGATCTAAGAAGACTAAATGGCATGGATTGTGCTTCTTGTGTTTTCTCCAAGAGAGAAGTCTTGTTTATTAATTTGGATGATTGAGATTTAGTTTTCCCTTAAGCACATGGATTGTGCCTTTAGTGAGTGGCTAGGATGCATTCTTGAAGTATGGGGAAACTAGTATAAAATGGAATGAAAGGAAGTCTTCTCTTCCTTTGGCCATTTGGGGAGAAAAATGAAGAAGGGAGGAAATAATGAAGAAGATAGAAAGAAAGTGAAGAAGGAATCAAGGTAAGTTTCCTTCATCCTCACTTTATCTAGTGTTTTTGTATGCAAAGAAAGTGAATCCTTGTTTGAATGCCATCTTAGATGGGAGAAAATGAAGATGGAAGCTCTCTTGAAATGGAGATTTAAATATTCAAGAAGAGGTAAGGGATGGCCCCATGGGAGGGTGGCCTTGCAATGGGTGATAAATATGTTTCAATAATGTATATGTTGCATTTGGCATGTTCTTTTATGTTCATGAGACTTATGGCCATAGGTTAGTTTGAGAACATGGTTGAAATGGTGGGTTGATGCCTCTAACCTTGGAGGGTTGTGAGGGCAAAGAAACCTAGCCACACTTGCATACATTTGGCATCATATAACTTGTTATGTTCATATTTATTTGGCATTGCACCCTTATTGAGCTTAATAGCTCATGAGGTTTTTACCCTCACATGTAGGTTGTGAAAGCATGATAAAGTCAAGGCCAAGTGAAATGGCATGGGAAAGCATGGAAGAAGATTCAAGTGTATATTTTGGCTTATGGAAGCTTATGTGTTTGATTTATGTAATGTAAATGTGTTGCTAGTTGAAGTGTATGTTGTATTTATACAATGAGATAGTGGCTTATGGCACATTGGTGCATAGGTTGAGTGAGGTCTCATTTTGGTGTGTGTTGTGAGAAACACTAAGAAGTTAAATCATATGGGTTTCTTGGAAAAATAGTGGGTATTTGGTGTATGTTATGTAATATTCGAGAGGTGGTTTAAGCCTTAATTTTGGAGAAAAATAGGCTAAAATTTATGGAAAGTGAAGTGTTTTATTTAAGTTATTTTTCTGGAAAATATGAGTTTAAATGCCCAAGAAAAAAAAAGAAATGAAGTGTGAAAGGGCTGCAGATGCAGCAGCAGGGGGGCAGCAGCCCCGCGTGCGCACGCGCGGCCATGCGCGCATGCGGGCGCGCAGCTAGCTACCCGACCAGCGCCCAGCGGGCCCCGGGGCGAGCCGTGGGCCCCGTCGGCCGAAATGTTTTTTAAAAATTTGGATTTTTGGGGAGTTTAGGCCATTTCTTAATTGATTTTGGGCCCCAGAGGAATTTTCAAAATAAAGGGATTTTTCGGGCATTTTTGGAGAAAATGCCAAAAATTTAGAAAATTGAAATTTTGAGTTTCTCCTCCAAAATTAGTAATCAATCAATGGATTGATTTAAATGGTGATTTATGGAGCTCGGTAAAATTATTGGATGGAAAAGAATTAAATAAAAATGAGAAAATGGCGATTGGGCGTTTGAAGGAGTTTTTCTTTATTAGCCTATGCAGTGTGGTTAAAACCCAATTCTGTTAGTGAATCCTGGGGTTCAGGGAAGGAAATGACGAGCCTAGTTCCCACCTAGGGCGTTTCGTCTTGAAACATGGTCTACCCTTCACCTAAGGCCAGGCAGGTGGACAATTCGGGTGATTGTTCACAAGTAACACCAGTAAGTGGGAGCGGGGCGTTACATTTGGTGATACTTCTACTTGTGTGTGGGTATACATGTGTTCGTGATGTCGCAATTATATCATAGTGGTCTATTGTGAACAGTTGCTAAGATAATTGGAAGTCACCGAAGCATACGTATGCATCCTTAATAACTCATGGAAATGCTAACTATTTAAGCTCTCAGGTTCGGTCCTTGCTTCCATTAATAAAGGATTTCCAATAACGCCCAGGTGTTGTAAACGTTAAACATAGCCACCTTGTGGATCGAAAATATGGGGCATTACATAAAAGACTCAAAACTTGTTTTGAAAAAGTTTACTGCTAACAGTGTCATTCTAGATAAAATTATTGATTCTCAAAAAGGTTTTTATGACAAGGTAGTTTTAGGCCTTAAAAATAAATTGTGCACATTATTAAGTGAGAGAGCTAGTAGATCGGGCAACATGCGCGCGAAAGTGGCTGGCGGTGGTCGCGGGTTCGAGCCTAGGAGTGTGCTAGGGTGGATTTTTGCTAGAATTAATTCCATCCAAGTAGGTACCAAAACAACGCCATTTCAGGCAGGCGTCATGTTGTTTCCTGTCGCTGCCACCTGGTGTTGTTGCTACCATGTGTCACATGCTACTTTTGCCACCAGAATTTGATTGCCTCTTACTGTCATGTTGCTTCTACAACATTCCTTCTTCAAATTGCAATTGCCTATAAATATGTTATGGAGATTTGAAGGCAGATGAGAGAATTTTGAGAGTAAAATGGAGTTTGAGGGAGAGAAATTGGAGAAATCTTGGCAACGTGGGCAAGCTTAAATTTGTTAAGAAAAGACATGAGCTGTGACATCGGTAGCCTTGGTACATTGCAACAGTTAAAGGAAAATATTTAAGACAATTTCTTATACTTCTTTTTCTTTCATATACAAGTTCTCCTTCCTCTTTTCCATTTAAGAGCCAAGTTCTTACTTTGTTGTTATTTTTCAAATGTAAGTTCTCTTTCCCTTCTTCCTTTCATATGCAAGCTCTTTAACCCTGTATAGCTCTTACTTCTTTGGTGTCTTGATTTTTGTTGAATTTTTTTAAATTGCATTGGGCCTCAAATAGGGTATCGCCTCACCCTATCTTCCTTTGGGAATTATGCTTTATTTGGTAGGATTGAGGACGTGCAAGGGTTTGATGTTGTCTTGCATGAGTTTTTCTCTCTTGTGTATGTTGTTTCGGGTAATTGTGTGTCAATTATATATGAGAAGTCATTACAAATATGCATGGTTGTGATAGTGCATGAACCATGTTCATGAAAAGGATTTTAAAATGCATAAAGGTTTCATAATGTATGCGATGGAAAAAGTTCACAAGATATATCCACAAAGAGAGCTTCAGCTCAAAGATGAACTTCAATCCTATGGTTATGTTATGGACTTCAGCCCATGGTTTTGGAGTTCAGTCCCATGGTTTCAGTTTTGAAAGATTGCATATGAGCATGAATGCATGTTTCATTTTGTTGTCCTTTAACACGATGTGAAGAGGTGTGGCATGAGTTGTAACACCCCACTTTCTCTTACCGAGCGTGTCACTATGGTGGGGCCCAAAATATACATAAATATATAAATTCTTTTTGTAAAAAAAAAATACAGTACATAACTTAAACCTCAAGTACCGAATTCCAAACACAACCCCCAACATATCATTCAAAATGCAAGAAGCAATAATCAAAACCTGATATGGTACACAACTAAATTCACTTTAATTGTATCATAAAAATCTGTACCATTTTACATCTTTCAATACTTAAATACATGGAGCCTCATCATCAAGAGATAGCAACTAAATACCTCATAATCATCAATATAAACTTCTAAACATGACTAAAACATATCTTGAATCATTATTATGAGGAAACAAATACCGGATCTACCCCCCAAATCCATCGGCCACGTCATCACATGTCGTTACACCTCAATCATCTCCTAGCCATATCTGCAGATCCTAACTGGAACGTTTGAATGTTCTAGAGGCATAACCCGATTAAAAGATAAACCTTCTAGAGACCGTTTTTTTTTTTAAACAGTTACATGAATGCATGATGCAAATACATGAACAAACATTTTCCCTAGTGTAACTTCCCAAGCCCAGCTCGACACGGAACCCTAGGTAGAATCCTGACACCTTCAGCAGGATAAACCTAACGTTGTTCCATCAATTGCTCTTGGGAATTATGGCTACCCTATCAGGGCGACATCCCAATCCCATGCACAAGTATCCATATGCCAATAATATCATGCCGTATGAAAATCACGTCTTTTGATGCAATAGTATATGAGCAAGTATGACACAATGTTCATAACTTTCATGCATAACATAAACAATCATATCATATATAAGTTTTTTGGGGAAAAACCACTAACATGATGCCCGAATTTAGAACACCTCGAAAAAAGTGCATCGCCTCTATTTACGTGCTGAACCTCAAAAATTGCATAAGACACTCCTTCTCAATCCTCAAAGCACCCTATTCATCATTTGTATTCCAATAAATCAATATTCTATTTATTTCCTAATTTCCTCATAATTTTCCTCTATTTTTCTCTAAGTTTTCTTACTTAATATTCTAAAATAAATATCTACTTAAATATTTCACCATAGAAATTCATAAAATATTTATCTAAGAATATTAAAAACTCTAAAACTCTCCTAGGCTTAGCTTTTAAAGCCTTCTTGATGTGCGTGTGTTGATCTCAAAATGCGTGCAAATCCTTGATTCCTGTGCATCGATTCTCGCACACTACCTTAATTCCCATCCACCATCTCAATTCTCACACACTACCCTGATTCTCGTGCACCACCACAACTTTCATGCACTGCCTAAATTTTCGTGCACCGTCTCAATTTTTATGCCTGACCTTGAAATGCGTGCCCAAACCATTTTTCTTGCCAAAATCTCCGATGCACTACCTAACTTGAGCTTGCTGGAAGCTTCCATAGCTGCCGCACAACAGCCTTGGTGCTGCTACCATGGCCGATTTCAACCATTCCCGTCGTCACCGTGACCAGCTATCGGCTTCGTTACGGCCTCCCTCGCACTACCCCTGCTTCGTGTCGGCCTACTGGAAACTCACAGACAAGCTACCATGACCGACTTCGGCCGCCTTTCGCCACTGGAAACGGCCATTGTTGTTCATGCCTTCGGCCACCAGCTAGCCTTCTCTAATTTGGGCAAGCTCTCTTTCTCTCCCTTTCTCTTCTCGGCCTTGCTCAGCCACTGCTACACCAAGGCCGAATTCGCCCATCCGTCCCTCTCTGCAACTTTGTTTCTTCATTTTCCATTTTTCAAGTATGGGTAAGGCTAAAGAAATGGGTGAGTCAATTGAAGTTTGAGTCATGGGGTAGAAGTGTATACAGAGCTGTCATGACAGAAAGGTCCTTTGGGTGTTTTTAGATGTGATGTACTAGGTTACATTTTGTGTTATGGCCTAGGTTAAACCCCTGTTAGGATATGGTGGGTGAGTTGAGCCCAATGTATATGTCTATGAGTGATGATATATGAATATAGCATATGTTGTTAATAATAGGAAATATGTATGATGCTTTTATTTTGAGTCTTGCGTACGTGTCATTCTTTTTTACTCTTCCTCTTGGATTTCTCGATTACAGAGTCTCCAAGGGTGGGGTCTGTTGTATCATATTTTTTGATATATGAGAAAATGTGTTTGATGAAAAACCAACCTTAGAATAAAAAATCTTTATGAAAATCTCATATTTCGAAATAAGTTTTTCATATTTCGAAACATGCATGATTAGTGTTTTTGGCGCGAAAGCTCAAATGTTTGAAAAATCCAAAATTCATGTATCATGTTTCGAAACCATGTTTCAATGTTTTGAAACATAGTTCTATTGTGTTTTTATACATATTCAAAATGCCCTTTGTTATGTTTGAATAAATTCAATTTTTATGCATCATGTTTTGAAAGTAAGTTTTCATGTTTCGAAACATCAGTCTGTCATGTTTCTATACATGTTTCGAAATGTATATTGATAAGGTTTCAAGTTTTGTTAAGTTTATATGCTGTATTTCTAAACCTATTTGAAAACTAAGCATATGTTTCGAAACTTATATAATATGTTTTGAAGCTTCTGTCATCTCTGACAGCAGTGTATTTAAAATCTTTGTTTAACATGTTGTGAAACATGTTTCTGAAGTATGTTTCGAAACCTTCATATCATGTTTCGAAACAAATAACTCTATCAGAAGAATATTTGAAAATCTATCATGCTTTTGCACTTTATTTCAAAAGCTATTTTAAAAGCTTATTTTTGAAATAATCTCCATACCCTATTGTTTTAATTTCAGATATGTTATAAGTGAAGAATAAGACCAAATCATTTTATTTTTAAAAGATGTTTCCTACTCATTCTGTCTCTTGGTGCATATCCAGCTGTAAAGGCTGTATGTTTCGAAACATGGTATGTATGTTTCGAAATCTCTGTGTAAAAATATGTTGTTTCGAAATCTACAATGTGTGTTTCGAAACCTACTTTATTATCTTGTCTCTAACGGTTATAATTAGCCCAAAAGCTATCTCTTTGATATATATATATATATATATATCAACTTTTCAAGACAAGAAGCTCTCTCCAACAGGCATACACAAGTTTACACATCTACAAGAGATTTTTTCCATAAGCATAAGCAAACAAAGCTCTTTTAACAAGCTCTCAAAGAAGATCATTTCAATCATTCCTTAGTGTGCATTAGGGTGCGAAAATGAGAAGCAAACTAAAACCAAAGCTCTCATCCTTTCAAGCTCTCATCACTCCATACCAATAGGTTTGTAATAACTATTTGGTAAGGTATTTAATTACATTCAAATTGTGGGGTTGTAAAAGATAAGTGTTATTTATCTTGTTGTAAGGTTTGAGTTGAGCCCGTAAAAACTCATTGTGTAAGGTTTTAGGGCAAACTGTAGTAAAACCCTTGGTGTCATTGATCGCTACTAAAGTGATTGTGTTTGCAAATCCTTCAAATGGGTAAACTTGAAGGTAGTGGAGTAGACGGGTGCCGAACCACTATAAATCTTGTGTGTACTTGATTTCTCATTCTTACTTATTGTTATCTTTGTTCATGCTTTCAAAATAATCATTTTTTGAAAAACTAAAGGGGTTTCAGTATTTGCAAATTAGTAAGTAAGGTTTCGAAACATACTATAGTAGGTTTCAAAACATACCTGACAGTAAGTTTGATTTCGAAACAAACTCATCTATATTTTGAAACATACTTAACAGAAATGTTAGTTTCGAAATATACTCCCTCAGGTTTCAAAACATAGTGTCCTGCAAGTAAAAGTTTTTGAGTTATTGAAAATTTACCCAAATCCCAATTCACCCCCTCTCTTGGGATATATTTGTCATTATATAGAACTAAGAGGGTCATTATATAATCTTTCCATCACCTAACGTCTCAATTGAGCGAGAGCCATTGAGTCACAAACTCAGTAACTATATGTCAGACCTCATTAATGTGACTAGGTGACACCTCAAGAAACACATTTTCTGACTTTCAATCTGCCCTGGCCAGGGACTATCTTGTCACACTAATAGTAGATCACATAGAAAATTCACCCCATCAAATACGGATAGGGGTGACGGATCCTATTCCCAACATCTATCTACATATACCAAAACTACATAAATGAATGTTCTCACCTCACAATTGGATGGTTCGACTCATTAGCAAATCTCGTACACTAATATACAAAAGAACCATAATGGTTCAAGTCTAAGGATCAACACACCATCGCAGCCTCATGACTCGACCATTATCCACCATACCATGTGGTCAATCATCAGCATCACATTCAGCTGATCGTTCTCCAACGACCACCCACAAGTCTACTAGCAGCATCTAATGTGTATATAGCGCATGACACACCATGCTCCCAAAAGTGTCTCCATACCGAACGAGATTGTAACGACCCGCTAAAGGGCCCATAATTTATTTAGAATTATTTAAGTATTTATGTAAGTTTTGAGAATTTGTCAATTAATTATTTAATGTGACAATTTAGATTTTCAATTGAGGTATAACACTTAATGGCATTTAATTATTTAATAATTAAATGCAAGGGCATGAAGGTAATTCTAGAGTTTAATTATTAATTAAATGTTTTAATAATAATTTCATATTATTATTAACTAAGTGAGATTATGTATTTAAGGGAGAGTGAGAATCCATGTGTGAGTTGGATTTGAATTGAGAGTCCCCTAGTTGTAGTAGGAGAAGGATTCCAAATTATAGAGGGAGTGTGATCTAGGGCTTCTTATGTTTATATATATATGATCATATTAAGCCATAGCTTCTCACGCCGCTGGAGAAGATTTTTGTGAAGAACAGAGAGCTAAGAACAACAACAGTATTTGCATAGGAGTCTCTTTTGCTATCGTTAAAGTTGATCAAGAAGCCCAAGGTAAGTATCTTTCTTATAATCTCTTCTATTACAGGTTCATATCAATTTTGATTTCAGATTATTCAAGTTCTTCATTGAAGTTTTCAGATTTATATCAATTACAGTGTATATATATATGTGTGTGTAAATAGTGAATGCATGATCAAGATGTGCATATTTTCATAGCGATTCAATCCAATAAAACCTTTGAATCATCCTTAAAGTTGTTTCATATCGATTGGGAATCATTTTCCCAAGATTCCTTTCAGAATGGTGTAGTTTATTAAGATTTGTTCAAGAACAAAGTCTTTGTGAGCGTTCCTTTCTGGGTTTAAGAGTTGCAGATATTTGAATGTGAGTGTTCATATCCCGATGGATTTTTCCAAGTATGTGAGTGACATCCGAATAGGCTAAAGGTTATCCGGATGTGTCAAAAAGATTGATGTGACTGATATTCGGATAGGTTATGGATATCCAGATGTCTCAGTTGTTCTCTGTGAATGGTATCCGGATAGCTCTTGTTCATATCCGGATAGCCTAGTTATAATACCCCATATTTTTGTGAAGATGTCACATATTTTAAGTGAGTTTAAAATACCGAAAATATGTTTGAATTGGCAACAAGTGACCGAATCAGTCGTAGGGAGTACCCTAGAGCTTAGATACCTAAGGCTAAAGGTATATTTTTGATGAGCGTCTCGAGGCGAGATTTATGACGCTGAAAGAAATCAAATCAGAAATGGTTTTCGGTTAAGCTAAGTTGTAGCCTAAAAAGATCGAATGATGGTAAGGGGCTTCCGAAAAATCGTATATATTGAGTTATTAATTTTGGAATTTTAAGTATCTCGATAAATTTGATGTTTGAGGGTGTAATTGTAATTAGAAAATTATTCAAGCGAAAGAAGGATAAAATTAAGAGCTTATGTGGTAAAATATTGAAGTTGAGGACTTGAAATAAGGGCCAAAGTGTTATTTGAAAGAAGTTTGGGGTTTTAGCTTGGATTTCAAAAGTTGAATTCATTCTAGCTTTGGATTTCAAAAGCCATTCAATTATAGGTTTGAGACTTTGGAGTCCATAGCTAAAATTGTGATAAGTGGCATAATGTTATTGGTTGGAGAAATCTATAAAAAGGGACCATGGGCTGTTCTCAAATCATTCCAAACAACTTTGAGAGTTGAGTCACACTAATAGGAGGAGCTTGCTCTAGAGAGAGAGTAGGAAGTTCGGCAAGAAGGCGAGAAGGAATCGAAGGAGAAGCCGGGGAGAACGAGCCTCATCGGACTTGCGGGTCTTCACCGGAGTTCGCCAAAATTAGTCAGTAAAAAACTGAGGTAAGTCTGATTTTTTTTTTTTTTTTTTTTTGATAATCCTATAGAGGGGGAAGAGAGGGTCGCGTAGGTTCAAACGGGGGTCGAATCGGAGTTAAAACGAGGGAGATATGGCTGAAATACGAAAACGGCGCAATGTTGTCCAAAATCTGGCAGCAGTGTGTGAGATACACGCACCAGAAGTGGCTGCGCGTGAAGACGTGTGAGCCACCTTCTAGGGGCGCGTGAGAGGCCTATTTTCCTTCAAATTTTCCAGTTATGCCCCTAATTTAATACCCTTCAATCCTATATAAAAATATTTGGGTTTAGGTTTACTGAAACATGTATTTTCTGCAGAAACCTAGGCCGTTTGTTGTGAAATTATACCGTCGAAGAGATAAACCAACAAGGTGAGACTCCTATACTCCAAATCCTATTTTCTATTCTCTTATGAGAGACTTCTATTGCATGAGACATGTTTCATGAAGTTCTTACACATAAACACTTGTTATTCTCTTCCGTGAAATCATGATGCATATATGAAATGTATTTTTCTGAAAATTATATGCTATTGGCTTTTTAACTGTTGCATCTATAAAATTCATGTGGCCATACTATTGTACCTATTTTTTGTTGGCCGAGGGCAAAAGTCAGATATCCCCCGAGAGGCACTATGCGTGCGCCATCGAGAAAGCTCTCGTGGGGAAGACCGTGAGCCTAAGGGACAACGGATGTGGTGCTTGCATGAGTGCTATGAGGTTGGGCCGAAGTGACATGGTTAGGGACCTCCCGAGAGGCACTATGCGTGCGCCATTGAGAAAGCTCTCATTGGAGGAGGCTACGTGTTCATGAGGCACTTCGGAGTAGTTCTCGTTGTCTTTTCATACATTTTATACCTGATCATGCATCGATATAAACTATTTTTTTGGAGTTTCTCACTAGAAGATTCATTTTCTAATTGGACTATATCCCTGAATATTCAAACATTCCAAGTTCGACGAGCGGCTCTAAGGGAAAGGAGGTAGTTGAAGAATAAGTTTAATTTACTGCCATTGTATGTTTAGCATATTCTTGCTTATGTGCGAACCTATGTAATTTTGGATATGTTTAAGATGTTCAGTTATCATTTGCGAGAGATGATGTAATAAATTTTGTAAACGTCTTGAACAATTTTATGATAAATAAAGTATTATGGTTGAGAACCATATCAGGTTTGATCTAGCTTCCGTATTCCAGATTTTAACGCCTGGCTTAGCTATTTGATTATTGGGTTTGTTAAGCTGAGAAGGTGAAAATTAGGGTTTTTGGAATATTGTATGATGTATGACAGCTATTGTGATATGAAAAAATTTTATATTCTCGAAATCTTAAGATATAACACGCTCAAGAAATTTGGGGTGTTACACTAGTGATATCAGGATGCTTTGTTTTTGTATCCGGATATGCCCAACATGCATTGAAAGAGATATCCGGATGCCTTGAGTTATATCTAGATAGGTTTTATTTGAGTGATATTCAGATGCTTCGAGTCGTATCCAGATGCATCCAGTTCTTGTTGAGAGTAATATCCAAATATATTGATTCATATCCAGATAAGTCCCAAGTTCTTTGCGTGTGATATTTGAATGGTTCTTCATACATTTGGATAGCTCATATCTGAATGCCCTTCCCTTCTATCCGAATAGGCCTAGTATATCTGGATGCCTTGTTTTTGAAAGTAAAGCAAGATCGCTACGGGGCAAGCAACGTAATTCAAAAATTTTGAACCTTACCCCGATCCTGGCGATTGGATCAACGTCGAAATTAAATCATTCACATATAAATAAAATAAATCTAACCTTTAGATTTTTGAGTAGTTCGAGGATTGGAGTCGTCCATGCGTCTGGCCTCTAACTCGTGATACGCGGCACGCGTCCTTTGGTAAGGAGAGCGGAATAGGAGTGCTAGCTCTTTCTCCTTTTTGCGGCTTGTGTATGGACTAAAAAGAACGCCCACGTTTCAAATCGATGCCAAAAAGAAACGGGAAAGAGTGAATGGCATTCATTTTTCAACTCTTGAAAAACCACACAACCATTAATTCCTCAATTTGTGCAACCCATAAAAGGGTATTTATAGATAAGCCTTCTAGGGTTTCTTAAACCCTAATGGATTGGGCTAACCCATTAATCCTAGTTCAACTAGAATCTTAAGTAGGCTTATCCTAGTCCAACTAGAAATATAATTAAGTGGCCCAAATCCATTTATAAAATATTTAACCCAAATCTAATTCAAGCCCAAATATTTATTATTTAATATTTAATCCAAATCTAATTTAGCCCAAATATGATATTTAATATAATATTTGGGCCAATCTAATTTAGTCCAAATATAATATTTAATTTAATATTTGGTCCAAATCCAATTTAGTCTAAATATAATATTTAATTTAATATTTGACCCAAATCCAATTTAGTCTAAATATTAACTTAAGCCCAAATATATTTTATTTCCTATTTATTACTCTAATAAATAGAAAATTATTAAATTAGAAACTCATTTCTAATTTAATCAATTGTTATTTTAGGACACTCTTTCCTTTATGACTACCCCTCATTATATCGACGTCATTACGTTTCTTTGTTCTTTTTCCGTGAGAACCTACGACGGCATAACTTCTTGCCAAAGTGTCCCACTTAACCATACGTCCGCTCTCCTAGTTTAAACCAGGGACTGTACCTATTGCATATGACTCATTAGGCTTCCGAATATGTTGGCAATGTGTTAATATGAACACATAAGACAAAATTGGCCTCTAGCAAGACATCATTCCTACCAAATTATTCAGAATGATTCATAATGCGCAAATAACCTTTCACAACCATGGTTACCGTGTAATTCGATCATCTTGTCAATGTATCTTATGTGATCTCAAGTTTGGCAATGTGTTGCTTGATTATGATCACATGAGTTTTTCCTTGGTCATCCGGATAACTTCACTTAATAGAAAGTGAGTCAATAACTCCTTATTGATTTCTTTCACCATGTCCATGGATTTAAAGTGAATATCCACCGAAGGCGCCTTAGATACATCATCCTCTATCAAGGGATAGACGAGTCACATCTTGGTTATGCACCCGTCTCCATAAGCCTCACGATATGCCCAACGATCACCCACGTGCAGCCTTTGTCTAGGCCTATTGAAACGATGTCAAAGCATATCGGTCTTCTTATGAGATGACCGTGACAACCTTAGGTCCAAGGATTAGTTACACCCATCTCGTATGATAATACCATCAACATATAACTAAAATGGATTCTCATAACAAATCATGTCCATTGATACGTTCTCCAACATTGGTCACATATGTACTTGTCTAAGCATCCTCATGCCTATGGGTGTGAGACCCCCATTACTATCACATATCAAAAACATAACACATACAAGTCTTACCGCAATTGTTAATGTCCATTCTTGACATTGCTACGACTTGGGACGTTTAATGATGTCTAGAAACTATGATGCATCATCTCACATCTTTATAGATTAATCACAGTATACATCATATGAACTTCTATCTAGTTTCATTCGGTTATTACAATAATAACAAGAAACTAATAGAATGACTTCTTGTGAATTTGAACAACTCTTTATTCAAATAATAAACACGATTATAATTGTCAGTGCACAACATACCCAATTTGATTGGGTCTAGAACACCTACACTAACAATTTTATTTCTGGATGTCCCTCTCAAGTTTTGGAATTTCATGTCCGAATGCCTCAGTGAGATATCCAGATGACTTGAATCATATCCGGATATCCTAGTTCATATCCGAATATAACCCATCATATCCGAATAGCTTCTGATTTGAATGCCAATATATCCAGATGAGCCTTTTTCATATCCAGATGTCATTCCTCATATCTGGATATCCTTCCTGTTATCCGGATGGCTTTTTCAGAAATTCAATTAAACTTCCAGTTTTGCTTAATTCAAGTTTTATTCAAATAAAAATATTCAATACCTCCAAATATTGAATTTATATGCCAGAATATAACAAGTTAATCATGTCCATATCATAATACATAATTCATAGAATCTTTGTATTCCAATATATTGAAGATCATATTTCATGTCTAGTATTTATTATAACAAGATCAGCATTATTTTGTGAGTTTATGTGCATACATCTTGGTAAGAGCGTTAAGCATGACTTTATATGGAGCACTTCATATCATATGCTAGCATATGTTTGGACATTGCATTCAGTATGACCGCCAGATGGCTTGTCCGCGGGGATCATACCAGTTTTCAGTTTATGTGTTGCTTGCCTGGTGACAACCAGGGGCCTAGGGGCATACCTGCATTTAGTTATGTGGGCCTATGAGCCAAAGTTGCATACCTGCATTTAGTTTATAACTTATGTGCATTACATTTTTTGAATGCAAATAGACAGTGATTATACTCAGTACAAGTTCAATAAGTATTCTACCAGTATCGATATTTTTCGATTCAACTTTAGTTATCATTTCTAGCTTATTACTTGCTAAGCTTTGTAGCTCACCTTGTAGTCTTCACCATTCCAGATCCTAATGGGGGAGTACCAGATGTGGGGTCTAGCAGCAGTGGCTAGTAGTATGTGTACGTAGAGTCGCTAAAGATCAAAGATGTCTAGGAGTTTTGTTAGTTTAAAGTGTCTAGTCAGTTTAGGATTGTTTCATATTTCAGTTGAGGGATTTTCCCTTAAACAGAGTTTATAGTTTTTAGTTTGATTGAGATATTCAGTTATGGTATCAGATTTTAGATTATCAGAGAGTTTTATTTTATTTTATCTATTTTCTCGTAGCACCTCGTCTCGGATAGTTCTAGGAGAGTGGGTGTTATAGAGGTAGCAACCCTTATGCTAGTCCATACTCAATTAATCGAAGTCCCTATCCAATAAATCTAAGGACTGGGAATAGTTTAAGAAGTTTTGTTACCAAAGAATCATGTCACACAATGTTAACATCTTGAGAATAAGATTATCAAACAAGAAATCTAGGAACTCATTCATATAATTGATTGAAAAAAATATGAATGAAAAAAAATCTTGCATTTTATAAATTTATATAAAGATACTATAAATGCATAAAACAAGCCCTCTAGATGTCATTCAAATCTAGCATGAGGGCACACAATACTAACACCTATAAGATCAAATAGCTTAGGAGGTAAATCATATATATTTGTGGTTATTAATGATTATTCTTATTTTACTTGGATTTCATTCATAATGAACAAAGACGATACTTTTGAGGAATTTATAAAATTGTGGAAGAGAATCCAAATAGAAAAAGATTTAGAAATCTCTAATATTATGAGTGATTATGGAAAGGAGTTTGAGAATAGTTCATTCAAGGGCTTTTATGATGAAAATGGAATTAATCACATTTTTTAGCTCCTAGAACTCCTCAATAAAATGGAGTTGTGGAGAGGAAGAACAGGTCACTAGTAGAAATTGTTAAGACCATGTTGTGTAAGAATTCATTACCTAAGTATTTTTGGGCTAAAGCAATAAATACTGGTTGCCATATCTTAAATAGAGTTTATATCAGACCAATTCTTAAAAAGACTCCATATGAAATATGAATTGTATAAAGACAGGAAACCAAATAAAGCATACTTTAGAGCTGTTGGATGTAAGTGTTTTGTTTTAAACAATGGTAATGATAACTTAGGAAAAATTGACCCTAAGAGTGATGAAGGTGTGTTTCTAGAATATTCAAATTCTAGCAAAGCTTATAGGATTTATAATAGAAGAACTATGATTGTGAAAGAATATGTCCATGTAAGCTTCAATGAAAATAATGAAAAGATCCCAGCAATCCAGCAACCTGAAGATGATGAATGGGAAATCCTATAAAATCCAAGTGAAAAAGAAAATGAAAATATTCTGACATAAGTTATAGAAGATGAGCCAAAAGACTCTATTGTCCATAGAGAAATAACTTATGTAGATGGGTCTAGAATCCTAAGGGATATGAATCAAGGAGTAAGAACGAGATCCTATCTAAGAAATCAATGTGATTATGTAGCCTTCATATCCAATCTGGAGCCAAAAACCATAGATGAGGCTATAGATGATCCAAGCTAGATTGTGGCTATGCAAGAAGAGGTCAATCAGTTAGAAAGGAACAAGGTATGGATCTTAGTTCCTAAACCGAAGGATAGGTAAGCCAGAGGAACAAAATGGATCTTTAGAAAAAAAAATAGATGAAAATGGGACAATAGTCAAAAACAAAGCAAGACTTGTGGCATAAGGCTACAGTCAAGAAAAAGGGATTGATGTTGATGTTGTCTATCGACTCTGATAGCCTGTCGACCAGTTCAAAGATGGCACTCGACTAAGTGCAGTTGACAACCACTGCATAAAAACTAGTCGACTTTTTTTCAATATGTTAACCGTTTTTGCTCCTCATATTAACCAATTTTCAAATTTATGAACTAATCTGTCAACGGATTCTTAGAATCGATCGACCATTTTTCTCCTAGACTTCTCCAATGGCTAGTTCTAGAACTAATTAATTGCTCCTAACTACCACCAACGAGCACATTTTTGCAAGCACTCGTCAAACACTATAAATAGAAGGCTGGTGGATCATTTAAAGCTCTTATAGAATTTATTACAAGTATTCAAGTGTTCAAATCTTTCAAGTGCTCAATTGTTCTATTCATTGCCTCTCAAAAACTTTGCATTTAATTTGTACCATTTGATTTCAAGTCTTGTATTTAATTTTGAGAGAACTTGTAACTAAGAGATTCATCTCATAGACTCTCTTCTCTGTAAAATCTCTTGCATTTTCTAGTAAGGTTGCTAAAGGGCCTACATTAATTGTAGGAGGTTGTATTTCCTAGTCTTGTGTTCAAGTATGAGGACTTAGTGAGGTGTTTGAAATCCTTAATAAGGAGGTAAAGTAGTGGATTAGATCATTTAGTTGAACCACCATAAATCTTGCTTGTGTCTCAATTGCTTTTATTTTTCATTTCACTTATTTTGTTAAGAAATCCCACTATTCATCATCATTTGCACTAAATCCTCATTTTTCAGCCAAAAAAAATCAAATTTAATAAAAATTCTATATAACCCAATTCACCCCCATTTTGGGTTATGATACCATTGCTATTCAATTATATCACATGACATACCCAATCACTGTCACACTCATACCTATTATTGAGATGCTTCCATAACAATGTCAAAAGTATACAAATTCACATGCAAAACACTATGGTGATCTCAAGTCGAATGATCACTTGCCCAACCACCACAAGAGGTTTCCTTAGACACTCTTTGCCAGATCCATTTGTGAAGGGAATCACTAGTATGACGGTATGAGAAAAAATAAAATTTTTATCGTGCATCAGATACACGAAAATGAAATATAATATACACGTCAAATAGAGTCTAGGTATTTAAGCAATATGCATATTCAATAATTGAATATAAATAAATACATATATGTTATCCGATGAAGGAATAAAATACAAAATTGGTTTCTGTATTCAGACAGAATCCACCTCAATATGTGCTGGTCCTAGTTGATCCACACCTAATATGTTGAATGATACCGTTTCAATCACATATTCTCGCACTAGACACAAAGGGTTTGTTTATCACAAGTACATGCGTCTCAAAATTTTATGCGTGACCTTCACACGTAAAATATATGCTAACAACAGAAGAATTTCAAAGGAAAAAGAAGAAAAGAATGCATGCAAGAGAAACAGAAGACCATTTCCTTCTCTTTCTCTCTCCTCCATGATCTTCCTCTCCAAATTGAATTCCTCCTGAAGTTCTTGCAACTCCTTTTCCAATAATTCACTCTAACCATTCACAATTTTACTATGCATTTCAACTATGCACTATGCAATTCAACTCTTCCATTATTGGTAGGTGGCACCAGGGGTCAACTTTTGACCAATCACTTCTAAAGACATTTCTAGTACACGATGTTGATATCAAACGCAATATTATATGGCGTGTAACTGTTTAGGTTCATTATTCGCTAACAATCAGATAACACTAAAACCCTTTTCGGTATTGGTCAACCCCTTGACCCATTACCAGAACTTCTCCAAATCCCAAGGATGTTCCAAGAGTTATTCAATAGTGCCTAACAACAGAACTTCTCCAAAACCCTTTTGGTAGTGTCTCCATAATTTTAAGAGCACACACCCTAGCTATTAGTTCCAAGTCATATATCAAGTAGTTCTCTTTTGTGCCTTGGTGTAATCCACACGTAATCATTTGGTCATGTTGCATGAACACGCAATCCGATCCTTTGACATTTGGTCATGTTGCATTAACACGCAATCCGATCCTTTGAGCTATCATAAATTGTTACTGCACCCGACAGATTATTCTTATTTAAACTTTTCTCATGAGTCCTATTGTGAACATAATTATTCCAGAGTGTTCCATCGCTACCTTCTGACAACAGCTTGTCGAAACATCTTATTTCGAAACATCTTAGCATTCTATTTCAAAACCTGATTCCCAAAAATTTTATTTCGAATCCTACTTTGCTTCATGTTTCGGAACATAGGGTTGCGACTATAAAAACCCGAAAAGCCCCGAACTCAACTTTCGCGTGTCCGAATAATTTTTTTCTTCTTACCAAAATCTTCGGAATAATAAAACACGTTTTCCCATAAAGAAGAGAAAATTATCCTCTCCTTTATTATTATTATTTTTTTCTCTCTCTTTTTTTCCTTTTCCTTTTTCTTTTTCTTTCTTATTTATTCTTTCTTCTTCTTCTTCCTTCCTCTGCCAACCTTGCACGCGAACAACCACCGACCGCCACCGCTTTCCAGCGTCGCCACCGCCTCCAACAGCCATTGCTGCCTCCTCCACAACCGCCTCCAGCACCTGCTCCTCCATCAGCCACGAGCCACCGTGCAGCTTCTCCGCACCCCAGCCGTCGATCACGGCTCCTCCCCGCCATCATCGCCAGCCCAATTAGCCCTCGCATCAGCCAGATCCGTCATGTCGTCACCGCTGCTAGCCCTCTTGTGCATCCACCAGCCTTCACTCGGCATCCCTCGACCGCCACTGAGCCATCGTCGTCCTTGTCGTTGCTACCAGATCTGGGTCGATCTGACCCGACCCAATCCGCTTCAGGTTTGACCCATCCCTGATTCGACTCATTAGATCTAACCCATATCTGTTTGACCCATCCATTTAAATCCGACCCATATCTGATTTGTTTAGATTTAGCCAGATCCCAGATCTATCATGCCAAGGCGCAACATGCCATAGGGTAACATACCAAGGCCCCGGTCTCGATGCGGTGCCTACGTAGTTTTAAATAGAGGATGCAATTCACAGTGCATCTTTGCTTCTTACTTCCGTTATGAGGATGGTATTGCTCGTTTTGCCGCCATCACTCCTCTTTGAAGCTCAAGCTCGACTTCAAGATCCCGTCTATGGCTGTGTATCTCACATTCTTGCCCTTCAACAGCAGGTTAGTGAGTTGCAGGCTTATCGAGCTTATTTGCAAGATTCACTATTCGCATATTATTCTTTGTATCCCCAACCTATTCCTCAATCTAATCAAAACCCGAGCTAGAATTTCGATCTTCCTATCATCCCAGAGGATGTCCCTCATCCTAATTTCTCAGAGGCTACTCTTCCACCTTACCCTGGTGAAGCCAGCAGTAGCCAGATGACATCGATGAGCTGGGACCTATCGTGTTTGGCAACCGTCGTCCTCACTGAGCATTGGCATCGTCATTAGTTTTATGGTTTGCCATTTTCCTTTAAGTAATTGTATGGTTTGATTTCCTGTAACTATTTGAACATATGGAATGAATATTATGTTTTTTAGATACTTTAACGTTTCATTCCATTGTCTTACCCTCGATTGCATATTGATTATAAAATATCTCAGCCTCTTGTAGCTGTTTAATAATTCATCAAATCAAGATAAAAACATCGGCTCTTAATTATCACCTGATAATTCACATCCTCAAGCTATCATTATCAATTTCATCATTAAGAAATAATCCCGTTAAATCTTTCGAGACTATATCCTGGTCATATTCCACTTCTCTTATGGCTTTTCACTGATTGCAGGTGCCTGTACCTCGTAACAATAGGCCCTTTAATTTCATAACTTGACGACATCATTTTAATGTTTGTCCAGCTATATATATCTCTCAATTTTCCTATCAGGGCTACCTAGACTAACCGTCTAGCCATATGAGAGTTCCATTTTGAAAATTTCGGATCTCTTAATCGATTTAGGTCTGCAGTTTCCCATACTGCAACCCGTCATCCTGGCACATTTGCCATCACTTGATTTTTTCGATCCAATCATCTAACCCTTACTGGATTTCTTCATGAAACTCCAAAGTTCCATCACGAATCCCTAGATCCTCAATCAATTCTTGTAAGGAAAATTCCTCAAAAATCACAAACTGATTTATCTCCAAAGATCCGAATCGGACCACGATATCTAGTTCTAATTATCTCCCATGGATTCCATTTCTTTGTAATCATGGCTCTTATTCATCATGGTGCTTTCGCCTTGTCGGGTTGACTACCGACAACTCCACCTGATTCCCTAGGTATGCTGAACCATAGTCACAACCTCTGTTGACTAGGACTCCTAATCATTCCTTTTTCGGTCGATACGACCTATACGTTAATTCTTTCCTTTTTAGTACCCGATCTCTACTTTGAGTTGAGGCTTCCATCTCACAATTCATAGTCAAGGTTTTAGACTAGCCATGCTCCACTTCTTGAAATCTCATTTACCGAGAATCCATTAACTCTCGTATTTTGTTCTTCAGACCCAGTTGATTATCGGCACACGACCATTAAATTAGTTCTTCCTAGGCACTACTCTTTTTGTCAGCCAGCACACAGCTATCATTATCACCCCCATCATATGGTAGGCTTACTCTTACATCATACGTCGACCCTCACACAGGTACATCTCAGGTGAAAACTGCAGGGTCTCGTCGTAGTCCTTCAAGAACTATCTTTCGTCATCGTTGCCCTGAGTCTAACTCCTTCAGTAAGAACCTTCATCTAGGCCCTTCTCATGTCCTGGTGATTCCATCACCTCATAGGTAGCGCCTACACAGCTCACGAGCATGCATCTTTCCTTTCCATTTCATACGTCAGGTAGCTTTCCCTTTGAGCCACCCAACACGACTATCTCATGATCCCATTGTCATACTAGACACCGAGGTATTCTATCCCTCGAGTCTTGAACTGTTCGTCGTGTCACCCACTCCTAAGATGACCACGAACCCCGATGCAATTCTTTAAATAAGACACTCAGTCCATATTCAATCCATCTCATTTCGGTTCACGAGGCTGCCGGCCTCTATCAATCACAGCTAGTGGCATACCTCGCATCTCAGACCATTGAGACTTAGACTTCCCCCACAAGGTATAGACCCTATTGTGTTACCCCATATCTTTAGCATCTAATCGTCTCCTCAGCAGTACACTAAGCAACTTAGACCCTGGGTCCCTGACCCATACCGTGAGACAACCAACTAGCTTCCCTGATACGTTGATCGTAAGCTCATCACAAGTCTTCTGCCTTGGTCCCTAAATCCAGATCTGTTACTGCGAACACCGACCAGTAGTGTCATCACGCTACTAGGGTTTCCTATCCCGTCTTTGCGAGTCACATCGGTCGCACTACATTCAGCTCATCAATTGACGTACTCACGCGCCATTATTTGGTCATCTTTGGCCTCTCATTCGTCCCAATCCGTGGGATCCCATATCTTATTTCTGAGATACCAAATAATCCTTGAAAATTTTATCCTTCGACCTTAACTCATCAGCTAGGCCCTGTCACATCCAACTAATCATCACTGATCCGATCATCTTCGATAACCGCAGTTATCTCGTCCCTCATTGCAAGGATTTTAACTAATGAAATCAAATCATCAGTCTCTAAATCTCTCGGATCCATAATCACGGTTACCGAGTCAACCATACACTCGAATCATTTCATCGGATCCTTATTCCAATAACTAGATCATTCCACTTGAACTAACTGTTGGAAATGTATGCCCTAAAGACACGTTTTGTTTAATTTATGGTAATGATGTTTCTTTTATTCAGTTTATGGCACATATATTAATTGCATTTAATTGTTGGAAAGGTGTCCATGCTATTAAGTAAGTGATTCATGTGATGGGTCATTCTTCACAGTTAGGCATGAATCATGGATACTTAATAAGCAAGAAAATATGACTCTTGATCTTTTGATAGAACTGGGCATTCTATCATGATAAGATCATTGTGCAATAGATCCTAATGGAGGATGGCTTGCCTTAGCCAGTAAACAGTCCGTTTACTCTAATTGTACAAGCGCATTTGGAATGCGTAGAGTGGACCTGTGATAGAAGCTAATGACAAAGTACTAATTATCATGGAGCTAGTCTATCACTGCTACTACGTGGACGAGTACTCTAATACTTGAGTATTAGTTGGTGGTCTAGTGAACCTAGAGCTATATTCTTAGATTCATTGTAGGTGAGGTCTATCAAAGATCAATATCCTTTTGAGTTGGGAGTATGGTTTCTAATTAGCTAAGACAGACTAATACAAGATAGTTTCTGTGATTCACCCCCTTGTGATTGTTCAAGAATAATCGAATAATCCAGGGCCCTGGGAACGTGACTTAAGAGTGTGTGCTTCTGGGTAGCTCCCAGTGATGAGCAAGTACATTCGAGTAGTCACGGATTATTGGACTAGTGATCTAAGGATGGTAGAAGTCATTTAGAAAGGTGTTAGTACATTATTCCTTTCTAAATGATGGGTGTTACGAAGAGGGGTATTTTCGTCATTACACTAGTAGGTCAAAGACATGGCATATGAAAAATTATTCGTGGGGTCAGTGTTTCCATATGGTGATAGTTGGAACACTTAGAATGACAAAATATAGCTACTAGGTAGCAGGGATATTTTGGTCATTTTAGTAGCCGTGAATAATTTGTCTTTTGGTCCCCGGGGTAGCTCGATGTAACTCATGTATTTTTTAATACATTTGGCTTGTTGGATGAATCACATTGAGAGAGAATTATTTTATTCAGAATGGTCCATAATTAATTGGACTAGAATAAAATAATAGTATATTAGGGTTTTTAATTAATTAATTGGGCTAACCCAATTAGAAAATTAATTAAATGATCTAGGCCCATTAGGGTTTGGCCCACTAGGGTTTTAACCCTAGGGTTCTCCCTATATATATCTCTCTTTAGTTGTTTTTTCATCCAAGTCGTTTTTCATTCTTCTTCACCGAAGAGAGGCCACGAGTTCGAGTCATACTCCGGAAGATCGAAAGGGTGCGTTTGAGTTCTGATGCGACGGAGCCGAAGGCTAGCAGGACAGCCGTCGTCTCCATCACGCGAAGAAGCTCCCATCGCTCCATTCCGTCCGGTAATCCGCCGTAAAAGTAAGTCTCCTAGATTCTTAACAATACGAGGAACGTTTTTGATTTTAAAACGCTTCCGTTGCATGCTTTGTTTCCTCGTTCATGATCCTACACTAACTTCTGTCAGGCATTCTACTATTCATCGAGAATAGTAGTCGTCTATTGAAATAGTGTCTGCTCGTGAATAGTACACCATGTAAGTTTCCAGGAAAGAGAGGTGGGTCACAATGGACGCACTTAAGTACCAAGTCTTTCCTAGCCAGAACTTTCCTAGACATGCACTTCCACTATAGCACACTTATCCAGTAACTGTCAATACCCAAATCTTACGGTGGCTTTACTTATCTAGCCACACGCAACTTTTTCCTTAGGTTTGCTATAATATCGACTATACTAGAGTTACTTAAGTCTCCTCAGAATTTTCCTATATCTCCGAATAAACATTCACTCTGATACCAACTGTAACACCCCGTTTTTCTCTTACCGAGTGTGTCACTATGCTAGGGCCCAAAAAATACATAAATTATTTTTTTCTTTCTTTCTCGGTACATAACTTAACCTTAAGTACTGAATTCCAAACAAAACCCCCAGCAAATCATTAAAAATGCGGAAGCGATAATTGAAACCTGATATGGTACAAAATCAATTTACTTTATTTATAACATAAGAATCCGTACCATAGTTAACATCATATCCTCAATATTGAAATACATAAATACATGGAGATTCCATAATATTCTAACAAGGCTAATCATCAATAAAGCATCAGCTAAAACATATCCGAGTCAGCTCGCTGAATCCATCGGCCACGTCATTACGTGTCGTCATATCTCAACCTGCTTCTTGCTTGAGCTGCAAGTCTAAATTGGAATGTGGAATGTTTCAGGGGCATAACCCATTAGAAGATGAAACTTCTAGTGAGGGAATTACTGCATTAGAACATGAACAACATTTGCCCTTAATGTAACTTCCCAGGCCCACCAGCCCGACACAGAATCCTATGCAAATCCTGAACCTTTATAGGATAAGCCTAATGTTATTCCATCATTGCCCTAAGGGAATTACGGCTACACTCTAGGGGCGACATCCCATTCCCATGCACAAATATTAACGTGATAATAATATCATGTCATGTAATTATCGCGACTTTCCATGCAATATGACAAAATGAATCATATCTTTCGTAAATATTATGCATAAATAACCAATCATATATTTCAAAAATATCATGCATAATAAACAATCATATCATGTAGGATAGGAAAACTCATCTTTTGAGATAAACTTGCCTTTTCTCGAAAAGCGTGCATCACCTCGATATGTGCGCCCCACCTTGATTTTCGTGCCAACTCTCAAAAGTTGCACCAATCACATCATTTTGATTACCTTAAACATAAAAATGATATTCTATTACTAAATATCTCAATATTCCATTTATTTCCTTTTTCCCTTCATTTTCCTTCATTTTTCCTTCTAAAAATCCCAATAAATGCCTCGGGACCATTTCCTCAAATCTATCTTCACAACAATTCATAATAGATTATAAACTTCAAAGGAAAAATACTAAACTTACCTGGATGTTGCATTTTCACGCAAAATGAGGTTCTTTGATGCTAAAATTGAGATATCGGGAATCCCAAATCCTAATCTTTTTGCACACACTCCAAGATCACGAATTTCTAGGAATTTAGAGATTTTTCCCATATTTTTCCAAGCAGACATGGGCCCACACGCACCAAGAGTGGGGGAGCGCGTGAAGTCCGGCTCGTGTACCTCACGCGTCGGTCATCTTCTCCGGCCCCGGCCCTGCCAGCGATCTAAGATATCCAAGCCATCATGAAGCCCTCTTTTAGTCGATCCTTATGGCCAAGTTTGATCCTCAAAGGAGCATCGGAAGACCTCCCGTCGGGGCCTCGAACGTTCGGCTAGACCACCTGTCTCATTTTTCCGGTGAGCTTCGAATCACCTTCAAACGGCCATGAAAATGGCTCTAACTCTCCAGAAAGCTTCTACCTCTCATGGGCTTCAAAAGCCCCTTAAAATGGAAATCCAATTCGTTCATTACCTCGGTCGATTTGAAGCTAAAAGTTATCCCATTTTCAGCCATCACGAAACCCCTATTTATAGGCATCCTCGATGCCTCAAATGCCTTTGTTCGGATGACCCAAGCCTCTTAGAGCAATCACCTACCTTAGATCGACCTTCAATTGACTTTAAGCGACTAAAATCACAAGTTGCAGGGCCATTATCACGTGACAAAAAAGCTGGTCGATTTTTGCTCGATTTCCGGCCACCCCCATGGCCTTTGTCGGTCCAACCTTCACCAAAGATGCTCCCTGGCCTTCCCTCGTGCCATCCATGTGGCCGAAATCGACCATGGCCGACCAGCCATGTGCTGGTCGGATTTACCATGCCATTTTTGCGTTTTTGCACTTTGGCCCCTCCAAGTTTTGACTATTATCACTTTAGCCCATTTCACTTAACCCCTGAACTTTCTAATATTGCCATTGAGTCCCTCAAGTCCTAAAACATTCATTTGACCCTTGAGGATTCCGAAAAAATATCGCTTCGGCCTCTCTCTAGCAAGTTCTAAAAATTGCACTTAGGCCCGAATCTTCGTTTTGGCCTCAAACCCTCTTGTTTCTTCCTGAAACCTCTGAAGGGTTGTTCCTCATGAAAAACCGAAGCCTTCTCAAGCTTCGGTTGACTTCCGAGAGGTCGTCTATAACAATTCGATATTACAGCCTAATTGGCAGCTGTTATTTTGCTGTACCAAAAACTGTTCCCGATCCGATTTTTTTCTGCACCATAAATCCTATCTTGAGGTGCTCGTTAATGCCACATCATTTTCTTTTGGCATCTCGGCTTCAGGGCACTCCCGACAGTCGATTCGGTCATCCATACGGTAATAAATTACCGTTATATCCTCAATTTATCCTTAAATTCTATTTTTGCACCAAGATAAATTATCCTTGAGTCCTTTATAATTTCTCGAGTATTACAATAGGTTCAGTCCCTAGCTTAAACTAGGAGAACAAACGTATGGTTAAGTGAGACACTTCGCCAAGAAGTTGTGCCGTCGTAGGTTTTCATGGAAAAAGAACAAATAGACGTAATAACGTTGATATGACGAGAGGATCATCATAATGGAAATAGTTTCCTAAAATGGTAATTGATTAAATTAGAAGAAGTTTCTAATTTAATAATTTTCTATTTATTAGAGTGGCAAATAGGAAATAAAATATATTTGGGCTTAAGTTAATATTTGGACTAAATAAAGTATTTGGGCCAAATATTAAATTAAATATTATATTTGGGATAAATTAGATTTGGACCAAATATTAAATATTATATTTAGACTAAATTAGATTTGGATCAAATATTAAATATTTGGGCTTGAATTAGATTTGGGCTAAATATTTTATAAATGGATTTGGGTCACTTAATTATATTTTTAGTTGGACTACAATAAAACCATTTAATTAAGTTCCTAATTAGATTAAATTAAATGGGTCTGCCCATATCCATTAGGGTTTAAGAAACCCTAGAGCTCCTTATAAATACCCCTTTATGGGTTGCCAAAATAAAAAAGATTTTGGTATAGTTTTTCAAGAGTTGAAAAATAATTGTCGTTCACTCTTCCCCGTTTCTTTTTGGCATCGATTTGAAATGTGGGAGTTCTTTTTTGTCCATACACAAATCGCAAAAAGAAGAAGGATCTAGCACTCTTATTTCACTCTCCTTGCCAACGGACGTGTACCGCGTATTACGAGTTAAAGGCCGGACACTTAGACGGCTCAAATCTGCAAACGACTCAAAAATCTAAAGGTTAGATTTATTTTATTTATATGTGAATAATTTAATTTCGACGTTAATCCAATCGCTGGGATCGGGGCAAGTTTCAAAATTTTTGAACTATGCTGTTTGTCCCGTAGCGATCTTGCTTCACTTTCACCTACAAAATAAAGATGACTTTGATACTTAAGTTACATGTGGAACAATAATAAATATAGAAGAAGATACAAAGAAGATAAAGATTGTAATTGATAATGCTTTTATGATGAAAGATCCTCTTCTATTTATAGTAACTTAAAGATAATTTTTCACTTAAAGAATAAGTTTCCTTATTAAATTTTATTTAAAATTGTGATTTTAGATAAATTTGAAGAAATTAGACTTATCCCCAAAAATCTAAGATTTAGGATAATGCATTTATTTTATATTTATCGAGATTTGAATTGATCACTTAATTTTACGTTAGGGTCGGCTCAAGGGGTTGAAGGGCCCTAGATCATTATTAATTTCAGGATCCTTTAAAATGTGATAAAAAATTTCTTTTAGTTTTAATTTTTTATAATGATTTCTCTCTCATTCTTTTCAATTATCAATTAAAAATAAACAAGTTTTGGATAACACGGTAATAGACAAGACTAGTTTTGTAAACTTTTTAGGCCCCTTTTTTTTTGGGGGGGGGGGGCGCTAAGACTAGGTCTTAATGGCCCTCCTCTTGAGCTGACCCTATTTTAGGTGAGAATCATTGTCAAATTAGATAGTTTAATTTTGAGTAAAATTAATTTATCTTTAAATCTATGAAATACTCATTTTTGTGCCAAGTTAGAGTAAATAAAATATTACATGTGTAATATCTCGAGAGCCTAGAGAAGTTAATATATATCGAGGATAGTGTAAGAAAAGAAACAACACCAGCTGAATACTTTTTGGGCTGAATGTTGGCAAAGAACTCTCAAGTTAAACGTGCTTGACTTGGGATAATCTAATGATGGGTGACCCTCCTGAGAAGTTCGTGTAAGCCCATCAGGGTAAATTGTTTCAGTCCTTCCTATCGCTCTATGCGGGATGTTATAGGTGGTATCATAGCCGACCCTTGGAGAAGGCGATCCAATGGGGGCGAGGAGTGGCGCTGGGGCGCGAGGTCTGATCAAGGAGCGGTTCTTGGCAGGCTTTTAGGATGGTAGCCTCCAAATGGGAGAAGATTTGAAACTAGTTGTAAGGTCACGTGACAAGGACGTCATGTGCTCAAGGGGGGAGAATGTAATACCCCGAGAGCCTAGAGAAGTTAGTATATATCGAGGATAGTGTAAGAAAGAAAACAACACCAGATGTAACCTTTTGGGCTGAATATTGACAAAAAACTCTCAAGTTAAGCGTACTTAACCTAGGGTAATCCAAGGATGGGTGACCCTCTTGGGAAGTTCATGTAGGCCCATCAGAGTAAGTTGTTCCGGTCCTTCCTATTGCTTGATGCAGGATGTTACAACATGAAATACTCATTTTTTGTGTCAAATTAGGGTAAATAAAATATTAAGATGGAGAGTAACTTATTTAATTAAACTGAGGTTGAAAATGCTTTAAATAAGATATACATTTCAATTAAATTGAATCTCAAATATCATTAATTATTTTATCAAGGATACTTTTACACCACAATACAATAAAGAAAAATGCTACTTATACCTTGATGGCTACACCTTATATTATATATTCGCAAAAGACCAAAATACTCTTCATCTAAGACGAAGATACGCATGACCAAAATACCCCTCACTCAAAGTGATGAGTATTAGATTAAAATAGCAATGGCACCAACACCAAGAGGGGGGTGAATTGGATTGTTTTAAAAAAATTGATTGAACTTGAAAATCCTTTTGATGAAAAATGAAATTTTAGTGAAAGTGAGGATTAATGAAATGCTTGGAACAATAAATGAAACAAATAGCACAAGCAAATAAGAAACACAATGATATATAGTGGTTCGGATTAAACCAAGTCTAATTCACTACTTTATTTTCTTATTAAGGATTTTTCAATCAATCCACTAAAAGCCTCCTATCTCTCCGGATATGCCCTCTAGCAATGGATATTAGCTATTGAAATACCGGGAGATAGTTTTCCAAAATGAAAATATTTTTTTATATGTCTCTTATAAGGTCCTAACCTACTAGACTTAGAAAAATATTGAAATCTTCTCAAAAAGAGTCTCGAAACATGATGAATAAATAAAATGATTTTTCAAACATTTGAATTTCGGGCCAAAACCTTTCATGTATGTTTTAAAATATGAAAAGTTTATTTTGAAATATGAGATTAACATAAATGATTTTTCATATTTAAGTTTGATTTCTCATCAAATACATTTATGTTTTAGTTAGTCTTTTACTTTAGAACAATTTTAACTATATGTTGACTAACGACTTCAAACCTATTTTGAAAATCATTTTAGAAGATTCTTTCAAAACTAAATACTTGATTTTACAAATCTCCATATGAAATAGAAAATCATAAATCATTTTGATTTTCATTTTAACAATGCACTATTTGAAATTGATTTTAATTAAAAATTATAAACTTGACTCATGACTTGGGGATTAAAACTAAATGATATTTTTCATCATCAAAACTAATCACAGGTGTAAAACATCAATGAGACAGCGTGAGGCATTGAGCCGCGGTGAGGTGAGATGGTGAGGCACAAGGGATATTTTAGTCATTTATACACATATATAGGGGTGTTCAAAAAAATCGACTCATTGCGAAAATTGACCAAACCACACCATGCATTTTTTGGATGAGCGGTTTTATAACGATTTGAAAAAATTGGTTTGTGACTTGGGAATTTTGCAGTTTTGTTCAATATGGAACCGCCCAAGTAATATTTTAATAATAAAAAATTAAAAAATTAAATAATGAAATATAAAAAAAGGTATGCCCATGTATATATTGTTTCATTTGATATAAATCTCATCTATTAAATTTATGAGTTCAGTTCATAAACTATCTTGTCTTAACGGAAAGTAATAGATTTATTTGGTTCCTGAGGTATTTTAAGACGTAATTTGATACATTTTACTAAGTACATGTCATACTGTAAAAATCAAACTACACCAAATTGCAAAAACTAAACATTCAATAAATTGTGAAAATCACACCGAACCTCGGTGCAGTTTTTCCTCACTAAATCAGATGATTTGATTTTATAAAAAGATTGCATATATGATTTGATATATTTAAAATGTAAAAAATGGATCAAATCCAACCGTAAATTCCCCTACACATATATAATACAAGCTGTAACCCTTGATGTGGAAGTGTATCATCCTCCAATAAAACCCAACGCAACGTCAGTATAAGAGGCCCTTGAGGCGGTTCGGTTGCGCTGCTTTTTAATTCCCAAATCGTTAACGGCGGGAAAGCAAGAGCCAACGCCATCCCCCAAAGTTTCCCCCATTCTTGAAAAGCGTTCTGAACTGAAGCGGCCGAAACCGGCTGTGACTTTCCGGCGAGAAATGTCGGGTGGTGGGCAGACGATATGGGCACTGAACGTGGCGGAGAAGCCGTCGGTGGCGAAGGCCGTGGCCGGAATACTGTCGAAGAGCCAAGGTGGGATGAGGCGGGTGAGGGAGGGGAGATCCAGGTTCAACAAGATCTTCGAGTTCAGCTACAATATCAGGGGCCAGCAGTGCCACATGCTCTTCACGTCAGTGACGGGCCACCTCATGGAGCTCGACTTCGAAGACCGCTACCGTAAATGGCACTCCTGCGACCCCGCCGACCTGTACCATGCCCCTGTCCGCAAATACGTTCCCGACGACAAATTGGATATAAAGAGAACGCTGGAGGAGGAATCGAGAAAGTGCCAGTGGCTGGTGCTCTGGTTGGATTGCGATAGAGAAGGAGAAAACATTGCATTTGAAGTTGTGCAAGTTTGTACGGCTGCCAATCCTCGTCTCAATGTGTGGAGGGCTCGTTTCTCCGCCTTAATTGAAAGGTTCTCTGTGTGTGTGTGTGTGTGTTTGACTTTGTGCTTCAACTCTGTTCATCTCTTCCTCCGACTTCAAATTCCATGACCTATTATACTCCACGGAATGCTCAGGGAAATCCGTGAATCAGTGCAGACTCTAGGTCGACCTAATCAATTGTTTGCGGATGCTGTGGATGCTAGGCAAGTGAGTACCTATACTGAAACGCTTATTTAGGACTTTCTCAACCTTGTTTTTTTTAGTAAGTCGGCAACTTGCTCCTCTTCTTTCTTTCTGCAGAATCATTCATAATCTATAAAGCTCGCTCTGGTGGTCCCTCTCTTAATAGCAAATATATATATATTTATTTCTTTCTTTTATTTTCGGATACTTTTGCAGGAAATAGATCTCCGGATTGGTGCTTCATTCACTAGATTTCAGACTATGCTGTTGAGAGATGCATTTAATCTTGATTTTGCTCCTGATGAGAGAAATGTTGTTCTAAGTTATGGTCCTTGTCAGGTACCATTATGAAAGAAGCATTTTAGTTACACATCTAGAATAGCAAATCAGTATGCAGGAGATGTGTCTGATCTGTAATTTTATTTTAGGAGTATGAAGATACACTTTTTCCCTATCATCCTGAATTTCAATTGTCATTGATCAATGCAGTTCCCTACGCTAGGTTTTGTTGTAGAACGATATTGGGAGATTCAATCACACGAGCCTGAAGAGTTCTGGACAATCAACTGCACTCACAACTCAGATGAAGGAACTGCTGCCTTCAGTTGGATGTAATTTTCCAAGGATTTTGAGTCGTTAAATTTCATTTTTTCACACTATCTCAAGGGTGCTTCACATTCAAAGATGTTGTGGCATTGTAGGCGTGGGCATATGTTTGATCATATTTGTACTGTAATCATCTATGAAATGTGTGTTCAAGAATCCACTGCAACTGTGAGTATTAAGCAATCATACACGAGACATGTTTATGACTAGTGCTGGTTCTGAAACACTCTTTCTATCTCTACAAGTATGACCATGAATGTTATAGGCTGCTTAAAATATATTTTATTTGTGTTAAAATTAAGAAGAAAGGAAAAAATCACAAAGTTGAATGATGATTATTTTAAATTCCTGGTCAGATAAGATGGGGCTAATTGAACTTGTTTATAATTGCTTTAACAGAAATTGCATTTCTACATTTCATATTCTTATTTTGGTAGTCATATTGGTAATTTTTGTTCAGGTCACAAAAGTTAGACAACAGGAGAAACTGAAGTATCCTCCTCATCCTCTAAGTACTATTGAGCTTGAAAAACGTGCATCACGGTACTTTCGGATGAGTTCTGAACAAACCATGAAGGTCCGTTGTGAGAAACCCAGTATGATGCTTCATGGGATGTATAACTGTTCTTTGAGGTTTTCTTCACTTTATAAACTTGATGCTTTGAATTATAATTCACTTCATCATGGATCTTTTGAGAAGGGTATTATTATTGTACTTAAAAATATTTCCATTTAGTACTTGTACTCGAATACTTTCAGGAAGAATAATGATGTTGTCCATTGGATGCGTCTACAACTTTAAACAATATACTTTTAGACTGGAGTACAAGTTTTTCCTTCTTGGTTCATCGTAATGATTCTTTGTAAAGACCTAAAAGTCCAATAGAGAGGCTCTGTCATTAAATTGCGAGGGCCCGCCTTTGGAAGTCCTGCTAGCAAAGGAATTCTGAGGGAAAGTCCACACAAGATGGGATCAGAGTGTAACTCAACCAAGGTTACTCATACCATTAACAACAAATAGTAATGATTCCACTCTTTTTCATACTGAACAAAATAAACATAACCATTTACATTCCATTAGGTTGTCCCAAAGGAGATACAACTAACCCAAATAACAAAAAGTACAGTCATTAGCATGACACAAACTAACAATGTCCCTAAGACCTTTTGTTCGGGTGAACTTTGTATAGATATACCAAACAGATCATGCCCCGCAAGGACCCCTCTCATCATTCGCTTTACCTGTACTTGAAATGATGCAAAGAGAAGAATGAGCCATAAGGCCTAGCAAGTATAACACAACGATATGGAGCATGAGATATATCATAAAGGATACTCAGCTCAGTAAGCAATAACTGACAATATATGGTAGGATCAAAACATGGAACATCACAGATAGAGTCATAATAGAGATTGTTATGAACAGGCGAAACACTCTAGGGAAAAATGAGAACAAGTTCAATCACATGAAATTTACCTTCATGGCTAGAAGCATACACAAAACAAAACTCTGTATATAAACATAAACTAGAAGAATAAAGGAAAGAGAAGAGACCAAGGATTTATCGTGGTTTACCCCAAAAAATTAGGGTTACATCCACATTGAACTTTGGTGAGAAGAGCTCACTGCACTATATGATAAACCGAGATTATATCCACACAAACAACTCACAAACACTCTCTGTACATCACTGGTTCACTAACAAAATGGCCCCAATAATCACAAATACAGATTAGAGGTTTATACCTATTGAATCAGAGAACAAGAAAAACATATACAGAGCATTTACAGAGCAAACTCGAGAGAAACCCCCAAAACCCTTGGCCGAAGAAGACAACCTCTCCCTTTCCCCCCCTTTTTTTTTCTTGTCTGACGCTCCATATCCCAAGGAGAGAGATAAATAGCAATTCTGGACGGCTGGGATGGAGCCTCATAAAGGTAGGATGGGTGGTTGAGATCAGATCGTGCAACACGATCAATATTCTAACGGAAAGGCAATCGAGCGCCTGATGGACCAAGGGATGGTTGCCTCGTGTGGCCATCCTACTAGTGCCACAAGGCAGCCTGCGGTTGCCACACATGGTCTTCCTATCTCCAAGCTCAAACGACACCGTTTGATGCTTTACCTTACTAATATCAGAGGTCAATATAGTCCACACCATAGTTGTTAAATCGAGATTCGAATCGAGAATCAAAATCCTTATTTTATGAACCGTGAATCGAGAATCGAATCGTAAAATTCGGTACACATTCTCAATTTCAACTATAAATAATATATATCCATAGAAAATAAATAATGTACCCATCATGATCAATTCTTTTAAATATAAATAGATAAATAATACTTATAAATACATTTGCTAAGTTTAAAATTATACCAAAAGGTAAAAGTATATTCATGTTGCCTTTAAATTCAAATTGCACCAAACCAAACCATTTTCAACATAACAAGCTAGAAAAAAAAAAAAAACCTACAACTTTAAGTTACTAATAAACTCCATTGTCCATAATTTTCACTAGTTATCATTCATCTTCAAGCTCAAGAGCATGATCATTTTCATCATCTTATTTGTCTTCAAAAATAGTTAAATCGAACGAATATTTGATTAAAGCGCACGTGTAGATGAAGTCGCACGAATCGGATGAATCGGACGAATCGTGTGATTCATAGTCAATTCGTTCGATTCACGATTGATTCTAAGGGATTTTCGATTCACCCTATAGATTTGACTCGATTTCTATATGAATTGAGTTGAATCGTATGATTCGAATCATGAATCGTACGATTCTAACAATAGTGGTCCACACAAATAACAAGCCCCTACCATCATGTGGATAAGGTACAATCCAGTAACCATGCTACCACATAGTCTATGGGAGCCATATAAAGTTTTAAGCACAACACATTATCTTGCGATAACATAATACTCATATCACATGGCAGACCTACTCTGGGTTCATAAATCCAATCCATTTCGCGACACTAACACACTTCTACGGTATCACACGCCAAGTATGTAGTTGCCTCACTATAATAGTGCCCTTAGCTCGCTCTCAATTTTGCGGTACTAGCACACGCCTATTATATCATAGGCCAAGTATGCAGTGGCCTCATTATAGTAGTGTCCTCAGTCTACTCTCCACTCGATGGCATTAGCACAACCATACAATGCACAAAAATCCAAGAACAAGGGATGATACATGCACACATCCATATCCCAGCATTATATGCCTGGATAATATCGGACACTCAAGGCCAGACAGCTCCACTCTCAAGGCGATGCCCGAGGCCAGTCAGCTCCACCCAAGGTCTACATACATATCAACTGACCTTTGGGGCCAGACAACTCAACTCTAGGTTAACACTGGAGGCCAACCAGCTCCACCCAAGGTCTATATACATATCAATTGACCCTTGGGGCCAAACAACTCAACTCTAGGTTAACACTGGAGGCCAACCAGCTCCACCTAATGTCTATATACATATTAACTGACCCTTGGGGCCAAATAGCTCAACTCTAGATTAACACCTGAGGCCAGCCAGCTCCACCCAAGGTCTATATGCATATCTCATGCCATGAGATCATTGAGGCCAGATAGCTCAACACCTAAGGGCATGCTCCCATACGCACGCAATCCTAGAGGCCAATCAGCTCCACAAAATGCCTTGACTCACCCATATAGCATACCCAAGTTAACATATATAAACAAGCTTATAATATTTCACCGAATTACCAAACTCGTGTAACCCCAAATCATGCCCCAACCATACCCAAAAATGTCCAAATAATCCCTCAAGAGCATCTAAACATTCTTAGTGATCATGAAGAAATCACCCCAAACTCATCCTTTCAATATAAGCCTCTCATAAACCCCAACTCCTCTACATGTTTTGGAACCAAGAGGAAACCACTTAAAACTCGGCCAAATGATTCAAATTTTATACCCAATCGAAGCTTATCGAGTGTAGTTTATAACGTACTAAACGGATCTTGAATCTAATTTTTCTACTAAAAGTTATGCCCAAAATAGTAGAGCATGCGCAGATTGCTATAAGGCAAAAGTGGTCGATTGTTTTCCAAAAACGGTCGACAGTTCGGAGTTGAGAGCTACCCGAAGAACCCTCAAAACATGCAAGTTAAGTACAAATACTTGCACCAATTACATCCTAACAACAAACACATCATTCCCAAGGGGTTATAGGGTAGAGCAAGCTCTATTTTGAAGTCCAAATGAAACTAGCAAGATCAAGCAAGAGGTTTGGGAGATTTACAAACATTTCTACATAGCCTCCAACAAAAGCTTTTCCTGAAAACTTAGGAGTTTTCACCATACACCAAAACCAAAGGATCAAAAAGAAAAAGAGAGGAGTAGAACTTTCCTTAGAAGCCTCTCTTGATGATCCTTCTTGAGCCAACAAGGTTCCAAGCCCTTTTACTTTACACACTCAACAAGAAAACTAGCAAAAAGAGAGAGAGGAAGAAGATGAAGATAACTAACTCCCACAACCCCTTTTGAATCATAAACAAGTAAGGAAAAGAGAAGAGAAAGAAATCCTACCTCTTGCTTCCTCTCTCCCGATCGGTCTCCCTCCCTTTCTCTTCCTTTGCCTCTTTAACTCTTCCTTTACATGCAAAAGAATAACCCCTTCCTCTTATATATACACACACTCCCACACACAATTACTTAAATACCCCTAACTCTTAAGTGAAATTCCCCTATCACATAATCCCATTCCAAGGTTAGGTTGGACACCAATTAAACACCAAGTAATATTTCAATACATTCCTTAGTTTATGTCAGGTCCCATCACTTCTTAAGTCAAATATTTGACTTTTCCACTTCCATTGCGCATTGCCTACAAATATCACATATATTCCACCAAATTAGCATTATTCTAATAAAATAAATATCTTACTCAAAAGTATGTTGCCCGGACCCAGGTCGTTACATTCTTCTTAAGCACTATCCATATCAACTCTCCTCTCCTTCAGTCTTCTTTGTCATTTATCCCTTTATTACTTTAGTTCCTTTTTAGTATTTAAGCAACGTCATTTTGGAATTGATGCTCAAGATGTTCAACTCTTTCTTTTGCCTCCTGCCTATTATTCTTTTTTTTTATTCTGTTTGGATTATTGAGTTTAGTTTTCAGCTCTCCTTGATGTTAATATTGCGGCGATATTTTACATTGCATGTTAATCAGTTGTTACCCTTCAAACTTCCAATGCTATTTCTCTATTTCATGGGTACGTAGATGGCTGTTTGCACGCTCACATGGGTTTCAGGGGGTGTAGATAATATTTTATGCCTATACTCATCATGATTGTTTCTTTAAGTTGTTCCTGTAAATTTCTTGAACCTATCCTAATTGTTTCATCTATGAAGTCACACAAAGCATGAGGAGTTTTGTTATTTTTGTGCAGCTCTATCACCTTGGAAGGATCACTTGTCTCCATCTGTTTTTCTTGTTTGTAGAGTTTCTGCTATTGTCTTACTGATGTTGTTTACATTTTCAATATTTGAATATGTTACACCTTGTCAGGAATTTGGCTTAAATTAGTTCGCTTAGATTTTTAATCCTTTTGATAGTAACCTGGCATTATAATATGCTCCGCTGCATGAAAGTCTTGCTTCTTTTATTGTTTTGTCAGGTGGCAGAAGAGCTTTACCAAACTGGCTTCATCAGTTATCCACGTACAGAGACGGACTGTTTCTCAGAGAAAACTGATTTGCGTGTAAGTTGCTTTGTTTGTTAGCTGGAAACTATGAACAGCTTGGCTGTTCAGAAAATATTTATTCTCAATGTGGAATGTAGTAATCAACTTAGGTGGATGGACTAGGCTCCAGTTCCCAGATTGGCATTGGCATAGGAGGATTTGAAGAAGTTTCTGTTTCT
This sequence comes from Diospyros lotus, assembly GCF_014633365.1. Lineage (NCBI taxonomy): Eukaryota > Viridiplantae > Streptophyta > Magnoliopsida > Ericales > Ebenaceae > Diospyros > Diospyros lotus. The sequence continues at coordinate 37,117,827 of NC_068343.1, read as the reverse complement.
GGCTCAGTTTCTGGTTGTCTCAAAGGTGAATCCAAAGATGGAAGGTCACCATTGATAGGCTCCCCCTGGTTTACCGGTAAGAGAGGAATTAAAAAAAAAAAAAAGGTTTAGTTTCTAGGAAAGTAACATTCCTAGAAACATAAATTTTTTGAGAAAGAGGATAATAACACTTGTATCCCTTTTGGGTATTAGAGTAGCGAAGAAAGATGCACTTAAGGGCCTGAGGGTCAAATTTGTCTTTATGCTGTTTATGAATATGAACAAAGAACACACTCAAAAAATTTGTAGGGGAAGAGAGGTATGAAGACTGAAGACTGAAATCTGGAAAGTGGGAAGAGAGACACTGCAATAGACTTTGGTGATGGAGAATTTTAGAAGGAATCCTATTGATGAGGTGGGCTGTAGTTAAAACTGCTTCCCCCCAAAAAAATCTGGGAACATGATGATGGTGTGGAGGGCTCGGGTAACATTGAGTAGATGTCTCAATTTTTTTTTTTAGCAACCCCATTTTGTTGGGGTGTATCGATGCAGGAGGATTCATGAATAATGCCTTCTTGCTAAAAGAAGCTATGAATGTGTTGATTAAAATAGTCTCAAGCATCATTAGTCTGAAATCTCCTAATAGGAGACCCAAACTGGGTAGAAACCATCTTATGAAACAATGGTAGAATGGTATTAATTTTTGCCCCCCCTTTTTTTTAAGAGATACACCTGTATCATCTGAGTATAATCATTAATAAATGAAATCCACCCCATATACTTGAGTATAGCCCTTGGCCACAAGGTGTTCTTTGTACCGATCAAGAGACCCATTTGATTTGTATTTGAAGGTGTAAACCCACTTACATCCAACTGGGTGTTTACCCTTGGGTAATGGAACTAAGTCCTAAGTATTGTTCTTTTCTAGGGCTGCCATCTCGACGTCCATAGCATTTCTCCAATTCTCATCCTTCAAAGCTTCGGAAAAATGTTTAGGAATGGGAATGTTGTGAAGGCTGGTTAAAAAGGCTTTATGTGGAAAAGATAACTTGGAATAGGACTAGAACAAGTGTAAAGGGTGTTTGGTACATGCTCTTGTGCCTTTCCTAAGGGCAATGGGCCAATCAGGGTCATTTGGAGGTTCACAAACAGAATCCATAGGCTCAGGAATATAAGAGTTATCTAATGTGGGGTTAGGAGGGCTAGCAATGTCATCATTTGTAATAGATTGAGGACTGACAATAGGTGCAGGAGATGGATTGGATGTAGGAACCTGCATTGGGCAAGGAGCTGATGGCTGTCGTCTTGAGTAGACCTGCAATGGGTGAGGTGTCTTAGGGTCAAGCTCCTCTTGAGTCATGTTAGGAACATCTTTAGGATCAACAGGAGAAAAATTAGAAGAATTGGGCTGAATGTCGGGAGAGAAAGAAGCTGATCTTCATTTGTAGTGAACTGATTTTGGATACCTTGATCATTGATGAAATAGGATAAATTTTCAGCAAAAGTCACATTAGCAGAAACAAAGAATTGTTTAGTAGGAGGATGATAACATCTATACCCTTTTTGAGTAGAAGAATACCCAATAAAGATGCATTTTAGAGCTCGAGGATCTAACTTACTCCGATGTGGACCATGAATATGAACAAATGCAACACAACCAAAGATTTTAGGTTTCTAGCCACTAAGAATATGAAGATTAGGAAAAAATCTTGTCAAGAGTTGAATTGGACTATGGAAGTCAAGAATTTTAGAAGGCAACCGATTTATAAGAAATGTAGTTCTTAGGGCAGCTTCTCCCCAATAATGCTTAGGGACATTGTGATGGAAGAGAAATGCTCTTATGATAGCTAGTAAGTGCCCATTTTTCTTTTTCGCCACCCCATTTTGTTGGGGGGGTAGGGACAAGATGACTCATGAATGATTTCCTTTTGCTGAAGGAAAGTTGTAAGGGATTGATTGAAGTAATCTTTAGCATTATCATACCTCAATCTCTTGATTTCTACTTCAAATTGAGTACTAATCATGTTGTAAAAGGAAGGAAAAATTGTACTCACTTCAGATTTATTTTTCATGAGAAAAAGCCAAACAACTCGAGTACAATCATTCACAAACATAATAAACCATTGTGCCCCAAAAATATTAGGGACGGTTGTAGGGCCCCAAACATCACTATGGATTAGAGAAAATGTAAGGGAAGTTGTAACACGCCACTTTTCTCAGGGCGTTAGATAACGTAAGATTTCGAGGATATATTTTTTTTTCCAACATAAACTTAACATCGCTCTCCGACAATCCCATTACACCTTCTCAGCATACCAAAGTAAGAATCAATAAGGTAAGACAGATAAATCATCATAAATGTGGAAGCTAGATCATAACCTCAAATGGTACATAACCGAACTCATCTTATTCATAACATGAAAAGTCGTACTTATCGTTTAACATAACATCATCAAAATACACATCATAATTGAAAGACATGCTACAAACTATTTACTAATCGTCGTCAATCCTCAGCAATTCCTTTTCCCTTGCCGCCGTTGCCTTCACTTGGAGCGTTTGAGTATTCCAAGGACAAAGTCCAAATAAGATATTGAATCATCTAAGTGAGAGGTCAAAACACGTTTTCATGAATGTATGCAAGACATAAAACAAAACGACATAACCCGACAAGTCCCAGCCCAAGAGAATCCCACACAATGCTTAACCCAACAATGGGGAAAGAGCAATCTTTCTAAAGACAACATCACCACACCGACACATTGGCACAATATAGTCCTAGTTTAAGAGAGGCAAAGTCAACGCATCTCCTCGACACCTCGGGAAAAATCATTACCACTCTCGGCCCAGGAGGGTCAACCTCAACGTAGGAACCCGGCTCACCATAATCACGTCAGGGATTACGTTCCCACTCAAAAGCATTCTGAAAACATAACCCATTCCCCACCCATATCCCACATGGACAACCAGTCGCCCTATTGTAACTTCCTTGGCCACATAGCCTAGCACGAAACCCTAGGTGACCATCCTGGCATGCACACTAGCACGAGATACCCCTATACGTTATTTCGGTAACACCCTTGTGGAATTACGGTTACACTATCTGGACAACATCGCAGATTGACATCGCATATGGACAACACAAACACATGCCAATGCCACATACCACAACTCGATGCATTATATAAAAATAAAATTTCATGTACATAATTTATTGCACAAAATTCAATGCACATGTATAAAATATTTTGGGGCAAACCTCCCACATGAAAACGACCGTCACCGGTTAAACCGTTCGCATACAACAAAACCATTTTGCATGAAATCAAATTAAATTTAGGTAGAATCAAAACAAGTATTTAGGATAGAACTTGTAATACCCATTACTTAATATCAAAGGTATTTTTTGAGATTGAGGGGTCAAAATGGAATTTACTATAATTTCGGGCCAAAGTGCAATATCCAAAACATGAATGAAAAGCGAGAGTCCCCATCAAAGCAAGTCAAGGAAGGTAAAATTTTCCAAATAAGTAGTATTTGACAAAACCAAGAGATTTGTGAAGGTTTGAGGTCAAAAACACGTGATTAGGGGTGCCTGGGCAAAAATGTAGATTATGTAAACTTCCCGAGAGAGGTCGAAACAATGAATTTTTCATAAATTCTTTAGGGAAATGAATAGCTTAGAACTTGTGGGCAGTAAAGGAATTAACAAGAAGTTCAGGGGTAACAAGGATAGGGGTGAAATGAAGTTGGAAATAACTTGGGGGCTAAAGTGCAAAAATGGAAACTTGTGGTGTGAAACCAATCGCCGCATGTGGTTGTCGGCTAGCCGCCCTGGGACGTCGGGAAGCTCGCTTGGAGGCTTGGGGATAGCCTTTAGGTCATGATGAAGCGTTTGAGGATGGCCATTGGTCGAGATCGATCGAGAGTTGACCGGCTTTAATGGCAGAAGTGACCGTCGATTCGGTCGGATTTTTCGAGGGCTTTAGCTCATGATTTAGGGCTATACGATGGGATTAAAGGCTAGATCTGGTGCTAAGAGGATAAGAATGGTCGAGATTTGGTGGATTTTGGCGTCAAGAACGGGTATAAATAGGAGTTGAAGGCCGAGAGTTTAAAAGGGAAATCAGGCAAAATTACTTGTGTTTTAGCTTGAATCGAGCCTTGGGAATAAGGGGCTTTTGATCTTTGAGGGCTAGGGGGAAAATTTGGAGAATTTGGAGAAGAATGGCGTAGGTTTAGTGGGGTTTCGAGAAGCTCATTGGAAAATCGGGCACGGCTAGACCGAGACCTGCAACCAGCTATTCGAGGCCCTTCCGGTGATCGTTGCTGACGTTAGAGGGTGCCATTAGGATCGCCTCTATGAGAGCTTCAAGCCCATGTACTTTGTTCGGCCATCAGAGACCGTTGCAACCAGCCGTCATCGGAGAAGACAACCGGAGAAGATAGTTTGCCCGTGCGCGTGCGCGAACTCCACCCTCAGTCACGCGACAAGTGCCTGAGGTACGCTATGGGTTCAAAATTAATTTTAGTTTTTTTATAAAATTATTTTAGAAATACCTATGCAAAAATATTTGGTGAAATGAGGTGTTAGGTATTTATTACAAATTTTTGAAGGCAAGAAAGGTTAGGAAAAATAGAGAAAAATAAGGAAAATTGAGGAAATTATGGGAAAAATAGAAATATTGATTTCTAAGTCATAATGATAAACATGAGACAACTAGACTGTTAAAGGAAAGGATTACACGTTTTTTGAGGTACGACACGCTTTTCGAGGCAAAATTCGGTCTTTTCTGCAATAAGGTGAGTGGTTCGATTCTAGTCTTACCCATTGTCTTGAAAATGGTTTGGTGTGTGTGTAATGGGTTCAGGTGAGCGGTTCTACCCTCCCGAGCTTAGATTGAATGTGTTTGAACTAGTTCCGGCGAGCGGTTATACCCTCTGGAATTTGGGTTATATCGTGTAGGCGTTTTACTTATGTACTTCTGGCATCGTGTGCATATTGAACATGTGGCATATTGCATCAACTGTTTTTACTTGTAAAAGAGTCGGTGCATGGCGTGTGGTTTTCATATCGTCGGGGTATTGATTTTCGAGTTGTGGTTATGTCCGTGGGGGACGGGATGGGTCTTCTTGAGAATGGGGCAAGGTTAATCCTGGTGATCGGGTGACACGGTAGGGCACTCGGGGATTGAGTATGCCGCGGTAAGGTCAATCCCAAAGGGGTGTGGAATGGATTTTCCATGAGAGGTTGAGTATGACAGAGAGATTTTTCAAGTTAGACGTGTTGCATGTTGTTGTTGTCTGTATATGCCATGCTCATGTGTGTTTCATGCATTCAGTAAGCTGTATCATGCCATCACTTAAATGTTTTATCATCTAATCTGGGTTATGCCCCTGGAACATTCAACGTTATAGCCAGGGACTGCTGCGAAGGCGAGGACGTGGCCAGTTGAGAGCCAACGGTGTTTAGTATGATAGCTGTAGTATCATTTTGAGGCGATAATATTTATTTTGAATTATGTATGAACGGTTGTATGATAATGTTGTTATCATTTGGAAGCTTTGTATTACATATTTTGGTATGGAAATACTATGTAAGAACCTCATGGGAGGCCACGACATTTTGATGTTATTATATCCGTTGTGTAATATTATGACTCGTTTAGTTTAAGACTATTGATCTTGTTAGTTAAACGGGCAAGACTGGGGTTTTCGGGATCTTGTGTGCATGTGAAGATTGTTCTTGGAATCACTGCGGGTGTCGGCCTGTGTGTGCATGTGAAGATTGTTTTTGATACACCGCGTGTGATGAACTTGGAAAAAAAAAAAGATTCCCGAGAATTCCCTAATAGTGACACGCCTGGCGAGGCGGGGTGTTACAGAACTACTCATCTTGAACGAAACTCAGAACACCTCAAATCTTGTGCCCAATCTTGATTTTCGTGCAACTCCTCAAGTCTTTTGACCAAACCACCTCTTTACACGCCCTTACGTGCTGCCCAAGTGCTTTGCGCGTGTGACGCCTTTCGTATGCTTTAAAAGCCTTCTATCCACTAAACCCGAATCACTTTTGTCTAGCACGAATTTATCACAACTTTGAATGAGAAAACCTTTGGCCATGAACACCCTATTAGGCTTTGAAAATTTGGCCACCAAGTAAGTCCCATTATATTACAATATTTCTTAATCATTTCAAATTTTTTCCAAATCTTCCAAGATATTCCAATCATTTCAATTCTTCTAAAATCTTCTATAATTATTCCAAATCATTTTAAATTTTCTAAAATCTTCTCTAATCATTCCAAATCTTGTAAGATTTTCTTCAATCATTCCAATTCTTCTAAGATCTTCTGCAATCATTCTAAATGTTCTAAGATTTTCTATAATCTTTCCAAATCTTATCCAAACCAAATCTTATCCTTAAAGTCATCACGAGGCTTTATCCTTATCTTTAAAGATATTATGAGGTTTTATCTTATCTCTAAAGTCATTATGAGGCTTCATCCTCATTACTAAAGTTATCATGAGGCTTTATCTTTATCTCTAAAGTCGTCATGAGGCTTATTCCTTATCTCTATGGTCATCATGAGCTTCATCTTATTTCTAAAGTCATCATAAGGCTTCATCTTATCTCTAAAGTCATCATGAGCGTTCAACTTTATCTCTAAAGTCATCATAAGACTTTATCTTTAATCTCCCAGATGCTCCTAGGAAAAAGGTTTTAAGAATTACACTTTGGCTTGAACTTTTTGGGTAATTGCACTTAGACCCCTTTCAACTTGGTCCCTGGACCATTTTTTTAATTGAACTTATGCCTCTAAAGAAATGATTTATTACATTAATACTCTAAGATTTTAGGTAAATTACACTTTTACCTGAACTTCAATATTTACGATTTTGCCCCTGGCTTAGAAACTGAACTTTTATCTCCATACTTTCATAATTATTTGAAATATCCTATTTTCTCAAATATTTGAATCTAAAAATCTCGGGTATTACATCCTTTATGATCATTCGGTTTTCCAGGCTTGAAATTAGTTGTACCGAAAACTGTTTTCGATCCAATTTCTTTCGACACCTAAAATTGTGTCTCGAAATGCTTATCGATACTATATCGTTTTTCTTTGACATCTAAGGTCCGGGCATTCCTTGCAGTCGATCCGGTCACTCAAGATTGTGATAATGTACCCTGTAGCCCTAATCTTCTGAAAATTTCACTTACACCCTACATAGAATTACATTTATAACTTCAAGAATTTCCTGGGTGTTACAAAAGTTCTCTTATTTGATGAAGGATAAGGTACCCTTTTATGTTTGGCTAATTCACAAACAGAACACTAGAAATCTTTAATATCAAGATCCCTAAATAAAGCTGTAAACATGACGCGAATAGTAGAAAAAGAAGGATGACCAAATTGAGAGTGGTATAACAAAATCTGATCTTTATTGGACTGAACTAAACATGACATAGGGTGAACCTCCTTCTTTGTCTCCTTCTCATTAGGTCCATCTAGATAGTATAAACCAGCCTTTGCCGTAGCAAGCTCAATCATCCCCCTCGTCTCCTGTCCCTGAATTGTACATATATTAGAAGAAAAGTTAACATTACAATTGCTGCCTAGAATTAACTTTTGGATAGAAATCAAGTTAGTGAACAGTTTTGGAACATGGAGAACATCTTTAAGAATAAGATGTTCATTGAGAATGATATGTCCTTGACCGACAACAGTGGTCAAGGATCCATCTGCCATGGCTATCTTTTTTGAGCTTGGACATGGGCTGTAGGTGATGAACAGATTGGAAAAAGGGGTCTGATCAGTTGTCCCAGAGTCTAGGATCCATTTATTAGGTTGAGTAATTCCTGAAGCATGTATAGAGAGAGATTGAGATGAAATACCTGAAAGTGCAAGGGAACAGATACCTTTTCCAGTCATTTTGTCAAGAGATTCCAACAAACCTCTTAGCCTTTCAATTTCAGCCTTATTAAGTTCATCTTATGGTTCTGGTTTCTTTTGCTCACTTTCCTAAGAATTGCTGGCCATATAGGCTTGACCATGTCCTTGGCCCCTCGGTTGTCCTCCTTTGGTAGTTGGTTTTCCATGCAATCTCTAACACTTGTCTATGGTGTGCCTTGGTTTTTGGCAAAAGGTACACCATAGAGTATTTTTGTCTACCACCTTCCTATCATCCCTAGGCCCTTTATTGGGAGTCTTTAGAGAGATTAGGGTAGAATTTTCAAGTTGAGTGTCTAACATTACTACTCTCCTTCCTTCTTCAGCATGAATTAGAGAAATTACCTCATTAAGGGAAGGTAAATCATCTTTTCCTAGTATTTGAACTCTTACCGGGTTAAATTCCATGTTGAGGCCAGCCAAAAAATCATATATCCTCTCATTTTCTACAAATCTTTTTTGTAAAGCAATATCTTCATTGCATTTCATCTTGAGACTTTGATAATGATCTAACTCTTGCCATAAGTTTTGCAGGATGTTAGCATACTCGGTAATGGATTTCCCCCCTTGCTTGGTTGCTGCCACCTTGGTCTTTATTTCGTATTTCTGGGCAGCATCCTTAACTTTTGAATAAGTGAGGTTAACAGCTTCCCAAATATCATTGGATATCATTGGCTATGGGTAGAAACATCACGGTATCACTTATTTCGGGTACCATGAAGTTCCATAACCATGACATAATCAAGGAGTCTTCTTCATCCCAAGTCGAGAACAAAGGATCTCCCTCTTTCGGACCGGTTCCTAGCAAGTGACAAAGTTTCCCTTTCCCTTTCAGAAACGTGCGGATGAGTTGGGACCATTTTAGATAATTTTTTCCATTCAACCTATAGGCTGTTTGGAGATTTTGCAATTTTCCTCCTGATCCTATACTTCCAGAACTAACAAATGGAGTATCTGTTGTGCTGCTAGTAGCAGTCAGTTCTGGGGTTGTTGTCAGATTAGGAGTAGTTGACATATCGGAAAGAAAGATTATGAATGAAGCAACAACTTTCCGGAGATAGTGAGAAGGAAAAACTCAGCTACGAAGAGAACAAAAGGTAGCTGGAGATAGCAAGAGGAAAGAACACGTCGATAAAGACGGAAAAATGGAAGGAATGCACAAAAAACTGAAGCACTAGGTCGACAGCTCTGATACCATGTCAAAAAGTCTTTACTGAAAATGTGAATTCCTTGATTAATTTTCCCTTGTGGGAGTAATATATATATACACAGAACTTCCTCTACTGATTAGGAAGTTTCTAAATGCTAGCAAGATTCTAATCCTAGAATAAGGAAAGAATACAAATCTGTAAGATACAACAACTATGGAAAGAATAACAATAAAAGACATACAACAGGAATAGGAAATAAATCAAGAAATAATTGATTGATTTAGGAATCAATCATTGGCACCAAATCTGGAACATATTCGTTGACAATAGGCATTTGTCAGAATGCTGATACTCTTTCTGGATGACTTAGTTTTATATTATATATATATATATATTCCGACTTTTTATACAGGTTCAATCCCTTTTGCAGTTGATATAGCTGTTCTTTAAAAAAGGAGCCTTCAATGAGGCTTATGCTTAATCAATTTATTTTGTGTTGGTTATTGTTTACTGCATGATGGAATTTGCTGCATTAGCTGTGTTTTTTTGGACCTTTCAATCTTTGTTTATTGTAGGCAATTGTGCAAGAACAACAGGGACATCCTGTTTGGGGTTCTTATGCCCAGCGCCTGTTGGATCCTGGAGAAGGACTGTGGAGAAACCCAAGTAGTGGTGGCCATGATGACAAAGCTCATCCTCCAATCCATCCTACAAATTTTTCTAGTGGCCAGTCTAGATGGAGTCAGGACCACCATGTAAGTATAGCTATGTTATAGAATGCACTGCAATTTTATCAAATTTCACAAATAATTGTTTAAGGTAAGTTTTTCTCAAGTATTTAGTTAATTTGGTACAGAGATTGTACGAGTTGGTTGTTCGCCATTTCCTGGCCTGTGTTTCCAAACCAGCTGTAGGAGCTGAAACTACAGTTGAAATTGAAATTGGTGGTGAATTATTTTCTGCATCTGGTAGAGCAATACTTGAGGTGAGATTTCAACCCATTTCTCAATTTTCCCCTTGCCATGTAGGATTTATCTAATTAATCATGTACATTTTTTTTCTATTACAAAATTCATATTCTAATGAGAGAATCATATTGCCATAAATTTTCTTAGCTACCTGAAGTTTATCAAACTTCTTTTTTACATTCAAAATACTTGTTTCCATGATTGATAATTTCCATATTCAATCCCTTGAAGAAAGGAGACATTTCGACAGTTTACAAGTTTGCAGTAAGGCAGCTGGAGAATATGGGAACTACTAGTTGTGAGCACAATTAATGGAGAATTTCTACCCAGACCACTATAAATTGCCCATGTTTTTCTTTCTAGGGTTTCTTTCACATTTTAAGAATTTCCTTAAAATTTATTTAGGATTTCTTGAGTTATTTTCTCAAATTTCCCCAAAATTCATATTTTACCCCAAATTCTCCAAATTATTCCTCCAACTATTTATGTTCCTCGAAAAATTCACTTTAAAAATTGCTTGTATGTTTAATTTCACTCAATTTGGATTTAGAACTTATCAGGCAACTAAGAATGTTACAGCAGAATTTGGGAAATGAGAAATGTGATAATGCCAAGAAATGTCTGATTTTTATGTGCTAATATGTTGATGTTTACACCCTTGTAAGATGTTTTAGCAGGTCTGGCAATACTTATACCACTATAATGTGTTGCCTATTGACTTTTTTGATACCCACATTCATTTTAACAGTGGTTTAGATGTGATGGATGAATATATGTTTATGCTTGTAAGATGTTTACTGTTGTGTTTCCTTGTTCTACATCTATGTGATGGAACTTGATCATCATAATTTTTTTCATTCACTACTGTCTTGTGAAACGTTTCCATACGAAGACGGTGTTGAAACTTTCTTTCACCATTCCCTTTCCTAGAGGGTTGCATTAGGAAGGGCATCCGGCATAAAGTTTTGTGATATTGTTCTTTTGCATAGATTTGTATTGTGAATTTGATTTTTAGAAGCCAATTGATATTATGAATGTTGTGTCACTGACCCTAACTTAAGATAAGATGCAGTTCATGATGATGATATGCAACATAAATTTTGGATGGACATTTTGCTTTAATCTTGTGATTTTCATAGTGCTTTTGATGACAAAATACCATTCACATGTTCGTGGTCATAACCAGAATGATTGACATCACTGTTATGGGGAATCATCTTCATCAACATCATTTCTCTCTCTCTCTCTCTCTATATATATATATATATGTATATCTGTTATTTGAAATTTACATTATGTATTGGCCAGAAAAATTACTTGGATGTCTACAGATTTGAAGCTTGGGGAGGTTCAATGATCCCAAGATATACTTTTGGGCAACAGGTTTGCTATAACATAATCTCTCATGCCTTATTTTGCACTTTGCAGTTACAGGTTGCTTATTATTGCTTAATTCACCTTGATATACTTCCATTTTCCTAATATGCATAATCAATGGAGTTATGAATTTGTCATCTCAAATTTGACCGACAAGTTGTCTGTCATTTGGCTCCTTCATTTTCCATGGTAAATATCTAATTGATTGTGAATCATATCTTACTTGGAGCTCCTAGTTTCAAAAAGTGTGCTGATCAGTAAAATATCCTTTTCAATTATTGGAGAGAACAATTTCTTTTATGTCATCAAGTGGCTGGCCAGTTAAAATCAAGAATGAGTTAGTATTATTTTAATTTTCTGGTTAATGGAATTGGAAAACTGAGAGGAAGATATTGCTGTTTGTTAGCCATTACCCCTTGTTAGCCAAACTAATGGTTGACTCATGGCAAGTATCAAATTGGCCCTTTATTTAAAGTTCAAATATTAAACTAGCTCAATTTTTTACATATACAAAAATTTCCATTGTGCAGTGCTAAATTTTTATTAAAGTTTTTTATTTTGTTTCTTTTTTTTTTTAGAGTTAATTAATGGGAACTAAATTAAAGAGGTACAAAAGCAAATCTAATTTTAGGGATGTGCAATTTCAGAAGCGGTTTGCCTACCTTATGCTTTTCTATGGACCAATTCTGGACCTAAATTCGATTTGTTTAATCGGGTTTGGTATTAAACATAGATTTGATTACCCAAACTCCAATCTTCTCTAATGAAATATATCATAAACAATTCGAATATAGATAATAGACTAAATATATAATATTAATTATATTTCACATTTAATATTATATATTAAATATAAAATGTATAATAATTAAATAATATCTAATATTTAAAAATATTTAATATTATATATATTTAATTGAATATATTTTATTAAATATATATTTAATACTATATAATATTAAATATGAAATATATTTAATACTATCTATTTAATCTATTATCCATATCTGTACCGTTTATGGTATATATATTTACATCCAGATATGATTTAGTAATGAGATTCATGTTTAATATCAAACTCAATTAAATAGATTGAATCTAGGTCCGGAGTTTGTCCATTAACAAGGATTGTGGGCAAGTCGCCTCTAAAATTATACACCCTTAGTTTTGGGTTTAGTTTTGTATATTTGTAATTTAAACTTGACATATTCTTGGTACTTAATTGTGAAACAAGAAGCAAAATAAAATAATCCGACAAAAAATTACTGCTAAATAATGCAAATTTTCATATAAGCAAACACTTAGGCCAATTGGTTATCGGGAGAGAGGGGGCGAGCAATTAATACTTGAACTTTTAAAGCGGTCAGCCATGAGTCAACCATTTGTTTTACTAATGGTGGTTAATGGGGATTGATGACAAGTAATAAGTTGGGACAATTTTGAAAATTCAAGTAATCAATTGAACCCAAAAAGGAGAGGTGTGAAACTAGAAATTGGTGTATAGTACAGGGACCAAAAATTGACCTTTTGACCTATGTAAATATATATCAGATCTTCCTCGGCGCTTGATGAATAACAGCTCCTTCAGTTAGTGCTAGACCTTTGCTTGCTCCAAGCCTTGTTTTCAATTGATAGGCTTAATCACAGACTTTAATTTTCTATCTTTTGGGTGCCTCCTATTGCAGCTCTCGGTGCTACACCTACTACTTGGAGTTGATTATGGGAGTTGTTTTTCTCCATTCTGCCTTTTTAAGGGCCTTAAATTGGTTAGGCTATAATATGTCATATCCTTATTAAGTTAACATAGTGATGCCCTGGTTAGGAAAAGTTGTGGAGGATATTGCTTTAGGATGTAGGAGGCGCCATGATTAAGTTGGATTGAATCAATTTACTCGAAATTATGGATGCTAATAAAGTTGAATGTGGAGAAGGATCCATTTAGTTAACACTACTTAGTTCATAAAAAGGATTAGTGGTTCTATGGATTTGGGTTTTTTAATATTGAGCCTAATTAAGGAGATTTGAGGAGCACATGCTAATTTCATGCTTACTTGTTTTGCAGTTCATCCCAACAACATTGACTCTTGATTCAGGTGTTACTAGACCACCACCCCTTCTAAGTGAAGCTGATTTGTTAAATTGCATGGACAAGGTGAGGAATGCTTATAACATTCTTACACTTGAATTTATTTGCTTTAGATTCTGTGCATATATACTTCTAATTTACTAGCAAATGAGATGATCTGTTCTTTTTTCCCAAATTTTTTAGGCAGGAATTGGGACAGATGCAACCATGCATGACCACATAAAAAAGCTTTTTGACCGATTTTATGCGACCAAAGACTCCAATACTCGTTTCTCCCCCACCAATCTTGTAAGTTCATGCAACTTCAACTATATATGGCCTACTATTATGTAGTTTCATGTGTGTGGTGTTTCTTCATATCATTTGGAACTTATGATTTTTCTAGAAAAGGATGTTATTCGTAATTAAAATGAAGTTGGTATTTGTTAGTAAATTACATGAAAATTTTATGTTTTATAAGGTCTCTAGTAGCAGAAAATTGGGCAGAAATATCAAAAAAGAAAAAGAGCATTTGAAGTTTGGGCATTACTTCATGTTCTTAAGGCTTCAGAGAATTGGGATTAGCCATTGTTTTGATTCAAATTCAAATCAGTGCATTGGACCAACCTTGCAAGGACACATGCAGTTGACTTAAGACTCAAGCCTTAGTCCATGTTTTGGCCACATGTCTCCTTTTTTCATATAAAAGGAACCTAAATGCTTATTTAACAAGGACTAAGAAGAAACTTGCATCACTTTTAATTACTAAAAGTCAAAAGACAATCTCTGTCTCTTTTTCTCCTATGGTCGTCTTAATCTTCTCTGGGAGGCTTCCAAAATGTTTTGTTGAGTTGTATATAGAGGTGATTTCTATGTTTGTATATTATACCTAGGGTTAGTTTTATGTCAGGGCTTGAAGCCCATGGCCCATTTAGTATTTGTATATATAGGTGTACTGTCTATTAGTTTAATATGCAGAAAATTTCTCCCACAAGGGTGTTCTCTCTCTCTCTCTCACACACACTAAGTTCACATGGTATCAGAGCCACTGTATAAACTTGAACCCAACTCTAGTTCCTGCCACTAGCCGACGCCACCACTGCTAGTCGCTTTGTCAGCTGCCATCACTGCTGTTTTCTCCTTCCGTTGTGGCCAGTTTCAGATCTCCTTGCCGACGACATTTTGCCTAAAAACTCCTTTTCCAACCATCAATTGCTTGAGCCATTGTCGTCGTTGTGTCTATCGGCCTCAGACCTGCTCAACCCCAGAGCCCCTCCACTAGTACCATCGCCATGTGCTAGCACGCGCCCCTCACTATAGGAGTTCGCTGCAACGTTTTTTGCTTCGATCTCTCTCTCTGGTGCTCCAATCGCAATGCCGTCACCACCGTTGGATTTGTCTCACTCAGTCTGTTCCAATCTCGGTGGTTTCGTTGTCGTCCTCTGCCGTTGGAGCTCCAACGAGCCTCTGCCGCTCCATTTTTGTGCTGTTTGATCATCCAACCATTCTTTTTGGCTTATTTTAACCCCTTTTTTCTTAGATCCTTTGATCTTGTAGGGCTCCCTTTGATCCAACATGTCAGGTGCTAGCAAATCCAAATCCTTCTTCGGTATCCTATCTCCCTCTCTAGCAATTGCTATTGAGAAGTTAATGGGAAGCTCCAACTATATCTCTTGGTCTATTGCTGTTGAATTGTGGTGTATGGGTTAAGGTTTGAAGGATCATCTGATCACTAAGTCTGAGGATGTGACAACAGATAAAACTGAGTGGATGAAAGCTGATGCTTTCTTGTGCAGTCTTTTGTGGCATTCGATTGATCCCTCTCTTCACCCGATCTATACCAACTATACCACTTGCTGTGAATTGTGGGCTTAGGCCAAGACTCTCTATACAAATGACATCCAATGCTTGTATTCAACGGTGTTTAATATGATTAACTTGAGACAATAGGGTTTGATTTTTCCCGATTTTCTTAGTTGAATGGCTTCTATTAAGGATGAATATAAGCCTCTTTTACTTGCTGGTAAGATTGCTGCAGAAGATCTTGCTCAGAGAGATAAGTTCTTCATGGTATGTGCTCTTGTTGCTATTGGTGCTGAGCTTGCTCTTGTTCGTGACCAGATCCTTGCCAGTCCCATTGTCCCTATGATGGATGAAGTGTATTCCGTCTTCTCCGAGTTTCCTTTGTTCCTACAGTGACTGCCTCTTCCACAGGTGATAATTCAGTCATGGCTTTGTAGGTTCAGAGTAGTGGAGAAAAGGGAAGAAAAGGGAGGAGATCGTGGTGGTAATTGGGGAAACTGCCCCAAGTGTAACTACTGTCACAAGTGGGGGTATACTAAGGAAAAGTGTTATAAGCTGCATAACCGCTCTCCTCATGCTAATGTTGCTCATGTTGATGGTTCTCGGTGTCTTTTGATGGACAACCATATAACTCTTTACTTCTCACTGGGTTAACTATGAAGAGTATCTCAAGTATAAGACATCCCAACCGTCATCATCCACAGTTGCCTCTATCGCCCATTCCGGTGACTCCATTGCCTGTCTTGCTCAGTTATCCTCTTTAAGACCGTGGTCCTTACTCAGGTGCTTCTAACCATATATCTGGTAATCCCCATCTGTTCTTTCATTTTACTAGTTTTGCATCTTTACCTTCTGTAACTTTAGTTAATGGTTCTAAAGCAGTTGCTAAAGCTGCAGGCATTGCCAAACCCTTACCTTCTCTGCCTTTAGATTTTGTCCTTTATCTTCCTCATTGTCCTTTTAATCTTGTATCTTTCAGTAAACTTACACATGACTTAAATTGTTCTATCACCTTTGATGACAATTCTATTACTATCTAGGATTACGGTACGGGACAAATGATTGGTGTCAGACGTGAGTCGTAAGGTCTCTATCACCTCAACATTCCTGCTTCTCTTGTTGCTTGCTTGGTGACTGAGTGTCTTGCTCTTCTCCTCAATCGTTTGGAACATCCTAGTTTGGTCAAGTTTCAGAAGATGGTTCCCAGTTTCTCTAGTTTGTCATCTTTTCATTGTATTTTTTGTGAGCTTGGAAAACAGTCTAGAACTTCTTTTCCAGAGCATGTCAATAATTGGGTTGTGTCCCCATTTGCTTTAGTTCATTTCGATGTTTGGGGTCCTAGTCGCGTTGTGTCTGTTTTGGGTTTTCAATACTTTGTAACGTTCATTGATGATTATTCTTATTGCACTTGGTTATATTTAATGAAAAATCATTCTGAGTTATTCTCAAATTTTGAATCTTTTTGCGCTGAAATCAAAATGCAATTTCATACATCTGTTCAAGTATTGTGCAATGATAATGCCCTTGAATATTTTTCTATCCCCTTTGTTGTGACACTTGTGTTAGATTAGATTAAATGTAAACAAGTTTTCTTTGTATTGCTGCATGATTCGTTTATGTTTAGTGTTAGAATTAATCCTTCTTCTAGAAGGTTTGTTTCTAGAAGGGGCAGCTGACCAATTAGGTTAGTTTGGTCAGTTGCGCAGACGGTTTTATCTTGTAACCCACGCCCCTATTCCTTATAAATAGGGGTCATGGGATAGGAGAATAGATAAGATGTTTTAGCGCACCTATTCTCGGAAAAGGTTAGTTTCCAATTGCTGTCTTGTAGTTGGGATTGAGTGCGAGAGGTAGAGAGTGGCTGGTTTATAGCTTGCATTCTCTAGGATCCTAAAAGCTTTCAGTGTATATGGGCGAGGGGGATTTAGTTCTTGTTGTAATCATCCCAAGGATGTTTCAAGATAGTTGATCAGATTGGTGCCTAGCAGTTTGGATGTAGGTCTTGTATTCAAGACCGAACCAGGATAATTCTTGCGTGTTCTTGGTGTGTATGTCTGTATGTGTTATTCCTTTATGTGTTTTCATTATTGGTGTGTTCTCGAGTTGGTAGTAAGCTAGTTGAGTTGAGAGAATCGGTGGAGTGTTGTGAGTTACTCTAACAACTTGGTATCAGAGCCAAGCAGTCTTCTTAGGCGATCAAGATTTTCAAGAAACTCAAGGAAGTTCGCTCACCTCAAGAAAGCGATATGGCGTCATCTACCTCCAAATTTGACATCGAAAAATTTGATAGATCAAATGACTTTAGTCTATGAAGGATAAAGATGGAAGCGCTTCTCTGTAGTCAAGGACTCGAAGGAGTTCTGGAGCAAGAAGCCAAGACAACAGACGCGACCACTGGGATAGAAGTACCAGTGCTGACTGAGGAACAAGAAACGACCAAGAAGGAAATCAACAAAAAGGCTTACAACATTATGATCTTAAGCCTAAAGTACTTCGAGAAGTCTCTAAGTGGAAGACTGCAGTAGAAATTTGGAAGAAACTTGAAGATTTGTACCTCCAAAGAATGCTGTCCAGCCGTCTCTTCTTAAAGGCCAGGTTTTTTAATTTCAAAATGCAAGAATCCTAGAAATTGTATAATCATATAGATGATTTTAATAAGCTGTGCCTAGACTTGGAGAACATAGGAGTGAAGTATGAAGAAGAGGATAAGGCCTTAGTTCTGATATACTTTCTACCCAAGTCCTATGAGAATTTTGTAGACATCCTTCAACATGATAGAGATAAGCTCTCATTAGAAGATGTCATAGGTGCTTTAAATTCAAAAGAACTTAGGTTCAAAATGAATGAGAAAACCTCTCATGGGGATGCCTTATCAGTCAGGTTAAGAAGCACTAAGAAAGATCATAAAACCAGGGGTAAATCAAGGTCTAAGTCTAGAAATGGGAAATGCCCGATAAAATGTTACTATTGCCAACAAGAAGGCCACATTAAACGGCTGTGCCCAAAGAGAAAGAAAGACTTAGCGGAAAAAGAAAAATCAGGAGATGGAGGAGCAAACTATTGTGACTCTGGTTATGAAAGTTCGGAAGCCCTAATTGTTAGTGAATGTTCAGACAGCCTAGAGTGGGTCCTAGACTCTGGCTGCTCTTTTCACATGACCCCAAGAAAGCAGTGGCTGCAAAACTTCAAGGAAATTAATGGTGGAAAGGTCTTGCTTGGCAATGATCATGAATGCAAGGTTCAAGGGGTAGGAGATATAGGTTAAAACTTCATGATGGCTCCATAAAAACCCTCACATCAGTGAGGTATGTCCCTGATTTGAAGAGAAACCTGGTTTCTCTTGGAGAGCTAGACTGAAATGGTTTTAAGTTTAAAGGTGATGATGGATCATTTCAGATTTCAAAGGGGTTATTGATTTGTATGAAGGCTGTTTTAAAGAATGGAATTTACCTATTGTAGGCCACCACTTTATGTGGTGAAGTTTCAGCTGCCAGTATTAATTTTAGCTCTAAAGCAAGTCTGTGGCATCTAAGAATGTCACACATAAGTGAGCAAGGGCTCAAGGAACTTGCTAGCCAGGGTATTTTAGATGTGGGGCAGTCTCTAGAATTAACTAAACGTGAATCTTGCATCTTAGGTAAAGTAGCCAAAGTAAAATTCAGCAAATCAGCAATCCATTCTTCTAAAGCACCCCTAGATTACATACATTCTGATTTATGGGGTCCAGCCCAAACGGAAACCCATGGAGGTTCTCGATACTTCCTATCTATTATAGATGATTTCTCAAGAATGTTGTGGGTATATATTCTAAAATCAAAAGATAACACTTTTGACACATTTAAATCATGGAAGAGTATTGTAAAGAACCAAAAGGGGAGGTCAGTTAAGGTAATTAGAACTGATAATGGGTTGGAATTATGTAATAAAGAGTTTGACCAAATGTGTAAAGAAGGTGGCATAATTAGATATCTTACAGCTCCTGGAAATCCCAAGCAAAATGGGGTTGCCGAGAGGATGAATAGGACTCTCTTGAAAAGGGTAAGGTGCATGCTATTTCATGCTCAATTACCCAAGACTTTTTGGGGGGAAGCAGTTGCTGCCGTAGCCCATGTCCTCAACAGAACCCCCTCAAAAGCTATCAGCCTCCAAACCCCTTATGAAAAGTGGACCGGCCATAAACCAAGCTTAGCCCATCTTAGAGTATTCAGTTGCCTAGCCTATGCGCATGTAAAGTAAGGTAAACTAGAACCTAGGGCTAAGAAATGCCTCTTTATCGGTTACCCATCAGGTGTTAAAGGTTATAAGCTATGGAACTTAGAATTAGATGGACCTAGGACCATAGTTACTAGAGATGTAACATTTGATGAAGACTCTACCATAAAATTAGGAAGCAATGAACCTCAGTCAAATCAGGAAGAACTTGGAGAATCAGTTCAGGCGGAGATTCCAAATGAAACCCCAAATCTGACTCAAGATATTTCAGATTTCGAGCAGCTTAATCCTGAACCTTTAAGTAACCATGACCAAAACCAAGGATCTTCCCAAGTGGAAGAGGAAGAAGGTGACAGTGACGCAGACTCAAGCCTTAGAGAACCCCTAATCCTGATAGATATAACGTGGCAAGAGATAGGTAGCTTAGATCCCGTAGGCCTCCCCAAAGACATGGTTTCTTAGACCTGGTAGCTTATGCTTTTAATAGTGCTGCATAATCCATAGGAGAGGAACCCCTTACCTATGAAGAGGCAATGACCTCAAAAGATGCAGGCAAGTGGCTGGAAGGCATGAAATCTGAAATTGCATCTCTTAAGAAGAATCACACTTGGGAATTGGTTGAAAAACCAAGAGGATAGCGTGTGGTAGGCTGCAAATGATTGTATAAAATTAAAGAGGGAGCAGGAGAAAATACTAAGCCTAGGTTTTAGGCTAGACTAGTGGCTAGGGGTTTCACTCAAGTTCAGGGAGTTGATTTTGATGAAGTGTTTTCTCCAGTTGTGAGGCACACTTTCATAAGAATTCTCCTAGCCATCACTGCTCAATTGAACTTATATCTTGAGCAAATGGATGTTACAATCGCCTTCCTCCATGGGGACTTAGAGGAGAGAATTTTGATGGATCAACCAAAAGGTTTTGAAGCTAAGGGAGAGGTGGAGAAAGTATGCTTGCTTAGAAAGTCCTTGTGTGGACTTAAGCAGTCCCCAAGGCAATGGTACCGAAAATTTGATTTGGTTATGTTAGGCTAAGGGTATTTTAGGAGTTCCTATGATTGTTGCATCTATTTCAAACACATCTCTTCTAGTTTTTGCATATATTTACTGCTTTATGTAGATGACATGCTTATAGCAAGTCAGTCCTCTCAAGAAATCCAGCTTCTCAAGGATAAATTGAGGGCTGAATTTGAAATGAAAGAGCTAGGGGAAGCTAGAAAAATTATAGGGATGGAAATTTCAAGAGATAAGCACCATAGGAAGATATATCTTTCTCATAAATCCTACTTAGCAAAGCTGCTAGTTAGATTTGGTATGGCTGAAGCTAAGGTAGTCAGTCTGCCATTTGCTGCCCATTTCAAGTTATCTTCAGATCAGTCCCCTAAAGATGAAGAAGAGAAGAGGGAAATGGTTCATATCCCTTACTCGAGTGCAGTAGGCAACATCATGTATAGCATGGTGTGTACTCGACCTAATTTGGCACATGAAATGAGTGTCATCAGTTGGTTTATGGCCAATCCAGGGAAATCTCACTGGATGGTAGTGAAATGGATGCTTAGATATATTAAAGGGTTTATAAGAAATGCTTTAACCTATGGTGGAGCTAAGTTAGGAGAGGAAGCTAGCATCCTAGGATACTCGGATGCCGACTATGCTGCTGACATAGACAAGAGAAGATCCACAACCGGCTATGTCTTTAGGCTGTGGAATTCTACAATTAGTTGGAAGTCAGGCTTGCAACATGTGGTAGCATTGTCCACCACCGAGGCAGAATACATAGCTATTTTTGATGCAATTAAGGAAGCTATGTGGCTAAAGGGTCTAGTTAGTGAGCTTCTAAGGGTAGATGTCAAGGCAACTTTGATGTGTGATAGTCAAAGTGCCATACATTTGTCCAAAAATCAAGCCCATCATGAAAGGACTAAGCATATATATGTAAGGCATCATTTCATAAGACAAATTGTTGAAGATAAAACTATTTTCTAACCAAGATTGCAGGTGAAGACAATGCGGCGAATATGTCTATAAAACCAATACCCTCAGCAAAGCTGAAGCATTGCATGAGGATTCTTCAGATTGATCCAGGAAGACATTGATAATGCTGGGTGAGGGAGATCTTGTCAAGGTTGAAGATGAAGCCTAATCGAAGTACAAATGGGTGGAGAATTTGTTGTGACATTTGTATTAGATTAGATTAAATGTAAACAAGTTTTCTTTGTATTGCTGCATGATTCGTTTCTGTTTAGTGTTAGAATTAATCCTTCTTCTAGAAGGTTTGTTTCTAGAAGGGGCAGCTGACCAGTTAGGTTAGTTCGGTCAGTTGGGCAGGCAGTTTTATCTTGTAACCCACGCCCCTATTCCTTATAAATAGGGGTCATGGGATAGGAGAATAGATCAGAGGTTTTAGCGCACCTATTCTCGGAAAAGGTTAGTTTCTAGTTGTTGTCTTGTAGTTGGGATTGAGTGCGAGAGGTAGAGAGTGGCTGGTTTATAGCTTGTATTCTATAAGATCCTAATAGCTTTCAGTGTATATGGGCAAGAGGGATTCAATTCTCGTTGTAACCATCCCAAGGATATTTCAAGATAGTTGATCAGATTGGTGCCTAGCAGTTTGGATGTAGGTCTTGTATTCAAGACCGAACTAGGATAATTCTTGCGTGTTCTTGGTGTGTATGTCTGTATGTGTTATTCCTTTATGTGTTTTCATTATCGGTGTGTTCTCGAGTTGGTAGTAAGCTAGTTGAGTTGAGAGAATCGGTGGAGTGTTGTGAGTTACTCTAACACCCTTTACTACATTTATATCTTCTCAGGGGATCTTACATCAGTCGTCTTGTGCCTATATGCTACAACAGAATGGGGTTGTTGAGCGTAAAAATAGACATTTGATTGAAACTGCTCGCATTCGTCTTTTACACCATCATGTTCCCTTTTGGTTTTGGGCTCATGCTGTCCTCACTACTTGCTATCTCATTAATAGGATGCCTTTCTCTGTTCTTCATCACAAGATTCCTCACTCTCCCTTGTTTCCTAATCAGCCGGTATATGTTATTTCTTCCCGTGTCTTTGGTTGCACATGCTTTGTCCATAACATGTCTCTTGGCTGGGGATAAATTGTTTGCATGGTCTATCAAGTGCATTTTTCTTAGTTACTTCCGGCTTCAAAAGGGTTATAAGTGTTACTCTCCTGACACCCAATGCTATTTTCTTTCTGTTGATGTTATATTCTTTGAGTCTCTTCTTCCCTCTTTTGCCCCATTACAGATTTATCATCGGTGCACTCAGACTCAGTCTCATGCTAGTATTAACGTTGTTACTGAGCATTCTCTAGCTTCCCTTGTTGCACTAGAGACACCTGTTAACTCACATCCTGCTCCAGTGTCTTCACCTGTCGCGACACCTCCTAAGGATTAGTTTCCCATTGCCATTCGGAAAGGTGCCCGTTCTACTTGCAATTCTCATCCCATTTATAATTTTCTTAGTTATCATCGTATGTCTTCACCTTATAGTGCTTTTGTTTTTTCCTTATCCTTTGTTTCTGTTCCCAAGACCGTTAGTGAGGCTCTTTTCGATCTGGGGTGGCGACAAGCAGTGGTAGATGAGATAACTGCTTTGCATTCCAATGGTAGATGAGATGACTGCTTTGCATTACCCCCAGGACAATCTTTTGTTGGTTGTCGATGGATCTATATTGTCAAGGTTGGTCCTGATGGGCAGATTGATCGGCTTAAGGCTCGTTTGTTTGCAAAGGGGTATACCCAGGTTTATGGTCTTGACTATGTTGACACTTTTTCCCATGTGGCTAAAATGTCCTCTATACGTTTGTTTCTCTCTATCAGCGCTATGCGCCACTGGCCATTGTATCAATTGGAGATTAAGAATGCATTTTTACATGGTGAGCTTCAAGAGGAGATTTATATGGAGCAATCTCTTGGGTTTGTTGCTTAGGGGGGGTCTGGTTTGGTTTGTAAACTCCATCGCTCACTCTATGGCTTGAAACAGTCTCCACGAGCCTGGTTTGGTCACTTCAGTGCTGTTATTCAAGAATTTGGTATGACTCGTAGCGGGTCTGATCATTAGTTTTCTACAGACACATCACAGGGGAGGTGTATATATTTGGTTGTTTATGTGGATGATATTGTTAGTACAGGTGATGATCAGGATGATATTGTCTAGCTAAATAAACATCTTTTCCATAATTTTCAGACTAACGACTTGGGGTTGCTTAAGTACTTTCTTGGCATAGAAGTTGCTCAGTCCAGTTCTGGTGTAGTTATCTCTCAGAGAAAGTATGTGTTACATTTTGGAAGAAATCAGGATGCTTGATTGTAAACCTATAGATTCTCTTATGGACCCTAATGTAAAGCTTTTACCATGACAGGGGGAGCTTCTTGCAGATCTTGGGAGATACTGCAAGTTAGTTGGAAAACTTAATTATCGCACTATCACTCGGCCTAACATTTCTTTCTTAGTCAGTTTTTACATTCTCATTGTGATAGCCACTGGAATGTAGTTGTCCGGATTCTTAGGTATATTAAGGGAGCTCTTGGTAAAGGACTATTGTATGAGGATAGAGGTCATACTCAGGTAGTCAGATATTCTGATGCTAATTGGGCAGGTTCTCCATCTGATAGACGATCTACTTCAGGATATATTTGTTCTGGTTGGAGGAAACCTAGTATCTTGGAAAAGCTAAAAGTAGGACCTTGTTGCAAGGTCGAGTGCAAAAGCAAAATATCATGCTATGGTCTTGGCAACATGTGAATTTATCTGGTTAAAACAATTACTTCAAGAGCTCAAGTTTGGAGAGATATAACAGAGGAGGTTAATTTGCGATAATTAAGCTACGTTATATATTGCCTCTAATTCAGTCTTTCATGAGAGGACCAAACATATCGAGATAGATTGTCACTTCATCCGATAAAACATTTTATCTGGCTATATTACCACAGATTTTGTTAATTCAAATGAGCAATTAGAAAATGTCTTTACTAAATCTCTCAGGGGTCCTTGAATTGGGTATATTTATAACAAGTTTGGTGCATATGATATATATGTTCCACCTGGAGGGGGAGTGTTGAGTTGTATATAGAGGTGATTGCTATGTTTGTATATTACACCTAGGGTTAGCTTTATGTTAGGGCCTGAGGCCCATGGCTTGTTTAGTATTTGTATATATAGGTGTACTGTCTATTAGTTTAATACACAAAAAATTTCTCCCACAAGGGTTTTCTCTTTCTCTCTCTCTAAGTTCACATGTTTCTTAGTTCTTCATTAACAACTATTACTTTCTAGCATTGGAATGGCTTTGATAATAATTGGCTGATTCTTTAACTCTAAATCAAGTACATGCACTCCCACATTGTGAATGACGATATATGTTGATATCTTCCTGTTCTAGGAATTGGACTCCTACAAATAATGCACCCAAAATGCTGATTTAGGTGGAGTTGTACACAAGTTCCATGATAGCAATTAGCTCATTGAGTAATCCTATGTGATGTTATCATAAGGTGGCAGGGTAATATCTCCACGATCTCTCCCAAAATGATTGAGTAGCAATTTATAAAGGTAGTGTAGGTAGGATCCTATTTATGGCCATGCTTGTGACATCTTCTCATGTCGGTTGAATACATTCTCCTTTGGTAGGCTTGGGGCCAGCCCTACCCCTGTTGCCCTAGAGTTCCCTCCCCCTAGTGAGCTAACCATAGTACTAGTCCTTGGTAGGACCTTGATCTTGTTAAAAATGGCCTCTAAGGTTAATTCCTACAACTTGGCCTTCTTTGTTGCCTACGTCACTGTAACATGCTGAAAGTAAAGCAAGATCGCTACGGGGCAAGCAGCATAGTTCAAAAATTTTGAACCTTACCCCAATCCCAGCGATTGGATCAACGTCGAAATTAAATCATTCACATACAAGTAAAATAAATCTAACCTTTAGATTTTCGAGTCGTTCGCGGATTTGAGCTGTTCAAGCGTCCGGCCTCTAATTCGTGATACACGGCACGCGTTCGTTGGCAAGGAGAACGGAACAGGAGTGCTAGCTCCTTCTCCTTTTCGCGGCTTGTGTATGGACGAAAAAGAACCCCCGCGTTTCAAATCGATGCCAAATAGAAACATGGAAGAGTGAACAACAATTGTTTTTCAACTCTTGAAAAACTATTCCAAATAATCTCATTTATTTTGGGCAACCCATAAAGGGATATTTATAAAGAGCTTTAGGGTTTCTTAAACCCTAATGGATATGGGCCAGTCCATTTAATTCAGTCCAATTATGAACTTAATTAAATGGGTTTATTTTAGTCCAACTAGAAATATAATTAAATGGCCCAAATCTAATTATTGGTTTAAATAAAATATTTTGGTCCAAATCTAATTCAAGTCCAAATATAATATTTAATTTAATATTTGGCCCAAATTTAATTTAGTCTAAATATAATATTTAATTTAATTTTTGGCCCAAATCCAATTTAGTCAAAATATAATATTTAATTTAATATTTGGTCCAAATCCAATTTAGTCCAAATATTAACTTAAACCTAAATATATTTTATTTCTTATTTGTCACTCTAACAAATAAAAAATTATTAAATTAGAAACTCCTTTCTAATTTAATCAATTGCCATTTTAGGAAACTCTTTCGTACGTCTATTTGTTTTTTTTCCGTAAGAACCTACGACGGCATAATTTCTTGTCAAAGTGTCTCACTTAACCATACGTCCGCTCTCCTGGTTTAAGTTAGGGACCGTACCTATTGCGTATGACTCATTAGGTTTCCGAATATGTTGGCAATGTGTTCGTATGAACACATAAGACAAGATTGGCCTCTAGCAAATTATTTAGAAGGTACGAACACATGCCTACCCAATTATTCAGAAGGATTTATAATCCGCAAATAACATTTCACGAGCATGGTTATCGTGTAATTCGATTCTCTCGTCAATGTATCTTATGTGATCTCAAGTATGGCAATGTGTTGCTTGATTATAATCACATGAGTTTTTCTTCGGTCATCTGGGTATCTTCACTTAATAGAAAGTGAATCAATAACTCTTTATTGATCTCTTTCACCATGGCCATGGATTTAAAGTGAATATCCACCGAAGACGCTTTAGATACATCATCCTCTATCAAGGGATAGACGAGTCCCATCTTGGTTATACACCTATCTTCATAAGCCTCACGATATGCTCAACGATCGCCCACATGCATCCTTTCTCTAGGCCCATCGAAACGATGTCAAAGCATACTGGTCTTCTTATGAGATGATCGCGACAACCTCAGGTCCAATGATTAGTTACACTCTTCTCGTATGAGAATTCCATCAACATATAACCAAAATGGATTCTCATGGTGAGTCATGTCCAGTGACACGTTCTCCAACATTGGTCATCTATGTACTTGTCTAGGTATCTCCATGGCTATGGGTGTGAGACCTCCATTGATATCACATAGCAAAAACATAGCACATACAAGTCTTACCGCAATTGTCAATGTCCATTATTGACATTGCTACGACTTGGGATATTTAATGATGTCTAGAAACTGTGATGCATTATCTTACATCTTTATAGATTAATCATAGTATACATCATATGGACTTCTATCTAGTTTCATTCAGTTATTACAATAATAACAAGAAATTAATAGAATGACTTCTTGTGAATTGAACAACTCCTTATTCAAATAATAAGTATGATTACAATTGTCAGTGTACAACATTTCCAATCTGATTGGGTCTAGAGCACCTACACTAACACATGCATTATCATCTTCACCATAGATCGTAATTCATCCTTAAGGCTGTTGATAAAGCTCGACACAAAATATTGTTTCGTGAGGGATGACTGAGCATTCCACATAAGGGCCCTTAGTTCCTCAAATTTCTCCTGATACTCCGTCACCGTTCCCTCCTGCTTTAGTTTATTAAACTCTTCAATTACAACCACCATATGCCTCTCTCCAAAGTGTTTACACAACTCCTCTGCAAAATCAATCCATCTTGTTTCTGCACCTCTAAATCGAATCCATCATTGGAACCATGAATCAGTCGTATCATTTAGATAGGCTGTCGCCAAGGTAATCCTTTGTTGTTCAGCCACCATGTAGACTTGAAAGAAATGTTCACATCGGCAGATCCACGACATAGGCTTGGATTCGTTAAACAAAGGTATCTCCAACCTTTGCAATGGTGTGTGGTTAGTATCATGCGAGGTTAATTCCCTTACTTGCGCTCTTAGCTCTACGTCTGGCACTTCCTCTATCTTTGTTACTCCATGGGGTCTTGGAAGAATGCCTTGTCTAGTCAAATTTGGATTGGCTACGGTCCTAGGAGGCAATTCCAGTGTGGGAGAGATGACAACATGTTGAACATGCTGTTAATCCTCTGGTCACATTGCTCTATCGTCTCCCTTTGTCTTTCCAATTCATGTTGCATGCTCTCCCGAGAGGTCGCCAAATCCTCATGCATACCATTTTTGATTGCAGCCACATCTTCCCTACTTTGGTGACCACCTCATGTGTTTGTGTCATCCCAAACTCCAGTGCTTCCATCCTTGATTCCAACTGTTTTAGTCTCATACCTTCTGCCATAGTTCGTCTGATGCACAACTCCATGACAATAATTGCATTTGGGGTGGTTTCCTTTGTTTAAATTACCACTCCATCCTCCTCCTTGCTCTCCTCTAGCACTAGTTTGAGAGAGACAAAGCAGTCGAGCAAAAACATCATTTTGAGAGGGAACAATGGTATTGGCTAGTATCTAATCTCAAACTAGAGAGAGTTTAGGTCTAATGCCTATCAACCCTAATACCATAAAAAACTTGTCTCTCTGTCGCAACTGTTTCTCAACATTAGTCCCAACAGGCATGAGAGAATTAAACTCCTCGTCAAGTCTACAAATAAACTCAAGACATGTCGAGATCGTGCTGCTTCAAGTGAACCATGTTAAACACAACATTCTAGAACCGTTGGATATCATTAGTGTAAAGAGTTCTAGCTTTGTTCCATAATTGATAACAAGTCCTATAAGCTTTATAATTAACGTAAAGTTTAGGATCAATAGATTGCCATAGTAAATTGCAAAGGAGAGCATAACTTTCCTCCAAGTAGCTCTTTCAGTTATAGGAATATCATCTACCTTTTTAGTCAAATGAGTCTCATATCCTTGACCTGAAAACCATAATTCATCAGATGTAGCTCAAGACATATAGTTGGCACTACCAATCAACTTTTTGGAGGTAATGACTAGAGAAGGAGTGATAATTTGAGAGAAAATACCAAATTTGGAGCCCGAATCAATAGAGGAACTGGTGGACTTGATTTGGATGGAAGGAAGCTCTCAATTCTTGAAATTTGAGTGAAAGGAGGCCGAAAAGGACCCAAAACAGTGCAGAAACCTCCCTGGAACAGTCACGGCTCATGGGGCAACATAGTTTATAGTAGTGGGCTTCTAGGGTTAGGCCAATCAAATGGTGCTGGTTTCGATGGTATGGTCGGTGTCTTGAAACAACCACTGGAAAAGCGAGATTGGAGGCTGGAAGTTGCAGCGCGGGCAGCTAAAGTGGCGACGCGTGGCGGTGATTTC
Source organism: Diospyros lotus (assembly GCF_014633365.1). Lineage (NCBI taxonomy): Eukaryota > Viridiplantae > Streptophyta > Magnoliopsida > Ericales > Ebenaceae > Diospyros > Diospyros lotus. The sequence goes on along the minus strand of NC_068343.1, from coordinate 37,088,741 downwards.
TGAGATGAGTTTCTGGGGTTAGGTCGATTGGACCTTTCCAAACACTGTGGTGTGGTTGGATTTCTCAAACAACACCGTGAAGTGGGTGAACACGTAGAAGGATTATTTTCTGTATTCTAGTATTCTGTATTTTCTTATCTGCTACAAGTTAGTGCAAGTTGCTATGTTTATTTTAGTTGATAACTATATGTATTGTGGCAGTGTAGTTAGAAGGTTACCTTGCTGAGTATAAATATAAACTCAACATAGCTTTGCAATGTTGTTGAGTTCATTTTTCAGTTTATCTAGTGATTACAAGAATTTATTTTCTCTCTATTGTGCCCTAGCTTGCTAGTCTTGTTTTCCCTAGCATATTGTTTCATGGTATCAGAGCCATTGACACAAGTCATGAATTTGAATCGTGATCTTAGTGCCTCCTCTTCTCTTCCACCTCGCTCATCCTGTTCTTTATGTTTTGCATCGCAGTCGGATTTCTCTGTAGCTGCAAGAGCATTTAGTTTCATTCCGATAAAATTGGATTCTGACAATTATATCTTTTGGAAGGCTCAAGTTCTGGCAACGATCAGAGCTTTTGATTTACTTCCTTTCCTTCACAAGACTCCACCTCCACCGAAGTATGTAGTAGATCGTGATAACGAAGGATCTGAAGCTCAGACAGTGAACTCAGAATATCTTAATTGGCTGCGATTAGATCAGTTACTTCTAGGCTGACTCTTTTTGACGATTGCTAAGGAGGTGTTAGCGTAGGTGATTCATTGTGAATATCTGCCGATGTATGGTCTTCACTTGAAAGTTTATATTCACGACAAACAATTACTAAATCCTTTCAACTAAAGCAGCAGTTAAGGCCAGTTAAGAAGGATTCTTTGCAAAATGCTCTTATCTAAAATGGTCTGATAGGAATACTAAATTCTTCCATGCCATGCTGAAAAGGAATGCGAAAAGGAATTACATAGCTTCTGTTATTAAAAGGGATGGTTCCTCTTCTTCTTCTTCTCAACAGGAGGTGGCTGAGGAGTTTATTTATTTTTATCAAGACCTCCTAGGTTCTGATTCCCAGAGTGCTCCCATTGATCCGATGGTGCTTAATTCTGGTCCCGAGGTTTGGTCAGAGCAGTCCATTACTCTCTCATGTCCGGTATCTAAGGAGGAAATTAAGGCTGCCCTTTTCAGTATAGGGGAAGATAAATCCCCAGGCCCAGATGGTTATACATCTTGCTTCTTCAAAAAATCTTGGAACTCAGTTGGTGATCTGTTTTGTGATGCAGTTCTTGAATTTTTCCATTCAGGTTCTCTTTTTAAACAGGTAAATCATATGGCTGTTGATTAATTCCTAAGTCAGTTCATGCTTCCTCAGTGCAGGATTTTCAGCCTATATCGTGTTGCAATGTTACCATCAAGGTTATATCCAAAGTGCTAGTTGCTCGTTTGGCCCCTATGTTGTCTTCTCTTGTTGATCAGGTGCAATCAGCTTTTGTTCAAGGTAGATGCATGGTGGATAACATCCATTTGGCTCAAGAATTATTGAGGAATTACAGCAGGAAGAGTCTCACCTAGGTGGTTGGCTAGGGTGGATATTAGGAAAGCTTATGATTCTGTTAGTTGGAAGTTCCTGAACAGCATTCTTGTTGGCTTAGGCTTTCCGAGCAGATTTGTTGGTTGGATTATGGAATGTGTTTCATCCCCCTCTTACTCCCTTGTTATTAATGGAAACCTTTGTGGTTTCTTTAAGGGCAAAAGAGGCTTAAGACAAGGAGATCCTCTATCCCCATTCTTATTTGTTCTCTGTCTTGAATATTTTTCAAGATCTCTGAATGTTGCCACTGAGGATTCTGATTTCAATTTTCATCCCAAGTGTGGTAGGCTTAAAATCTCCCATTTAGCATTTGCGGATGACTTAATGCTGATGGCCAGGGGAGACATTATTTCTGTTAAAATTATTCTGGCCTGTTTGTATAATTTTGGGGATATATCTGGCTTAAGAGTTAATGAGCTAAAGTCTAGCATGTTCATTGCTGGTTTATTTGGCTGCGATCTGGAGGTCATTAAGGCAGCTGCTAGGTTTTCGCTTGGGGTAATGCCTTACCGTTACTTAGGGGTGCCTTTGGCTGCCGAGAGACTAAAGGTTATCCACTATGCCCCTATCATTGATAAAATCTCTGATTATATTAGTTCGTGGAAGTGTGCTTCTCTGTCATATGCAGGTAGGACGGAGCTGATTAAATCTATCCTCCAAGGAATAGAATGTTTTTGGCTATTGATGCTTCCAGATCCTTCGGTTGTTTTGGAGAAAATTATTCGGATGTGTAGGGGTTTTCTTTGGAACTCCCAGCATTCCCTGGTTGCTTGGAAGGATATTTGCATGCTTAAATCTGAGGGGGGCTTGGCTTAAAGGACTTGAGGTGCTGGAACTCAGTCCTCCTCATGAAGACTCTTTGGAATTTTCATCAGAAGGATTCTTTATGGGTCCGTTGGGTCAATTAGGTTTACATCAATGGAGGTTCAATCTGGACAAGGACCCCTATGAAAAGGGATTCTCTGCTCCCCAAGCGTATTCTCACATTAAGAGATCATTTATGCCAATCGGCAGGGTCAGTTTCAGCAGCCATAAGCCTGCTTTCTAGCTGGGGCTTGGGAGGATCTCTTTGCCTTGAGAAAGTCTATGACTTCTTTGGTCCGAAAGGTGAGACTAAGATCTGGGCAAATGTAGTGTGGGCCTCAGCAATTTTGCCCAAGCATGCTTTCATTTTGTGGTTGGGGGTTAAAGGCAAGCTTCTTACTAAGGACAGACTACACTTCTGGGGCATGGATAGAAGATGTGGCCTTTGTGGTTTGTTTGAGGAGTCATCCCAGCATTTGTTCTTTCGCTGCCCAGTTAGTGCAGAGACTTGGGAACGTATTAAGGGCTGGATTGGCATTCGAAGATCAATGACTTCACTGGCTAGTGGATATAAATGGCTTAAAAAGGAGGCTCGTGGGTCTTCATGGCTTAACAAGGCCAAGAGAATTGCTTTCGCTTGTGCTGTTTACCACTTATGGACAACAAGGAACTGTCATATTTTTGAAAGTGAAGCTCCATCTGTGAAGTCTAATATTTTAAGGGTCAAAACAAATGTATACAGAGTTATCTTTTCTTTGTATCCATATGTTTTATTCCATTTTGAGTCGCTAGCTATGGGTCTTTAGATGTCTAATTTCTTTGTTGCGCCTGGGTTTGCCCAGTGTTCTTGTACAATACTTTAATCATTTATACATATTTACCCTTTGATTAAAAAAAAGAAGAAGAAGGATTCTTTGTCTATTAATGACTACATCCTTAAACTCAAAACAATTGGACATTCTCTAGCTGCAATAGGTGAGCCATTGGATGATAAGGAGTTACTTCTTGCAATTCTTAATGGATTAGATCATGATTATGAAATAGTTGTGAGCCTAATTACTTATCAAATGGATGACATAGATCTTGGGAAAGTGCAGCATTTGTTGCTAATGCATGAACAAAGACTAGCATCTAAGAATTTGCCACAATCGACAATTAATTTTGATTCAGTTACACCTTCATTGATGCAAGTCAGTATGACTGCATATATAGTAAGAGGTGCTAGTAATTTTGTGAACAATAGAGGTGATTTTAGTCAAAGAGGAGGTGGTTATATGAATCGAGGTGGAAGAGGATGAGGAAGACGGAATGGCAGCGGATTTATTGCCAATTGTGTGGCAAGCCAGGGCTTTTTGTTGATAGATGTTATCACAGATTTGATAGAAATTTTCAAAGGACACCTAATCCTAATCAAAGATTTGATTCTCAAGTCTCTGCTCAGCCTGATTCAAGAGCTTTTCTGGCCTCCCTAAGTGATTCTAATGAGTTCTACATGAATGATATAGGTTTTGTCCAAGGAACTCACTATAATCAATTTCCTTCTAACTATAATAATTTTTCTTCTTTTCCTATTGATCACAACCTTCAGCTTTCTACACCAGAAAATTTCTGGTTTGTTGACTCTGGTGCAACAAACCATATCACTTCCAATTTAAACAATCTGTCTCTACATGCTCCTTACAATGGTGGAGACAAAGTTTTAGCTGGTAATGGTAAGCAACTCTCTATCTCTAATGTTGGTCTTGGACATTTACTTTTAGAAACAAAACCTAAATCTTGTGTTACTTTGTCAAATGTTTTGCATGTGCCTAACATGAAGAAAAATCTAATTAGTGTCTCACAATTGACACGAGATCATGATCTTGTTACTGAATTTAACTCTCATTCTTGTTTGATCAAGAACAAGAATACCAGACAAGTGCTACTCAGAGGACATCTTAAGGATGGGCTATACCAACCGAGTTCAACTTTTGATCCTGTTGTTCCCAGCTCTTCAGCTCATTATATTAAACCTAGACACGTTGTTAGTAGTACATTTCCTTCAAATTGTAATAAGTTTTCTTTGAGCAAGTGTACTAGACAAGCTCCATTTAGTCATGGACTGTCACCTAGTGTAAATGTTCCCCAAAATAACAATGTGTACCAGCAATGGCATGCAAAGCTAGGGCATCCCTCTTTCAATGTACTGTGCTTAGTTCTAAATAAAATCCAGATTCCTTGTTCTTCCACATTACTTTCTTTCTGTGATTCTTGTCAAGTTGGAAAACTAAATCAACTTTCATTTGTTGATTTCCCTATTACTGCTATAAAATCTCTTTGAGTTATCTATTTAGAACTATGGGGTCCATCTCTTACCTTGTCTATTAAAGAATATCGATATTACATCATCTTTGTTGATGCTTACACACGTTATACATGGCTATACTCAGTGTTGTTAAAAGCACGCCTAGGCATGCGCCTAGGCGCAAGGCCCCTCAAGGCGCAGCCATCTCGCCTTGCCATGCCTAGGCGAGGCGAGATCCAGCCAGGCGCGCCTCCCTCAAGCGCACATCCATCAGGCGTAGCTGAAAAATCAGCATGTTTTATTTTTTAAACATTTTTCTGTTAAAACTGAGAGAGAAAGAAAATAATAAAATACAATATTGAAAAGTCAACAAAACTCTCCAGCTCATCTGATTTTTAGAAGGCCAAGAGACTACACCTCCAAGGCTCCAAAACTCTCTTACGCAGCACTCTTTTCTCTCACGCAACACAGCAACTGCAACTCCTCAAGTTCTTCTCCAGTTCTGATTGAGATGCTTCTGCTTGACTAGGCCAAGGTAACATATCGACAATCCCTGCTTCTTCTTCTTCTTCTTCTTCTTCTTACGCTATTGGTAGCTGCTAGCCTGCTTCTTCTTCGGCAATCCTAGTTGCTTCTTCTTCTTCTTATTACGCGGCTGCTTCTTAATCTTACGTTGCTGCTATCCTTCTTCTTCTTCTTCTTCTTCTTCTTACACGGCTGCTTTTTACGTTTTTGCTATCCTCCTGCTCCTTCTTCTTCTTCTTCTTCTTCTTCCGCTGTTGCTAAAATTCTTCTTTTTCTGCTTCTTCTTCTTCTTACGCTACTGCTACTGCTAGCCTGCTTCTTCTTCTCTTCCTTTGCTTCTTCTTCTTCTTTCTTACGTTGCTTCTACTTATTCTTCTTCTTTTCTTCCTCTTGTTCTTGTTCTTCTTCTTCTTCAATTATTTTTTTTTTAATTTTTATTTGTTGATGCCTGCTGCTACTTCTTCTTCTTCGTTTTTCTTTTAACATTGTTTAGCATAATTTAGCTTTAACTTTTTCTTTTAACATTTCAATTAAGAAGTATATTTTTCTTTCTTCTTAGTCAGCATGCGCCTTGCACCTGCTAGGCGCGCGGCTCGCCTTGCGCCTTAGGCTCCAAGACCCTTTGCGTCTTAGTGCGCCTTGGGCCTTTAACAACACTGGCTATACTCTTTAAAGTTAAAATTTGATGCTTTGTCGACCTTTGTCACTTTTCACAAACTTGCTGAATTGCAGTATCAAACCAAAATTATAGCCTTACAAGCAGACAACCATGTTTCACTTGTCCCCATACCCATCAACAGAATGTAGCTGAGAGAAAGCATAGGCATATTGCTGAAATGGGACTTACTTTACTGAGTCATGCTCATATGCCTCTTAAATTTTGGGTAGAAGCATTTCAAACAGCAGTGCACCTTATTAATTTGCTTCCTTCATCTTCTCTCAAGTTCCACACACCATATGAACTGTTATATCATAAACAGTCTAATTACCTAATGCTCTAACCTTTTGGTTGTGCTTGTTTTTCTTATCTAAGACCATATGTCAAGCACAAATTTGATTTTCATTCAGCCAAATGTATCTTTATTGGGTATAGTCATGTTCAAGCAAGCTACTAATGTTTGCATCCTATTGGATGAATTTATATTTCAAGACATGTCGATTTTCCTTATCCCAGTCTATTCAAGTCTTTTTCACCTTCTGTTCCTTTTGTTTCTAATAGCTTTTTTACATTATATTTTTTGTCTCTTCCTTCTTTTCCATCCTCTAAAGTAGCACAACCTCTGGATTCCTCCCTATCAAACAATTCCTTGCCTCTGTCTCCTTCTATTTCTTCACCACCTGTGCAGGATTCTTCTCCTTCTCCTAGACCTATCACTCGTGTGTCTAAATTTTCAGCTTGTTTAGCTCCTTCTTGTCATCCTATGCTGACTAGGTCCAAGGTCAAATTGCTTGCCATTACTTCACCCCATGCCCTCATGAGTTCTTTAGAACCTAGTTCAGTTCGTAAGGCTTTCTTAGACTCACAATGGGTTAAGGCCATGAAAGAGGAGTTTGCTGCCTTGCAGCGTAATCATACTTGAGATTTAGTTCCTTATTCTAAGGATATGAATGTAATTGGTTGCAAGTGGGTGTTTTGGGTCAAATATAATTCTGATGGCACAGTTCTAAAGTATAAGGCTCGTTTGGTAGCAAAGGGGTTTCTTCAAAATCTGGGCATTGATTATGCCGAGACATTCAATCATGTGGTTAAAGCCCCTACTATTAGAGTTTTGTTCTCATTGATAGTTACATTTGGTTGGGATATCCAACAAGTGGATATAAATAATGTCTCAGCCAGAGGGGTTTGTGGATTCTTAGTTCCCCGACTCTATGTGCAAATTAAAGAAGTTGCTTTATGAGCTCAAATAGGCTCCTAGAGCTTAGTATACTAAGCTGCGAGTTGCTTTACAATCTTGGGGATTTACTAGAGCTGTATTTGATGTTTCTTTATTTGTCAAGAGAACTTCTAAGTTTGTGTTGTTTCTCTTGGTATATGTAGATGATATTTTAATTACTGGGTTAGATAACACAACACTTAGAGCTTGTATTCATGATTTGGAAACTCATTTTGCTCTAAAAACTTTTGGATCTGACAGTTACTTTCTTGGATTTTAGGCATATAGAGATCATAGTGGCTTCTATCTTACTCAATCTAAATGCACTTTAGATCTCTTGAAGAAGGCAACTATGTTGGACTGTAAACCATGTGCCACTCCAGTAAATACAGTAGAATCGTTGACTAATGAGGGTGATCCTTTCTCTAATCCATCTCTATTTCGGACTGTAGTTGGTTTGTTACAATATCTAACCTACACTAGACCCGACATTGCATTTGCGATCAATAAACTCAGTAAGTTCTTATCTACCCCCAAGCAACAACATTGGTTGGCTTGTAAAAGACTTCTTAGGTATCTCAAAGGTATTGTCGGTTTGGGCTTATTGTTCTCTCCTTCCTCTACAGATCCGCCTCTAATTGTATATATCGATGCTGATCACGTTGGTTGTAAAGTAACTAGATGTTCCACAAGTGGGTTGGAGCTCTCGGAAATAGTCAATTGTAGCAAGATCGGTTGCGGAAGCTGAATATAGGTCTATTGCCTAAGGTGTAACTGAAGTTATGTGGCTTAAATCTTTGTTTTCAGAACTGGGATATCCATGTGTTCATCCTTCTGTTGTATGGAGTAATAATCTAGCAGCTAAAAGCATTGCTAAAAATCCAGTATTTTATTTTCGCACTAAACACATTGAGATTGACATTCATTTTGTGCGAGAAAAGGTGGAGAATGGTGAAGTTGATATCCGTTCTGTTCCTACCGCCTATCAAATAGCAGATGTTTTCACTAAGGGATTGTGAAGAAGTAGATTTCAGCTTCTATGTGACAAACTCAATCTTAAGTTGTCACCTGTTCAAAAGACTACTTTACAAGGAGCTTTAGATAAGCAAACATCCAACAAGGAATTTTGATTTGAGTGGGAATGTAGAAGGATTATTTTCTGTATTCTAGTATTCTGTATTTTTTTGTCTGTTGCAAGTTAGTGCAAATTGCTGTGTTTATTTTAATTGATAACTTAACAAATACCGTAGGAGAACTCAACATTTCTCCTTTGATCTTCCATTAGCTATTGTTAAACTTATATACAGAAAATTCCTACAAAATCTCCTATAAAATCTCCTAGATATTCTCCTAATTTACAGCAATGATAGCTTTTATCTAATGTACAACACAAACTTAAATTAAATAAGAATATTATCTTGAATAAAATCTACATTATCTCGGGTTTTCTCCTTCTTAAACAAGGAGTCTCTTCCAACAGTCTCCCTCAAGCTGGTGAATAGATGTCTATCATTCCCAGCTTGTCTCTTATTACTTCAAATCCTTGTTTCTGTATTGCCTTGGTCAAGATATCTGCCTCTTGATCTTTGGTAGGAACATAAGTTAGTCTTATATCTCCTACTTTTATTTCTTCCCTGACAAAATGCCTGTCAATTCTCACATGTTTCATCTGATCATGCTGTACTGGATTATTCACTATACTTATAGTTGATTTACTATTGCAATAAAGTATTTTTGGTGCTGTGATCGGCATGTCCATATCCTTCATCAATCTTTCTAACCAAATTATCTCACAAATGCACTGTGCAATGGCTCAATACTCGGTTTCAGCACTGCTACGTGAAACAACCTATTGCTTTTTGCTTCTCCATGTGACTATGTTTCCCCATAATTTTTTGTGATACCGTGATGTGGACTTGTTGTCTTCAACAAATCCTGCCCAATCTGCATTTGAATAACTCTTCATTCATTTTTCACTACTTTTCTTAAACAACAATCCTTTCCCATGTGTGCCTTTAAGATATCTTAGAATATGATAAGCAGCTTCTAGGTGTCTTTTGGTTGGAGAATGCATGAATTGGCTGATTATACTTACTGCATAGGCAATATCTGGCCTTGTATGAGATAAGTAGATCAATTTTCCCACTAGACATTGAAATCTGCCCATATCAACTTGCTCCTCTTCATTCTTTCCATCTTTATTATTCCAATTTGGTTCTAAAGAAGTGCTAGCTGGCTTACACCCGAGTTTACCAGTTTCCCTCAAAAGATCAAGAGTGTATTTTCTTTGTGAGATGAAAATACCCTCACTGCTTTTTGCTATTTCCAATCCCAAGAAATATTTTAAATCTCCCGAATCCTTAACTTCAAATGTCTGTCTTAGTTGATACCTCAATAGTTCAATCTCTTGATGGTTGTATCTGGTGATAATTATATCATCCACATAGGCTATAAGAATGGTCTTCTTTCCCTCAGAATCTATCTTTATAAATAATGTGTGGTCAACTTGTCCTTGTCTGTATCCAAGTTGCTGCTGTAAAGTTTCACTGAATCTCTTGAACCATGTCCGTGGTGATTGTTTGAGGCCATATAGTGATTTCTTTAGCTTGCAAGCTTTCCCTCTTGTATCTTCTCTTTGAAAACCTGGGGGAATCCTCATATAAATTTCTTCTTCTACCTCACCATTCAAGAAGGCATTTTTAATGTCTAATTGGTGAAGTTTCCAATCCAAGTTGACTGCCAATGATAGTATCACCCGAATGGAATTAAGTTTGGCCACCGGTGCAAAAGTTTTCTCATAGTCAAGTCCTTGAGTTTGAGTAAAGCCTTGAACTACAAGCCTAGCCTTGTATCTCTCAATTTTTCCATCTGATTTATACTTAACAATAAAGACCCATTTGCTCCCAACGATGTTCTTTCCATTGCGTAATTTCAATATCTCCCATGTGCCATTCTTTTCTGGAGCATGCATTTCCTCCATTACAACTTTCCTCCATTTCTTCTCCTGTAAAGCATGATAAATATCCTTAGGAATACTCACATTATCAATGCTGATAGTAAAGGCCCTGAATTGTGGGGATAATGTGGAGTATCCTAGGAAATTGGTGATAGAATGCTCAACACAAGATCTGGTCCCTTTCCTCAAAGCAACAGGAATATCAAGATCTGATTTTTGCTCCTTGTTTGTCTCTTGCTCACCGTTAATACCTTTAGTATTCCTCTCGGTAATTTCAGGACTTTTCCAACCAAAGACACTGTTGGATTAGGATTCTCTGGGATTTTAGTTTTGAGTCACCTTGGTTTGGTTTAGTAAGCTTTGTAGAGCCTCCATCTGAGCAGCAGTTAGACTGAGATTTGCTGCACTCCCTTTTTCAGCTTTCATCGTATAGGCTGATTGTGCTTCTTTTCTTTGACTTCTTGGTTTCCATCCTGCTGGCTTTCCATGGATTTTCCAACATGTATCCTTAGTATGGTATGGCCGATTGCAGTATTCACACCATTGTTTTTCTTTGGGGTTCTCTCCTTTAGTTGCAGCATATGGCTTTCCTCGGAAACTACTTAGGGGTGAGGCTGAAGAATATACCTCATTGTTCCTAAGCCCGAGAACATCACCTTCTTTTGGCTTTCTTCCCTTCTAACCTCTGCAAATACTTCTCTCATTGTTAGGAAAGATTTTGTTCCCAACAATCTGCCTCTACCCTCATCTAGATCCGAGTTTAGATCATGTAGGAAGTCAAACACTCTCTGCTTCTCTACCATCTTCTCATATTTTGTACTATCAGCAGCACACTCCCATTTAATCTCATGAAAAAAATCACTTTCTTTCCATAACTCAGTTAAGGTATTAAAATACTCGGTGACTGAGTTTGTACCTTGCTTGGTTGTTTGTATGAGTGATCTAACCTGGAATGATTGAGCTGTATTCTCCAAATTAGAGTAGACTTCTTGGACTGCTTGCCAAATCTCACAAGTTGTCTTGTAGAAGAGGTAAGTCCTTCCTAGCTTTGGCTCCATTGAGTTCACTAACCAAGCCATAACCGTGGCATTCTCAGCTTCCCATGTCATATGTTGCTACATCTGAATTCGGTTTAGGCATGATATCGGTTAGGTAGCCTTCTTTACCTTTCCCTCTAACAACTAACAGCACAAATTCTGACCATTTCCTATAGTTGGCCCCATTTAACTTGTGTCGTGTGATCTGGAGGGATTGGCTATCCATTGCTGTTGGAATAATGGATCCATGATGGTTGATCGGAGAGGTTGCAGAAGAGGTCTCATTGGATGAGACCTTTTTCTGCCATTCTTTCGACTCAAGACTCCTTCAATGAGTTGAAGACACGAATGAAAAAAAAATAAAAAATCTACAAACCGTGGCTCTAATACCATGAACAAATACCTTAGGAGAACTCAACTTTTCTTCCTTGATCTTCCATTAGCTAGTGTTAAACTTATATATAAAAAATTCCTACAAAATCTCCTATAAAGTCTCCTAGATATTCTCCTAATTTACAGCAGTGATAGTCTTTATCTAATGTACAACACAAACTTAAATTAAATAAAAATATTATCTTGAATAAAATCTGCATTATCTCGGGTCTTCTCTTTCTTGAACAAGGAGTCTCTTCCAATAATAACCATATGTATTGTAGGGGTGTAGTTAGAAGGATATCTTGCTGAGTATAAATATAAACTCAGCATAGCTTTGTAATGTTGTTGAGTTCATTTTTCAGTTTATCCAGTGATTATGAGAATTTCTTCTCTCTATTGTGCCCTAGCTTGCTAGTCTTGTTTGCCCTAGCATATTGTTTCAGAACAAGCCCAGATAGCTGCGGGAAGAGAGAGAAAATAGGGTATGGACGTTGCTGGAGAGAGAAACACAGTGGGACTCTAGGGTTTAGGCTTTGATACCATGATAAATTAGAGAGAAGAGCCTTATAGGTGAATGATTTATGTTGTCTCTTATTGATATTACTGAGTCAATTATATAGAGGAAGGAACTGGCCATGGGCCATGCAATACTTGTATAGTCAGTACTAATGTAGTACAATAACTAAATTACAATATATACACTATTCTAACAGCTCCAACCTCCTTTTTTGCGCTCATGAGGTTTAAAATGTTACGGATAAAGAGCCAAGTCTTCTTAATTCTTTTTCTCTTATGGGCGGCTCAGTTTACAACCACCCAGTTAGCTCAGAACTGTCAACTTGCCAACCTTTGCTGGTCTACTTGAGCTAGCATGTTGAAAATGTCAGCATAAAGTTAAAAGCTGACCAGTTTTGGCTTTTTTACAGGCCACTGATTTCTTTTTGGTAGCCAGTTGGTGTATCTTTAGCTTGCATATATAATTTTTGTCTTTTGATCAGTGAGTGCCTTATATGTTACTCCCATTAGTTATTATGGATGTGTTTTGTAAGTAAACTTTAGCATTCAAAATTTTATGCAATTCATTTATCCTCTTCATCTTATCATTTTTTATTTGATTTCAGGGCGAGGCACTAGTTATGGGATATGATGACATGGGGTAAGTAGTTCACTTTAAGTTCTGTTTTAATGATATATCTGAATAGGAAGTGGTCTTTTCCTCATCATTCAACCTCAGCCCTCTATTAATTGATGTAAAATCGTTTTCATTTACCAAATGGCATATGGTTATTTGAATGTTAGTTCTATGATTTATAAATGTTTTGATATACAATTAGAAAACCTCCTTTATCTTTGTGAAAATAATTTAATATTTTGTACGAAGCATTATAGGTAGATTTTTTTTCCAGAAAAGAATATGCATTGTTGATCATTAATATTATATAAATACTCAGAAATGTGAGTGTTAAACTTTTAGGAGAAACTTAATGATCTCATACACTTAACTATGAACACAATCAGCTCTCTTATAGAGAGAATACAACAACAAAGGAAACAACAAGAAAGGAAAGATACAAGAGAGGAAAGATAATCAACAATAAGGAAAAAGGAAAGATATATGTAATATCCTAATTCTAGTTTAGGAATTAATCCTAACCAAATCTTCATTGCCTTAGACTCGAATATCCTCATGATCCAACACTCCCCCTCAAGCTGGAGAGTGTATGTGAATCATTCCCAACTTGCATGCCAAATCCTCGAACCTCTTAGCTGCAAGCCCTTTAGTTAACACATCCTCCACTTGGTCTTTAGATGAAACATAGGGTATTTTGATCAGGCCTGCATCCAACTTCTTTTTAATGAAGTGCCGGTCTATTTCAACATGTTTTGTTTTGTCATGTTGAACAGGATTATGGGCAATACTGATGACTGATTGGTTGTCACAGAACACCTTGATTGAGCCTTGAACCCTAATCTTCAAATCTTCTAGGATGATTCTTAGCCATAACACCTCACATAAGCCAAGAGCCATTGCTCTGAATTCAGCCTCTGTACTTGATCTTTACACAACACTTTGCTTCTTGCTCCTCCATGACACAAGGTTTTCACCAAGAAATACACAATACCCACTAGTTGATCTTCTGTCAATAAGAGATCCTGCATAGTCTGCATCTGTAAATCCCTTAATATCCAGTTCTTCTCTTGATTTAAACAAGATCCTCTTACCTGGGGTAGCCTTCAAATAGTTTAAGATTTTTCTTACTACCTGCATATGTTCTTCTGTCGGGTTGTGCATGAATTGGCTCACTAGGCTAACACCAAAAACAATATCAGGCCTAGTGTTAGACAAGTATATCAGACGTCCTACCAGCCTTTGGTATTTGCCCTTATCTACTAGTTGACTATTAGGATCAACTCCCAACTTGTTGTTAGGCTCTATTGTCACATTTGATCCTTTTCCTCTTGATACCTCTGTCTCAGCTAACAAGTCCAGCACATATTTCCTTTGGGAGAGAAATATTCAGCCTTAGAATAAGCAACTTCAATCCCTAAGAAATACTTGAGGAGACCAAGGTCTTTAATCTCGAATTCCTTGGTTAACTTGTCCGTGAGAATCTTTTGTTCATCTGCATCATTCCCTATGACTATTATGTCAACATATACCAATAGAGTGGTAACCTTCTCTTTGTCTGAATTCTTGAAGAAGAGTGTATGATCACCCCTACTTTGGTGATATCCCATACCTGTCATGGCCTTGGAAAACCTACCAAACCATGCTCTGGGGGACTGTTTGAGCCCATAGAGTGCCTTCCTTAACCTGCACACTTGCCCTGCTTCCCCTTCCTGAAATCCAGGGGGCAACTCCATAAAAACATCTTCTTCCAAATCTCCATGTAGGAATGCATTTTTGACATCTAACTGCTATAGGCTCCATCCAAAATAAGCTGCTAATGATAAAAGAATTCTCACAGTTGCCATCTTTTCCACAGGGACAAATGTCTCAAGATAGCCTATGCCATATGATTGAGTGTAACCCTTGGCGACCAATCTAGCTTTGTATCTCTCTAGGGTTCCGTCAGCATTGTATTTGATATTGAAAATCCACCTGCAGCCAACTGGTGTAACACCTTGTGGTTGAGGCACTAAGTCCCATGTATGATCCTCTTCAAAACTTTCATCTCCTCCAGCATGGCTTGCCTCCAATTCAGATCTTTTAGAGCCTCATCAACTGACTTAGGGATTTCAATGGAGTCCAAGGATACTAAGAAGGCCCTAGGATTCTGGGAAAAATGACGGTACGACAAGAAATTGGTTAATGAGTGTTGAGTGCAACTTCTTTTCCCTTTTCAAATGGCTATAGGTAGGTCTAGGTCATCAGGTTGGACTAAGGGTGAAGGTTGAATGAGATTCATACCTTGACTAGGAGCTAATGATGGTGCATGCTGGGGCTGCCTACGTTTGAATACATAAGGAGATCCCTTATACCTCACAAAGGGTGACAACTCCTGAGTATCTAATTGCCCTTGCTCCTGTTCAGTCATACCTTGATTGAGGTCTGATTCATGACTGCTATTTGGAGATTGATGAGAGATAATAGGATGGCTAGGGTGTTGAGAAGATCTAAGAATAGACTGAACAGAAGGAAAGAAGATGTCACTATCACAAGAAGGGCCGTCACTAGAAGGGCGGTCACCTTGAACCAAAGTCTCCCCCTGGGACCAGCATGGGATGAGCCAAAAAAAGGTGTAGATTCCATAAACGTGACATCCTTGGAGACAAAAAATTTCTGAGTGAGAGGATGGTAACACTTGTACCCCTTTTGAGTGGGTGAGTATCCAAGAAAAACACATTTGATTGCTCGAGGATCAAGTTTATCAAGGATTAAGTAATCTTTTGTATGTATCTTTCATAGTAAGATTAGTGAACCCAATCAAAATCTGATGGCAAATAGCCTCGAACTCAGGCTTGAGACTAGATAAAGTAAGGAACATGAACAATTTTTCTTGTTGAGAGTCATGAGCGGCTTTGGAAGCAGCGTACAAAAGAAGCGCTTTAAACTTCTGCATGAGAGAACGCATCTGCCCAGAGAGGTCCATAGATTGACCCTACTGATTATTGTTGGTATAACACTCAACGGCTTCCTTCCAATCCTCATAACAAGTTTCAAACGGTTGAAAGAGCTGCAAAATAGATCGGTCAATGGAATTCTATAAAATATTACACAACTGAGCATCAACCTGTTTCCATTTAGCCTTGTTGGTTGTATCGACATCCTCTGCCTTTTTGGTGAGATGGCCTGCTTGTTCCTGCCCCTTGAACCACATCTTGACAGAGGCTGTCCATGAGAGATAGTTGGCGGACCTTATTAAGTTGTCAAAGGTGATAATAGGGGTCCCTATGTTGGAAATGGTGAAGGGTTGAGATGCAGATGAGGCACCAAGAGTAGAGTTGGCATCACTCAAGGTTGACATGGTGGGGTTTAGGCTCTTTGATCTAGTTTACTTCTATGTTGTGAGGATATGTGAACAAAAGCAACACATCCAAACATTCTAGGTGTTGGAACAGTGTGAGGGACAGCATTAGGATAGGCTTCAGAGAGATGTTAAGTGGAGTTTTGTTTCCCGAAAGGTTAGAAGGAAGTCTGTTAATGAGAAACGTGGCTGTAAGAACAGCCTCTCCCCAAAAATGTTTTGGTGCATTCATTTTGAATAGAAGGGAGCGAGTAACATTGAGGAGGTGTCGGTTTTTTCTCTCTGCAATCCCATTTTGTTGTGGGGTATTTACACAAGATGATTCATGAATAATCCGTTCATTTTGAAAGGTGTTAAAGAGAATGATAAAAAGTATTATTTTCCATTATTTGACCGAATACTTTTAATGAGGACACCAAACCGAGTATGAATCATTTTGTGAAAAGATTGAAAGATACGCCTCTTGACTTTTCTTTCATAAGATAGAGTCAAATAGTTCTAGTGTGATCATCAGTAAAGGAAATAAACCAACGAGAACCATTGACATTTGGAATTTTAGCAGTATCCAATACATCAGTGTGAACCAAGGAAAATGGCTGAGAAACCAATTCATTGCTGGCTGGAAATGAAACCCTAGATGTTTAGCCTACTCACTTGAGTCACGGTAAAGGGACTCAATGGCAACATTCTTAAAAAGAAGGGGGAACATTTGTCTAAGCAAGACAAATGGTGGATGGCCAAGTGCGCAATGCTCTAGCCTGATTTTTGAAACATTAGAAGACACAACTGTTATAGGAACCTTGAGAATTACATCTAAGGGAGAGTTGAACACCACATGTCTTCTTGAGGTGGTACAATCCATCCTGCTCTTTAGCATATCCAATCATCCCCCCGTGTTCCGTTGTTGAAATATGCAATGATTAGAATAAAAAATGGCTGGGGAGTTTAAGGATTAGTCAACTGATAAATAGATATGAGATTTGCGGAGAGATTAGGAACATGCAAAACATTCTCAAGGAAAACTGAAGGTGTCAAATGAATACGACCAAATCCTGCAATTTCAACAGGTTTACCAACAATTATTTTTCTCTTTTCTGAACTGGGTTGATAGGAGTCAAGGATCTTTGAGTTGTAGGTCATATGGTTAGTTGCTCCCAAGTCAATGATCCAAGAATTAGCATTGAAAGTAGCAGACATTAGGAATTTACCTGATTGAGCGAGTGAACAAGAGTTAGAAGAGAGAGTATCAAGAAATCCTCTTAACTCTTCCATCTCATCCTTGTTGAACCCTTTGAAGGCCACTGACTTCAAGACTTGCTCCTTACCTTGTAGTTTGAAACATGGCTCCCGAGTATGTCTAGACTTCTTACAGTGAGAGCACCAAAGTCCGTCTCTGTCAATGTGGTAGTTTCTTTCTGTCCTTCATGATTCTTTTCACCCCATCCTTGTCTCCGGCCATCATTAGGTTTGCTGGAAACCATGGCTGATCCAAAAGTTGGATGGCATTCCAGCATAACAACCCTTCTACTCTCCTCTCCTCTTATTATAGAGTATGCTTCACTTAAAGAAGGCAACTTCTCCCTTTCCAAAAACTGGTACATTCACTCCAGCTAAAAATTGAAAAATTCTCTCTTTCCATGACTTCTAGGAGGACCTTGGCATCCTCACTGCACTTCATTTTCAGATTTTGATAGTGGTCTAATTCCAGCCGTAGGCCGTACATCACATTGTAAGAACCAACAACTGAAAGATTGTTTCATACCTGAGATTCTAGTCTTGATCTCATATAAAGCTGATGCATTTTCTATCTTCGAATATGTCCTCTGAACCGTGTCCCAAATCTCCTTGGCTTTAGGAAGGAATATGTAATCCCTGCTTATTTCCGACTGCATGGAGTTCCAAAGCCAGGATATTATCATTGAATCTTCGACATCCCAATCTTGAAATTTTGGATCATCATGGCTCAGGCCACTTTTGATGAGATGACCATTCTTCCCTTGTCCTTTTAGGAATGTCCTTACTATTTGTGACCATTGAAGATAGTTCTTGCCATCCAAACGGTAGGAAGAGTTCATCTTTTGGAGTTCTTCAATTGAGGACTGACTGGATGAAGCATCAAAGTGGATGCTGTAGGTTCAATCATAGTCTGTGGAGAGGAGTCCGATATCTCTAGGCCATGAGGAGTGAAGAGTAATGGTGGTTGACAAGAGGAAAAGAATATATCTGAGGCAGCAACAGTGATGGACAGGACTAATAACCAGCGATCAATGCTGGAAGAAAACAAAATTGGTTATCAACAAGCAGCAATGAAGGCTGACAAACGGGAGTGCCAGCAATGAAGGCTGGAAATCTCAAGAAAAAATGACTTCTCCGACTAACTGAAATTCCCAGAAGTCGGTGGCTCTGATACCATGCAAGAAAACTTGAATAATATTCGTATATTTTATATGTAAATCTTTTCCTATGTATATACGATGGGCTTCACTTTCTAAGAAAGAGTGCAGATCCTAAATCAAAGGAGTTGATTCCTAAATAAAGGATTCAGATCCTTAATCAAGGGGATCAATCAATCAGATCCCAAATTATAGGAATAAATTAGGAAAGAAGAAAATAGGAAAGAATTAATTTTCATTCAATCAAAGATAGAGAAGATATTGGCTGGCGACTGCAAGGCTGTCATGAATAATCTTTAACAATTCTATCCCCACATATGGAAGTTTTCGCATTTATCTATTGTGGTAAATGAAAAATGAGCATAATATATGTTTTTATATAGATAAAGAGATGTTATGGATGTACATACACGCATAACATACCTATCAAAAAATATTTGTGTAAATGATCTATTATTGATAATTTGACATGGGATTATAAATTTTCTGTTTTCTTCTTCTAAGCTATGAACTTTGGAAACCATATCTTCGAGCTGCAGTGGAGAATGACATGAAAGCAGTTAGCATAGGGACAAAGAGAAAAGCAGAGGTTTTGTGCACATGCTTGGAGCAAATGAAAGCTTGCTTCTTAGATGTAAGTTATCACACCATCCCTTCATGTTAAATGCATGCTCACTTTTTGATAAACCTATTCCCTAAATGTTGTTTATTCCTTGCAAATGTAAACCTATTAGTGTTCGCATGACATGGATATCTATCATATATATCTGCATAGAATTCATATTGTAATTATTATGTTGCTCAAACCCCATGTGGATTGTTGGTTCTTGCTTTCTTGAATGAGTCTTTGTATTTTAAATGTGTTGTGATGTTCTTAATAGTGATTGCTTTAGCTTGAATGTTTACAATGGGAATCTTTTTGGTGGTGATGTTTACACATTCTAAATTAAATATTTTGTTTATGTTTAGTTTGCCCCCTACTTTTTGGCTCTTTTTGGGAGGTGTGCCTATTTTCTTAAGATAGCAATTTATCAAAACATGCATGGTATTTAGAAAGATTTAATTCTCTTTTGTTGATATATTATTCAATGAATAAATTTTTCTACTTTTGGCTTTCCATTTAAATCTAGTTTGCACTGTCTTCAATTTTCATCTTAATCTAGAGTTGAATTTTCTTTCTTTATATAGAAGCCAGTTCAAGTAATCAAAAAATGTTTTAGTTCTCAGAATTATAGTTATTCTAGTCATTGCATTGAAAAGTTTTGAGAGGTTTTTAGTTACTGACAAACTTTTAACTTACATCTATGATCAAGGTGCTTTTGTTTTTGATCCTCCTAATCATGAATTTTACTTGAGGCCACTCTGATGAGATTCTCAAGCACATCTCTAAGTTAAGTGGTTGCACTCAAGTAATTGATTACAATAGCAATATGACATATAGAACATATTGACAAAAACTCATATCAAGTTGTAATCCCACTATGTGTGGTCGATAAGATGAATTCTAGTTCACCAATCATTCAAAGCATGGCCTTATCTTCTATAAGGGCCTTATAACTTATACTATACCTTAAGTCTCAAAGTTTTTCTTGGTTTTCCTCTACTTCTTTTGCTAAAAGCTTCTTTCATTCTATCTATTCTCCTCATAGAAGGTTTTACTAGTGTTTTTTTCACACGTGTAGCCATCTTAATAGTGTTTAACGATCTTATCTTCAATAGGAATCACCTTGACATTATTATGATCTGCACATGTTGATGCTTTGTTGCCGAACATTCTATGCTGTACAACAAAGCTGGTCTAATAACAATCTTATAAAACTGTCCCTTTAGCTTTAATAAAATTTTACTATTACATAAAACATCGGTTGGTTTCACAATAATAGCTATGTGATGGAATATAATCATATCAATTATTTTAAATCACAACTATATGATGAAACTTTCCATATGAAGATGTTGTTGGAATTTTATCTCATTATTCCCTCACTACAAGGTTTTGTCTATAAGGCATCTAGCGTAAACATTTTTGTCACATTCTTCTTTTGCATGAATTTATATTGTCAATGTGACTTTTAGAAGTCAATTGACATCATGAGTGTCGTGTCACTGACCCTAACTTGGTTAGGACAAACTTGAATTGATGATTATATAAAAACGCCTAATAGACTTTTCCATTTTAATAATGATGCTTTAATTTTATAGGTAACATTTTCATTAATCTTCACATCTTTTAGTTGATTGATCTAAGATATCTTAATTGATCTTTCTTAGGATGGCATTGTCTTCAACTTTTACAATAACATCATCCCCACTTGTATTTTTACTAAATTTGCATTTCATATATTCGATTTTCAATTTGATTAACTTAAAAATCCTCTAGATTTTGAAGAGTTCCTCCATATCTGAAGTTATTTCACACCTTATTTCGTCTCATCCACCAAGACAATAGCATCTATAAATAACATACACCAAGGCATCTATGTCTAGATATGTTATTTGAGTTTATTCATTAATAAGGTAAAGGGATAAGGTCTTTCTCACACCCTTCTCTACAAGTTGTGTGACCGACTATGAACCCTAAGCTAAGACTTAAGATTCATGAAACTTAAACATTCATCAAATTTATTATCAAAAGAAATAACCAATGTTTACAAATAACATAACTAAGAAAATATTCCATTACAAACCTGTAACGTTTACATTATCAAAATAACCAAAACTAACTAGTCTACAGGTCCACACCTAGCCTAATTAATCTTGCTCACCTGAAAAATGTTGGGAATAGAGGTGAGCATAAAGCCTAGTGTAGGCAGCATATAATAGATTTATATTCAAGAAAAGAGAGTTTCTTATATATATGATAAAATTGAATTTGAAAAATTCATCAATATTTCCTCGTGCAAGAACAAGAATCACCAATAAAGAATCACAACATACAACATGGTGTAGCCAACAATTTCCACAATGTATAACCTAATAAATCAAAGGAACCACAACAATATTCAGTAATCAATTCAAACCCCAATAAATATATCAATAGATAGTATAGCCTTGGATCCAACAATATACAAGGGGACCTAGTAATTTCCATGGGATCTACCCCAAGGTACTCAGTGGAGCGTGACCAAAATAATTAGTTCATATGCTCTAGTTGAGAAAGTAAAATTCCCATGGACTTGTATAGATGCCCAAATTTCAGTTGAGAGAGTAAAACCCTGGACTTCCCCCATGGTTCCGTAATAGTTTATAACAACATGCTAACACAATCAATAATATTTTTAAAACTATTTGATAAATCCCCGTTCTCATTTTTTTTTTTTTAGAACATTCATCAAGTAATGAAATCACTAGTTCAAGAACATATATCAAGTAATGAAATTGAGAACATTCATAGTATCAAAATAATTTTCAACATGCATGGGATTGATTTCAAAACATACTAGTTCAAGAATAACCACTGACCTGTTTTTTGGTAAAGAAGTAATTCCAAAAATATCCACAATTATCTCTTAACCTGAACAATCACATAATAATTTCTTGTCATTTTAAATCCCCAAAATTAGTCTAAGGTTGTTTCTACTTTCTATGATTTTTGAAAGATCTATAGTCTCTGTGTAATTTCTGTAACTTAAGGGTGTTGCTGTAATATTTCTAAACTGCAGGGGTGTTCTTGTAATTTTTGTAACTGCAGGACCTTATCTGTAAATTTACTGGTCCTTCTGTAATTCCTATAATCTTTCTGTATTTTCAATAATTCCAGGGTCATTCTGTGACTTACTGAAACCATGGAGCTCTTGTACAACTCTTAAAAATTATTGTGAACCCTTCATAATTTCCGGAAACTGAGGGCTTAAAAAAAGTGAACAGAAGTCAGTTGGGTCGGATTTTGGGTCAAAGCCTCGATAATCAGTTGGTTTGAAGACTTGGATTAGCTTGGTTTATCAAATCGGGTTAGGGTTTTGAAATCTGGTCAAAATCAATCCCTGAAGAAGAGAATGAAGAATGCAGCCACAATGAGGATCTCTAGCTTTGCCATCTCCTACTGATGGACTACCTATAAGAATTTAGGATAAAAAAACAAACCACGATCAAACCATCAAACACACAAACGAACACAAAAGATTTACATTGAAAACTGTCACGCTATGAACTTGACCCTAGGATTAATTTTCAATTTCTTAATTTCTTGTTTCTTGTTTCTTTTACTGCTGTAATTTCCTTACTGTCACTTTTACTTACTGCTGTAATTTCAATTCTGTTAGAGATTGTTAGCCTAGGGAATCCACGTGCATGTGGATATAACTGGCAGTAAACGGTTACAACCGCCTCGCTGTAGGAATCTGCCATGGCAGGCTGTATAAATCGTCTCCTAATGATTCCTTGGGTATCAATGAAGAATATCTGAAGATTTCCTTCTCTCTTTCTCGTTCTGACTTTCTCTCAACTCTCTCTCTCTCTCTCTTTCTCTCCTTCTTTCCTTCCTCTGTTTAGTACTTTGTTCCTTGGGAACACCTTCCCATTCATATCGAATAGGAAGAAAGACAAATGTCAGGCTTAGGCCGTGACAAACCACGGGTAGAAAGAACAAAATATCATTACGATGATATTACTACAATAATTTCAGGGTATTGAACACCTATTTATAGATCTACCACTCATTTATAGATGTATACAAAAAATGATTTAAATAAATCTATATTCTAATATGAAAATGAGCAATGAAGAAGATAAATCTTCCATTGTAGATGTATTCTAATTACAGTCAAATTTGACGTCCTAATCACAGTCAAATTTGAATTCTGAGTTACAATTATCACAAACTCCACATTGACATGAAATTGAAATATAGAATTATTCATAATTCTTTCTTCCAACAAAATCACGGGGAATTAATCTCCCTGATGAATACCAACCAAACCCACACAATGCTCAAAACTTTAGGTAGGGACTTCGTTAACATACTTAGAGGATTATCATAAGTACTGATTTTTGTCACAGTAATTTCACCATGAGCAATAATATATTGAATAAAATGATATATCACATCAATGTGCTCTGTTCTCTCGTGAAATGTCTAATCTTTAGTAAGAAAAATGGCACTTTGACTATCACAATAAACTGAATTGTCTTGAAGATTCTCATTGATTTCACCAATCAACCATTTTAACCAAATGGCTTCTTTAATAGCCTTTGTAATTGTCATATATTCAGTTTCAGTAGTGGATAAGGCAAGAGTGGACTTCTCGCAATGTTGCCGGCAACAAACCACCCACGTTGCTGCGATCCAAATACTTCACCAGACCATTCAATCAGTAGGAGTGATGGGCGGTGTGTACAAAGGATATGGACGTAATCAACGCGAGCTGATGATCAACAATGGTTGGTGTCGTTGAAGACAATGAGGTTAGGGCCACGGTGAATCCCGATGGTGGATTGGTTTCAAAGGTTTTCAGAAAATGAAGCTAGGGTTTTATTTTGTGGCCAATTTAAATAGTAAAACAGGGACCAAATTGAAAAGGAGAAGAACTAACCTCAAATGGTATTAGCCTCAGATGATTCCCACTGAATTTCCTCCTTTTCTTTGCTGCTTTCCTTCCTCTGATTGTGATGAAATAATTCATCTGGCTTGACACTTTGTGTAGCATCTGAAAGTTATCTAATTCTCTTTGAATTGGGATTGAATTCTTTTGTTTCCCAATTGATATTCCTTCTCAGAATTCTCAATTGATTGACATATAATTCATCTTCTTCCATCAACTGTGGTTTAGAATCCACATCTTCTGGGACCTCCTCCCTGTTTATCAATATCTTAAAATTATTTTCTGAGATCATTATCTCCCCTTTTATCTTCCCTAGCTCTTCCATGGATTTCTCATGATTATCGGGGAAAAGTTTCAAATTTAACTATAATCAAGTTCTGAATCCAATTATCAATTTAACTAAAACTCTAATAGCTCAAGTTAACTTAATCTCTAACTGATTTGGAGCTTTAATTATCATACTAGGATTTCATACCATTATCTATTGTTCAATTTGAAAATTCCAGGTGTTATAGGCTTAAAAAGCAGATCCAATCGTTAGTGTCTCCTCCCCAAATTCTGACGTGTTTTTGCTGTATGATATATGTCTTTGATTAACTATATATAAGCAACTTGGAGTCTTGGACTCCTTTCTCCTCAAAGATCCTCCATAAGACTTACAATCACAAGGAGCAGCTCACCACTATGGAGCTTTTGTTTTTAATAGAATTCTACTCTTGGGATGGCTATCATTTAGTAGCAACAGCAGATTTTCTTCAATCAAGTCAGTCTGTGCCCATGCCAGGGGTTCAGTTCTAGCTGCAAATTCTTCTGTGTCATGGATACTACAATGGACATAAAGATATGTTTGGAAAAGGAGTCTGGTTGAGGAAAGAAAAAAACTGATGTATGACTTCTACATGCCTTCTCTTTTTCTTGAGAAGGTAATGCATTGTAGAACAGTAGAACTTGATCAAGACACAATTATGACATTCAATTTTCTTTTTTGTTTTGAATCCTGACAGACCCTTCTTTCTATATGTTTAGTGAAGTATTTGGATGCCTATTAATTTTCTTTTCCTTTTTAGACATTGTTCTGCAGGTTCGATATATATATATATATACATACATATATATAGGCACGCTCATTAAATTCAATGAGTCCCTTCATTGGATCTGAAAGCTTGTCAGACGTTGCATGAAAAGTGTGCAAGATAAGAAACATGGAAGACAAAACTTTTTGAAACTAGTAGAACACAGTGGTTTTAAGCATGACATATGCATTGATCATATTGCTAAACTTTTTCACTGTATTGTCTCTTTTATAAAGCAGTGAAATTGTGGTGGTTAATATGTTTTTTCCTCATATATATTTTGTAAGGATTTTTCCTCTTGTTATGTCTTAATGAAAGATAAGACCGATAGCTGTTTTGTGGCATTCTGCATTCTATATAAGTTTATACCTTCAAACAATCATAGTGGAAATTTTTGCAGGCTAGGTTGAATAAAGCGAAATTATTTGAAGCCATGGCAGTTTTTTTTGAGAGGTGATTCCTACTTTTCTCTATCGCCACTGAATATGGGATGCAATGAGCCAAGATATTCATGTCTGGTGTGGACTCGACTTAGTAAGGGGATTATTTGTGTAGGAGGTGGCTCTAAAATAGTATCAAGTCTAACCAAGATATATTCACTCTGAGATCTATGAGAGATTTATTTTCTCGGAAATCAATGCTAGGGAAAGAAGAGATAAGAGACAAAAGAATGCATGGTGACTCTTTCTTTGGTGATTTGTTATGCAGGTCTCCTTGGACTTGTTACCGGGTTTACTCTATCTCTCATTCTATTTCTTTTTGGTGTTCATCTTTATCTTTTCCTCACATAGTAAAAATAAAAAATAATAACTAATTTGTAAATTCCCATGTGTTTTAAGTCCTTGGATGAGTCTTATTTTATTTTCTTTGTTATCTTCTCAAAACATGGATTACTTTAGTTTAACTCCTCTGTAATTCGTAAGTATTTGTCTTCAATGGTGTAATACTGATCAAAGTGAATATATGTTTTCAGTCATTTAACTATCAAGGGAAGAAAGAATTATGGTTTTGAAGTTTTATCTTTCTAAATCATGATAAATTCATTGTCATTACAAACCTAATTACACTAGGTGGGTTTGGTTACGTGAATTCTAACTCCCCAATCTTCTTTATCCATTCCATATCTTTTATAAGGTTAACCTTTCTCAAAATTTTTTTTTGGTATTCCTCTACGTCTTTTTTATTACAACCTTTTTCCATTCCATCCACTCACATCACAGGTGAGTTTATTACCCTCCTTCTCACATGTCCAAATTACCTTAATCTCTTCTCTTGTATCTTTTCTTCAATAAGCTTCACTCCAACCTTATTACAGTTAAATCTCTTTTTTTTATTATGTTTTTTATTTTCTTATATGGCCACACATCCATCATGACGTTAATACAGACATATAGTACACACATACATGCAACTGTATGGTATATACATAAATTACCTCAATATTCTCACTTTGATATTTATATACCTCAACACTCCCCTCAAGCAAGAGCGTATATATTGAACATTCCTAACTTGGTACAAATGTAATTAACACAAGGACCTTGAAGTGACTTAGTAAATAAGTCATATAACTAATCATTACAACCTGCAATGTTGTGACAATATCTCTAGGAAACATGTTTTTTCTAACAAAATTCAATCAATCTCAATGTGTTTGGTTTTCTCATGGAACATGGGATTCAAAGCAATATACATTGCAACCCGATTGTTACAAACTAACTGCATTGACTTGATTTGAATGACTTCTAATTGTTGAACTAATTGTTTCAACCACATCAACTCACATGTTGTTAGTGCTATTACTTTGTATTTACCCTTTGCATTAGATTGGGTCCTCTTGTACATTGATTGGATCCAAGGCTATATTGCCCTTTGAGATTTGTTACATGAATATTGAAACTAAATTTCGTTTTTATGTTTATGTATGAAATTCTTTATTATGGTATTGATCTATTTTGTGGGATTACCTTCATTGGGCTTTAAGCTCACAAATCTCCCTAACATATTTTTTAGTAAGCAGGAATAGGGGGCTAGACATGGAATCGGATTGGGGTATTATTAGTGGACTCAATTTGGGATGGTTGAATTTTCAGTTATTTTATGTTATTTCAGTTATGTAAGTATGGAAGGAATTTAGGCTTCATGAACTTTAAGTCTTACCTTAGGGTTCATGGCTTGTTGCACAACCCGTGGAGGGGTTTGATAGGAAGTCTTGATCGATCGGGAACCATATTCTTCAAACTAGATAGAGATGTGTGCCCTAACTGACAATGGACTTGTAGGGGTGAAGCAACAGTAGTGCAAACCATAGATGTGGTAGATAGAGACATATTGTAATCCCTAAGCTTATTCCTTGTGCCAATCGTCCAATCCTCCTATCTTAAACAAAGAAAAAATCAACCAAAAAGGTTATTGGACAATTAAGATTGCAAGTGAGTTGATGTCAGAATTGGATTCTGATTGGTGTGAATTCTCCTTGAATTGAGGAGAATTGGGAAAATGAGGGGGAAGAACAAAGAGAACTGAGGGGGAAATGGAAATTAGAGAGAGAGAGAGAGAAATTGTATTGATAATTCTCATGAATGCCTGGGAGCAGTATCAGTGTGCGTTATATACTAATCTGGCTCTCCAGTAGGCGCCAATGGCCACTTGGTCTCAATTACAAAATGTTGGAGGAAGCTAAGGAACTATAAGAGGCTCAGGTTACAGCTTCGTGTAATCAGGAAATTCAAACAGAAAGATAAGGTAGAATAAGGATTATTTAGTCATAAGTTATCTGAATTCTTGAGTGGTCTATATCTGTAAAGTAGATACCAAAGTGTTGTAATCCACTCCTATAAAATAGGAGAATAGTTAGAAGAAAAATTAGGAGGATTTTTAGCATATTTTGTATGACTTTTGTGTATATATATTTTTTAGATCAGTGAAATTATTCACGGTGGTTTGATTCCCTAATTCATCTACCTAGTTTCTTCAAAAAACAATTTGAATTTAAAGATGTTTGAAAATTAGGCCTAACTGCTCAACTAACATTCCCACCTATTCTAACAGTTTAACTAATTACAATTCACCCCATTATATCAATCGCAATCTTGTGACAATTCCCCTCCCCTTCAGCAATTTCTTGTCCCCAAAAGGTTCACAATAGGCTAGCCACCTTAGGAAATTACTTGAGTAGAGTAGGAAGGTATTCCCACGTGCTATTCTCCGGGTGAAAATTGGACCACCTGACCAAGACCTGCATTAGAGGGGTCCCTGTCGGTGCATGATCCTTCTATCAAGGATAGCCATTGGTTCAGAAGCCTCTGTAGGATCTGATAATAGGAGGGGTAAAGCTGAGCTCACCACATGGGCTCTTGCGGACTTCTTCAACAGCGAGACGCGAAACACAGGGTGTATTTGGGAATTGGGGGGAAGTTGGAGCTTGTAAGCTACCTGTACTATCCTTGCTACAATAGTATAGGGGCCAAAATACTCCAGGTTGAGCTTAGAGTGTTGGCTAAGAGCTAGGGCCTTTAGATGAGCTTGTCTGAGCTTAAGATAGACCAGATCACCTACCACAAATTCCCTGTCACTCCTTCTTCGATCAACAAGTTGCTTAGTTCTGTTTTGAGCATTTGCCAGCTTCTTCTGTAACACCTTAAGCACCTATTGCCTCTACTACAAGTAGGAATCCACTGTAGCCATTGTAATATCCCCAGCAATGGAAAGAAGTAAAGGAGACTTGTACCCATACAAGGCCTCAGAAGGGGTCTTCTTAATGGAACTGTGGTGGCAAGAATTCTACCACCGAGCCAATGACCATCGATGCCATCCCTTAGGCTGTAGAAAACATAAACATCTCAGATAAGTCTCATATCACTGATTTACCTGTTTAGTCTGGTTATTAGACTCAAGGTGATAGGCTGAGAACATGTGCAATTTTGCTTCCAAACTCTTGAGCAACTCTCTCCAAAAGAGGCTGGTGAAGATTGTCTCTATCAGATACTATTAACTGGGGAATACCATGTAGTTGGACCACTCTGTCTAGGAAGAGGCAGGCCACCTCTTGGGCTGTGAAGCGGTGAGTCAGGCCAATAAAATGGGAGCACTTAGTGAATCTACCCACCACTACCAAGATACAATCCTTGCCTTCAGACTTTGGCAATCCCTCCATAAAGTCCATGGATATATTAGTCCAAGCTTGAGTAGGAATAGGGAGTTGTTGGAGTAGCCCCGGGGATGCTACTGTCTCATGCTTGCTTCTCTTGCAAGTGTCACATTTCATCACATACTGATCCACACATTTCTTCGACTTAGGCTGAAAGAAAAACTTCTTAACTCGTTGGTAAGTGTTTTGCACCCTGGAATGGCCCCCAAGTAGGGATCCATGTAGCGTCTCCAAGATCTTGTCCTTTAATTCCTCATTGTTTCCCACTACTAATCTTCCCCTGATATTTCAACACTCCATTCTTCAAAGTGAACATGGGTTGGATGTTTGGTTCTAAAACCAATTGCTCCATTACTTCCTTTGTCCATTCATCATGTTCATAGCTAGCAAAGACTTCCTGGTACTGATTAGGAACAACTGTTGTAATAGATGCTACTGATCCCTCTTCTGTACATCTGGATAAGGCATTTGCTGCCTTGTTTTCCCTTCCCTTTATGTGTTGGATGACATAGTCTAACCCCATAAGCCATGCCATCCCCTTCATATACTGAATGCCTAGGAGACAATCATCCAGGAAGCTAATTACAATCATCCATGACAACCAATCATCCACGACAATCATCCCCTTCATTTCACCTTCATCCAGGAAGCTATGTGTGCTTCCGCTATCTATCAACACCATGAGCCTATTATCTTGCACCTTCCTTTTTACTCGGATGATCTTAATGTTGCTAAGCCCCCTGAGGTCTCCACATTCTCCGCTCCTTCTTCCACCTGTGAAATTACCCCATCATCATTGTCTTTTGTCTCCTCTTCTCCTTCAAGCAACAAAAGTTGCCTCTAGCACTAGTGCCCTGAGGTATACCGATCCCCACAATGGTAGCATAGGTTTATTTGTCTCCTCTGTTCAGCTTGCTTCCTTTTGTTTATAGGCACGAGAACAATTGCAGTGGATGGGCTCGCTCCCCTGCCACCTGATTGTTCCTTCCCCCTTCTCTTCCTACACTCCTTCCTCCTAGCTCGAGTGCTCCCGAATTCATGCTTCTCTTCTGCCACCTCTGCTTTTTCATCAATGCCTCTACTGTCAACTCTTGCAACCGTGCACACTCGGCTGCTTGTTTGATGGTTTTGAGTTGTTGCATCTTGATAGTAGGCCTTAACTCTTCACTTAATCCACTCACAAAACTAGAAACAAAGTATCCCTCCATTCGATGTGGATTCAAGATCAACATCAGTGATTTGAGCTTCTCGAATTTCAATTGGTAGGATTGCACGAATCCCTCCTAACGTAGCTTATTGAACTCCTCCACTTCGTCCATCATATTCCTATCACCAAACCGTTCACAGAGGTCCTCCACAATTTCAGCCCACCAACATCCTTCCTTTGCACCAATCCACCCCTGGAACCATGTGCCTCCTGCATCATTCAAGTAAGCAGCGGCGAGAGTCACTCACTGCTGTTCAGGCACCTAATAGAAACTAAACATCCTCTCTCACCTATGCACCCCCCATCTAGGATTCACTCCCTCAAACATGGGGATCTCCAATTTCGGAAACGAAAAACTAGGCTGATGAGGAGTGGCTTGAGTTCCTTGTCTCCTTTGCATCGTGTACCCCTACTACCATCGAATTTGCCTCAAATTCAGAGGCATCCTTCGCTCGAGTAGCTGGAATGTGTCCCGACAAGATCGGGTCAAATCTCTCTCTAGGAGGGAATTCTAGAGAGAGTCTTACTGGGTGTTAGCTTATGAACATCCTTACAAACATTTGCATTTGCTCCTTCAATTGGTTATGTTGCTCCTGGCTCTCTTCCCTCCCATCTATCCATGTCTCCTTCAATTCTTCTTTCCACCATTGTCTCCATGGATGACTTCATACTTCCCATCCGAATTTGCATGCTGGTCACCACCACAGTAACCTGCTGCAATTGGGCCTCCATCTGCTTCATGCAGGTGCCATCTGCCATGGTGAATTTCAAGAATGATCTCCGCTCTAGATCGTGCTCTGATACTAGAATGTCGGAATTGGATTCTAACTAGTGTGAATTCTCCTTGAATTGAGTAGAATTGGGGAAATGAGGGGGAAGAATAGAGAAAAGTGAGGGGAAATGGAAATTAGAGAGAGAGAGAGAGAGAGAGAGAGAGAAATTGTATTGATAATTCTCATGAATGCCTAGGAGTGGTATCAATGTGCTTTATATACTGATCCGGCTCTCCAGTAGGCACCAATGGCCACTTGGTCTCAAGTACAAAACAATTTGAATTTAAAGATATTTGAAAATTAGGTCTAACTGCCCAACTAACATTCGCATCTATTCTAACAGTTTAGCTAATTACAATTCACCCCACTATATCAATCGCAATCCTGTGACAGTTAAATGGTAGAAAGTACATTAAATGGACATTATTGTAAAAATAAAATAGAAGATAGGGGCAAAATAGGAAGGGCCTTACACTCTCAATACCCTTGATTGAGGTTTGAGAACCATCATCTAATGTAACAATAGGTAGAGGCCCTAAACTTTGGATATGAGAAAATAAAGAATTACTACCAAACGTGATTAGTAGAACCTAAGTTAAAAATCCATGGGCGGAGAAAAGATGGGACTATGTAAAATAAGCATTGGGATTACCAATGTGAGCAAAAGATGCATAGGTGAAGTGGCCGATTATGTTGCTTGGAATATGAAGAATTAGCATGACCAACAATAAAGGAAGAAGCTCTAAGTAATGTGGCAAATACCTCCATTAAGGGTGGAAGAGACACTCCTGAGAATCTAGGTCTTGATAGGCTCAAGTTCCATCAAAGTTTGGTCGGTGTAAAGAATAGTAAACATCTTGTCCCTTTGCTCTTAGTGCTTTTTAACATCTTTGTCAAAGGGCATAAGTTTATTGAACTCAGTAATTGAGGCCTATAGTTTACCAAATACATAGTCATGTCTAACTCAGTCTATTGCTGATGGAATAATGCACCAATTGCATCATGGATATGAGATATCTCACTCATATACAACTCATGGGCACGGTTCCATAGGGCACTACATGCACAAAGAGGTCAAAAAATTGGCATCAAACTCGCTTAAGTGGTTTGCCACATCAAACATAACACCTATGCATCCACTTTCTTCCAAGTAGGTTGATTATCCACGAGGATATTTGGAATGGTTTTCGTTAAGTGATTCTCAAGTTCTGAACCAAGGAACCAGATTTCTGCAATCAAAGACCAAGTTGAATAATTTATTCCATTTAGTTTCTTAATTGTTATAATTGGTATGCCAAAAAAATGAGGGATGGTAATAGTTGTTGATGTGGGTGTGACTATTATTGATGAAGTGAAACTGAGGTGCGGGGGTGGATATAACATGGCTGGAATTTTGCCTGAAGGTTGCCCTAACACAACCAAAGAGGAGAAAAAACAAACCATAAGACCCAAACAACAATGAAGAACCAGAACAAAACAATAACACTATAAAAATATAATGACAAAGAAGCAACCAACAAGATCTGAATGTGCATGGCCTAAATGCAATCAGAAAGAGTAAATAGGCATGATATGGGATTTGAATCATGTAGGATCTGACGATGCAAACTCAAGCAGACACAGGAAAAGTTGTCGATGCAAGATGAACTAACTGGAGGTGAGTCACTAATGCAAGGATGGTTGCCTGGATCTGAGTCATCAATGCAAAGAGATTACCAGGCAGTCATGTGCAAGAGAGAAGACTAGAATGGCAATAGCAAATCACAATTGGAACTAGAGGCGACGACAATTGTTTAACTTTTCTAATTAGACCAAATTTTTTTAATGGGATAAGATTATGGTTTCTAATGAGGCTCTGATGTGATGTAAAAGTCAGAATCATTTGTGTTATTGACGTATAGTACACACACATATATACAAGTGGTGTGGTATACAGATAAATTACCACAATACCTTCTCTTACCTCCACAATGCTCATCTTTTGCAGGTGCTGTTCTTATAGCCATTCAGTAAAACTACCCTTTAGTTTTGTAGGGATTTTGAACAATTATATAACATGTTGGATCATTTCTTCTCATATCTTATTTTGATTTTGTTAGAAACATTCTCCGTAATCACTGTTTCTTTTTGAATAATTAATTTAAGATATCTAAATTGATCTTTTCTAGGAATAACTTATCTTCAACTCTCACTACAACAGCAACCATAGTTCTATTTTTGAAAAAGAGTTCTTGTTTTTACCTCTACAGCAACTACAACAAGAGGAATGTATTCTTGTCTTAAGGTTTAATATGAAGGTTTCTCCTTTATTGCTGTTGTTGTGTGTTCTTTGAACAAGCCAAATGAACCAAGCTTGAGCTTTGAGCTTATTAAGAGAAAGTTGAGCTCACAGAAAGCATTTTGTTCTTGGGCCAAGCTGGTCCCAAGCGGAACCCAACAACCTTTTTATGTTAGGTTATAGCTTATCCTGAACACATTAAAGTTGTCTCAGCTCATTTACAGCCCTGGTAATATATAGTGCCTTTTAAAACCCTTCTATTATCTTTGCAGATCTACTAGATCAGGTACAAATGATCAGTATACAATTCAAGATGTAGTTCGACGATGTGATGTTTGCCAAGAGTCAGATATGGTGCTTAGGCAGAAACCGGTAACTAATTGCATGGAAGTATTTTATTTTTTTCTTTCTTCTTATTTTATCTCAATATTACATGGTTGTTGCTGTATCTTATGTTCCAATATGTGCCCCTATATCTACTTAGTAGCTGTTTTTTACTTTTTTTCTTTTTGTTCCAAGTGCACTACACCATCTGGTCATATTCCTCAATTTAAAAAAAAAAAAGAAAAAATCTCAGTCATTGCCTGTTTTATAGCATTCTTGTTTGTCTTGGTTATTGAACAACTTATTACATCTTCTAAATTTGTGAAGCACCCATGTTGGGCACCAGATAGCCTGGATGAGATACGATGCATCGTTGGACATGCATTTATTTAAGTTCTAGAATAAAAACATTTTCAGCAAAATGTGTACAAAATTTCCAAAAACGATGCATAGAAGTTCAATACGAAAGTGTGTATATATATATATTTTACCTCAATTAACAGAAGTGTTTAAAGTTATGAAATTTAGTGGTATTCTTGTGTCCCTGGACCTGAGCTTGATGAACCCAACTAAGGTGAATAAATCCATGAAGCATGGGCCTACATCTCTAATTTATCTTTTGATCAATTTTTTAACAAATTAAACACTTCATAAATATTCTTGTTTGTTTGTCCTTCATATGAAAATAATTTTTCTCCCTCAAACTTCCTTCTCATAAAATGGAGTTATGTTTATTTATTATTATTGTTATTTTTCATTTTTTGCTTGTTCTTAGTACTGTGAGTGGTTTTTAACATTAAATCTTTATTTTTTCACTTAAATCTTGGGACATTTAAACGTGTAAAGTACTACACACATCTCTCACATAAAGCAATTTGTTGAAATCTCTGCAGGATGGGAACTTCATGGTTGGGTGCATAGGTTTCCCACAAGTAGGTGACTATGTCCTCAATACTGTTAATTTTTTGAATAACCTACATTTTTGGAATTTTGTCTAATGTATTACACAAGCTAGGAGCTATTCAATGCACCTCAGGGATTGAGATGAATTATTCATGAATAATAAAAAGATGATATATCTGAACTAAACCAAGCATCTAGCAAATTTCCCCTTGAACCTCTGCTTTAAATTTTCTAGCAGCAACCATCAACCAGTTCTGCTATATCCATGTTCCATAAACTTTGAGTGAGAGCATGGAGCTTGCTTGAACTACCTTAGCCTCACTAGACGGTGTTCGCCATCTTCATGAAATAATTTGGCTTCTTGTGAGAATGCGTTAGTCAATCTGACAGTAAACTCTTGATGTTGATATATATATATATATGTATATATATATAAGGTCAAACAATACAAGAATGAAAATATACATATATTTACATAAATGCCCTCATACTATGCACTATATACAACGCTCCCTCTAGATACTCTTGAGGGATTTGGTAAACATATAAGCTAACTGACCATTAGAGTTAATAAAATTAGTAGATATATCTCTTGAAAGAACTTTTTCCTATCAAAATGTTAATCAATCTCTGGGTTTGGTTTTCTCATGAAAGATTGGATTAGAAGTAATGTTTAATGCTTCTTGGTTATCACAAATGAGTTTCATAGGGCCTGCTTCACCAAATTTCAACTCCTTAAGGAGTTGCTTTAGCTATATAAGTTCACAGGTTCCTAAAGCCATGGCTCACTGTTTAGCTTCTGCCATTGTCATTACAAATAGAGTTTACTTCTTACTTTTCCAAGAGATCAGATTCCCACAAATAAGAATATAACATCCAAAAGTAAATGCCTTTCTGAATGAGAACTTGCCCAATTTGCATTTATAAAACCAACAATTTGTGGATTTTCCCCTATTGGTATACCTGGTGCTGCCTTTATATGTCTGAGAATTCAGACCACAACATCCTAATGGCTATCACATGGTGAACCCAGGAATTGGCTGGCAGCACTCACTGCAAATGAAATATCAGGTAGAGTAATTGTGAGGTAGTTTAGTTTTTCAACAAGTCTCTGTGATCTTCTAGGATCAAGTAAAAACTCCCACTGGTAGAAGTTTTGCATTTAGATCCATATGAGTGTCCACAGGTTTGGAAGCAACATGCCTGTTTCTTCAAGGATATCTAAAGCATATTTCCCATGTGAAATGTAAACACCACATTTTAAATTAGTTACCTCTTTCCAAGAAAATATCTTAATCCTTCCCAAATCTTGGTTTGAAACTGATAAAACAGATGTTTCAATTTTCTAGTGCTTAAATTTTGAAATTTTCTTTTCTTTTCTTTTATATGGCCTAATTTTTATCACATCATCTCAGTGTAGAAATGTTGTGTGGCTTCCCGGATCAACAGCTGAAGCAAGCGTTACCACTAACCACTGCCGCGTGTGTACTCCAGGTTATCTAGACTATTTTGTATTTTTATGCAGCAACCTAATTTATCAACCACATTTTCTATTAATTTGCTTTGCTATTTACTAATAATAGTATATGTGATTACTTTCATATATTTATACTTTCTTGATGTATTGATAGCAAATTCCCTTGACAGGTCCTGTTTTCATGATCCAGTTTAAGTTTCGCCGGCTGGAGATACCACCCAACTATAATGTGGACCATTTAGGTATACCTGATTTAAAAACATTGGAGGACATGATTTTTACTAGCTGTGCAATGCATCATCAGCTTTATTTTTTTTTATGTAAAAGCTAACTTTTTTGTGACTATTACCTAACTTCACAAAAGAAAATGCTATTGGTACTCTATGGGTTACACCATGGGGTACATAATGTAGCTAAAATGTTCAAAATGCCCCTCACTCAAGGTGATGAAGTGAGGCGACGTGAAGCGATGAGGCGCATAACTAAAATACCCCTCACCTAAGGCGTTGAGGTGGCATGAGGCATTGAGGCGAGGAGGTGAGGTGCAAGGGGTATTTTTTCCATTTATGATGCATTGTGTAGTCCATGGCGTACTTATAGTATGGTCCCTTCACAAATATATTTGCATTATCACCCTTCTTGGAGTCGAGAATTTTCTTTCAGAGAATTCTTCAATATCTCTAGTAGTAAGATTTGTTTTGTTGTCATCATGCTATTGCAGTAGATTGAAATCTCATCTTCAACACTACAAGTATATTAATGCTCACTTGTCTCTCTATCCCCCTATATATTATACTTGCCCTGTCTTCTATTGCTCATATCATACATTGATGTGACATTCTTTGATACTGCACTAGGCTTATCTGTTCTTTTTATCACTTCTGAAATCATGTGATTGTTACAATTGATATCTTGTAGTTTTCAATGGAGTTTTTCAGGGATTCTAATTATCATGGGACTAACCCCCTAAGATTGCAGTTTGATTAGATTTAATTTGTGTTTTGATAGGATTCAATTATTTGAAACTTCGAACATATGTTTTGGATAACTTGAGCACTCAAAGATTTTGCAAACATTTAAAAACACTCAATTCTGTTTATTTGAAATGAAGTTGACTTGCCAATCTCGATGACTGTTATGGGCTCTTGTTTCAGTTGTAACAACGGAATTAGTTAGCAAGTTCAGTTAAACCTATATACTATCTGCAGCCAACACAATTGCCATTTGGTGTTCTAGATATAACTCAGCATGATTGGGAAGTGGACTTTGTTGTCTTTCAAGGAATCTAAACCAGTTGTGCAACATGCAAGCAAAAATTAACTTTGTAAAATGATAATTGAAAATAATCATCAAATTTTCATAATAATTAAGGATGAGTTACTTCCATCAGGGTTGCGAATTAGTGTTCTCTATCAATTCTAAACTTATGACGATATGATTCTTTTACGAGTAGTTTAAGCATGGAATTGTATTTCGTACCATAAATAAATCATGGATAACCGTCATGATTTTTCCCCCACTTTTTTTTGCTTTCTTGTACTCTATCCTAATAAGTTGTAGAGTTCCTTCAGCTCTTGCACAAACAAGAATCTCTACATCCTATTGGCATATTCTCATAGTTCTTGGAAAATGTAGAAGCATGTGTCTTACAAGCTTTGGGGTCTGGGTCCCCCCCCCGCTTCCCGGCCAAAAAAAATAAATAAATAACTTTCAAAATCATGCAAGTTATCATGCTTGCCATATCAAGTAATTAGCTATATTAATACTAGGATGGCCTGTGGTGTGCGCATGCAAGTAAAAAGCACAAAAGATTTCAAATGAAGGCTCTTCTTTTAAGGGGTTGCACTTGGTTGCAGTTTATTTATTTCTTTTTTTTTTTTTTCTGTAAGTGAGAGATTCATAGAACAAAAACCAACGCCGAAACGGCTAGAAACCAAGGCTAAGGCATACCTTGGACCGACCAAAAACTAGGGGCAAGAACACAACAACGATCACCCTCTGGGCCAAAAGATGAAAAAATAAACTAAAAAAATAAGAAAAACATAGGAAGAAGCAAAATAAAAGACATTATGTACAGAAAATAAACAAAAGCCTGGGTGTGATCGAAAGCAACAATCCATCTCGAAAGAACAAGCCTATTGTGCTAATCATGAGCAAGAAAACTGAAAACGAAGCGAGCCCCAATTGGAGAGACTGCATCGAACACAAGGCACCGAAGGGACTGGCACTGAACAAGAGACTCCAGGAACACAGAAGCCAACCTCCAACAGCAAGCAAGCAACAACTCAATAGGGAGGGAAAATCTGGTCCCTTGAAAGCCGCCAAACATGACAAAGAGCATAACTCTGAATAGACGGTCTGAATTGGAGGGTCGTCAAATGGACCCACACAGCGCTGTGAAAGCATGTTGCGTTTGTATCAGCCTTATTCCTGTCTGGCTTATTTTTCTGTTATTTTGTTATGTTGTTTTGTATTAAGTCAGTAGTATGTGTGTTAATGTTAGAGGCGGTGTAAGAGGTGCTCACTGTATATATATATATACAACAGTGCATTTTATTGTAATGATCCTTTTTCTTGAGTTTATGAATTACGAAGTTAGTTTAACCTCCATAATTCTCTCTCTGTCATTTGTGTTTCGCCCTAGGATTTTCATAACTTCTTTAC
Organism: Diospyros lotus; assembly: GCF_014633365.1. NCBI lineage: Eukaryota > Viridiplantae > Streptophyta > Magnoliopsida > Ericales > Ebenaceae > Diospyros > Diospyros lotus. The sequence continues at coordinate 37,050,059 of NC_068343.1, read as the reverse complement.
ATGGTATCAGAGCCATTAGACGAAAGTCATGGCGTCGAATCCTTCACATAGTATTTCTGATTCTATTCTTCCTCCTCGATCCTCCTCCTCGCTTTCTAGTGTCTCGCAATCTGATTTTGGTGCAATTGCAAAGGCCTTGAACTTTGCTCCAATTAAGCTCGATTCAGGAAATTATATTTTCTGGAAAGCTCAAGTGTTAGCTACCATTTGAGCATTCGATTTAGTTTCGCTCCTACAAAAACTGACGACTCCACCTAAATATGTCGCTGATTCAGAAAGTAGCAATGTTGAGGCTATGAGATTGAATGAGGAATATATGAGTTGGCTAAGGTCAGATCAACTTCTTCTTGGCTGGCTGTTTTCAACTATTGAACGTGAGGTGCTAGCTCAAGTAATTCAATGCGAATTGGCTGCTGAGGTATGGTCTACACTAGAGAATTTATATTCTAGACAAACAATTGCAAAGTCATTTCAGTTAAAACATCAATTGCGCTCCATCAAGAAGTCTGATCTTTCTATTAATGACTATATACTGAAGATCAAGACAATCGGTCATTCTTTAGCAGCTATAGGTGAACCTTTGCAAGACAAAGAACTGTTGTTAGCAATCTTAAATGGCTTAGGTCATGATTATGAAACAGTTGTTGGCCTTATAACCTATCAGATGGATGAAATAGATTTAGAGAAGGTTCAATATCTTCTTCTAATGCATGAGCAGAGATTAGCCTCACAAAATTTGCCACAGTCATCAGTTGGTTTTGATTTATCTGTGCCTTCCATGTCGGTAAATGTGGCTTCATATTCTTCTCAGACTAGGAGTGGATCTGTTAATAATACTAGAGGAGGTTACAATGCTAGAGGAGGCAACTATGGTAATAGAGGAGGTCGAGGTAGAGGTAGATTTGGTGGAAAGCGTATCTACTGTCAACTTTGTGGAAAACCAGGGCATGTTGTTGATAAATGTTATCACAGATTTGATAAAAAATTTTAGAGGAATTCTGGTCAGTCTTTTGAACGTGGTGGTTTCACTAGTCCTCATTTCACTAGTCCTCATGCTTACTTAACCTCTCATTGTGACTCTAACGAAGCCTACATGACTGAAATAGGCTCTAATAATGGCTTTTCTTATGGACCTAATCCTCAGCCATCCGAAACTTATCAGTCTTCCCATTTACATTCACCTGTTCCTTCTGATTCTTCTTGGTTTGTGGATTCAAGTGCCACTAATCACATTACTTCCAATTTAAACAATTTGTCTCTTCATTCTCCTTATTATGGTGGTGACAAAGTGACTATTGGTAACGGTAAGTCTTTACCTATCACTAGTGTTGGTACTAGTCAATTTTCTTCACATGTTTCATTACCTAATGTTCTTCATGTTCCTCAAATAAAGAAGAACCTAATTAGTGTGTCTCAATTAACTCATGATAACAATGTTATAACTGAGTTTGACTCAAATTCTTGTGTGGTTAAGGACAAGGATTCCGGACTGGTGCTACTTCACGGTCACCTTAAGGATGGACTATACTAGTTGGATTCCTCAATTGTTCCTATGGCAACCAGCAATTCTGTCCATCCTATTGCATCTACTGATTCTGTTCAAACAGATTCTTCAATTTGTAAACAATGGCATGAATGTTTGGGACATCCATCCTCTCGTGTGTTGCGACATGTTATGAATAAACTTCAAGTTCCTTGTTCATCTTCTATTCCATTTTGTGACTCTTGTAAAATTGGAAAATCACATCAACTCCCATTTAATGATTGTGATATTACAGCTACAAAATTGTTGGAGCTTGTTTACTCTGACTTATGGGGACCTTCTCCGAGTTTGTGTATAGAAGGTTATAGATATTATATCATTTTTGTGGATGCTTATACTCGGTATGCTTGGTTTTATCCCTTGAAACTTAAATCTGATGGTCTATCTACTTTTATTACTTTCCACAAGTTTGCTGAACTTCAATACCATTCAAAACTAATAGCTTTACAAACTGATAATGGGGGGGAGTTCAAGGCCTTTTTGCTATATCTTAGAAACCATGAAGTGGCCGAAAGAAAGCATCGACATATTGCTGAAATGGGTTTGACTCTTTTAGCACGCTCTCAAATGCCTCTTAAATTTTGGGTAGATGCCTTTCAAACTGCAGTTCATGCCATTAACTTGCTGCCATCTTCTTCTATTCAATTGTGTACTCCATTTAAACTATTGTATGCCAAAGCACCAAACTATTTCTTGCTGCAACTTTTTGGTTATGCTTGCTTTCCCTTCCTAAGACCATATCACAAGCATAAATTTGATTTTCACTCCACTAAGTGTGTGTTTCTTGGGTATAGTCATACTTAAGCCGGATATAAGTGTCTACATCCTTTTGGAAAAATATATGTTTCTAGGCATGTTCAGTTTAATCCAAATGACTTTCCTTTTCCATCTTTGTTTAATCTTCCTCCTCCTCCTTCTTCTTCTTCTTCTCTAAATGGAGTTGGATATTCTACTTCTTATTTTCAATCTCTTCCTTCACGTGTTCCTTCTCCGAGAGTAGCATCGTCCTTACATCCTTCCTTATCACCTGTTCTTTCAAGTTCTAATGTTCCTCATGTTTTTGATATTGAATCTGGTCTACAGACCAGGGAACCACAGCCTGTTTCTTCTTCTCCTTCACCCAATCCTAATCCCATTTCTTTTTCCAAGTCTAAACTTGGTTTTGCTCCCTCTGTTCATCCGATGGTAACAAGATCTAAATCTCAAAATCTGGTCACCACCTCTCCTCATGCATTAATTAGTAGCCTAGAGCCTTGTTCAATTCATGAGGCTTTGGTAGATTCTCGATGGTTGCAGGCTATACAGGAGGAATTCTTAGCTTTGCAGCGTAATAATACATAGGACCTTGTTCCATTTTCTAGGGAGATGAATCTTCTTGGGAGTAAGTGGGTTTTCCGAGTGAAATACAAATTAGATGGTTCAGTCCTTAAATATAAAGCTCGCTGGGTGGCTAAAGGATTCTTACAAACACCTGGAATTGATTATGGTGACACCTTTAGCCCTGTGGTGAAGGCTCCAACAATCATGGTCTTATTTTCTCTAGCGGTTACTTTTGGTTGGGACATCCAACAAGTGGATATCAATAACGCATTTCTGAATGGTGACTTAGATGAGGCTGTGTACATGACTCAACCAGAAGGATTTGTGAATTCTACATATCCTACTCATGTGTGTAGGCTGCGAAAATCATTGTATGGTTTAAAGCAAGCACTTCGTGCTTGGTATGTGAAGTTAAAGTCTGCTCTCCTTCAGTGGGGTTTTGCCAGGGCAACATCTGATGCATCTCTTTTTATTAAACGAACTGCTGATTGTGTTATCTTTCTTTTAGTTTATGTTCATGATATTCTCATAACTGGATCTAATCCTTCAGCTGTCCAGCAGTGTATTAAAGATTTGGAGAGTGCTTTTGCTTTGAAAACTCTAGGATCAGTTAATTATTTCCTAGGCTTTGAAGCTTTTAGAGATTCCAGTGGGATTTATTTGACTCAATCTAAATATACTCTTGATTTGCTAAAGAAAGTTGACATGACTGATTGTAAACCCTGTGCAACCCCTACCTCATATAATTTCTGTCTCACTGATGATGGTGATGTTTTTCCTAATCCCTCATTGTATCAAACTCTCATAGGGTCTCTACAATACCTAACCTACACACGTCCGGATATAGCTTTTGTGGTAAATCGCTTAAGTCAGTTTTTAATTACTCCTAAGCTGCAACATTGGACTGCTTGTAAAAGATTACTCAGATACTTGAAAGGGACAGTAGGTTATGGTTTGTTCTTTTCTCCATCTCCAGGAGATTTAACACTTTCAATTTATGTAGATGCTGATCATGCTGGTTGCAAGATCACAAGACGATCAACTAGCGGGTTGTGTGTTTATCTTGGATCTAATTTGATTGTATGGAGCTCCAAAAAACAATATGTTGTAACAAGATCGGTTGGTGAGGCTGAATATAGGGCTATTGCTCAAGGTGTTACTGAACTTCTTTGGTTGAAATCTCTGTTCACCGAGTTGGGGTATTTTTGTAGTATTTCTACAAAGCCTATTGTATGGAGTGATAATTTGGCTGCTAAGAGTATGGCTGAAAATCCTGTGTTTCATGGCTGGACCAAGCACATTGAGCTTGATGTTCATTTCATTCGAGAAAAGGTTGAAAGAGGAGAAATTGAAATCAGATTTGTGCCCACAGAATATTAGGTTGCTGACATTTTTACAAAAGGATTGCCAAAAAGTCGGTTATAGTTTTTGTGTACCAAGCTTGGTCTACGGTTTTCTCCAGCTCATAGGGTTTCTTATGCTTCTATAAATGGTCAGAAATCAGAAGAGCAAGATAGTTCTAATTGAGGGGGAATGTGAAAGCATGTTGCGTTTGTATCAGCCTTATTCCTGTCTGGCTTATTTTTCTGTTATTCTGTTATGTTGTTTTGTATTAAGTCAGTAGTATGTGTGTTAATGTTAGAGGCGGTGTAAGAGGTGCTCGCTGTATATATATATACAGCAGTGCATTTTATTGTAATGATCATTTTTCTTGAGTTTATGAATTACGAAGTTAGTTTAACCTCCAGAATTCTCTCTGTGTCATTTGTGTTTCGTCGTAGGGTTTTCATAACTTCTTTACAAGCACACTAAATCTGATGAGCCAACTGAGAGGTAGATCTCTCCTGATCACGGAAGCACTTGTTATTGCACTCTCTCCAGATGAAATACACCAAAGCATGAAACACCAATCTGTTTGCCACCTGCAACGGACCCTTGCCACTCCATCTCGCAGCAGCCCAAGGCACACCAGTATCACATCGACGCCAAGGCCAATTGAATTTCTTTGAACTTCGGAAGCATGTCAGCACCTCTCTGGAATAAGGACACTTGAAAAAAAGGTGACTATGCCTTTCCGCATTCATCCTGCAAAGGAAACATCTATTCGAAAAAGACAAAAAAAGGTTATCAAGTGTAGAAAGATGCTCCTGAATCGCTAACCACAAAATAAAAGAATGAACTGGAATACACTCCGACAACCACAAGAGTCTATGCGAAGGAACCCGAGGACGTTGTTCCTAAAAGTTCTTAAGTGCAACCCTAATCGAAAAAACACCATTCGCAGCCGAGAGCCAAAAATTCCCGTCCCGGCGTTGAAAGCGAGGAAGGTTAGGAAGGTGATTCTTAATAAGATTGTAAGCCGGACAGGGGAAAAGGTTAGGCCAATTCCAAGAGCCATTCTCAATGAAATGAGAGACCTTGGCCAAGGTGTGGATGCCTAATTGCCGAGGTAGTTGGTGAGAGAAAAGATCAATAGGCACACCCAAAGGGTGCCCTTGATCATGCCAAAGGAACACGCTACAATTGTCCCCCAATTTTCCGCCCCACTCTAGATCGCACAACTCCCCTAAGGGAGAGCAGCTTCCTCCATTACCACGAACAAGCGTACGGCACTTTAAGGAGCCAGATGCATATGCCCCCTTAACTCGATAGGTATGCACCCACTTCACCCAAAAAGACTCCCCATTGTCTGAGAGAAAGCGCTAGATTAGCTTGGCAACAAGGGCTTGATTCTAGACATAGAGAAGCTTGAGACCCAGAACCTCTTGCACCTTGGGGCAACAGATCTCCTGCCAAGCAACTTTTGCTCTATGGGGATCAGCGTCATCACCACTCCATAAGAAATTATGAATTGATTGCTCAATCTCATGGATCACCCATTTTGGCAAAATAAACACAGAGGCCCAGTACACATAGATAGTAGAAAGAAAAGACTGAGCTAATTGAAGGCGGCCCCCAAAGGAGAGCAATCTACTCCATCAAGAGCAAATCTTATTCTTAACCTTATCAATGATAGGCCGGCAATCCCCATATGATAACTTGGTGGAAAGAAGAGGCGTCCCCAAGTATCACGCCTCTCTGAAAACCCACAATAGTCAAAATATTCTCCCTCGAGGACTCATCTCTACAAGAGAAGAAGAAATCACTTTTTAAAGCATTGCCCTGAGGCCAGACAAACCAGAGAATCTCTCTAAGCAAGATTTCAAGGTACCCATCGAAGCAAGATTGCTATAGGAGAATAAAAGGAGATCGTTTGCAAACATGAGCATCACTAGCTGAGTCTGCTCAGTTTTCTAGTGAAACTGAAAATCTGGAGACCTCGTCTGATGGCTAACAATGCCATGCAAGATCTGCATCACAAGGACGAAGAGATAAGGAGATAGAGGGTCCCCTTGCCTAAGGCCCCGACCACCAAGGAAGAAACCATTTAATTGCCTATTGATTTTAATGGAATAACGAGGAGTAGTGACACACTCGTAGATCCAGCTACAAAATTGCAGAGGGAAATTCATAAGATGAAGGACAGTCAAGAGAAAGTGCCACTCCACAGTGTCGTAAGCTTTCGCTAGGTCCACTTTCATCGCACATCAAGGAGGCCCCTTGTCAAGGTGATATTGGAACATGAGCTCCTAGGCAAGCAAGGCATTATCCCCAATCGAGCGCCCAGGCACGAATGCTGCCTAAGCCTCATTCACAAGACCAGAAAGCACGGGTTTGATTCTATTGGCTAAAATCTTGATGATGACTTTATACAAGACGTTACAACAAGAAATAGGCCTAAATTGGGACGACGACTCAGGGTGAGGGACCTTAGGAACCAGACTAATGATAGTCACATTCATCTGCCCTAAAAGATGACTTGAGGAGAAGAAGCTCTTGGCAGCCTCCACCACATCAGGCCCCACAATCCCCCAAGCCCTCTTGAAGAATTTAATAGTAAATCCATCTGACCCAGGGGCTTTATCATGGCCCATGCTGAACAAGGCTCCCTAAATTTCTTCCGCTGAGACCTCAGCAATAAGGCCCCCCCACTGACCCCGCAACAATCGTTTGTCAATAAAAGGGGCAATCTCTTCAAGGGACACTGGGGCTAAACAGGCACTGTAACTAAAGAGGTTTTGGAAGTAGGAAACCATACAACTCGCCACTTCTAATCGCTCTCGACTAAGAATCTGCACCCTTACTTGATCAAAAATAGAGTTTAAGGCCAACCAAAAATTCAACAATTCTATCCCTTTCCATAGTCTAATTAAGAGTTGCAGCATCAGGCCATCAGCACTACACACCATCTTAATCTTTTGATATTGATCCAATTCCAACCATAAACCATTCATCAGTGTTCTAAAAATTGGCCTAGGCGGTCGTCGCGAATATGGCCTAATTTTTGGGTTTAAATCTTACCCTTTGTCAATTCCAAATCCTCTCTTACTCCTCTCATCCGTCTCGCCCTCTCATACTCCTCTTAGCCCAAGGCTGCCATTGCCTCAACGCTACTGGTACCTCCTCACTGCCTCCAGCTCCATCGCGACCTCTTCTACGCTGTCAAGCTCCATCCTTGCTACCTCCAGCTCCATCGTGACCTCCTCACCGCCTCTAAGCCGTCAAGCTCCATTCTCGCTGTCGCGTCCTTGCTGCGTCAACATCGCTGCCGCTGTTAAGCTCCATCTCTGCTTTCGCTTCCAACCCCCCCCCCCCCTCTCTCTCTCTCTCTCTCGCGCGCGCGCGCGTTGTTGAGTGTTAGCTGTGTAGGGTTTATTATGTTATTTAATTTTCTTTTCTATTTATATTTTAGATATATATATTTTTTCTTTTCTATTTATATGTTAAATATATTAGATATATATATTTTTCTATTTCTATTTATATGTTAGATATATATATATATTTTCATGCCACTTTCAGCCTTGATTTAATTGAAAATAACATCAAGTTACATCACAAAGTTAAAAAAAAAATAAAAACAGTAGTTTTCTTGAGCCCGCCTAAGCGCCCTAGGCGCTAGGCCCTAACTTGGTGCCAGACTAGCGCCTAGCGCGTTTTAGAACACTGTCATTCATACAAGTGTAGTACTTGGTGACTGTCATCCTCCCTTGTTAGTACTACTTAGTTTGGTTTTTACTTCATAGATAACCGTTGCATCTTGCACTTTAGAATAGATTTGCTTAACTACCTCCCAAATCTCCTTAGCTGAACTTAAAAACATATAATTCCTACTTACCTCAGATTGCATGGCATTCCATAACCATGACATAATGAGAGAATCTTCTACATCCCATATTTGAAAAGTAGGATCTGTTGTTGCCGGTGAAAGGGAAGTAAGGTGGTTGAGCTTTCCTCGCCCCTTGAGAAAGGTTTGGACTAGCTGCGCCCATTGAAGATAGCTCCTACTGTCCAATCGATAGGAAAGTAGTATCCTCGGTAGCTCGCTTCCTACTACTCCAATGCTAGTACTCGCACCAGCAATTACACAGGCAGTCACACTGGTTACTTGATCTTCAGGTGTTATTTCACCAGTGGTCATGTTAGATGTTGAAGCCCCTGGTATATTCACATGAGGGAGCATGAATGATGGCAATTAAGGCCGAAGGGAAAGCAGAGAGGAGTGGTAGAGAATCAAACACAAACACGATTGGAAAGCACAAACACGAAGGATTTCGACACCAGGGGTGGGCTAAATAGATGTCGGAGGGTCGATTTCGACACCAGCGAATGCGCCTTCACGTGCCAGCGCGTGGGGACTCCGGTGGCGGTGGGTCTCCGATGGTCGACCGATTTGATGACAGTGAACCCAATGGTGGTGGCGATGCTAGTAGACGGTGGTTGGACAATGGTGTTCTGACTTCGACAGTGATGGTGCAATGAAGGCACTTGAACATATTGAACCAATAGTGCAATGAAGGCACTAGGGTTTACTGTACTAGCCTATTAACGAGGCTCTAATACCATGTAGAAAGGGAGAAAGGGAAGCAGTATTCTCACACACTTTATTGATATGAATCAGAAATATTTATATAATAAGTTTCCTAAGAATCCTCCTAAGACTTAGGACTAACTTACAACCCTATTATCTAGGACTAGATTACAATGCTAAAAGATAATTTAAGAAATAATACAAGATAATACAATGCAAAATAAATAAGCAAAATAACAAAATAAATAGAAAGATGATAATGGATGAGTCTCTTGGAATCTTCAAGGCTCGGGGCGATCTTATTTTATTTCTTCAACAGTTAACTTTCTTGTACTAGGAATTTACAAATACAGTGTGGAATATGAAAAATGTTTCTCATACATTTTTAGAAAATATTGAAGGGAGCTTTAAAGAAATTGAGGGGAAAACTTGCAAGAGGAAATGCAAAATACTTGGAAATTAGTTGAAATTTTCCCTTCTTTGTTATAGGAGACTTTTAGGAAATGTAATAAATTACCATTAGATAATATTAAAACGTGCGTCCAACACGCTTCTTATGGTAGTTAAGAGATTTTCCCTTCTAGGTTTTTTTCTTGTTCTTCCTCCATTTCCATCTAAGCATCATAAACAACAAATATAGCCTAGCAAATTCCATAATATAGCCTAGCCAAAACCCATTTGCCTCGCTCACTTTTCTTGTTAAAAAGAAAGATAGTACATGGCGGTTTTGTGTTGATTATCACCAACTCAATGCGGTTACCATTAAGAACAAATTCCTTATACCCATTTATCGAAGACCTGCTAGATGAGCAAACTAGTGCTACCATTTTTTTCAAATTAGATCTGAGGGCAATGTATCACCAAATTAGAATGAAACTTGTCGATATCTCATAAAAAGCCTTTAGAACCATCAAGGCCTCTATGAATTCACTAACATGCCCTTTTGGCTCACTAATGCCCCTGGCACGTTCCAGGCCTTAATGAACCACATTTTCAGCCCATACTTGAGGAAGTTCATTCTTATTTTCTTTGATGACATTCTCATCTATGGTCCCAATTTTGACCAACACTTATCCCACCTAAACAACCTTTGAGATCCTTATGTCCAATCAATTGTACGTTAAGCTATCAAAGTGTACCTTTGTTAAGGGGGAGGTGGAATACTGGTATCATGTAATCTTAGGAGAAGGAGTCAACATTGACCCTAAAAAGATAACAACCATGGTTGAATGGCCTAGGCCCACAACAATCAAGGAATAAAGGGGTTTGGGGGGCAAAGAGGGTATTACCGAATATTTATATAGCATTATGGTATGATTAGCAAACCATTGACAGGGTTAGTTAAAAAGGACAATTTCCATTGGAATCCGAAGGCTGAAGTAGCCTTTTTGACACTAAAGAGGGCTATGACTCAAGCCCCGATTTTATCACTGCCCGATTTCTCTAAACCTTTTGTGGTAGAAATGGTTGCATGTGACAATGGAGTAGGGGTTGTGTTAAGGCCAAAAGGAAAGCCACTGGCCTACATTAGCCAGGCTCTTGCCCCAAAACACATGGGATTAAGTGTGTAGGACAAGGTGTTGATTGTTGTGTTGGTGGCAGTTGATAAGTGGAGACATTACCTTGAAGGATTCATTATCAAGATTCATCATGAAAGCCTTAGGCTGCGTTCTCTTTCGTGTTTCCGTTTTCAGTTTTGAATTTAATTTCAATTTTGTGTTTTGAGTTTCTGTTTTGAGATTTTTAAAAACACGTTCTTTTTGTCATTCTGAAAAGCTGTTTCTTAAAACAAAAAACTGGAAAACGTGTTTACTTTAAATTTTGAAAAAAAATATTTTATTATATTTGATTCAATGAATTTGATTATTAAATAATAAAATTAACTCTTTTTAAAGAAATTCTACTATTAAAATAAACAACATATCCAGCCTTTATCCCACTATATGGGGTCAACTACATGAATTCTAGAGTTTCATGTATTTATGTCTTTTGTCATATCTTCATTTAGGCCCATTCCTTTCATATCAAACTTTAATGTCTCTCCCAAAGTCTTATTGGGTCTGTCTCTACCTCTTTTTTTTACTTATTGTCTCATTTCATCAACTCTCCTCACAAGAGCATCTCTTGGTCTTCTTCTCACATGACCAAAGCATCTTAGTCTAGTCTCTCTCATCTTTTTCTCGATTGGCACTACTCTTATTTTATTATGAATAACCTCATTTCTAATTTTATCTTTTCTTATATGGCCGCACATCCATCTTAGCATTCTCATCTCCATTACACTCGTTTTTTGCTCATGTTGGTATTTGACTGCTCAACATTCTGAGCCATACAATAAAACTGGTCTTATAACTGTCTTATAGAATTTTTCTTTTAGTTTTAATGGGATTTTACCATCACATAACACCCCCGATGCATTTCTCCATTTTAGCCAACCTGCTTTAATTCTATGTGTGATATCCTCGTGAATTTTTCCATCTTTTTTAATCACTCATCCCAAATATCAAAAATGGTCTTTTTTTTTGTATGGTTTAGTCTTCCAATTTTATTATAACATACTCCACTCTTGCATTTTTACTAAATTTACATTCCATATATTTTATTTTCCTTTTACTTAATGTAAATCCTTTAGATTCTAAATTGTTTCTCCACAACTTAAGCTTAGTGTTCACTCCCTTTTTTGTTTCATCCACCAACACTATGTCATCTACAAATAGCATACACCATGGAACCTCTTTCTGAATGTGTTTAGTGAGTTTATCCATTACTAAAGCAAATAAGTATGGACTTAGTGCAGAACCTTGATGCAATCCCATTGTAATTTTAAACGGTTCAGTATTCCCTCCGCATGTTATGACCCTTGTCTCTGCATCGTGATACATGTCCTTAAGGGCTTGTATATAGTCTATTTGGACTCATTTCTTCTCTAAAACCCTCCATAATACTTCTCTAGGGACCCTATAATAGGTATTTTCTAGATCTATAAATACCATATTCAAGTCCTTCTAATGATCCCGATGCCTTTCCATTAGGTGTCTCAATAGGTATATAGCTTCCATTGTTGACCTATCAGGCATGAAACCAAACTGATTTTTCGAGACGTTTGTTTCTTTTTTGAGTCTTTACTCTATTACTCTCTCCCAGAGTTTCATGGTATGGCTCATTAAATTAATTCCTTTGTAATTTTCACAGTTTTGAATATCTCCTTTGTTCTTATATATTGGAATTAAAGTACTCTTCCTCCACTCATCTGGCATCTTTTTTGAGTTAAGGATCGCGTTAAATAATTTCATTAGTCAGGAGTTAGCCTCTTCTCCCATGTATTTCTATACTTCTATTGGTATATTATCTAGTCCCACTGCCTTGTGATTTTTTATCTTTTTTAATGCTTACTTTATTTCTTTTGAACTTATGCGTCGATAAAATGTATAGCTCACGTTCCCTTCGGAGTTACTAAGATGTCCCCAACCTAACTTTTGTGTCCCGACCATCATTGAATAATTTTGTGAAATACTCATTTCATCTCTCCTTAATCACTCCCTCATTCACTAATACATTTTGGTTTTCATTTAGTTTAGATCCCTTGTTTTTCTTTTTCTTGCTTTAGCTAATTTATATATATCATTTTCTTCATCTTTTGTATCATGTCGTTTATATAAATTCTCATATGCTTTTGACCTTGCTTCACTAACAGCTCTTTTTGTTGTCTTTTTCGTTTCTTTATAATATTTTAGGTTTTGTTCATTGCTTCATTGATATACTGCCTTGTAGCAAGTTTTCTTATTTCTAATTTTTAATTGTACCTCTTCATTCCACCACCAAGCCTCCTTAAGGTTTGTGGTTCTACCATTTGTCTCTCCAAGAACTACCTTTGCCGTGCTTCTCAGGGCAGTAGCCATTTTCCTCCATATTTGGTTTGTCTGTCCTTCTCCATTCCATTCCCTTCTACCCCTTAATTTTTCTTTGAAAATTAATTGTACTCCCCTTTTAAATTCCACCACCTAATTCTTAGATTTTGTTTTATGTTATTTTTTCTCGTCCAATTTTTTACTTGGACATCAAGTACCAAAAGTCTATGTTGAGTAGTCAAACACTCCCCCGATATCACCTTACAATCCCTACAACATAATTGATCCTCTTGTCTCATGAGAAAGTAATCTATTTGAGTGCTTGATGTGACATTTTTATATGTGATTAAGTGTTCGTTCCGTTTTTTGAACCTAGTATTGGTTATGATGAACCTATATGCCATACCAAAATCTAGAATAGACTTACCCTCATTATTAATTTTTCCGAATCCATACCCTCCATGTACCTCTCTATAGTTGTTTCCGTCTCTACCCACGTGACCATTTAAGTCACCTCCTATAATCACTTCTCTCCTCTTTGTATCATTTGTATGAATCCTTCTAGGTTCTCCCAGAATTTTGTTTTTATCTCCTTACCTAACCCCACTTGTGGTGCATATGTACTAAAGATATTTATAGTCATTCTTCCTAGACCAGCATTCACCATAATAATCCTATCTCCTATTCTCTTTACGTCCTCTACCTCATCTTCTAAGATTTTATCCATAATAATCCCCACTCTATTTTTTGCTCGATCATTTCCTGTTTAACCATATTTTATATCCAGTTTCTGATAAAGTTTTTACTTTTTTCCCTACCCATCTCGTCTATTGAAGGCACATAATATTAATCTTTTTCCTAATCATCACATCTACCACCTTCATAGCTTTGCCTATTAATGTTCCTATGTTTCATGACTCAATCCTTAATCTATGATTTTGATTTTGGCTTTGACTTTGAATTTGAATTTGATTTTGTTTTTTATTTTGATTTTGGTTTTGATTTTGGACTAGCTTCTTTACCCGCATCTGTCTAAGCAATAGAGATTGCAGCTTTATTATCACAGTAAACTTTAATTAGAAGGGAAGTGGAGACCCTCAAGTCTGATAGAAGCCTCTTTATCCACATGACCTCACAAATACCATGGGCAACTATACGAAATTCGGCTTCAGCATTATTTCTGGCCACAACATTTTGTTTCTTACTGCTTCAAGTAACAAGATTTCCTCCCACAAAGGTGCAGTACCCTGATGTAGATTTTCTGTCAATTATACTGCTAGCCCAGTCTGCATCTGTATAAACCTCTACATGAAGATGTCCACGTTTTCTAAAAAGTATACCTTTCCCAGGGGTTCTCTTTAGGTACTGCAGAATTCTGTAGGTAGCTTCAAAATGTTGTGAATCAGGTGAGTGCATAAATTAACTTACAACACTTACAGCAAAGGCTATGTCTGGTCGAGTATGGGATAAATAGATAAGTCTACCCACAAGTCTTTGATATTTCTCTCTTTCTATCACATTCTTTGCCTCGGCAGGTTGAAGTTTTAAGTTGGGTTCAATGGGAGTTTCAACAACCTTACACCCAAGCATTCTTATTTCACTGAGTAAATCCAAAATATACTTACGTTGGTTGATAAAGATCCCCTCCTTAGATCTTGCAAATTCCATCCCAAGAAAGTACTTTAGAGGACCCAAGTCCTTGATCTCGAACTCATGAGCTAATCTCCTCTTAAGCTCTTCAATCTCTCCCTTATCATCACTAGTCATTATTATATCATCCACACAGACAATTAAGATTGATTTCTTGCCGTCACTGGCGTGCTTGAAGAACAATGTGTGATCTACTTGGCTCTGAATGTAACCATAGCTTTTCATCGCCTTTCCAAATTTTTCAAACCATGCTCTCGGAGACTGTTTTAGACCATACAAAGATTTTTTTAAACGACATACCTTGTTTGTACCGAGGCTCTTTTCAAATCCTGGTGGAAGATCCATAAATACTTCTTCTTCTAAATCACCATTTAGGAAGGCATTCTTTACATCAAATTGGTGGAGTGGCTAATCAAAATTCACTGCAAGGGAGATGAGAACTCGAATGGAGTTTATTTTAGCTATTGGAGCAAATGTTTTTTGATAGTCGATGCCGTATATTTGGGTGAAACCCTTAGCAACTAGCCTTGCTTTGTATCTTTCTATGCTTCCATTTGCCTTACATTTTATAGTAAATACCCACTTACAACCTATTGTTGTTTTTTCTTCTGGTTTGTTCAAAATCTCCCAAGTTCCATTCTTTCTAAGAGTACTCATTTCCTCCTGCACTGCTAACTTCCAATCTGGGTCACCAAGGGCATCCTGAATGGTTCTTGGGACATGCAAGTTAGAAATATTTGAAAGAAAGGCCTTATGATGATTGGACAATTTTTAGTATGACAGGTATTTAATAATTGGGTGTTTGGTACACGATCTCACTCTTTTCCTAATAGCAATAGAGACATCAACATTGGAGAAGTCAAATGAAGAATAACCTGAAGGAGTGAGTTTAGAGTTATCATGAGAAGAAGAAGTACTATCGGAAAGCCCATCATTCGAAGACGTCAATTGTTCAATTGTTAGAGGAATATTCGGATTGATAGTATTCTTCAGGGTTTGCCTTCTTGTATAAAACTGAAACTCCAGTTTTGGAAGATTTTGATCCGTTTGTGGTAATTCTCCCCCTGGTTCTAATCCCATCACGCTAGGCACCTGTGAACTAGACACACCCTGTTTCACAATGTTTGGAACATTTATATCCTTGAGTTGTTTATCAGAGTGGAGGGGAGCACCAATCATGGTAGGATGAGGATCATAGAGTTTTAAGTAATTATCCTCCTCAACATTAGAATTCAAAAAATTATCTTCTTTCTCAATATGCTCCCCCTAAAAATGATTTTTGGGAAAATAGAGTTGAGTTTCGAGGAAAGACACATCTATACTAATATAAGTTTTTTTGGTGATAGGATTAAAGCATTTGTACCCTTTTTCATTTGGTGCATAGCCCAGAAAGACACATTTTTCAGCTGTAGGATCCAATTTGGAACGAAATATTTGAGAAATATAAACAAAGCAAGTGCACCCAAAAACTTTTAAGGGTAACTCAGAATATATACGACAGAGAGGGAAGAGTTGTTTTAAAGAGTGTAAGGGAGTTCGAAACTGTAGAACGCGAGTGAGCATATGATTGATGAGATAGGAAGCAGTTAACATCGCATCACCCCAGAGGTATTTAGGTACATTCATAGAAAACATGATGGCCCTGGCAACCTCGAGTAAGTGTCGATTTTTCCATTCAGCAATATCATTTTGTTAGGGAGTTTCACGGCAAGTGGATTGATGTAAAATTTTTTTTTCTTTTAAAAAAACCCCCAAAGATTCATTAAAATATTCAGTGCCAATATCAGATTGAAGAATACAGATTTTTGTGTTAAATTGAGCTTCAATCATATGGAAAAAATCCTTAAAAGTTCTAGGCACATCTGATTTCTTTGCAAGTAAGTAAACCCAACAAACTCAAGTATGATCATCAATAAAAATAACAAACCACTTTTTGCCAGACAAAGTGGAGACCTTAGAAAAACATCACTATGTATTAAATAGAATGGTTTTGAAGGACAATAGGGTTTTGGAAGAAATTTAACACGATGATCTTTGGATAAATGACAACTCTCGCATTGAAACATAGAAGGATCCACTCCTTTAAACAACGTAAGAAATAAATATTTCAAGTAAGAAAAACTGGGATGGCCTAGCCTAAGATGCCATTGCTTTATTTGATTGGAAACAGAAGTAGAACTAATACCACTCAGCCCGTGAACTTTTTTATTACGCAAGACATCCATATCCAAATAGTAGAGCCCGTTTATTTCTCTAGCATTGCCAATCGTCTTCCCCGAGTTCTGGGCCTGAAAAATGCAATAGGAATAAAAAAAAATAACACGACAGTTAGAGTCTTTGGAGAGTTTACTAACAGAAAGAAGATTGCAGGCAAGTTTAGGAACATAGAGTACTGATTAAAGATTAATATTGTCAAAAAGTTTAATGAGACCTTTACCTGCAATAGGTGAAAGACTACCATCGGCTATTCTTATTTTTTCACTACCAGAACAAGGAATATACGTGTGGAATAGATGCGATCAGCCAGTCATATGATCAGATGCTTTGGAATCAATGATCATGGAACAGATTGAAAAGAGCTAGATAAGGCAAAGGAATTTCTACCTGAATAGGCCAAAGAACAATTGGGTGTACCAGGGGACAGATTAGGCTTTAGCAGTCGCAGAAGTTGATCAAGTTGCTCTTTGTAGAATGGTCCTGCATCAGCTTCATGGGCAGTAGGTTGGGATCGCTTCGATCTAGACTTCTAATTGGTTGGCTTGCCATGAAGCACCCAACAGGTCTCCCGAGTATGGCGTGGTTTATTGCATTGATCACACCAAACACGAGGCTTTTCTTCCGCCTTTCGTTGACCCACAATATGACGTCCACCAACATTAGCATCAGCAATCACAAGCACCATATTTTCAGATAGCCCACTTTCACCATTCTTTTTCTTGCCCAACATAACCAGTCTTCGGCTTTCTTCACGCCGAACTTCAGAAAACGCTTCACTAAGAGACAGGAGTGGATTTCTACCGACGATCCTCCCTCGGGCTTCATCATACTCAACATTGAGTCCAGCAAGAAACTTAAATACCCGGTTAACATCAACCATTTTCTTATAATATTTGCAATCTTCTGTGTTTTTCCACTCATATGTATTGAAGAGATCCAAGTCTTGCCAAATGCGCTTTAAAGAATTAAAATATATGATGACAGTAACACTACCTTGTTGAATCTCACCAAGTTTCAAGTTGAGTTCGTAGATTTGGGATTGATTCCCCAAATCGAAATACATGGCAGTGACTTCATCCCATAGTTCCTTTGTTGTAGAGAAGCACATATAGTTCGAACTTATCTCTTCTTCCATGAAGTTAACAAGCCACGTCATCACCATTGAATTCTCGGCATCCCAAATGTCATACAGCGGGTCTTTACTGTCTGGGGCTGATGTGGCGCCAGTCAAATAGTCAATCTTTCCTCGACCTCGAATGTACATACAAACAGATTGGGACCAACGCAGGAAATTGGTACCATTGAGACAAATGGTCGTAATCTGTACTGGATGTGAGTCGGAGGAGTTTTGGGGAACTCGAAACTGGTCTTGAGAAGACTGGGATTGTTGGGTCGGAGTGACTGAAGATGCAGAGTCAATCATGATGGTTGAACAAACAAATCAGGGTAGCAAAAGCAAAGACCCACTAGCAGTTGGATTTGAATCTATACATTGGTCGGATCTGGACACGCTAGGAGTGACCCACAGATTTGGATACTCGGATCTGGGTACCCAGTTGCCAAATCTTAATAATAAAGGGCCAGACCTTATCTAGGTAACGAACGAAGCACGAACAGTAGCGACCAAGGACGTCTGATTGTGCGATGCAGCACAAATGAAGTAGCACGAACGAAGGATAGCGGCGGCTCTAGTGTGCGATGCAACGCCGACCTTCCCGACCAAGGACAGCGACAGGTGCGACTGATGGAAGTCAACCTTCATGAGAGGCTAGGCAGTTGCGCCCGTTCCAGAGGTGGGAGCCCCCTGGAGAACAACAACGACTGTAGATGCGGCAATGGTCGGGATGGCCGGATCTCAGAGGCGGCGGCCGATGTAAGGGCGACGGCAGCCTAAGGATGCAGCGGTGACAAGCGGCTGGTGAAAGGACGGCGACAGTTCTTGGGTATAGCAGAGGAATAGAAAAAATTAGGGTTTCACAGTGAATAGTTGTGATTTAATCCCTAATTCCTACTCTGATACCATCTAAACAACAAAAACAACATATCCAGCCTTTATCCCACTATGTGGGGTCGGCTACATAAATTCTAGATTTTCATGTATTTCTGTCTTTTGTCATATCTTCATTGAGGTCCATACACTTCATATCAAACTTTAATGTCTCTCCCAAAGTCTTATTAGGTCTGCCTCTATCTCTTTTTTTGACTAATTGTTCCATTTCATCAACTCTCCTCACAGGAGCGTCTCTTGGTCTCCTTTTCACATGACTAAACCATCTTAGTTTAGTCTCTCTCATCTTCTCCTCTATTGGCACTACTCCTACCTTATTACGAATAATTTCATTTTTAATTTTATCTTTTCTTGTATAGCCGCACATCCATCTTAACATCCTCATCTCCGCTACGCTCGTCTTTTGCTCATGCTAGTATTTGACTGCCCAACATTCTGAGTCGTACAACAAAACTGGTCTTATAGCTGTCCTATAGAATTTTTCTTTCAGTTTTAATGGAATTTTACCATCACATAACACCCCCGATGCATTTCTCCATTTTAGCTAACTTGCCTTAATTCTATGTGTGACATCCTCGTGAATTTCTCCATCTTTTTGAATCACTGATCCCAAATATCGAAAATAATATTTTCTTTGTAAGATTTGGTCTTCCAATTTTATTATAACATCCTTTATTCTTGCATTCTTACTAAATTTACATTCCATATATTCTGTTTTCTTTCTGCTTAATTTAAATCTCTTAGATTCTAAATTGTTTTTCCATAACTCAAGCTTAGTGTTCACTCCTTTTGTTTCATCCACCAACATTATGTCGTTTGCAAATAGCATACACCATGGCACTTTTGTCTGAATATCTTTAGTGAGTTCATCCATTATTAAAGAAAATAAGTATGGACTTAGTGCAGACCCTTCATGCAATCCTATTGTAATTTTAAACGGTTCAATATCCCTTCCGCATGTTCTGACCCTTGTCTCTGCACCATGATACATGTCCTTAAGGGTTTGTATATAGGCTATTCGGACTCATTTCTTCTTTAAAACCCTTCATAATATTTTTCTAAGGACCCTATCATAGACCTTTTCTAAATCTATAAACACCATATATAGGTCCTTCTAATGCTCCCGATACCTTTCCATTAGGCGTCTCAGTAGGTATATAGCTTTCATTGTTGACCTACCAGGCATGAAATCAAACTGATTTTTCGAGACCTCTGTTTCTTTTTTGAGCCTCTGCTCTATTACTCTCTCCCAGAGTTTCATGGTATGGCTCATTAATTTAATTCCTCTATAATTTTCACAGTTTTGAACATCTCTTTTGTTCTTATATATAGGGACCATCTAAACAAGACTGAGAAAATATATTTCTCTATTTCTTAGATTATACGATGATTTCTCTTTTCTCTTTATAGAGGAAGAGAATAATACAAAAGAAAAATAACAAAAAAGGAAAGAGGAATATACACAAAATATACATAGCTTCTAAGATATACAAAGAATATTCTATATTCAAAAATGCTTTTATTTCTACATAATTAATTAAACTTTCCCTATTAATTTTCTTAACTGCCTAACTGTTCTTATATTTCTACACATGGTTTTCTACACGCCCTCTCAAGTTGGGCTATAAACATAGTTGTTAAATCGATATTCAAATCGAGAATCGAAATCCTTATTTTATGAATCGTAAATCGAGAATCGAATCGAATCGTAAGATTCGATACACATCCTCAATTTCAACTATAAATAATATATATCTATAGAAAATAAATAATGTGCCCACCATGATCAATTTTTTTAAATATAAATAGATAAATAAATTTCTAAATATCTTTGCCAAGTTTAAAATTATATCAAAAGGCAAAAGTATATTCATGTTGCCTTTAAATTCAAATTGCACCAAACCAAACCACTTTCAAAATAACAAGCTAGAAAAAAAAAAAAAAAAAAAAAAAAAAAAAAAAAAAAACAACTATAAGGTTACTAATAAACTCCATTGTTCATAATCTTCACTAATTATCAATCATCTTCATCTTCAAGTTCAAGAGCATCATCATCTTCATCATTTTCATCATCTTCTTTGTTTTCAAAGATAGCCAAATCGAACGAATATTTGATTAAAGCGCACATGCAGACAAAGTCGCACGAATTGGATGAATTGGACGAATCGTGCTATTCATGTGATTCACAGTCGATTCGTCCAATTCATAGTTAATTCTAAGGGATTTTCGATTCACCCTATAAATTCGATTCGATTTCTATATGAATCGAGTTGAATCGTACGATTTGAATTGTGAATCGTACGATTCTAAGGGATTTTAGATTCACCCTATAGATTCGAATCGTGAATCGTAAGATTCTAACAACAGTGGCTATAAATATGAAGTAAGCCCAACTTGGATATTCTTGTTTTAAACTAA
Organism: Diospyros lotus; assembly: GCF_014633365.1. Taxonomy (NCBI): domain Eukaryota; kingdom Viridiplantae; phylum Streptophyta; class Magnoliopsida; order Ericales; family Ebenaceae; genus Diospyros; species Diospyros lotus. The sequence continues at coordinate 37,029,144 of NC_068343.1, read as the reverse complement.
GTCTTCGGTAGGTAGTCTCCAATAGATCCTTGGTATGTAGGAAATCCACCTTCAAGTTTTATCTTTATGAAGTGTCTGTGTGTTTAGGTCACTTTGAACATGTTGAGTTGTTGCCAATATTTAGTTGGGCAATTAAAATATTGAGTGACTAAAAGGTCTATTTTACATCGCATCTGTTGTGTCTTTAGTGTTGGAATACATCTCCTTTGCAGTATCCTAGATTTCTTGTGTTGTTTCGTGGAGGATGAGATTTTCTCCAATTTCTTTAGTCATGGAATTGACAAGCCTTGACATTACCATGTTGTGTTCTGCTTTTCATGTCTTGTACTTTGATTTTGTTGAATTTGGTTTAGGGGTTTCACCATTCAGATAGTCATTTTTTCTTTTGTCGCTTATGAACATCATTACCAAATGTCCATTAGAACTAGGAACAACAGAAACTTGAGAGGAAGAAGTGGAGAATGTTGTGGTGAAGGATGCCATTGGGACAATGGAGAAATTTTGTAATCAGAAATGCCCTAATACTATAAAAAAGTTTGGACTATAAAACTCCTTGATTTATTATTTGGATTAGACACACACACACACACACACACACACATATATATATTACAAATGGTAACTTCCCCTCTGGAGACAATTAAACATAGAAAAAATTGTCAAACTTAGGAAAACAAATAATTATACAATAAATCAATTAAACTATCCTTATTACTTTGTCTAACTACCTAATTGTTCCGATATTTCTACAAATAACAAATTCTTTCCCTCTCTTTGAATTCTCCCTCCTCCTTTCAATTCTCTTTCTCAGTTCTTCCATAATTCCATAATTTCTCCCTCCTCCTTTCAATTCTCTTTCTCAGTTCTTCCATAATTCCATAATTTGTCCAAGTCTTTGCCTCGAGACTTGACACCATGTAGCTTGAAACAATTCTCTTGGGTATGGCATGTGTGAGAGTGAGTGGGAGAGAAAACTTGAGAGATTGGCCTTTCAATTCTATTATTTATAGGTTAATTACAATGAATGAGGCCTAAAATTATGAAGACTAATTGAGACTTATCTCCTAATTACCTGTTGAGTATATATACATTCTACACATTCCTAAATACATGGAAGGAAATAAATGATAATAAATCTAACATTCCTCTTCAAGCTGGAGCATATATATCATATCTGCCAAACTTGTTACAAATATAATTTATCCGAGTACCCCTGAGTGATTTTGTGAAGACATCTATTAGTTGATCATTAGAGTTAACAAACTCAGTGACAATAACACTTTTAGTTAGTTTTTCTCTGATAAAGTGACAATCAATCTCAATATGCTTGGTCTTTTCATGAAATACAACCCTTCAATCTCAATATGGAGGGCAGCCTGATTGTCACACACAAGCTTCATTAGAGACGCTTCACACAATTGTCAATTCTACTTTTTGTTTATCATCTTCAATAATGGTTGCAAATGCAGGCATTTCCATCCTAATATTCTGATTTGGGTAATGTAAATTGGCTAATTACCGTGAGACTGTTGAATTAATTTAATAATTCTTCAGTTTGCTAAAATGATAATGAATGATTTTTTTACATGTCAGGTTGCATTGGTGGCTGTGATGAAATTCTGAAGCAACTGGTAGAAATTTGTGGAACTGGTTCCCGCAATCTGTCTGCCATACCAGGTTGGTATTGGTCTATTAGATAACTGTTTAGTCTTATTGCTGGAACAAAAAGTATGTGATCTTTTAGAAAGTGTTTATGAATTTCTGCTTGCACTCTGGATATATGTTGTGTGTGTGAGTATATGATTGTTCAAAAAAGTTAGCGCAGCTAGAAAAGATGTAGGACCAGATTTGCTCCTTACCATTTTCTTAGCATGTTCTACACATTATGAATTTGAATTTCTTTATGATTGTCCAAAATCTTAGGCATATTGAAAACTGAGCCTGAATTAAATGCTCCCCACTTATATTTTATTTAGAATTCCCTCGGCTAAACGATAATATATAGAGAGCTGACAGATAAATATAGACAAAGACACAAGCACAATAAGATATAGGACATCTTGACGTGGCAATTAGAAAAAGGTTAGGCACAACATGCCATACACATCCCAGTAGATAATAAATTTTACATTTATATTTAAAGGTTATAAATGGCTGTAATCTCTTATATGAAAATTACAACTATGGTTAATTATATCAATTATCAGGCATAAAAATTACTTTTCACAGTGACATTTTAGAAAAGAAATGTGAGAAAAGGTATCTAATACCTATTTTAGAAAATTTTACTGATAGAAGTTTTTAACTTTAAAATCCTGAAATGAAAAAGCTTTATAGTAAGTAATACATATAAATTCATTTTTTCCCTTTTGACGGTTGCTTTCCGAACACACATTTTACTGATGTAAGGATAACTTGTTCAAGCAATTAATGTTCAACCTATGGACCCTGTGTCCTAAAATGTCCAATAACTTAGCAGGCTTGAGTACATGATTTCTGGCTCACCAATCATTTTTATTCATGGTCATATCTTCTCTAAGTCCTTATATCCCAGATCATATCAAAGACTCTCCAGCCAAGTTTTTCTTGGTCTTCATTTTCCTTTTTTTGCTCCACTCCCCTCACAAGAGTATCTATTTGTTTTCTTCTTACATGACCAACATATTAATCATGTTTCACACATCATATTAACAAGAGCCATTTTGGCATTGTTATGAACATCATTACTAATTTTTACCTTTTCTTATATGGTTGCATGTCCTTCATAATATCCTGATCTTTGTTGCACTCATATTTTGCATATGTTGGTGCTTACTACCTGTGGATAATTAAGCTAAAATCCAGAAGATTTATCCTCAAGTAAAAAAATCAAGATAATGCTCCTATTATTTCGGTATTCTCAAAGCTGGAAATAAGGCCTAATATCTCTCCTTTATTTTAGCTTATTTTGTTTTTTCAGTTTCTAGATTATCTATAAGTTTAAACTAATTATGTTTTGTAGATAAGTTAAACTTGTATAATAGGTAGGATTCCTATCTCCTATTCTTGTATAAATCAATTCAATCAATGAAGCCGAGAACACACTCTCTTTTCCAATTAATTCTTCATGGTATCAGAGCCATTCTCTGGCCAAAGAATCTCTTGATAATCCTCCTTCCATTCTTTCTTCCAAGATCGTGTCATCGATTTCTAGTTCATCTCTAGCCTACTTACCATCATGGCCGGCAAGAGTACTCAGCCATAAAAAATCGTCCCTTTACCCACCAACAATCAAGGCCCCATTGACAATCATATGTTCACTGTTACTGGACATAAATTGAATGGGCAAAATTACCTACAATGGTCTCAATCCATCTTGATGTTTATACGAGGAAAGGAAAAGATGATTACTTGACCGGGGTGACAACCAAACCAGCAGAGGAAGATTCTACATAACAGAGTTGGCAAGCCGAGAATAACATGGTAATGTCTTGGCTCATTAATTCTATGGTCAATGATATAGGAGAAAATTTTCTATTATATGATATAGCCCAAGAGATTTGGGAGGCTACTAGAGAGGCTTACTCACATGTTGAAAACACCTCTGAACTATTTGAGATTGAAAGCTTACTTGATCTCAAACAAGGTGAATCACATGTGACTCAATATTTCAGTTCTTTGAATAAATATTGGCTGTAACTAGATAAGTTTGATAACATTGAATGGAAGTGCACAGAAGATTCTACAAAATACAAGAAGATTGTTGAACAAAAGAGGCTATATAAGTTCTTAATGGGCTTGAATAAGAATCTAGATGGTGTTAGAGGAAGGATACTCGGTACAAAACCACTCCTTAATCTCCGAGAAGCCTTTTCTGAGGTTCAAAGGGAAGAAAGCCGGCTGAAAATCATGCTTAAGCCAACAGCATCAAATCTGGAACACTCAGCTTTAGTAACCAGAGGCACTTCATCACAAAATTTCAAACCAAAGAAGGGATGACCATGGTGTGATCACTGCCATAAAGCAGGACACACCAAGGATACTTGTTGGGAGATATATGGAAAACCTGCTGATTGGAAGCCAGCTCATGAGAGAAGAAGTAAGGGCAACCTTGTGTCCATAGAAGAGACCACTACAGTTGCAGTACCAACACCATTCAGCAAGGAACAAATGGAGTGGCTGAAGTCTATGTTTGAGAAGACTCAACCTAATCAGCCCTCAACCGTAGCATCTGGATCCATAGCCCAGAAAGGTACTTTCTTACATGCGTTTGTCACTAAAAGAGATTTATCTACTGTTTGGGTGATTGATTCAGGGGCCTCAAATCATATGACGGGACAAATCAGTTTGTTATCCGATTTCCAGCCATGCGACAAGAACTAGACTGTTAGGGTAGCTGATGGCTCTCTATCAAATGTTGTGGGAACTGGAACTATTACTATCTCCAAGGATATTGTGCTGAAATCGGTTCTTTTAGTACCTAATCTAGATTGCAATCTATTATCTATCAGTAAATTAACATCTGATATAGATTGTATTGCCAAATTCTCAAAGAATGTATGTGAATTTCAGGAGCAGACTTCGGGGAAGATGATTGGCAGTGCTAAAGAAGGATTGGGGCTCTATTTCCTTGCTAAGATCAACTCCTAAGATAACCAAGTTCAATACAACACCTATTCGGTCATTCCTTCAGTTTGTTTCTCCAATTCCACCACCAATCATAATGGTGCAATTATGTTATGGCATTATAGATTAGGACATCCAAACTTTGTTTACCTTAGAAAATTATTTCCAGCATTGTTTAGGAATCAAAATTCACAACAAATACATTGTGAAATCTGTCAATACTCTTAAGCATGTGAGAAACAATTATCCTAGTCAAAGTTATTCTCCTTCACATCCATTTTCTATGATCCATAGTGATGTATGGGGACCTTCTAGAGTTAAAAACATAATCGGTTCCCGTTGGTTTGTTTCATTTATTGATGACCATACCTGGCTTACATGGGTATTTCTTATGAAAGAAAAATCAGAAGTTGGTTCAATTTTTCAATTGTTTCATTCTATGGTTGAAAGACAATTTAATACCAAAATTCAAATCCTTAGAACCGATAATGCCAAGGAATATTTTTCTTCAATCCTTGGTTCCTATCTTTCAAACAATGGCATTATACATCAAAGTTCTTGTGTGGATACACCCCAACAAAACGGTGTAGTCGAAAGGAAAAACCGGCATATCTTAGAAGTGGCTCGTTCTTTGCTATTTTCTACAAATGTCCCTAAACATTTTTGGGGTGAAGCCATTCTCACAGCCACTTATCTCATTAACTGGTTACCCTCTCGAACTTTAAATCATCATACTCCAAGTCAAATTCTTCTCAAATTCTATCCTCACACTCGGCTGCTATCTCATATCCCTCTTAAAATCTTTGGATGTACTGTTTTTGTGCATGTACACCAGCAATTCTGAAGCAAACTTGACCCTAAATCTCTTAAATGCATCTTCATTGGCTATTCTCCTCATCAAAAAGGTTACAAGTGCTATTCATATTTTTAACTCTATGGATGTAACCTTTTTTGAACATCAACCTTATTATCCCAAAACTGATATTCAGGGGGAGAATCATCTCTATAATTCTCAAGAATATCAGTTTTGGGAAACTCTTCCTATGCAGCTTCCTAGTCCTATGCAGCAACAGCCTATGCAGCAGCAAACTTTGCAATCTGCTGCACCCATACATCCAGATCCTCTTGCAAATTCCCTTAGTCCTCAGCCTCCTACCACCAAAGATTTTCAGGTCTACTCTCGGAGGAAGTCCCAACAAGAGAAAGAGCACCAATCCTACAATCGGCCCAACCAAGAAACTAGCCCCAATTCCTCTCCAAGGGACAGTGACAGTGGAAATAATCTTGGGGACAGTTTGGATAGTGCAGCCACTGATGAGACTGATTGGCCCATTGCCTTACGGTAGGGCGTAAGATCTTGCACTCAGCACCCAATACACAACTATATATCCTATAAGGATCTATCATCAAAGTTTTGTGTGTTTTTATCAAATTTGAATAAGGTGCAGGTGCCAAATACAATTGCAGAAGCCTTCCAACAGCCACAGTGGAAACAGGCTGTTCTTGATGAAATGAATGCTTTGGAGAAAAATGGAACATGGGAGATAACCTCTCTACCCCCTAGAAAACAACCTGTCGGCTGCAAGTGGATTTTTACAGTAAAGTATAAGGAAAATGGGCAGATTAACCGATTCAAAGCTAGACTTGTAGCAAAGGGGTTCACTCAATCATATGGTATTGATTACCAAGAGACGTTTGCTCCCGTGGCAAAGTTAAATACTATCCGAATCCTATTGTCTCTAGCTGCAAATTTAGATTGGCCTCTTCACCAACTAGATGTGAAGAATGCATTTTTAAATGGAACTCTAGAAGAAGAAGTCTACATGGAAATTCCTCATGGTTTTGAATCCAATCATACAAGAAACAAGGTATGTAAACTCAAACGATTTCTCTACGGACTCAAACAATCACCTAGAGCTTGGTTTGAGAGATTTACAAAGGCAGTCAAACAACAAGGGTACAAACAAAGTCAAGCTGATCACACACTGTTTATCAAACATACTATGGGAGGTAAATTATTCATTCTTATAGTATATGTGGATGATATTATTGTTACAAGAAATAACTAGCTAGAAATAAACAACCTCAAAGGTATGCTTGCAAAGGAATTTGAAATCAAGGATCTCGGAAATCTAAGGTACTTCTTGGGTATGGAGGTTGCAAGATCAAAAGAAGGTATCTCTATATCCCAAAGAAAGTATACTCTAGACCTTCTAAAAGAAATTGGAATGTTGGGTTGCAAACCGGCTGATTCACCTATGGATCCAACTACAAAGTTAGATCTTGGCAAGGAAAGTGCACCAGTTGACAAAGGAAGGTATCAAAGATTGGTGGGAAAGTTAATATACTTATCCCACACATAGCCTGATATAAGCTTCCCAGTAAGTTGTGTTAGCCAATTTATGAATGATCCTAGAGAAGTACATATGAATGCTGTCTATCGCATCTTAAAGTTTCTAAAATTGACTTCGGGCAAAGGCTTGATGTTCCGGAAAACAAATAATCGAGGAATAGAAGTGTATAGTGATGTTGATTGGGCTGGCTCTATTTGTGATAGGAGGTCAACATCTGGCTATTGTTCCTTTGTTTGGGGGAATTTAGTTACTTGGCATAGCAAAAAACAGTCCGTGGTCACAAGAAGTAGTGCGGAGGCTGAATTTTGAGCTATGGCTCAAGGGTTTTGTGAAGGAATATGGTTGAGGAGATTATTTCAAGAACTTCAAGTGGCTATCCCTAAACCTGTTCAAGTTCTATGTGATAATCAATCTGCAATCAGCATTGCAAAGAACCCAGTCCATCATGATCGAACAAAACATGTTGAAATAGATCGGCATTTTATTAAAGAAAAGTTGGAAGAAGGCATGTTTCAGCTGGTATATACTCCCACTACAAATCAAGTTGCTGATATACTAACTAAAGCTTTACCGAGAAGAATCTTTGATGGAATGAGCTCCAAGCTTGAGGGAGAGTGTGGATAATTAAGCTAAAATCCAGAAGGTTTATCCTCAAGTAAAAAAATCAAGATAATGCTCCTATTATTTCGGTATTCTCAAAGCTGGAAATAAGGCCTAATATCTATTCTTTATTTTAGCTTATTTTGTTTTTTCAGTTTCTAGATTATCTATAAGTTTAAACTAATTATGTTTTGTAGATCAGTTAGACTTGTATAATAGGTAGGATTCCTATCTCCTATTCTTGTATAAATCAATTCAATCAATGAAGCCGAGAACACACTCTCTTTTCCAATTAATTCTTCACTACCCAACACTCTATTTCATATAGCAAAGCCAGTCTTATATCCAGCCTATAACATTTTTTTTTCTAGCTTTAATGAAATCTTTTACTATCATGTAGAGTATCAGATGCAATTTTCCATTTTAACTATCCTACCCTAATTCTATGGATAGCATCCTCATTAATCACTCCATCTTTTTGGATGACTGATTCAAGATCTAATTTGATCTTTTCATGGGATAACTTGATTTGCAAGTTTCGCCATAACATTTTTTGCACTTATATTTTTATTGAACTTACATTCCATATATTCAACTTTCAATCTACTAAAATAAACCTCTAGATTTTAAGGTTTTCCTCCATATCTTGCACCTAGTATTCACTACTTTTGTCCCCTGTCCACTAAGACAATGTCATTCATAGATAGCAGACCAAGGCACTTCTATCCATATATTGATTTATTTCATCCATTACTAGGGCAAAAAGATAAAGGCTTAATGCATTTTTCTTTCCTATTTATGTTTGATCCAGTAAGTTCTACATTTCCCTCTAGCTACCTATTGCAACCCTCCTTTGTTTGAACTTGGGACCAACTACAAATTTTAATTCGTAAGCGTAGTTTATTCAAGACTTTTTTTTATTTTTAAAAAATATAAAACAGTAAGATATGTTTGGACAAGTGTTGACAGGTATTTGCAAAGTGTCTAACATGGTAACAACAATCTCAATTTTGTATGATTCTAACAGTAACCAGAGGTCTTCCTAAGCTCGTACCTCTTCAGAATGGAAGCTAGACATTTTAAATCAATGCAATTTATTATCATATTGGTGTAGATATGAATTCTGTTCTAGGTAATATATTCTTGTATAGAATTTCAACTGCTGAGGTGGTTCTTTTCCCACCTTGGTTGCTCAACTTAGTGCTTTTACTCATATAAAAGTCATTTTATTACTTCCTATGCTTTAATAGCTTCTCTAGCCTCATTGATTTTGTGCATCTTGGCATGAAAACATTCTATATAAGTTAGGGAAGCTTTCCCTTCTTTTTGGCTCAAATAAATCACTTGGGAACCCTCTATATGGTTTATACTACAAGTTTCTTGACTAGATTTGGCACACCCCCCTCTACGAGTGGTGTAACTAGCCATGAACCCTAAGCCAGGACTTAAGATTCACGAAGACTAGACATTCATCAAATTTATTACCAAAAGAAATAACCAATGTTTACAATTATCAAAACCGAACAATATTCCACTGGAAAATTTCTAATGTTCACATTATGAAAATAACCAAAATTAACTACTCTGATTGGGACCATTGGGTACACATGAGTTCTCTAACCAAGTCCATATCTAGCCCAATCATTCTTGCTCACCTAAAAGGTGTTGGATGGGGAGTTGTGGGGGGGGTGGCGCGGGCATAAAGCCCAGTGGAGGCTATCTCACATAATAGATCAATAACAAAGTAAAGAATTTCATATGTATGTAATAAACAAAGTTTAAAGGTTCACCAATATTCCCCATGCAACAAGTATCTTTAATACAATATATCACATCAAATCATAGTGTAGCTACAATTTTCCACGATGTATAAAACATCAATTAACTAAGGGAACTGCAATATCATTCCATTATCAATTTAAATCTCAATGGGCAGTATTGCCTTGGATCTAATCAATGTAAAAGGGAACCTAATAACTTCCCTAGGATCCACTCCTAAGTACCCGGTGGAGTGGGACAAAATAGTCACTTCATCTCCTCTTGTTGAGAAACCAAAATTGCACCATATAGATAGCTAAATTTTAGTTGCCAAAATAACCCCTTGACTTCTCCCAATGGTTCCATAACAATTTAAAAAAGACAACATGCTAACTCTATCAATATTCTTTTCAAAATGATATGATAAATCACCATTCTCAATTTTTTTCAAATCAACTGTTCAAGAATATATATCACATAACAAAATTGAGAACATTCACCGTATCAAAATAATATTCATCATGCATGAGATTTATTTGAAATCATACTAATGAAAAAGTCACCACTCACCTGATTTTTGGCATGAAAATAATTCCTAAATTATCCACTATTATCTCTGTTAAGATATAATTTATAGATGTATCTCTACAATATAGTAACCATATATCTTGAGATATATAGAATATATGTAGGATATTTTATTTCCTTTTCTAGTAGTAAGTTCGTGTGTACATTACCATTCAACAATATAGGGAAAAGATGCATTGTTTTATTCCATGGTATTAGAGCCATAACACTAACTCTAACCTAACCCTAGTTTTTTCTTTTTAAACATGGGAAATTGAGGGGTCCTCGCCACCATTAGCCTTCAGCCTTGAGTGTCCCATCCTCTCTATAAACCCATGGTTTGCCTGCTCCTTGGCCTAGGTGAACAAACAAGTTTGTTGTAGGTCGAAGCTTTGGAGCCTAGCCTTTTGGATACACAATTGATGCATAGTCCTGCATAGAGACAGAATCGTACCCACAACCTTGCGGTATCCTAAACCTAACCCTAGTTAAGTTAGGTTGCAAGGAGCTAGATGAGAAGAAACTCTCATGTCCAGTTATGTAGTCGAGATGGAAGTCAGAATAGAAACAATAGTAGCCACCATCCATTTCATGTAATATTGCAAATAAAACTCAACTAGAATCTTAAAAGAAATAAAACTCTAAAATATGAAATAGAATTAAAATTCTACTTAGAAATTATCAAAGACAATGTCTTGATTGAATAATGAATGAATGTCTACACTATCCTCTTATAGGGAGAGGATTATTAGCAAAGAAGGAAAGAAAAAATAGACAGCATCCTACCATCTTAATTTACATTATTCCCTTTCTATATTTATACAATATTTACATAAAACACTGATCCTAGATATCAACCTTAATTGAGCATAACTCCAGCACTCCCCCCTCAAGTTGGTTTGTAGATATCGTCCATAGCTAGCTTGCCAATAAGTTTATCAAACTGCTTCTTGTGAAGACCCTTAGTTAGAACATCAGCAATTTGTTCAGTTGTTGGAAGGTATGGCATGCATATAACTCCAACATCGATCTTCTCCTTGATAAAATGTTTGTCCACCTTTATATGTTTTGTACGGTCATGCAACACTAGATTATGAGCTATAGAGATGGCAGCCTTGTTGTCACAATAGACTTTTATAGGCACTGAATGAGAAAACTTCAGTTCTTCAAGTATTCATTTGATCTACATTCCCTCACAAATTCCATGGGCAACAGTTCTAAACTCTGCTTCTGCACTACTTCTAGCCACTACATTTTGTTTTTTGCTTCGCCAGGTGACTAGATTACCCCCAATAAAAGAATAGTAGCCCGAGGTAGATCTCCTATCATCAACACTTCCTGCCCAATCTGCATCAGTGTAAATCTCAACTTGCAGGTGACCATGTTTCTTGAACATTAACCCTTTGCCAGGTGTCCCTTTTAGATACCTTAGGATTTTATAGACCACCTCGAAATGCTCTGGCCCTGGTGAGTGCATAAACTGACTTGCCATACTAACTGCAAAAGCAATATTAGGCCGCGTATGAGACAAGTAGATTAACCTGCCCACAAGTCTCTGATATTGTTCTCTGTCCTTCACTTCATCAGCTTTAGCAGCCTATAGTTTCACATTAGGCTCAATGGGAGTCTCCGACATCCTGCAACCGAGCAAACCTGTTTCTCCAAGAAGATCAAGAACATATTTTCTCTGATTGACAAAAATACCTTCTTTGGATCTTGCAAATTCCATCCCAAGAAAGTATTTTAGACTTCCTAGGTCCTTAATTTGGAATTCCTTCACAAGTTTCTGCTTAAGGATTGCTAACTCTATCTCATCATCACCAGTTAAAATAATGTCATCAATATAAACAATCAAAATTGCAAGTTTACCAACTTTTGAGTGTTTATAAAATATAGTGTGATCTGCCTGACTCTGAAGGAAGCCATAACTGGTAACTGCCTTTCCAAAGCGTTCAAACCATGCTCTTGGTGACTGTTTGAGACCATACAAGGATTTCTTCAACCTACATACTTTGTCACTCCCAAGTTTCTTTTCAAATCCCGGAGGCAAACTCATGAAGACCTCCACTTCAAGATCACCATTAAGAAACGCATTCTTGACATCAAGCTGGTGTAAAGGCCAATCTGAATTTACTGCAAGAGACAATAGTACTCTGATAGAGTTTATTTTAGCAACAGGAGCAAAGGTCTCCTGGTAGTCAATTCCATAAGTCTGGGTGAAGCCCTTAGCCACAAGTCTGGCTTTGTACCTATCAACACTCCCATCAGCCTTACACTTTATTGTAAACACCCATTTACACCCTACTATTTTCTTGCCTTTGGGAAAATAAACTATCTCCCAAGTGCCACTTCGCCTTAGAGCATTCATCTCCTCTATGATTACTAATTTCCAATTCGGATCATCCAAAGCTTCCTGTATATTCCTTGGAACAAACAAGTGTGAAATCCTAGATATGAAAGCTTTATGATTTTTGATAGTCTATGGTAAGAGAGATATTTAGCAACAGGATGCTTAGTGCAATTTCTGACACCTTTCCTAATGGCTATAGGAACATCGAGATCAGGAATAGTAGAAGAATCAACTAGGGAATTATTGGACACAGTTGAAGGAAGTAAACTAGAAGTTGAAATGGGATTTCTTGAACTTATAGTACCATTGCTCGGGTTTTCAAATTGGTTTTGTGCAGAGTTGATATTCAAGTCTTTGTTCCTTTGATGAAATCTCTGCCTAGTATAAACCTGAAGCTCAGAATTCAGATCATGATGATCAGTCTGTAGTACTTCTCCCCCTGCACGAGAAACCTTTTCACTGGGCACCAAAGAACTAGAACCATAACCAAAATCTCCTAAGTGACCATTATTAGAACCATGTGGCTCTTGAGTAGGACAAATTGCGTTTGGAAGTGGGACAGAAACATCCCAAAAATTATCTTCAACTCCATGTTTCTCCCCCTGAAGAGAATTTTGGGGAAAATAGGGTTGTTTTTCAAAAAATGAAACATCCATACTGGTAAAGAATTTTTTTGTGTGAGGATCATAACACTTATAGCCTTTTTGATGTGAGGCATAACCCAAAAAAACACATTTGACAACCCTAGGGTCAAGTTTGGAACGAAAGTGATTAGGTATATGAACATACCATCGTTTTCCAAAAAGAGTAGAAATTTTGGATGGACCACAAACATCACTGTGAATTATATAAAAAGGTTTGGAAGCATGGTAAGGTCTTGGTAAATATGTAGAACGATGATTTTTTGTCAAAATGCAACTGTCACATTGAAAAAATGAATAATCTATTCCTTTAAACAAATCAGGAAATAAATGTTTCAAATAGGCAAAACTAGGATGGCCAAATCTAAGATGCCATAGCATAATTGTGTCTGGAAAAGGAATTGAACTAGTACTACTCAAGCCCTAAGCTTGTTTATTACCAACAGAGATTTCATCAAAGTAGTAAAGACCTTCAATCATCCTAGCACGCCCAATCATCGTCCCCAAGGTCTGGTCCTGAAATTCACAATGAGAGTCAAAGAAAGTAACACGACAATTGGAATCTTTGCATAGTTTACTAACAGACAAAAGATTGCAGGCTACGTTAGGAACATGAAGGACAGAGGTGAGATTAATATTCTCAGTTAGTTTAATAAGCCCTTTGCCTGCAATGGGGGAAAGACTACCATCATCATTTCTAATTTTTTCATTGCCAGAGCAAGGAGAATAGGTATTAAAAAAATGAGAAGAACTAGTCATATGATCGGAGGCTCCGGAATCTATAACCCATGGAGAGAAATGAAGACAAGAAAGGGCATTAGGTTTTCTACCTGTGTGTGCCAAGGAAACACTAGGAATACCAGATGAGGAATTGGATTTTAACAACTGCAAGAGTTGTGCCAAGGAAACACTAAGAATACCAGATGAGGAATTGGATTTTAACAACTGCAAGAGTTGATCGATTTGCTCTTTGTTGAAGGGACCAGTCAACCCCATTGGCAGTAGGGACCCCACGATGGCTCTTTTCTCCTTGCTTACTGCTCTTCCAATTATTCGGTTTGCCATGAAGTTTCCAACAAGTCTCACGAGTATGGCGTGGCTTGTTGCAATGGTCACACCAGACTCGAGGTTATTCATCACTCCTACGCTGATAATTGTCAACCTTGTAGGCAGTAATTAGGGCAGAATTTTCAAGGGACTCACCAGCAGTCTTTTTTCCTAGCATGACACTCCTTTGACTTTCTTCTCTTCTAACTTCAGCAAAGACGTCACCAATAGGTGGAAGGGGAGACCGGCCAATGATCCTTCCACGCACTTCATCGAATTCGATATTGAGGCCAGCAAGAAACTTGTAAATACGGCTTTCTTCAACCAGTTTTTTGTGGTGGTTGCAATCATCTGTAGATTTCCACTCATACGTGTTGGAGAGATCAAGATCTTGCCACAATCGCTTCAAAGAGTGAAAGTACTTAGTGACAGAATCATCTCCTTGTCGGACCTCTCCCAGTTTCAGAGTCAATTCAAAAATCTGAGATTGGTTCCCCAAGTCTGAGTACATTTGATTTACATTATCCCACAACTCCTTTGCAGTAGGATAGCACATATAATTGGAACTGATATCTTCATCCATGGAATTGACCAGCCATGTCATTACCATGGAGTTTTCAGCATCCCAAATGGGGTGCAATGGATCATTTGCTACAGGTTCTTTCTTCTCCCCTTTAATGTAGCCAATTTTTCCTTGCCTGCAAATATACATCCGAACAGATTGAGACCAACGAAGAAAATTATCACCATTTAAACAAATGGTGGTGATTTGAACAGAATGGGTCGCTGGAATTCTGGTCTGGATGGCAGCAACAAGATTTGGGATGGATTCAGATGTAACTTCTGACATAACGGAACTAGTTGGAAGCAGAAGAAAACCTGGGAGGTGGCTGCTGATGTAAGGACAGCAACAGCTCTAGGATGCAATAGCGACTTTGGGTTATGGTGGCTAGTGGTCGGATGGCGACTGAAATGGCCGCACTGGGTGTGGCGGTAGACAATGGTCAACGGCGTGAGAACCAACAGTGTTGACAAGCTCTGAAGAGGCCGCAACCGATGGCTATGGAAGACCAATGGCTATGGAAAACTAATAGCTATGCACGACCAGTGGCTATGGAAGACTGATAGCTATGCGCGACCAGTGGCTATGGAAGACCGATGGCTATGCGCAACCACTAGCTATGGAAGACCAAAGGCTTCAAAAACGGTCGCGTTGATGGGAATCGGACCTGAGGTCGACGATGGCTAGGATGGTCAATAGCAACGACGATTGGGAGAGCCGATGACGTCAGCTAGGGATGGCCGTATGCTGATGGGTATCGGATCTAATGGATGAAAGGCAGCGTAGGGTTTCACAAGAAATGGAAGGTTGTGATTA
Source organism: Diospyros lotus (assembly GCF_014633365.1). Taxonomy (NCBI): domain Eukaryota; kingdom Viridiplantae; phylum Streptophyta; class Magnoliopsida; order Ericales; family Ebenaceae; genus Diospyros; species Diospyros lotus. The sequence goes on along the minus strand of NC_068343.1, from coordinate 37,013,844 downwards.
AAAGGTTGCCTAGGGTTTTTCACAGTGTATGGCTCTGATACCAACTTAGAAATTATCAAAGACAATGTCTTGATTGAATAATGAATGAATGAATGTGTACACTATCCTCTTATAGGGAAAGGATTATTAGCAAAGAAGGAAAGAAAAAATAGACAGCATCCTACCATCTTAATTTACATTATTCCCTTTCTATATTTACACAATATTTACATAAAACACTGATCCTAGAGATCAGCCTTAATTGAGCATAATTCCAGCAATTCTAAAAAAATATAATATGAAGTTTCAGCCCCTATTTGGGCCGATTCTTGACTGGGCCAGTTTGGACCGAGTCTTAAGCAGTTTCAGGCCGATTTGGATCACCCTTGGGCCGATGCCCTCCATCTTCAAATAGAAACTGCATCAAGAGACATTTGCTCCTATGACAAAACTAAATTCCATAAGGGTACTGTTATCTCTTGGTGTTAACCTTGATTGGGAATTGTTTCATTTAGATATAAAGAATGCCTTCCTAAGTGGAGAGTTAGAGGAATAAATCTATATTAAGATTTCACCTGAATTTGAGGAAGGAGAGAACGTGGGCAAGGTTTGCAAACTATACTGATCGCTCTATGGATTAAAACAATTACAAAGAGCATGATTTAAGAAGTTTAGTTCTACTCTTATCAAATTTGGGTACAAGCAAGGGGAAGCAGATCATACTTTATTTACTAAATATGGAGCAGATGGAAAGAGGATTATTTTGATTGTGTATGTAGATGATATTATTATCACTGGAGATGATATTCAGGAGATTATTGCCCTTAACACACGATCTTTGGTGACTCTTACAGGTTCATCCCTCTAGTCCTAGTTTGTCACTTTGTACACATTGTCAATTTGGTGGCTCTATCTGTGGCTACCTTCACGTTTCGCTGCATGATCTTCATGGAGCTTCTCTAATTCCAAAGACGTTTTCGGAGTGCCTTTGGTTTCTGGAGCTAACATTTTGATCTGGAGTTGTTACTTAGCATTTCTTTCGTGTTGCTCATTTGTTTCTTCTATGTTGCTTTGATCCCCTCTATGTGTGGATCTTGAGTGTTCTGCTTATCTTGTTTTACGTGTTATTGTACATTGGAGTATATCCTGGTTTGGGTTTTGTACATACATTTTTTCTATCTATACATATATTTTTTACTTACAAAAAAAAAAAAAACTATTCAAACTGTAATTTGTATCCTATATCTCATAGAATTAAGAGTAAAAGTCGTAGCCTTACACCTGTAGGCTGTATATTAGGACTTTCATTCAATACAAACTTAGAGTTTGATTGATTCCATCCTCCTTTCATACCTAAGGCTGTTACGCTTAGGTTATATTTGTTTTTGTTCAAGAACTTGATAGGGCTAAAGGAGTTCTACCTAAATGGGCCAAAGAACAATTAGGTGTACCAAGTAACATATTAGATCGTAGCAATTTCAGGATTTGATCGAGCTGCTCTTTTCTAAAGGGTCCTACTTGTGGCATTTTGACTAGAGTGGTTGTAGGAGAGGCATCATTGGAATGAATACTGAGAGCAGTATCTTGAACCTAACCTGGCCATCCATATTCAAGATCCAAAAGGCAAACTTGGAAAACAGTTTTCAACTTACTGCAAGTTGGGCAAGTCTCAGTTTTTCTATACCTTGTGTCACGACTAGGCCTCCTAAAAACTATAATGGGCCTATTGTAAATTTTGCCCTTGTTATAATTTGCTTTTGTCATTTGAACGTACGAATCTTCTCTGAGGCACAACTCCCATATGGTTGGGAAGTTGGAATGTTCCCAGGCATCGGCTTTGACGTCTCTCAGCAACTTGTGCACCATAGTTTGGCTCATATAGAATGAAGCAACAAAGGTGCGGAAAGGGCGCAGAGGGCGTCAGTGGCCGACGACGAAGATGGGAAGTTGCAAAGGCCATCTGATAACTCAATCTGCGCAGCTAGGGTTTTAGCGGTCTTGCAAGGGTTGCCTGAGGCTAAAACGACGGTAATCGATGGCGCCGACTAGGGTTGGACAATAGCAGCCGAAGTTGGACGACGACTAGGGCTAGTCTTCAGTCAGTGTTGGATGGTGGCGGCCTAGTATTGGACGACGGCTAAATTTGGATGGTGTGTCGATGCGACCTAAGGACAAACAATAGTTGGGGTAAATTTGAGTGTTAGCGACGGTGATCAGTGTTGGGCGGTGCGGCTTAAGGACAGACAATGGCCGAATTTGAGAGATTAACGGTGCCTAGTGTTTGGGTGATGGTAGAGGGATGAAGATATGGCTACCTAGGGTTTCACAATGAACGATTGTGATTAAATGGCTGCCTAGGGCTTCATGAACAGCTGTGATGTAATCCCTGCTCTGATACCATATAAATTAAAAGAGATGGAGAAAATAACTTTCTCTATTTTTTGTATACCAATAATATGTTGTTTTCTCTTTGTTCTTATAGAGGAAGAGTACAACATAATAAGAAAGTACAAAAAAAAGGAAAGAAGGATATACAGAATATTCCTAACATATACTCTATCAATCAAGGAGGTGATTTGGGGAATCAATTACATACAACAATAAGCAACAACAACATATCCAGTCTTTATCTCACTATGTGGAAAATCAATTACATAAATTAGAGATAATTCCATTTCTTCAATCTTTTCTTTTATGAAATGTCGGTCTAACTCTGTGTTTTTTCCCATCATGATGAATAGGATTCTTAGCAATGCTTATGGTGGCTTTATTGCCACATAATAGCTTCGTAGGTGTTCCAACATGTATCTTTGACTCCCCAAGTAACCTCATTAGCCAAATTCCTTCACAAACACCATGGGACATGGCTCTAAATTTAGCTTCGGCACTACTTCTAGCTACAACAGCTTGCTTTTTACTTCGCCATGTGACTAGATTTCCCAGGACATAGGAGCAATATCCAGTAGTTGACCTCCAATCTATTATAAACCTAGCCCAATCCAGATCTGTGAACACTTCAACATCTCTATTTTTAGTCTTCTTGAAATAGTGACCTTCACCTGGATTCTTTTTTAGATACTGAAGTATGCGATGAACAGCCTTTAGATGCTTCCTAGTAGGATTTTTCATATTCCTACTTACTATTCCTACTACAAACCTAATATCATGTCTTATGTGGGAAAGATAAATGAGCTTTCCCATAGGTCGCTGACATCGACCTTTGTCTGTAAGAGGATTTTCTTTAGCCAAACCAACCTTGTTTGTTGATTCCATTGGTGTATTAGCTAGTTTGCATCAAATCATGCCAGTTTCTCTCAATAAGTCAATTGCATACATTAAGAGACAGAAATTCCATTTCTTGACCTTAGCCACTTCCATTCGAAGAAAGTATTTTAGGAACCCCAAAACCTTTACCTCAAATTCTTTGGCTGGGAGCTTCTTCAAGTTGCAAATTTCTTCACTCCAATCACCTGTGATGATAATATCATCCATATACACGATGATAATGGCTCTTTTCCCTTCTATTGAGGACTTCACAAACATTGTATGATCTGATTGACATTGTAGGAACCCATACCTTTTTACCACCTTGGTCTTCATGTTTCTTTTTACTTTTAGAGTAAATTAGAATATCATCAATGAACACCACCACAAATCAATCCAATTGAGGCTTGAAAATCTGATTCACCATATCCATGAATGTTGCGGGTGCATTGGTAACGCCCAAAAGGCATCACCAAAACTTCATAATGCCTATAACGAGTCCTAAAGACAGTCTTTATGACATTGCTTTCTTTAATCTTCAACTATTGATATCTTGATCTCAAGTCTACTTTTGAGAATACCTTAGCTCCTTCCAATTGGTAGAACAAGTCGTCAATCTAAGGTAGAGGGTATTTATTCTTCACCGTCACTTTATTCAACTCTTGGTAGTCAATGCGCAGTCACATGGATCCATGTTTTTTCTTTACAAATAGTACGGGTGCTCCCCAAGGTGAAACGCTTGTTTTGATGAAGCCTTTGTCCGGTAACTTTGGCAATTGGTTTTGTTCTCTCGTAGTTCTGCAAGTGCCATTTGATATGGTGCCTTTGAGACAAGTGTAGTACTCGGTAGCAACTCGATAGCAAATTCAATCTCACGATCTGGAGGTAAACTCGATATATGTTTTGGAAATATGTATGGAAATTCTTGTACTATGGGAATTTTTTCTAATTTTTATTCTACTTGTTCTCCACCGACAATGTACACCAAGTACCCTTGGCAGCCCTTTTTCTAATAATTTGTTCACCTGTATAGATGTGATAAGTCTAAGCAATTTATTCTTCTCTTCACCTTGAAAGAAAAATTCAGGTTGACCCGGTATGGAGAATTTTACCCTCTTTGGTCAGCAATCAATTGTAGCATGATGAGCCAACAACCAATCCATCCCCAAAATTACATCAAGTCTCGCATCTCCAATCTAATTAGATGCACTAGAAGTTACCTATCCCCTATCTTTACTTGACAATTTCGACATATAATATTTAGACGCACTGTATTCCCAATAAGGGTAGTTACGGCTAATATTTAGATGTTCTGTATTGGAGATGCATGGTAGTCTTCTAGCAAGCAGAAGTTTGGTAGGTGCAGTGTTTAAAATATCTCACATTCTGGGAGACGGACAGGTGGTGTCCATGTGAAATTCTGGTAATATTTGGGAAGGTCCGGCAATGTGCAGAGTCCAGAGGATAGGATTATCATCCAGCTTTTGGTACTCAAATTCACTTCATATTTATTATTCTTCTTTTTAATATTATCTGTGTTTTTTTAGGAAAACAGTGAAGTTATCTCTAAATGGCAGGTGTAAAGAGACTTAGTTGGCAGGCTGAGGGCATTAAAGAAAAATATTACTTGATCCATCAACCATCAGTTATTCGTAATAAGGTAGGAGTAGTGCCAATCGAGGAGAAGATGAGAGAGACTAGACTAAGATGGTTTGGTCATGTGAGAAGGAGAGTAAGAGACGCTCCTGTGAGGAGAGTTGATGAAATGGAACAATTAGTCACAAAAAGAGGTAGAGATAGACCCAAGAAGACTTTGGGAGAGATATTAAAATTTGATATAAAATATATGGATCTAAATGAGGATATGACAAAAGACAGAAATATATGGAAGTCTAGAATTCATGTAGCCGACCCCACATAATGGGATAAAGGCTGGATATGTTGTTGTTGTATCCATCAACCATCACCATGCATGTTAATAAGAGAGTATTAATTGAAAACTTAAATATATAATTGTTTTATCATTTATTGCAATTAACAACTCTATGATTTCTGGATACTTGGTATCCAGCAAGAGCTCGAGGACGCACTGCATCAGTCAGCAGGACCCAACAGAGTAATTCAAGGCAGACAGCTTGCGGCCACTGTGGGCAATATTCGCACTCTTCAAATGATTGCCCTTCACAGCCTTCACATTCATTTGGGTCTCGGCATCAAGGAGTGAATGAACAAACTGGTGACATTCTATAACTTTTGTTTTCTACTTTTTTCTAGAATAGATTGTTCCTTATAAGATGAAGTTTGATACTTTTAAGAACACATTCAGGGACGGTTGAGCTGTCCTCCAAGCATTTGTGCATGCCTATCTCAAACAGTTGTCCCTTAAAAATTATATGTGACATGGACTAGGGTATGAGTGCCATGTTGGGTTTCCTGAAACCATTGATATTTATTTATCGTGATATATATTTAAAAATTGAGTACTGGTAGGTAGGTCTACTATGAACAGAAGTATAATGAATCATATGATGCCATAAAATAAAAGGGCAAATTTCACTCAGCACACTTGAGGTTTAGCAAAAAATCACAAAACCCAATGAGTTATTAGAAATGACAGGGACCTCCCTCAACTTTATGAATTGCATATCACTTTGCCCCCAGTGTGAGAAACGATAGTTAAAATTTTTCAAACACACGAAATACCCTTGTCTCTCTACTCTCTTTCTATCTCTCCCTTCCCCCTCCCTCTTCCAGCAAAATTCTCCCCTCCTGGTGTCTGCTTGTTTCTCTCCTCTCTTCTCCCTCTCTTTCCTTCTCCCCCTCACCCTAATCCATCCTAACCCAACTGCTACCACCATTGCATTCTGGTAATGAAAACCCATCGATGGCAGCTGATTGGAGAGAGAGAGAGAGACATACCAATGCTGCCACCGCCATGGAGAAGCATCACTGCTGCCACCTATTTGTTTCTCCTGTCTCCCTCACTATGTCTCTCACGCTTCCCCAGCAGCAACAGGGTTGTGGACCCATAAGTTATTCAAACTGCAACCCAGCCTCCAAATATCAACAATGCACCAAAAAACCCCAAGCTTGCTGTAACACCCTGAAAAGAGTACCAATAGCTAACTCCCAAGCAATCAACAGGAAATGAACAAATTTACTATTTTTAAGCCATTAAAGTGGTTCTGCCATGGCCAACCCACAAGGGCAGAAATCATGGCCTTTGTGGCTTGTTTTCTGCAAGAAGGTTTGGCTCCTTGGTTGCCAAAAACCATGGCTCTTGCGGCACAGGGAGAGAAGAAAAATGAGAGAAAAAGAAAGAGAGAAAAGAGAATAATAATTAAGGTTGACATGGTCTTAATTTTTTTAACTGCAAGGGGTTATTTATCATTTATGATAACTCAGGCTTTTGTGTTTTTGCACCAAACCTCAAGTGCTGAGTGTAATTTACCCAAAATAAAAAGATGTCATTATTATAATTCATCTTAAAATAGAAAGAATTTAGGGGGTGAATGGGACTTCTGTTGGCCACTGTATAACATCCTTGAATTATTTGTTACTCTCAAATATGAGCTTATTTTAGAGTCCAATTTGACAGGTTGGATACTTCTCATGCATGCTCGCCTTCTTTACAGTACATACGCATGAATATACAAGTGGAATGGAAGAGCCTATTTAACACCGGAAATTTACCAAAAATAGGAACACTAGGAGCAAAGTAACTTGTCATTTGTATCTCTGAAAAGTGAATTTTTGTATTCTTGTAGAATAGGTTGCACCAGTGATTATTTGTCTTAAAGCTCGTCTTCTCTAAAATAGTCTCTGAACTGAACTATGTCATGAATTCCAGGCTCTTGTTGACTACTAGTTATTTGAGTATGTTTAGAATGGCTTCTCCATCACTGCTAAAGAGGTTGACTGCCTGGTTCTGAGTAGCGTTTCTTCATAATGCAGGAGAATCTTCAATTCCTTGTGATACGTGCGGTGCGCCATGCATCATGCGGACTGCAAATACTGCAAATAACAGGGGAAGAAAGTTTTACTCCTGTCAATCACAGGGCTGCAACTTCTTTGTGTATGTCAAGCTAGACTTGTTATTTTTCAAAAATGAATATGGAGTCTGTTCCTTCATTCTTTATGAGACAATCATAAAACGCTCATGATACCAGTTTTGAACTCAGTGAAGAACAGAAGAGCCTGAAGTTTTAACTTGTTATATATCTATATATATGTTTGAATGGTATAAAATAAAGGTGTGTGCTTGTTGAGAAACTTGTGTTGAATAATACTCTTACCGGGTGGGTGGTGGCTCACAATGCAGATGGGTGGATAGCCTAAGCAACAATGGAGGAAGAAGACGTGGTCGTGCAAGTATGAGCAGCGGCTCGGCATCGAGTTCCAGATTGGGCGGGCGGGGACTAGGCGGGGGAGGCCATGCGTCTGACACGACGACGACCTTTGTGTCGGCAGCAACAGGTGAACCCATTAATCCCACATCAAATAGAAGGCGTTGTTATGTATGTGGGGATCCATCACACTTTGCTAATGCATGCCCTAATCGTGGTAGTTAGCAAGTGATGTCTTGCTAATGCTATTACAAGTGTGTCTGCAGTTGGGTGCTGCTGCGATTAGGACTTCTTTTTGTCTGTTTTTGGGCAATTCGTTAGTTTATATGTAATGCATTAATGCTAAGTGCTACTAATATCTTGCAATTGTAACCATTGCATTCTCACTCATGGTCATGAACCAATCAGTAATACGGTGGGTGGGTGATACAGTGCAATGCTATCGTGCTCGGAGATATACAACATATAGCCAGAGAAGATGTAGCTTTAAAATGTGCCACATTCCATTAAAATTCGTTCTTGTGGTTGTGGCGTTCGTTGGGTTTCTTTGAAATTGAATTACAAATGCATCCCAAGATCTCGCCTTTTGCTCAATTGAATTAGAAATTTTACAATTAATGTTCTTTATTTACTCTGATAAAAAAAGAAAAAGAAGCTACTTTGCACTAGATTTTAGTTTTTGGAGTTCTTTCTTACTATTGCCAGAGGAAATATGTAGCATAAAGAAAACTAGACGGGTTAAGATTCCCGAAGTGACATTTTGCATGCAGAAGTGGGCAATGTCTTTTTGGCCAGTATAATTTTCAGATCCTTTCTTTCTTCAAACGGAACGAATAAGGATAGAATCAGACTGATATCCCAAGTTAGGTGCACAATAATGAGTAACGGATGGTGTAATGATTTGCACAATAAATTGGTATCTTAAGATCTAAGGGTGTTCAAATATTGTTTGGTTTTGAAGTGTTATAGTTTTTAGTTCAGTCTCGACTTAAACTGAAAATTGGTTATAAATTAAGCTAAGTTATAATTATATCTATATAATATATAAATAATAAATATAATATTAATAAGTAATAATATATGTGCATACATTCTAGTGATACAAAATAGATTTTTGTTAGTCTACCCTTGGGGGTAGTTTTGGGTGTTGATATTGGTGTTTTATGGTGTACCTAATTGTAGCAATTTCATTTATTATTTCATGTAATATAATTAGCAATCAGGGTCTCAATTGTTAGAGGCATCGTTATTAGCAAGCCTTCTTGGTGGGGATGTGTCTATGTAGATTGTGGATAGAGTTGGCAAATGGGTCGAGTGGCCCATGGGCTTGCTCGGCCGACCATCCTCCCAGCTCAGTTCGACTCAGTATTATAGCAAATGGACCGGGTTGGCCTAGCTCCAAGAATCTAGGCTAGGTCGGTCCAGGCCAGTGCTTTGTGGCCCACGGCCCAACCCAACTTGCAAAATTCGACCCGCGAAGAAAAATCATGCCATCTTATCTATTCCTATGGAGGCTACATCAAATGATTTGATGCACCAAAATGGCTCGGCAAGCCCACAGCCCAACTCATATATTAAAGGTCATAAGGTTATGTTGAGCCCCCATTTTTCATTGCCCAGCCTGACCTGCTTCATTCGCAAGCCAAATTTTGCTTGGCCCACGAAATGGGTGAGTCAAGCAGGCTGGCCTACTCATTTGCCAATTCTAATTTGTGGACAATGTTATCTATAATGGGGACAAACCTTATAAATTGATATTGTTAAAGTTAAGTTGCGGGATGTTTTGTTCTTGATGAAGGAAAAATTTTATATATTTAATATTTGAAAATAAATTATATTTTATTTTTAGAAATTAAAAATGATCAATTCAATCAATGCTAAAGATAAATTTGCTTTCAATGTTTACAAAATCTTTTATATTTATTTTGAAATCAATTTTTTTTATATTTGTGTTGAAATCAAAAATGTGTTAAAAAGTGTTCAAATATTTTTTATATCATAAACACTTTATTTGAAAGGCAAAACGGTTGACATGTTAGTAAAACTATCGACCATTTTGTGCCTTTGAGTTTTCGACTATTAAAGTAAGGCAAAATTGTCAACCAATTTGTTAAATCTATTGATCATTTTTGGCCTTTTAATAAAAATAATTAATTGTACTCTTAAACTATCGACAGGGAAAATTCCAAACCTCGGTTGTTTTTTCGTAAGTTCAAAAAATATTGAAATCTATTGTATAATGTTGACTTCTTATCAAAACTGTGGACTATCTTTTTAAAAATGTCTATCATTTTCCCAAAACCATTGTGTGCTTCAGATTTCTCGAAGAAAATTGATGATTGGTTTAGTAAATTGTTGATCGTTTTTTGATTGACATATTTAATAGTTAGTTTTGCAGGCTTTGAAAGTCTCAAACGACTCCAAATAATGGCTAGTTAATTCAAGCTTAAAAGAAACCTATAAATACTAGCCCAAAGATGCACAAGGTTAATGAAGTGATAAGGGCTTACAAATGTTTTCATTCACTTTAAATTTTTTTCTTAACCAAAGCTATTTATCTTATGTAATATCTTGTTTAAAGTCTTTGTGTATTTATTTGAGAGATATTGTAACTGAAAGATTCATTTATCATATCATCTCTTTTATATTCATTGTTGTAATTTTCAGCGATTGTGCTAAAAGGCCTACTTGGGTATAGTTAGGAGGTTGTAAATTTCTAATAGTTTTGCTAGATGACCTATTTGGTAAAGTAGGAAATTATAGTAGATTTTGAAATTTTTAATGGGGAGAAAGAGTAATGGAGTAAGTTGAATTGAGCCAAACCACTTTAAATCTTTGTGTCTGTTACATTCTTGGTTTTTCCATTTTCTAACTTACATTTTTTTGTTTTGTTATTTACCTTTAAAAACCTCTACAAAATTTAAAAACACCTAATTTACTCCTTTCTTGAGTGTGTGGTGCCATTGATTACACAAAGCTAACCTGAAATTTGATGACAATAGATGAAATGACAGACAAGATCAAGAAGATAGAAGGACAGCAATGGCAATAGCAGAGAGATCTTAGGAGCTTTTAGCTTTTAGCAAAATGAAGAAGGAAGAACAAATTAAGACTAAAAGTTTTCAGTTAGAGATGAAATTTGCTTCCATTTCTATCGTGGTAGTTGGGATAAGATATGTGTTTCCAATATTTAGTGAAATAGCCCTAAAATGACAACGACAACAAATGAAATGACAGACAATGTAACGGCCCATACTCGGAGATCCCACTAGCACAGGACATCTAAAAGGAGGTCGCTAAGAGTATAGGTACAGATAAGAACTCAATTTAAACCATCCACACGGGATTCAATAAATAACATAACCCACAAAAGTATATATATACATTTTTCAAAAATATATCCATTAACATGCTTGGAAATACTAGCCATGCACATCATAACCATCCACATCCATTAATCAATCGAAATATAAAACCCAACAAAGGCACACATGACCACATCATAGATTTCCCACCCTCCAAGAATGACAATCAAGATTATAAGTTGATGGAAGTGCTTATTAGAAGCTTGCATGATGATTTGAGGGTGGATTGGAAGAATTGAGGGTCCGTTTGGCTAAGCGGTTTGACCGCTTTTAAGCTATACTAATAGCTTTTCCGTTGTCAAGCTTCTTTTATTAAATGTTTGGCAAACTCAAATAACTTAAACGCTCAACAGCTTAAACGCTATTTGAATAGCTTTTTCAAAAGTTCCTCCTCCTCAACTTTTGCAAATCGCTGTAGGAGAAAACGCTACGTTGACCATGGAAATTACCCATTTATCCTCAACCAAAACATCTATTTCCAACCAATATCCTTCATCTTCAACCTCTGCAACCAATTTCCCACTGCCACTGTCGCCCGTCGCCATCGCCCCCACCGTCGCCTCCAGCTCCTCCGTCGCCGTCGCCAAGCTCGGTCGCCGCAAGCCGGCTTCTTCACCTCCATCGCAAGCCCAATTTGGCCGCCTCAGTCCCGCTACCGCCATCGCCGCCTCTGCTTCCAGATCTGCCACCGCATGCCACCTAGCGTCGTCGCGTCTCTGCCGCCTACTTCACCTCCTCTCGCGGTCGTCTCCTGCGCCGTCGCCGTCCCCTCCTACGCCGTCGCCCATCTCCTTCTCTGTTGCCGACCTCCTTCTTCAGTTCTTCACTGTGTACATATGTATATATATATATATAACATGTAATACTATATATATATATTATAGTTCGTATATAACATATATTATATATAGCAATAATTTTATACATAACATATAATATATATTAATTTTAATAAAATATATTTTTGAAGAATCTAATATAATATATATTTAGATTTTTATGAATTAAATCCAAATTTATACATAAAATTTAAAAATTATATATTTTTAATTATGTTTTATAATTTATTAACTGTAAGTATTTTAGCTATACATCAATTTAATTTTTTTTAAAAAAAATTATATTTTTTAAATTTTATCTACATTATTTAATATCATGTCTATTTTAGTCTTTTTGTCAAATTCTAATAGTTTATTAGCTTTTACAAACCAAACACATAATTTTACACTAATAGCTTAAAAGCATATTTATCCAAACACATTATCGGCTTAAACGCTACTTAATTTAAACGCTATTACACAACTTAAACACTACCCAGCTTTTCAGCTACCAAAAAAATGCCTAGCCAAACTAAGCCTGAAAAAAGAAACGGATGACTAGAGGGGCGGATCGATTGACAGACAAGAGGCAATTGCCAACCGCCAGAAGCCAATGCCTTAATCAGTCGATAGACTCGCCCTCATTTGTCGACTGGCATAACCATTTCTAACAAATGGTCGATAGATGAGGCTTGATCTGTCGACCAACAGAATGCAACTTACCCCACACACCACAAACTAGCCCCCCAACGGTCAACAGATGAAAATGAACTATTGACCAACAGAATGCAATTCCCACTACCGATTGACAAACACAGCCAAATCAGTCGACCGACAGACACCTTGATATGAAGATTATTACACACAACCAAAAATATATACAAACAGCACCAAATTCTTACACGCAACTTAACTTTAACAATATACACACCATTCTTGTGAGAAGATGGAGTGGACCAAAACCCCATTTAGATTACGAACACGATTTATCAAAAAATTGTGAAAAAATACACTATTTACAAACAATCGAGTTGAAACCTTCTTTACCAAGACAATGGGGTTTCAAGTATCCAAAACCCGAAAACAATCCATCCAAAGACATTGAATCAATCGAAGAATCAGGACATACAACTAAAAGGAAAAAGAGGAGAAGGAGAACTTACATAGGAAACAAAGAAAGAAAGAAACTTGCTATATAAAAAGAAATAATAGAAACTTGCCTTTGATGATATCGAGACGGTTAAATCGAAAAAAAAAAAAAAGAGGCCACAAATCAAGCTGCTAGGACTGCAACTCAATCTCCTTTTAGAAGCTCCAAACGAAGAAGAAGATCCCAAAAGAGAACAAGAGAAGAAAGATGAAAGAGGAGAGAATGAAGTGAAGAGAAAAAGCTTGCACGTTAAGCTCCCAAAATCTGTCAAAATGTTCCTTTTAAATCTTTTCCTTTCCCAATTTTACCCCTACAATTATATATATTGGCACACACACATAAAATCCCCTTTAAATAAAACATAAAACAGATATATATCTATATACATATACTCATCCGGCAACCCACTTTCTCTTCCAATTTAAGCCCACATTTTTTTACTTTTTCACAAACACACATACATTCATGCTTTGACTCTTCCTCACTCAATTGATTTGACTTTTCTATTGCCCAAATAAATACCTAAGAGGGGGGGTGAATTGAGTTTTTTTAAAATAATTTACTTGTGCTCTTTGTTGAAAAATCTTTTCAATGTGATCTTTTAATTTGAGATTACTATAAATGTGGAAATCGATAAAACATGCAACCACAAGATACAAGAGAATTTTTATAGAGGTTCAGCTCTATAAAGAGTCTAATCCTCTTTCTCAAAACTAAGTTTGAGGTTCCACTAGGGAGAAAATGACTTTAGCTTTTAATTGGAGGTAAAACCAATAGAAAATCCCTTGCCTAAGCAATAATAAACACTACCTTACCACTAGCACATACAATCTCCTCACATACAAGTAAATAACAAACTTACAACCAAGAGCTTCAATCAAACAAGTAATCAGCAACAACAACAAATTGTTCACCAGCACTTGAACTCTCTTGTTTGAATGCTCTTCAAAGTTTGTTCTCTACTACTCATCATGAACAACTGATTCTTCTTATATAGTGACCAGTAAAAGAAAATTACAAGCACACGGAGAGAAGGAAAATCTGAAGGCATTTTTAAATTACTTTAGCTTTATCTTCAATTTTTTCAGCAACTGTTGGGGTCAACATAAACATAAGAGTACTTTGTACACAAGGTTAAACTAATAAAGATGAGGGGACAAACTGTAGCATAATTGAACATAAACTTTATGGAGAGAAAAAGTAGAACAAATTAGAATCTTCAAAAAGTTAACTAAAAGTATCTTTATTGTGAAAAGAAAGCTTTACCTTTATGCGTGAGAATTTCAAGTCTTGTAATACCCCGTATTACGTAGTGTTAAGTAAGTTCAAGAAACTGAAAATCGATTTGAGAATTTAGTTAATTAATAGCCAAGTCAATGGAAGAAAGTACCCTAGAATGTAAGTATCTAAGGAAAAAGGTATGCCATTGATGAGCGTCTCTATATGAGATTTATAGCGTTGAAAGAAATCAAAATAGAGACAGTTTTCGGTACAGTTATGATTTAGCCTGAAAAATTGAATTATCATAAGAGATTTTTGAAAAATCAATGGAACTCTGAGGGGATTCAAGTTTTGCATAAAGATCAACCCTAAAATGGTTTTGGGATGAAACAAAAGAATTTGCAATCAAATCATACATTCAGGCCTAACTGTAATTTTTAATTTAGTTGAAAATGTGTTGAAAATGATATTTCCCCAAAATTTCTGGGCCAATTGTGAAGCATGAAATTGGGGGTTCACATGGTAAAATATCAAAGTCTAAGGACTTGAAATGCAAAAAGAAGTTTCAGAAAGGCAAAAGTGCAATTTAGCAAAGTTGCAATGTAAACACTGCAACAAAAAAATTGACTGTCTCACTATGCACGCTTGTCGCTGGCCAGCCAACTGTCATAAACCCTTGGAAATAGCCTCAGGCCATTAAAGACATGTCAAGGATGCTTGGCGACCAAGGATTGGCCGTTGATTGGCCAAGAGGTGGCCATTGAAGAAGTGTTAGGGATGCTTAGTGACCAAGAATCGACTATTGATTGGTCGAGAGATGGCCAAATTTTGGCTAAAAATAGGCTGAGATTTTCAAGGTTTTTGGAGCATCAAATCCGTGTGTTTGAGAGTGTGGATAATGGACTTTTGTTCCCCAAGTTAAGAGAAAGAATTCTGGAGAGTTTGGTGCGTTTTGGACTGAAAATGAGGGAGATCCAAGGTTACCAAAAAATAATCGCCGGAAGTCGAGGCTTTGACCGTTCGATCGAGGTTTTTTTAGTGAATTTTTCGAGCAAAGGAAGGCACCATTGTGATTGACTTGAAGAGATTTTCAAGGTGGTGTGATTGGGAAAATTTTTTGGTCGCTAGCGGCGAAGTGTTTTCTAGAGAAGACAAAGTGCGTGAGGTACACGTGTTGTTTAATACACGCAGGGCGCGTGGGTGGCGCATGAGAATGCGTGAGGTATCAATTTTATCCGAAATTAATTTTAATATTTTTAGAAAAATATTTTATGATTTATGGTGGTGGAAAATTTGGGAAAAACCTTGTGGAAATATTTATTTTGAAATTATTGCGGGAAAAATAGGAAGAAAATAAGAGAAAATTATGAAAAAAATAGATATTGATACTTCCTTGAATAAATATAATGTCTAAGGATCGTTGAGGCTTGAAATTGAGTAATAGTACGATTGTTCGAGGCCTAGCACAGGAATCGAGATTGGGTATGAGAATCGAGGTATTTTGAGTATATTCAATGTGAGTGGCTTTACTACTAAAACTTGATTTGTTCACGCAAATGGTTTGTTGTGAGCAGTTCCTGAAAACTTGATTTATTGTGAGTGGTTTTACTATTAAAACTTGATTTATTCATGCAAATGGTTTGTTGTGAGTGTTTCTACCTAAACTTGGTTTATTGTGGGTGGTTTTATACAAATGATTTGACATGTGATAGGTTGATTTCATGTGAATGGTTCATCCAAAATGTTTATTTACATGTGCATAGAAATACACGCATTGAAATGTCATTTTATGTGGTGCATCATTACATATTATGGTTATGGCATTGGCATGTGCATTGAAAATGGGTAATATTTTCAGATTGTTTTTGAGTGGGAACATAATCCCTAACGTGGTTGTGGTGTGATACCTGGGTTCATGCGTTAATATTGACCCTCCCGTGACAAGAGTGGTAACAATTGTTCCCGTGGTGTCGAGGAGATGCGTTGATGTTGCCCTTCTTAATCTAGGACTGCATTATGTCATTGTGTCAATATGGTTATGTTGCCTTTAAAGAGATTGCTCTTTCCCTAAGGTATGGGTTAAGTCTTGTGTGAGATTCTCTTGAGTTGGGACATGTCGGGATATGTCAGTTTATTCATAGTCTTGCATATATTTATAAAAATATTTTGAACCTTCGTTTAGATGATTCAGTATCTAATTTGGACTATATTCCTGGAATATTTAAACGTTCCAGGTGAAAGTAGCGGCGACAAGAGAAAATAAGTTATTGAAATGTAGACATTATTAGGTCTTTAGCATATCTTTTGACTATGTTGAAGGTATTTAGTTGTTACTCCTGAGAGATGAGTCTCTATGTATTTTATTTTAAGATGTCATGTTAAACAATGGTGCAGTTTCTATGTTATAAATAAAGTATTACGGTTATGTACCATTTGAGGTTTTGATCTTACTTTCATATTTATGATGATGTTACCAGTCTTAGCTTATTCTTTTTTAAGTTTGATATGCTGAGAAGGTGAAACAAAATTTTTGGGAAATGGCTTATGTATATTGGATTAAGTAATTGTGGAAAAAAAAATAATTCCCGAAATCCCAAGTTTATGCCACGCTTGAGAAAAATGAGGTGTTACAGGTCTGAGTAATAGGGTACAAAGAAATGAATGACCATGGAATATACCTCTTGGCGTGCATCAAACACAAAAGAGAAATCAAAGATGATCATCTAACTTCGGTCGACTGAAGTTACATCTTCGGTCAATTGAAAATCAAACGTCGATGATCTGGTTGCCTTAAGTCTACTGAAGATAATGCTTAGATTAACTGAAGTTAACCAGTGACTCTAGGCAAAAAGTTCAGTCGACTTATCAGTTGACTGAAGATGGAAACCAAATCATTCTGGTCAACTTCGATCGACTGAAAATAAACTTCGATCGACCTAAGTTACACATAGATAAGTACACATTTTTTGCCTTACTTCGATCAACTAACACATAGCTTAAGTCGACCGAAGATGTTTAGACAAAAAGGAAATATAGAGCATGCATACACAAATGTATACAACACCTTGATCATAAATTTTATAGGAATCAAAATCATTTTTGTGAGTTTTTGGGAAACAAATTTTGTAAGGATCAAAATCATTTTATTCTAATACCCTTGAGTATAACATTTTCAACCTTCTTACACTTTGATTTTTCCACAATTTTTCCTCATTTCTCTTGACTTGCCACCCTTGTTTTTTCCTTGACATTTTGACAAATCACACTTATAATTTTTCCTTCACATAAATCACAATTTTAACAAATTATAGCACACATAATAACAATGACAATGTATCCTAGACCCACTACCGGGTCATTATAGACAATATTGAGAAGACAGAAGGAAGGTGATGGTAATAGTAGAGAAAACTTAAGAGCTTTCAGCTTTTAGCAAAATAAAGAAAGAATAACATATTAAGGCTAAAAGTTTTCAGTTAGAGATGAAATTTGCTCTCATCTCTATCGTGGTTGTTGGGACAAGCTGTACATTTCCAATATTTAGTGAAATAGTCCTGAAATGTTTTCAAACTTATAGAAATAGCCTAAAAAAGTTTTTTTTTTTTTTTTTTGTGTGTTTCTTGGCGTTTTAGGGTAGGAAAAGTTTTGGAAATGCCAAAATAGCATTGTTTCAATGTTTCTATGCATTAGAGCTCATTTCTAATGTCATGGGCATCAGAAGGAAGTAAGTGTTAAATAACTAATAAGTCAGCTTTTTTAGTGCAGACAAAGTGGGCTTTTCATTTGAGTTTTTAAATACAAGTAGGCCTATCAAAAAATATATATATTCTTTTTATGATTTAGAAAAGAATATATTTAAACTTTCTAATTTAAAAAATATTAATTTAATGCAATGTAAATGTCAAATATAAAATAAATTTATTGATATATATATAGTTATTAATCAATTGATCTTAAATAATAAGTTTTAGTTATATAACTAAATAAGTGTACGGATAGTGTTGTTACCGAAATAAAACAATTAAAATTTATATTCAATGGATGAACTTTGTGGAGGTAGAACATGGTGGTAGCACGAGAAAATTAATGTTATGTGAGAGAAAAAAAAAAAAAAGAATTACCTTTGAAGAACTATTGCAAGGTGTAACATGACTTGATACTTCAAATGAGTAGCTCCAAAACCTTAAAGAAACAGGTATCATTCTGTGGGACACCTTCGACCCTTGTGTAGTAGAAGCTTTTTCCTTGTGTGAATTGCTAATCTTAGTCTAAGACAAGTTGTTTCTTTGTTTGGGAGAAGGTCTTCAAACAACCAACTACTCTACAAGACTATAATTTAGTTAGAAGGCATGTTAAATTAGTTAATATGTTGAAGAAGCATGTTAAAAGGATAAAATAAGTTTAAAGAAATGAAATGTGAGAAAGTAGTGTTTAGATTTAGGTTAAAATATCAAATCCAAAATGATCCTTAAAATAAAGGGGTTGATTCCTATTTATACCCCAAGCTAGGGGGGGGGACAAGGACACGTGGCTGAGCAAGTTGCACGATCTCCCTAGCCAAGCACAGAGAGTGATTCAGCCTAGTGGGTTAAGCATGGATTAGGGCAAAGTTACCTGTTGAAGCACTATTTTGATATAAGAGATGTCATCCTGGGAGATTGCCTTTCAACACCTTGAGTGGGGGGGGGGGGGGGGGGGGGGGGGAGTGTCCTTGTGTTGGAACATGGCACAAGGATGGCTATAGCTCAGCACCTTATGCCAGACAAGGAGGCTATGGCCCCACTTTTGGTATCGAATAGTTTGGCCCAAATATAAGACTATATTTATGATACTATATTTAAGCCAGGACCTTGTCCAGCACAAGTTGTCAGAATCTTGTCCCACACGAGCTCTTGTCCCAAACAAGACTTTCAAGCCTCACAGGGTTGGTTTATTTGCCCAATGAACATTCAAGCCTGGGACAACATTGTCCACAGGTCACAATAGATAGGTTAGTGAGATTTATTGTTTTCTATGTGGTATTTTGTACCCATCTCAATGTTTGGACACTTATTTTCATATTTTAAAATTAATAAGTTTGACTTTTTTGAATATGTTATAATATCTGATACCCATGCCCGAGTCCATGTAACAATATATTGCAGTAACTTCCAATCTATGACGTGGACAGGCAGGCTACTAGTTTGGAAATACTGAAATTTGAGCAAGATCCATTAATAACCTACTCAATTACTTAGGTCAGACACTGGGCTGCTAAATTGAAATGGGGCACTGATTTTTGTTTGTTTGCTTCACAATTCTCATTAAGAAATATCTGAAACATATGTAGAGGGTGTCATGGTGGACAACTACTTGTTACTGATGTAGCTTAAAATTTTTGTTCATGCGAAACTAATGACACAAATTACCAGTGCTTGAGGCCTTTAATAGCTATGTATGTAGTTGTTTTTCACCTAGTTACATGTTATGATTTTCTCTATCTACTTTTTTATTCATTAAGGAAAAAGAAAAAGAATACCTATAACTCGATTTTTTTTAACTCTTTTCTTTTGGTTTCCTTTTGTTGACTACAAAATGTGATTAAGTGAAAACAGGGTAGGGGTTGAGGCGTGACGATGATCACTAAACTTAAGTATAATTCTCCCCCTCTAAGATGAAGAAGGTTAAGGTGGCTATCCTTCTAAGGTACAACAAGCTCTTCCAAATTAGGTGTGAACTCACTCACTTGGAAACACAAGAGGCAGCAAAGAACAAGATAACTAGTAGAGAAGGATAAAAGGAAGAATTACTTTTCAATTATGTAAAATGGTTGGAAAGACTAGTATTTATAGGCAAAGGCATGCTGGAAGTTGAGGGATTTTAGGTATTAAAAGGAAGATCGATTCAAAAGCAAATAATAGTAAAATATCTACTTTAAAGATAGTTATTTGGACTGATAGAAAGACCAAGTAAGCTGAAGACTAATTCAAAACGACATCAGGCAAGATAAGGTCAAACATTAAAAAATAGTCCTTGCGTATATCTCCTGTATTATTTAAAGATGCATGAGATCTTCAAAATTTTAAATTTTCATACTTGTGAGGCTTTTTATGGTAATCTTTATTAGTTTTAAAAATAATATATAAAATTAATTAATTAATTTAAAAGTAATAAGTATTGAATTAAAATTTAAAGAAAATGTAAAAATTAGTTTACCTTCTTTAAGTTTTTCAACATTTTCCAAATTTTCTTCAACACTCGTTATGGTGGTAGATGTCCAAATCCAATATTGAGTATATATCAAACTTTCAATAACTTTAGGAGTTAGAGAACTCCTAAATGGATCAAGAACTTAACCCTTAGTGTTAAAAGTAAACTAGGATGCAACAGTGGAAACTGAAATAGCTAACACATCATGAGGCATAGATGAAAGAATAGGAAATCTGTGACAATTAGCTTTCCACCACTAGCAGTCTTATACTTTTTGAAATGAGAAATAAGCAACTTTGTCCTCATGGATTGGGATTTTTCTTTCTCAACACTCTCCACAACACTTGGAGTAGAAACTCGAGACGACTTTCCTAGTTCACCTTGAAGTGTCAACTTTTGCTTATACTCGTCATATAGGGTGTAAATGAATCTTCAAGAGAAGAATTGGTGTTGATGGGTAGGTTCAAACTTTCAAGGCTCGATTGGTAGCTAAAGGATACCATCAGCGTCAAGGTGTTAACTATGATGAGACATTTTCACTAGTCGTTATGCTAAAGTCCATCAGGGTGATGTTATCTATTTTCACGTACTATAACTATGAAATTTGGCTGATGGATGTCAAGACGACATTCTTCAATGGGTTTCTTGAGAAAGAGATATATATGGAACAACCACGTGGTTTTCAGTCTATTGATTCTCGTTAAGTATGTTTGCTTAAAAGATTTATCTATGGTCTGAAACAAGCTTCGAGGAGCTAGACCATTTGTTTTGACCATAAGATCAAAGAGTTTGGTTATATGAAAAATTTGGATGAACCATGTATATATAAGAAGGCTAGTGGGAATAATGTTACGTTCCTAGTTTTATATGTGGATGATATATTTATTATGGGTAATAGTATAAACATGATGATGTCTACTAAAGTTTTGTCGTCTAGAGTATTCTCCATAAACGATTTGAGAAATGCTATTTATATTTTAGGGATTCAACTTTATAGAAATAGAGTAAGGAAAGTAATAGGTCTTTCTTAGAGTTTGTACATAGAGAAAATGCTAAAGCGGTTTAGCATGTTAAATTCTAAGAATGGTCTTTTGCCTATCAGACCTAGGGTTCATCTCTCTAACAATATGTCCCCAAACACTTGATCGGGTTTAATTATATGCATAGTTTTATCTAAATTTTATCTTAACTTTGTGCTATTTTCCTATAAAAAATGTGTTTATATGAATTTTATATTATTTTAATCTTTTTGTAGGAATCTAGCAAATGAAATAAATTCAAAGAGTTTGGCATAAAAAGTAAAGAAAAGAAAAAAAGGATATTATAAAATTAATTTTAAAATTAATATGTTAAATTAATATTATAATAAAAATAAAAAAAATATTAAATATTAAAAACAATTAATATTATAATATAAATAAAATCAATATAATTAACAGCATATTAAATTTTATATATATTATATTATACTATATTGTATATTACATATTATATATTATATGTTATATATTACATTACTTATATATATTATAATGATATTATTAAGTGAGTGCCGTGAATGTGCAGGGGGGCTAAGTGATGGATGCCCTGGTTCCCGGAAGGGTGATTTTTGCTTAACTATCACAGGATAGAAGGTAGAAATCGGGATTGTGAAGAACACTTCACTAGTTACGTTTTTGATTTCTCATTGGCCTCAAATGAAAGGAGATCAAAGCCTTATATAGTGGCTGGCAATGACCCCTTAGATGCCTAAGTACATGAATGCAGATTTGTAACTTAAGCATCTACATGAATGCAAGTAATAATGCTGTAAACAAAGAGATACATGAATGCTGAAAATAAAAGAGCAATTAAAGGAAGTACATAATGTATGCAATTATGTATCTATTAAAGGAGCCAGATCAAGTGAACTGACTTGGCTCTTAGTCTTCATCTGATGGCTGGACGAAATGGGCTGATGGGCTTGCTGGACTGGGCTTGATCATGCTGGGCTAGGCTGGCCCCTTGTGGCTGCACTGTGGGTTGACTGTGCAAGCTGGTGCTGGGCTGGGGCCCCAGATGGCGCCTGCTGGTGCACTGCTTGGTAGGTTGGGGCCTCACTTGGCGCAGCTTGCTTGTCACTGCTATCGGGTTGCTGAGAACTCTCGCCAGTTGCGCCAACTCCCGTGTTGCTGTCTGAGCCAGGTGCGGCCTGAGCCTCAAGGGTTGAGACTTGAGATCCTAACATTCCCCGCCCCTTCGGAAGCATCTTGTCCTCAAGATGTAGATGCGGAAATTGGTAGGCCAAGTACTCGGTTGACTCCCAAGTTGCTTCCTCTGGCGACATGTTCTCCCACTGAACCAATGCCTCGGGTGTCTTCTTCCGGTTCTTCTTGACCACACGGTAGTCTAGGACTCGCAAGGGCTGGACTAGCAGTGTAGTGTCTTCGTTGAGCTCTGGCAAGTCATGCACCACATCGGTTAAGTTGCCTACTTTGCGCTTCAGTTGGGAAATGTGGAATACCGGATGTACTCGAGTATCAGCTGGCAAGTCCAGCTTGTATGCAACCTGCCCAATCTTTTGCAAAATCTTGTAAGGCCCATAATAACGATAGCCAAGCTTCATCTTGGCTGCAAGTGTGACGCTCTTCTGCCTTCGTGGTCGCAGCCTCACATAGACCAGGTCTCCTTCTTGGAACTATCGGTCTTGTCGCCCCTGATCATAGTAATTCTTCATTCGGGTCTGTGCCTTGGACAAGTGGGTCTTGAGCTCCTCCAGCAGCTCATCTCGATCAATAAGCTCTCGGTCCACAGTGTCCATCTTGGCAGACTGCGGCGTGTAAGACACCAATGTTGGCGGTGCTCGCCCATACACTGCCTCAAATGGGCTGCGCCCCAGAGACTGATGGTAAGATGTGTTATACCAATATTCTGCCCATGCGATACGGTCGGCCCATGTGTGCGGGTTGCTTTGTGAAAAGCACCGCAAGTATTGCTCCAAAGTTCTGTTGGTTACCTCAGTTTGACCGTCGGTTTGTGGGTGATAGGAAGAGCTGTCTGATAGTTCGGTCCCCATAGTCTTAAAAAGCTCCTTCCAAAAATGGCTGGTGAAAATTCTGTCCCTGTCTGTCACGATGGTCCGAGGTAGGCCGTGCAAGCGGACCACTGTTTGCATGAATACTTTTGCAATAGACTGTGCAGTGAAGGGGTGCACAAGGGGTATAAAGTGGGCATACTTGCTAAGTCTGTCAACTACAACAAGTATAGAAGAGTACCCCTGTGACTTTGGCAGGCCTTCCACAAAGTCCATGCTCAAGTCTTCCCAAATCTGCTCCGGCACGGGCAATGACTGTAATAGACCGCTAGGCTGGGTCGAGTCACTCTTGGCGCGCTGGCAAGTGTCGCACTCTGCCACGTGCCTAGCAACCTGTTACTTCATGCCTTCCCAATGGAATAGTCGGTTGAGTCGCTGCCATGTGCGGTAAACTCCGGAATGTCCTCCTTCCCTTGAGTTATGGAAGTGCTGCACAAGGGTAGTGCGCAGGTCATCAGCATCTGGCACATAAGCTTTGCCTCGGTATAACAGTAGCCCGTTGCGGTACTCATAGTCGCTGGCAGTCTCACTGTCCTTGCTGGCTTCAATTAAGTCCTGGCTGCGCTGGTCAGTGGCTAAAACATCTCTGATCTGCTGCCAAATTGCTCAATTTGGCCCCGTGATAGGCAATAGCTGAGGGCTGTCATCTCGTCGAGACAAGGCATCAGCAACCTTGTTTTGCGCCCCTGGTCGGTAAACAATTTCATAGTCATACCCCATCAGCTTTGCCACCCACTTCTGCTAGTTTGGGGTCACTATGCGCTGCTCCAATAAATGCCTCAAAGGCTGCTGGTCAGTCACGATTTTGAATTGTTGCCCCATCAAGTAGGGTCTCCATACCCTCACTGCCTCAATAATTGCCAACATCTCCTTGGCGTATGCATACCATGCGGCTTTGGCTGGGCCAAGTGCTTTGCTGAGGAAGGCCACTGGTCGACCTTGCTGCACCAATACTGCGCCAATGCCAATGTTGCTGGCATCAGTGTGAACCTCGAACTGCTGTGCAAAATCTGGCATAGCCAAGACAGGAGTGCATGTCATGGCTTGCTTTAACGCGGCAAAGGCGTGGTCAGCATCGTCTGTCCACTGGAACTTATCCTTCTTCAATAGCTGCGTCAATGGCCTAGCAATGGCCCCATAGTGCTGCACAAACTTCCTGTAGTAGCCTGTAAGTCCCAAAAATCCTCGCAGTTGGGAAACATTCTTCGGTTTCGGCCAAGACTGAATGGCTGTAATCTTGTGTGGCTCTACCTTGACGCCTTCAGGGCAGATCCTGTGCCCCAAGTACTCCAACTCGGTCTGCCCAAAAGCACACTTGGACAGCTTGATGCAGAAACTTTCTCGGGCTAGTATGCTCAAGACTTGCTCCAAGTGCTGCAAATGCTGGTCCCTAGTCTTCGAATAAACCAGGATATCATCGAAAAATACTAGCACAAACTTACGTAGCATGTGCTGGAAAATGTGATTCATGGCCGCCTGAAATGTGGATGGTGCGTTGCACAGGCCGAAGGGCATGACCATGTACTCGTAGTGCCCATGATGCGTGCGAAATGCTGTCTTGTGTATGTCTCCCGGGTGCATCCTGATTTGATGATAGCCTGCCCGCAAGTCTAACTTGGTGAAAATGGTGGATCCTGCTAGCTCATCTAGCATGTCATCAATGGCTGGAATCAGAAATCTGTCCTTAACTGTGGCTTTGTTGAGGGCTCGATAATCTGTACAGAAGCGCCATGTCCCATCCTTCTTCTTGACTAGCAAAACTGGTGATGAGAAAGGACTTGTACTAGGCCGTATCAGATTTTTCTGAAGCATCTCCTTGACTTGCTTCTCAATTTCTTCTTTCTGATGGTGGGCATAACGGTAGGGAGCAACGTTGATGGGTTGCTCATCCAAGAATGGGATGCGATGGTCGAAAGGCTGGCTTGGTGGCAGGTTTGTGGGCTCCTGCACCACTGTGGGGAATTTAGCCAAGACCACCTGAACATCTGTGGGTAGCTGCGGTACATCGGTGGATTGGAAACTGTCGGATGCACGTGGCTGTGATGCTATCTGTATGGCATAGCACTCACTGCCAGCCCTAATTAGTTTCTGCACCACGTTCACCTCTACTGCCCTAGGAGTGCCCTGCTGCATGGATAGGCGAACCTGTCGGCCCCCTAAAGTGAACTCCATGGCCATCTGCTTGTAATCAAAGATAACTTTGCCCAGTTGGGCCAACCATTGTACACCCAGCACTATGTCTACTCCGGCCAAGGGTATGACATATAAATCAACAAAAATATAGATGTGCTGGATTTTAAGACTTACTGCCTTGCATTGCTGTGTGCATGCCAGGCGCTCCCCGCTAGCGACTCGCACCTCAAATGGCTCAATGATGGTAGTCGGAATCTGTAACTTGTGGGCTACTTTGGTGCTGATGAAGTTGTGGGTTGAGCCGTTGTCGATCAGCATGCTGGCAACTTTGCCCTTGAGCATCGCTGTCACCCGCATGGTTTGTGGCCCAGCGGATCCTGCCAGCACATGAAGGGACACCTCTGGCAGATCCTCGGCCTCCACCCCGCTGTTGGCTGCAAGCATGTCATAAGGCATTTGTGGGTCTGACTCTTCATATTCCTCCTCCTCTGGTGGCTCTTCAACTTCGATCAGAAATGATTGGGCCATCTTGCACTTGTGGCCCGGGGTGAATTTTTCGTTGCAGTTGAAACAGAGGCCTTGCTCACGCCTCTTCTGCATCTCATCCCATGATAGGCGCTTGACGCTTGGTGGTATGCGCTTGCTGGTTGCGGATTGTGGTGCAAGCGGTGGCTTGGGTTTGGGCGCCCCAGAACTGGATCCGGCCATGGCTGGCCCTTTGTATGCCATTGCCTTGCGCGTGGCGCGCAGTTGATCATCCTTCAGCCGAGCAATATCAATTGATTGGCGCATCGTGGTGGGTCGGTGAAGCTTGACTTCTGCAGCAATATCCGGAAATAGGCCCCCAATGAATGCCCCGATCAAGGCCTTCTCTGGCCAATCTTTGACTTGTGTGGCCACCCTTTCGAATTCCCGCTGGTAGTCCCTCAAGGATCCTGTCTGCCGCATCTTTGACAGGACTTCATCATAGTCCACGTAGCCTGTAGGGCCAAAACGAGTGCGTACCTCCATTTCGAAATCCTTCCAACGGATGCCCCTGCCTTGGTTGTCATAGGTGCGTGACAGCCACTGCCACCAATGGCTCGCCTCACCCTCAAGGTAATAGGCGGCATGCTCCACCTTTTCCTTGCTGCTCATGTCTTGTGACTTGAAAAATAAATTGGCACGATTGAGCCAAGAGATAGGATCCTCACCCAAAAATGTGGGAAATTGTAGGCGTGGTTTGAAGGCTGGCCGGTTGGTGCTTGTGGGATTCCAATTGCCGCCTCGTGCGTCTGTCTCGAATTCACCATCAGAGCCCGATTCAGATTTGTGGTTTGCTGATGCAACAGATCGCCGCCTGTGGGAAGATGAACGGCTACTGCTGTGCCTTGGTGCCTGTTGCTGCTCCACCAAGATGGTCAGATTTTGTAGCGTCCGCTCCAACCGTGAGAATTTTTCGTCCATGGTGTTGGCCATGTTCTCCAAATTCTCAATACGGTCCTTGTGCGTCTGTCCTCCCGCCATTGTTGGATGACCGTTGGATAGACAACTTCTGGAAACGTCTTCCAAGCACCGAGCTTCGAAAAGAGACTGTGGGCAGACTCTCAACGAGAGCACCAATGATGGATGCCCTGGTTCCCAGAAGGGTGATTTTTGCCTAACTATCACAGGATAGAAGGTAGAAATCGGGATTGTGAAGAACACTTCACTAGTTACGTTTTTGATTTCTCATTAGCCTCAAATGAAAGGAGATCAAAGCCTTATATAGTGGCTGGCAATGACCCCTTAGATGCCTAAGTACATGAATGCAGATTTGTAACTTAAGCATCTACATGAATGCAAGCAATAATGCTGGAAACAAAGAGATACATGAATGCTGAAAATAAAAGAGCAATTAAAGGAAGTACATAATGTATGCAATTATGTATCTATTAAAGGAGCCAGATCAAGTGAACTGACTTGGCTCTTGGTCTTCATCTGATGGCTGGACGAAATGGGCTGATGGGCTTGCTGGACTGGGCTTGATCATGCTGGGCTAGGCTGGCCCCTTGTGGCTGCACTGTGGGTTGACTGTGCAAGCTGGTGCTGGGCTGGGGCCCCAGATGGCGCCTGCTGGTGCACTGCTTGGTAGGTTGGGGCCTCACTTGGCGCAGCTTGCTTGTCACTGCTATCGGGTTGCTGAGAACTCTCGCCAGTTGCGCCAACTCCCGTGTTGCTGTCTGAGCCAGGTGCGGCCTGAGCCTCAAGGGTTGAGACTTGAGATCCTAACACTAAGCCCATATGTATGCATATATATTATAATATGCGCATAGATGAAAGGAGAATTTTTGGAGACAAGGACGGCGTAGGGAATTGGAGGAATTAAAGGCTTTTGGGATGGCGCATAGTCAAGAGGAAATTAAGGAGAAGCAGCAGCGGAATTGCAATGCAATAGAAAGAAATTGAACAGCCGCGCACAGTAAATCAAGAACGCGTTGTTCCTCCGAAGGAGCAAACGGACGCAAGCGGCAAAATTATTGGATCTGTTCTGGATAGGGGCGTCTTTCATTCTTTCTTTTGAGTTTTTGTTTTCTGTTTCTCTTTAATTGTTTAGGATTTCAATTATGCAGCAACTCTTGATTAATGTTGAGAATGTTTTATTTATTATGAGTGGCTAAATAATTGTCTAGGGTTTTTAAAGGATCCTATGCGTTGAAACTTTATTGGTTACTCAATTTTTGGTTGTGATTATTACATCAACTATGTTTATTTTGTTCTAAACTTAATGCTTGTAATTGTTTGATCACCAATTACATGATTTGATATTTCTTATGATGCTAGACATAGATAAATAAGAAATAGACTTTTGACAAAATAACTTATGTTAATTGGGGAAGTCATTCACTTGATTACATGTGCAATTTGTGATTATATTTGTAATGAATATTTTCATATAATAAGTACTTATTCTTAATGTGTTCTCTAATTCTAATTCACATAGACATATAGTGAGTTAGGTTAGTTGAATAAACTTATTAGACCTAGACATAGGCTAACAAATAAATTAAAGTGCTTCATTGACATAATTTGTAATCTAATCAACCAAAAATTGAGATAATTTGATAAAGTGGATTTGCTTAGGTGAATTTAGAAAACTCTAGGTCTTAACCAATTGATTTTTAATTCTTAGTTAATTGTTATAGTTATATATTAATTAATTTTCTTAATTAATCAATTGTCCAAATATAGTTAATTATGAATAATTTTAGTATTTAAAAGATTAGTAACCAATCTCCGTGAGAACGATATCTTATTCATCACTTTACTTGTCTTGACCGCGTATACTTGTTTGTTATTCGTGGGTTATATAAAATCACGAACAACACTCTTGAAGAGAGAGATCGTATGAGTAAGGTACCTTATGCTTCAACAATTATGAGCCTAATGTATACAATGATATGTACAAGGCCTCATATTGCTTTCGCAATCAATGTGGTTAGCCGATATTAGTTAGATCTAGGTGAAAATCACTAAATCACAGTGAATCATATTCTAAAGTACTTGAGAAAAACTAAAGACATGTTTTTGGTTTATGAAGATGGTTTTATCCATATTGATGGATACACATATTTGGATTTTTACTCAGAAGTTGATTGTAAATCAACGTTTGGTTTTGTTTTTCTCTTGAATGGTGATGCTGTGAGCTGGAAAAGTTCCAAGCAAGAAACCATACCGGATTCAATCACTACAACCGAATATGTGGCAGCATATGATGCTGTTAAGGAAACTGTTTAGAGTCATAAATTTATTTTTAAAATTAGTGTGGTTCCATCCATTTTGTCACTAGTACCTTTTTATTGTGACAATAATGGGTCTATTACACAAGCAAAGGAACCCAAGTCTCATTAAAAGTCCAAACATATTAAACATTGGTTTTATCTCATTCGAGAGATTATCGCATGTAGGGACATATAGTTGCAAAAGTAGATTCGACGAATAATATAGCTAACCCATTCACCAAAGCCATGATTTAGTCACAGCTTGATCGACATCTTGAGAAGATGGATATTCCATACATGCCGACGGTGATGCACTAATTTTGTGTTTGATATAAATCAACATTAGTGGAAGTTGGAGATTGTTAGTGATGTGCCATAATATTAGATTTAGATGACATCTGACAAATATAATAAATATATGCGATGTATCTTTGTATATAATTAATAAAAGGCAAGCTTATCTTCATTCATTAAACTCTACAGTTTGTAATATGAATGAGTCTTTAGATTTCCTATTTTGAGAGTCTTATTCTTAAGGCATGAAGAATATATGATGAAGTTCTCAAGTAACGGGATTTCTTAAATATTCCTAGTCTTTAGATTAATCGAATGGGTACTCTGATTAGTTAATTATGAACTGGCACGATATTTACTACCTTAATTAGTATGAGATACTAACGGTTAGGGGTGGTGAGTCACATACCATATGACATGGGGATGTCTCTAGTAAACTCATGGGTGGTTGTTGGAGAACAATACACTGAATGTGACACTGATGATTGTGAATAATGATCTTATCATCGAGTTGTGATTGTGTATTGGTCTTTAAACTTGAAATGACATAGTTGCCTGTGTATTGGTGTGCGGGATTTGCTAATGCGCCAAATCATCGAATTGTGAGGTGGGGACATTCGTCTATGTGGTTTCTTATTACTGTTATATAAAGATAGGTGTTCAGGGATATGATATGTCACCCTTATCGTCACTGATGAGATGAATGTCCTTTGTGGTCTACTGTTAGTGTGATATAAAAGTTATTGGCCAAAGTAGTATGATTAATTAGGAAAGTGTTTCCTGAGGTGTCATCTAGTCATGTTGATAATATCGGACACATAGTTATTGAGTTTGAGAGTTTATCACACCATAACTCTCGCTCGGTCGGGACATTGAGTGACGGAAAGATTATAGTACATTGTAATTGTCAATTGAAATAGGCTCACTTGAAGTTAGAGTTCATTGCCTTCTATATTGTCCTAGACCGCTGCTAAGCGCTTCCTAGGACCTTTCAGATCATTACCAGAATATGAAGAGATTCTCGTGATGAGTCGAGGTGTTTCGGCCAGTGTCAAATGGATTTTGGTGTTATATGTTTGCTAGCAGACAGTGAATCTAAAAAGTCACACACCATATAGCATGGCATCTAGTATCGACACGGTGCACTTGTTGTTTCTCTGACATTGTTAATTGTTAATGATACATCATTAAGCGTTAATGACGCAATTCGTTAAAAGTTAAGGAACAGGTTACAATTGCTTCAAAAATAACATGAGAGTTGATTACCTTAGTACAAGCAGTCGACTGTTCGACAGTCTACTGGCTTGAGGATGGGAGTTGACTCCCAGTGTCACCTTAGCCAAGCTTAGTGCCTTACACATAGCATGAAATTGAAGCGGGAGGGTAGAAATCGGGAGGTAGAAAATCTGGGAGAATTAGAAGGTTTCAAGGGGCTTCTCTTGGCTATTTCTTCTTCCTCTGTCAGCTTTTGTTTTGCGTCCGTTTCTGTTAAGAAAATTAGAGGTGCAAAATTGTTACGCGCAAAAATTTTGAAAAGTTCGATGAGACACACGGGTGCTGATGAATCAACATCCTCAAACTAGCACGGGATGAGAACTGCGACATGGTACCATGTAGCTGACTAGGTATGGACAAACTAGACCGATCACAACTTGAGGTGGAATCAGTCTCAGTGTAGAAATAGTTTTTACACCTACTTGATATCGGACTACAAATATGTTATTTATTGTATTTCATAGGATGAAATATCGTGTTGTTTAAATACCCAATCTGTGTATGGTATGTGTATTTATGACTTTTGTTGTGCATGTTTGATGTGCAAAAATTTTTATATTTACCTACATCGCCATACCTATATTCTAACAATAATTTCACCCCCTCAAAGATGCAGAAGGTTAAAGTGGCTATCCTCCTAAGATACAACAAACTCTTCCAAATTACATTTGTACTCACTCACTTGGGAACACAAGAGCCAACAAAGAACAAGAGAACTAGCAGAGAAGGATAAAAGAAAGAGTTACTTTTCAACTATATAAAGTGGTTGGAAGGACCAGTATAAAGGCGGGTTGGAGGTTGAGGGATTTTAGGTAGTAAAAGGAAGATTGATTACAAAGAAAATAATAGTAAAATACTTGCTTCAAAGTCAGTTATTAGGCAATGGACTGATAGAAAGACCAAATAAGCTAAAGACTAGTTAAAAACGACCTCTGGCAAGATAAGGTCAAACATTAAAAAATAGCCCTTGTGTATATCTCGCACACCTGGGGGGGTGGGGGTGGGGGTGGGGGTGGGGATCTCCATTTTCCCTTGTGTTGGCCCAAGATCACGTGCATGAGTATAAAGCCCCTCACTAGCTTTTTACTAAGCCTATAAAGCCATAACCAATATAAAAACAAAAAGAAAGGTTTGTAAACTAACAATGTGCATTGGAAACGTTTGGAAACCATTAGAAATACCACTTATTTTTATAACACCTATTCCATTCGTGGCTTGTATGCTTATAGGTTTGTTTCCTTTGTTGTAATTGTTTGATTTTGCAATGTTTTTATAGGTAGAAGTCAAGAAACTTCCCACTAGGAATAGTAGGACCACTGATCAATTTAGGACTAAGAAGATTTTGTGCGGGGTGTAGCTAGCACCTAGTTTAACAGAAGAAGAAGAATAGTTCAAGATCAGGAGTTGCTTTGAGAAGTTGGTAGGATTGCAGTGCAGATGTAGTTGTTATGCACTTATAGAAGCAAGACTAGCCAGGCTAGGGGATTTGGAAGTGAAGAAGGTTGTGCCCAGGGCAAGGGAAGGAAGCAAAAAAGGTAACAAGCGTTATGAGGGTAGTTAGTGGATGGCAACATTGCTACTGTCTACCCCCAGCTTACTTGAGTAATGGTGGGGTTGGAGGAATGGGTATTGGGTGGGGCTGGTGTAATGCTCAGATTAATTGGTGAAACTCTTCACTTATGGGTAGAACTCATGATTCTACTTCTAGCAGACACAAAGGGAAAGGGATTCATGGTTGATTAATGGGTAATTAACTGCTTTGCATTGACAAGACAGGCTAGTGAATTTTGACACTAATAGTTTTACAATAATCCTGTGATTGATTGATGTTTCTATACGTCTATTTCTTTTTTCTTTTTTAATTTTCTGTCACTTTGATGTCATTAATTGAGGCTAAGGATTGAGACATCTGAAGTATAATTATTCTAATCCCAATCCATCATACTTTCTACTTTTATTTAACAAAATATATATTTTATTCTTTATATTTTTTTATTTAAACACTCAAATTTTTTATTATTTCAATTACACTTAAATTCTTAAATTTTTTATTATTTCAATTATATTTATGTTTAATTCATTATCCTTGATAAATTTGTCGATACATGCAATTGATTCAAAATTACATAATTTAAGAGTTTCAAGTGTATAAATGAAAAAAAAAAAAAAACATACAAATACATGAATTAAAATATGTATTAGGCCATTTTCATTTAGGGCAGCAAAACCGTTGGAACATCGTCATGGGTGGTTTTCATTGTGTGTGAGTAATGCCTGGATGCCAAGAGGGGATCAACTTTAAACAAACATTGCAAAGAGTAATGAAGTGAACAACTAATAAGAGAGATTTGCCTACCCACGATTAATGAAGCATTGCAAAATGTTAATTGAATCAAAAATAAACTGTTATGCTACCTACCTACCTACGTACAGTCTCCCAGATCACGCATTACATTTTCAGTGAACCAACCAACCATTTTTATTGATATAATAGTCCTGACAAAATTCAAGGACCAACTGACTGGTACCAGGATTGATAGTAGATATCCCTGTCAATCTCTCACCTATTGCATATGCCCAAGCCCTCCTTCCCTCCCTAATCAGTGGTAGCAAATAGCATCAATCATCACAAATTCTCTCATAAAATTTTAATTGTCCAATCATCTTCAATACCAACGTCGGGTTTACGGATGGTAACGACACTCGGGCTGCGTCGTCTTCCAAGGTAAAGCGGCCCAAGTTCAATCTCGACCTTCTGGTTTGCTGGCTCAATCAGTGCAGCTGCTTTTCGTTCAGCAGACCAGCCTAGCAGTATGATCCTCTCGATAACGCATTCTGAGGAAAATCTAAGCTTGCGCGGGGTAGAAGGAGGTGCCATGTTTGAAGATGTGAGCTTCCCCTTAGAGAACACAAATCGCCGATGTATGTAGGCTCCTTGTGCAAATTCAAAGCTCTTCCCATCGTCCACATAGAGTTCACCTTCAGCTTCTTGTGTGCTATTAAGAGCTATCACCTAAAAACACAGACAGATTCAAAAATAATACCAGCAATAATGTCAAAACAACTATAGACGGGCTTCCCATCCCATACGAGAAAGAAAATTAAGAATGAGACAACAAGATAACACTTTTCCAAAACTGAAGCCAGTCAATGATGCAATGCAGTGGATGACAAAATTCAATCGTAACAGGCAGAAAATCAAAGAAAAGTCACGAGCAATGAATAATGCACAAAAGTGTGTTTTCTTTCCTATTTCTTTGGGTGGTGGCACTGCCCCAACTGGAGCATAGGAAGGTCGTCTAGGGAAATAGTTGTCTTCAGAAACTGTAGAAAATACTACAATTAAGAATTACATGAAGAAATAAGGAAATCTGCTCCAAACTGCTTATGGTTTGTTTGTAAATTCACCATGGTCAGAATGAAAGCATCTCAAAAGATTTACAAGTGTAGAAGTTCTCCAAGAAAATCAAGACAAAAGGGCTATCATCCGAAAAATGGAAAATAAGCTGGTTCCCTTCAACCTTTTATTATTATTTCCTATACACAGCTCTTTGCATTTAGAAGGCCTGCCATTGCACTTTTGCCATGGCTCTGATACCATGTAAAAGTAGAAAGAAAAATGAAAACTGAGAGAAATCTAAAGAGAGAATAGAAACCTTGAATACTGAATTTTGATTACAAATGACAATGAGATTAGTGAATTTATATACTACTCAGCGGATTCTCTAGCAAACTAACTGTTACTAACAGCTGTCAATAACAAACAGAGCTGCTAACCACTGTCTGTTGAAACAGAAAAAACTAACTTGTCACCTAGGCTTCCACATAGAATAAACTGCCTACTACTAACAATAAACTACTACATCTTCTCTTTTCTTCCTCCCTTATTCGAACACAACAAGAACTATCCTTAACAGCTATGACACCTCTTGGTTAATGCGTTAAAGAACAAGAGTGAGCCTTCAGGGCCCTTAGGCCAAGGAAATGACATTGCCAAGTATGCAGCATGAACATGAATATAGGGTGCATCCAAAAGTGAAATGTGTTGAAACAAAGCTACCATCATGTTGTATTTTGAAAGTACGTAATAAATCTGAAAGCATGTATCAGATAACAGTATCCATATACCCAAAAATAAGTTCTGAGGCATGGCACAACACGACCCACACAGTTTCTTTGTGTTGGCCCAACATTGCCTGTTTGACATGTCTAACTTCGACCTCCCACTATAAATTCTAACAATGGCAAGAACCATCATTGAAAACTCGTGTCATGCACCTTTAATGGCATGAAACACACCCCAGAACACCATGCACGCGAGGAGGTATGCCACTCTAATCCAAACAACATGAGTTTAAATATCTTCCTTATGGCAGCCAGTGGCTAAAGACCACTCAAGAGTCATTCCCAACGCCACTTGTCCCCCCTTCTAATGAAAACTCAAACAGAAACAGGGAGCTCATAATATGCATCAGCTCAGCACCTAACATCACTTTGAAGTTTGTGTTGGCCCATTTCTACAATTGAAAAGTGATCTTCTGGCCATGCTTCCAAGCACCTATAAAGAAAACTCATTTGGTTGGGTCACTCCAAATCAACATATAAGTCCACCTTGCCAGTCTTGTTACACTTTTGCGTAATTAGGCAGCTACCAAGCTCACTAACTGCATTTTAGTGTCAACTGATTTTATTTTAGGTAACCTTACTTATCCAATTTTATTTCTCTCTCTCTCTATATATATATGTATTCTTTCATTGGGTTGGGTTACTATGTTGCACAAGTTGGTTTCACAATATCAACTCCGTGATGGAATATTCATTCATGATCATCTCATGAAACATTTCCAAATGAAGATTGTGTTGGAACTTTATCTCGCAATTCCCTCACTAGAGGGCTGTGTTAGTAAGGGCATCTGATGTGAATTTTGCCAAATTGTTCTCTCATATTTTGTTCTTTCAAGTTCTTTCATAATTTTGAGGTTTTATGCAATTAACCAGACCAATTTATGCTTCTTTTGCTTTTATTTTTGTTTTTCTTTTACTTTAGCTTTGAATTTTCTTGAGAACATAGGATGTTGATTGGTGATAAGTGTTTGTAATATTTTGCAATGAAGCTTTTGAGAATTATCGATTTTAAATTTTTAACTTCGATTTCCTTATTCGATGGCATTTAATATTTATATTATCATTATTGCATATTGAATGTATCTTCATGAATCATGATCAAACAGCAGGATTGTTTCAATATTTCATGTTTATGGGTGGTTAAATATGCTAAATAAAAATATAAAAATTTATTTTGTCAATATATTCCCACTGCATCTGTATCCTATTCTTTCAAAATCTCTGTATCTTGCACGTGTCCTTGTTAGTTTCCATTTCTGTGTCTGTTCTTGTTTCCACTAAAAATCATGACTACCAAAATTGTATGCCTGACCTGAAACAAGGGGAGCCAAATTCCAGAGAAACAGAACAAAATACCAGAATTCAGATTTCCAGGACAAGAATTAGATGTGGTTCTGAAACGAGAATATGAAAAATAAGTTGCATTTTGGATATATTCAATTGCATTTAGTGGTTTCGCACATGATTACAAGATTGACATGGCTCAAATGCATACCAGTGTGTAAGGATCATTTGTCATCTGACTTGAGCTTCGACGAAACCTGTCTTTTCTTGGTATGATGGTTCCAGACCTTTGAAAGACAGGAACACTCTCTTCTGAAATCTCCATCTTATGTGTTGTACCTCCCTTGTATGCAGTCCCAGAACCCAGGTAATACCATGATTGTCCACTGGGCAAGTATACTGAAACATGCTTTGCTCCCTGGTGTGGAAGTAATGAATTTATCACTCATTTTGTGAATCCTAAGATATATAGACAATGACAGAAGGGGGAAAAAAACTAATAAGAAGAACAACAAAACAATGAGACTTCAGAAATAATAATAAACAGAACCTTGGAAAAAATTCCTTGCACCAGAAGACCGCTTCCAACCATGAAAGCTTCATCATTACTGAAAGTGGCTTCATCAGCAGGGAACTCCATCCAGAGAGGGCGCATTACTGGAGCACCAGTTGTGTTTGCTTCTCTGAATAATGTGTAGAAATATGGGAGTAACATGTATCGCATGTGTATAGCTTCTTTCATAAGTTCTGTGTTTCGCTCTCTGTATTCAATAAAAGCATAAATTACTATCGATATACAGTAGCATACCGGCCAATAACATTGGAGAAGCTGCAATAATTTTTACTTATCATGAAACAAAACCCATAATCAATAACATTGGAGAGGATGTTATAATAGATGTACATCCATACAAGAAAAGATAAAATTGGAAATGAAGTTGTTAGCAATAAAGTCATGAGTGGCTCCTATTGAATATAAGATGTATGAAACATGGAGAAAATGGCTTAGTCATGTGAGAAGGAGGCCAATTGAGGCCTCTCTCAGGAGAGTTGATGGAATGGAACTAGTATTGATTAAAAGAGGTAGAGGACTGAGACTTTTAGGTATGATATGAGTTATATGGGTCTTACAGAAAATTGTTAAAAGGATAGTTCTAGTCTTTCTGTGTATGAGTAAAAGAGAGGAAGAAAAAAGAGAAGATGATATAGTTTGTTCTTATTAGCAGTAGATAGTTTTATTCTCAGTCCATGTGGCAGGTTAGATGGCAAGTTAGTTTTTATTCTGTTTGAACAGACAACAATTACCGGCTCTGTTTGTTACTGCCAGCTGTCAGTAACAGTTTGTTAGAGAACCAGTCGAGTAGTATACAAACTCAATTGGTCTCATTGTATTTGTTGTGTTCTGGATTAAGAATTGGAGAACTCAGTTCTTTCTCTTCAGTTTTCTCTCAAATTTTCTTTCCTTTCTTCGTTTACATGGTAATAGAGCCAAAGATTCACATCAATAGCAGGAAATCCATTCAACTACATCTCAGAATCTCCATTCAACTTCTCTTGTTTCTCAATCACAACTTGATTTTTCCTCAATTGCGATAGCTTTCAACTACATCCAATAAAATTGCAGATGGATAATTATCTCTTTTAGAAAGCTCAAATTCTTGCCACAATTCAAGCCTTTGACCTAGTTCAATTTACCACAAAATCAGAGAAACCTCATGCAAAGTATATCCGAGATCCAGATTCCAGTAATCCAAATGAACAGAAAGTGAAGGAAGAATATCATGCGTGATTCAAGTCAGATCAGTTACTCTTAGGCTAGTTATTTTCAGCAATCAGCAAAGAAGTGTTAGCAGAGGAGGTTCATTGTGAGTCCTCTTCTGAACTGTGGTATGTTCTTGAAAATCTATACTCACAACAAACCATAGCCAAGTCTTTTCAACTAAAGCAACAATTTAGATCAACTAAGAAAGGACCTATGTCAGTAAATAAGTATATCCTGAAGATTAAGACAATTGGGAATGCTCTCACTACTAGTGGTGAACCTATGCCTGATAAGGACTTAATTTTGGCTGTTATAAGTGGTTTAGGTTCAGATTCTCTCATCACGTATCAAACGAACAAGATAAATCTGGAAAAGGTTTAGTACTTGTTACTTTTGCATGAACAGAAACTGGGTGTGCAGAATTCGGTTAATTCATTTAATGGAAATATTTCAGACAATGTTGCTTCAAATTGGTCACACGAAATGGAAACAATAATAATACAAGAGGTGGTGGCTTCAACAACAGAGGTAGAGAAAGAGGTAGATCTGGTTCAAGAAAATTTTATTGTCAGCTATGTGGTAAACCAGGTCATTTTGCTGATAGATGTTTTGATCAATTTGATAGAAACTTTCAACGTCCAAGTTTTTCTGGTTTTCATAAATCTTCTATTTAGACAGATCAGAAAGTGAACTTAAGCAGCTAATAGTGGTTCTACTGAAGTGTCTTTACCTAGGACAAGTTCTGTTTGATATTCACACTATTCTGGCACACCTTAAGTTTTCTTTGCTTCTCCTGAAACCCTAAAGGACTAATCCTGGTTTGTTGATTCTGGCGCAAGAAATCACATCACCTCAAATCTCAACAATTTGATTCCTCATTCTTAGCATCAAGGCACCAAGAAAGTTGCAGTTGGAAATGGTAAGAAGTTACCTATTACACATGTTGGTCTTAGTCATTTACCTACAAAAACTAAATCATCTTCTATTCTTTCTTGAACTAATGTTTTAGATGTTCCAGCAATGACTTAAGAACCTAAAAAGTGTTTCTAAACTTACCAAAGAAAATAATGTTATTGCTGAGTTTCATGCTTAGAGTTTGATAAGGACAAGGAAACAGGAACTATGCTGCTGCTAGGGATAAGGTCAACCTAGGGATGGACTTTATCAACTTGCATCTGCTTCTTCTAGGAGTTCATCCTCAAATTCAAGTCCTGTTCCAGTTTCTCATTCCAGTTCAGCCTCATTTTCTACCACTGAAGACTCTCCTTTGTATTCACAATTGTATTCAGGCTTAAAGCCTTTTTCTATGCAGTTGTATTCTGGCTCAAAGCCTTGTGCTGCAAGTTCCTTCACTGCAAGTAGAATCCAAAATAAAACTGTATGTGATATTTGACATACAAAATCAAAAATTTTCCGTACTTCAGAAAATATTGAATAAAATGAATATTTCTTGTTCACATTTGTCTCTTTCTTTTTGTGATTCATGTAAGTTCGGCAAATTACATCAGCTACCTTTTAATGATTGTGAAATTAAAGCCAAACAACCTCTTGAACTTGTATATTCTGATCTTTGGGGACCGCACCTTATCTTCCTACTGATGGGTATAGATACTATATCATATTTATTGATGCCCATACTCGGTATACATGACTATACCCTTTGAAATTAAAATCCAAAGCCCTTGCTACTTTTATTAGGTTTCATAAGCTTGTTGAACTGCAGTATAACACCAAACTAAAATCCTTTCAGTCTGATAATGGTGGTGAATTTGAGGTGTTTCTTCCTTATTTTCAGCAACATGGCATTCTACCAAGGCTTTCTTGTCCTCATACTCACCAACAAAATTGTGTTCCAAAGAGAATAAATAGACACATTGCAGAAATGGGTCTAACTTGCTCCTGCCTGAATGCCCTTAAAATTTTGGGTAGAAGCGTTTCAAGCTGCAGTTTTTCTTATCAATCTATTACCTTCTTCGGCTTTAAAGTTTCTTCTCCTTTGGAGCTGCTTTATCACAAGCAACCAGATTATTCATCTCTTCAGCCTTTTGGTTTGCTTGTTTTCCTCACCTAGGACTCTATAACTACTGTAGAGATTTCGAGTAATATCAGCCATCAGCCAACTAATTATTCTGTTTCCTATTTTCTAACTTTCCTTTTCTGTAAAGTCAGCTTATTTCCTAGTTTGAGTAGAGAGAATAAATCTCTCTCCCTCACAGCTAGCTGTAGGTTTCCTAAAGTAGTGTAGATATAATTTTCTAATTGTAGTGTACATACTAGGAAACTAGTAAAGATGTATGATGTATATATATTTCGTTCACTATGATGAATTAAATCAGTTCTTCTCCCTAAAATTTCTGCAACTACCATAAATTTGATTTCCATTCCTCTAGATGTATTTCCTTATAAAGCTTTATTTTCACCTTCTCGTGTTTCTTCCAATTCTATCTCCAGTTTACCTATTTCCCATCTTCAGTCTTTTTCATCTCCTTATTCATCTGTACAACAGTCCCTTGGTACTTCTCCCTCTCAACAAGGTCCTTTTTCCTCTTCTCAGCAGCCACAGAGTACACTTCCTACTTCATCTCAACGCACATTACAACCTAACCCTAACCCTAAATCTAAATGTACCCATCCTATCCATCCTATGATCACTCAGTCAAAGAGCAAGCAACTCTTGTCTACTTCTGTTCTTCAACCCACAACTTCATCACCAATTGCCTTGGTGAATGAACTAGAACCTTGTTCAGTTAAAGCTGCTTTATCAGACCTGTCGTGTACCAAGAGTTTACCCAGGGTTTTGATAGGAAATTGGAAGAAATCGAGGGGGAATTAGACTGAAAGGGAGAGGGATGAAGCAAGAAATGAGGAAGGATTACAAACAGAACAGCGAGGGAAGATTAGAGAGAAATCAGAGGAATCAGGAGAGAGTTCAGAGGGAAACTGAGAGAGAAGGAAATGAGAGAATTCATTTATCAATTCAAACATGCCTTTGCATCCTCTAGTTGTGGCTTATATATAGCCTAACAGCCTCCCACATGCACCCATGTGTAGTACAAATGATAAGTATAATTGCCTATAGGTAAAGACAAATATCTATAATAAAAAAGGAAAGAAAATTACAATTGCTACCCTAGTAAACTCTTGGATCCTGACATTTCCCCCCGCCTTAAAACATTTCTTGTCCCCAAGAAATGCCAAACCTCCACAGCTTCTAATATGCTTTTTTCCTTCTCTTCCACAACATGGATGGAGAGTTTTGAAAAACCTCTATATGCATAACAGATTTGCAGTAGTTCTCATGTACACCTCGACTGGAACATAACTGAAATCAATCACTCTCAATTGGTCAAAGCGAGCAGCTGAACCCTGCAGACTGCTATTTCACCAACTTTCCCCATCACCCCTCATTTAATGTTGGTTGTTTGGAGTCTAGAGGGATTACTAATTGTGCCCATGACTTTAATAGTTCATCCATAGCTGCAGTTAATGTATTCCAGACAAACCAACGACCCTTCTCTATTGCAAAAATATCTGCAATAACTTGCAGATACAGCGATTGAGTAATGTAGATTTGCTTCAAATACCCAAACAAAAATTGTCTGAGAGCAGCAGAACTAGGAGTTGCTGCAACATCAATTCCAGTCATCACTCAATCCTTCATTATAGTAGACAAAAATCCTAATTGGTCATTTGGAATGAGAACAAACAAAGCAACAGGAGCTTTGTTCTCCACAGTAGAACTTTTGGCTCCTTTAGTTATTTCCCTTAGTTGAAACCTTGATAGAGATTTATTTGTTGAAGCCATACTTTCGGACATCACTAGAGCAGTGTTTTGCTTTATTGGCACAAAGTACCATAACCTTCCTTGAAAAAATTGAATTGTCCAATTCATGCAAGACCTTGTTTCCAACCGTAAAGCCTGCTTCAATTCTTCTCTGTAGTTGTCGTCCAATTACATGTTTTTCCCATACTTCCTTATAAAATCCACACACTAGCTAAGAGCCAATCTGACATTGTAGCTCACCAACTGGATTTTGAACAAATAAAACAGCAGAAAACTCTTCCTCCCAAACTGCTTCCTACTCACTATCGTACACTCAAGATTTATCTTCCACAATTTTCTCCTCCAATAGTGTCCCAGTGTCAACTGCCCTTTCCGTTCAAACATACTGATTGCATAGGAAGGAATGAGAAAGTTTCATAGGTTCCTCAATGGCTGAAACATGGCCTCCATCACGATCTTCATCCCCAACATGATTTATAGCTGGATTATCTAATGAAACAATATCCCTGCCTGGAATATCAGATGCATGAAAGCCATCTTCATAGTAGTTCTCATCTCCAATCTGATTTATAGCTAGCATATCAACCGAATCATCAACTTCATGCCATTGTAAAATGTGGTCTACACGAATCTCCTTATCCAATCTCCTTTTATCTTCGGAATCTTGAGTTACCATTGACAGGTTCACTTCAACTATAAATCAGAATCCTGCTGAAGGACTCCAACACCAACTTCCTTACTATTGATTGATTTTCCAGTCGGAACCTCCAGTTTCCATGCAGACCATTCAGCAACATCTTTTTCTTTTTGTTTGTCGGAATGTTCCTCTTCATGAACTTCTTTTTCAAAAGGATCAGATGGTTCCTTTGGATCTGCTGTCCTAACAACCTAATCGTTATAGTTTCCTTTTGGAAAGTGCATTTCATAGCCAATATCATCTCTGATAGTGCAGTCATCCTCCTTGTCAATACTGTTTAAATCAAAATACTTCTTTTGCTCAAAATCGAAGGTAAGCAATGAATCATTTTCTCAAAATCTTGACTTCTCCTTAGACTATTGCATTTTAAGGAACTCCTAAGACAGTAATCCTTTCTTAACCATGTCCTTCTTATTATCGTTTTCTGCCTTAGACATTCCAACATCCATTTCCGAAACAACAATTTTGTCTCCCTGGGTTGGACTCTGAGATTTGTCAATGGAGTTTTGATTCTGTGGACGAGTAAGGTAAGGATTCCCAACTGAAATAGGATCTAATCCAGTTCCTCGAGGAGAGTAAGGATTAATCGTAGGATCTGGTCGCTTCCCTATAATAATCGAATCCGAATATTCTCCGAAAAGCAAACAAGTAGGTAGTCTAACTTGATTATATCTAGCGAACATTATCGTGTACAGGATTCATCCAATTTCTAAATTCATCCCAAATTTCACACATGTGATTGATCTCCTCTTGCAACAGACCGACAGCACTGTCTAGCTTCTTATCCATCACCGATTCTACAGATCCAATATGGATCTGCCTCTCTGTTATCGTTGCCGTCACTTTCTGCCATTGAGATTCTCAACTTTTTCTTGATGTCATCCGCCATCATAATTCAAATCATTGGCATAATCACCGACCAAGGAACAATTCTGAATGATTCTACTGAGGAACGAACAGCTACTATTATATGCCGAAATTGAGAAGCCATCGTTGCGGACGCCTATGAACTCTCTTCCAAGTCGAACTTGATCCAGGCACAGGATAAATCGCACATTACAGTGACCTTGATCGGCCTTCAAGAGTCGCCTAGGGCTATCGAATCTCCTAACTTGCCTACTGCAATAATTCCCTATACTTGCTGGAATCACCGTCGAACTCGCCTAGCTTGCTCGCCCACAAAAGTCAGATAGAATTTCTAGCCAGTTGCTCTATTATAGTCACTGCAAGTCGCCTCTCTATAGGTCGCCCTGTATCAGCTTCACTAAGTCGTCGTTATCACCCATAGCGACCGTGGATCAGATGCTAAGAATTTTCAGACTCCAGCTGAGGATAACCTCGCTCTGTGACGCCTTCCAATTTGGATTGAGAGGTGATCGAAAACTGCTTGGCTCAGCTTCGTAGGATTCGCTTAAGGAATACACTTGTCTCCACAATCGAGGTCACCTTCACATG
The DNA here is from genome assembly GCF_014633365.1 of Diospyros lotus. NCBI lineage: Eukaryota > Viridiplantae > Streptophyta > Magnoliopsida > Ericales > Ebenaceae > Diospyros > Diospyros lotus. Next base: position 36,969,890 of record NC_068343.1, on the reverse strand, counting down.
CCTTCACAATTTGGACCTTAATTACTGTTGACAAGCTTCCCGATTCTCAATCGAGACCACCTTTGTCGAAATCATTGGAACTGAATCTGCCTGAATTCAGTTCGCTCCACTTGAAACTCACACTACCTATAATTGATCGACTCAGTTGTTCGGTCAATTCTACAACTACTTTCGACAACGCCTACTGCAATTCAATCAGTTCCACAATCTATCAATGACTGTTGAATTTGTCGGACTCACCAGATTATTGCTCTATCAATTCCACTAATAATCGTTGAAATTCACCTGGATGTACGTTGCTGCCAAAATCACCTGAGTTATCTCCAATGATTATAGCCGACCTTGCTGCTAAGTGCTAAACGACTTTACAAAAATCACAGCCAAGGATTAATCGCTCTAATACCAAATTGTCGTGTACCTAGGGTTTTGATAGGAAATTGGAAGAAATTGAGGGGGAATTATACTAAAAGGGAAAGGGATGTAGCAAGAAATGGGGAAGGATTACAGATAGAACAAGGAAGGAAGTATAGAGAGAAATTAGAGAGATCAAGAGAGAGTTCAGAGGGAAATTGAGAGAGAATTCATGAGAGGGAAATGAGAGAATTCAGTTATCAATTCAAGCATGCCTTCCTGATGAGAATTGTGGAGGGCAGACTAACAATGATGCAATCGGACGAGTCAACCATGTCGGAATTGGATGATTGACAAGATTTGCACAGAAAAAAAGGAATGGTTGTTGATTGACTGGTTGATTGCAAGATTTGGGCACATGATTGATTGATTGATTGGTTAATTGATTGACAAGATTTGAGAGCATAAAAATGAATGAATGAATGATTGATTGATTGCCTGATTGATTGATTGAAAAGATCTAAGAGCATAAAAGGAATGATTGATTGATTTATTGGTTGACAAGATTTTAGTCTGCCCTCCATGATTCTCATCACTTCCTATCCTCTAGATGTGGCTTATATATAGCCTAACACCCTCCCATATGCACCCATGTGCAGTACAAACGATAAGTATAATTGTCTATAACTAAGGACAAATATCTATAACAAAAAAGGAAAGAAAATTACAATTACTGCCCTAGTAAACACTTAGGTCCTGACATGACCCTAGGTGGCTGAGGCTACGCAAGAAAAAAATTTAGCCTTACAAAATAATTGGAGCTTGTTCCACATCTTTCTGATATGAATCTGATTGGTTGTAAATGGGTATTTCACATCAAATATAACCTAGATGGTTTAGTTCTGAAGTACAAAGCTTAGTTGGTTGCTAAGGGTTTTCATCAAACACCTGGTATAGATTATTTTGATATATTTAATCCAGTGATTAAGGCTCTTACTATAAGAGTTCTTATCCATTTGGCAGCCATTTTTGGTTGGGATATACAACATATTGATATGATAATGATTTTCTTAATGGAGATTTAATGGAAGAAGTCTATATGTTACAACCTGAAGGTTTTGAAGATCCTCAATATCCTTCTTATGTGTGTAGGCTTAAGAAGTCAGTCCATGGTCTCAAACAAGCACCCAAAGCTTGGTGCTTGGTATACCAAACTTAAGACAGCTCAAACTCTGTTATCTCTTATGGCTGAGACTAGGGATAAGATTATTTGGAGGATTGAAATCTGGAGATAATGATTTCGAAGGAAAAGGAGGATATTCTCAAAGGATAAAACCTGCCTTGTCTTGTATGCTTTATCTTCTAAGGATAAGATCTGCCTTATCTGATATGCTTTATCTTTTAAAGTTTTGTTTCAAATTCTCTCCTATTTTTGTGGAGATGATGTAGATTATTTTCTGTATGTATTTCCTATTCGAGAGATCAAAAAACTGAACAAATTTCCACTTCAATGGAGTAAGCCATACCCTACTTGAGTCATCTGTTTCTAGGATACTCAAGAAAGGTGTTCTAATCAGCTATCTCTCTGTTTGTTCAAAAGCTTATCGTGATTCTACAAGATTATATCTCAATCAGTCCAAGTATAGCACTGATCTACTCATTAAAGTGGAATGGAGAATTGTAAACCTTGTCCTACACCTTTTACAGTTGGTGCTAAGATTACTGATGAAGTTGACCTTTTTCCTAATCCTTCCTTTATATAGAAAACTGATTGGTCCACTTCAATATTTGACCTATACTCAGCCAAACATTGCCTTTACAGTAAACAAGCGCAATCAATTTCTTGTGGCTTCAAAATAGCAACACTGGCAGGCCTGTAAAAGACACCTAAGATATCAAAAAGGCACACCTGGTTTGGGTCTTGTTTTCACTCCTCCATCTAATTTGACTATTGAGGTGTTCACAGATGCAAACCATGCTGGCTGTAAGGTCACTAGAAAATCTACAAGTGGGTTTTGTGTTTATTTGGGTAATAACATGCTTATTTGCATTTCTAAGAAGCAATCTGTAGTAGCCAGAGCGAGTTTCCAAGAGTATGATGTCGGCAAGCTGACATATGCCCTATACATGCTCACACATGCTTCTTAGTCAAGGATTCATTTTTTCTGGTTTGCTACTAGCAGAATGGTTGACTGTACTTCCATCCCTTTCCATTTTGTCCCTCATATGGGATATAATAAAGACCCTCCTCAAAACAAAATTGTAGTCTTGTTCGTTGTTTTGGCAGCAAAACAAAACTGCTAGTTAACTAAAGCTGCCCACAGGGTTAGCTAATAATTCCACTCCCTCCACCCAGCATGGCCAGAGCCCTAGCTTTGGTCGAGTCATTGTCAACATACCTACTCTGTTCCAATGCAACTTTCTTCTGGTTCCCCCCAAAACCCCTGGGACCTTCAAGTAATCATAAAGGCAACAGAAGCTGTTTTAGGTTTCTCATATGTATGACAAGTCTGTCTCAGATAACACAAAAGGAATTATCCTTCGAGGCAAGGAATATAATATTTATTTACCACCAGAAAACAGAATTACTCAACCTTTAAGAATTACATGCTGGGACATCTAAACCTTACAAAGAGGACATCCAAATTATCCCAACCTTACACACATGCTGAAGTCCCAAACAACCTTTAAGTAGAACCCTATAAGCAACATACAGAGAAGGCATCCAATGATTTACAATAGCTATAAGCACAATAATAACAGTATATGATGGAGAGGTTAATGGACCTTACCACAACTGTAGAAATTTAAAGACCTTTCCCTTTATTTCAAAAAGATAAAAAAGAAGAAAAATCAATTGCACTCAAAACATTAGAGGATGCATACCCAAATAACCATGGTTCTCGTCTTTTGGTGTCATGATGAGCATGACCTCTAAAGAAAGGATAGTAAGCACCTAGCTGATACCAACGGACTAACAATTCTGTCTCAGGATTGCCAAAGAACCCACCAACATCCGCACCTGAAGGAAATGTTTGCTGTGAATATCAGTGAGGAAAAGTAATGTAATCTTGACCAAATTAGAGGATGTTTTGTTACCAGAGAACGCTATTCCAGTAAGACCAAGAGTCAGAATCATAGGAACTGAAACCCTAAGGTGCTCCCACTCAGCCGTGTTATCTCCTGTCCAAACTGCTCCATGCCTTTGGGTTCCAGCAAAGAGTGCTCTGGACAGAACAAAAGGCCTGTCCTTCCCCTCCTCACGCTTGATAAGGCCATCACTAGTAGACATGTGAAAGTAATATCCATAAGCATTATGCAGTTCTCGGTGTTCAACACCTCCATAATGTAAAGCATCTCTGGGCATTGTCACCTGGTTTCAGAAATGTAATCAGTCAAACAACATTAGCACACATGAGACAGTAAATCAGAATCTAGTTCCCCACTGTCGAACTTTTATTCATCAAAACAGAATCTACTGACTGTAGAATCACAAAGCATGCTGAACCAATTATGGACAAGTCTTGTCTGTGCCCGCTTCAAGCCGGTATGCTTATACACACACACTTCAATGTCATATTTACCAATTACGGACAGCTAAGTAATTTGCAAATTTTTGGATGTGAGCTGTGCGTGGATGCATTTACATATCTTATAATTTAGATGCATAAAAAGAATGTGTTCAGGTACATAATATTTGTCTAATAGCTTTGTAGTTGTCTTATCATGTTGCACAGGTTGGTTCCATATCAATTATCTTTATTCATCACCATCTCATGGAACTTTTTCATTTGAAAATGGTGTTGGAACTTTATCTCACCATTCCCTCACTAAAAGGTTGTGTCAAGAAGGGCTTCCAGCATAAAATTTTGCCACATTGTGCTTTTGCATAGATTTGTATTGTCGATATGGCTTTTCAAAGCTTATTGACATTATGAATGAGATGCCACCGACCTTAACTTGGTTAGGATAAGGTGCAGTTGTTGATGAAGATGATAATTTGTTTATTAATTTTGTAGTTTCAGGCCTGCTAGATCAGGCAAAAACCAGACAGATGTAAATAACTGTCTAAAGTTCATTTTGTGCAGCTGAGCTTAAGAGAGTCAAGGATGTGTTCGCTTATTTTAATTACCCCCATTAATTGCTAAGCCTTTAGATTCCACAACTTGGACACTTCCCCCTAAAGTATCAAATCCAATTTTTCAAGTTGTTAACAGCATTTTTAAAAGCATGGATAGGTCTACCAGGTAAGCCTATGGCCAGTTTAATTCAGTGGTTTTGAGTTTTCAAAGTGAATAAATTGGAATTGACCAGAAAGGTGAGTAACTTTCACTATGGAATTTGCAATAAAAGTTTAACTTATACATACACTTAATGTTGGTTTCAACAATGTTAATCTAGAAATTCAGATATCTTGGAGATGTGAAACATGAACACAAACGAGGTAAAGTATGGGTTCAGATATTTTGGAGATCTGAAACATGAATGCAAACAAGGTACAGTATGTGTTCCAAAATGGGGCCAACTTTTATGGTTAAAATATTAGAGAAGTAATGAATGTAATCTATTTTCAAATTAATCTTGTAAAAGTAGAGGGCAAGCCTTGTTAGCAACAGCTTGGTTGCTCCTTTATGACTGAAGTTCATGGGTTCGAACTGTAAAAATGACCCATTTGCCAAAAAAAAGCTATGTATAAGACAACCCTCTCCTGACCATCACAAAGCGAGGAGCATCATTTACTGGGGATGCCCTTTTAATCTTGTAAAAGTACATCTCTAGGAGAAAGCAGCCAAATTTTTTGCATTATGTCTGCCAAAACTCCATTTCCCAAGATTTCAGTTCTCTATATTGATTTTTGTCCATCCTTAGGGAACTTATTCAGGGAATAAATAAGCAAAAACTCCAGCAGTGAAGGTCTCTTCTCCAAATTCAGCATTTAGCAATGCTAGGTTTGAAAACAAACTGGCCACAGTTTTTTTATATATTAAACTCCCACCTTGTACAATATACAATAATCTAGAGATATATAAAGGAATAGAATACCATTAAAATATTTTATATAACAATTAAAATTAGACTAGTTAAAACCATGAAAATTAACCAGTAGATTGAAATCAAGCACATTTGTAGAAATTGTGTCTCATAGCAACATAACAAACGTATTTACAATCCCAAAATCTCTTTTAACGCTGGAGAATCAAACAATTTCAAGGTTATTTAGTTTAGAGTATCTATTGTTTCTGTATTGTTTTGTCCTAATCTCTAATCTAGGTCAATCAATGAGCATTACCATCATCTAAGCTTCCACAACCACTTGAAAAGAGAAGCCTGTGGTATCTCCTCAAGTTGTACCATTCGAAGGAGGATTTCAGAATTCAAAACTCCAAAGTGATTTTATTTGCCCCCATGATGAAACAACTACAGAACAAGACCTCAATCCAGCCCCTCAATTCATTACCAGGAAGGCTGGTTTTTGTTTTTAGTTTATGAAAAATTGATCCCAGTAGGACATTTTATAGAACAATTTCAGTTGGTTTCACTAGTTTAAAAATCAAATATCTAACACACTAGGTAACACAACATATCGCTTAGCCATAGGTATAAAAGTAAAATCAAGGCTATTCTTTTATGTTGCTTTGCTTCACTAGGTCACTCTTCAATGGGCTTTGATTCTCTTTCATACTTGGTGAAGCTCCAGCTCCAGCTCTGCCTTACCAATTGTCTTAGCTAGCCTACCACAATGTCACAACCCCGAGGATATAATGGTAATTATGTATGTATTTCTTTCCTCTTGTACTTTGCTGCTTTCCCTGTTTGTACCTTTCAGTTGTTCTAATAACTGAGAGCCCGGAAAGCCTACAAATAGGCTAAAACCTAAGGATTGGATAGTTATTGAATGATAACACATTGTTCTCTCTCAAATTCTCTCTCTTTCTTGGTTCTCCCTGATCTATCTCTGTTTTCTCTGAATTCTCCCTCTGTTCTTCTGATTTCTGCCTCTGTTCTTTCTCCCTCTGTTTCTTTCTTCTTGTACTTTGCTGCTTTACTCTGTCTAACGGACTGTTAAGGTACCATGGCAGGCTGGTAACTGGAGGATGTGACCTGCTCAAGGGCAAGATTTTGCAGTCCTTGCATGGATGCCCCTTGGGAGGGCATTCGGGAATGCAAAACACCTACCACAAGGTAAAACAACTCTTCTATTGGCCTCAGTTAAAGAAGTTTGTAATGGAGTTTGTTATGGGTTGTGATGTGTGCAAGAGTTTCAAGCATGAAACAGTTGCAGCCCCAGGCTTACCACAGCCCTTGGCCACTCCTATGCAAGCATGGACCAATGTATGCATGGATTCTGTGGAAGGGTTACCCAAATCTAAAGGTAAGGACTGTATCTTGGTGGTAGTGGACCTCTTTACAAAGTTTTCCCACTTCCTAAGTCTCTCTAACCCCTTTACGGCATAAAAAGTGGCCCAAAGCTTCTTGGACCAGGTGGTGAAGCAACATGGAACCCCACAATCTATAATATTTGACCGGGACAAGGTATTCATAGTCTGCTATGGCGAGAGCTGTTGAAATCCCTGGGGACGAAGCTACACATTTCCACTGCCTATCATCCCGAGACAGATGGTTAGACAGAAAGGGTTAACCAATGCCTAGAGACCTACCTCTGCTGCCTTTGTTTCCTAAAGCCCAAAGGTTGGCACAAATGGCTCTCCTTGGCTCAGTGGTGGTAAAATTGCTGCCACCAAAGCTCCATTAAGATGTCACCATTTGAGGCGTTGTACGGATACAAACCTCCCCTCCTACCTTCCATCATAGAGCCCACTACAATATCAGCAGTGGACACCTAGCTACAACAAAGGCAGCAGGTTTTACAGTTGCTGAACAAGGAGCTGGCAAATGCTCAAAACAGAATGAAGCAGTTTGCTAATAGGCGGAGGAGTGAAAGGAAGTTTGAAGTCGGAGATGAAACCTATCTAAAGTTAAAACACTCATCAAAGGGCCCTATCTCAAGGACATTTCTAAATTGAGCCCAAAATTCTATGGACCCTTCCCTATTATCGCAAAATTTGGAAACATCACCTACCAACTCCAACTATCTGTTGATTCCCAAATTCACCCATTATTCCATGTGTCATTGCTCAAGAAGTCAGTGGGAGCACAACAGGTCAGCCCATCCTTACCCCCCTTGGCTAAAGACACCTGCCCCTACTACGGAACCAATGGCTATTTTGGACAAGAGGATCATCTACAAACAGGGAGTTCCCTTGACTCTGCTGGGGAAATGGTCTCACCTCCACTTGGATAACAACACCTAGGAGTACCTACCCAACCTACTCAAACAGTTTCCTCAAGTTGCCCACCTTCTCTATATTTTTTGAGGACTAGAAATTTCTTTATTGGGGGGCGCGGGGGGGGGGGGGGGGGGTGGAAGGGTTGTACGTTGTATTGGCAGTTGCAAACAGATTGTTCTAGACAGTAGCCTTAGTCGTTGTACTTAGATGGCTGCTACATTCAGTTGTACTCCTTTGAATTTGGGAGCCTTGTTGGCGCCAATACGTATTGCTGCGATCAGCATATAATAAATTGATCCAGCCTAAATTCAGATCATCAAAGAACATTAGACATAAACTCTGCTTTCCCGCTCAAACTCTCTTCTCTCTCTCTCTCTCTCGATCTTTCTCTCTTTCGCTCCCCCTGAATTACTCCCAATTCTCCCTAATTTCCTGCCCCGTTTCTCACCAATTGGTTGAGAATTCTCTGTCAGATTCAAGGCTCTGACATACATTGACCAAAAGGGGAAAAAAATTAGAAGCAAAATTAGGACGCTCAAAAGTAAGGTTTTTGAAGCACACTTTTTACGCTTCAAAGCTTAGGCAAAAGTGCAACTTAGACCCTAAAGTCGTTGAACTTCACACACAAAAAGCCCTAAGCGCAATGTGCTTTGCACTTAAAGCATGCTTTTTAAACACTGGGCAAACCTAGTCTATAACTAGATGAAAACATCCAATAAGCTTAAAAGAACAAAAACAGTAAAGCTTTAATCCAAACTATGTGCATTGGCTACATAAATTCTAATCAAACCTAAGAGTTCACTATCAAGTTTTCCTTAGTTTTCCTCTACCTCTTTTGCTAAAGACTTGTTTCATTCTATCTGTCGACAATGAAGGATTAGATCTTGTCCTTATTCTCAGACAAGATCAAATCAGTGTTGATTGGCTCTAGTTTCCTAAACAGAGAATGTATCTTCTAGATATGGATGATTTCTGTATATTTCTGTTATTAACTGTATCTTTCCATTAGTTATTGTATCCTAAAGATTGTATAAGTTTCCAAAACCATATTTGGAAGCTTTCTTATTTTTAGTGTCTTAGAAACTTCCTAATTGAGTGAGGAAGTTTGTACTTTGTATATAAGCTGATCTACCCGTAAAGGAGGAATAAGATTGAAAACCTTCTTTCCACGTTTTTCTTAACACCATCCACACATCATGAGATCCTCTATGTCTTCTTCAAATGTGACCAAACTATCTTAATTATGTCTCGACATCTTATCTTCAATTGGAGCTAATTTGACCTGATTATGAATAAACTCATTTTTAATTCATCTTTTCTTTTATGTACTGAATATTAGCCCTATATAAGTATTTTATGTGTACAAGATTATTGAAAATGAAGGCCTTTGTTCTTCAAATCACATGCAATATTAGATACTTGCATTACACCAACCTTATACAAATACAATAAGAATACAGGAACAGATTAAGTGTCAAGTTAATTGACATACCTCAGGACCATTAAAAACAGAAGGTTCATTCATGTCATTCCAAATGTACAAGTAAGGAGTTGAACCAACATAATTCTGATACGAGAATTTCTCAGCCCACCATGACCTGATCTCTGGGTTTAACATATCTGGATAGGATGAGGAACCAGGCCAGCACCACCCATCATAATCTTTGCCAGTTGCATCCTTAACATAATAACCCTTTTGGGTGGCCTCCTTGTGCAAGGGATGGGACTCATCCCTCTTAATATGAGGGTCCACAATAGTGACCATGCGCCTACCCTTTGCAGCCAACTTCTTCTGCATTTCTTCTGGGTTAGGAAAGAGCACACTATCCCATGTGAAATATTTCTTTCCATCTGTGTGCTCAATATCAAGCCACAAAACATCATAGGGAATATCATATTCATCAAATTTTGAATCAACATGCTGAACATCCTCCTCATCCCTGTAGTTCCACCTACATTGGTGATAAGCTGTTGCAAAAAACTGTGGCATTGCCGGAGTTCCTGTCACACTAGTATACTGCCGAACAAGATCCTTTGGCCCAGGACCCACGAAAAAGAATGCGTCAACAATGCCAGCCTCAGTCATCCACATAGTATCAATCCGGTGTTGATCTGAGGGCAGTGCAATAGAGGACTCGGCATTCCAACCAGAGCCAAGAACATCAATCTGCATTTCAGCAGCATTCAACCAGAAAAACCCTGAAGTTCCCCTAGCTTTACCGTGTGAAATCATGAAAGGAATGGAGCCATAAATTCCAAATGGTGAATCATGTACATACTCGAAGACATCTAAATTGAATAGCCTATATGGTTCAGATTCTTCAACGCCAGGGCCCCTGGTTGGCTTGAGAGAAAGACTGGTGGCATGTTCGGGAATTCCATAAACAAAATCAGCCCCATAAAATGACACATCAAAGCTAATCGATTGGGGGCCATAGATCCTCGTATCAGTGTGGCCTCTAAACCTCTCCTCCCAATCTTCCTCTTCATTTTTGACCCTCAGCTGCTCAAAATCGAACAGTCCATGTGAATTCAACGAGATCACACGCTTTCCCCCCTCCCCTCGAACGTAGACCTCGAAGGGATCATGCCGAAGAACTGCCTCATATCCGTCGGACAAGTACACAACGGAGGAAAGACCCGGACCGCCATCAATGACCTCCTCGGAGAGCCGCTGCAGCCAGATCTTCCTGCTCTCTTCAAACTCGGGAACAATCACATCGGGGACTTGAAAGCGTTTTTTGGGCGGATCAAGAGCCTGGTCTTCGTCGATCTTGAGGCGCAATACGCCATCTTGGTAGGCAGAGAGAGTGAGAATCAAAGGGTTGGGTGGTGATGGGTCTTGGCGGGGATCGACAAGCTTGGCGGTAAGATCGCCGTCAGCGACGGAGACATGGGTGGCGACGAGAGAGCAAGAACCGGGTTTGCGGGATCGAGCGCGCTTGCAGAATGGGGTTTGGTTGCAGTTCCTGAACTCGTCCCTTTTCCAGGACGACACTGAGCTCAGCTGAGTGGTCAACAACAGGGCGACCAGATACAGGTACAGAGACAGAAGAAGACAATGATCGACACTTGTCCTCATTGTTGCATACTCGGAACTATTAATTAATCAGTCAATCTAACGAGGAGCTTTTTGCGTCAAGAACCCTAGGAAGGGAGGGGACAAAGGAAGAAGAAGTAATTAAGTTACAAGGAAAGAACGATGATTGATGATGGTATGGTCGATCGGCTACGAAGACCAGTCCCTGCCTTTGCCTCTGCCTGATAGGTCAGACGGCTGCACCCCACTACTGCCCTTCCCCTCCAATCCAGTCCGGTATGATTCTCTTCTCCCAGGATCCACGCGATACACTAAAGGTGCGCTGCAATTGGTGTTCCAAACTTAACATTTTGTGTTGTAGTTTAATTAAAGAAATTATAATTTATAATTTTTTAGATTATAGTTTCTAAAATTTAGAATAAATTGTAAACTTATTTACTACAACTTCTTAGAAGTTGTAATTAAGTAGTTATGGTATTTGATACCATAAATTGTAAAATAATTTATTTTTGTATAATTGTCCATAATACCGTTCGTAGTTATAGAATGATAATTTAAAAATTAATTAGTATATATGTATAAGATTCAAGTGTTATAAAAAAATTAATTAAAGTATAGAGAGAGAGGAAGATGACGAGAGAGGAAGAGATTTGAAAATGAAAATGACGGTGGAAAAGAAAAACCCATGATTGCGTAGACAAGAGAGTAATTTTTTACTAAAAATAAGGGCAAAATTGTCATAAAAATGTAATTATTTAAGCAGAAGTTGTAAAAGCTGGGGTACCCCAGCTTTGAAAAAGCCAGCTTCTACCCCTTCTAAAAGCTAGTAGAAGCTATAAGTTAGAATTCTATAAGTTAAAACAAACACTACATCCCAACTTTTCTGAAGCTAGAAGATAAAAGTTACAATTTTTAAGCTACAACAAACAGGGCCTTTGTATCGTAACTTTACAGGCCAAACCAACATTTGTTTACTTTTTACACTTTCACCTTTCCTTTTTTTACGCAATCCTTTAAATTTTTTTTAATAAATTTTAATTACATCTTTATACTTATATTTTTAAATTAATTTAATTCTCATATTTTGATATATAAAAAATATTATTTTGTACACATCAAAATATAAGATTAAATTAACTTAAAAATATAAATATAAGGATATAATTAAAATATTTTTTATATGTCAAACTATAAGAGTTAAATTGACTTGAAAATATACAGAAGCATAATTAAAATAACAAAAAATTTAAATTATTACACAAAAAAGATCAAAGTATAAAAATTAAATTAACTCGAAAATATAAATCTATTGATGTAATTAAAATAACAAAAAAATGTACATAACTACACAAAAAAATATTGTTATTGTCAAAATACAATAATCTATTTTTTTTTTTACGTGGGAGAATGTAAGGCGCGTGGTTGACCATGGGAGTTTCTAGAGACTTCTGAGTCTTAAGGGTTCTGAGAGTCAAGTGTCCTGAGAGTCTTGTCGCTAAGGTGAGATGAGAGGAAAATCTCGTCTCCGATGTGCACGTGCGCTGAGGTCTCGTGACCAAAGGGAACTGAGGGTCTCATGACCAAGGCTAGTTGAGGTCTCGTGACCAAGGCGAGCTAAGGTCTCGTGACCAAGGGGAGCTGAGGTCTCGTGACCAAGGTGAGCTGAGGGTTTGATGATCTAGTGGCCTAATGATTTGGTGGGCTGATGATTTGGTGGCCCAATGATCTGGTGGGCTGATGATCTAGTGGCCCAAGATAACCGAGTGACCTGAGGTGACGAGTGGCCTCGGATGACCGAGTGACCTGAGGCGACGAGTGGCCTTGGATGACGAGTGACCTGAGGCAACAAGTGGCCTACAAAACGAGAGCACCGTTAGGACGCGGGTGGGGGTCCCTGCGCAAACCCTCTAATACTTAAGTCAGATCTGGAGAGAAAATGAGAAATTATACTTCAATTACTCTAGCGTGCGTACCTTGTGATGAAGGCATGGTCTCATATTTATAGCGAATGAGATAGAGAAGACGCCCGAGAATCAGGGCGAGAATCTCGCAGCCCATCCGAGAGAGAAAAGATGAGAGATTGGCCTAAGCCCACTTGATCATGACTGAGTGGGGGGCCACTCAGTCATAACCGAGTGGGGGGCCACTCGGCCATGCCTTCTCTTATCCTTTTCCTTGGCTTGGTTTTGAGTGGTTCCTGTACCTCAACTTCATGCCCGATTTTCACATTGATTGAGCTCGAATATCTCAAAACTCAAAACATGAAAGTTGTAGATAATTCTCTTAGATTTCTATGGGACTTTAAATAAGCTCAATCGGAGTTCGTATGAAAAGGTTATGGCCAAAAAACCAAAGCAGTGTCGTACCCACTCGATTATACCGAGTGGGTCATGAAAAGTGAGGGGAAATTGGTCTCCCCATACACCTTGATTCAGCTTGAATCTCTCAAAAGTCAAAACATAAAAGTTGTAGATAATTCTCTTAACTTTCCATAGGACTTTGAATCACCTCAATTTGAGCTCATATGAGAAAGTTATTCCCAAAAAACCAAAGCAGTGTCGTACCCACTCGGCATAACCGAGTGGGTCCTCCCCACTTGGTCTCGGCTCGACCTCTTACTCCATCAGCTTGTTTCCTTGATCTCCTACAACCTGTTGGGCCTTTGGGCTTCATGTCCATGTCTTGCAACTCTTTTAGGTCTTGTGATTCTCCAAGTTTACAAGGCATATCAATTGCTCCCTACTCTTTTAACCGGGAGCTCCGGGTGAAATAATATCTTGTCTTGTAAGCTTTTGAACATTACTTCTCTTTTAGCTGCTTCATCTTCTACACATCCTCTCGAGCTTGTTTTCACACCATGTTTGTAAATTTCTAGGCTCTAGTGATTTTCATCCTTGGACCTGAGGTTGTCACGATTATCTCATAAGAAGACCGGTATGCTTTGACATCGTTTCGATGGGCCTAGATAAAGGTTGCACGTGGGCAATCGTTGGGCATATCGTGAGGCTTATGGAGATGGGTGTATAACCAAGATGGGACTCGTCTATCCCTTGATAGAGGATGATGTATCTAAGGCGCCTTCGGTGGATATTCACTTTAAATCCATGGCCATGGTAAAAGAGATCAATAAGGAGTTATTGATTTACTTTCTATTAAGTGAAGATATCCAGAAGACCGAAGAAAACTCATGTGATCATTATCAAGCAACATATCGCCATACTTGAGATCACATAAGATACATTGACGAGAGGATCGAATTACACGGTAACCATGCTCGTGAAAGGTTATTTGCGGATTATGAATCCTTCTGAATAATTGGGTAGGCATGATGCCTTGCTAGAGGCCAATCTTGTCTTATGTGTTCGTACCGACACATTGCCAACATATTCGGAAGCCTAATGAGTCATACGCAATAGGCACGGTTCCTAGCTTAAACCAGGAGAGTGGACGTATGGTTAAGTGGGACACTTCGGCAAGAAGTTGTGCCGTCGTAGGTTTTCACGGAAAAAGAACAAATAGACGTAATGACGTCGATATAACGATGAGTCGTCATAATGGAAAGAGTTTCCTAAAAATGGCAATTGATTAAATTAGGAAGGAGTTCCTAATTTAATAATTTTCTATTTGTTGGAGTGGCAAATAGGAAATAAAATATTTTTGGACTTAAGTTAATATTTGGACTAAATTAGATTTGGGCCAAATATTAAATTAAATATTATATTTGGACTAAATTGGATTTGGGCCAAATATTAAAATAAAAATTATATTTAGACTAAATTAGATTTGGGCCAAATATTAAATATTATATTTGGACCAAATTAGATTTGGGCTAAATATTAAATATTATATTTGGGTTTAAATTAGATTTGGACCAAAATATTTTATTTAAACCTATAAAAGGATTTGGGCCATTTAATTATATTTCTAGTTGGACTAGAATAAGCCCACTTAATATTCTAATTAAATTAGAATTAATGGGCTAACACAAATCCATTAGGGTTTTAGAAACCCTAGGATATTTCACTATAAATATCCCTTTATGGGTTGCCCAAAATTGAAGTGGTCTTTGGTGTCGTTTTTCAAGAGTTGAAAAACGTATTGCCGTTCACTCTTCCCGTTTCTTTTTGCATCGATTTGAAATGTGGGTGTTCTTTTACCTTCCATACACAAGTCGCGCAAAGGAGAAGGAGCTAGCACTCCTATTTCGCTCTCCTTGCCAACGGACGCGTGTCGCGTATCACGAGTTAGAGGCCGGACGCTTGGACGGCTCGAATCCGCGAACGACTCGACAATCTAAAGGTTAGATGTATTTATTTGTTTGTGAATGATTTTATTTCGACGTTGATCCAATCGTCGGGATCGGGGTAAGTTCAAAATTTTGAACTACGCTGTTTACCCTGTAGCGATCTTGCTTTACTTTCACTTTTACCTCGTCGCTGGGCTATAAGCGAGACAACCAACTTGAATGTACTTTTACCTCATTGTTGGGCTATGAGCGGGACAATGGGTTTAAATGTACTTTTACCTCATTGTCGGGCCGTAAGCGGGGCAATGGGTTTGAATGTATTTTTACCTCGTTGTCGGGCTATAAGCAGGACAACGGGCTTGAATGTACTTTTACGTCATTGTCGGGTTGTGAGCGGGACAATGGGCTTAAATGTACTTTTATCTCATTGCCAAGCCGTGAGCGAGGCAATGAGTTTGAATGTACTTTTATCTCGTTGTCGGGCTATAAGCGGGACAACATGCTTGAATGTACTTTTACCTCATTACCGGGCTGTGAGCGAGGCAATGGGTTTGAATGTACTTTTACCTCATTGCCGAGCTGTGAGCGGGGTAATGGGTTTGAATGTACTTTTATCTCGTTGCCGGGCTATAAGCGGGACAACGGGCTTGAGTTTATTTTTCCCTCGTTGCCGGGCCGTGAGCGGGGCAACGGGCTTGAGTTTGTTTTTATTACCTGTAAGCAAAGCATAGCAAACAAACTTTCATAAAGCAATGTGTAATGAAAATGCTGACATTTTTTGAAATAAGTGAGTACATCCACTATTTCATCTTGGGTTTTATTGTTGCCTCTGAGCACGAAATACACAGGTCATGCACAACTTTAAAAAGCTTAGTTTCTCGATCTTTAACATAGGCTCTCTTCACTGTGTCTGAATTTTGCTCCTAATTTTCTCTTTGAGGGCATTAATGGTGGCTGACTGCTTTCTTCTAAGGGCATGTCCTTTCGTGGCTTGTCTTGGTGGAATAGGAGGAGTCCCCTGCCATAGTTTCACCGCTCGAGATAACATGTATGGGCTCATGAACTGGTTCATTGTCTAGAGGTGGATTCTCTTCGTAATCCCTTCCTTTCTCTTGACATCTTTGATTTGATCTCCCCCGCTCTTCCTGTCTATTTTCTCCTCTTCGAGGCTCACTATCTTTGACCTGTACATACCTTTGAAGATGTCCTTCACGAACTAGCATCTCGATCTGATCTCTTAACTCCAGGCACTGGTCAATGGAATGACCATGAGTTCTATGATACCTACAATATTCTTCTCTATTCTTCCCCATGGGATGGTCAACCTTTTTCAAAAGTCTAATGAGACCTGACCCTTCGATGGCTACAAGTATGGTCGACCGAGGTTGGAGAAGTTTGGTGTAATGGTGGAACTGGGGCTGAGGTATATCTGATCCCCTAACTCGTCTGGAGTCCTCTTCAACATTGCTTTCCTTCCTTTTTCGCTCTCTATCCTCATTCCCACCTACAACTCTCATAACTTCTGTATGGTGCACGTATTTATTTACTCTATCAAACAAATCTACTAGGGATGTTGATGGGTCCAAAGATAATGATTCTTGTAAAGAAGTTAACCGTGTTCCTTGTAACATAGCAGACACTGCCATTGCAATTGGTAAATCATGAACTTCAAGGGTGGCGTTCCAAAATCTATCCACATATTGACGCAGAGTTTCTTTGTTCCCCTGTCGAATACTGAGCAAGTATGTGGCGTCCTTTTTTCTTCGATTATTAATCATAAATGCCTTAACAAATTCCATTATGAGCTGACCAAATGAAGAGATAGAGGCCTCAAGTAAACTGTTGAACCATGTTTGGGCATGCCCTAATAGAGTTAAGGAGAAGGCTAGACACATTATGTCATCGTCCCATCCGTGTAATATCATCAACGAATCATAGTTTTGAATGTGATCATAGGGATCATCTTTGCTAGAATATGGGGTGATTTGAGGCATTTTGAATTTTCTGGGTAGTGGCTTCTCCAAAATATCTGCAGTAAACAGACATTTTCTGCGTTGTTGCTCCTCCGTGGCTGTGATCAATTTCTTTCGTTCAAGCATTTCTTCAACTACCATTTTCATGTCATCTTGTATACTTGTTGCTATTTGGTTATCATGTCTTGTTGGCGTGTCGGCCCCAGTTTCATGGTATCTCCGTCTTTGGGCACTTCTAGCCCTATTTTCCTTTCGGGGGCTCTCATTTCTTCGGGATGTGGCGCGAGGATTCTTCCTTGGTGGTGGTGATCTATCCTCTCGACAAGGAGTGGATCGGGAATGAGAATCGGGAGTGGCCTCTTGATAGGAATCAGCTCCCACCTCGGGCTGAGGCTCAAGTGGTGGCATAAACTTTTTTAAAGTATCGGGCAATGTCCCTCCAGGCATCATACCTTGGAGTGTACCAGCCATGTCTCGAAGTGCCTGCATGCCCTCAACGTGTTGCTGTCTCAATGCTTCATACTCTTCCCATGGGACCGTATGCGGTGGCTGTCGTGAAGTCCCACCTTGATCAGTAGAAAGTGGCCTTGAGCCGATGTTATGTGGATGTGGGACTGATTGGTTCCCCACCTGCTGACTCGGGGAAATGGAGCGATCACCTCATTGGGGTTGAGCATTATGAGGGGGAGGAGGTGCTCCTTGTGGGTGAGAATCGGGAATAATGGGAGGTGCTCCCTATTGTTGAGAGTTCCATGGTGGTAGGTGTGTTTCTACACCTTGAGAGAGAGTTCGTCGGTGTCCACGGTGTTTGCCTAATGATCTGGTGGGCTGATGATCTGGTGGCCTAATGATCTGGTGGGCTGATGATCTGGTGGCCCAAGATAACCGAGTGACTTGAGGTGACGAGTGGTCTCGGATGACCGAGTGACCTGAGGCGACGAGTGGCCTTGGATGACTGGGTGACTTGAGGCGACGAGTGGCCTTAGATGACGAGTGATCTGAGGCGACGAGTGGCCTTGGATGACTGAGTGACCTGAGGTGATGAGTGGCCTTAGATGACGAGTGACCTGAGGCGACGAGTGGCCTATAAAATGAGAGCACCATTAGGATGCGGGTGGGGATCCCCGCGCAAACCCTCTGATGCTTAAGTCAGATCTCGAGAGAAAATGAGAAATTGTACTTCAATTACTCTAGCGTGCGTACCTTGTGATGAAGGCATGGTCTCATATTTATAGCGGAGGAGAGAGAGAAGACGCGCGAGAATCGGGGCAAGAATCTCGAGGCCCATTTTGATGATTTTGCGGCTCATCCGAGAGAGAAAAGATGAGAGATTGGCCCAAGCCCACTTGACCATGACTGAGTGGGGGGCCACTCGGTCATGCCTTCTCTTGCCCTTTTCCTTGGCTCGGTTTTGAGTGGTTCTCGTACCTCAACTTCATACCCAATTTTCACATTGATTGAGCTCGAATATCTCAAAACTCAAAACATGAAAGTTGTAGATAATTCTCTTATATTTCTATGGGACTTTAAATAAGCTCAATCGGAGTTCGTATGAAAAAGTTATGGCAAAAAAAAAAAAAGCAGTGTCGTACCCACTTGGTTATGCCGAGTGGGTCATGAAAAGTGAGGGGAAATTGGTCTCCCCATGACCGAGTGGGGGGCCACTCAGTCATGCCTTCTTTTTGCTTTTTGTCTTGGTTCGGATCCATCTTCCTTCAATACTTGACTCTAAACCTTAATAGTGAAGGTGTATCAACTTCATTCCCGATTTACACCTTGATTCAGCTTGATTCTCTCAAAAGTCAAAACATAAAAGTTGTAGATAATTCTCTTATCTTTCCATAGGACTTTGAATCACCTCAATCGGAGCTCATATGAAAAAGTTATTCCCGAAAGACCAAAGCAATGTTGTACCCACTCGGCATAACCAAGTGGGTCTTCCCCACTTGGTCTCGGCTCGACCTCTTACTCCATCGGCTTGTTTCCTTGATCTCCTACAACCCGTTGGGCCTTTGGGCTTCATGTCCATGTCTCGCGACTCTTTTAGGTCTTGTGATTCTCCAAGTTTGCAAGACATATCAAATATATATATATATATATGAAAGTATAAAAGCATAAATATGAATTTGGTCTAACTTAATATTTGATCACTTTTGTAATAACTAGGGTAAAATTTAGACAAACTTAACAAAAACACATTCATCGTCTCTTTATTCTTAAATTAAGATTCATTTTTTTCATTTTCATGACTGCAAATCAATTTATCTATTTTATAATTACATAAAAGTAAAAAAAAAAATCATATAGTGCTCATCACCATTATGACAACCCATAATTAATTATTAAAATTAGAGAGAAAATTGATTAAGGTCGATAAGAGTTTAATAAAATTATAAAAACTAGTGTGAAAATAGGTAATTTTGAAAAATAATTGCAAATCAAGTGAATGTTGAATGACCTTGTAATATGCTGGGTTTATAGAGACTTTCTTAAATTAAATCTAATTGACAAAATCGGCTCAAGAGAGATTTATTGATAATTTAAGTGTGTTAGAACTAATTATCAAAATATTGAGTCTAAAAATGATAAAATAGAAATTGGTATAAACAAGGTAGTTAAAATTGAGATTTTAAGTGGGATCGAAAAAAGGTCCATAAAATCGAATCGTAAAATCGTAAGATTTTGGACATAATTAAAAATACCCTTTAATTTTTGTAAATATATGTTTATAATAACATAATTTTGTAGAAAATGAATTAATATTATTTAATAACCTGATCATTAAAGTAGAAAATGAATTAAAATTGGCTCAATAGAGATTTATTGATAATTTAAGTGTGTTAGAACTAGTTATCAAAGTATTGAGTCTAAAAATGATAAAATAGAAATGGGTATAAATAGATTTACAAAAGTTTGGCCCAAAAATGTAATTTCCTATAAAGGCATGCTTTGAGCTCAAAATTTAAGTGACATGACTCAAATTCGCTAAATCTCATTCTGGTGATTCATAAATAAGGATGAGATAAACCCACGGATCTTAATTTCATTTGAAATTGTTGAATGATTTGAAAGATTTTCTCACTCAAATTCAAAATAAACTAAATCAAACAAACTAAGTATCCAATTTTAATCTCGAATAAAATTCAAAAGATTTCAATTAAAGATTTCAATCAAGACGAATCGAAAGATAATATCAAAAGAAAATGTGATAGAGAACATAACGATTATAGTCCATATTAATGGGCAATAAAATGATAAAAAAAAAAATAGACTTTAAAGATAGAGGAAAAAACTTATCTAGTAATGAGTTATGATGTATGGAAACTTTTCGAGGTACTATTTCAATATTTTCAAAACAACAAAAAATGTTTCAGGGCTACTTTTGCAATTTTATAAATTTTTTTGTGACTATTTTATAATATTAAGAAAATATCAAAAACGCATTTCAAATTTGGAAACACATTTCCATCCACGAGTAGAGATGAAATTTTTCATCTGCAAATCAAAATTTTTAATTTTTTTTCTAAAATTTATTTGAATGCATTATGAAATGTATATTTATTTTTAGATTGAATAACTATTTTTTT
This sequence comes from Diospyros lotus, assembly GCF_014633365.1. NCBI lineage: Eukaryota > Viridiplantae > Streptophyta > Magnoliopsida > Ericales > Ebenaceae > Diospyros > Diospyros lotus. The sequence goes on along the minus strand of NC_068343.1, from coordinate 36,949,404 downwards.
ATTATTTTCTATATTAAAAATTATATTTATAAAAAGGTCTCTGTATTTTTTTATTTATGCATTTCCTTGCTTTTTTGTATCTTACTTTTTTAAAAAATGACATTTTCTGATTTCCATTTCATATTATATTTGTTTCTTATTTTCAATTTTGTGCAACCTAATTAGTGAGTAAAGTAAATTAAGTAGACTATTTCTAACTTAATTAGCTCAAATTGGATTATATTGATTAACAAAGCTTGTAGATGGCATAAAGAATAACACAACGATGCATTTTTATACTGATTTTCAACCATCGATGAATAGGATATGGAAGTCCAAAGATCAACAAAATAACCAAAATAAAGCCAAGAGAACAATCAAAATCATATATATTCAATAGCCAAAAAGTTGAAGGAGATCAAAGATTGAGAATTATGATAAAATTTAAAGAAATTTGAATAAAATTTAAAGAAATTTTGTGTATATTTGAATCAAAGTTGAAGGAGATGGTTGTAATGGTCATGCTATGGTAACAAAGCCAATGGTAAAGTGATGACATGATGTAGCAATGACAATGGTAAGAAGGTTGGATAGTGAGCTTTAGGTGTAATGTGTTGCTTTTCCTCTGCGTTATTGCCATAGAAATTTATGAATTTTTTAAATTACAAGTGCACCAACAAATTTTCATAAATTCCCTTGTAACCCTTTAACATTAATTAAGTCCGCTAATCAAAGTTTTGCATGAAACATAGACTAGATTAAACTTAGTTGAGATGTATGATGTGGGAATTTATTCACATATTTATTAGTCATAATTGAAATGAGAAAGGAGGGGAGTTGGGCAGTGGTGCACGGAGAATAAGAATGGCAGAGCGGCGCACGGACTGAAGGAATGAAATAATAGAGGCTTGCGCATTGTTGGAGCAGCGGATAGAGCAACTGGAGGAATTGAAGGAGCAGTGCACATAGTGACTTAAGTGATTTGGGAGGCTTGCGACACAGGGAGAAATATTGGAGATTAATTGCGCCCGCATGGAAAAGCAAAGTAGCGATCATGGAAATCACTAATTCTTGGAGTTGAATTTTGAATTAATTTCTTTAATTTTTTTATTCTTGGATTTTAATTATATTTTTCTAAAATTTAATTATGATGATTTTTGTTATCATGGGCGGCTGAATTTCTTATTAGCTAAGGTTACGAGATAGCCACGAGACAATGTTATGATTGATATTATTGTCGATTAATTTGATTGATGTTTATTTCATGTGATTATGTGATATGACTATTATTGTTTTGAGAGCCTGATCGTCTGTTAAATGATTTTATGAACATAGATGATACAGACCAAGTAATTCTATGTTAAGTTTTGCATATTACATAGATTAGATATTGAAACGGACCAAGTATGAATATTCATCTTTGCGGTGACTTGAATTTGCTTGAATTAGTGATTTGAGTTAGTGAATTTCACAAAACTTAATGCATCATTAATTAATTAATTTTACATGGACTAAGTGTAGAATTAGTGATTAGTGATAGTTTTATTATACCCAGACCAAAGGATAATAAATAAGTTATGAAATTCCGCCGTCACATGTAAGTAAAATCCATCTAATTAACTTATTTGGTAAGAATTACAATATTCTCGTAGGTGAATTGAATGCCTTAGCTAATCTTATCTTATCTCTCTGTTTTAACCTGTCCGATTGTTCTTTATTTTTCTATTTTCGATACGTCGTATTCTTCTTACTTTATTTTGTAGTTAGTTGATATTATCTCTAATTTGATTTTTCTAGATAAAGAATATGATTGCTCTATTTTGGTACTTGTTTCGGTAGTTCCCCTGGGAATGATACTTTACTCGTTCACTTTATTACTTGATCGACTGGTGCACTTGTCATTGCATTTTATGCACATCAATGTAATTCAACAAACTTAATAAGAGGTACCATTTAATTTGAGACTAAAATTAGATGGTTTTTACAAGATAAATCAACTAATAATTTTTATTTACTTTCTACAATTTTCTCAAAAATGTCAAATGCCATGAACTGTAACACCCCAAATTTTTCGGGCGTGTTATAACTTGGGATTTCGGGAATATAAAAAATTTTCATACCACAATCGTTGTCATACATCATACAAATTCCCAAAAACCCTAATTTTCACATTCTCAGCTTAACAAACCCAATAATCAAATAGCTAAGACAGGTGTTAAAATTTCAAATGCGAAAGTTAGATTGAACCTGATATGGTTCACAACCATAATGCTTTATTTATCATAAAAAAAATCGTTCAAGGTGTCTACAAAATGCATTACAAGGACATCATCTCTCGCAAGTGATAATCGAACGTCTTAAACATATCTAAAACACATAGGTTTGCACATAAATAAAGATATGCTAAATATGCTACATGCAGCAAATTAAGCTTATTCTTCAGCTACCTCATTTCCTTTAGAGTCGCTTGTCGAACGTGGAACGTTTGAATATTTCAGGGACTTAGTCCAATTAGAAAATGAATCTTCTAATGAGAAACTCTAAAAAATAGTTTATATCAATGCATGATCAAGCATAAAATGTATGAGAAAACAATGAGGACTACTTCGAAGTGCCTCGTGAACATGTCAGTCTCTTCCAACGAGAGCTTTCTCAATAGCGCACGCATAGCACCTCTCGAGAGGTCCCTAACCATGTCACCTTGGCCCGACCTTATAAAACTCATGCAAACACCACATTCGTTGTCCCTTAGATCTTGGTTTTCCCCACGAGAGCTTTCTCGATGGCGTATGCATAGCGTCTCTCAGGGATATCCGACTTTTTCCCTCGACCAACAACAAATATGTACAATAGTATGGTCACACGAATTTTATAAATGTAACAATTAAAAGCCAACAACATATATTTTTAAAAAAATACAGTTCATATATACAATATGATTTCACGTAAGAGAACAACAAGAGTTTACGTACAAGAACTTCGCAAAACACGTTTCATGCAATAGAAGTCTCTCATAAGAGAACAAAAAATAGGATTTGGAGTATAAGAGTCTTACCTTGTTGGTTTATCTCCTGGAAGATACAATTTCATAGCAAACGGCCTAGGTTTCTATAGAAAACATGCGTTTCGATAAACCTAACCTCAAATATTTTTACATAAGGTTGAGGGTCATTAAATTAAGGAAAAAATTGGAAAAGTTGAAGAAAAATGGGCCCCTCATGCTCCCTAGGAAGGTGGACCATGAGCCATCACGCGGAGCCACTTCCTAGCGCGTGTAACTCACGTGCGGCCTACCAGATTCGGACAGCTTCGCCTCGATTTGATTTTTCGGCTATAACTTCATTATTTTAACTCCGATTCGACCCCCATTTGAACCTACACGACCCTCTTTTCCCTCTTTATAGGATTATAAAAAAAAATGGACTTACCTCGCTTTTTTTATGACTGATTTTAGCGAACTCCGGTAAAGATCTGTAACTCCGGCGAGACTCGTTCTCCCCCGCTTCTCATTCGATTTCTTCCCACCTTCTTGTAGAACTTATTCCTCTCTCTCTAGAGCAAGCTCCTTTACTTATAATGCCTCAACTCTCAAATTTCCTTGAAATGATTTGAGATCAACTCATGGCCTCTATTTATAGATTTCTTGAACCAATCACATTATGCCACTTGTCACAAGCTAAGCTATGGATTCCAAAGACTCAAAGATATAATTAAATGGATTTTCAAATCCAAAGCCAGAATGGATTTAATTTTTGAAATCCAAGCTAATACCCCAAACTTCTTTCAAATGACATTTTGGCTCTTATTTCAAGTTCTCAACTTTAATATTTTACCACATGAGCTCTTAATTTCATCATTATTTCATTTGGATAATTCTCTAATTACAATTACACCCTCAAACATCAAATTTATCAAGATCCTTAAAATCTCAAAATTAATAACTCAAAATTACTCGATATGTATGATTTTCCAGAAGCCCCTTACCATCATTCGGCCTTTTTAGACTACAACTTAGCTTAACCGATAAATCGTCTCTGATTTGATTTCTTTCAGTGTCATAAATCTCACCTCGAGACGCTCATAAAAAATATACCTTTATCCTTAGGTATCTAAGCTCTAGGGCACTTCTTACAGCTGATTCGGTCACTTGTTGCCATTTCAAGCATATTTTTCTGTATTTTAATCTCACTTAAAATACGTGGCAACCTTATGAAAATATGGGGTATTATATGAACCCTCTTACATGTATTTCAAAAACCAATCATTTAAAAGGACCTAATTTTGTTGACTAATTCCATAATTTAAGAATAGTTCTTAGTATAAAAAAATCACCTCTTAAGAGTTTGTCAAACAGTGCTACTAAAGAGGAGCGTACTACATAGGAATTAATAAAGGAAGACGACATGAGGGCCTATACCTACATCTTAGCCTCAATGAAAAATGAATTACATCATCAACATGAGCATTGCTAGACATTGGTAGCATGATTTTGAATTTATAAAAGTTGTATGGAGAGTAAAGCTAAACAACTAGATATGAGATATCTAAAATCAAGCCAAGATGTAGGAAGGTGTTAATATTGGAGATCATGTGATTAATATGATTAATCTGATAAGTCAATTAGAAATATTTGATTTCTCAATGGACTTTCATCTCCAAACAAATCTCATTCTTCAGTTGTTGCCTGATTCATTTTCCCAGTTTATTATTAAATTTAATATGAATAAAGTGGAATGTACACTTTTTGAGTTGTTAAATATATTAACAACTTAGATATAAATGAAAGGGAAAGAAAAATGAAGAGTATCATTGTCTCTTCATCTTTTCCAAAAGAAAAATTTAATAAATTTAACAAAAAAAAGAAAAAGAAAAAAAAATCCAATGAAACCTAAAAGAGATGTGGCCAAATTAAGAGGGAAAGAAGGGGTGGGTAAAGGAAAATGTTTTTATCGAGAAAGGGATAGACATTGGAAGAGAAATTGCTCGAGGTATCTGCAAAGCTTGAAAGTCAAGTGATTAGAGACCCAAGGTGAATGTACTTCCTTGTTTGTGATTAAAATTGATTTTACAATTGGTCCATATCTTTTTTATTAGATATTAGATTTTGATGCAACATCTCACATATGTGTTTTCATGCAAGATCTAAATGAGATTAGGCCACTTGAGAAGCAAAAAGTAGTCCCCAAAGTTGGGAAATGAGGCAAGTGTTGCTACATTAGCTATAGGGATTGCTTTTGTATTACTCATCTATTGTCATGTATCGAAATTAAGATTATTTGTATATATCAAAAGCTATTAGGAATATAATGTCTAATCCTAGACTTGTGAAGGAGAATTATGAATTTTCTTTTGTGGATAATATGTACAAGATTCATTACCATAATGAATGTGTTGGCATGGGAGTACTCGTACACAATCTATATTTCCTTGAATTACATGAAAAAATGCATAAAAGAAATGTAAGTGTTACAGTCACTGACAATGAGAATCATTCTAGCAATAATGAACTTATTCCTAAATAACTGTGGTATCTAAGACTATGCCATATTAATAAGAATAACTGAGTTGACACATCGTGGATTCACTAGTCTAGTTGGATTTGAACCAGATTCAACTTGTGAGTCCTATATTCTCGAAAAAATACTAGGTCACCATTTGTGGGACAAAATGGAAACCCAAACTAGAAGGCACCTGAAGATTATCTGAACGTCGAGGTGGAGGATTTACTTAATCTTGTGGGTCTATGGAGTCTGTATGTGCCGAAGTCGGACTCGAATTCTCTAGTGCTAGCAGGCCTTATAGCTCCCAATGCGACATAAGTGGTTGACGCTTTAGTTGATATCAACTTCACGGCCTTAGATTTTATAAAATGGGCTTTCACCTCTTTTCCTGATGGTGATTTGTTTAGGATGCAACCTTGACCTAGGCTTTTCTTGCTTTTTTTAACATTTTTTAGCTTATTCTACTTTTTGTATTTTGGAATCACATACTTGTTATTAATGAAATAAGCATGATTTTCTGGAGAACAGATGGATGCACGAATTGCTAAGCGTATAGGTTTTATATGTGTGTATGTATGTTATGTATGCATTCATGAAAATAGACCAGGAACATAACGCAATAAAATATTAAAGGATGGTAAGGAGTTACCAACAATGGTGTGGAATACCTGATCTTTACAAGCAAGGACGATGCATTTTGCGAATACTTGCGCTCCTGCATATACTCATGAACACAAAGAGAACCCGACTCCCTAGTGTGATTGTTCTGAGGATGCCAATCTACCCAACTTGTGGAAGATAAAACAGTTATATATATAATTATCGAAATAATGAAATAATTTCAAGGGTATCGGTGTACTTGTAAGGGCATTATGAAATACCTAGCCCTGGTGGATATTTGTTAGTAATAGTGTCTTAGATGCTAGATTTACATTACATGTTATGTATGTGAATAACACTATTTATTGTTCTTGATGTTACTAAAGGTCAGATATTCATTTATGTTTCTCCATCTCATCTTTATAAATGAGTCTCTAGATTTCCTAATAGATTTCATACTCTCAAGGTATTGAGACTGTGTGATTTGGATCTTTAGTCTAGGATTTCTTGAAGGTATTCCTAGTCCTTACACTTATCAAAAGGGGACTATGACCTGTCGATTAATGGATAGACACATGGGCTACTACTATTTTTAGCATGGAGATGCTAATGGAATGGGGTGGTGAGTAACACGCCACATTGCATATGGATGCATATAGTAGACATATGGGTGGGTGTTGGAGAACATTCACTGAAAGTGATGTCTGCAATAGATCACATGGCTTGAGGATTAATGATTTGTAGTTAGCTCTTGATTATGTATCTAGTCCTTTGACTAAAGGTGACTTAGTGTCTTGTGCATTGGTGTCAGGGATTTGCCATTGAGTAGAACTATCCGGTGTAAGAGGTGAGAATACTCTCTATGCGGTCTTTGTGTAGTGGTGTATGGAGGCATATATTTGTTGATGGGATCCATTGATCTCCATTTGATGAGGGTGAACATCCTATGTGGTCCATGTTGGTGATTGTGATTGGAAATTCCCTGGCCAGGATGAGCATGAGATTGGAAAGAGTTCCAATGTCAAGTTGGTTTTAACATGCTACCTCAATCACACTGTATCGAATCTGTCATTGTTACTGAGTCCCGTGAATTTAATCAGTCCATGACTCTCACTCAGTCAGTGTTAGAGTTATGCCCCACAAACCAATCATATTTTATGTAATTGATCATACTTTACATTGGGATTCTTTATCTTTATCAATTGTTATTGCAAGGCATTATGTTTTATTTGTCATTGATGGTTGTAGTCATTATTTATTGCAATCCATATTTGACAAAGTCCATAGATCAAATAGTCTCATGAAATATGGTCGTGCATAGAGATTACGATCATGAAACATATTCCTTATAAGCCTTGATCTTAAATGTTTCTAGTCATAGAGTTATTAAGAATGAACATTAATTAATAACTCGGATGACTAGCACATATGATGTATGCTCAATCAGGAGAATGTCTTGTTTCATGGACATTGGTGTGAGGACACTAGTACGTATATGTGGGCGTTTATTATAAAAATAAGTACATTGAACTGATCCGCTACAGAATTCCTAATGGTTATTGCTTAATGTCGAATTGAAATTCTTGTGTTGCAATTGTGCAGATTAATCCTTAGACTTGAGACATTATAGTAGTCTTATATTTGACTGGTTACGCTTTGGTGCTTTTTTGGATTCTAATGGCTCATTGACAAATTGTTACTAGGCGTGGCCTTATCACATATGAAGGCTTATGAATGTCGAAATAGGATTCATCACTTATCGTTAAGATAAGAGGATATTCTATGTATTCCAATGATTTCATGACTGTGAAAATCCTTGGCCAAGCTGAGGTGGAAATCAAAAGGTGTTTTGATTTCACCTATCAAGTCATAAATCTGGAATAGATACATAGTTATTGAATGATTAGGGTTTCATCATAAAACCATACCCTAAATTCAATCGGGACATAGATTGATGAAAGGATTTTACTGCATAGTAATTGCAATTGAAAAGGTCCGTGTTTATTTCATCATTGGCTAGGTATTTATGGCATATTGCTAGACATTAACCATGATATGTAGGGTATCAGAATTAATTTGATTAATTCTAAAACTATTAATTAAAGAGTTTAATTAAGAAGCCCATGAGATGCATTTAATTAATCCACTAAGTTGGGCCCTAATATAGACAATAGAATTGGCCCTACATCTAGTCTAATGGTGGACTTAAGGGATCACACACTTAGATCGAGCCCATTCCATAATTAAAAAAAGGAGAGAGCGGGCTTAATGTGATTAAGGGTGGGGCCTAAAGTGGTTAGGGTTTTCTATGGTGTGATTAAGGTTCTTAAACTCTATTTATATGCCCGTTAAGAAGCTGAAAATAGTGAAAGTAATTTTGGATTCTCTCAAAGCTGTCTAGGGTTGCTAGCACGACCAAAGACGAAGTGGAATGATTGATCGTGTGGACTGACTTGGAGGAGATCGCGCTTGCGTCTCTACAGATCGAAATCAGATGGAATCGAAGCCTACACAGTCGTGGTTCCTAACAGTCAGGGTATTGTAGAAGTACTTTAGTGCACGATAATTGAGGAGCCTTAATATGTTCATATGATGTTTGACTTCACTGCCATTCGGATTGTCTTGAGTCCTAACTAGAGGATACTTAAGTAGTTAACGTGTCCTGATTGCTACATGACTGTGAACCTAGAAAGTCACACGCATATTGAGTAATGTAACATATTAGTGATCCATTGCTATTAGTGTGTTTTTCGTCAATATGGTTAGTGATGTTGGTTGCTAAATTATGTGTGGGTCACATGGATCTATGGTCATGGGAGATTGCTATTGGTTAGGAGGGCCTTATTAGCATTTGGACGAAGTTAGAGCATGGAAAACCGAAATGGTTGATAGTTGCATGGAGCAATCGACAGCTTGAACTTGTTGACCGGTGCTCTCTATACTGTCGACCATTTGAGATCTGTTGATCGGTGCATGAGAAATGTTGACCGTCTCAAAATAGTCGACCTATTTCCTCATTTGATCGACCATTTCTACCATTAAATGCGATGCGACTTTGGCGTACTAGAGCAATTAATTCTCTAATGCACATGATGATTTGGGCATGGGGAGGGGAGAGGCGTGGGCGAAAAGTCGCAGATGGGAGAAGGATTCAAAAGGAGAGTTTGATGGATTAAAGGAAGCAACCCATCGTGCAAGTTGCTTTCCATCTTTTCTTCTTCTTCCTTTGTTGCTTTGGCTTTCTGCTTGCTGTCTGTCTTCTTCTTCTTCCTCTTGAGCTATGGCTACTTTTTGTTCTTGCTCTAAGATAAGCAAGTACAACTTCCATCATCTTCTTCTCCCCATAGAAAGGCCATTGGACAACCAAGAAGCAATCGTGTATAGCTTTAGGTCACCTCTATCAAGAGGGTCCTAACACGACTTTGTTGGAGGGTTCCGTGGTGACTCAAGCGTGGACCAACTAGGTCCTCTACACTTATGGAGGAAGGCTGGTCACCCAAGTGCTTGCAGGGATGAGAAGGCTGCTGGATAGAAATGGAGGAGGGCATCGCATTGGTAACCAACACTAAACTTCACGTGAAAGGTATACTGAAAACCCCCTATGGCATGGGCTTTTCTATTTTACATGTGGGTGATAGAAACTAAGTCTTGCATGGTCAATTTTGTTTTTCGCTGTGTATGTTTTATGCTTCCGTTGTGTTATTTTTTGTTGAAAATGTTTTGATAATAAAACCCTTACATTGATACACACTAGGTTAGTGTTTTTGGCGTGTCTTTGGTCGCTGCCTTTTAGTGGTATCAAAGCATCGGCTCGGTTTTATCATCCTATGTTAGTGTTTTGTGTATTGTGTGTATATTTTTAGACATGTTTTGTTGTAGATTGCAGAAATTGTTCACCATTATATCTATACAGTCGATTGGTCTAGTGTTTAATGAAGGTAGTCAGTCGATAATACCTGTCGACTGCTTCAAAAGACCCAGTAAGCCGGTCGATTGTTTTCTTCTAATGAGAGACACAGTTGATAGTCTTATGAATTGTCGATCGCTTGGGTACCATAAGGGGAGAAACGATCAATTGTTTCATACTACCAATGTGTCGATTGTCCATTTTCTAAGGTGTTTGCCTAAGTGTAATTGAATTACTTGGGTTAAGCTTATACCAAAAGAGAATGTGATATGAGATGCCATAAGTATGAAAAATAATACACATTACATAAACACAAATTTATTTTGAAATTGATACTCAAATGTTAATGCCAATAGGAACAATTAAACCGATTGGGATGATCATGGGCTTATTTAATTTGATTGAATGTATAGATGAATAAATGAATGATTACATGTATTCAGTCCCAATATGTAATTATTATTTATTCATTTGATTTGTAAAGAGACATAAGTCTCCATGTTCTTTGTTTTATTTTTAGAATGATTTGTATTAGAAAATCTTTCTTGTAAAATAAAGAAGGAGCATTAATGCGTTGATGTTGATGAATACGCTAAGTCATCTAGTGTAGGTGCCTCAAGGGAGCAAGTCTACCAACATTTTGGCAAAGGAAAATTTTTGTGGTTGAATGTCTTTTGCAAGCCTCTTTAATTAAATCTCGAGGCTCAAGTTTAATTAAAAGCTTAAAAGCCCATGATCATCCAATTATATGTGCATGTATGCATTTTGTTTTATTATATATTTTATACATTGATCAAAACTTAATGCATGTGCAAAGTGAGACCTAAAAATAAAGACCAGAAAAATCTTCCCAATTGTGCAAAAGATATTAAACTTAAATGATGAATTTGGTTCATCATGGCCTTCCACCACTATAGGATAAGTCATCACTCGATTGAGTGTACACTGGCTACCCAAAGTTGGGAGGGTAAATTTCTTGAGAGTTGATTTTCTTTCCTTTATAAGCATTATTATGTTGTCAGGGAGCTACCCTACATGGATATGGCCAACATACCACCAAAGTGTTGAGGCTATAGACATTGCAAGTGGACTGCTGGTTGAGGTGGTGGGTGGAATCTAATTGTGTCGCTATCCAACATACCACCAAAGTGTTAAGTATTAGGTGGCACAGGGGCCAAAGATCGAGTTCCGCATTAGTTGTAGAAAGGGGACAATGAGTTGTCTCTTCGGTCACCCACTACGAGTCTTCCAACGGAATTCATGTTCACCACCTTGGGAAGTGTGGGTTTGAAAAAATTAGTGGGAGGTACCTTTAATTCAAAATTAGAATTAATTGGATTTTTAAGATAATCACTCTGACAAACTTTAAATTCTTTTGCAACTAAACTTTTTAAAAATGTCAACTCAATCAAACCCTATTTCTCACATTCTGGACAAAAATGTTTTGATAGGACCTAATTTCAATGACTGGCTTAGAAATTTAAAACTTGTTTTAAATATGGAGAAAATAACTTATGTCATGATCGATCTATTCCTATAGAACTTCCCAAGGGGTCTTTTGAGGAGGAACGTGTGGTTTGGGAGGAGATGGCAAAATATGACTTTAGAGATAGGAACTACATACTCGCCTCCATGAACAATAAGCTTCAGATGCAGAATGAGCATATGTGAACTGCTATTGAGATTGTCTTAAATCTGAAGGAATTGTGTGGGGCGTAGAGTAGAACCGTTAGATATGAGATATCGAAGTAGTTGTTCTGGGCTAAAATGTCGGAGGGCATTGATGTGGGAGACCATGTGCTATCCATGATTGACTTGATTAATCAGTTGGACACATTGGACATCAACATGGATGAGGATCTACAGATCGACTTGATCCTATCAACTTGATCCTATAGTCACTCCCTGAGTCATTCTCTAGGTTTATTCTAAATTTTAATATAAATAAAATCCATAACATGCTCCCGGAACTACTTAACATGTTGAGGACAACTCAAGTCCAGATTAAGGGAAAAGGAAAAGAAGGTGTTCTTGTTATAGTGTCTACTTCTAAATCTTTGAGGAGGTTTGTCTCCTAGAAGAAAAAGAAGTTGGCAGGGCCCAGGAATGTGATCTCCAAGGGTAAGTTTAAAGCCAAGGTATCCAAAGGTAAGTGTTACTTATGTGGGAAAGAGGGGCATTGGAAGTTGGTAGGGCCCTAAGGGCAAGCATGTGGAATCTCAAGGGGTAGGTATTCCTTCTTCATTGCTTGTAGTTGAGATGATAAATTCTATTGGTCTTTCTCATATTACTTAGATTTTAGATTCTATTGTATCATCTCACATATGTGTTTGCATGTAGAATCTTCAGACAAGTAGACCACTTCGGAAGCGGGAAGTTGTCCTTAGAGTGAGAAATAAAGCATTTATTGATCCATTAGTTATAGGGACTTCTTCAATTATTTTGTCTACCAAGCATGTATTAAAACTAAAAGACTGTTTGTATGTACCGGAAGTTATTCGGAATGTTTTTTTCATTCCAAAGCTTGTAGAAGAAAATTATGAATTTTTATTTTCCAATAATGTGTTATATTCATTTTGGTAATGAATGTGTTGGAATGGGTACATTGGTCCATGGTCTTTATGTTTTGAAAATACACGAGTCTATAAGAGATGGTAATGTACGTATTGGGAACAATTAAATTAATTTGTCTTGGGAACAATCAAAGTAGAGTCCCTTGGGAAAATAGAGAGGTCCAAGATGCCACTAAAGGTTCAACAAAGACTGGGGCCTGATCTACGACCTGGGAGGACTAAGGCCTTAGGGAATATTGCCCCCGAGGGGTCTTCGGGGAACAACCTCTGGAAAGGTCTTCGGGGAACTATGACAAGGGTCTTCAGGGAGCTGACTTGAAGGTCTTTAGGGAATAGACTCAATAGTTTTCAAGGAATTGGTTCGATGATATCTGCAACACAGAGACAATTAAAAGGCAAGCGGGGATCTTCCCCACACGGTCCCTCCATGAAAGGAAACGAGGGCACAAGGTTAAAAACCAACCACATGTGGATCAATGCAAGGATCTATAGGTTTTAAAACTTTTTCAAAACCAAAATATATAAAGTAAAGCAACGAAAAGTGGAAGCAAAATCGATCCTTGCAAGACACAATACATATCATCCATATGCTCAAAAGATAAAAACCATACCATAAGGGGGGTTTATCAGTATACCTCTACGAAGAAAATCGGTGCTAGTTGTTCGATGAAGATCCTTCTCCTCCTTATTGTCCGAATGAACTCTCACGAGTAAGCCACTATGTTAGGTGACCACCCTGCTTCCTCAAGTGTGGAGGGCCTAGTCGACCCATGCTTGAGATGCTCACGGAACCCTCCAATAGAGCCGTGCTAGGACCCTCTTGATGGAGGTGAACTTAAGCTGTTTCGAGGTTCCCTTTTGGTTGCTTTTTGGCTATCCAATAGCCAAATCTAAGTAGGAGAATAGAAGAAGAAGAGGAGGCTACAAGCTTGCAGCAAGAATAAGCAAGTCATAGAAATGGAGGATGAAGAAGAAGTAGACAACAACAATGGGAGAGAGAAAACAATCAGATTGAGTGAGGGGTGGCTTCCCTTAACCTTTTCAAACCCACTCAAAATCAAAATACCAAACCCAAGCTCCCCGTGCACACCTCCTCCTCGTCCCATCCCTTTATCATCATGCAAATCGTCATAGCATTAAATGCTATGATGAAACAAAGCAGTGGGAGTTAGGTCGACTGAACTGTGAGGTTCGGTCAACCTAAGTCACCCAGAAGCTCATGGATTAAGTCTGATCGACCGAATTGTGCAGTTCAATCAACCTAAATTGACTGGACCATACTACCTTAGTTCGGTCAACTGAAGCTGTTCCATTTTGCCCACTTTGATAATCTTGCTTGCACTCCATCCTTGTTATTAGCCAATAATAGATTTTGCACTATCCCATAATGCAACCAAGGCCCCCTTGCTATCCAATAGCAATCTTCCATAACCATTGATCCATGTGTCCCACACATGATAACAACCAACATTACTGTCCCACAGTGATGAGGAACACACTAACAGTAACAAATCATTAATCCGGTACATTACTCAATATGTGTGTGACATTTTAGGTTCACAACTGTGTAGCAATCAAGACAAGTCAACTTCTTAACGTCAGCCAAACCCTTTCTATAATACTCGAAGTTTTCTTAGGCATTGTTGTTCAAGAAATAAAACATTTCCTTGGAAATCAAAGGATGCATGTGAAGTTCCGAGGTAATCGCCGAGGAACGAATGAAGGGTTTTCTGAAAAATCATGGAAACTACCGTAAGGGGGCATCATCTTAAGGTATTTTGGAGAAGTTTAAGGAGTTATAGGGCTCAAGGGATATAAGTGCAAAGAAGTTTTGGGTTAAAGAGTTATTTGTAAGAAGTTAAAAATATCTTGTGACTAGTTAGTTAAAGGAACCAAATAAGCTAACTTAGTTAGGAGACATAATCATGAGGAATCTTGAAAAACCTAATTAACATGTGGTGGCACATGTTTCAAAGGACACATGTCGCAAGGGGGAGAAATGGCACAAATCACAAGGGACACATAGCGTGATCCTATGAAAAACAATGATTACAACCTTATCTAAGTAACACATGGCAAGTGACACATGGCACTCTTGGATTGGCCATAAATGCCTATAAATACCAAGGCCTTGGAAGGGAAAATCTCATCATTAATCAAGAGGAAAAGAGGAGGTGAGTTGAGAGGAGAAACTTTTCCCAAAAATAGAGTGGTAAAACACTTCGTCGGAAAAGTTGGACCGCCACTGTAAAAGGAGTTAAACAGCATCAAAATAGCAATGTAATTCTAATTTCTTTTCGTAACTCGATAGATAATTGAATAAGGGTCGCGTGGGTTCAAACGGAAGTCAAATCGGAGTCCGGACGAGGGAGAACGGACCAAAAAACCATAAGAGATCAAAGCTGGAGGGGCGGTGCGTGCAGCTCACGCGCCACCTGACTGTTGCGAGTGCAGCGTGTGGGGGTCCTTCCCCCAGCCTGTGAGGGTGCGTGAGGGACCCCCCTGGCCCCAAATTTTGTGTACTTGGTCCTTAAATTTTTCCCTAAGACCCTATATAAAAATATTTTAGGTTTGAGTTTCAAAGTTATGTTATTTTTGCAGAAAAGCTTTCCCGAACCCTGTGAACAGTACCTTAGTGCTTCCAAACTAGCAAGGTGGGTGCTTCTTGCATCTTTATGATACATACCGAACATTTTTTCTTCACACGGGTAAGGGTGATTACTTGCATAAGCATGACTTTCCTTTAAACCAAATATTTTCTCGTTCTTTGTCATGCATCACTCGGTGTGTGTGGCTAGCTGAAGTCAGGATCTCATGTTAGACTGGTGAAAAGTCTTGGAGATGTGAGAACATGATTGATCAGCGAGGGTGATTGCAACACCTCGGCGTCACTACCACACAGGCGGTTTCATATCATTTTGCATATCTCATTTACATGCATGCTATCTCTTCTTGTTGCAATCACTTAAATATAACTATCTAACTTGGGTGTCTCATACCCCTGGAACATTCAATGTTCTAGGTGGGTTAATCGTGACAGGTGCCCCAGAATCAAGTCAGAGGAAAGAAAAGGAAGTGGTTCTTAGATAGCTAGCTACTCTACGTTTTAATTGTAAAAGCATTTTATTGAGGCTTTAGTGTGAGTTTTAATTGTTGTAAAAAGGGAGCCTAAATGATCCGTAGATTCCCAAGTTGTATTATGGCTTTTTAGGTGGTTTTTGTGTTAAAAGCATATAGTGGAAACCTTAAATATTTAGCTTATGGTTTTTATAAAGCTTTCAGGTTCGATCATTTGCTTCCATTGGCAAAGGCTTCCATAAACGCCTTTTGATTACCATGCGGTTGCTAGCGTCATCATGCATCTTTGTATGTGTACCTTGGAAAAAGAAAAGTGGGGCGTTACACTTTCGACCTACTAAGAGGATCTCTCCAAATCCCTAGAGTACCCTAAAAGATCTTGAGTATCCTCTATCTAGGACTCAAGACGATTCTAATGGTAATGAAGTCTAAAGTCATACGAACCTATTAAGGCTCCTTGATTATTGTGCACTATAGTCATTTCATTGACTAACATCCCAAGTGAGTGAGAGTCATGGACTGATTAAACTCATAGTACTCGATAACTATAACAGATCCAGTAAGGTGTGTGAAATAAGTAGCATGTCAAATCAAATCTAACAATGGAACTCTTTCCAATCTCAAGCTTACCCTGGCGAGGGGATTTCCAATCACTATCATCAACATGGACAACATAGGATGTTCACCTCCATCCAATGGAGTTTAATAGATTCTATTAGTGAACATTTGTCTCCATACACCACTGCACATAGGCTGCATAGAGAGCATTCCCACTTTTTACACCTGATGATTCCGCTTAACGGTAAATCCCTAACACCAATGCACAAGACACAATGTCACCTCTAGTCAAGAGACCAGATACACAATCGAAATTCAGCAACAGTTCATTAATTCTCAAGCCATGTCATTTATCACAGGCGTTACATTTCGTGGATGTTTTACCAACACCCATCCACATGACTACTATATGCATCCCATGCAATGTGGCGTGTGACTCACCACCCCATTCCCATTAGCTTCCCATGCTAATAATGGTAATAGCCCATGTGTCGGTCCACTGATTGATATATCATATTCCTCTTTTGATAAATCTATGGATCGAAAATACCTTTAATAAATCCTGAATTGGAGATCTAAGTCACATAGTCTCAACATCTTGAGAGTAGGAACTTTACTAGGAAGTCTAGGGACTTATTTATAAAGATAAGATGAAGAGATATGAATAAACATATGACCTTATATTAATATTAAGAATATATCAATAGTGCCGCTCACTTACATCAAATGAAGTGTACTCTAACATTTAGGGCACTATCACTAACACTTTGATGCCTAAGTCAGGCTCTGATGTTTGAGGATAGGATGCAAATGTATATAGATGAGTGTGTATGCGGTATATCCAATACGTCCAGTATGGGTCTTTGAGGGAGTAGGCTCTTGATGGGTCGTATAGGGTCTAGAGTCTTAAGTCTTCAAGACTATGGTCTCAAGGGGGTTCGGCAAAAAATGTTCGTATGCCATGGAATAGGAGGGTATTTATAGACACTTGGTGGGGTCCAAAGATGAGAGTCTACTGACTCTTCAGGGAAGATACACCGAGTGAGGCTAGGGGGGCCTAAAGGTATATTTGGGGTAAAAGTGCCTCAATGAGTATCCTCTGGGTGGGCCGAAGACTCTTTGGAGACACTGGGTGAGTTGGGCCCAAAAGACTTTGGGTGAGCCTTCAGGTTAAGCATGATGAGGCTCGACTGCCTCGGAGGCTCCAGGGGACTCTTGTTCGAGAGACTCTCCGGGGTTATCTGAGTTTATGCAAAATACTTCTCTGATTTTGTGAGTTTTTTATTTTCTTATGGCATCCCACAATAGTAAGGAATGTACTCGAGTCCCTGGACTGCCTTAAACCTGCCAATTTCATATGTAGCCTGTTCATCACTGTTTTATCCTTGGGGCCGATTGATAGGGAAAACGTCGAAGCCCATAGAGTTCCTTTATGGAAAGGTCCAGTTGGCAAGGAGTGGTCGCATGACATGGACACCTTAGTGTAGTGGAAGGGGTGAGTACTAACGGACCTTTATAAAAGAATGTTTCCTAAACCCCATTCCTTCCATCCTTTACACGAGTGTGCAGGGCAAAGAGCAGTAATTTGGAGGGAATGACCATCGTCCTTGCATCCAAAGACAAATTGAATTGTCTCGTGAGGGTTGCCCACTGGCCCAAGCTGAGGGGAAAATCCCGAACGTGAGGACACTGGCCTTACCTAAGTGCACTGGGGCACTCTATTTTGGTGTCGTTGTTCGACTTAGTGTCTATGTTTGTGCCTATTTTGTTTCAGCGGTTCAGCGAAATAAAATACGTTTGCAATTATGGATAATACCAATATTTTTGTTTTGGGGGTTCGGTGGAATGCCTACATCTACAATCAAGAATAATATTAATATTTTTGTTGTAGCGGTTTGATAGAGCGCCTACATCTGCAATCATGAAGAATACTAATATAGAATACCAATATTACATCTGCAATCATGAAGAATACCAATTTTTTATTTTGGTAGTTCAAGAGAACGCTTACGTTTGTAATGGAGAATATCAAAATTTATTGTTGGCCCGTTATGTAGGAAAATTGCCTTCAAGAGATCAGATTGCCTCCTTACGCTTTTGCGTAGGTTATGGCAGGATGTTTGACTACCTAAGACGGAAGTCCTTTCTTCGATTTAAGGGTGTTACAATACCAAATTATAGTGCGCATTTCAAACAAGAATTTAGCAATTGTTCTGATGCTTTTATCTGACCATCTTTGAATCTTATCTATTTATAATCAATGCCTCAGCTAGATCTTTGAATTCCAAATATGGGATTTTGATATCGGATCAAGCTCAGGGGGTTCCATCACCCTAATCAGACTCTTGGTTTGTTTGAGCTGTTGCAAAAAAGATAAGCGCATGCATAGGTATATAAACACTTGCTACCGCTACATCTTTTTATACAAATGTGTTTTGTTTGCACGGTCTAATACACACACTTACATCCATAACTTACAACAAGTTAGCTTTCAGTTAGTATTGTATTCACTCAAATGTCTCTACTCACACAGAAAACTTATTAGCTTTGGTGTCAGTTGGATATCGAAGATCCTTATACTTTTGCACAAATTATCTCAAACTCTTCGAGGATGGTGGTTGTGAAATGATTAACATAATGTCGTTGGTAGCTCAAATGACCTTTTTTTTTCATTTGAGCATTTATGGCGAAGCTCATGAGAAACTCTTATCGTGGCGAATCACACTGTTCCACCTGCATAGGGCTCAACGTGAGTTATAATAGTCTCTAAACATTTTTCGACAAAGGGGCAGGTGCAGTGATTAAGAAATATGAGTGGTTGTAAAAATATGTTGTCGCATAAAGTGCTAATAATAATCTCCTCTTGTTAACACTTATGCAACTCACCAACTCACTGCCCTTAAGAAGGCACCTCTTTGTCTTGTAATATGCTCGAGTTGGGATAAAGCATGTCTATGAAGTCAACCAACCCAAGCATCTTGAGGAACAAGTTATTCTACTTTTGAATGACTCCAGGGCTACGTTCTCCCTCGGGGATTGGCATGATTAGGAAGTTACGACCTTCATTATCAAGTTCTAACTTAAGAAAACAATGGATGAGAGGCATGTCTCTAGTCTTTCCCACTTTCCTCGACTGGTTCTCAGCCAGCTAGGTCAAAGAACTCTCAAGAAGCAAGATGGGACTCTTGACTCGGGAGACCTAGGCCGGCATAATAGTGGGGGAAAAGCCATGGAATACTCATAATGGTAGGATAAAATCCTTGCGGAAGCTCCTGGTGCCTCCCTAGAGGATTTATAGACAGAGTAAGTAGGAGGCATTGGAGACTGAAGTCGGGGCATCGGAGAGGGTTGCCAAATTGAAGCGACATTTTTATATGGACAGTTTTTACAATTTCTCCCAAAATGGATGACCTTTTGCTCATTTCCCATAGATGACATCAAATTGTTGTCAAAATACAACAATTAAATTTATTTGTCTTAGGGAATAGTTATAGCAGAGCTTTTGGGGGAATGGGAAGGTCCAAGATGCCATGGAAGGATCAACAGATGGAGTGATCGGTATGTTGTTTGGGAGAGTTGAGGCTTTGGGGATCTCTAGATGAGTTTTCAGGGTTTTCAGGGATCTCACCCTTGAAGAGTCTTCTGGGAGCTTGTCTCCAGAATAGTCTAGAGGGTCTTGGGGGATGCAACACTGGCAAGGTCTTCAACAGAGAGACAATCAGAAGGCACATAGGGATCTTCCCCACGCGATCCTTTCAATGCCCAAGTCAGACATGAAAGTAAAGTAAGATCACTACGGGGTAAGCAACGTAGTTTAAAAATTTTGAACTTTACCCTGATCCCGGCATTTGAATCAACGTTGAAATCAAATCATTCACATACAAAATAAAATAAATATAACTTTTAGATTTTTGAGTTGTTTGCGGATCCGAGTCGTCCAAGCATCCGGCCTCTGACTCGTGATATGCGGCACGCGCCCATTGGCAAGAAGAGCGGATTGAGAATGCAAGCTCCTTCTCCTTTTCACGGCTTGTGTATAGATAGAAAGAAGCTCTTTGTTTCAAATTGATGCGAAAAGGAAACGGGAGAGAGTGAATGACAATTTTTTAACTATTTAAAAACACAAAAAACCATTCGTTAATTTGGGTAACCCATATAAGGGTATTTATATAGGGGTAAAGCCTCCTAGGGTTTCCAAAACCCTAATGGGTATGGGTTGGCCCTTTACTAGTCCAACTAATAATTAATTAAAAGGGCCAAATTTAATATTAAGTTTAAATAAAATATTTGGTCAAAATCTAATTTAGTCCAAATATAATATTTAATTTTATATTTAGCCCAAATTCAATTTAGCCCAAATATTAATTTAAGCTCAAATATTTTATTTCCTAGTTTAGGAAGCAGGTAGGTGAGCCAGATTGTGATGGGATCGCGAGAGCTCAATTGGGAGACCGAAGAGTTCGGGTCAAACATGCAACAAAAGCAACCAACATGCTTTTTGAGCTTGAGGTATCGTTTATTGCATTTCCATATTGTATGGTTATGTTTTATATGCACATGGATGCTATAACTGTGTCATGCAAGAAGCGATCCGCTTTCGCTGTTTGTTTATTATGGTTTTTGAAAATGTTTTAAAAATCGATTTGTCTTCTTGCATCTACCACTTGGCATTGGCGCGCTCATTTTCTTGCTGGCGGCATGTCCTTTCACCATCTCCCCTAAGCATTTGACCAGATCTACAAGTCAGCTAGATTGCCCTCTCACCACCCGACCTTGCCATTGAGGAAGCTTTTTGAGTAGCAATGGCTAAGGTCGCAACAACAACGACAGCGGAGGAAGAAGTGACCTCTTAGTTGGACATGACAGCGTTAGCTAAGTATCATGAACAACATCACGCCATATGCAACTTGCATGCCCCTGACCAACAGAATGACCACTGAGAAGAGAACTCAACTTGGAGTCATGGACCCAACCACCAATTTGTTAGTGTTAGTATCCTAATGTTAGATTTAGATGACATTTAACAAATTTAATTTGGGACTGATGATGTATATCTTGAAAATTGAATAAAATATATTTTAATAGTCATATTGATGTGAGAATTTATTCACATATTTATTGGTCATAATTAAGTAGTGTTTGTAGTATTTTACCTATATTTTACATAGAATTGTCTAGTGTTTTGAGTGTCCTTTACATATATTTAATTTCTAGTATTTTTTGTTATTTTGCAGGAATACTACTTGATATTTGGATTAAAAATAAAAATAAAAAATAAAAAAGATATTATAAAGTTAATTTAATATTAAGACTATAAATTAATATTATAATACAAATAAAAAATAAATATTATAAATAATTAATATTATAATATAATTAAAATTAATGCAATTAATAGTATATTAAATATTATATTATTTATATATATTATATATATGTGTGTGTATGTGAAGTGGCGTGCGTGAATGCATGAGTGTGTGGTTTGTGCGTGTGTATATAATAATATATTAATATAATAAATGGAGTCCAATTGCAATGCAATTGGAATTCCATGCCGTAAGTATATATATATATATATAATAAAAAGGAATTGAAGGTAGGACTCGCGGGCGAAACTGGAAAGCATAGGTTGGAGCGGCAAAAACTTTAAGGAATTGGTGGAGAAGGCAGCCATGGAGAAAGGAAATTAAGGAGGCATAATTGAGAAGCTTGAAGCGGAGGAAGTGAAGATTGAAGCAGCACAAACACATGCAATAGCAAGCGCGCAATGCAAGTGGAGGCAAATTTTTTAACCCAGATCTAAACAGATTCGAGCTAGGGCATTTTTGTCTTTCTCTTCCTTCTTTAATTAATTTTCTTATGCTTTCACTCTTATTTTGGGTTTTAATTAATTCTACCATGAACTAATTTGTTAAACTAAGGCCATGTATTGGCTGAAACTATGATTATGCATTTTTTATAATTTTTTGTGATTGAATAATTTGAGTTATGTTGAGTTGTGTGGTATTGGATTTAATGTTTGTGAATAATTGGCCACTATTTACATGATTTGATGTCTAATCTTGAGACCGAAAGGAGATAGTTTAGGGATTGCATTGTAGGTACCATACACCATAAAGTAAAACCGACTAGAAATAGAATTCAATTTTTTTGTGCGGCTTTTAGTGATACGCTAAGAATTTCACAAATTATAATGCGTTTTCATTTGGTTAAACTTTCATAGAAATATAGGAAGTTATTAAATGAGAATAGACTCGTTATAACCTAGAAATAGGGTAACGAATGCGTTAGGAGAT
Organism: Diospyros lotus; assembly: GCF_014633365.1. Lineage (NCBI taxonomy): Eukaryota > Viridiplantae > Streptophyta > Magnoliopsida > Ericales > Ebenaceae > Diospyros > Diospyros lotus. Next base: position 36,926,912 of record NC_068343.1, on the reverse strand, counting down.
TTTGTCGGCACATTCTCAATTGACGAATTCATTCGCATAAAAATTTATGATTTGCATTGCATACCTAGGTTCATACATGTGCCTTAGTTATTAAAATCTACTTATTTATTTGATTCAAGTTGCCTTCCAAATCAAATTTATTTTATTAATCTAATTAATTAATTTACTCTTTTTCTTCTGTTATTTATTAAACCTGAAATTTTTTATTGTCTAAATAATAAAGAAAGTTTAAAAATTTGGTATTTAAAATGTTTCCTAGTGGGGACGATATTCTTACTTACTATTATATTACTTGTTCGACCCGTACACTTACGGTATATTTTAGGGGGATCAAGTTTTTGGCACCGTTGGCGGGGGAAGTATTCTTCAATATCAAATTAAAACTTTTTCTTTATTAATTTAGATTGTATACATTTTTTTTTTTAGTATCTTTGTCTTTTGTGATTTTTTTATTTTATTTTTTTAAATTTTGTTATTATTATTATTATTATTATTATTATTATTTTTATTTTTTTTCATTTTTTTGCCTATCTTACATTGTCTTGTTTTACATTGTAGGCTGAGTTGTGTATACTAAGAAATCGTGGAGAAATTCAGCCATTTAATCCAGAGATAGAAAGAACCTACCGAACAATAAAGAAATGGACGAGATTAACACAACAAGTAACAGTCATGGCAGAAAATCACAACCAGAACCAGAACGATTGCAAAATTAGAGATTGCTACGTGATTATGCCATGCCAGACCCAGTTGGAGCTTAAGTCAGCATACTGAGACCAGTAGTCAATGCCAATAACTTTAAGATCTAACCAGGACTCATCCAGATGGTTCAACAAGGGCAGTTTGGTGGAAATCCAACTAAAGATCCTAATGTGCACTTAGCAAACTTTTTAGAGATATGTGACACCATCAAAATGAATGGCATCAGTGATGATGCAATCAAACTGAGGTTGTTTCCTTTTTCATTGAGAGATAAAGCTAAGGTGTGGTTAAATTCCAAAGCTCCAAATTCATTTACCACATGGGCAACTGTATCACAAGCATTTTTGAGTAAGTATTTTCCATCAGGTAAGACTGTTAAACTCGGGAATGATATTACTAGTTTTGTTCAATTTGATGGTGAATCTTTGTATGAGGCATGGGAAAGGTTTAAGGAATTGCAAAGACGGTGTCCACACCATGGTTTGCCTAATTGGTTGATTGTGCAGACATTCTATAATGGTCTATCTCATTCAGTTAGAATACTATAGATGCTACTGCAGGGGGTGCACTAATGGGTAAGTCTACAGAGGATGCTTATGAGTTGCTTGAAGAAACGACTTCCAACAATTATCAATGGTCTATTGAGAGAGGTATGCCTAAGAAAGCCTCAGGTATGTATGAAGTTGATGGCATTAATATGTTAAACGCCAAGGTGGATAATCTTGTAAAAATGTTTGGTAAGTTGGGGAATGTCAATGCTGTTTATTCAAATTCCAATTCTGTCAGTAATTGTGATTGGTATGAGAATGCTCACTTGGGTTTTGATTGTATGCAGGTTGAGCAAGCTCAGTATATTTTGAATTCTAACAGGCAGAACCAACAAAATAACGCATATTCTAACAGTTATAATGCAGGTTGGAGAAATCACCCCAATTTTTCTTGGAGGTATCAACGTGGTAGTAGCAATTCTAGGCCTGGCAATCCTCCTGGTTTTCAACCAAGACCTCAAGGAGTGATACAACAGCAATAATAAATCAAGCTGTCTTGGGAGTTGGCAATTGAAAAGTTAGCGAATGTCACTGCAGATAGATTTGAAAAGCTGAAGGCAAAAGTAGACCAAATGGTTAGTTTTAACAGAAATCTAGAAGTTCAATTGGGGCAGATATCAAATTCCATAAATTCGAGAGATCAAGGTAAATTGTCCAGCAAAACTGAGGTGAATCCAAGAGATGAAGTCAAGGTAATAAAATTGAGAAGTGGTAAGCAACTTGGTGAGGTAAGTAGTGAACATGTTACAAGTGATGTTGATAAAAAGAATAATGTTGAGATCAGTGATGAGAATGAACAAGACGAGATACCATCCCTAACACCACCTATTAAACCTTATGTTCCTCCTATCCCTTTTCCTCAAAGGCTTAAACAGAATAAGGTTGACAAATAGTTTGAAAAATTTCTTGAAGTTTATAAGTAATTGTGCATTAACATTCCATTTACAGATGCTTTAGCGCAGATCCCTACTTGGGTAAAATTTCTGAAAGAAATTATGTCAAATAAGAGGAAGCTGGAGGATTATAAGACCATTGCCTTGATTGAGAAATGCAGTGCTGTGAGTCAGAAGAAGTTGCCACCAAAGCTGAGAGATTTAAGGAGTTTTTCTATCCCTTGTACTATTGGTGATATTAATTTTTCTAAAGCTTTGTGTGATTCAGGTGCAAGTGTTTTATTGATGCCTTTATCTGTGTAGGAAACTTGGACTGAAGGAGATTCAACCAACTACCATTTCTTTACAGTTAGTTGATCGGTCGGTGAAGTACCCATCGGGAATTCTAGAAAATGTGCTTGTAAAGGTAAAAAAATTTATTATTCCAGTTGATTTCATTATTCTGGATATGTATGAAGACATTGAATCCCTATCATTCTTGGACATCCTTTCTTAGCCACAACAGAAGCTGTTATCGATGTGAAAAATGGTAAATTAACATTGAAAATAGGTGAAGAACAGGTAAAGTTTGATTTATTTAAAGCAGGTAAATTCCCTTCTTTAATTGATCATGTGTTAAGAATATATTCTGTTGATGAGCTAACTATAGAGGTTTTTTAGACAGAAATGCCTAAGGAACCTCTCGAGAATTGTTTAGTGTGTGCAAGAACAACAAGAGATGACAATGTGGAGATTACACAAGTAGCAACTGCTTTAGAGAGTCCATGTGCCAAGTTTAAGCACAAAGGTAAGTATTTTGGAGAGTTAGTAAATGGTAAGCCACTCTCTCCCCCTTCTAATGTGCAGGCACTAGTTCTTGAGTGGAAACCATTACCATTGCATCTAAAGTATATGTTTTTAGAAGAAAATGGTACTTTACCTGTAATTGTAAATGCTTCTTTATCTGATAGTCATCTTGACAAACTGTTGCGTGTCTTGAGATTGAGAAAGAATGCCATAGGATGGACAATTGCTGACCTTAGGGGGATTTGCCCTTCAGTGTGTGTACATAAAATATTAATGGAGGATAACCATAAACTTGTCATTGAAAATTAGAGACGGTTAAATCATAACATGAAAGAAGTAGTGAGGGCTGAAATTCTGAAATGGTTAGATGCAGGAATTGTTTATCCTATCTCTGATAGTGTCTGGGTTAATCTAGTGCAGGTGGTACCTAAAAAGGGTGGGATGACTGTTGTGCATAATGAGAATAATGAATTAATTCCCACGAGGACAGTAATTGGTTGGAGAGTTTGCATAGATTATAAAAAACTGAATAGTGCAACCTGGAAAGATCATTTTCCTTTACCTTTTATTGATCAAATGCTTAAAAGACTTGCTAGGTATGACTGTTATTGTTTTCTTAATGGTTATTCAGGGTATAACCAGATTCCAATAGCCCCCGAAGACGAAGAAAAAACCATTTTTACTTATCCATACGACACTTTTGCATTTCGTATGATGCCTTTTGGATTATGCAATGCACATGCTACATTCCAACATTGTATGATGGGCATTTTTTTTGATTTCGTTGAGCGAATTATAGAAATTTTCATGGATGATTTTTCTGTTTTTGGCTCTTCTTTTGATGATTGTTTGGCTAACTTGTCTTAAGTTTTGTAGCGGTGTGAAGAAACCAATCTAGTTTTGAACTGGGAAAAGTGTCATTTCATGGTGCAAGAAGGCATTGTTTTAGGTCATAAAATTTTTGAGAGGGGAATTGAGGTGGATAGGGAAAAGATTGATATTATTGAAAAACTGCCACCACCTACTAATATGAAGGGAGTTAGGAGTTTCCTTGGGCATGTAAGATTTTACTGATGTTTTATTAAAGATTTTCTAAAATTGTTAAACCTTTGTGTAACCTGCTGAATAAGGATGTTGTATTTGATTTTGATATTGATTGTTTAAATGCTTTCAACAGGTTAAAAAAGGAGTTGGTGTCGGCACCTATCATGGCACCGCCAGATTGGAGCTTACCATTCGAATTAATGTGTGATGTAAGCGATTTTTCTTTGGGAGCTATTCTTGGTAAACGAAGAAACAAGAAGTTGCATGTTATTTATTGTGCTAGTAGTGTTTTAAATGATGTTTAGTTGAATTATGCAACTACTGAAAAAGAATTGCTTACTGTTGTGTTTGCTTTTGATAAATTCCGATCTTATCTTGTCAGTTCCAAGGTGATCGTGTATACGGACCATTCAGCAATCAAGTACTTGTTAACCAAGAAAGATGCCAAACCATGCCTGATCCAGTGGGTTTTTTTGTTGCAAGAATTTGACATTGACATTCGGGACAAGAAAGGCATGGAAAATGTGATGGCAGATCACTTGTCTAGATTGGAGGTGCAGTCCCAAGCCAATGAGGTGCTAATCAATGATTACTTCCCCCGATGAGTAGTTACTAGAACTATCAATGGTTCCATGGTATGTTGATTTAGTAAATTATCTGGTGAGTGGCATTATTCCTCTTGGCATGAGTTACCATCAAAAGAAAAAGTTCTTATGGGATGTGAAACAATATTTCTGGGAAGAGACACTATTATACAAGCATTGTGCTGATGGCATGATTAGAAGATGTGTGCCAGAAGAGGAGATTCGAGATATTCTTAATCATTGGCATTCCTTGGTGTGTGGCGGACATTTTAGTACCCCTAAGACGATGGCAAAGATATGGCAGTCTGGATTCTATTAGCCAACCATGTACTAAGATGCTAGGCAGTATGTGGTCAGTTGTGACAGATGTCAGCGAATGGGTAACATCACAAAAAGGAATGAGATGCCTTTGACTAAGTATGATGGAGGCGGATCTATTTGATGTGTAGGGAATAGACTTCATGGGCCCATTTCCGTTATCCTTCAACAATCAGTACATTCTAGTCGTTGTGGACTATGTCTCCAAGTGGGTTGAAGCTATTCTGACCCAAACAAATGACTCTCGGGTGGTGATGAAATTTATGAAGAAGAACATCTTTTCCAGATTTAGAGTTACTAGAGGCATTGTTAGTGATGAAGGTTCTCACTTCTACAACTGGTCCTTTGACACATTGTTAAGCAAGTATGGAGTAACACACAAAGTTGCACTCGTTTATCATCCGCAAGTGAATGGGCAAGGAGAACTAGCCAACCAAGAGTTGAAGCATATTTTAGAGAAGACTATGAACCATTCAAGGAAGGATTGGGCTACCAAATTGGATGATGCACTTTGGGCGTACTGAATAACTTTCAAAACATCTTTAGGCATGTCAATATATAGACTGGTCTTTGGAAAGCCTGGCCACCTACCAATTGAGTTGGAGCACAAAGCATACTGGGCTATTCAAGAGCTAAACATGGATTTGAAGGTTACAGGAGAGAATAGATTATTACAATTGAGTGAGTTAGAAGAGTTTAAGTTGAATGCTTATGAGAATGCCAAGCTCTACAAAGAAAAGACCAAGTATTGGCATAACAAGCATATCTTGAAGAGAAATTTTGAGATTGGGCAACAAGTACTCCTTTTTAACTCACGGTTGAAATTGTTTCCTGGCAAGCTTCGGTCTAGGTGGTCTGTGTTAGTGTAGGTGCTCTAGACCCAGTCAGCATGTTGTACACTGACAATTGTAATCATGCTTATTATTTGAATAAGGAGTTGTTCAAATTTACAAGAAGTCATTCTATTGGTTTCTTGTTATTGTTGTAATAACCAAATGAAACTAGATAGAAGTCCATATGATGTATATTGTGATTAATCTATAAAGATGTGGGATGATGCATCACAGTTTCTAGACATCATTAAACGTCCCAAGTCGTAGCAATGTCAAGAATGGACATTGACAATTGCGGTAAGACTTGTATGTGCTATGTTTTTGCTATTGATAGCAATGGGGGTCTCACACCCATAGGCATGGGGATGCTTAGACAAGTACATAGGTGACCAATGTTGGAGAACGTGTCACTGGACATGACTCGCCATGAGAATCCATTTTGGTTATATGTTGATGGTATTCTCATACGAGATGGGTGTAACTAATCCTTGGACCTGAGGTTGTCACGGTCATCTCATAAGAAGACCGGTATGCTTTGACATCGTTTCGATGGGCCTAGACAAAGGCTGCACGTGAGCGATCGTTGGGTATGTCGTGAGGCTTATGGAGATGGGTGTATAACCAAGATGGGACTCGTCTATCCCTTGATAGAGGATGATGTATCTAAGGTGCCTTCGGTGGATATTTACTTTAAATCCACGGCCATGGTAAAAGAGATCAATAAGGAGTTATTGATTTACTTTCTATTAAGTGAAGATATCTAGAAGACCGAAGAAAACTCATGTGATCGTTATCAAGCAACACATTGCCATACTTGAGATCACATAAGATACATTGACGAGAGGATCGTATTACACGGTAACCATGCTCGTGAAAGGTTATTTGCGGATTATGAATCTTTCTGAATAATTGGGTAGGCATGATGCCTTACTAGAGGCCAATCTTGTCTTATGTGTTTGTATCGACACATTGTCAATATATTCGGAAGCCTAACGAGTCATACGCAATAAGCACGATCCCTGGCTTAAACTATGAGAGTGAACGTATGGTTAAGTGGGACACTTCGGCAAGAAGTTGTGCCGTCGTAGGTTCTCACGGAAAAAGAACAAATAGACGTAATGACGTCGATATGGCGAGGGGTCGTCATAATGGTAAGAGTTTCCTAAAATGGCAATTGATTAAATTAGGAAGGAGTTTCTAATTTAATAATTTTCTATTTGTTGGAGTGGCAAATAGGAAATAAAATATATTTGGGTTTAAGTTAATATTTGGACTAAATTAGATTTGGGCCAAATATTAAAATAAATATTATATTTGGACTAAATTGGATTTGGGCCAAATATTAAATATTATATTTGGACCAAATTAGATTTGGGCTAAATATTAAATAAAATATATTTGGGCTTGAATTAGATTTGGGCCAAAATATTTTATTTAAACCTATAAAAAGATTTGGACCATTTAATTATATTTCTAGTTGGACTAGAATAAGCCCACTTAATATTCTAATTAAATTAGAATTAATGGGCTAGTGTAATACCCTTGGTGAGTTATGATAAATTAGATAATAAAGAGTATGATAGTATATGGGGGTTTCCATAATTGCCCTTGAATCATGGAGAAGTCATAAAAATATAATATGCCTTGGGAAGGGCAAATTTGGTAATTTGGTGTTTTTCCCCATAAAGGTAATTATTTGGTGGAGAAATTTATATATATTGTGTAATTAGAATTTTAAGGAATTTAATTCTTATTTTCAAGCATGGGGAAAAATGTATGAAAAAATTAAGAATTAAAAATTGGAAGCCAAGTTGTGTAGAATTATGACACTTGGCAAATTCTTATGAAAGGAATTTAGTTAAAATGTGAAATTAAGAAATTTAGCCAATTTAGATATTAAGGGGACACTTGGCATGATCTTGTGAAGGAAGATAGGAGAATAAAAAGAAATTCAAAAAGAAAAGAATTTGGTCTTTCAAGCATTAAATGAAGCCATGATGATGTCTCTAAAAAGAAATTACAAAATGAAATGAAATTAGTCACCCATTAATGGGTGAAAATAGAGATGATATATAAATTAGAAAAGAAAAAGAATTATGTCTTTCAAGACATGTCTTGAAATTAGTCAAATTAAGTTAAATGGGAATTAAAATAGAAATTCCAAGTGATCTAATGGTGGTGATTAAGTCTTGAAAGAAGAATTAATCCAATGGCTAGAATTGGGTTTTGGAAGATGGCATGGATTGCCAACACATTTAAAAATTTAATTTAAAAGGAATTATGGATGGTTAAGATGTAGTCTTGAAGGAAGACCAAGATTGTGCTTTCTTTCAAGGGTGGAGATTAATTCTCCCAAGATGGATGAATGAGATTGCTTCTTGCAAGAGCACATGGATTGTGCTTTATTTGGATGGCTAGGATGGGTTCTTCCAACTAAAATTAAATCCAAAGGCTAGGATTTATTCTTGCCATAGAATTAAATCAAAATGAATTAAGGAATATTTGCTTATATAAGAGAAGAAGAAGAAGACTTGTCTTCTTTTGGGCAAGTAGAAGAAAAGAATAGAAGAGAGAGAGAGCTTGGAAGATTGAAGAGGTAAGCTCTTCAAGAAAGCTTGTTTCCTTAAAACCCTAGTCTTGAATATTTTTTTTTAAGCAAGTTTTATTTTTTCTTAAGGGTTGGAAGTGAGAGCAAGTTGTTGTTAAGCAAGGAGGAAGTCTTGAAGCTAGTTGTTGAAGCTTAAGAGGTAAGGGATGGTCTCATGGGAGGTGGCTTTGCAAATGTTATATATATGCTTTAACTATGTGTGTGCATCTTGCATGTTTGTTGTGGTAAAGACCTATGGCCATGAGGTTATGTGGGTTGGGATATATGGAAGCCTCAAACCAAGTGGGTTGTGAGGATGTGAAGTCCCAAGCATATTGCATACATTTATTTTGTCACACTTTACTTGTTATTGTGCATATTTTATCATTTGCACCCTTATTGAGCTTAAAGTTCATGAGGTATTTTTACCTCCTTGTAGTTGGGGAATCATCAAAAGGGAAGGAGAAGATGGATGCTTGAAGTTTGGAAAGTATGAGCATGCCTATTATCTATTTTGAGTGATCATTAGTAAGGTTTGAGTATGAAAAGTTGAAACCATTTAGATCTTTGGGTTATGTTGTTGAATGTTGGCATGTAATCTATTTTGCTAGTCTTTGAAGGTATTAATGTCTTTGATGGTGGATACATCATGTGATTTAGTTGGAGGTTTGGTTGGCATGAAATGGAAGGGTGTTGGATTATTTTAAAATGATTTTGGGTCATGAAAAAAAAAATAATAATTTTTTTTATTTATTTGAAAGGGGGTGGCCCAAAGGTATTTTTTTTCCATTTATTTCAATTCTGGAAAATGTGGGGTTTTTATTCAAAAAAAAATAAAATAAAATAAAAGGTAGTGTGTTGGTGCTAGGGGCGCGCGGCAGGGTGCGGCCGCGCGCATGGCAGGCTGCCAGCGCGCTGGGGGCGCGGCAGGCTGCTGCTGCCCCCCCTTGTTGCTGTGATGCTTTTTATGTTATTTTAAATTCTATTTTCTGTTTAATTAATTATTTCTGACATTTTGAGTAATTATGAAATAAAATGTATTTTAAATAAATAAATAAATAAAGGAGTATTTTAGCCTCTAAATTAATTATTAAATTAATATGAACTTGAGGCAATTGTGGGAAAAATTTCTATAATTTGGGAATACCAATAATGGAGTATTTTCCTTAAATTTTAGAAAATGGATGAGGATGCCTTGATGTTGTATTTCAAAATTTATTTCCTAAGTGTTTGGAAAATTTGGTATTTTGAAATAATTAAAGGAAAAAAAAGCAATGGAGATTTGATAAGGAAAATTTTATAAAATTTTTCCAAAGAAATATTAACCCAATAATTTTCTAAAGGAAATGAAGGTGAGATAAATGGGTTAATAGTTGGGACAAAGAAATTATTATTTTCTTATAATTAAGGCTTATGCCATAATTTGTATGAATTTAGTGAGCGAGTTTATTTCTTTCGATCCTGGGTAGCCATCATTAGCTCTTTATTAAAAGCTTGAGAAGGTGGCACTTCTCAAGGTTTTGGGTTTATTATTCGCGGGGTCATTTAGTTATCTTCCCGAAACCTTGAGTGGAGTGAAGAGAGGGCGAAGTCTAGTTTCCCACCTAGGTCGTTTCTCTTCGAAACGTAGACATCTCTTCATCTTTGCCCTAGCATGTGAATAATAAGTTGATTATTCGTGAGTAACACTCGTAGGTGGGAGCGGGGCGTTACAGCTAGCCCAATCCATTAGGATTTTAGAAACCCTAGGATATTTCACTATAAATATCCCTTTATGGGTTGCCCAAAATTAAGGAGTTTTTGGTGTCGTTTTTCAAGAGTTGAAAAATGCATTGCTGTTCACTCTTCCCCGTTTCTTTTTGGCATCAATACGAAATGAGGGCGTTTTTTTTCCGTCCATACACAAGCCGCGCAAAGGAGAAGGAGCTAGCACTCCTATTCCGTTTTCCTTGCCAACGGACGCGTGCCGCATATCACGAATTAGAGGCCGGACGCTTGGACGGCTCAAATCCGCGAATGACTCGATAATCTAAAGGTTAGATTTATTTATTTGTTTGTGAATGATTTGATTTCGACGTTGATCCAATCGCCGGGATCGGGGTAAGGTTCAAAATTTTTGAACTATGTTGCTTGCCCCGTAGCGATCTTGCTTTACTTTCAGTCTGGGCCATTCATGGTGACAAGAGTGTATCCTTATGAAGCAATTGAGGTTCATAGCGAAGTCACTGGTGCATTCAAAGTAAATGGACAACAATTGAAACCGTATTCTATGGGCGACGTGGTACCCAAAGGAGTCACTTACTCCTTGAAAGACTCAAATTCTGGTTAACATTGCAATAGTCAAGCTAATGACTATAAACAAGCGCTTTTTGGGAGGCAACCCAAGCCTTTTTTTTGTATTATTTTATTTTATTTTTGTTGAATAAATATGACCAATAACCCATACTTGTGATGTTGTGCAGGTTCAAAAGAAAGAAAAATAAAGCTGATTCAGTTTGGACAGGCATCGGTATTCGTAATGTTTAATTATGTGGCTAGGGGAGTATTCATTTTTTATTCTAGTTCTTCTTTGTCTTTCACATTGAAGACAATGTGTTAAATAAGTTTGGGGGGGGGGGGGTGGAATTATTAATTGTTAATATATGCTATTTGTTTTGTTTGGGTGTTTTTGATATTAATTTTTTTTGCAAAACTTATATCAAGTGTATATTTGGCCAACCCCTAGAGTAGAAAATTTTGTGAAAGATAAAATAAGTAGAACCTATTATTTGGAATCAAGATTTGCATTTTGGTTCTTTATTGTGTTTAACATTGAGTCTTTGATTTGGAATGAGCAATATCTTATAAAGCAAGATTAAGTATACTTGGGTTTTAAGATCATTGAAGTACATGTTCTTTGCGAAATTGTGTGAGTTGTGTGACTATGCATGAAAGATAAATACAATGCTTTTCTTGTGATTATTCCTTCTAAGCTAGGCCTAAACAGGGTTTAAGTAAATAGGGTGACTGATGTTGAGCAAGATGGAGCATAAAATGCACTCGTTTAGTTAAAAAAGAAAAGAAAAGAAAAGAAAAAACAAGATGGAGTATAAAATGCATTTGTTCAAGGAAAAAAAAAAAGAAAAAAAAGAAAGAAAGAAAGAAAAAGAGAAGAAAAAAAAAAAACTTACTTTGTTACCTTTGTTTGTAGTAGTGAGAAGGGATGGTTACAAGAATGGTTGTTGCACTATTCGATCGTGCGGGGTACATAACAAAACATGATTGAGTTTAGAATTGTGTATGGACTCTTGAACTTGGGAATGTAAGTATGCTTAATTTTCTTTATTTGTTATTGTTGCATTTTGAATTGAGGATTTAGATGTGGGCATAATAAAGGATTTGAATGTGATGAATGATTCCAAATATAAGTTTTGTACTTTGAGTTTAGAATTTTTTTTCTTTGCTTGAGGACAAGCAATAATTCAAGTTTGGGGGTATTTGATGTGGGAATTTATTCACACATTTATTGATCATAATTAAGTAGTGTTTGTAGTATTTTATCTATGTTTTACATAGAATTGTCTTGTCTTTTGAGTGTCCTTTACATAAATTTAATTTCTAGTATTTTTTGTTATTTTACAAGAATACTACTTGATATTTGGGTTAAAAATAAAATAAAATAAAAAAAAAAGATATTATAAAGTTAATTTAAAATTAATACTATAATACAAATAAAAAATAAATATTATAAATAATTAATATTATAATATAATTAAAATTAATGCAATTAATAGTATATTAAATATTATATTATCTATATATATTATATTATATATATGTGTATGTGAAGTGGCGTGCGTGAATGCGTGAGTGTGTGGTTTGTGTGTGTATATAATAATATATTATTATAATAAATAAAGTCCAATTGCAATGCAATTGGAACTCCACGCCCTAAGTATATATATAATAAAAAGGAATTGAAGACAGGACTCGCGAGCAAAACTGGAAGGCATAGGTTGGAGCGACAGAAATTTTAAGGAATTGGAGGAGAAGACAGTCATGGAGAAAGGAAATTAAGGAGGCATAATTGAGAAGCTTGAAGCGGCGGAAGTGAAGATTGAAGTAGCACAGATGCATGCAACAGTAGGCGCGCAACGCAAGCGGAGGCAAATTTTTTAACTCATATTTGAACAGATTCGGGCTAGGGAATTTTTGTCTTTCTCTTCCTTTTTTAATTAGTTTTCTTATGCTTTCACTCTTACTTTGGGTTTTAATTAATTCTACCACGAACTAATTTGTTAAACTAAGGCCATGTATTGGCCGAAACTATGATGATACATTTTTTATAATTTTATGTAATTGAATAATTTGAGTTATGTTGAGTTGTGTGGTATTGGATTTAATGTTTGTGAATAATTGGCCACTATTTACATGATTTGGTGTCTAATCTTGAGACCGAAATGAGATAGTTTAGGGATTACATTGTAGGTATCATACACCATAAAGTAAAACCGACTAAAAATAGAATTCGATTTTTTTGTGTGGCTTTTAGTGATACGCTAGGAATTTCACAAATTGTAATGCATTTTCATTTGGTTAAACTTTTATAGAAATATAGGAAGTTATTAAATGAGAATAGACTTGTTATAACCAAGAAATAGGGTAACGAATACGTTAAGAGATTTCGCCGTCACATACTCAATTGAGCAATTCATTCGCATAAAAATCTATGATTTGCATTGCATAGCTAGGTTCATACATGTGCCTTAGTTATTAAAATCTACTGATTTATTTGATTCAAGTTGCCTTCTAAATTAATTTTATTTTATTAATTTAATTAATTAATTTACTCTTTTTTTTCTATTCTTTATTAAACCTAAATTTTTTTATTGTCTAAATAATAAAAAAAATTTAAAAATTTGGTATTTGAAATCTTTTCTCGTGGGAACGATATTCTTACGTACTATTATATTACTTGTTCGACCCGTACACTTGCGGATTTATTTTAGAGGGATCACATATCTTCATTCATACTATTCCAATTAATATATATATGAATGTGTCCCTAGATTTCCTAATAACGGTCTGATTCTTAAATGTTAAGAATATGTTATAAAGACCTTTGTATTTAGCATTTCTTAAAGTAATTCTAAGTCCCTAGATTTTTCAGAAGGGAATATAATTAATAGATTACGAATTGACACATGGGTTACTACATTTGATTAGTATGAGATATTAATGATACAGGATTATAAATCACATGCCATAATCCATGAGATGGATATAATAGACATATAGGTGCATGTTAGTTGAACATCTGCTAAATGTGACACAAGTGACATATCACATGGCTGAGAGTATTAATGATCTGTTACTGACTTCGATTATGTTATTAGTTCTTAGACCGAAGACATCATAATTGTCTTGTATGTTAGTGTTAGAGATTTGTCATTACTACAAATCACCTGTACATCGTGATGGGAATATACACTATGTGGTTTCTATGCAGTAACATATGGAGGTAGGTGATTACTAATGGGATCCATTGGCCTCCAGTGTGAAGTGAACATCTTATGTGATCAGTAATAGTTTGTGATTGTATAAACCCTTGGTCAAAGTGCACATAATTGGAAAGGAGTTTCAATGTTGGAAAGAGTTTGGAAGTGTCATCTCAATCACACCATGCTAAATCTTGGCATAGCTATGGAGTCTATGAGTTTGATCAGCCCATGGCTCTCACTCGATTAGGATGTTAGTCGATGGAAGGATCATAGTACACAAAAATCAAAAGCTCTAACAGGTTCTCTTGAAATATGATTTCATTACTAATAGGATCATTCTGACATAATACTAGTTGTCACTCGGGGTACATCAAGGAGATTGAGAGATCCTCTTTGTAGATCAGAGAGTTTGATCAGCATCAAAGAGTTTGATCAGCATCAAAGTGTTTGATGTGTCCTGATTGCTACTAAGTGGTGAACCTAGGTCACAGACATATGCAAGTGTAATGGTTGATTAGTGATGTAAAGTTGTAATTAAATGTTGATTGTCATTAAGAGTTAATGATGACACCATTAAGAGTTAACGAAACGAGTTTAATTAATTGGAGCAATTGTTAAGAGGTAATAGGCATGCTATTAAGACTTAATGGGGGGCCTCAATTTCATTATGAGATAATGAAAGGGCTATTTAGAGTTAATGACATGCCTAGATGCAATTTGTAAAAAATTGCAACGAAAGGATATAGACGGTCAACCGGCCTTGGAGGCAGTTAACTAGACCTTACCCAAATCAGTTAACCCGTTCTAAACCGGTTGACTGGTCCTTGCTGATTGGTACAAATCAGTTGACCGTTTTCTCGAAATTAGTCAATCGTTTCTTGCAGCGAGGGTTGTGTTCAGCACAATCTTTTGTCATTTTCTACAACCGTTTCAGGGACACGCAGAAGAGGAGGATGACGAGAAGGACGATGTGCGTCTAGCATGCCTCTCTCTCTCTCAGGCTTATCCCCTTTCTCTCTTTCCTAGCTGGTTTATCCATTTTGGAGGAGATATAAAGGCTAGGGTTTGGTATTTAAGAGGAAGAAGAATGCAATAAGCTTTGGCTGCGTTTTTACTAGCTCTCTCTCATGGACATTGTTATTCTTCTCCTTCCAAAATCCATTTACCCTCATCTCCTTCTTGCTCCTTGATTTATTACTGCTATTGTAGCATTTCTAATCCAATAGTGAGACTACTAGGATTTGGAACCATTTGTTCTTAAACCCATTATAGCAACATTACTTGCAATAGGATTGGCTAGCACATAGGCTCTGTTACAGGTTTCATCCTCTATTCGAAGCGTGGACTGACTAAGGCCTTTGTGCTTTCAAGGGTTAGATTAGTCATTTGGATTTTCGATCAAAACAATGAGACAGTTTGGAGCTATTATTCGACGAGGTTAAGAGTTGCCTCGGGTGATTTCCAGCATCTTCATCGGTTATGAAACTCTTCAATGAGGTATACTTCTAAATGCCCTATAGATGGTTTCATTTTCGATTGAATATGGTTGTTAGATATCAGGTCTTGTAAGGTGGTTTTGTTTTATTTTGTTGTGTTATTTATGCCATTTTCAAAAAAGTTTTAAAATTTGGCTAAAATTCTTGCACGAACCACCAAGTGTTGGCATTTCCTTTCATAAATTTTGCCAAAACTAGCATCCATTCATGAAGGCAAGATTCATCTGTTGCATTGTCGATTGAAGGGGGAAACATTCCTTATTTTCCTTAGGCTGTTGGACGCAAATATAGTTGCCAACAGGAGAATCGGGGAACTTACAATCCTTCCTTATGATGAATGAGACTTCATAAGGAGGCTTTTGAAGTGTGCTAACATAACAGAGCAATACTTGGCTGAGGTAAGTTTTCAAGCTTTAATTATGCAAGTTAAGACATTTGGTTTATAAGGCACTAATGTATATTTGTTTATGACTTCACAGGGTATTTAAAGACAAGTGGTTGCCAACGTTTACTTCCGTGTAGAGGTTGCACAAGCAGCAGTTGAATGCCACGGAAGAATTGTGGATACCTCATGATGGCACGAGGAGCATTACCACCTCGAGGGAAAAATCTAGAGCCTTAAATGATGTAGGTGAAGGAATTTATGGATCATAACACAATGAAAAAATAAAAAATTTTAGTCATAAATTCCTTTAGGATTTCTCCAAGGGAATAGATTACGGAGGAATGGAAAAGGATTACCTTTTGATGTGTAAATCCAAACCCAAAAAGCAGTAACCATGAAGCCATTCAAGTGCCTGGCTTTTAATAGTATCCATGTGAGCTTGCAATCCAAGAACCTAGAAGGGGGCGACTTCCCTAAGGATGAAAGAGTGCTAACTCAAGAGGGCGATGTGGGAGCTTTCTCTCATGCACGTCACACAACATCAATGGTTGAGAGGCACACCGAAATCATGCATATCATGCATCTTATGGCTAGGAGGCATAGATGAAAAGAATCACATAAAGGCTATTTATAATCCTTACGCACAAAACCCTAATTGGAGGGTTTGGGTTGCATGGTCTTTAAACCCATGTTTTAAACACTTTAAAACGTAGCATTAGGCCTTTCTTTTCAATCTCCATTTGTGTTTTATATTTTAAACATTTTAAAACAACCCATTTGGGCTTTAGTTTTAAACACTTTAAAACGACCCATTGAGCTCCTTAGCTCACCCAATGTCCTTAGATTAGTTTCATAAATATGCCCATAACTTAATTAAGTAACAATCCACCAAGACTCAAGCCCTTAATTTGGGTAGCCTAGTCCAACTAGGGTTTCAAGTGAATTATGATAAACTTAATTAAGAGACTAATTTATTATAAGTTGTAAAATATTAATTATTAATATTTAAGAACTCTAGCTTCTCATTAGGATTCTTTAATCTTAATTGAGCCCACCATTACCTTGTAATTGCAAACCCTTATTGTGTGTGATCCATTAGACTTCTACATATGTTAGTCATGCTTTTATCAAATAAAGTCATAGACCATGAGTGGAGTCTAACAATCTATCATGACCCTTAATTGGTAGAAAGATCAATTTATGATCATTGCATTTCAGTGATGGTCTTCTCATGCAATTCAATCCCTTCATCGGTTTAAAATGTCTTAATCAAACAAGGGCATGGATTGCGAGTCGATCCCCATTCAATGCTTAATTATAATATTTATTTGGTCTTCGAAAAGTATAGCTTCCATAAGACTCTTATCTTGCTATGGCCATAGACTTACAAGCTATATTTTCTCAAAGGGCCCATGAGACATATCTCCCAACATTAGGAGTCTATGAATCTTGTCTTAACTACTCACAACTTTCACATGGTTCATGGTATACCCAATCACTACTGTACTCACACCCCTTATTGAGATGCTTCCATAACAGTGTCAAAGTATACGAATTCACATCCAAAACACAGTGGTGACCTCAAGTCAAAGGATCACTTGCACAACCGCCACTAAAGGTTTCCTTAGAAACTCTTACAAGATCTATAAGGAATCCTTTTGCTCAGATCACTATCCAATGAACTTGTACTCACCAACAAGCACCAGTGTACTAGCTTAGGTATCCCATACCCATAGTCTGTAAGATCAACTACTATCTTTCCTAAAGGTAACAACATAGCAGATATCGATCTCTTTGTGTCATTGATGTCTTGTCTTGATAACACTTTTAAACAGGGACAAGTTTAAGGTTGTATACTTAGGTGTATCAAAGACCTTATAATTGAAGTCACACCTCAATTCTTGTCTACACAGAGTAAACCTAGGGACTTTGTCTTTGGGCATGTTGTATTTAAGTAATTGCTAAATGAATAAATAAATGCAAAAGACAAAGCTTGCGAATAGATAAACGAATATGAAACAACTAGATATATTACTCAACAAATATATCACATCTTAATATATCAAGTACAAATTAACACTTAAGCTATAAGGCATGGGCATACACTAATAGTAGGGACCACCTTGAGTGAGAGAATAGAGACCTGAAAACTAAGAGGCGCTCCCTCGAGAACAAAATATGAGCAAATAAAACGCGAGCTAAGAGAGCTTCACAAGGAGAGAGGAGAGGAGCAAAGGGTCCTAGAGGCAGTCCAAACATCCAATGCCTCTTTAGTTAATATTTCTGCTTCTTTGGCCTAAAGGTGCATGCAGCTAGTGGAGCAACTAGAGCAAATGCATATTAACAGCTAGGATCTATAACGGAGGGTATAAGAGGTCGAGGCCAAGTTGAAGAAAATATATATAAAGGCTATATGTTCGGCATTAGTCAAAGAATATTAGCTCTCAAAGGATTGCTTTGAAAGGAAACAAGAGTACGCTTTGGGCTTCATAAAGTAGGATTTCTACTTGGCTCAAAGCCTCTTGGAAGAAAAACATCTTGGGGAGTCGTTCATCGAGCTCGTGTACCTCGATAAGGTTTTCATCAGAGACATTTCAAATTGGTGTGAATATGGTGACCTTAACTCACATGTGTAACACCCCGCCTCTTCAGGATATTTTATTATGCTAGGATTTTTTTTTCTCACATACATTCACAGTTCATACTAAAATTCTCAACATACCCTCATAAGAATAACATTCCCAAAATAGAACTAAGGAACGATAAAATTATTCATAAGCAAAAGCAGAATTAGAATCTCATGAAGTCTCGTAAACCATTACATAAATAAGTTTATACATATTGTTCATCCATCATATCATTAAAATAACCGTTAATGAAAATAAACAAACTAACTGGATAACTGGTTCTAGCCTTGGCTTAGGACCCTGTAACGACCCGCTCCCACTTACGGGTGCCACCAGTAAATAATCGACCGGATTACTCACCCGACGAACCACAACTGAAGGATTGGACTATGTTTCAACAAGAAACGCCCTAGGTGGGAACTAGGCTTCGTCTTTCCCTTCGCTCTACTCAGGAATCGGTCCTAACTCAAACAAGAAAAACCCAGCGGACTGAGACCCGAAACTCGAGTGAGCTTCACCTCTCTTCAACTCACCCCATAGCAAGCCAGAGGTGACCCAGGCACAAAGCTAGCATAACAAACACTTCGCTGAGTATTGGGAATTTATGATAACGTACCTCGCTGATCTTTACTCAGTCCAAAACTTGGCTTTACTAACTATGCCGCATACAACAAGTAATCTCACAATCATCTATCACACTATGATGATTACAACAATTAAATACCACTAGTGCTCAATAACGCTTACATTCAATCACATAAATACATGAATGAAAATACAGGAGAGTACACATCCACACATCCTGGGCAATGATGCTAGTTGCCAAAACAGTCTTCCAGCACCATCCCTGCTTGCATTCGGACTTGCAACATCTACACATGAGGTAAAACCTCATGAGTCATAAAGACTCAGTAAGGGTGCAATGCATGTAAATATGAATATAAAGATATTTATGTATGCCCAATGCATGCAAATGAGGCTAGGCCCACACATCCTCACAACCTACCAAGGTTTGAGGCATCAACCTATCTGCCCCCATAACGCTAGTCCTCCATATGGCCATAGGTCCACTAGATCTTGCATCACACAAGATATAACCACTACATGCCAATGTAACATAAAAACATTATCAAACATATTTACCAACTTGTAAGGCCACCTCCACATGGGGCCATCCCTTACCTGGCTCGAATCCCCATTTCTGCCTTTGCACGAACTCCAGCCCGAACCTCAAGTTCCTTCAGGATCACTGCCTTCCCGGTCGAACCTAGAGGCAAACACACACAAACCCAACTCCATTAACATCCGACATTAACCCAATGTCCTCAACTTTTCCATACGTCGCCAAAATCATCCACAAATTTCCAAACAACCCCAACCAAGGGTTTAAACCAATCAACACTTCACATTATATCACTATCTCAAATAAGGGAAATTAACTCGAAAAGAAATTATAAATTTACCTCAACCAATCTGGAGGGGAAATCCAAAAATGCCTACTCCGATGATGCCTCTTGAGCTGCCACCTCGCGCCTAAAATCTTGATTTCAAGCTTCTGACACGCTCCTCGTGTCTCAAATTAATTGAGCTGCCACCTCTCGCGCGAGCTCTCTCTCTTGCTCTTGGCTCCTCCTTCCTGAGCTCTCTGTCTTGGCTCTGCTCTCTCATTTTGGCCATTTCAAAATATTAGAGGGGAGGAAGCTTCCTCCCTACTTTCGCGCATACAATATATATATATATACATATATATACTAATTTACATTAAACCCTCTAATTTCTTAATTATTTCACTTCAAAATATCCTTAATCTCACTTAATTTATTATATCACTTGCCCCTTTAAGACTTAATTAATTATCACAAAACCACACAAAATCTTGATTTCTCCAAATTTAATTATCGGCGACTACTCAATAATGACGATTTCGTCCCGGCGCCTACACGGGACCTTATTCGATCCGAAAATGCCTAAGGGTTGTCTTACTCAGAAAATCGAACCACCCCTAGGGTCCCCTCAGCTTCCAGGAGGTCCCCTCCGACTATTTGGTACTGGCACCCACTCGGGCTTATACAAGATTTATTCTGAAAATTATTCGACTCTTGGGCTTCTCGGACCACCCGAGGTCCTGTCCAAAATAATCAAAAATTATTTATTTTCAATACCATGTAATACTGGGTATTACATTCCACCTTCCTTAAAGAATTTCGACCTCGAAATTCACTTTACCATAATCTCCTACCCAAGATAATCACATTCTCGGGCTACATGCCAAATTCTCATGCTCGAGAATCTCATGGCCTATCCACTCCTCACATTTACCTTGGGCTATTCCCACCTCAAGGCTTCACTTAGCCTTTTGGTCCTCCGCCTTTCGAGGACATTCTCCAACTGGATATCGCTTTGGCCTTTTGCTAAATCGCACAACTGGTCGCTGGTAGTGCTTACTGCAACGATATCCATCTCCTGATAGATTTTCTCTACCTCGCAACATCGCTTTGCAGTTTACTTCCCATTTTCCCTTCAATCGAAACGAACTCTCGCTACATTACATCACTGATCAATCTACCGTGATTTTACGTTGATCACACACGGCAACGTTTTCCACTGCTAATCACACATGGCCACGATTTTACGCTGGTTCAACCAGCAACGTCTTAGCACTGATTATCAGCCACAATGTTTCTTCTAGTGCCCACAAAACACTCTGGCACCCATTCCACTATGGCATACCGCCATTAATCACATGCATGCATAGTTTGAGTTGGTCCTTATGGCAACCTCTCATTACTGACCAACTAACCCTGCTAACACTACATGGGAAGCATCCATTTGGCCCACCCAGCCAATTTTGACCATTTCATACATGGTCTACTACCTTGACCAGCCGACCCTCATTCATCAATACGATTATGCATAATCGACATACCCAACACCATGCCAGGTTATTCTCATTTCAACCATACGTGCACTACTCGAGTCCACCTCGAGCTTAGCGATGCATGCCTCATCACACTCTCGCCTCGAGCTTAACCATGCTCGGGCCACCACCTTCTCCCAACCAGGATTTCTTGGCATAAGCACACAAAGATACTTAAGTCTTTCTTACTGGCTAATACTACTCGCCAGTAGGGGTCCCATACCCATACCAGGGAGCTTTTCACTGAGCAACCCCTTTTCAATTCCTCACCTCATTTCAGCTTTCACAGTCATGTCCCATGTCAGGCCTTACCTTGGCTGTTTAATCCTACCACGAGTCAGGGGTCCTACTATTTTGCTTAAGGGCGTAGAACCATTAACCAACCCTCGTCATCACCCACAGTGCGTGGCACAAGTGATCGGCTCATTACCATCTGCACAATCCCTTATTGCATCGCCCCTGTAAGATAACTCGTGCCTTTGGTCCGCACCACAACAAGCTAACATGGTTACACTCCCACTTTTGTAGCGGTCTTCTAGTCAAATTTACTCGCCTAGCTTCAATTTCATTGGGACTTTTCAAATCTCACCATTTCTCAATAGAGCCTCTTACTCTCGTGGCACGACACTTCCAGCCATCCTAAATCAGGTTCATTCTCAATCCGCAATTGACACCTGACTTAAATCATGCATAATGGTTACATTTGACCTTCCTGACAACATCTTTTCCCTGACAGCGATGATGACACCACCATGCCATCTCAAAGACTTGTTGCTCTATGAATCTCTCCGGCCATCGCAACCAGCGCGACCCCACTCTTAGGCCACCTTCTTCAAGACTTCTTATAACTTTTGCTTCAATCAGCTCACACCTCTCAGTGAGCGACCACATCGGATCTAATGCCATCATCATCAGCTAAGACGACCTCTTGTCATCGCTTAGCGCCACATCCAGCCGCAACCATGACTCAAGAGCCACCTACGCCACTGACCGACTACTCTCACGATGCCCCACAACCTTGGCCAACCATTGCATTGCTGCTGCTATTATCACCAATCGGCGTCTTCAGTCGCCATCGGCTACTCCCAGCCGGTCACGAATCGGCTCCACTAGTTGCTTTCTTCACACCCATGAACCTCTAACCACGAGACTAAATCTCATCAATTGTCCACACTAAGGCATCACCCTAGGTATAACACTCACAACTATCAGGTGATTTCATCACTTAACACCATTTATGGGAACCAATCTCGTCCCACAAGCTCTTCTTTCGAGCTCTTGTCACCCATTGGCGACCTCTTAAATTTGCCTTCATTTTCCATCTAACCAACTCTATTAGCTTTAGCCGGATCGCTCGGCTCATAGCCAACACAACCTTTCTCCATGCACTACACTTACAATCATTGACTATGACTTTGATTTAAACTCCACCCACTAGAATTCACCCATGCCACTCCTGTGGAACGCACACTTCCACTCGATGCCGCAGGACTTGCCTTCCTACTCAAGCACTCGCCATTATGCTGGCCTTCCTCGGGTGATGCCTCCTGATAAAGTTGTAATGCATTAGGAAATTCATCCAGTGTTGTTTCCACATGTTCAACTTTTCTTGGGAGAACATCTCAAGTTCTACCCAGACCACATTTCAACACTACCATCTATAACCTTCATTGCGAAGTAACACTTCTTCAAGCGGCACAATTCTGCCCTAACCAACCATCTTCTATAACACTTGGATCTCTTTCTCAAAATCCGATAGGTCTAGCCACCAAGACCTGCTAAACCTTTATGTACACGGTTAATTAACAAGGCTTCACATCACAGTCCTCGAGCCTCACACTCCCGTTATTGCCATTAGGTGTTACCACCTGGCAATTGATCCTGTGTCATCAACTGGAAATCCATCCAGTTCTACATGAGGATACTTCCTCATTTTTTTTTTTACATCGACACAATCAGGACTAACACTAGACTGTGCAATTGCGAGCCTTCACGGATTTCAAACCGTGCTTTACCCACGCGTTCAGCTTACCACACCTCACATCACAAGATTAGAGATCCCTTTACTTGAAGCCTTCATGTGCTTCAATCTTCCCATCTCATGGTTGGCTTCCAACTCGTAAGTCTCGCCCTCCACAACACTTACGTAACATTCTAGAGCCATCTACCGACTCCACCACTCAACCCATCTTCATGCATCACCGCAAGGTCACACAAGGTCCATCGTCTCAATTTGCCTGATCAACTGCGATCAATTTCACCACAACTGAGTTAGCATCCTTTAACAAGGAGCATTGCCACGCATCTTGTTATCACACCACAAGATATCACCCACTCGATTCACAAATCTTCTTGCTGCCAAGACATCAAAAGGCACTACCATGATTTTTCAACCCTCACGGAATTTTAGGTTTGGCCCAGACATAACCTACAGCATACCCCAGGTCTTCGGCGTATAATTGTCTCCACCGCAGACAAGTTACTCCACATAGAGGGCTGCAGTCCCTCTTGTGAACTAACCGTCTATATCTAGTGGTCCTTAGCATTAGACCCGTCAACCGTAGGCATCAACTGTAGCGTTATTCCCACGCTAGACCTGTTTCTTTTCCACGGGTTTCTTTCTCAAACATCTCGAAACGCTACAACGCCTTAACATTTGCTTAATCGCCTCAACATCGCTTATTACTCGCAGCTGAGTATGGGACTAACCACTGCTTTCGTCACCCTTAACGTGCATCTCACAGATCTTCAGTCACTGACCATCTGCATAATCACTGTGTTGCCTTGTGCTTTAGACGAGCCAACACCTGGTCATCATCACTGTGTCACTCCCATACACTGGTCGAACACTGGTTCCCCATCGTGTTGCCCTGTGCTTTAGAGAGTCAACACCCAATCATCATTACCATGTTTCTCTCTTACACTGGCCCAACAACAGTTTCCAACAGCATGGTTCAGGTTCATCACTGATTCACTTCGCATCTGTAACATCACTCCACCAAGCTTACTACACGGCTACTAATTCATTAGAACGTTACCGTGTTCCACGATTTCTCCATAGGACTATTCTAGATGTCCTATCCCTCACGGGAGATTCTCGGTCTCACCTGACCAAATTTCCCAAGGCACTGCTCCACATCTTCGACATTTGATCGTCACCTGCAGTTCACTAAATTGCTCAGGCCCATGGGCCACTTGCCCTCAATGCGAGCCAACTTATTAGTCCTCTGCCACACGGTCCATAGCATCAGATCCGTCACATCGAGCCTTACACCCGTAGCATCAAAGCTATTCAAGCCTCCCCAAGCTACGATGGTTCCACCACCATCTTATCAAATCTCTTACCACCTAAAAAAAACTCAAACCGCTCCACCTCTTGAGGCCTCATGATCATACCCCACAAGATCATACCTCACGGCTCTTACTCCACATTTGAAAGCGCTAACTTTCCATGACAATGGATCCAAATCCATCATGATTCATTTCACCACCTAGCTCATCCAAAGCTTGATTATCTATGATCTCTCAATCCATAACCGACATGCTGAGCCTACCTCAAGCTCTGGCACCCATAACCATAGAGCACCTACCATTACCTTCCAGGTAAATTGAGACCTCCCGTCTCTCCTTGCACACCCACGGTGCATTTAGTCACGACACCCGGCCTGGCCTGGCCTTCCAGCACGCCTTGCACGGGCTTCCATGGCTTGGAACTTAAAATTCGGGGCCTCCACATTGCTCACCATGCCTCTGCCCACTTGGCATCCGAAGTTGGCATTTCCATTGCGCGCATAGCCTATGGATGTCCTGTTGCCACACACTCATCGCCCTCGGACCACACACACCCGTTCATACCCTTCATTGGGTGACCTCCGCGTCTCCCATCAAGGGTCTCGTGACCTTAGGCGTCATCCCGACCTCAAGCATCACCATGAGGGTCTATTCACCTCTCATCTCCCGACCTTAGGCGTCCTACCAGACCCCAAGCGTCATAATGAGAGTTTTGATTGGCCCCTCATCCATCAATCACATGAACGGTCTTTTGGCCCTTCCCATCTAGGACTTCCAATCCCATGGCTCCCACGCGCATATCTACGCATGCCCAACTCCTTTATCCCAAATCTGGATCCCCTTGGATTCCAGCTCGACTCACTTGGGATTTCCATCTCATACAAACACCCGCTAGGGTTCATTTACCCCATTTATCCTTCCTTAGGACAGATCTTGGTTCAACATGAACCCAACTAAGGTCCACTCACACCTTAGGCACGTCCCTTCCAGGATCATCATAACCATATGACCACCTCGGACCATATACATTTAGCATGCATACCTCACATTCGACCCCTTCGGAGTCTTTCTGCAAGCTACCAACGTCATGCCTACCTCGGCCATGACTAGCATATACCTCACATACTCGCTCCACCTAGAGCTTATCTAAGAGCAACCTTAGCTTACTCTCTTCTCGGAGCTCGTCACACAACCTGTTGACGACTTCTTTCTTTGGGCTTCGAGCTAATTTCAACCTTAGTTCACCCTAGTTCAAGCACACATCCCTTAGCACACCACCTATACGGGAACAACTCCATTCCCTTATACATGCTTGACCATATCCCCAACATAGGGATGCTCTACTAATCCCTTCTCGAATTTGCTATACTTCAGCTTTGTGTCCCCACACGAGTCTCAACACTTCAATCTCAAAGAGTTCTAATCCCTAGAACACTTAATATTACCCAAAATTCCCACATTCGGGTTTCTTGACACCACACACACACTTGGGTTTTCGGTTCCCCATTGCCCTGACCCGTATACCTCTTACGGGTATATCCGACATACCATTCAAACCATTGTGGGTCTCAACGCCTCGACCCACGATATTTTCTTATCCCTGTAACAAGAACATTCAAGCATACTCGCAAAGCTATCACAGGCCTCAATGCCTTAACCACATCCCTTAGGGTCCTCAGACCACATGTTTAGCTTTCAAGGTCATCAGATCAATCCCACATCCAAACCTCGAGATCACAAACCAACTGTTCTCAACCCCAACTCAGCAGTGAGGACATTCTGACTTACATCCAAATCATGCCAGACAATTCCCCGACTCAAAACTCTGGCAATCGCTCACATCAATCACTTAACCGACCATACATAATGCTCCAGCACGCTAGCCTTCCCCACTCATATAGCTAGCCATGCTCTGATACCAACTGTAACGACCCGCTCCCACTTACAGGCGCCATCGATAAATAATCGACCGGATTACTCACCCGACGAACCACAACTGAAGGGTTGGACTATGTTTCAACAAGAAACGCCCTAGGTGGGAACTAGGTTTCGTCCTTTCCTTCGCTCCACTCAGGAATCGGTGCCAACTCAAACAAGAAAACCCAGCGGACTGAGACCCGAAACCCGAGTGAGCTTCACCTCTCTTCAGCTCTCCCCATAGCAAACACTTCGCTAAGTATTGGGGATTTATGAGAACGTACCTTGCTGATCTTTACTCAGTCCGAAACTTGGCTTTACTAACTACGCCATATACAACAAACAATCTCACAATCATCTATCACACTATGATGATTACAACAATTAAATACCACTAATGCTCATTAACGCTTACATTCAATCACATAAATACATGAATGAAAATACAGGAGAGTACACATCCACACATCCTGGGCAATGATGCTAGTCGCCGAAACAGTCTTCCAGCACCATCCCTGCTTGCATTCGGACTTGCAACATCTACACATGAGGTAAAACCTCATGAGTCATAAAGACTCAGTAAGGGTGCAATGCATGTAAATATGAATATAAAGATGTTTATGTATGCCCAATGCATGCAAATGAGGCTAGGCCCGCACATCCTCACAACCTACCAAGGTTTGAGGCATCAACCTATCTGCCCCCATAACGCTAGTCCTCCATATGGCCATAGGTCCACTAGATCTTGCATCACACAAGATATAACCACTACATGCCAATGCAACATAAAAACATTATCAAACATATTTACCAACCTGCAAGGCCACCTCCACATGGGGCCATCCCTTACTTGGCTCGAAGCCCCATTTCTGCCTCTGCACGAACTCCAGCCCAAATCTCAAGTTCCTCTAGGATCACTGCCTTCCCGGTCGAATCTAGAGGTAAACACACACAAACCCAACTCCATTAACATCCGACATTAACCCAATGTCCTCAACTTTGCCACACATCGCCAAAATCATCCACAAATTTCCAAACAACCCCAACTGAGGGTTTAAACCAATCAACACTTCACATTATATCACTATCTCAAATAAGGGAAATTAACTCGAAAAGAAATTATAAATTTACCTCAACCAATCTAGAGGAGAAATCCAAAAATGCCTACTCCGATGATGCCTCTTGAGCTGCCACCTCGCGCCTAAAATCCCGATTTCAAGCTTCTAACACGCTCCTCGTGTCTCAAATTAATTGAGCTGCCACCTCTCGCGCGAGCTCTCTCTCTTGCTCTCGGCTCCTCTCTCCCGAGCTCTCTATCTCGGCTCTGCTATCTCATTTCGGCCATTTCAAAATATCAGAGGGGAGGAAGCTTCCTCCCCACTTTTGCGCATATAATATATATATATATACATATATATACTAATTTAAATTAAACCCTCTAATTTCTTAATTATTTCACTTCAAAATATCCTTAATCTCACTTAATTTATTATATCACTTGCCCCTCTAAGACTTAATTAATTATCACAAAACCACACAAAATCTTGATTTCTCCAAATTTAATTACCGGCGATTACTCAATAATGACGATTTCATCCCGGCGCCTACACGGGACCTTTATTCGATCCGAAAATGCCTAAGGGTTGTCTTACTCAGAAAATCGAACCACCCCTAGGGTCCCCTCAGCTTCCAGGAGGTCCCCTCCGACTATTCGATATTGGCACCCACTCGGGCTTATACAGGATTTATTTCGAAAATTATTCCCGATCGGACCGCTGCCAGCGTCACTATCCTCATCTCGAGATGCTCACCAATCCCTTGCCCTCTTCCCTGGACATCCAAGTCCCGAGGCACTCCTAGTCGCCAATTCGATAATTCTTAATAATTAATTACTCAAAACCAACTCTTGGGCTTCCCGGACCACCCAAGGTCTTGTCCAAAATAATCAAAAATTATTTATTTTCAATACCATGTAATACCGGGTATTACAGACCCAGCATAACCTCCACCACGCTCAAGCTTTAATCACTTCTTTGCCTTTTTGACTACTCGTGTCGCTTGAAACGTGAAATATTCTATGGATAAATGTCCATCAATAGAAGATGAATCTTCTAAGAGAGGTTAAAATAACATGAATGAATGATGTGTGAACATGTATAAACAGATACCCTTGTGTAACTTCTTTGGTAACCAGCCCGACACGAAACCCTAGGCAGTCATCCTGGCATGCACACAAGGCAACAAGATACTCCTATACGTTGTTCCGGCAACACCCTTGGGGAATTATGACTACATTATCAAGGCGACATCCCATCCCATTCACAAGTATCAATATGCCAACAATATCATGTCACGTGAAAAATCATGATTATCAATGCAATAGTACGTGTACAAATATGACAAAATGTTTATAAATTACATATGATTTAGCAACCTTCGTGAATACCATGCATAGTATAGGCAAACATATCATGTATAAATTTTTGGGAAAAAATCACTCACCTTGAACGTAACTCAAAACACCTTGAATCTGGTGCTTAACCTCAATTTTTATGCTAAGCCTAAAATAATCATACTATTATTCAACATCGAGCCTTAATGATCCCTCATTCCCACGTGCGCTCACACATCTGGCGTTATCCTACACGTATTGACCAACGTGTGTATCTCATGCGCCGGTCATATTCTCTGGCTCCAGCGAATGTTGAATTTTTCTCCTACCGTAAACTACACCTCAAGTCGATCATAATGCTGCACTTGGATGCTTGAAACATCAACTAGAAGTGCCTCAATCAGTCGTTTAAAGCATCAATTTTGGTGACTCAATTTTTTGGCCACCCCTCTAAAACCTACTTAAACCAACACGAAAATGCTTCAAACTCTCCAGAAATAATTCTTGCCACCTCGAGAACAAAAGCACTCTATCCAATCCCTCCGATTTCTCCAAAAAACATGAGAAATTGATGCTTCAAACATTTGAAACCCTCGGTCTATTTATAGGCAAAAACTAGCCTCTCTTCGGCCAATCAACAGCTAAGGCTTGGCCTCCAAGCATTGGCCTAGGCCTTACTGGCCCTAGGCGGTCTCCACCAGCCCAGATACAACAGAAATCAGTGATGGAAAAGGTAACCATCGTCCATGGCAGTGTTCACACTGTAGGTTTTGGAAAATTACACTTTGGCCCCTAGTTTCTTCCAATTTCATTTTGTCTATTTCCTTGAAACCTCTAGGTTATCCAGCAATTCCATTAAGCCCCATAAGTTCCAAACTCTTCATCTCAACCCTAAAGATTTAGAAAACCCATTGTTTTGACCACCCTCGACCAAAATTAATAATTTGTACTAAGGCTCGAATGTATGTTTTGACTGTGAATCCTTTTGTTTCATCCCAAAACCACTTTAGACTTGTTTTTTATGCAAAACTTGAATCCTTTTAGGGTTCTGTTGACTTCCTAGATGTCCCTTACGATCATTCAGTCTTTCAAGCTGAATCACAACTGTACCGACCATTGTCTTTGTTTTGATCGCTTTCTATGTCATAAATCTCGTCTCAAAATGCTCATCAACGATATACCTTTTTCCTTAGACATTTAAGTTCCAAGACATTTCCTACAGTTGATTCGATCAGTTATAACACTGAAAAACTACATTTAAGCCTTAAAACTTCTTAAAATTCCACTTACAACCCAAGTTAAATTACAGTCATTGAGAAAATCTATGGTATCACAACGTGCTCTAGTGGACTTCTTGAAGATAGGATGAGAAGACAACTTAGAAAATCTTTTCAGGCCATAGGCCCCTCTCGTGTAGGAATCGAGCATAGCACAAGACTCAAAGCCCAATGATGCCCTTCAAGACATCAACATTTCTGATCCAGACATTTTGGAGGAAGGCCAAATTGGTGAACTACTTGAGGGCCTGATAATCACCTCCAAGTAGCCCAACATGCCTCCTCAACCACTAGTAGCTTAGACTTTTTTTTTGGGGGGTATGTTTTGACTATGTACTTTTGTCTCCCATTTCATATACTTACTCTTATTGTAAACGTTTCGACAAATCAATGAAATGAGATCCTTTATGTATTAATATATTGTGCTTGTTGTCTAGGGCTTGTATGCATTTTTGCATGTGTCCATGCTTTGTATATTATTTATGTATGAGAATGCATTTGTGTAACAAGAAAATAGGCAATATAAACACAAAGCAGGATAATGGTACTTGACTTCTTATTATTTAGTTGTGCACTTATAAAACCTGCCACCCATAAGGGTTAGAGTAAGGTATCAAGAATGTGGTATAAAAAGACACCTTACCATAGGCTTGCACTCAAGAAATTGTACGTGCGATTTTTCTATCTATCTCAAGTAACATGTCTATATCTTCCTATCACTGTCATAAGAAATCCTGACTCCCTAGCATGGGAGTGAGGAAAGACCAGCTCTTTGTTCGGAGGAGTGTCCAGGTTGAGCAAAGAGAGTGTGCCCCTACGAGGGATGCTCAATCGACCAGCCCTACTTCGAAAAATGTTGCTAGTTAGCTTGTGTCAATCTTTGTTGGGGAGGACTCATTGCTTGGCCCAATGCTTGCTACCCTAGAGAATCAACTAAGGGGCGATCTCCTAAAGTAGCCTTCTATTGTCTAGGAGGATTAGTGTTGTAGCGTTGGGTTGTGATGACTCTCCAAAGCGAGTTGACCTTATCCTTCTCACCATCTTAAGAGACTTCTTGTTTGGTTCCCACAAATGGCACCAAATTGTTGTTGTCGAAATACAACAATCAAAATTTCTGTTAAGGAAGCTCAACGAAAAGTCGACGAGCTAGGTGAGACGGAAGAGCGAGGCTTGTTTAGAGAATACTATAGCAATGGATCAAGGAAGACTTAATCCATTGTTCGAGAGAGTTGGTAAACACCAGGGGCAGAGCTTGATCCGTTGTCTAGGAAAGCATGAAAATACACCAAGAGGGTAACTATGAGGAAGTCACCCAAAAGATCTTCTGAGAGGCTGCGAAAGGGATACTCAGATGGGTCTTCAATGTTGAGAGGCTGTAGATGGGTTTAAAGCTTTGGGTGAGCCTTTATTATCTGGCAAAGTCGATATGACCTGAAGGATCTTCGAATCTGAAAGATAAGAAGTAGTTGTAATGCACGTAGGGATCTCTCATGCGCTAGCCCTTTGATGCTTAAGTTAGGTGCTACCATGATGCCGAAGGATACAAGTGCAATGCAGATGAGTGTGCGGATGGTGTTCTCTGAAGAGTGAGGAGTCTTTGAAAGGATTGCTTGTGTGGTTGCTGAAGAGTCGAGAGTAAGATCTTAAAAGATGAGGGGTCAGAGGGTATTTATACCCTTCAAAGGATGTGGACATGTGTCACATTGAGGTGCGTGGTGATGTTTTTCCTTTGATATAGTTTTGATGATGAAAAACCATTGAATTTTGATGATATTTATTATCTTAATGCTCCAAATTAAATGATGCTTTAAGCAATCTCAAATGAATGAAGTTAAAGTATTTTCCAATATATATGTGTTGTTTATGATTTAGGAGATTGAAAAAATAATGTATTAAATCTCAAAATATTGAAAAATGAAGTTAAAGACAAATTTGTAGCATTTGTCGACTAAGTGTTAAGTTTTTCTAAGAGTATAGTTGATTATATGCTTAGAATTTGTCGACTATATGCCTTACATCTGTTGACTATGTTTTTGATCTTTCAACTATCCTCGTAGTTCTGTCAATAGAATAAGTTGATCTGTCGACTATCAGAGTGTATTTTAGAAGAAGTTTTCTTCATATTTTTGTTATGTCGACTATCCCATCTCTTTTTTTGACTATGTCTTGTTTTGTTTATGAATTTGCTAACTATCTATTATCTTCTGTCGACTAACTCTTTTCGCATAAATTCATAACGACTAGTTTTTCAAATCCCAACAGTCAGAAACGACTAGTTTTCTCTTGAAATTTTTGGGATGCTTATAAATACAACTCAAGGAGATCTTGAAGAAGCTAATGGATGGAAAATAAATTGATTTGAGCTTACATCTTATACTTATTTGTATTTACATTAATTGTGCTTCAATTTTCTCTCTTTAAGGCTTCGATCTTCACTTATAATTATTTATTTCAAGCCTTTTATCATTTTGAGAGACATTGTAACTAAGAGATTCATCTCTTAGATTCTCTCCTATTATACATTTCTTATATTTTCTAACTTGTGTAGCTAGAAGGCCTATTTGTATAAGTAGAATGTTATAATTTCTAGTCTTGGACTAGAGAACCTACTTGGTTTAAGTAGGGGGTTTTAGTACATTGTTTGGAAAATCCTTAATGAGGAGCTAAGGTAGTGGATTAGGCTTGGATTAAGTCAAACTACTATATATCTTGGTGTTCTTATGTGCTTGTATTCTTTAAATTCTCTTTATTGTCAAGCACCTATCCATTCCTCACTTATTTCATATGTCAATCTTTCATTATATTCTTATTTGTTTTGAAAAAGATTTCAAGGTTTCCAAGCTATTTTTAAAATAACCAATTCACCCCCCTCTTGGTATGTGCCATAGCACCTCTCGGTCTAACACATGGCACACCTACAAGAAGACACATGGCACAACCCTTTGAAGGAAGTGCCCAAATGTCCCTAGGTCAGGCTTCTGAGGACCTAGGTGGGAAAACCTCCCAAAGGTTTTCTGAAGGAAAGAGGTCCAAATAAAGGTGAGCCACATTTTGTGGAAGAACATGGGTTGAAATGTGGAAGACGTGTCTCTCGAAGAGGCTTAGGAAGCAAATGGGCCAAGTCTTAAGAGTAGGTATGCTCGAAGAGTCCTCAGGTGGATGGCCTAGGTCTTAGGGTAGTAGGGCCCCCAAAGACCTTTCTAGGAGGTTTTGACATAGCCTCAACAAGCTTCTCCAAGGAACTTCCCCAAAATCTCTTTGGAGAGAATCCTCCGAAGGGTATGTTACAACAATACTAATTATGAGAAATGATATGGGCATGATGATGTCCACAAAAGTATGGTTATCCAAAAAAATCTTCATTAAAGATTTGGGAAAAGCGACCTACATTTTGGAAATCCATATCTATAAAGATAAAATGAGGAGATTGATAGGTCTTTCTTAAAGCTTATTACTAAGAAAAAAATGCTAAAGAAGTTAAGCATGGGAAATTCCAAAAATGGTTTCATACTTGAGAGACATGGACAACATCATTCTAAAGGGATGTCTCCTAAGGCTCCTGATAAAAGAGAATGCATGAGCAAGATCCTTTATACTTTAGCGATAGGGAGCCTCATGTATGCTATGCTATGTACGAGACCGGATATCATCCATGTTAGAAATGTTGCAAGCAAATATCAATTTGTTCCAAGTTTGGAATACTAGATACCAATTAAACATATCTTGAAATACTTGAGAAGGGCTCAAGATATGTTAATGATATATGGAGCTAGTGAACTCTTTGTTAATAGATTCGTTGATTCAGATTCCCAATCTGATGTGGATGATATAAAGTTATCATTCCAATTCATTTTCATTTGCAATGTTGGAGTAATTAGTTGGAAGAGTTCCAAACAAGAAGTGACTACAGATCCCACCATTAAAGTCAAATATAGTGGCATGTGATGCTGTAAAGGAAATTGTTTGGATGAAGAAGGTTATCACTGAACTTGGGGTTGTTCCAACCATTGAGTTGTTGATACTGATGTTTTACTCTTGTGTTTAGTTTTGATGATAAAAAATATCAAATGATTTTACACTCTAAATCAAAGTATATGATTTGGAAACAAAAATCAATTTCAAGTGTTTTGTTAAAATGAAAACCAAATTATCTATAATTTTCTATAGATGGAGATTTGTACAAACAATAATTAAGATTTAAAAAAATCTCCTAAATGATTTTTACAAATTGGTATTGAACCATTGGATAAATGAAGCAAAAAATTTTCAAAGGCAAAATACTATCTTTATGTTCTTGATAGATTAATATTTTGTCTTTGATATACTTTAGATAATAAAAATCAATTGCATCTTGATGATGAAATTATTTTATCTATGGTTATTATCTTGGTGCTCTAAATTTCTTTTATATGATTTATTAAGTATCAAAATTAATTTCATTATACAATTAAATCTTGATGATAATTGAAATATTATATTTCTATTTGATAAAAAATTGTTGAATGAAAATTAAATTCAATGCCAAAATATCTTGTGATAAATTTCTTATGGCATTTTGGAATATTGTGTTTTTAATTGATTCAAAATGAATTTTCAATAAAATATCTTTTAGATCAAAAGAATTTATTTTTGAGTGCATTAAGGCAACTGTCAACAATTTATATGAAACTGTCAAACAGTTTATATGCAACTATCAACAGTTTATATGAAACTGTCAACACTTTACAAACAACTGTCAATAGTTTGGCAAGCAACTGTCGACAGTTCTTCATTTCTAAGCCTATTCTGTTGACAATTTATGTGCTTTTGTCGACAGTTTATTTTGCAAAAAGCTTCAAACGGCTAATTTTTCAAACTCCAACGGTCACAAACGACTATATTTCTTTTGAAACTTTTGAGAGGCCTATAAATACATATCAAGGATGATCTAGAAGAGACTAATGGATGAGAATGAAATGAAGTGAGCTTACAGATTATTTACATTTTCTCAATTGTAATTGTGTTTTAAATTTTCTCTTTTAAAGGCTTTGATCTCAATTTGTATTTTATCATTCAAGCCTTATTTTTATTTGAGAGACATTGTAACTAAGAGATTCATCTCTTAGATTATCTCATATTGTACATTTCTTGTATTTCCTACCTTGTGTAGTTAGAGGGTCTACTCGTGTAAGTAGGAGGTTGTATTTCATAGTCTTGGACTAGAGGGCCTACTTGGGTTCATGTAAGAGGTTTAGTGAATTGGTTTACAAAATCCTTAATGAGAAGATAGTAGATTAGGTTTGGTTTAAATCGAATCACTATAAATCCTTGTGTCTTACTTAAGCTTTTTGTTTCATTTATTGTTCCTGGCATTTCATTAATCCTCACTTGCATTATATTCTTATTTGTTTTGAAAAAGGTTTCAAGTTTTCAAGCTAATTTTTAAATTACCCAATTCACCATCCCTCTTGGGTGTGTGCTATAGTATTTCAAATCTATCAAATACTATTATATTATGACAACAAATGGGCTATTGCATAGGTTAAGGAATCTAAGTCTCACCAAAGATCCAAACACATTGAGTAATGTTTCCATATTAGCATATGGAGACATGTCAATGCAAAAAGTGGTTTCATATGAGATTATTACTGACCCTAAATAAAGCTATGACTCAATCACAATTGGATCACCATCTTGAGAAGATAGATATTAGATACCAAAAGATTATATAGTAGTGATAAGTCTAAATTAGCATTTTAGTGCAACTGGTAGATTATTAGTGATATGTTTTAATGTTAGATTTAGATAAGGTTATAAGGGTATATGATGCATTCTTGTTATTATTAATAAAATAGTCATTTATTCATTTATACTCTCATTTCTTATGAATGAGTCCTCAGATATCTTATTAAATATCCCATTTTTAAGTTGTTAAGAATAAGTAATAGAATTCTTTGGTATAAGAATCTTAAATAGTTCTCAGTCTTCAGACTCCTTCGAATGGGGATTTCAATTAATGGTTATGAATAGGTGCATAGTTTACTACTTTGATTAGTATAACATATTAATGATAAAGGATGATGAGTCACATACCAGATCGCATGAGATGCGACTAGTAAGCATAGGGGTAAGTGTTGGAGAACACACACAAAACATGACATGAATAACATATTACATGGCTATGAGGATTAATGATATGTTATTGGTTGCGATTGTGTACCTAATCTTCATACTTGAGGCGATATAATTGTTTTGTATACTGGTGTAAAGAATTTTCTGTTGAACAAAACCATCAAATTGGCGGTGGGAATGCACTCTGTGGTCTATTTTCTACTAGTGTATAAAGGAAAGTGATTGTTAGATAGAATCCATTAAGCTCAAAGTGAGGTGACCATTTTACGCGATCTTTATTGGTGGTTGATTGGTAAGAACCCCTAGCTAGGGTATGAAAAACCAGGAAGGAGTTTTTGATGTGTCATCTTAATCATACTAAATTAGATGGCATAGTTACAAAGTTTAGTGAGCTTAATCAATCCATGACTCTCACTTGATCAAAATATTAATTAATGGAATGATTTTATTATACGATAATCGTTGGTTGAAATAGGATCACTGGAAGTATGACTTCATTGCCTTATATGATCATCTTAATACAATGCTAGTTGTCACTTAAAGACTTTTCTGAGTATTTTGAGAAAATGAAAAGATTCTCAAAATAGGTTATAGAGTTCAATTGGCATTAAAGGGGTTTGACATTTCGTAATTGTTATTTAGCGATGAACCTAAAAGGTTACACACCCAAAAAATGAATAACTAAATTAACAGCATTTAGCTGGCAATAAGTTCTTAAAAATTATTAAGAGTTAATGATGCTGAACATTGTTAAAAGTTAACAGAAAAGGATTAAATTATTGTTAAGAGTTAACAAAGAGTCAAGGATACCGTTAAGAATTAACATGGATGTCGTTAAGGAGTTAACAAGGGTCTAAGTTCCATTAAGAGTTAATGGAAGTGCTGTTATGAGTTAATAGCGAGCATAAGTGCAATTAGACATAAGTTTCAATGAAAGACACAAAACTATTGACCGGACGAGATTGTTTGAGAAATTGTTGACTGATCCTTAGAAATAGTCGATAGTTGTGTTGAGTCGAGTTTTTGGAAACGAGGCCATTCTTTCATCTTATTTGTCTTTAGAGCATTAAATGCTCTAATTTATTTCATTTATTGCACTTTTTAGTGCACTAAATGAAGAGAGAAGGAAATCAGAACAAATAGAAGGGGAATGGAGAGTGTCCTCTAAGCCAAGCAATTTTTAATCTCGATTGGACCCTTTTACTCCTACAACTTCTTGTTTTGTACTTCTTTTTGCTCTAGCTTTTGCAAGCTTCCTTCATTCTTATTGTATTCTCCTTCTCCATTCACCCTTGCTCATGAGATGTACCTCTCACTTTGAAAGAACCCAATACCTAGTTTCTTATCACCTTTGCTCGGTCTCAACTAGCGTAAGTGATCAGTTAAGGATTTTAGTTGGCGACTTTGGTGTGAATTGACTTGGTCCTTTATGTCGATGGAGAAGGCTTGGTCTACCATCAAAACATGAGAAATGAATTGTTCATGAAGGAGGTCGTGAAGGAGAACTAAAAAATTTGGGACTTTAACACAAAGGAAACATATGGCCTTTTCATTGTGAATGAAAATATGCACATGACTAAAACTTTTGAGTGTCTGCAAGAGATTTTTCATTCTATTTATGCTACATTTACTTCTTGTTGAAAAATGTTTTCAAAAACCTAATGAATCTCTTTCGATACTTGTTTAGTATGAGTGCATCTTTCATTTTGAAGATGACGATGTAACCATTAGATCCCCAAACTAAAGTAACCAGGGAGCAAATTAGTTAAGAATCACTTGATAGAATTGATAGAGGTCAAAAAAAGCTCTTCCAAAAGTAAAGGAGAAAAGAAAAACGAAAAAAGTATAATGACATTGAATAACTAGAAAAAATCTATTTTAGTAATGAGAAGTCTATACAAGAGAATACAAGATATCAACATAAAGATAAAAATCATCCTCAATGTTGAACTCAAGGGAGATGAGTCCACATTAACTTGGGAAACTATTGAATCCTTTTGTACCTTCTTTAAGTCTTTCTTCTCCTTCAACTTTAGCTTCAACCCAATGAAGGAATCAAAGCTAAATCCATGAAAAATCTTTGCCCATCGAGGCCAAATTACATTTAGAAGAGCCACCAAAATTGGGCCCTTCTCCCAACCAATCCCCAAAGGACCAAGCGAGTGTGGTAGATCAATAGCTCCCCAAGGTCTCAAAATTAGGCTCCTAGCCAGGGTGCCCTCAACTCCTTCGTGGTCGGATGGTCTTCAAGAAACAACGAGGAGTTGAGGCAAAACAAACAAGAAAGCATCACAATAGTAAAATAAACAAAAACGAATGCATAAAGAAGAGTGGAAACAAGAAGGAAACATATAACAAGAAAACAAACAGAAGAGTCCTTGGCAAGGAGCAAAAGAAGACTAGAAAAGTGGTTAATTACCACTTACCAACTTGTGATTGTGGGTCGACAATTTCCAGGAAAAAAATGAACTGGCTTTTATGAAAATGAATTGTTTCCTTTTTGGATGTTGGGTTTCTACTCTCTTTTCTTCATCTAAGTCAAGACAATGGAAGGCTAACACTTCTTCAGTTTTTCCTTTTTGTTAGTCGTTTGACAGAATCCAATTTCCTCAAATTAATTTGCATGAAATTGACTAAAATTGTAACATTATGCATGAAATTGATAAACATAAATAAATTTATGTATGAAAAGAAAGTGTAATAAACTTAATCGTGCTTCAACATTTTACAATTATGATAAAATAATGGTTGTATTGCCATCAACTTTAAACTCTAGTACTAGTTTAGCTCATTTTAAATAATAAAATAAAAATTACCTTCAACAAGGCTAAGAATGCAACTGTGTGTGTGTGTGAACCTTGAGCGCCCTTAAAGCTTTTGTTCTCGGAATACACATGCTATTGCTATTGCCTTCAAAAGGTGAAATCCCACACCTCTAAAGGCCCTCCCTACCAGCCCCACATATGAGAAGAGAAGGTTAAATATAGAACCTCGCAACCAAGAATCGAACACGGGATCACTCAACAGCCTATGTTGCACAGAAACAAAAAACGTTTCCGATAGGAAACGAAAACGTAAAAACGGACGTTTTTATAAAAAAAATATGCATAAATAAGGTGCGAAACGGAAATAAAAAACGTTTCCGAAATGTTTGAAAAACGAAGAAACGACACCTATGAGGTGTTTCCGTGCAATATAGTCAACAGCTATATAACAACTACAGTTCACCCATCTTCAAGATGTGCACTCCCTCAACCGCTAGTCTATGTCCGCAGGACTATTATTGCTATTACTGCAACTACTGTTGGTTAGATTGTACAAAAATAAAAATAATAAATAAATACAACGATAATGATAAAATAATATTTTTTTAAAAAAGAAAAGTAAAAAAACACATAAATATAAAAATATAAAAACCTTTTTTTTTATAAATATAACTTTCATATAAAAAATTATAAAAAAATAATTATTCAATCTAAAAGTAAACATAACTTTCATAATGCATTTAAATAAATTCGAAAAAAAATTAAAATTTTGAGTTAAACACAAAACAAATTCAACCTTTTATGTGGATAAAAATGTATTTCCAAATTAATATTTTTTTAATATTACGAAAAGATTCAAATATTTTTAAAATTATAAAAATAATTTTTTAATATTTCAAAAACAAAAATATTTTAAAAATATCAAAACAATACCCAAAAACGTTTCCATACATCATAAACTGTCGGTTGTGGTTGAAGAGGAGGATATTAAGCATTGGCAACAAAAACCGGCTCCGGCTGGTTTGATATTTCTGTGAATATATTAATTATTAAGCATCTGACCCCATAGATGTGTGTGTGTGTGTGTGGGTGTGGGGAAAGCTTACAACTTTGATGCAGTAACATGATGAACATTCAGCATTTCATCAATTCGTTACTTGACAAAATTATTAGTGTTATAATAACAACACTAACTATTAATTAATATATACAATAATAATAATGTATCTAAAAATATAGAAATGAACAAACTTTCGATAAACAGGAAAACCTTGAGTTGACAGACATGTCACATGTCAGCACCAATGTCAAACTAGTCAGTTATCTTTTCCCTAACAAGGAATCAAGGAGGGCAGCCTCTTCTTCCTGTAAATATAAAATATATCACAACGAAGCCAACACAAGCACAATTAGTAATTACTAAGTTATATGAAAGCAAAAAATGTGAAATAGATACAACACAAAACGAAAATAAGAACACGATATTTTTTAAAAATGTGAGAAACGAAAATGCAACAAAAACATATAAATAAAAAAATAGAGGTCTTTTATAAATATAGTTTTTAACATAGAAAATTATAAAAAATAGTTATTTAATTTAAAAATATACATAAATTTCATAATGCATTTAAATGAATTTCGGAAACAAATTCTTAAAAATTTTAAGTTAAGAGTCAGAAAAAATTCTACCTCTAACCTGCTCTGTCTCTAACCTAACCTTTATGTGGACGGAAACACGTTTCTATATCATAAACGTATATATGATATTTTTCTATTATTACAAAATGATACCAAAATTACAAAAATGGTCCGGAAAGGTTTTTTTTTTGGAGGGCATTTTTTGGCATTTCAAAAACGAAAATGTTTCAAAAACATTGAAACGACGCTCCGGAGACATTTTCGTGCATCATAGATAATTAGTGAGTCTAAGTGGGCCTGTGTGTGGGTTTTCTACTTGCAAATGAGAGATGAGAGCGACTAATTAATTACTTACCACAAGGGCATTGAATTCAGTCTCCTCATCTATGGCACCTATTACAGCTGGGTCCTCCAACAGATCCTGCGCTTCCAACAACCATAACATCCAAAGTAGACATATTATGTTGAAAATCATAAAAAACAATTCTTATTTATTTCTAAGCAAAATAGAGCATGCATGCATCCATATATATTAATAATCTGTCTGTAAGGTGGCGCTCCTTGTGGAGATGCTGCTCTCTTTCAAGGGGGAAGAAGACAGACAGTCTCTGGATGAATCATTTGAACATCTAAACTAAGCAAAACATAGATAAGTAGAGGAGAATTGTTTGAACAATAAAAGTTAAGAAAAAGTTTGATTAGGGATATGAGAAGAGAATTGTCACGACTTAGGCTAGTTGTCTTTTATTTTTATTTTTGCAAATTGTATTAGTCTGCAGGAGGAGTTAATTATTGCAATAACTCTTGGTTATGGATAGATTTAGGAGGTTATGAAGTCATTTAAAAGCAGTTATTGATGTTGGAGGAGTGGTAACTGCCCCTTAAATCTGTGGATAGCTTATATATAAAGCTATAACCACATGGCCAAGCATCATTATGATTTTGAAGTGAAGAATTCTCATTTCTCTCTCTTCAATTCTCTGATCTCCCTCCCTGCTCCTCTCTCGATCCTGTTTCTCTTTCACCTACTTCTGCTTCCCCTTTCCATTTTTTATTCTTCTCATAATTCTCCCTAAATTCCCTCATCTCTCCCTCTCTCTCTCTCTTCCTTCTTTCCTGATTATCTACTAGAATCCCTAGACTTGAACCCTAGGGTCCTGACAATAATGAGTGTGGAAAAAACAAAAAACAAAACAGAACAAAACAAAAAGGAAAGGGGAATGTAGTCTATCTTGGTCTTCCAATGCTCCATGGAAAATAAAAAGTACAGGCTTGCGGAGAAACTAAGTAGGAAACTTAAGGTTGCAAAAATAAGGTTTTTGTCATTTGCGGGTGCTTTATCTACCCTCTCAGGCAATGTCTTCCTTGAAGTTAGGCAAAAGGCAAAAACCTTAGGTTTATCACCTCAAGGCTAGGCATTATTTCTGTAAACCAAAGGCAAATAGGTGAAGTTGGTGTTGGGAAATTTGAAGATTTGAACAAATTATTAGCAAAACTAAGATGGCAGCTTAAGGATTGCGAGAAGTGTCAGTAGATATGGTTTCCAATCCTATAGATTATGATTGATTGATTGATTTATAAAGAATGTATCTTGTGTATCTTGTAGATTTAGATTAATTGTTTCTATAAGTTGTTGTATCCTAAAGTTGTGTAGGTTTCCTAATCTAGGTTTCAGAATCTTTCTTTAAATGTTTTTGGCAACTTCCTAATTCTAATAGGAAGCTGGTGTATAAATCAAATCAGCCTCTTTGGAGATGAATAAGACGATAAGGAAGAATTCCATTATCCTTCTTTCGTGACATGGTATCAGAGCCAAAGAAGCACTAATTCAGCTTCGATCATAGCCTGTTCTTTCAATCTTCCTTTGTCAGATCGTCCCTCTTCCTTCTCCTTCTTGTCATCATGTCTGTTACGCATGATCCCATACTTGAATTTGGAGATTCCAGCCATGTGACTGAGGTTCCATCTACTGAAACTCAGTTTGCTGGGACTCATGGCAATGGTATGGGGGGAGAATTACAAAACCTTCAAGTAGCTTACCGATTGAACAGTAAAAACTACTTAAAGTGGTCCCAGCTAATCCGCACCTTTCTTAAAGGGAAAGGGAAACTCAGCCACTTGTTGGGAATAGGTCCTAAAGAGATGGATCCAGCATTTGGAGCATGGGATGAAGAAGACTCCTTGGTAATGTCTTGGCTCTGGAACTCAATGGTTCCAAAGATCAGTGACAGTTATATTCTTGACTACAGCTAAGGATAGTTGGGATGCAATAAATCTCACTTACTCTAAAGTCCGTGATGTATGATATTTTACTCTTG
The DNA here is from genome assembly GCF_014633365.1 of Diospyros lotus. NCBI lineage: Eukaryota > Viridiplantae > Streptophyta > Magnoliopsida > Ericales > Ebenaceae > Diospyros > Diospyros lotus. The sequence continues at coordinate 36,884,003 of NC_068343.1, read as the reverse complement.
GATAATAAAATAGTGGTTTTGATAATGACTATATGAAAATCAATCTCTAAATCTTTATGAGAAAATATTTATGGATAAGTTTGTGAAAAACAATCTTTAAATCTCCTTGAAGCAAAGTTATGAAAATTTATATAGGAGAAATGTTGAAGTGTGGTTGAGTGTGTTTAGATTCAAAATAAATATGTTTTTAATAATCTCAACTTGCTTTCAAAAGAATCGAAATGAGGATTTGTTAAGTTTTCAATCTTTTCAAATGAATAGTCGACTATGCGGTTTAATGCTGTCGACTATGCCTAAAAATAATCGACTATGTTATAAGGATAGTCGACTATATATGGTATCTGTCGACTATTTTTGCATCTGTCGACTATCATGTAAGGATAGTCGACTATGGCTTTTCTTCTATCAACTATATTTGTTCATGAATTTCAAAATCCTCTTCATATTTTTGCATGTGTTGACTATGTGAATATGATAGTCAACTATGAGTAGTTTTTGTTGAACAATAGTCGACTATGCATTTTTCTCTGTCAACTATGCTTAGTTTTACTTGAAAATATAGTCAACTATGTATTTTCTTCTGTCGACTATATCTTTTGCAGAAAGCTTCCAACGGCTAGTTTTTCAAACTCCAACGGTCACAAACGGCTACATTTCTCTTCAATCTCTTGGGAAGCTTATAAATACAAGTCATGGATGATCAAGAGAAGGCTAATGGATGGAAAGGAAATTATTTGAGCTTACATCGTATACACATTTGTATTTATATTGACCGTGTTTTAATTTTCTCTCTTCAAGGTTTTGATTTTAACTTGTATTATTTCATTCAAGCCTTGTATCATTTTTGAGAGACATTGTAACTAAGAGATTCATCTCTTAGATTCTCTCCAATTGTACTCTTCTTGTATTTCCTAGCTTGTGTAGCTAAAGGGCCTACTTGACTTAAGTAGGAGGTTGTATTTCCTAGCTTGTGTAGCTAGAGGGTTTACTTGTGTAAGTAGGAGGTTTTAGTGAATTGGTTCAAAATCCTTAGTGGGAGCTAAGGCAGTGGATTAGGCTTGGTTTAAACCGAACCACTATAAATCCTTTGTGTCATTTATTCTTCTTGCTTTACATTTGTCATTTCATATGTTCTATGTTTTAAATCACTAAAACCTCAGTTGGGTCAAAAAGTTTTCAAGTTCTATCAAGATTTTTAAAATAACCAATTCACCCCCCCTCTTGGTGTGTGCCTCATCATTTCAGTTCTAACAATGTAGCCCAGATCCATGAAATAAGAGCGAAGGCAACAACAACCAAACAGGGAACAAGGACCATCATCGAGTATGCTAACCTGTTGCAAACACTATGGCAGGAACTTGACCACTACCAGTGCTTGAAGATGAAGTGTAGTGAGGATGCAGCCCTACACAAATGATTTGTGGAGAAAGAGAGGATCTATGATTTTCTAGCCGACCTCAACCTCGAATTTGATGCGATAAGAGTAAAAATCCTTGGTAAGGAGGATTTGCCTTCTTTGAATGAAACTATATCTTTGATTAGAGTAGAAGAAGTAAGAAGGGGTGTCATGCTAGAAACCCCTTCTAGAGAAGGTTCTGCTCTAGTCTCCTTGAAGGCTAATAATCCTGGTAGAGGGACTAGAGAAGAAAAGAAATCAATAGATAAGGACTCTTTGTGGTGTACTTTGACTTTCTGCAAAAAACCTAGGCATACCATTGACAAATGCTAGAAGCTACATGGGAAACCACCTAAGGAGGACTGGTGAGAAGTTCAATGCAGGGACAGGGGTACATGGCCAATTCCCAGTCACCTGAACCAAGAGATTCAGAACAATGAGAGGTCCAGGAGCTAAAAAAATTAGAAATTGACCGGCTGAGAAGTTTCTTGGGATCCCTTGACAAGAAGACTGACAACGGCACCTGTTCTCTTGCTATCACAGGTAATACTTCTTCTTATTCCCTACAAGCTTCAGAAATTATGCCCTAGAATTCTTAGGTCTTAGATTCTAGTGCTTCAAACCACATGACTCCTTTTCCTCATCTGTTTATCTCCTATTACCCATGTCCTAGTTCTAGAAAAATCACAATGGAAGATGGTTCTCTCATCACTGTTGCAGGCCAAGGGGATATTTTCCTTAATAAAGAGCTTACTTTAAAAAAATGTTCTTCATGTCCCCAAGCTGTTCACCAACCTAATATCTATCCAAAAACTCATTGAGGATACTAACTGTTATGTCTTGTTTCATTTAAATATCTGTGAGATTCAGGAGCAGGGCAAGAAGAGGATGATTGAGCTTGTTAGGGCTAGAGAATGACTCTATTATCTTGAGGAACCTAATGGGCAGGACAAACAAAGATTTTTCTCTCGAGTGTCATGCCTGGTTCAGTCCGATTCAGATCAGTTTTGGTTGCACCATTATAGACCTGGTCATCCTTCTTTTCATACCCTTAAGTTGATGTTTCCTGATTTAGCTAGAAATCTAGAAATAAAAAACTTTCACTGTGCTATGTGTGAGTTTGCAAAACATAAAAGAGTGTCTTTTCCCTTGTCAAATAAAAAAGCTGATTCTCTGTTCTCTCTAATCCATAGTGATATTTGGAGTCCATCAAATGTCCCCAACATTTCTAGGGCAAGATGGTTTGTCATATTTGTTGATGATTGTACTAGGGTTGTTTGGCTCTATTTGCTGAAAACAAAATCTGAAGTTAGCCAAATTTTTCCAACATTCTATAACATGATTCAAAACCAATTTGGTGTAGGGATAAAGAGATTTCGATCTGACAATGCTAAAGACTTTTTTAATCAATCCCTCACTGTTGTTCCAGAAAAAAAGTATTATACATGAATCCTCCTGTCCCTACACTCCCCAACAGAATGGGGTGGCAGAGAGGAAAAACGAACACCTATTAACTGTGGTTAGAGCCCTTCTTTTTCATCACCATGTCCCTAAATACTATTGGGGGGAAGCAGCACTTACTGCCACTACTCTCATTAATAGGCTTCCTTCAAAAACCCTAGCATCTCGTAGTCCAATTCAACTCCTGATTGATTATTTTCTTGATTTTCACACAACTAGTCATTGGCAACCCAAGATATTCGGGTGCACAGCCTATATCCATATACCTGCTGTCAATAGAGGGAAGTTGGACCCTCGTGCCCTAGAATGTGTGTTTACTGGGTATTCTCCAACCCAGAAAGGGTAATCGCTGCTATCATCCCCCTACCAGAAAGTTTTTTATGTCTGCTAATGTGACCTTTGCTGAGAATGAGCCTTACTTTAAAAATTCTATTGCTCAAGAACAGAATTTCAATCTATCCACTAAGGAGTATCCTTTCACTCTCTCAAACCAGGACGTGCTATCATCTCTTCAACCACCTACTTGACCTGCAGGACTCTTTAGGACTGACATCGAGAGAAAAGTCCCCAAATACTCCTAGACCACTGCAGGTATACTCAAGGAGGTAGAGGCCAGAACCTAGTCCTATGCGAGCCTCAGCATCCACTCCTGGCTCTACTCCACATACAGACGAAAAAGGCACTGACAACTTAGTCTCTTTTTTGGAATCCTCTCCAAGTAATTCCATCTCTAACTCCTCATCTGGTTTTGTTTTTGATAATTCTGAGCAGTCAATGAACCTATTTCCACAACTAATACATCTCACAGTGATCTTAATTGGCCCATTGCTCTTTGAAAAGGAACAAGAACCTGCACTAAATATCCACTACATCTCTTCCTCTCATATTCTAAACTCTCCTCAGCTCATAAAACCTTTCTTAGCAATCTTCATACCATTCCCATTCCAAAAAAAATTTTCTAAAGCTATAAGGGACAAGCATTGGAAGGATGCCATGGAAGTTGAGAGGGCTGCCCTTGACAAAAATCAGACGTGGGATTTAGTCCCATTGCCTAAGGGGAAGCATCCGGTGGGATGTAAATGGGTTTATACAATGAAATACAAATCTGATGGGACCTTAGACCGATACAAGGCAAGATTGGTGGCTAAGGGATATACACAGGTGTATGGAGTGGATTACTTAGACATCTTTGCTCCCGTAGCTAAGCTCAACACAGTTAGGGTGATTCTTTTGTTGGCAGCTAACCTAGATTGGTCTTTACATCAATTTGATGTAAAGAAAGCATTTTTGCATGGTACACTCGAGGAAGAAGTCTACATGGAAGTGCCACCAGGGTATTCTGCTACTGCAAAAGAACCTGTTATTTGTCACCTCAAGAAAGCCCCCTATGGCTTAGAATAGTCACCAAGGGCGTGGTTTGGGAGGTTTACAGGTGTGATGCTACGTATGGGGTACCGGCAAAGTCAGGGCAATCACACTCTTTTCTTCCACCACTCGGCCACAAGGGGAGTCACAGTTCTGCTCGTTTACGTGGATGACATAGTAGTCAATGGTAACCATGAAAAGGGCATACAACAGCTATGGGAATGTTTGGTGAAAGAGTTTGAAATTAAAGATTTGGGGAGGTTGAAATATTTTTTGGAAATAGAAGTGGCTCATTCCAAAGGTATTTTTATCTCTCAACAAAAATATGTAGTGGATCTCCTAAGAGAAACAGGGCTTCTCGGCTACAAAGCAGTGGAAAACCCCATTGATCCAAACCATAAGCTAAGCGAGGCATTAGAGGATGATTTGGTTGATAAAGAGGACTACCAAAAGCTAGTTGGGGGGTTGACATACTTGGCTCATACTCGGCCAGACATAGCATATGCCATGGGAGTTGTCAGCCAATTCATGCATACCCCAAGAGAATCTCATCTGAAAGCTGTCTATAGAATCCTACACTATTTGAAGGGCACACCTAGGACGGGCATTCTATTTAAAAAATGTGAAGCTATGTTACTAGAAGCATACACAGATACTGACTATGCAGGATCTATGGTGGATAGAAGGTCATCCTCTGGCTATTGTACCTTACTGGGGGGTAACTTGGTCACATGGAGGAGTAAGAAATAGAATGTGGTTGCTCGATCAAGTGTTGAAGCCGAGTTTCGATCCATGGCCCTAGGTATGTGTGAGCTATTATGGTTAAAAATATTATTGGAAGATCTTGAGTGGACAACACCTATGAGACTCTATTGTGATAACAAATTAGCCATTAGTATCGCACATAATCCAATTCAACATAATAGAACAAAGCATGTTGAAGTGGATAGACATTTTGTAAAAGAGAAGTTGGATAGTGGGATGATTTGTACGCCCTATATCACCTCGGGAGATCAGCTTGCAGATATGCTAACCAAGGGCCTTCCGGGAGCCGTGTTCATGAAGAAGACAAGCAAGATTGGGATGAAGGATATCTACTCCTAATCTTGAGGGGGAGTGTCAGTAGATATGGTTTCCAATCCTATAGATTATGATTGATTGATTGATTGATTGATTGATTTATAAGGAATGTATTTTGTGTATCTTGTAGATCTAGATTAATTGTTTCTATAAGTTGTTGTATCCTAAAGTTGTGTAGGTTTCCTAATCTAGGTTTTAGAATCTTTCTTTCAATGTTTTTGGCAACTTCCTAATTCTAATAGGAAGCTGGTGTATAAATCAAATCAGCCTCTTTGGAGGTGAATAAGACGATAAGGAAGAATTCCATTATCCTTCTTTCGTGACAAGAAGAATGGGACATAGGAACATATGCAAATAATACAAGAAACAATGAGATTAATTTTATGGAAATGTGGTCTGGATGCTAAAGATTTAATTGGGAGATGTGCCATTAAGGTGTTAAGAGATGGGACTTAGATTAATATTATTCAGATTGATCAATGAATTTTCAGTAGGTTCATTCTAAAAGACAATTTGGAAGGAAGATCAGGAACCTAGATCTTTCAAAGTGTTCAAAATTATAGATTGGAAAACTGTGTCCTGGTAACTTGATGAACCAAATATGTTTTATGAGGTATCCATACACTTAAAAATTCCAATTCCGATATTGAAAAGGTAAGGGCCTGTTTATTTGTAGAAAACATCTTCCGTTTTTCAACTCCATTTTCTATTGAATAATTAGATCTCCCATTGGAAAATAAAAAACTCAGTTTTCTAATTTTTCAAATTTATACTATGAATTGGAAAACACCATTTTTTATGTTTTCTAAATTTTCTAAAAATGAATGCCACGACATTTTGAAACATATACATCTCAATATAAAATTGGAGTTAAAAACTAGAAAATGTTTTTTAAAACTAAATGGGGCCTAAGATTCTTGGAGATTAATAACAATAACAAGATAAGCCTTAATCCCATTAGAAGGGGGTCAACTACATGAATTCTAATTTGTCAATCATTTCTATCCATAGTGAAAGAATTGGTCAGGAGAGTGAATAATACTTCCACCGTAAAAACTCCATTGATTAGGAAGACATAAATACAGAAAATACCTAAAAAATCTCTTGAAAAATCTCCTACAAACTCTCTTATTTTACAGGAATAGGACAACAGCTTTGTGCTAATCCAATTTATAGATTTGAACTAGTATATCTTGGGTATCCTTAGCCGATTCCAAGATTGCTTTATCTTTTATTCTCCTTGGTCTTTTAGGATACTCAGCTGTGATCTCTTAATCAATCTCAAACCCTATCCATCCGGCCTCTCTCTCGTCTCTTTCTTCTTCCAACACTCCTCCTCAAGCTGGAGAATAGATATCTATCATTCTCATCTTGCCTCTAAGAGCTTCAAATCCTCGTTTCTACATAGCCACATAGCCTTGGTCAAAATATTTGTTTCTTGGTCTTCAGTAGGAACATAAGTAAGCCTTATGCCTCCTCTCTCTATCTCTTCCTTGACAAAATGTTTATCAATTTGGACATGTTTTATTCGGTCATGTTGTACCGGATTATTTATTATGCTTATAGTTGACTTACTGTCACTATAGAGTAGTTTAGAAGAATTCATAGGCACAGAAAGGTCTTTCATTGACCTTTCTATCCAAATTACCTCACAAATGCACTATATAATGGCTCTATACATTGCCTTTACACTACTGCAAGCAATAACTTGCTACTTTTGCTTCTCCATGTGACCAAGTTCCCCCATAGCTTGGTACAATACCCTGATGTGGATTTACCATCCTCAATGGATCCAACCCAATCCGCATCTACATAACTCTTTATTCCTCTTTCTTTTCTTTTCTTGAACATAAGCCCTTTCCCGGGTGTTCCTTTGAGATACCTGAGGATATGGTAGGCAACTTCAACATGTCTTTTGGTTGGAGAATACATAAATTGACTGATTATACTCACAGCATAGGCAATATCTAGCCTTGTGTGAGATAGGTAAATTAATTTACCTACTAGGCGCTGAAATCTCCCTCTGTCAACTTAATTGTCTTCATTAACTTCTTCTCTATTCTTCCAATTAGGCTCTAGAGGAGCGCTTGCAGGCTTACACCCGAGCTTGCATGTTTCTTTTAGTAAGTCTAGGGTGTACTTCCTTTGTGATATGAAGATACCCTTTTTGCTTCTAGCAACTTCCCAGCCTAAGAAATATCTCAATTTTCCCAGTTCTTTAACTTCAAATGCCTCCCTTAATTGATTCTTCAAATTTTCAATCTCTTGGATGTTATCACTGGTGATGATTATGTCGTCCACATAGACTATTAGAATAGTCATTTTCCCATCAGCTTCCATCTTTATAAAAAGAGTGTGATCAGCTTGACCTTATTTGTATCCAAGCTAGTTTAAGGTATCACTAAACCTCTCAAACCATGCCTTAGGAGATTGCTTAAGACCATATATAGATTTCTTCAACCTGCATACCTTTCCTTTAGTGTCATCTCTTTCAAATCCAGGTGGTATCCACATGTAAATTTCTTCCTCCAGCTCACCATTTAATAAGGCATTCTTTATGTCTAATTGATATAGTTTCCGGTCTAAGTTGACTACCAAGGATAGTAATAACCGAATAGAGTTAAATTTAGCCACCAGTGCAAATGTCTCTTCATAGTCAAGGCCTTGAGTTTGAGTAAAGTCTTGAGCTACAAGTTTTTCCTTATACCTGTCAATACTTCCATCTGATTTGTACTTTACGATGAACACCCATTTGCTGCCTACTATATTCTTTCCATCTGGCAATCTCACTATCTCCTAAGTATCATTTTTCTCTAGGGCTTTCATCTCTTCCATGACTGCTACCTTCCATTTTCCTTCCTTTATTGCATGATAGATATCTCTTGGAAGATCCACATCATCTAGACTGACTGTGAAAGATTTGAATTGAGAGAATAATTTTGAGTATCGCAGAAAGTTTGAGATGGGGTGTTTAGTACATGATCTTACCCCTTTCCTTAGAGCAATCGAAATATCAAGGTCATACTCTTCATTCTCTCCTTTGTCCTCCACCCTGCTAGGAGCCTCAGTATCTCTTTTAGTTGCCTCTTTTGGACTTATCCTGGGTTCAGATAAGATGGTTGGCGGAGGGTCACGAGGCCTCCTTCAATAAACCATTAATGGAGGTTTACTTTGAACCTGATCATCTTCTTGAATTTGGTTTTCCTTATTCTCTCCCCTTGATGGGTTTGGTTAGAGGAAATAGGTACTCAACAACATTCAAGTATAGGTTGAGATGGTTCAAAAATTGGATTGGGTGTAGGCAAGGCAGTGGAACAATTTGGAAAGGGCATCATTGGGTCCCAATGGTGTTCAATTTCAGTGATGTTCCCTTGTTGAGAGTGTTTCTGGAAGAATGGTTGATTCTCAACAAAAGAAACATCATAAGAGAGAATGAATTTTTGGGTAATTGGACTGTAACATTTATACCCTTGCTAAGTCGGAGAATTGCCCACAAAGATGCACTTGAGTGCCTTAGGATCCAGTTTGGATTGAATGGTTTCATTCTTGTGTACAAAAGCAATACATCCAAACACCTTAGGAGCAAGAGAGTTTAAGACTCAAGTATGATGAGGGAAAGATTCAAGAAAGACGTTTAAGGGAGTCTTAAACTGTAGAACTTTTGAGGGAAGCCAGTTGATGAGTAAACATGAGTGCCCTAGCTGTCTCAATAAGATGGTGATTCTTTCTTTCAACTATCCCATTTTGTTGGAGGATGTAGGGACATGAGCTTTAGTGAATAATACCATGCTCCATTAAGTATTGATTAAACTCATTCAAGAAATATTCTCGACCATTATCAGTCCTTGATACATGAATTGATGTTTGAAAGTCAATTGTGCACCATTTAATGAAACCTTTAAACACAAAATAGGCTTCAGATTTGTCGTTCATTAGGAAAACCCAACTAATTCTTATATGGTCATCTATGAAAGTGATGAACCATCGAGTATTAGTGAGATTTGGGTTTCTAGCTAGTCCTCAAATGTCACTATGAACCAAATGAAAGGGTTTTGAAAGTGTATAAACACGGTTAGGATGAGAACTTTTGGTTTGCTTTGCAAGAATACAATGTTCACAATTGAAATCTTGGATTTTATTGCTTGAAAGAAAAGGATACAGGATTCTAAGAAACTCAAAACTAGGATGTCCTAAACGTTGATGCAATAACATAATTTATAATTCTGAAACAGTAGATAAAAAGATTGAATAGGTAACCTAAATGTAGTAGAATGATCAAGTCTTGAGGTTTGATAGAGTCCTCTCTCTTTAGCACTACTAATCATCTTCCGCGAGGATAAGTCTTCAAAAACACAATAAGATTGGAAGAAAGTCACCAAACATCCCTTTTCCTTAGTTTATTTACTAACTAATAGCAGATTACACTTTAAACCAGGTACATATAGTACAGATTTTAAAGTTAGTCTTGCTATACAAGCTGTTCCTTTTCCTTTTTACAAAGGATGTTCCATCAGCCATAAAAATAGTAACGTCTCGATCACAAAGTTCATAATTGGACAACATAGACAAAGTTCATAATTGGACAGCATATTAAGGGAACCTGTCATGTGATCTGATGCTCCAGTATCTATGATCCAACAGCTTTTAGGAAAAGTTTTGGAGATAAGAGAGTATTTAGCATTACCTTGCTTTGCTAGGGATACCACCGGATTAGAGTTGTCTGAATTTTCAAACTTAGTCACCTTAGTTTGACTTAATAGTTGTTGTAGAGCTTCTAGTTGGTCTGCTATTAAGGTGAGGTTTGTTGTACTTCCCTTTTCAGCCTCCAACATATAGGCAGTTTGTCCTCCGAATTGTCCTCCTTTCCTTTGATTCCTTGGCTTCCAGTTTGCAGGCTTCCCATGAATCTTCCAGCAGGTTTCTCTAGTGTGGTAAGGTCAATTGCAATGAGCACACCATTGCTTCTCCTTTTGAGACTCTCCTTTAGCTATGATAGGTATTTTCCCTCGAGAAACATTAAGGGCTGAGTTTGGAGTACAGACCTCACTATTAAAATGCCCTGAATCAGTCGACATCACCTTTTTCCTACTTTCTTCTTGTCTCACCTCTGCAAAGACCTCGCTTATGGAGGAAAAAGGCTTTGTCCCGAGTAGCCTGCCCCTTACTTCATCAAGGTCTAAATTTAGACCATGTAAGAAGTTAAAGACTCTCTCCTTCTCCACCATCTTGCTGTATTTCCTTCCATCCGCAGAACGCTCCCATGTAATCTCATAAAACAAGTCCATCTCTTGCCACAAATTCTGTTAAGGAATTATAATACTCAGTAACAGAACCTGTATCTTGTCTTGTGGTTTGAATGAGTGACTAGATCTGGAAGTATTGGCTATATTTTCCAGGTCTGAATGTATTTTTTGGACTGCCTTCCAAATTTCACTAGTTATCTTGTAAAATAGGTAGATCCTTCCAATCTTTGGTTCCATGGAATTCACCAACCAAGCCATAACAATGGCATTCTCGGCCTCCCATATGCCATATGTTGTTGACTCAAGGCTCGGCTTTGAGACTGCACCAGTTATATATCCTACCTTCCCCTTTCCTCTAACAAGAAGTAAAACTAATTGGGACCATTCTCTGAAATTGGTTCCATTCAGTTTGTGTTGAGTGATCTGGAGAGAGTGGTTTTCAATGGCTATTGGAACAATTGGAACTGGAGTATCCTTCATTGGAGGAGGATTGGTGGTAGAAGTCTCACTAGCTACTTGTTTTTCAGCCATATTGTGGACTTTAAGACCCCTCCATGCAGCATTTAACGAAAAAATCAGGTGTCACAAGAATGTGGCTCTGATACCATGAAAGAATCGGTTAGGAGAATGAATAATACTTCCACCGTAAAAACTCAATTGATTAGGAAGACATAAATACAGAAAATACCTGAAAAATCTCCTACAAACTCTCTTATTTTACAGGAACAGGACAACAGCTTTGTGCTAATCTAATTTACAGATTTGAACTAGTATATCTTGGATATCCCTTAGCTGATTTCCAGCCTCTCTCGTCTCTTTCTTCTTCCAACATAGCTATATCCTCTATAATGCCCTTATAACTCATATCATACCTAAAAACTTCTCATTAAAATTTTCTTGGTCTTCCTCTTAACTCTTTTGTTAAATACTTGTACTATTTTGTCCACTTTCCTCACAGGAGATTGACTGATAAGAAAACAAATTGTTTCTTTGAAAATGCTGTGTAACGTGAGGGTTTTGTGATGACAGAGTTCTAGTGAGTGGACTAAATGTCAAAGACCGGTGTAAATTCTGGAAACACAGGGTGGATAACGTGCTAATGATCTAAGAGATACAATCCCTCAATTAAAAATAAAGAAAGCCTTGCAGATTGACTTTCTGAAACCTGATACTAAGTGTTATTTCTACAATGACAATAACATCAGCTCCAGTGTGTTTGTTCACAGCCCTACGGCAAGGGCAATATGGTTTGCTATATGGATTAGTTACGTCTGTTGTTTTTATGGCAAGAATATACAACTGGAGAAACCAAACCAGGTCTTAGTCAAGTTTAGGCAACATCACTACTATTTTGGAGGAGTCCAGAGGCTTGGGAAATAACATTTGGCTAGTTATAAAAAGATTGTAATTTGTCGATAAAGATAATTCTTGTGGAACTAGGGGATTCCACTAGGATAGCTTCAAAACCAGGTTTTAAAGAAGTTTTGATTCAGTATTTAAAGGGGAGAACGGTAGGTGATGGGTTCTGGGTGTTTGAGTAATGTTAAAGTACAACTTATTCTGCTTTGTCTGCCAAAGGCCATTGCTGCTTGGACTTGAAATGTATGAGAGGCTTGAGAGTGTCCAATTGACAGTTAAGAGCATAGCATTGCGTGTCTAATCAAGTAAGGACAAGTTATGCTAAATCATCTCTTATAAAAGGGTGGCCCTAGTGCATGAGGTTCCCAAATTATGCTAAATCATTTTTTATTCGTAGTCTTACCCTACCTTTGTAGAGAAATTATTTCCAGAACACACGCCCACAACCTTTTGGTCACAAAGGATCACCCTTACCATTGCTACCAAGGTTCACCTTCTAAATCATTTTATTCAACATAGAAAATTTACATGGTAACAGTAACACAGTATTTACTATCAGAACAGGATTGCTTACATCATCCACAATTTGCAACTGGCCATTCTGATCCTGCATCAGCTCAAAGATAACCCATCCCCCCACCCCAACCCAATAAAAAGTTCGTAAGTTCCAGTTCCACAAGTAATTTGTAGATAGTTCAAAAGGCATTCAAAACGAAGCTAATAGAATTTATAGAAGAAACGGAAGATACAGTTGCTTTAGGAAGCAAGAATACTAATTTCCCTATGCATAAGATAGCTACTTGTTTACCTTCACTGCAACAAAAAGAAGCGGGTCAGATGGTGTATAAATCATGTAATGGCTCCCATCCTGCATTAAAATTTTTATCATGATTACAAGGCAACAGAAGCAAAGAACAGAACATAAGTTATGGGCAAATACAAAGATAAGACTATGACTCGGGGGCAGTGTAAGGTGAGAGAGGCAACAGGGCAATAGGACCCATGGAAGAACCTTGTGAACTGTCACTGAGCTTGATAGATGATATTTTTTGGTGAATAGGTTGCATTAGGAATGGAATTGGGTGATAAAGTAACAAGAAGGAGGTGATTTAGCATCAAGAAAATGCTGGAAATATGCTTAAATCAAGGGAGATTTGGCTTTGATCCTAGAATATTCTAGGATTTATCTTTTATGCAAATATTATGTAAATATAGTAAGTAAAAGATGTAAATTAGGATGCTGTCTATATTTAATTTATTTCTTTCCTTCTTTGTTCATAATCCTCTCTTTAAAAGAGGATGTTGTTCTTGCTTATGTGAATCAATCAAGCTATATTATCCTTGATTAGTTCTAAGATGGTATCAGAGCTTCAGATTTAATCTCAGCCATCCATTACCTAGGCCCTTTGCCCTTTGCCATACCTTGCGACTGTCGGAGCCTCTCTATTGGCCGCTGAAGCTCGGAGCTGGCCACGTTCAGTCAATCGGTCGCGGCCACCCAGAATGCCTAGCCGTCACTGCTCTTGGGACTCCTGGTCGCTGCTACCCAAGGCTGTCTTCTCTCCATTGTCAATCGCCAAGATCGTTTCTACCTCCTGAGAGTGCAAGTTCTCTCTGGGCGAGATCGTTTCAACCGCCAGATCGTTTTAGGAAGGAGACGCCCACTTCGATTGGGTCTGTTGGGTTTGCTTCAGCCACCGATTGATTGCGGCCTCTCTGCCTTACCGCCTACTGCTTGCTTCAGCCACCGGTTGCTTGCGGTCTCTTTGCCTCAGCCACCTACTGCTTTGGCCATCGTCCAGATCTTGGTAACCTTATTGTTCTTTCTTGTTCTTTTTTTTTTTTTTTCACTCCCAAGTGATAAGCTATGTCGGAAGTTACTTCTGAAACTACCCTATAAACCCTACTGCTGCCATCCAAACAAAAATTCCAGCAAACCATTCTAGCACCCATTCTGTCCAAATCACCACCATTCGTTTAAATGGTGATAATTTTCTTCGTTGGTCTCAATCTGTCCAGATGTATATTCGTGGGCAAGGAAAAATTGGCTACATCACAGGAGACAAGAAGGAACCTGCAAATTGGAAGAGCAACAAGCAAGGAGACAAGGGCAGTAACCGTGGGGTCCCCACTGCGAATGAGGTTGACACAAATCCCTTCAACAAAGAGCAGATTGATCAACTCTTGAAGCTGTTACAATCCAATTCCTCATCTGGTATTCCTAGTGTTTCCTTGGCACACACAGGTAGAAAACCTAAAGCTCTTTCTTGTCTACATTCCTCTCCATGGGTTATTGACTCTGGAGCCTCCGATCATATGACTAGTGCTCCTTATTTATTTAATACCTATCATCCTTGCTCTGGCAATGAAAAAATCAGAATTGCCGATGGAAGTTTTTCATCTATTGCAGGAAAAGGAATTATTACACTAACCGAGAAAATTAATCTCAATTATGTCCTTCATGTTCCTAACTTGGCCTGCAATCTTTTGTCTGTTAGTAAACTTTGCAAAGATTCTAACTGTCGTGTTACCTTTTTTGAATCCCATTGTGAATTTCAGGACCAGAACTTGGGGACGATGATTGGGCGTGCTAGGATGATTGAAAGTCTTTACTACTTTGATGAAATTTCGTTTGGTAATAAAAAAGCTCAGGGCTTTAGTAGTACTAGTTCAATTCCTGTTCACGATACAATTATGCTATGGCATCTTAGACTAGGACATCCTAGTTTTGCCTATTTGAAACGTTTGTTTCCTGAATTATTTAAAGGAATGAATTGTTCTTCTTTTCAATGTGAAAGTTGCATTTAGCAAAAAATCATCGTTCTACATATTTCCCAAAACCCTACCAAGCATCGAAACCTTTTTATATAATTCATAGTGATGTTTGGGGTCCATCTAAAATTTCTACTCTATCTGGAAAAAAATGGTATATTTCCTTCATAGACGATCATACCCGTTTGTGTTGGGTTTATTTGATGCACAAAAAATCTGAAGTGGAATATTTATTCAAAACTTTTTACACTATGATTGAAAACCAATTTCAAACCAAAATTAGCATTTTACACTTGACAATGGCACCGAGTATTTCAATGAGCACTTGGGGGATTTTTTGAAAACAAAAGATATTCACCACCAATCTACTTGTCGACATACTCCTTAACAAAATGGCATTGCTGAACGTAAAAATAAACATTTACTCGAAATAGCACGTGCCATCATGTTTTCTATGCATATTCCAAAATACTTATGGGGTGAAGCTGTTTTAACGGCATCCTATTTGATAAACAGGATGCCTACTAAAGTATTAAAGTACCAAACACCCCTTGAGTGTAAAAGATTTTTTTCCTAACACTAGATTACATTCGGACCTCCCTGTCAAAGTTTTTGGATGTACTATTTATATTCATATCCCTGCTCAATTTCGCTCAAAACTTGATCCTCGGGCTGTCAAATGTGTTTTCTTGGGCTATACCTCTCAAAAAAAGGGCTATAAGTGTTATGATCCTCTCACAAAAAAGATCCACGTGAGTATGGATGTCTCCTTTGTTGAAAACAAACCCTATTTTTCCCAAAAATTCCTTTAGGGGGAGAAACATGAAGATGAAGACAATTTTTGGGATGTTTCTGTCCCTTTTCTAAACCCAATCTGTCCTACTCAGGAATCGCATGTTTCTGATAATAGTCACGTAGGAGATTCTAGTTCCTTGATGTCAAGTAAAGGGGTTTCTCGGGCAGGGGGAGAATTACTACAAACTGATCATCATGATCTAAATTCTGAGTTTCAGGTTTATGCCAGGAAGAGATTTCATCAAATGAACAAAGACTTGAATGTCAATCCTGCACAAAATCAGTCTGAAAACCCGAGAAATGGCACTGTAAGTTCAGGAAATCCCACTTCAACATTTAGTCCACCTCCTTCCACTTTACCTAATAGTTCTCAAGTTGATTCTTTAACTATTTCCAATCATTTACCTACTATTTCTGATCTTGATGTTCCTATAGCAATTAGGAAAGGTGTCAGAAATTGCACTAAATATCATATTGCTAAATATCTCTCCTACCACAGACTATCAAAGAATCATAAGGCTTTCACATCTAGGATTTCACACTTGTTTGTGCCAAGGAATATACAGGAAGCTTTGGATGATCCAAACTGGAAATTAGCAGTTATAGAGGAGATGAATGCTCTAAGGAGAAGTGGTACTTAGGAGATAGTTAACCTGCCCAAAGACAAAAAAGTAGTAGGGTGTAAATGGGTGTTTACAATAAAATGTAAGGCAGACGGGAGTGTTGATAGGTACAAAGCCAGACTAGTGGCTAAAGGCTTCACCCAGACTTATGGGATTGATTATCAAGAGACCTTTGCTCCTGTTGCAAAAATAAACTCTATTAGAGTCCTGTTGTCTCTTGCAGTAAATTCAGATTGGCCCCTACACCAACTTGATGTCAAAAATGCGTTTCTTAATGGTGATCTTGAAGAGGAGGTCTTCATGAGCTTGCTACCGGGATTCGAAAATAAACTTGGGAGTGACAAAGTATGTAGACTGAAGAAATCCCTGTATGGTCTCAAACAGTCCCCAAGAGCATGGTTCGAACGCTTTGGAAAGGCAGTTACCAATTATGGTTTCCTTCAAAGTCAGGCAAATCACACTATATTTTATAAACATTCAAAGAATGGTAAAGTTGCAATTTTAATTGTTTATGTTGATGACATTATTTTAACTAGTAATGATGAGACAGAGTTAGCAGTCCTCAAGCAGAAACTTGCAAAGGAGTTCCAATCAAGGACCTAGGGATCCTAAAATACTTCCTTGGAATGGAGTTTGCAAGATCCAAAGAAGGCATCTTTGTTAATCAGAGAAAATATGTTCTTGACCTTCTTGGAGAAATAGGTTTACTTGGTTGCAGGGTGTCAGAGACTCCCATCGAGCCTAATGTGAAACTATATGCTGCCAAAGCTGAAGAAGTAAAGGACAGGGAACAATATCAGAGACTTGTGGGAAGATTAATCTACTTGTCTCATACGCAACCTGACATTGCTTTTGCAGTAAGTATGGTGAGTCAATTCATGCACTTGCCAGGGCCAGAGCATTTTGAAGCAGTCTACATAATCCTAAGATATCTGAAAGGGACTCCTAGAAGAGGCTTACTGTTCAAGAAACATGGCCACCTACAAGTTGAGATCTACATTGATGCAGATTGGGCAGGAAGTGTTAATGATAGGAGATCTACTTCAGGCTATTGTTCTTTTGTTGGGGGAAACCTAATCACCTGGCGAAGCAAAAAACAAAATGTGGTGGCTAGAAGTAGTGCAAAAGCAGAGTTCAAAGCTGTTGCTCATGGAATTTGTGAGGGAATGTGGATCAAAAGGATACTTGAAGAACTGAAGTTTTCTCGGTCGAAACCAATAAAAGTCTATTGTGACAACAAGGCTGCCATCTCTATTTCTCATAATCCGGTGTTACATGATCGTATAAAACATATAGAAGTGGACAAACATTTCATCAAAGAGAAGCTCGATGCTGGAATAATATGCATGCCATATCTTCCAACAACTGAACAAATTGTTGATGTTCTAACTAAGGGTCTTCACAAGAAGCAATTTGATAAACTTATTGGCAAGCTAGCTATGGAAGACATCTATAAGCCAGCTTGAGGGGGAGTGCTGGAAATATGCTTAAATCAAGGGAGATTTGACTTTGATCCTAGAATATTCTAGGATTTATCTTTTATGCAAATATTATGTAAATATAGTAAGTAAAAGATGTAAATTAGGATGCTGTCTATATTTAGTTTATTTCTTTCCTTCTTTGTTCATAATCCTCTCTTTAAAAGAGGATGTTGTTCTTGCTTATGTGAATCAATCAAGCTATATTATCCTTGATTAGTTCTAAGAGAAAAGGTTCTACAAGGATAAGGATTCTTAGTAGTAGCTCAAGTGAGGTTGTGCATGCTTAAACGATACTTTTGTTTCATGATTGAAAAATTGTTGTATCAAAGACAGTTTTTGATAAATGCATCCTAGTTTATGGCCATAATAGTCAGTTTTGATAGTGTCAGCTTGTCCATGCTTCAGTGATCGTCTACTTAGTACAAGTGATACCTAGAAAGGGCTAGTGTCCATTTAGTGAGGAAAGACCCATGACGCAGCTAGTGTCAACCCCTTGCATGAGAAAATTTTCAAGAACATGCACTGCATTTCATGTCATGCATGACAAAATTTTATACCCTTATTGAGTGTTTCTGACTTCCAGTTTTCCTTCAATGCATTTTTAGTAATTGCAGGTACGTCCAAGGGAAGAGGTGAGTGAAAAATGATCTGTTTTATTTTTTACGCATTTTAAGTCAATTAGGTTCTTGTGACAGCTTGATATATTTGATTGGTTTGTGTTGTATTTTGAGCCAAATCTACATCAGTATATCCAACAATCTGCTCATGTCATTTGTTCTCAAACAACAAACTTTTACCATGAGCACTTTTTATTGTATCTCAAGATACTGATAGGATACTGATTATCGAATGGAACTACAAGCTGGAAAGTAACAAAATGAAAAGGAAACTGGGCATTCGAGAGGCCCTTCACTCTCCCAAAACTCAATACAAGAATGATAATCCCTCCCCCACCTTCTTCCCCCTCTATATATTCTTTTCTTCCTCCCCTCAACAGAAATCTGTTATGCACTTGCTGGGTTGTTACACAACCCAGCAATTTCCCTCCTCTATCCCTACGCACATGGCTGGCCATCCAAGTTACATCCTTGCCCTTGCCCTCTTGGACCTTCTTCGATAAGTCAAGTAAACTGGGGGCCTATCAAATACACACTAAAGCGTGCTAGTGACTATCACAAGGGGAGTCCAACACAAATGAGATGTCTGTGTAATAGTGAGGTAATTAAGCTTCTCAACCAGTCTCCTATATCGCCAAGGATCCTCCTATGACTCCCCCTATCTTGGTACAAGTTTAACATTAGGATCATTAGGGGTATCTATAGGTCGGGAATCAAACATACTAGTCTCTTCCAAAATATCTAAGACATACTTCATTTAAGAGATGCACACACCATGGGCAGATTGAGCTACCTCAATGCTAAGAAAATACTTCAACCTGCCCAAATCCTTGGTCTAAAAATGAGAATGCAAATGAGCCTTCAATAGTCCAATACCAACCTCACCATCTCTTGTAATAACAATGTCATCAACATATACCACTGTAACACTCTGCCTTGCCAGACGCGTCAATATATGGAATTACTAGGATTTTTTTTCCCATAAGTAAGTTCGACACACTTCGTGTCTCAAATAACAATCTTCACATGCTCACAAAAATCTCAGAACCCCAGTCTTGCTAGCTTAGCTAACAAGTTTGATGGACTTAAGCTAAGTAGAGCATACTATTACACAACAGAAATTAATAAGATCGTATAACATAGATTACTGCAATTGTTCATACATATTGTCTTCCAATAAAAATAAGGATTACATAACTTCAAAAATGTAAATAACGACTATCACACTCATACTCCATCAGCTCTAACTGACCTGATCCTTGCCCCTGCCGCAACCCTCGTCTGGAAAGTTTGAATGTTCCAAAGGTATAACCCAGATTAGATGTTGTATCATCTAAGTGATGACATAAAAACAATATACGAAATGCATGTATGATCATGAGCATGGCATATATAAATAACACAACACGTCAACCTTAAGAAATCTCCATGACATACTCAACCTCCTGGGTGCATATCGGCGATCACCCGTGGAAAATCCATTCCACATCACACGGTTGAGATTGACCTTGCCGCGACATACTTAATCTCCAGGGTGCACACTGACATCGCCCAAGAAAATCCCTTCCTCATCACGGTTGAGACTAACATTGCCCCATTCTCAAAAAGACCCCATCCTATCCCAATGGACATCATAATAATACCATGAAAACCACACGCCATGCATTTTTACAAAACATATCCAGTTAATGCATCATGTAACAAACTCAATATGCACATTATGCTTGTAAATCAAAAGCAATTAGGAAACACATTCACATGAAACCAACCATCCACAGGTTAAATCATTTGCTTGAAAACTTAACCAAATTTTGGGTTGAACCACTCACCTTAACTACGTTTCGATCTCAACCTCGATAAGCATATCACCTCGAACACCGTGAAATCCTCAAGCCTATATGACCAAGTTACCTCCTGGTCAATGATTTTTCCAACAAACATCAAAATCTTTAATTTCTTAAGATTTTCCTTTTTTTTCCTATTTTCCATAATCCCCTTTTTCCTTCAAAAATTCATAATAAATATGTAACACCTATTTTCACCAAATATTTTTTCACAAATAATCCTAAAATAATTTTCTAGAAATTATAAAATTAATTACAAATTTACCCCGAACCTCACGCGCCTGGTGCGTGTACTGAGAGTGAAATTTGCGCATGCAGTACACTCGTCGATTGTCTTCTCCGGCTCTAGCAACTGGGACTTGCTCCAATGATGAATCCGATCCTATCCCCTTGAAATACTCCTCAAGGTGAACCTGGGGGTGCCCTTAGATGCCCAAAAACTTCACCGACGGTGCCTCGAACGGCCAAATTACAGTGTGTCTTCGGCGAGCTCTCAAATTTTCCGACAATCCCTCGTATCTCACTTAAACCGAAACGAAACCCTACAAAATTCTCCAGAAATGATCTACAAGCTTCAAAGAACAAAAGCCCCTTATCCCTGATCCTCGATTCAACCTCTAAGCTCTCGAATTTTAGCTCGAACTTACTGAAAACCCTAGGTTACGAGTTCGAGCTTTTATAGCCAAATTCCACGGATTCTTCAACGAATCCCAGCTTTTCTTGATTCCTAAGTCTCATTCCTAGCCTTTGAGTGCCCTAGAATGCATCATGATGAGCTAAAATGTTCGATCCAATCCTCAAAAAATTCTATTAAGTTTTTCGACTGACTCTCGACCAAATCACTGCCAACTAGCCGCTATACACGGCCAATGGCCGTCGAAACTAGGCCATCATAGCCTGGAGGGTAGCTCTGCACCCCTTGGGGGCCTCGCTCGTGGCCGCTGCAAATTTGGCCGATGTTTTGCAGGTTTCACACCTGCTTTTCAGAATTTGCACTTTCACCCCTCTCCCCCCTCCCCAAAAATTTTGATGCTTTGCACTTCTGCCCTATCCCTCAAACTCTGGGTTTCTCAATAATTCCATTAAGCCCCACAAGATTAGGATGCCTCATTACACCCCCAAAAGTTTAGAAAAACCCTCGTTGTGACCATCTTTGGTCAAATCTTAGATTCTGCACTTTGGCCCGTATGCCCCTAATCTCGTATTTTGATCCTCGTTTTACGAATCCTTTGATTCTTAGGCATTTTTATCCCCCAAATTTCGTTCTTCCATCCCTGGCAATATTTCTTCAAGTTTTTGTCAAGATTCATAATTCTTGCTTTGGCCCTAAAATCTGGCAAAATTGCGTTTTGGCCCAAAAATTCTACAAATTCTGAAATACTTTCAATATATAAAAATTTGGGACTGGGTCAAGGGCTATTTCACCAGGATCGTGTTGGGTTACCATCCCTGCCCCACCCCAATGCTCAGTATATATTATATTTATATATAAATATATTATCTATTCTATTAAACATAGAAAAGTATAAAAAACTATTATGTATTCTATATATATTTCTATATTTATATATATGAATATATAATATTATATATCCTAAAAATTTTGCAAATAAGTCATTTTGAGGTTATGAAACATCAATACATGCATACAAGTTATTATGAATTTTTTAGCAAAGGGGATTAGGAAACCCAAGGCAGGGCGGGCCACTAGGGTTTGAGGTAGGGGACAAGGCAAGCCCACCCCGCCCCATTGCCAACGTTGAATCAGCCTTTGTCGCCCTAGGCAAGTTCAGGCATGACATTGTTATTTAGCATGGATACTATAATGAAATAAAATATTTTTGTTTCTCAATGTATAATACAAGGTATATATACAAGAGTATATTAGGCATCCTAATTGCATTAATACCCTTACTTATATATTTCAACACTTCCCCTCAAACTAGAGCACATATATCAAACATGCCTAGTTTGGTACAAATGTCACTCACACGAGGACCTCTAAGTGATTTCATGAGTAAATCAACTAATTGATCATTGGAACCCTCAAATGTTGTAATAACATCCCCAAAAGGCACATTTTCTCGAACAAAGTGGCAATCAATCTCAATGTGATTGGTTCTCTTGTGGAACACAAGATTAGAAGCAATGTGCATATCAGCTTGATTGTCACAATTCAATTGCATAGCCTTGATTTAGATGACTTCTACCTTCTCAATTAATTATTTCAACCACACTAATTCACAAGTTGTTAAGGTCAGCCCTGTATTTAGTTTCTACATTGGACTTGGCAACAACACTTTGTTTCTTACTCTTCCAAGAGATTAAATTGCCACCAACAAATACATAATATCCAAATGTGGATTGTCTCCCACCCTATTAGCATTTGTATAACCTGCAATCTGGTTGTGTCCGTGATCTCAATACATCACATCACGATCAGGGGCAGCTTTAATATATCAAGGAATACAAATTACTACATCATAGTGATTGTCACAAGGTAAATTTTTAGAAACTGACTTAGCACACTCAGGACAAGTGACTGGGAGGAGGTAATTAAGCATCCAAACTAATCGTTCATAACACCCAAGGTTAGGAATAGGCTCCCCTTATCTTACAAGCAACTTAATATTCAAGTTCATAGAGGCATCTATGGGCTTACATCCGCATCCCTGTCTCCTTAAGCATATCCAAGGCATAATTCCTTTGACCAAGCCACCTCAATACCAAGAAAATATTTTAGGGGACCTAAATTGGCATACCAAGAAAAGCATTATTGATATCTAGTTGATGGAAAGGCCAATGAAAAGTAATAGCAAGAGACAAAAAAAGACAAACAGAAGATATCTTAGCAACAAGAGAAAATGTGTCACCATAATCAATGCCAAAAATCTGAGTATACCCTTTGGTGAAAAGACAGGCCTCGAGGTGATCAATGTGGCCATTAGGGCTATCCTTAATAGTAAAAATCCGACAACATCCAACAGTAGACTTTCCCTTTGGAATAGGTATCAAGTCCTAAGTTTGGGATCACTGATTTGGGTTTGGTAATGGAGAAATTTTGAAAAAAGAAATAGAGGAAAAGATGATAAAGACATGGAACAATGCCTCTCCTTTTTTCTCTCTTAATGCCTCTCTAGTTTGGGTTCACTAAAGGAAGACAGAAGTAGCCAAAAGAAGAGCAAATCACTGGAGCAGCTAAAGGAAAAGAGTAGCAGTAGTGGCCCAAGGAAAGGAAGGGGGTTGGAAGAGCAGGGAGGAAGAAAATTCTCTGAACCTATGGCTGAGAATGCTAGCTTTTATACCAAATGATATGTTTGTAAATAAGACTAGAGGCTTGGCCCATGCTATGCATGTGCAAATAAAAGAATAGAAGATTTCAAATGAAGGCTTTGTCACAACCTAGGGTTAGGCTAGGGTTTAGAAAGGAAATTGAGAAGAATTCGGGAGAGAGAGAGCGCAAAATTGGAAGGAGAGACTAAGAGAAATGTAAGGAAAGAAGTCTAAATTCAATATTTCATTTCATCACAGCATTCTCTACATGCTATAGGTGCTCTTAACAGAAATTAAAAATATCTCCTAACAAACAATTTTAGCTCAATTACATTATTGCCCCTCAATTGCCCTTGGAATGTGACAAGCTTACCTTCAATTGCAACACTTGGTAATTGCAATTTAGCTCTTTTTTTTTTTTTTTTTTTTTTGGGGGGGGGGGGGGGGGGGGGGGGAGTGTGTGTGTGTTAAATTGCACACTGACCCCTTGTGGTTAGGGTCATTTACACAAAGATCCCCTATGCTTTAGAAATTGTTCTGATGGTCTCCGTGGTTATATTTTTCACTCGGGAACTGTTTCATTACTAACTCTATTACTTAAACACTAAGTAAGCTAAATTAAGTTAATCAAATGATAGTTAAATAATATTAAAATTTTAAAAAGAAAAAAATTAAAAGAAAATGTGCCCATGAACAAGTTCAGTTCTTCAACTACAGGTTGTTGATGATGACCCTTGTCATCATTGGCGATGACCCTTGTCATGGCTAGCACCACTTTTCTAGTCACCATTGTCGAGTCTTGGTCATCAACCACCACTTACCGACTCTTCTCTCTCTCACTGTCGCAACAAGTTATCAATTGCACACCACCAAAAGCACCATCAAGAGTTGCTTTCATTGCCTCAAGCTAGACACATCCTCTCTGACTAGCCACTGCCCATTGCCTCTATTCTCTCCAATCTCCTCATCTTCTCTTTTTCATCACCTGTCTCTATCTCTATCTCACCCCTCTCTATTTCTATCCCTACTAAACTAAGCGTTGCTTCATCATCA
Source organism: Diospyros lotus (assembly GCF_014633365.1). Lineage (NCBI taxonomy): Eukaryota > Viridiplantae > Streptophyta > Magnoliopsida > Ericales > Ebenaceae > Diospyros > Diospyros lotus. Next base: position 36,859,641 of record NC_068343.1, on the reverse strand, counting down.
TGCCGATATTGTCTTCGTCACTGTCTTCATTTTCCTTTGATCTTTTTTTCTCCATTTTCAATCTCTGATCTTTCTCCCTTTGATTATCACCACTATCACCTCCCTTCCTTGGCGAAATCCTAGCCACCACTGCTCCTCCTTACTACCATGATTAATGCATGATCTCAGAATCTCACCTTATCTTTCTTTCTATAAAATAGTCATCTCTCCAAACCACTGATGGGTTCCTACAATGGAATCTATACAAAGTAAAACCTTAGAGTTTTAGAGATTAACACACTAAAAAAATCAAGGTGAATCTAGAACAATTGAATTTCACACACTCAAAGATACAAATTACAAACTTAAATAGAAGAAAAAATCCTAAAATCTAGGAATTTAAAAAACACAAATACAACAACAGATAATAAGTAGTGATAAATTTCCTAAACTTTCTCCTATTCTTTCGAATAAGAAGATGCTTCATCTTCTTCTAATTTTTAGGAACTAATAGTCGCATCTTTATTTGCTCTTTTATCTTTTTTAATTTGTGATTATATCCTCAACACTCCTCTCAAGCTGGTGAATAGATATCTATCATTCTCAGCTTATCTCTAATTAGCTTGAAACCTTGTTTATTCATGGCTTTAGTTAGAATATTAGCTTCTTAGATACCTGTAGGTATATATACCAAATTTATATCACCTTCTTTGATCATTTGCTTTATGAAATGTCTACCTATCATCACATGTTTCATTCGGTCATGCTGAACCGGATTATTTACTATCACAGTATAGCTTTGTAAGAGTAGAATTTTCAATTTTCAAATCTTCCATCAATTTTTCCAGCCACATGATCTCACATATACCTTGTGTGATGGCTCTATATTCAGCCTCAGCACTACTGCTAGCCACTACGCTTTGCCTTTTACTTCTCCATGTCACCAAGTTTCCCCATACCTTGGTACAAAAACTTGAAGTAGATTTGCTATCTTCCAACAATCCTACCCAATCAGCATCTACAAAGCATTGAATTCCCCGATCTTCATTCTTCTTGAACAAGATTCCCTTACCAGGGCTTCCTTTCAAATATCTTAGGATATGATGGACAACATTAAGGTGTTTATTTGTGGGTGCATGCATAAATTGACTCACTACACTTACCGCATAGGTGATATATGGTCGTGTGAGAGTTAAGTAGATCAATTTTACCACTAACCTCTGATATCTTCCCTTATCCACAGTAGAGTCTACTCTATTTTCCTTAGATTTCCAGTTAGGTTCTAGGGGAGTGCTAGCTAGTTTACAGCCCAACTTACTTGTTTCCTTCAGTAAATCAAGTATATACTTCCTTTGTGAGATATAGATACCTTCCCTACTCCTTCCTATCTCCATCCCAGTAGGTTCAAGGTTGAGCTAAACCTTCTAAATCATGTTCTAGGGGACTGTTTTAGCCCATACAATGATTTCTTCAACCTGCACACCTTTCCATTTTCTTCAAAACCAGGAGGTGCCTTCACGTATATCTCCTCCTTAAGGTCTCCATTGAGGAATGCATTCTTTATGTTTAATCGATGCAATTCCCAAACTAAATTTTGCTGCAATTGACAGTAACACACAAATAGAATTAAGCTTTGCAACTGGTGCGAAAATTTCATCATAATCAATACTGTGAGTTTAGGTAAATCCTTGGGTCACTAACCTGACCTTATGTCTAGCAATACTTCCATCAGAATTATATTTAATTGTAAAAATCCACTTCCTACCTACCACACTTTTATTTTGAGGTAAACTCACCAATTCCCATGTACCATTCTTTGCAAGAGCTTCCATCTCTTCCATCACAACTTGTTTCCAATGAGGGCTTTGAAGAGCTTCATTAATGTTTCAAGGAATCTAGACTTCATCATTTTTTGTTATAAACATCCTGTAACTTGGAGATAATCATGAATAGACCAAGTGATTAGAGATTGGGTGCTTAGTATATGATCTTACCCCCTTCCTCCCTCCAAGCAATAGGAACGTCCAAATTCTATAATTCTGGCTCCAAATTCTCCGTTTCATGTCCACCCTCTACTGTAATAGCATCTGGTAGTGACCTGTCATCCTGTCTTGGTTCAATTTCGGAATCCTCCACCGGGGTTGATGACTGGTTTTGCTGTTGCAAGGTCTTCCTGCATGAATACATCTAAAGATGAGGCTTAGGCAGGTGCATTTGCAGGTTTTGAGGGTGGTTGTTCTCCCCCTTGATTAGGTACATGATTAAGAGTACTATTTTGGACTATCTTAGGCAACAAAAAATCAGCACCGACGCTACTACTCTCACCTTGCTCTGCACTTGGAGGCTCCCCCTGCATTGAAGGGTGAGAGTAGTAGAATTGATTCTCGAAAAAGCTGGGGTAGGGTACTTGCTCATGTTTGCATCGTTGGCAGGTGGTGCATTGCAACACGTATTTAGTTGTATCCTTCTTTAGGCCTGGCCAGTAAAATAGCTGTCTTACTTGGCGATATGTTACATTCAGCCCTGAGTACCCCCTTATGGGTGAGTCATGTAGTGCTTGCAGGATCCTCCCTCGTAGTTGATTATCTTCCCCAATGACCATCCGGCCTTGGTATCTCAACAAGCCGCCTTGGAAGGAATATCCTGCCTCCCCTTGAGGATGTACTATCAGCCTAGTTATTTTCTCCTTAATCCATGTTGTGTGCTCGTAGCTATTAGTTATCTCTTGCACCCAATATGATACCAAAACTGAGATGGTGTGGCAACTAACTGTCTCCACCTTCCTTGATAGTGCATTAGCTACTAAGTTTTCTTTACCCCTCTTGTACTGGATGATATAGTCATACCCCATCAATTTAGTGATCCCTTTGCGTTGCAATTGGTTGTGTGCCCTTTGTTGAGACAAGAACTTCAAGCTTTCATGGTCTGTGCATATGATAAACTTCCTGCTTTCTAGGTAATACCTCCACTTGTCCACAGCCAATAATTCTTTATCGTATATGCTAGGCCTAAGTGCCTAGGTGCAAGGGTTTGGCTCAAGTAGGAAATTGGTCTGCCTTCTTGATTTAGCACAAGGCGTCCATTTCTAACACGAATTCCGTCGAGAAGTCTGGAAGGGCCAACACCGAAGCTTGAGTCATTGCCTCTTTCAATTCTACAAAAGCCTTATCTGCCTCGTTACCCCAATGGAAGTTATTCTTTTTTAGAAAAGTTGTCAGTGGCTTTGCTCAATACACCATAGCCTTTGATGAACCACCAGTAATAACTAGTGAGCCCTAGGAAGCCCCTCAACTCCTTCAATGTTTTAGGTTTAGGCCAATTCTTCATAGTTGTCACCTTCTGGAGGTATGTACTTACTCCTTGACCAGTTATAATATGGCCTAGGTATTCCACTCTTGGCTCTGCAAAGGTGCACTTAGACTTCTTCACAAAGAGTTGATGGCTTTTGAGGATTTCGAATACCTTTCTGAGGTGGGTTACATGCTGGTTTAGGTTGGGGCTGTAGATTAATATGTCATTAAAAAAGACCAGCAAAAAATTTCTAAGATAGGGAGCAAAAATGTGGTTCATGAGGCCTTGAAAGGTAGCAGGAGCATTAGTAAGGCCGAAAAGCATTACCAAGAATTCGTAGTGTCCTTGGTGTGTTCTGAAGGCTATTTTGTGGTAGTCATTGGGATTCATTCTAATCTGATGGTATCTAGAGGTCAGGTCTAGCTTTGAAAAAATGGTTGCTCCTGTCAGTTCGTCTAGAAGGTCCTCAATGATGGGAATTGAAAATTTATTTTTGATGGTTAGGGTGAACCTCCATGATTCATTCTTTTTATTGACTAGGAGGACTGGGGAGGCAAAAGGACTTTAACTGGATTGAATGAGGGATTTGTCCATCATATCTTTAATAAGTTGTTTCTCAATCTCAATCTTTTAGACAGGTGAGTATCGGTAGGCTCTTAGGTTAACTGGTTCACCATTTCGTTTGAGATGAATGGAGTGATCAAGGAATTGGTGTGGGGGTAGGCTAGTAGGGGTGGCAAACAAATCCTCAAACTCCAACAATAAGTGAATAGGGTCTAGAGAATGTATCTGAGTGTTGCTGAGCTCAGAAGAATTGACTGTAAGCTGGCCACCTTTCCTCAACTTAACATAAGCATTGCCCTCCCCTTGGTAACTGCCCCTCTCCAGGGCATATAAGGAATGTAGTGATCCTATCAACGTTCCCCCTTGATCTAGTAGCTTCTGCAATCTTTTGCCTGACACTGCCTTGCACTCCCCCGTCTCTTGACACCCCTCCAAAGTAATTTTCTGGTCTCCCTTATCAAAAGTGACCTCTAAGGTGTTGAAGTCAAACACAAGGGGGTTTACCGTTCGCATCCAATCCACACCTAACACAATGTGACATCCCCCAAGCCTGAGGATCCTTAGATCCACTGCAAACTCATGGCCCCCTTATCTTCCACTTGAATTCTTTGCACTTGTAGTGACTTACCATCCTACTTCTGTTTGCAATCATTACCAACAAATGGGTCGTCTCCTGCATTTCACACTGGAAGGCAGAGGTTGTTTCCTCGTCAAGGAAGCTATGAGTGCTCCCACTGTCAATGAGCACCACAAGATGTATGACCTTGCAGTGCATGCATTGATATTTCCCCACCTTCGTCTTTTTCAGTCTCCTCCTCTGGTTCCTTCCCTCCTTCATTTTCCTTCTCTTTTGCCTGGTGGCCTTCCATCGTAAGCAACATTCGTTTGCATTGGTGTCCAGGGCCGAATTTCTCCCCACAACGGAAGCAAAGTCTCAGCTATAGCTTTTGATCGAGAGTAAGGTCCTTAGTTTGGTTTGGCGCGACTTGAGATCTTCCTGCAACCCCATTCCTCTACCAAGGTGGATTGCTACCCTTACTCGCAGTCTCCAAATTTTCCTCCCGACCCCCCTTTAGGAGACAATTGATGCCTTTTGGCAAAGGCATCCGCATCCAAGGCCATCTCATGCAGGTAAGCTTGTTCAGCAGCTTGTCCCACCAATGTAGGATAGAGCATCTTGACTGTGGGGCGGATATGTTCATCCAAACCGCTAATGAAGCTAGATACGAAATAGGCATCATCCAAGGAAGGATGAGCTAAAGATAATAGCAATCTCAGTTCCTCAAATTTCACTAAGTACTCTTCCATTGACCCCTTCTGGTTTAGCTTGTTGAATTCTTCTATAACGTTTGTCCTCGTCTTCTCCCAAAACCAGTTGCATATGCCATTCACGAACCCTGGCCAACTCAACTCTTCTCTTCCCCTACTCCAATTCTGGAACCAAGCATCGGCTACATCATTCAAGTCGCGACCATATTCACCTTATCCCTCTCCGCCACTCTGTACTAGTAGAAGAAGACCTTCTCACAACGCCTCACCCACCATCGAGGTCGATCGCGTTCGAAAAAGGGAATGTCCATCCGTGGCCCCGGAGGATTGGAGTGGTTTAATCCTCTTCTTTGATTCGTGATATCGTCCTCTGCTTCCCCCCTATCTCCTGCGTCTACTGGGTAATTAGGCCTTTGTCTTGCGGTGTAGTCAAAATTGGTGCCAATGAGGCCCTCGAGGGAAAATCAGTCAGCAGACTGGCCTAGGGTTGCCTAGCAAAGATGCTCAAAGCGGCACTCAATTGATGGCTTAACTATTGGCTTAACCCTGCGAATTCTTCCCTAATTCCACTAACAGCCTGATCTATGTTGGCCGCATACCTCGCAAATTCCGATCGAATTCGGCCCGCAACCCAATCCAAATTGGCCATGTATTCTGATCAACTCTTGTTAATCTCCTCCTAGGTGTTATGGATGCCTAACTCCAAAATTTCGAGGCGGTTCTCTACTTGTTCCTAGTTCTGGCATAGCCCCGTTTCCATGGCATCCAACCGCGATTCCGTCTGCTTTGCTCGTGTACCTTCAGCCATTCCACGCTCCAACAAGTCGCCGGCTCTGATACCAAATGTCATATCATGAGATCTGACCGGGAAACTCTTCCAGAATTTAGGAAGAGAATAGGCAGGAAGAAGAAAGATAAGAAATATGGGAGAGAGAGAGAGAGAATAGAGATCGAATTTGGAGGGAAAGGACTTGTGAATTAATCTTCACATATCCCCATCCTCATGAGCAGTTTCTTATTTATAGGGGGTGGTTACAACTAGAGGCTTCCTCTAACTACTTCTCAAGAGCCTCCAAGTGGCCATGTGCCAAATGGGCTTATTACGGTTACACCAATCTCCCCTTATACCCTATTATACTTTTCTAATTACAGACTTGGCCTTGGGCTATGACAGGTCTATGAACCAAAAATGCAAACCATAAGGACTAACAAAGCCATTTATAAACCACATGGGGTCTTTGGGCAAAAGGCCCAAACCATAGGGGTCTGGTGGCAATTTACCCTTTTTGGGGGCAAATTTTAAATGAGGATGAGCCTTGGTGCAACAGTAAGGTTGTTCTTGTTTTATTGTAACTTATCATAGGTTCAACTACTTTGTTGTTACGTTTTCTTTAAGAAAAATAATATAAAAAGGGCATTTTTGGGAAATGAAAAAGGTTTCATCCACCAAATTAGGTGCTTGCTTAGGTAATAGAATAGATTAAATATGAGTGTGTTTTCGTAAAGTGATGCATAGTTTTCTTTATTCAATTAAAAACCAAAATATTAATTTCAAAACTGAACTGAAAAATCTAAAATTTATGTTTAAGAAAATGGAACCGAACATTTTTGTATGAAAAATTGAAACCAAATTAACAAAAATATTCCGTTCAATCGAATATCGGTTAAAACAAATTTTGCAACCCCTACCAGCAAGTGCTCATAATGGAAACTTGTGGTCAATGATTACTTTTTGCAGTATACATGTGTATTGAGAGGAAAAAGAGAGTTACTTTGGGCCAAGGATAGAAACTGTTTATATATTCAATTTCAAAGAGATGTACGGTCCTGTTAGTTATGGATACACTACAAGGAAAAGAGTATTATGGCTATATATTGGTAGTGGTAGAATGGTCTTTTGTCTGGAATGACCTAGACTGAAAGGAAGAGCCTTTACAGGCCAAGGAATTAACTGAGATGTAACTTGAGTTTTTTTATACTACTTCTCGTTCGGGTCAGGATGTTCCAGTCCATCCAGTCCATAACAGAACAATGTCCTGGACTATGGTACTTAATTTATTTGACATTAGAACCCAAGGTTAGGATTGTATTAAACCAGAACTCTCAACACCTTCTGTGATGAGGATAAACACTAAGTAATGCATTTACATAAGCATTAGCAATATGAGCATCTGTTTGCAGCACAAGTTTCTAAAACCTTACCAGATGGAAACATGTAATTTCTATGCCTTCCGTTGGCAACCCATCTACATCCTGGCCATCATCTGCATAAGAGTGAACGAACTTTTAAGAACTTATGCCAGAAGAGAGGTTTTTTTTTTGGGGGGGGGGGGGAGAAAAGAGTAACAAAATGGTAAATAAAAAAAGCAAGTTTTGAAAAATAGAATCAGCAAAACATGTCCCACACAGTCAAATCATCCTTCCAGTCAGAGGCCAATTTAAATGGAATCACGTTACAGGATAAATGCATAGTACATCAATGTACACCATCCTTTTCCATATTACAAGCCAACCCTTTAACTTAAGCTCTCGGATACCATTATGTACAATACTCAAGTTAAGATGAAGGCATGGATAGAATTTCCAGCTTGGGTAAGAATGTGTAAATGCAAGTTTTGATATATATATATATATATATATAGGGAGAGAAGAGACAAAGAAAGAGAGGACAAGCAATCAAAAGCATAGTTTTTCACAAGTATATGCATGTGCATGTCTATATATGACATTTGTATCCACAAAACAATAATGACATTTATGGAGTACTTATTTACCAAACTGCAAAAATCTAATAACCCACTACAGTCATTCTATCAGTTCAAACCAAAATGAGGAAATTAGTTAAAGACTCATTAAAGGTTCTAATTGGCAACTATAGTGGCAAAGCAATTCATCAGTTGTCAAATGAAACTGGCACTTATCTTCCTAATTCCCATATCTCAGAAGAAAAAAAACTCTAAAATGAATTCAGAGAAAAGAAGTGGGAGAAACACGAGGAGAAAGGAACAGTGAAAGCTTCATCCAAATTAAAAAATTCACGATCCAGAAGAGCCAGCACAGAAACTGACTGTTTGTATGTACAGTACTAAAAAAATACCATATGAAGGCAATCCAGTTCCAGAGGAAATAACAATGAAATACATCATTAGCTTGACTTTGGAAAACCATCAATGGAGATGTTTCAAATTGTTGCTGACAAAGAGACTTTCAAGGCAGATGATGAGAGGAATAAAATACAGTGAGGAGATTTCATGTGCACCTCCTCTATCAAGGGTGTGAAAGAAGAAAAGGAAGAAAAGTTGAGAGAAAACTGAGAAGAAAGAACAGAACTCTAAAATTCTTAAAAAGGGTCTCAACAGATACAATGAGACTACTCAACAAAATCTCTAAAAAATTAACTGTTACTGATAACTAGCAATAACAAACTGAGCAAATAACTGTTGTTTGTTAAAACAGAACAAAACTAACTAGCCACGTGTGCAACTGAGAATAAAGCTGCCTACTACTAATAACAAACTGAATCATCTACTCTTCTGTCCTTCTCTTATTTGTACACAGCAATAACTTAGGACTATCCTTAACAAGCAGTTCATGGATAAGATTGCATGAATATGATAGCAAGATTAGGTGGATGAAGATAAGAAGGCCAATGGTATAGTGTTCATCGGTTCTACCTTTTTAAAAAGATTCAGTAATTGATAGCTTGATGGATTTCCTTTCTCAACTTTTTATTCTACGGAATGTTTCCCACAGTCATCTGTAAGTAGAAAGTCTTTCTACTACTTTCATGAGGGTTTATGATAAAGTTTCTCCATAAGGGCATAGATATCCTATAGTCGTTTCATACGATGAATTTCCCTCCTTATATAATTAATCACAGAAATTAAAATTTAAAAAGGAAGAGACAGTATATAGCATCTATTTTAAAATTTAATAAAGGTACGGTGAACCGGTTATAGCCTGGGATCTTTGAAGTTCCTGAGTTTCTTTTCTTGAGGTTTTTTGGTTTATTGCCTAAGAAGGGCATCAAGCAGGATATGGGCATTGGGCAATGAAAAATCAAAAAATTTTGCACATGAAAGCCAAAATTGGTTGGTGAGGCACTTCATACAATATGCCAATGGAAACCATATAAATATAGTAACTTCACATAGTTCCATATAAAGACTAAATCCCATTTGCATTGCATCATCTGGAGCTACAATACTTGAAAGGAGAATTGTTCGGGAAAGCAAAACAAGGTGGTTACAATGTAAAATGCTTCACAAAAAAAAATATTTTCTCTTTTATTTTTTGATGCTTGGTTTGCATTGTAAAATATTTTCTAAAAATTAGCTATATGCATATATGTATGTATGTATGCATAAGTATATCTATGTATGAATCATGAATGTATATTGTGCATGTATGTATGTCTATGTATGTGTGTGCATGTAGATGTATGTATGTATGCATATTTATGTGTTTGCATGTGTATGTAAATGTGTACACACATGCATATGTATATATATGAATATGCGTGTGTGTATGTATATGTATTGATTGTGTGTGTCTGTGTATCTGTATATATATAGATGCATGTATATTTATATGTACATATATATGTATACATATTGTGTATACATGTGTGTGTGTATTTATGTGTAGATATAAGCATATACATATATGTAAAGATATTTTGATGAAAGAAAAAACAATTTATTAGCTTTGGTGTGAATAAGAAAATGACTTCACAGATTTTGAATTAGTAAGTCATCTTTCATCCTTTTGGTGTAAAATATTTTCATTATAAAATATGCGCTGTCTTTCTGTCAGCCAAACACCAGAAAATGAGGAAAATGATTTCTCTTTTTTGTAAACCAAATGCCGGAAAACAATTTACACCCAACCAGATGGAGCCTTAGAGTAATTTTATTTCAGCAATTAGTCATTAGATATATAATAAAAGTTATTCTTTACTTTTCAAATTAATTATATTAAAATACATTAATTCCATTTTGTATGCTTTGTATTTCAAAAGATCCCTCTCCCTATATTTCAGTTCATAATCCTTCACAAGGAAAGTATTTAGGATAAACATAAAATCTTGAGAATCACCTTAGATCACTAAATTGGCTGTTACTAGTTGGAACTGAACTATCCATCTGAATATGCATCCTAATTCATAAATCACTAAAATATTAGCATTTTTGTTAATATAGGACTGGGATCTAGTAAATCTTATTTTGAATTGATTTTGTAATGTAAATTAAATGACCAAAATGAGTGAAAACCTTCTTCACTATGCATGACATGATAGTTTTACACGTTATACAGGAAAAACATTTTGTTCATGAACTTCCCATCAAAGTAGTCCGTTATAAACTTTCAATAAATTAGTCCTGGAAGTAGAGAAGCACATCTCCATTCAAACAATTCTAGCCATTGGGTTCAAAGAACGGAGGAGATCATAAAGATTTACTGATAAAAAAAACATAAGGGATAAAACATGTTGCCTGTACGGAATTCAAATATGTCATCCTCTGTGTAGCAGAATCCTCCCCTAGCTGTATAACAGAATCTGATTGGAAGAAAGAAAGGAAGAAAAAGTAAAGGATAAGCACCTAGAAGAAACTAAAGACAAAATTAGTTTAATTTAGCATGTAAAGAAAGCAAAAAATAATCAGAATCTACAATTAAGAATCATGCATTACATTGTCTTACCCACTATGTACCAGATGCATGTGTATCTTGGCAAGTGCATATGCTGCAGTAGGAAGTATAGATTCAACTTCTTCATCACTGACCTAAAATTCAGTGTCATGCAGGTCCAACTCATAAGGAATGTGAAGTCAAGTTGAACAGTAGAGAGAAGAGACAGCCCTATAATGAGCTATATTAATGACAATCTTAAAAGCATTCATAAAAGTGTACTCAGGATTTCATGGAATCAGAAGCAACTAGATGTACAGAATAGAAACCATGAAATAGAACTATTCCAAGCATTTAGAATATAAAACACCACATCAAAATGAAAACAGTTACATCCTCAACTCCCTCCATGTTATACATTTGCCAATTCAAACCCACATAGCGCCCCCGGGATACAATTGTCATCTGTCGTCCCTAGAAATCTCAACCTTAAAGAACTTCCATTCCTTTTCCATTTCCAATTTTTTATATTAATCAAATCTTCACATAACTAGAGCAAAACTTTCAAATTTCACAATTGAATGATTTTTTTATCTAGCTCTGTACATTTTCTTTCTTTGGCTACTAAGCCACATCAAGTTCCATTTACTTAAAATTTGTTTAATGTTTAATTTAAAATTTGTTTAATGTTTAATCAATCTTTAACCAAAAAAATGTACTATTGCTTTCTATTCTTGCTCAAAATTAGTTTATTTGAGAAGAAAGCATAGATAGCCCATATCCTTCTATGAAATTAGTTAATTGTTGTTCAAAAGTCAAGCACATCCATAAGCATTTTTCAATCCAAGAGAATCAGCTTTTTGAATTCAAGCACATACATAAATACCTTGAGACAAGAAATTTGCACAAGGGCGGTCATTTTTAGATAATATTTTCAAAGCCAACTGTAACGACTATTAGAGGGCGGGCCTTGGTAGCAATGTGGAGGTTGCTCCTCTGTGATTGGAAGTCCACAGGTTCAAGTTGTGGAAACAGCCTATTTGCAAGCAAGGGTAAGTTTGGATACAAAACCAACCCTCCCCAGAGTCACAAAGTTGGAGTTGGAAGGCTTTGCACTAAGGATGCCCACTTTTAAAAAGCCATAACAAGGTGTTGCTATTCTCTCTTTTTTCCTTATATCTTCTTCTCTTCTCAGTTGTTTTTCTCTCATCCTTCTTGTTGTTGTTCTGATCTTCATTCTCTATCAAATAACATTGAATCAGACAAGTAACATCCTATGTTCAGATCTCTTTGCCTGCATGTTAATAGTTGCACATGTTTAGTCAGCTTACAGCTATGTAGTTAGCCACACTTGAGAAGGTGTTTTAAGTTATAGAAATTTTACCCACATCTCATAAGCTTAAATTTTTTGATAAGATGATTGAAGCCTGAAACAATTTAAAGATAGTGATCATATACTCTTTCCATATGAAATTCCCATGGAACATCAAAATAAGAAAATAAAATAAAATAAGAGAGAGAGAGAGAGAGAGAGAGAGCCAATCTTTTTGATAATAGCTTACTTGTAATAACTTGAACTGATAAATCTATCTTTTTTTTTTTTTTCTTTTTACTTTCTATAGTCAAATTACATAAACATTATAAAGACCAACTATAAATTCAATTGCTTATTTTTACAGTTTTGACATAGAAAAATGTTGATTCCCGAAAGAAACTCAAGAGAAAGGACAAGGAAGGTTGTCTAATCATTCGTGAGAAGAATTGGAAATTAAGCTAAACCTTTTGTTTTTAGAAATCTCTAAAGTCAGTTTAGGATACTTTCTTATTTTCAGTTTAGAATTATTTCCTAAAATGTTGTATAGGAAATCTTTCCTAAGTTGTTTTGTTGTAATCATTCCTATGTTGTAAATTCTCAACCCTATAACTAGGGTTGTATCATTATGTGAAGTAAGAATGAAAGTATTCCATTCTCACGTGGCATCAAAGCCATCTTTCTAAAAGTTTTTTCCTCCGGCCTTCATTGCTTTCTTCAGCGCTAGCACTCTTTGTTTCTCTATCCTTTATTGCCATTCTTTGGCCTTCAGTGTCATCAACTCCTACTTGTTCTGCCCTCATTGCACCACCTTGTCCCTTTTATACTACCAGTTGAGTCTTCTATCCCACCGAATATGTCAAAAATCTTCGAGATTGCTCCATCTATGACAACAAGAGAGACTAGTCCTGTAATACCCCGGGAATTCCTTAAGGGTATAGATGGCATTTGACGAAAGGTATAAATGGAATTATCAAAATAATGAGGCTTTAGGGTACATTATTGTAGTCTTAAGCGACCAAATCGATCGAAGGGAGTACCCCGAACCCTAGATGATTAAGGAAAATGTAATGGAATTGACGAGCAATACGAGTTATGATTTTAGGCATCAAAAGAAGTGGGATCAGGAACAGTTTTCGGTACAACTGTCAATCAAGCTAAGAAAACCGAATCAACGTAGGAAACTTCCGAAAAGTCAACAGAATGTGCTGAGGACCAATATTTTATATATAAAGCAACCCTTGAGCGAATTCGGGTTGAAACGAAGGGAATTAGGGTCAAATCAACCAACTGGGCCGAAGTGCAATTTTCTAATTTTTCTCGAGGGACGTCAAAAGGACAATTTTTCGAAAATGTTGAGGATGAAACAAATAGTACAGAACTTGTGGATCTTAGTGGTATAGCTAGATAGGTTAGGGATGCATTGGAAAAGGACAAAATGGCATTTGAAGAATCAAGGGGGCTGAAGTGCAATAAAACAAAACCTATAGTGTGAACGCAAGGAAGAAATCGGCCACCGCCATCCACCGCATGTGGCCGCCGTTTCCGGCAATGGGACAACTAAGGGAGGTTCGAGGGAGGTGGTATACGATGCAAGGAGGCTTGGGGGCCAAGCCTTGGCCTCTGATTGGTTGCAAAACGGCCAGAAATCGCTTATAAATAGCTAGGGTTTGGCCGAAAGTTTACACAAAAATTACTCATGTTTGGGAGTGAATTGAAGGCAAGGGATAGAGGGCTTTTGTTCTCAAGGGATCAAGGATCAATCCTGGAAAATTTGGTGAGCAAATGAGTGGTTTTGAGTGGGTTTTGGAGCTTGGCCAGAAAGACGAGGCGAACCGCAACGCCGCGCCTACAACTGCCCGATCGGGGCCTTTTCCGGTGGCCTTTCGGCAAAACGGGTTCTATTGGGATCGACTTTGAGGGAGCTTCAAGGGGGTGGCCTTAGTTCGGCCATCGGAGCTGCCGGTAGTGGCCGGAAGCGAGGAAGAAGACCGGCGCGTGCTTGCACGCGCCAGCTTTCACATGCAGGGCGCGTGGGAAGGGGTAATTTTGGTATTTTGTTTCCTATATTTTTCTTAAATTATTTTAGGAATTATCATGTTGAAACATTTGGGAAAAAGTTTGGGGAGATAATTATTTTTGAATTATCGAAGTGAAAATTGGGAGAAAAATAGAGGAAATTATGAAAAATTGAGGAAAAATAGATTTTGATGCTCTTTAATTAAATATGGTGTTTAGGGAGCGTCATAGTTTGAGGTTGAGAATAAGATTGGATGTTTGTGATTTGGCACGCAAATCGAGGCAGTGCACGTGGATTGAGGCATTCCAAATACACGTTTGAGGTGAGTGTTTGCCCCCCAAAACTTGACTTATTGTGGGTGTTTCTATCCTAAAAACTTGGTGTTGGTTCTATCTAAACGTGTTGTGATTTCATACAAAATGGTTTTGTTGCATGCAAACAGTAACCAGTGACAATTGGTTTTATGAGGAAGGTTCATCCCTAAACGTTTTGTACTTGTGCATTGCATTTTATAAAATTGTTGTTTATATGATGCATTGAATTATGAAATGTAACATTGTTTTGCGTTTTTTGATTGTTCATATGGAATATCAGTCTAAAATGTTGTCTGGATAGTGTAGCCATAATTCTCCAAGGGCGTGATGGAATAATAAGGGTATCTTGTGCTGGTGAGCATGCCGAGATAGCTGCCTTGATTTCCATGCCAAACCATTTAGTCAGGGAAGTTGCACTAGGATGACTAGGTGGTCCATATGGGATTTGAGTTGGGACTGGGTAGTGGTTCCTGGATGCATAGAGTGGGAACGTAATCTCAGACATAAATGTGGTGAGCTGGGTTCTTGCGTTGATGTGACACTCTTGGGCTGGGAGTTGGTAACGATTGTTCCCGAGATGTTGGGGAGATGCGTTGACCTTGCCCCTCTTAAACTAGAACCGCATCGTGTCAATGTGTCGGTATGGTGGCATGACTTTTAGAGATATTGCTCTTTCCCCGTGGTAGGGTTAAACATTGTGGGATTCTCTTGGGCTAGGGCTTAGCGGGTCGTGTTGGTTTATTTCATGTCTTGTATTCATTCATGAAAACGTGTTTTGAACTCTCACTTAGATGATTCATCATCTAATATGGACTTTGTCCCCAGAATATTCAAACGTTCCAGGTGAAGGCAGCGGCATGAAAGGAAAAGGAATCACCGAGAAGTGACGGCGATTAGTGGATAGTTTATAGTATGTCGTTTTCAATAATGTTTATTTTCATGACGCCATGTAAACATTGGTTCAGCTTTATGTTATGAATAAAGTGGTTTCGATTATGTTGTTTCGATCTAGCTTCTGCATTTGAGGTGATTTACCTGTCTTAGTTTATTGATGATTCTAAGTTGATATACTGAGAAAGTGTAACGGGATCTTCGGGGAACGATTTTTGTGTTGAGTTTACATTGTTTGGAAAAAGATATATCCTCGGAATCATACGTTACCTAACGCCCAGGAAGGTGGGGTGTTACAAGTCCATTTGATCAATCAACAGGAAATCTTCCTACCAATGAGCTGCCAGGGATGCAGAATTTCTACCGCTTGGATGGCAGGAATTACCTACAGTGGGCACAATTGGTGAGGACCTTTCTAAAGGGTCGAGGGAAGATAGCTCACTTGACAGCACCAGGCCCCAAGACATCTGATCCCGCATTCCCAGCTTGAGATATAGAGGATTCCATGATCATGTCATAGCTGTGGAGTTCTATGCAACCTGAGATAAGTAGAAACCACATGTTCTTGTCTACTGTAAAAGATATTTGGGATACCGTTAAACATACTTACTCTAAGGTGCAAGATATCTCAGTGATTTTTGAGATTAAGACAAAATTAAGTAGCACTAAGCAAGGGGCATTAACAGTAATTGAGTACTACAACAAAATATGTTAAAATTGGGAGCATTGGCAGTCCAAGAAATCACCCTAAGAACCAACAAATATGATCACTCTTAACACACTCACAATCCCCTCGGTTTGGACACAAACATCACAACAGGAAAAATAAATAAATGCAACCAAAAACATAATAGAAATAAGAAACAAGAAACACAAACCACAAATAAGAGAACAAATTTATCTTGGTTCAAATTGCAATATGCAATCCTATATCCAACCTCTAAAACCTCCCAAGAGCAGCCTTCCTCATTGATTATCAAAATGTGATCAGTACAAATCCTCACGATTACAAGCTTTCAAGATTACAAAGAACTATTTTATTTCACAGCCTTTTCTCTTCTACTTTCTGGTGAGAATGATACCTCATCTATGCCTAGACCATTGTTCGATTTATAGAATAATAGGACATT
Source organism: Diospyros lotus (assembly GCF_014633365.1). NCBI lineage: Eukaryota > Viridiplantae > Streptophyta > Magnoliopsida > Ericales > Ebenaceae > Diospyros > Diospyros lotus. The sequence continues at coordinate 36,843,240 of NC_068343.1, read as the reverse complement.
AATTTCTAGGACTCTTATAACCGGCATAGACATTACCGATTTTAACCCCCCAATTTAATTATATTTACAAGTTGGTAACCGCCTATCTATATCCTCTAAATTCCGATACATTCTTACTCCTTATATTCTGGATTTCTCGAGACAACACTCTGAACAAAATAAATGGATATTGGCATGAACTTGATCATTACCAAGATATTAAAATGGTGTGTAATGGAGATGCAGCCACCCTTAATATTATCCTCGAGCGGGACAAAATTGTGGAATTCTTGGCAAGTCTCAATGTAGAATATGATCAAGTGAGAGTGCAAGTTCTTGGAAGGGAAAAACTTCCATCTTTTAATGAAGTGTTTTCCATAGTCCGAAGTGAGGAGTATATAAGGATAGCTATGCTTAGTGAAACTAGTTCTACAGCTATGATGACCAATAAAGGAGAAGGAACTAGATTCAAATCCCAGTAAGGGAAGTTTGATGTGCAATCAAAACCACAAAGTCGAGAAAGATTGTGGTGTACCTATTGTAAGAAACGAAAACTCCCGAGAGACCTATTTTAAACTACATGGAAAGGAGGCGGTGCTGAGTAAGATAGGAGGTTTCAAGAATTTATCCTCAAAGAATCAAGCCTATCTTTCAAACAAGCAAGAGGAAGCCATGTATAAGGAAGAATCAGCTGTTGGATCAGACCTAAGTCAACTAAATGTAGATGAAATTAGTAAACTCAAGAGTTTTCTAAAAAACTATTTGGGATGGAACATACTCTCTTGCTCAACAAGGTATTTGTTTTCACTCTAACTCTTTTAATGCCTCAAAGACCAATAGGGATGACTTGAGGATTCTAGACTCAGGGGCTACTGACCATATGTTTCATAATCTCACTGTTTTTGAAACCAATAAGCCTATGGAAATTCCTAAACATATCACCATAGCCAATGGGACTTAAATTCCTATAAAGGGTTAGGGCAAGGTCACCCTTAACCCTATTCTTCCTATTAAACAGGTTTTGCATGTTCCTAACTTATCTACCAACTTGATTTTTGTCCATCAGCTCACTAAAGAACTCAATTGTTGTGTTATTTTTTCTCCTCATACCTATGAATTTCAAACACTGGACACGGGAAAGATGATTAGTGTTGCTGAGGAGTGGAATGGGTTATATGTCTTGAATAAGGAGAGTATTTTTCCTAAAAGGGCTCAGCCTAAGCTTGCTTGTTCATCTCAGTCTTCTCCTACTCTCACTAATATCTGGCTTCACCACCATCGCCTGGGACACCCTTCTTTTCCCTTCCTGAAAACTATGTTCCCTGATTTATTCAATAAATTAGATACTAGTTATCTTCATTGTGATGTGTGAAATATCAAAACATTATCGAGTGTTTTATCCCATTATTAATAAATTGTCTCCTAGTCCTTTTTCATTGATTCATTCTGATGTGTGGGGGCCATCTAGGGTTCTTAATTGTTCTGAGGCTAGATGGTTTATATCTTTCATAGATGACTGTACTCGAACGACTCGGGTATATCTTTTAAAGGACAAGGCTGCTATCAATACTGTTTTACCACATTTTCATAAGATGATCTTAACTCAATTTGGCTCTCTCGTTTGAAATTTTCGTACTGATAATCCAAGGGATTATTTCAATCACTACTTGAATAAGTTTTTCCAGCAAGCAAGAATTATCTATGAATCATCTTGCATTAACACTCCTTAACAGAATGGAGTGGCCAAAAGGAAAATGAGACATCTTCTAAATGTTACTAGAGCCCTTCTCCACCATCATCATGTCTCTAAACATTTCTAGGGAGAGGCAATCCTAATAGTAGCCTATCTAATCAACCGAGTTCCATCTAAACTCCTAAACCATCAGAGTGCCTTTCAGAGTTAGTCATCTTACTTTCCTAACGCTGATTTGCATACCTCTCAAAGTCTTTGGATGTGTGTCCTTTGTTCACATTCCCAGGCAAAACCGAGACAAACTTGATCCTAGGGCCCTTAAATGTATCTTTCTTGGCTACTTCTACCCAGAAATGTTACAAATGCTACCATCCTTCCACTAGAAAATTCTATGTGCCTTAAGGATGTTACATTTGTTGAATCTCAACCATTTTTTGGCCCCCTCTAACCTTGGTCCCGAGGGGGAGACTCTACAGAATGGTGACCAAGGAGGTGTTCTTCCCCGCTTGGACTTAATTCCCATCAGCTCTAGTGAGACAAAACCAAAAGAAACTGTTGCTCAACCCAACTCACCAGTTCACTCTCCTATCTCTAGTGGACAGGACTCACCTAACCAAACAAAGCAACCTGAGTTGCCATCCCTGGTTAGGTTTAAAGGCTCTCCCTATGTGTTCAAGACCAGAGCTCAGCCTATTCTACATTCTTAGCATAGATCAACATCAGTTTCTAGCCCAGATATTGAAGTCACTCATCCCTTGATTTCTTCAAACCTTAATTCTAATGATTTGGATCTCCCTATTCCTATTAGAAAAGGGGTTAGAAGTTGCACTCAACATCCATTGGCCAACTATATCTCCTATCACAGACTTTCCCAAAAGCAAAAAAGCTTCCTGACTTCACTAGACACCGTTGTCATCCCTAAAATAGTTGATGAGGCTTTAAAGGATCAGAATTAGAAGCAAGCCATGTAGGAGGAAATGAGAACATTGGAGAAAAATAAAACTTGAGAATTGGTGCCTAGACCAAAGGGGGTGGTTCCGGTAGGCTACAAATGGATTTTTAACTTAAAATATAATGCAGATGGTTCATTGGAAAGATACAAGGCTCTACTAGTGGCTAAAGGCTACACTCAAAGTTATGGAATCGATTATTTAGAGACTTTTACTCCTGTAGCAAAAATGACAACTTTGAAAATTCTTCTATCTCTAGCAGCCTACTATGGGTGGCAGTTACAACAACTTGATGTGAAGAATGCTTTCCTTCATGATGATTTCGAAGAGGTGTTTATGGAACCACCACCAGGTTTCACTAAGGGAGGCTCAGACAAAGTATGCAAGCTCAAAAATGCACTCTATGGCCTCAAACAGTCACCAAGAGCCTGGTTTGATAGGTTTTCTAAGGCTATGAGGCACATGGGATATCACCAAAGCAGGGGAGACCATACTTTATTCATTAAGCACTCACTAAAAAAAAAAGGTGACAGCTTTGCTAGTTTATGTGGATGATATAATTGTCACAGGCAATGATATTGAAGAATAGAGGGTCATAAAAAACAACCTAACTCGGAATTTTGAGATCAAAGACTTTGGTATACTCAAATATTTTCTGGGAATAAAAGTAGCCTACTCTAAAGCAGGTATTTTTCTATCCCAATGCAAATATATTTTGGATTTGCTAAAAGAAACAGGTCAGCTGGGAAGAAAAAGAGCTTGCACCCCTGTAGAACCTAACACTAAATTGGGAGGAGATACTAGCAGTCCAATAGTGGACAAAGGGAGGTATCAAAGATTGGTGGGCCGGTTGATTTACCTATCATGTACCAGACCTGGCATTGGCTTTGTTGTCAGTTTGGTAAGTCAATCTATATATAGCCCAACTAAGGAACATATACAGGCAATAAGAAGGATATTATGCTATCTGAAAACAACTCCAAGCAAGGGGATTTTGTTCAGGTTAGGTAATAATTTGGACATTCAAGACTACACAGATGTAGATTATGTCAGATCCTTAGTTGATAGAAGGTATAACACTGGGTATTGTGCATTTCTACGTGGAAACCTTGTCTCTTAGCAAAGTTAGAAGCAAAGTATTGTGGCAAGATCTAGTGCTGAAGTAGAATTCAAGGCTATGGCACTTGGTCTATGTGAGTTATTATGGCTAAGGATTGTTCTAGAAGATCTAAAAATTACTACTAATGGCCCAATTAAGTTATTATGTGATAATCAATCCGCCATTAACATTGCTCATAATCCTGTGCAACATGACAGGACAAAGCATATAGAAATTGACCAGCATTTTATAAAGGAGAAATTGGAAAAAGGTTTGATCCATATACCCTATGTTCCATCCAAGAAGCAAGTAGTTGATCTACTAACAAAGGGGCTGGCTACTAGACGATTAGAAGACTTCGTGTGCAAGCTGTGAATGATTGATATTCATTCATCAACTTGAAGGGGAGTGTTGATTCCTGTAACAAACTCAAGAGAAAGGAAAAGGAAGGTTGCCTAATCATTCGTGAGAAGAATTGGAAGTTGAGCTAAACCTTTTGTTTTTAGAAATCTCTAAATTCAGTTTAGGATACTTTCTTATTTTTAGTTTAGAATTATTTCCTAAAATGTTGTATAGGAAATCTTTCCTTAGTTGTTTTGTTGTAATCTTCCTATGTTGTAAATTCTCAACCCTATAATTAGGGTTGTATCATTATGTGAAGTAAGAATGAAAGTATTCCATTCTCACAAAAAAGGATAAAAATAAAACTAGCTTATCATGAATATAAATGTTGATATCAAATAGAAAAACTCATCACTTTATTATTTGGATTGGACAAATTTATACACAAATCATAACTGCTCATATGGTGACAGTTACACAAAAAAAACTACAACTTAGAAAATAAATAAATGTATAATGAATAAAAAACCATCCCTATAGTTTGCCTAACTACCTAATTGTTTGTATTTCTTGTACACGGTTTTCTACACACCCCCTCAAGCAAGGCCGTAAATATTAAAGAAGCCCAGGTTGAATCTTTACATCCTCAAATTGAGTTTTCGATAGGTAGTCTTCGATAGATCCTTGGTATGTAGGAAATCCACCTTCAATTTTTCTTTTTATAAAGTGTCTGTCTATTTAGGTCACTTTAAACATGTCGAGTTGTTGTCAATATTTTAGTTAGATGACTAAAATATTGGGTGTTTGAGAGGTCTCCTTGACAACGCCTCTGTTGTGTCTTTAGTGTCAGAATACTTCTCCTTTGCAGCATCCCAAATTTCTTGTGTCATCTAGTGGAGGATGAAATTTACTCCGATTTGATGTGTATTTAGGGTTGGAATACTTCTCCTTTGTGGCATTCTCTTATGCCATCTTGTGGAGGATGAAATTTACTCCGACTTCATTAGTCATGGAATTAACAAGCCATGACATTACCATATTATTTTCTGCCTTCCATGTCTTGTACTTTGAATATGTTGAATTCGATTTAGGGGCCTTACCATTAAGATAATCATCTTTTCCTCTACCACTTATGAACATCATAATTGAATGTCCATTAGAACTAGGAACAATGAGTACTTGCAAGGAAGAATAAGAGATTGTTGTGGTGAAGGACGCCATTGAGACGATGGAGGAATTTTCTAATCAGAAATGCTCTGATACCATGTTAATTTTAGACAGAAAAACTCCTCACTTCATTAGTTGGATAAGATAAATTTATACACAAATCGTAACTGCTCATATGATAGCAACTACACAGAAAAAAAAGTCACTTAGAAAATAAATAAATGTATAATGAATGAAAAACTATTCCTATAGTTTGTCTAACTACCTAATTGTCTCTATTTCTTGTACACAGTATTCTACAATAAATGTCAACAAGACATCCTACTCATCAATAAATACATACATCTATATGATCTCATCAAGATAATATGATAGTAATTACAAAGCATCAGGGGAAGGGCAAGTTGAAGTTCGAAGGAGCAAGAGGAGGAAGAGAATTCCAGCTAAATTGATGGATTAAAAGAAGGCAGGTCAGTAGAGTGGCATGGAAGTAATTAACAGGAAGAAGGGAGGTATTTCATAATTTTTGAGTTTGTTAGGAGCATATGCAGTTAGTTGATGACCTGTCCAGATTATTCCATTCTGTTAGGATAGGAATGAGAATAAATAGATGAAGGAATTGTAGAGGAGGCTATCAACTATCAATCTACAAACTTCTCCTTTTTCTCTCAAACTGTTCTCTATTCATTTTCTGCTCTCATTCTAAGGGGCAATCACTACCCAGTAGTGAGATCTGTCATTGATTGAGAGAAACCCCATGCATAGACCCAAGAATTCATCCATGGCCAAAGGTACTTGCTCAAAGACAACAGAGGTAAACAGATGGATGCTATTCTGGAGAAGGTAAACTCCCACTGCACCGGGATAAGAAATGGGATTTTGGCCAAGGTCCAGGCACAACAGGAGCAAACGGGCAACCAATTGACACAGTTGCAGTTGCAGATGCAGATGCAAGAGAGTTTTGCTCTCTTGTTCTTGTGATTTACACATGTACTGCATAATCCATCTTCCTCAACCCTCCCCTACACCAAATCTGGAACGATTGATGGCAAAGGATGGGCACCTATCATCCGAAGGAGTAAATGATGGCTCCCTTCAGGTGCCTCCTCTGAATCAGTTGAACTCCTAACAATTTGGACCCTTACAAAATGTTGATATGCCGGGGAATTACTAGTTGGGCCTTTCCCGACCGATCAGGTAGAGGTACCACAGTTTGATGGACTAGATCCTGCTGCCTGGATCTTCAGAATCGAGAAATACTTTGCATTTTATGATGTTCCAAACAACCAGAAACTCAATCTGATTTCCTTGTTGGTTCCAGTGGATGCAGTTAAGCAGCCAATTAAGCACCCTGAATGCGTTTGAGGCTGCTGTGATGTGTTGTTTTGGGCCTACTGAGCATGAAGGTCCTTGAGGGGCTTTAGCAAAATTGGTACAAACTCAAATCAGTTTTGGAGTATCAAGCACAGTTCAATGCCCTATCAGCGAAAGTGATTGGTCTCCCCACTGATTTCTTGCAAAGTTGTTTCATAGCAGGCTTAAAACCCAAAATATAGATTGACCTAATAGCCAGTAGACCAAGCACTCTAAGCCAAGCGTTTGGATTGGCTCAACTTTGCCAATCAAACGACTGACCTCAGCTGAGATGAAAATCAAAAGAAAGAAAGGGCTTTGTTACAATTGTGATGAAAGGTTCACACCAGGGCACAAATGCAAAAGCCGCTTCCTATTTTTAATGGGGGAAGAACCAGGGATTGAGGGAGAAGATGATAGACCCAATGAAAGTGATCCCAACATAGATGAATCACAACCACAAGAGCAGCTGCCTCACTGGAAGGCCAAAACAACCCCAAAACTATTCGTTTGACAGGAAATGTGTAGGGGCATCCAGTACAAGTCCTGATAGACAGTGAAGGCACCCATAACTTCATACAAAGCCACACAGCCACTAGGTTGGTGCTCACTGTGGAGGGAACCGAACCTTTTCAATTATTCATCAGCAATGGGAATTATTTGAGCTGTGAAGATAGATGTGTGCAGGTGTCATATAGAATGCAGCAAGTGATCTTCTCATCGGATTTCTTTGTATTGCCTATAAAAGGAGATGATGCGATTTTGGGAGTTTTGGAGCAATTAGGGGATGTTCAAATGGATTTTAAAGCCTTAACTCTGAAGTTTCAGTGGAAGGAAAGAGCTGTTCAAGGGGAAGCAAGCCTTAGGAGGACTCCCTTAGGACGAAAGTAATTACAGAAGATGAAAAAAAGGGAGAGATCTCAGAGCTGTACCAACTCAGGGAAGAGCTAACACAGGAGCTTGTATCATGATGGTCTTCAATCTCAAGAAAGCTGCTTCTGCCTGTACTCCCCACTCCCAAGCTCCCTTCTTCAGTACACTGGTGAGAAGGGCTGCCACCATTGCATAACCCTTAATGAACCTTCTATAATTTCCGGTAAGCCCCAAGAATCCCCTTAATTGTTTTAAGTTAGTGGGGATTGACCATCTTTGCATTGCTTCAATCTTCTTGCAGTCTAGCTCCATGACATAGAGCTTTCATTTTATTAATTTTAATAATTTTTGTAATTTCAATTATTTAATTATTTTTAGGGCTTATTTTACTATTTTGTAGGAAGATTTAATTTATTCCTTGTTCTAGAATATTTATGAATCCTATTTTGTCTTTGACTTAGCTCTACTTTTCCTTTCTTAATTAAGATTCCTTTACCTCTTAGAATAGGGACTGTAAAACCCTCCATAAATAGCAGGGCCTTAAGTCTATTTTATTCAGTCAATAGCATAACTTTATTCCATATAATTGAGAGAGTTTTCTCTGGTTCTTGCACCTTTGTGCTTGTGTGAGGATTAGCAATTGTTTTTCCTTTGTTTATCATGATATTCACTATGTCACTCCACCCTGAAACTATATGCCCCAAGTGTTAAATGGTCTCCTGACAAAAAGCACATTTGCCAAATTAGACATCTAACTGGTGTTCCTGGAGGATCCCAAATTGAGTCAATCCTCTACTTATGTCAGGGAACTTTATGCCATTGTGCAGGCAGTGCAGAAGTGGAGGCAATACCTCTTGGGAAGTTCATTCACCATATGTACTGACCACAAGAGTTTGAAGGAGCTAATGACACAAGTGATTCAGACACCTGAACAGAAATACTAAATTAGTAAAGCTGTGTGGTTTTGATTACACTATAATCTATAAACCTGGGAAATCTAATGTGGCAGCTGATGCTTTATCTAGACAGGGTTGTACAGTACATGCAGTGGAAGATAGCCTTAACTCTAATGCCATGCTAATGGCCTTGAAAGACCTACTACTAGTTTGCTTCAACAAATTCATCAAGAAAACCATTCAAGTGTAGAGATAAGGGAACTGCATCACAGGGTGCCGCAAGGAGACATGTCTACAGACGCCTACCAAATCATCAACGGCTTGCTATGTCACAAAGGCAGGGTGGTACTGAGCTCTGATTCACCCTTGAGGAAAATTATACTGCAGGAGCTGCATGATTCACCAATCGGAGGACATGCAGATATCACTCAAACTTTCAAGAGAGTGGCTGCAAGTTTTTATTGGCCTGGGTTGAAAAAGGATATCACTAACTACGTAAGAAATTGTTTAATTTTCCACAAATGAAATACTCCACCAAGAGGGCCGGAAAACTGCTACAACCCCTACCAGTGCCCCAACAAGTGTATGAAGGTCACTCTATGGACTTCATTGTAGGATTACCCTAAGCTCATGGAACTATATTGGCAGTGGTTGACAGGCTGACCAAATTTGCTGACTTTGGTCCCTTACCCCACCACTATACTGCTCAGAAGGTAGCCCAACTCATTCAAATGATGGTTAAGATCCATGGGTTTCTTGAGAGTATAGTCAGGAATAGGCATCCTATATTCCTCGGCAAGTTTTGGAAGGCTTTATTTAAGGAAAGTGGCACTACCTTGCACTATAGTTTTGCATACCACCCACAATCTGATGGACAGACAGAAGTGGTGAACAGAGTACTGGAAGCCTACCTGAGGTCATATGTGCATGAAATTCCTAAGGAGTGGGTCCAACTTTTTCCATCAGCAGGGTTGTGGTACAATAGTTCTTATCACTCAGCTATAAAAATTACTCCCTTTAAAGCTTTGTTCGGATGTGAGTCACCTAAAATCCCCAATTATATGGTGAATGGAACTTTGGTAGAAGTAGCAGAGCAAGTGTTGATGAAGGGGACAGACTTGTTGAGGGTGTTGAAAGCTAATTTGCACAAGGCTCAGCAACACATGAAACATCAGCATGATCAGCACAAAAGGGAGGTCCAGTTCAAGGAAGGAGACTATGTGTGGATGAAGGTACAACCATACATACAACATTCTCTTGCTCATCAGGATCATTATAAGCTCAGTCCTAGGTACTATGGGCCTTATCAAGTGGAGAAGAAGATTGGCTCTGTAGCCTACAAACTGAATTTGCCTGCCAATTCGAAGATTCATCCAGTTTTCCAGGTATCCCTGCTCAAACGGTACCAGGGATCTCAGGTTCCTGTCCAAGTTAGTCCCCTTCCTGAGGAACATCATAACAACCAACTTGAGGTTGTTCCAGTAGCCATTCTCAACTCTTGAAAGGTCGCCCATACGGGAAAGGAACGGCAACAGATCTTGGTGCAATGGAAAGGCTTACCCTTGGAAGAAGTCACTTGGAAAGACTATCGCCAATTCATAGTTTCATGCCCTCACCTCAAACTTGAGGGCAAGTTTATGCTTGCCGAGGGGGGCAATTACAGAGCATCAGGGGAAGGGCAAGTTGAGGTTTCAAGAAGCAAGAGGAGGAAGAGAATTCCAGCTAAATTGATGGATTAAAAGAAGGCAGGTTAGCAGAGTGGCAAGGAAGTAATTAACAAGCAGAAGGGAGGTATTTTCATGGTCGCTGAGTTTGTTAGGAGCATGTGCAGTTAGTTGATCGCCTGTTAGGATAAGAATGAGAATAAATAGATGAAGGAATTGTAGAGGAGGCTATCAACTGTCAATCAACAACCTTCTCCTCCTCTCTCTCTCAAACTCTTCTACACCTTTACTGTTCTATTCATTTTCTGCTCTTATTCTAAGGAGTGATCACAACCCAGTAGTGAGATCAAACATAATACCTACGAACATTGAAAGGAATAAGATGAAGAAGGTTTAAAGAAGAAAAGCAGAAGACATTAGCATGCTGGTGTCATGTACCTAGGCTATGAAGGGTTGTACCGTAGCTGTAGGCTAAGGAAGGATTGTACCTAGGTGGTTGTAACCAACTGTTCTAGAAGGTAGAAAAGGGGAGGCCAGGTCATTGTACGGGAGATTCCTCTATTGTACTCAGTACTTCTAATTCCCCTTATATTTCTTCTCAAATCCCTTGTAATTTCTAAGCCCAAATCTCACCGAAATGGTGAGGAATCCATTGTCAAACTCAGAGGTCTGACAATATTGGTATCATAGCACCATCCTCGGTCGACAAGCTTCTAGTGACTTCAAGGTATGGCAGACAAAACAAGGATGAGGAATTTCAAGACCTAGCTGCAACAGTTCGGCACCACCATCACCGAACTGCAAAGCAAAGTAGAATGGTTGGAGGTTGGGTCCAACCGGAATCATGAGGCGATCATTTTGCTGGACTAGAAATTGGAAAATTCTATGGGTGGATTGGAGAGGAAGTTGGATGTGGCGGTCACCAAAATGCGATCAAAAATCAGAGGGCAAATAGGAGGCTTACGAGAAGAAGTCGGAAATCAGATTCAGGAGCAACTACAAAGCTTCATGGTGATGTTCGCGGGTCAAAATTCAATAACTCTCCCCCCTAACTTTCATTCTAGGGAGACGTCCAAGCCGATATTACTAAGGTTTGGGCAGACCCATCTTGCTGCTGGGACATCGGAGTTGGGGGAAGAACTGGCAGTGAATGGGGAGGATATGTTTGAAGGGGAGCAGGGAGTTCGGGCTGCCCAAAATCAGTCCTGTTTTCCTCTACCAAAAATGGAGATTCCTCTATTTGATGGTATTAGCCCAAGAAGGTGGATTAGGAGGTGTGAAAGAATATTTAGTCTGTACAATATACAAGAGCAGCAGAAGGTGACGATGGTTGCTGCATACCTCAATGATATTGGGAATGCTTGGTTTCAAGGTTGGTCAAGGGTTAAGGAGAGCTATCAATGGGCTGAATTTGTGGAGGATTTATGTGAGAGGTTTGGTGATAGGAATATGACGGACATAATCAAGGAATTCAATAAGTTAAAGCAGGGGGGAACAGTACAGGACTATCAACTGAGGTTTGAAGAGTTGAAATCATTGATGATTAATCACAACCCCCATCTAACCGAGGCTTATTTCATCTCAAGTTTCATTAGCGGCTTGAGCGATGAATTAAGGCCCATGGTTAAGATGCTACAACCAAGAACCATTAAGCAAGCAGCTGAAAGTGCAAAGTTGCAAGAATTAACAGTGGAGGCCCTAATGAAAAAGTAGAGGCTACAGGCAAGGGGGATAAATTCGAGTGGTCAACAAGAAGGAGAGAAAAGATTTAACAAGGATCACTAAATTTAACCAAGGTTCCAGAGGTTAGACAGCTCCAACAGCTGTTAACCCCATGCAGTCACATGGGGGAAAACTAATGGAGAAGAGGAGGCAAGCCGGATTATGCTTCCGATGTGGAGAAAAATATTCCCCAGGGCACGTTTGCAGGAAACAGCTACTTTGGTGTCACGTACCTAGGTTGCAGCCCTTTAATTTGTTGCTATATTTGTAGCCCATAGCTATAATTGTAATTTTGGAGGGAATTAGCTTGTTGGTAGAATGTTCCAGCAATGCAAGTTGTATGCAATTTGTTAAGCAACTTGTATTGATTCTAGAAGGGACTTGGCAACCATTTTGGCGCCAATCCCAAGCTGAGGCCGTATAAAAGATTGGCCCAGCTCATTTGAACTCAACAAATTGATAATTGGAATCAAACATTTTCCCTCCCAATTCTCTCTCTCTCTCTCTCTCTCTCTCTCTCTCAACTCTCTAATTCTACTCTCCCTCTCACATTCCCGCAAATTCTCTCTCAATCAGAGAGAATTTCCCACGTCAGATCGCGGATCTAACATTTAGCTAGAAGGGGAGTGTCAAGCCCTGGGACTAGGGCTTGCAAAATCGGTAGAATCAGACATAAGAATGCTAGAAAGAAAAGAATAATAGATAGGAGAGAGAAGATAGAATCAAGAAAGAGAGGGAATTTGTTATTAACTTCCAAGATACCCTCTAATGCCGTAGGTCCATGCTTTATAAGACCTCTAGCTAGCTCAACAACTCCAACTACCCAACAGATTACCCGTTTACAGCTTGCTGGTAGTTCCTTTAATTCCCCATTAACTTTGCATTTTACAATATTACATATTCCTCCCCTAGGGTCATGACAATCCCTACCCCTTCAAACCATTCTTGTCCCAAAAATGCAAAAGAAGGCCGACAGCTCAAGGGAACTGCTTCAGTAGATCAGGAAGATATTCCCACGTGGTGTTGTTTGATGGTAAATGAGACCACTGCACCCTTACTTGAACTAAGGGTAGCTGCCCTTGGTATTGTACCCTTTTTTCCAGCACTGCTCAAGGTTCAATTATCTCTTCTTCTTCTTCTGCAGCAGATGGTAGGTCCTGTCCGGCAGCCACAACTTCTCCTCTTGCTTTTTTAGCAAGGATACATGAAATACAGGATGCCAATTCACTCCTTCCGGCAGCTGCAATCTATATGCCACTGGACCTACCTTAGCCTCAATTAGATATGGTCCAAAATACTTTGGACTCAATTTAGAGATTGGTAGGGATGTATAAGGTTGTTGTAAAAACCTCCTTACCTTGAGGTAGACCCGATCTCCAACCTCAAAATTCCTCTCACTGCGTCGTTTGTCTGCTGCTTGTTTCATTCTATTGCGGGCAGTAGCTAGTTCTCTTTATAGGACTCCCAACAGTTGCTGTCTCTGTTGGAAGTACTGCTCTACATCAACCATAGTAGGTTGTGCTCCTGACAGGGCAGGCAGTAATGGAGGTTGATATCCGAACATAGCTTCGAAGGGACTTCTTTTGATGGCACTGTGATAAGTTGTGCTAATGGTAGCCATTTATTCCAGCTCTTGGGATGGCTGAAACACATACACCTTAGATACGCCTCTAAACATTGGTTCACTCTTTCCGTTTGGCCATCCGTTTGAGGATGGTAGGCTGTTGACATACATAATCCCACTCCCAACTTCTTGAATAACTCCTACCAAAATGAACTGATGAAAACCTTATCTTTATTTGATATAATGGTTTTAGGGATCCCATGGAAGCTGGCCACCCTATCCAAGAACGTCCTGGTCACATCCTTGGCTATAAAGGGATGTGATAAGCTGAGGAAGTGCCCAAACTTAGTGAATCGATCTACTATCACCGTAACAACATCCTTACCTTCTGATTTAGGGAGTCCTATAAAATCCATCAAAATGTTGTCCCATGTTTGCTGTGGTATGGCCAGAGGTTGTTGTAGACCGAGATAGGGCACTTGTTCGTGTTTACATTGCTGGCATACTATACAAGCCATCACAAACTTCACTACTTCAGTTTTCTGTTTCGGCCAAAAGAAAAGTTGCTTTACTTTTTGATAAGTGGCACGAATTCCTGAATAACCACCAATTGGAGAGCCATGTAAGGCTATCAAAATCTTATCTTTTAGGGTAGTGTCATCTCCTACCACCAGTCGTCCTTTGTACCCTATCAATCCATTCACCAAGGTATAATTAGGGACTACAGTCATATTAACTACCAGCTGTGCCATTATTTCCTTGAGCCACTCCATTTTTCCATAACTTTCTGCCAACTCTGTCATCCACTCCAGCACTACAGCTACGATAGACTTGTAAACTGCATTCTCATCTCTTCTAGAAAGGGCATCGGCCATTATATTCTCCTTACCCTTTCTGTATTGAATAGTAAAGTCCAAGCCCATGAGTTTTGAAACTCCCTTCCGCTGGAGATGCGTGTGCAGCTTCTATTGTGCTAAAAACTGCAAGCTTTCATGATCCGTTTTGATCACAAACGGACTGCCTTCTAAGTAGTGGCGGCACTTATCAATGGCTTTTAATACCGCTAAGCCTAAGTGCTTTTGAGAAAGGGCATGACTTATAAAAGCCAATGGTCACCCTTGCTGTACCAAGACAGCCCCAATTCCCGAGTCACACGCATCAGTCTCCACTGTAAAAGGCTTGGAAAAATCTAGCAAGGCAAGGACCGGGGCCATAGACATGGCCTTCTTGAGGGCAATGAAGGCTGCTTCGGCCTTCGGATTCCACTGAAAGCCATCCTTCTTGAGCAGCTCAGTGAGGGGTTTGCTAATCATTCCGTAATGCTACACAAATTTCCTATAATACTCCGTCAAGCCCAAAAATCCTCTCAACTCCTTTACTGTTTTAGGTCTAGGCCACTCGCACATAGCTTCTACTTTCTTAGGATCTGTCATCACCCCTTCACCATAAATAATATGGCCCAAATACTCAACTTCCTTAGCAGCAAAAGTACATTTGGAAAGCTTAACAAACAATTGATGGGATTTAAGGATCTCAAATGCGGTCCGAAGGTGTGATAGGTGCTGGTTAAGGTCAGAGCTATAAATGAGAATGTCGTCAAAGAAAACTATGATGAATTTCCTCAAATGCGAAAGGAAAATCTGATTCATCAATGCTTGGAAGGTGGTTGGGGCGTTGGTTAAGCCGAATGGCATAATAGTGAATTCGTAGAGGTCTAGGTGAGTTCTATTTTAGGTATGTCGGATGGTGCCATTCTAATTTGGTGGTAACCAGATCTAAGGTCCAGTTTAGAGAATATTTTTGCACCAAACAACTCATCCAATAAATCATCAATCAAAGGTATGGGAAACTTGTTCTTGATGGTATTAGAATTGAGTTGTCTATAGTCTATGCAAAACCTCCAAGTTCCATCTTTTTTTTTGACAAGGAGGACTAGAGAAGCATAGGAACTTTGACTTGGCTGGATAATGGCTGAGTCTAACATGTTTTGTACTTGTTTCTCAATTTCTGTTTTCTAGATGGGTACCTATATGGCCAAATGTTAATAGGGGCAGAATTAGGTTTGAGGTGGATTGCATGGTCCAAGGGTCTTTGGGGAGGCAAGGAATTGGGTTCCGCAAACAGATTCTTAAACTCTACCAAAATTGAATGTAAGCTATCCAAATTTTGTACCTTTTTTGCGATCTGTATCTCCAGCGAGTCTGCAAGTGGTGATCCTTCCTGGGATTGATTTCCATCTTCTACTTTTATAGCTCTTATGGAATAGAGCTGTGCTATTTCCCCCATTTCTTCCCTATCATCTTCTGTAGCCTTTTTTCCGTCAATGAGCTTGCATTCTCCTTCCTCTAGGCTGTCCATTAAGGTTAACTTCTTCCCTTCAATTTCCACCGTGACTTCCAATTTATTGAAGTCAAATGTAAGGGGACTCACTGTCCTCATCCAATCCACACCAAGAACAATGTCACACCCACTTAATTCCAAAATTCTGAGATCTGCCACAAATTCTTGTCCTTGCATAATCCATGTGAATCCCACACATTTGTAGTGACTGAACATTCGACTGCCATTAGCTACCGTAACCGACAAAGGAGTTGTGGCTGTCAAAGGCCATTTTAGGTCTGCCGTAGTTGATTTGCTAAGGAAACTATGGGTGCTTCCACTGTCGATCAGCACCATTATCTTTCTTTTTCTCACCTAGCCCTTAACTTTGATTATATGTCCCATTGGGCTGCCTTTTAATGCATGAAAGGAAATCTCTGCCCCTTCCTCTCTCTGCACTTCTTCCTCATCCTCTTGCAATGCTTCTTCCTCTGCCACATCTTGTTCTGCTTCTTCTTCCCTTTCTTCCTCCTCGCTCATGCCCTCTATCCTCATCAATTGTCTTTTGCACTGATGGCCAGGCCCATATTTGTCACCACATTTGAAGCACAGCCCCAGTTGTCTCCTTTGTTCCATCAAACTGCCCTTCCCTCCATTGTTGTTTACTACTAGTTTGGCCGTTGCTTGATTAGGCCATGTTATCAAAGGTCTAGAACTTCCTCCCCCATACTGTCCGGCCAGTATACTTGGCTTATAAGGAACTTTATGTTTCTTGAAAACGACCTCCAGAGCCATTTCTTGAAGCCTGGCTTTTCCGCCGCTTGACCCACTATTGTTGGAGTCATCATCTTTACCATGGGTCGTAGCTCCTCCTTTAAGCCACTCACGAAAATTGATACTACATACTGATCGGTAAGCCCGGGTTGAATAGTACATACTAGGGATCTCAGTTCTTCAAAACGGGCAAGATACTCCATTATAGTACCTTCTTGCTTCAATTTACTAAATTCTTCCATCACGTTCGTCATCTTCTTTTCTCCGAAACGTTCGCACAGGCCATCTGCGAAAGCTCTCCACCCCCCCCTTGCAGCCCTCCATCTTGAACCCACCCTTGGTGTAACACCCGGTGTAACCGGTGTTAAGAGAATAGGAAAGGAGGTAAGTAAACTTCCAAAAATGCCCTTGAGAAGGAGATGGATCCTTGAGATTGAGAATGCCCATGAGAAGGGTATTTTGGTAATTTGGATAGAGAAATCCAATAAAGGGTATTTTGATAAATTAAAAATAATTCCTATGTGGAATTGGGTGTATAAGTGAATTAAATCCCAATGTTGTGTTTATGTGGAGATATATGGGATTAATAAATTCACAAAGAGTATTAGGGAATTTTGGAGTGATTCCATGAAGGAAATTAATTTTGGAAATAGGGAAAATGGTGGATATTAAATTATTTGAGGAGAATAATTAAATTTTCCCTAAGTTAGTGAATTAATGTGGTAATGCCACATGGATGACCAAGATAAAGAATTGGAAGCCAAGTTTGTGTCTTAGAGTGACACTTGGCATAATCTTGGAAATTTGAGAGAAATTATATATGTGGATTTATGAATTGGAGAGATTAAATTAAATGCAAAAAAGAAAGGATAATTGGTCTTTCAAGCATTTAATGAGAGACATTATGGTGTTGGATTAAAGAAAATCCAAATGAAATGGGAAAATAGTCACCATTAATGTTTGAAATTATGGTGAATTAAATAAATGGAATGGAAAATGGAAAAATGGTCACCCATTAATGCTCGGAAAATGGTGGGATTTATTTAAATGGAAAATGAGAGATTTATGTCTTTCAAGTGGTCTCTCATGTGATGTGTTGAAATTAGTCAAAATAAATATATGAGAAAATGGCTAATTTTGGTATTGGAAGACTAAATTGATCCAAGGGTTAGGATCAAGTCTTGAAAAGGTGAAATATATCCA
Source organism: Diospyros lotus (assembly GCF_014633365.1). Taxonomy (NCBI): domain Eukaryota; kingdom Viridiplantae; phylum Streptophyta; class Magnoliopsida; order Ericales; family Ebenaceae; genus Diospyros; species Diospyros lotus. Next base: position 36,825,642 of record NC_068343.1, on the reverse strand, counting down.
ATGGCTTGGATTAAGTCTTGAAAATGGCATATAATTGTCTCATTAAGTAAATGAGAAAGAAAAAGAATTTTCCAAGTGATCCAATGGTTATGCTTAAATCTTGAAAAGCCAAAATAATCCAATGGATGAGATTAATCAAGATGAAGAGCATGGATTGTGCTTTCTCCAAGAGAAGAAACTTGTTTATTTGAAATGAGTGGTGGAGATTAGTTTTCCCTTAAGCACATGGATTGTGCCTTTAGTGAATGGCTAGGATGCATTCTTGAAAAAATGGAAAACTAGTATAAAATGGCATGTAAGAAAGTCTTCTCTTCCTTTGGCCATTTGGAGAAAGAATGAAAGAAGGAGAGATGAGAAGAAATGGAAGAAGGGAGAAGAAATGAAGAAGGAATCAAGGCAAGTCTCCTTCTTTTTCTCCTTACTTAGTGTTCTTATATGCAAAGAAAGTAAATTTCTTGTTTTAATGCCATCTTAGATGGGAGAAAATGAAGATGGAAGCTCTCTTGAAAGGGAGATTTAATTATTCAAGAAGAGGTAAGGGATGGCCCCATGGGAGGGTGGCCTTGCAATGGGCTTTAAATATGTTTCATAAATGTATATGTTGCATTTGGCATGTTCTTTTATGTTCATGAGACTTATGGCCATAGGTTAGTTTGAGAACATGATTGAAATGGTGGGTTGATGCCTCTAACCTTGGAGGGTTGTGAGGGCAAAGAAACCTAGCCACACTTGCATGCATTTGGCATCATATAACTTGTTATGTTCATATTTATTTGGCATTGCACCCTTATTGAGCTTAATAGCTCATGAGGTTTTTACCCTCACATGTAGGTTGTGAAAGCATGATAAAGTCAAGGCCAAGTGAAATGGCATGGGAAAGCATGGAAGAAGATTCTAGTGTATATTTTGGCTTATGGAAGCCTATGTTGATGTGTTTGATTTATGAGATGTAATGTATTTCATTTTTGTAATGTTTGATTTTATGTTGAAATGAGGCATTGGCTTAAGGCATGTTGAAGCCTAGGTTGGGTGAAAGCCTCATTGTTGGGTATGTTGTGGGAAGCAACCAAGATGTAAGTAAATGATTTTTGTTGGAAAAATTAGTGGGTGTTTGATGTATGTTGTGGAAGCATCAAGAATATTGTTTAAGCCTTATTTATGGAGAATAATAGGCTAAAATTGAAAGCATGTGAAGTATTTTTATTCCTTTTAATTTCTGAAAATTTGGAGTTTAAATGCCGCGCGGCCAGTGCCCAACGAGGCCCCGCGCGGGCCCTGGGCGTACCAGCGGGCCCCGCCGTCCAATTTTTTTTAAAAATTTGGACTTTTGGGGGATTTTGGACCATTTCTTAATTGATTTTGGGCCCCGGAGGAATTTTCAAAATAAAGGGATTTTTCGGGCATTTTTGGAGAAAATGCCGAAAATTTGAAAATTTGAGTTTTTCCTCCAAAATTAGTAATCAATCAATGGATTGATTTAAATGGTGATTTATGGAGCTCAGTAAAATTCTTGGATGGAAAAGAATTAAATAAAAATGAGAAAAATGGCGATTGGGCGTCTGAAGGAGATTTTCTTTATAGCCTATGCGATGTGGTTAAAGCCCAATTCTGCTAGTGAATCCTGGGATTCAGCGAAGGGAATGACGAGCCTAGTTCCCACCTAGGGCGTTTCGTCTTGAAACATGGTCCACCATTCGCCAAAGGCCGGGCAGGTGAACAATTCGAGTAATTGTTCACGAGTAACACCCGTAAGTGGGAGCGGGGCGTTACACTTGGTACCAAGAATTTGCTACTTCACTCAAGTATGCTGCCGCTAGAGTTACTTTATGATCTTCCATCGTCTGGTAGAGCTAGAAGAATCGTTCGCACCACCTTAACCACCATCTTGGACTCTTTCCCTCAAACAGTGGTATTTCCAATCTGGGAGTCAATGCATGGCCGTGTGACATTGGTTGGTCGTTTCTTCCTGCGTTCTCTCGAAGTAATTGCTGCTCTGCCTCTTCCATGGCTACTTTTGTGCCCAAACGATCACCATGATGCTACAATATTGGTGCTGATGTTTGCCTCGATGGAAATTCCGGTGATAGCCAGAACTAGGGCAAAGAGGCCAACATATTTAACATGTTGTTGATCCTCTGCCCTTGTTGTTCCACTGTTTCTTGACACTTTTGAACTAATTCTTAGCATCTTTCTACTGTTTCTTGTTGCTTTTCCGCGGTCGCTTGCATGAGATCCTTCCATTCCACCAATTCTTCCCTCGTTTGACACAATACATCCTGGGTGTTATTTACGCTAAATTCCATAGTTTCCAATCTAACCTCCAATTGTCTCAGGCGCGTTCCTTCTCCCATCGCTTCGCAATCTTCACCTGCGCTTGTTTCTTCCGCTACTGTAGCTACTATCCCACCGCCAGACCGACGGCTCTGATACCACTTTGTCAAGCCCTGGGACTAAGGCTTGCAAAATCAGTAGAATCAAACATAAGAATGCTAGAAAGAAAAGAATAACAGATAGGAGAGAGAAGATAGAATCAAGAAAGAGAGAGAATTTGTTATTAACTTCCAAGATACCCTCTAATGCCGTAGGTCCATGCTTTATAAGACCTCTAGCTAGCTTAACAACTCCAACTACCTAACGGATTACCCGTTTACAGCTTGTTGGTAGTTCCTTTAATTCCCCATTAACCCTACATTTTACAATATTACATATTCCTCCCCTAGGGTTGTGACAGGGAGGAAGATGAGATGGAAACTAAAGAGGGGATGCCTGTATTTCAAGGGGAATCTGAAACCGAGGATAATGGGGAAATTTCTTTGCATACACTAAAAGGGTTGGCCAATAGTAAGATACTTATGGTAGAGGGGAGGATACCTAACTACAAACTGATGGTCTTAATTGATAGTGAGAGTATCTACAGCTTTTTGGATGAAGGTACAACAAAGAGAGCGGGCTGTAGACTAACCAGCACTCATCCCCTTTCTGTAACCATGGCTAATGGTAACCGGGTAGTCAGCAAATCTGCATGTGTTGGGTTTTGTTGGGAGATGCAAAGCATGTGTTGGGTTTTGTTGGGAGATGCAAAGAGAAGAGTTTAAGGCTGACTTAAGACAGTTAAAGCAAGCGGGATGCAACACAGTGTTGGGAGTGGACTGGATGAAGAACGTGAGCCCTATAATTTTCGATTTCAACAAGATGGAGGTGACTTTCGAAAATGAGATCAAGAAAATGAGACTGACAGGAAACTTGGAAACGAGTACATGCACAATGATCACAAGGAAGAGGTTGCAAAAAATACTCAAGAACAAGTTGTCCCAAGTAGCACAGTTGTTCTCTATTCAAGCTGTGGAGTATTCGAAGGAAGCTAAGGAGCCAAGGGGAGAGCTCATGTTGACAGTCAACAACCCATTTCAACCCAACTTAAAGGTACAGGAACTTGATTCTCTTAACATATTGTTAGTTGAGTTTGAGGACTTATTCGTTGAGGCCAATTCCCTACCACCTACAAGGTCCCTTAACCATTCCATTCCACTCAAACCCAACTCCGAACCAGTCAACATACAATCTTACAGATACCCCCTAATTCAAAAGACTGAAATTGAGAAATTGATCAAGGAAATGCTTCAAAAATCCATCATCTGACCAAGCCTCAGCCCTTTTGCCTCACCTACATTGCTTGTTAAAAAGAAGGACGGGTCTTGGCAACAACAACAACATATCCAGCCTTTATCCCACTATGTGGGGTCAGCTACATGAATTCTAGACTTCCATGTATTTCTGTCTTTTGTCATATCCTCATTTAGATCCATATATTTCATATCAAATTTTCATGTCTTTCCCAAAGTCTTCTTGGGTCTGCATCTACCTCTTTTTGTGACTAATTGTTCCATTTCATCAACTCTCCTCACAAGAGCGTCTCTTAGTCTCCTTCTCACATGACCAGACCATCTTAGTCTAGTCTCTCTCATTTTCTTCTCGATTGGCACTACTCCTACCTTATTATGAATAACTTCATTTCTAATTAGTTTTGTGTTAATTATCGTCAACTCAACACCATGATAGTCAAAAATAAGTTTCCGATTCCCATCATAAATGACCTACTAGATGAATTAAAGAATGCCACAATATTCTCGAAATTAAACCTTCGATCGAGTTATCATCAGATTCGAATGAGACCCGAGAACATACCCAAGACTGCATTTAGAACACACCATGGACATATTGAATTCACAATGATGCCCTTCGACCTTACCAACGCCCCAGCCACATTTCAAGCTCTAATGAACCAAATATTTGCCCATTGCCTCCGAGATTTCATCTTAGTGTTCTTTGATGATATCCTAGTGTACAGCCCATCATTTTCCAAACATATTGAGCACCTAAGAGTTACCTTTAAAGTCCTTAGGCTCAACCGATTATATGTTAAAGAGGTAAAAATGTGCCTTTGCCCAAAGGCAGGTTGAATATCTAAGGCACATCATCTCCAGTTCAGGGGTTAGCATAGACCCGAAAAAGGTGGCTGCCGCTTCTTGGGCAAGACCAGCCTCTATAAAAGCATTGAGAGGATTCCTTGGGCTCACAGGCTACTATAGGAGGTTTGTGAAGGATTATGGGATAATCAATAAACCACTTACAAGTTGTTAAAAAAGAGGAATTTCCATTGAGATTCCAAGGTTGAAGAAGCCTTTATGAGGCTGAAAAGAGCGATGGAAGAGGTTCTGGAGTTGGCCCTACATGATTTTAATAAATCATTTTTGCTGGAAACGGATGCGAGTGATATGGGAATCGGGGTTGTATTAATGCAAGAGGGCAGACCACTGGCTTTCATTAGCCAACCATTAGCCCCTAGGCACCAAGGTTTGAGCACATATGATAAGGAGTTGTTGGTCGTATTGACTGTTGTGGAGAAAGGGCGGTATTACCTTGAGGGAAATCAGTTTGTCATAAAAACTAACCACGAGAGTTTAAAATTTTTGCTACAGCAGAAGCTACACACGCAATTGCAAAGGAAAGGAATGGCCAAACTCATGGGGCTGGATTATGTCATACAATACAAAAAGGGGAAGGAGAATGTGGCAATTGATGCATTATCTCGTTGTTTTGAAGAAGGAGAATCAGCCGCCATCACTTCAGTGATTCCCAATTGGTATCAAGAAATAACAGCAAGCTATGAAGGGGACGAGTGGACTAAAGAACTATTAGAGCAATTGGCTATTGATCCTTCCAGCAAACAAGGATTCACACTCACTGATGGGCTACTAAGGTACCGAGGCAAATTGATAGTTGGGGGATGTGATCAGCTTAAAAATAGGATTTTACAATCCTTGCATGGATCCCCTTTAGGAGGGCATTCAAGGGTGTAGAACACCTACCACAAGGTGAAACAGATTTTCTATTGGCCCCGGATGAAGCAGTTTGTGATGGAATTTGTGATGGCGTGTGATGTGTATAAGAGGTGCAAGCATGAGACAATAGCACCTCCAGGGCTACTGCAGCCATTGGCCACCCCTAACCAAGCATGGAGTAGCATCTCCATGGTTTTTATTGAAGGGCTACCTAGGTCTAAAGGGAAGGACTGAATACTTGTGATAATTGATCGGTTCACGAAGTTCGCCCATTTCCTTGGGCTTTCCCACCCTTTCACAGCTCAAGAGGTGGCCCGGGATCTTCCTAGACCAAGTGGTAAAGTTGCATGGCATGCCACAGTATATATTTTCTGACAGGGACAAGTTGTTCACTAGCCTAATGTGGAGAGAATTGCTTAATTCTTTGGGAATCAAGCTTCATATGTCCATTGCGTATCATCCCCAAATAGATGGACAAACAAAGAGAGTTAACCAATGTCTAGAAACCTACCTACGTTGCCTCTGTTACTTACAACCCAAGGGCTGGCACAAATGGCTCTCGTTGGCCCAATGGTGGTACAATTCCTGCCACCACAACTCAATAAAAATGTCCCCCTTCGAGGCCATCTATGGATACAAACCTCCATTCCTACCAGCCATTGTTGGGCCAACCACTATAGCAGTTGTAGATACTTACCTCCAACAAAGACAGCAGGTCCTTCAATCCCTAAAGAAGGAATTGGCAACTGCTAAGAATCGCATGAAGCAATTTGCAGATAGAAGGCGGAGTGAAAGGGAGTTCAAGGTGGGGGATCTAGTCTACTTAAGGCTGAAGCATGCCCATTAGAAGGCTCTTTCAAAGGGGCAGGTCACTAAACTTAGTCCCAAGTTTTATGGACCATTCTTTATTATGGCCAAATTTGCACAAGTTGCCTATCAACTCCAATTACAAGATCACTGCCAAATTCATCCCGTGTTTCACGTGTCCATGCTCAAGGGGTTGGTCAGCACACAACCAACCAATCCATCCTTACCTTCTTTCCTGAAGGATACCGATCCTATTGAGGAACCAGTGGCTATACTCGATCGGCGGGTCATATACCAACAAGGGGCTCCCCTTACCCAAGTTTTGGTGAAGTGGTCCCGCCTCCACCCGGATAACAACACTTGGGAGTACTTACTAGACCTACTCAAGCAGTTCCCGAGTGCTGCCCCAGCTCCTCAACATTTCTTGAGGACAAGAAAACTCTTAAGGGAAGGGGAATTGTTGTGTACCTAGGCTATGAAGGGTTATACCGTAGCTGTAGGCTAAGAAAGGATTATACCTAGCTAGTTGTAACCAATTGTTCTAGAAGGTAGAAAAGGGGAGGCCAAGTCATTGTACGAGAGATTCCTCTATTGTACTCGGTATAAAGGCCCGATTGAGCCTTAACCGAATGATCTTTATCAATATATGAATTCTAATTCTCTCAATGTTCTCTCTCTCTCTCCCTCTCATTCTGTTCTTCTTCCCCCTTTCTGTTCTTCTAATTCCCCCTATATTTCTTCTCAATTCCCTTGTAACTTCTAAGCCCAAATCTCACCGAAATGATGAGGAATCCATGGTAAGACTCAAAGGTCTGACAACTGGCTGCCAAAGAAGCTCTCAATGTCCCAATGAAGTGCTAAACTTTAGCTGACCTTATAGATGAAAAAGGAAACGAACTTCTTTACAACACACACATACAAAAATGACATATAGTAGGTAAAGAAAAACAAATATTGAAAAAGCAAATGAAATGCAAGTAACAAAACAATTTTTTTTTTTTTTGCAAACAAATGTTAAAGACCAAGCTGTAACATAATTTTAAAAGATCAAAAGTGTTTCTAGTTTATGCTTAGAAACAACTCTAAATGAATACTGGTCTCAACAAAAGAACAAGAAAAAATCAGCAAGCTGGCCATAGGACAAAAATCAATGAAAAATTTAGGAAAACTAATAAATCCTGAGCTTGATTAGAAAAAAGAATCCGGTAACATTCCTCAAAAGCATCTTAATTACCAATTAGAAAAAATGCTTCTCTCATGGATAACATCGATGACCTAAAGCACTTACTAAAGTTATTGCCATTAAAATATCAGTTCAGAAGAAAGCCTCGGAATCAGAGTCAAGCAACTAGTTAATTGAGTCGTAAATGAAAGAATAGACGTACAGCTGACCATCCATCAATATTTTTGCTCTTCAAAATTTGAACAGGCCTGCAAGCAAACTTAACATTAGCAATGCTCCCAGAAAATTCAGAACCATGGTAATAACTTTGATGTGAATGTTACTTGTTCATAACAAGGGTGCAACCTCACTTACGTATCAACAGGGTAGAGCACCATGCACTCATCCCCACGTGAACTTCTAAATACTCTCCTTATGATGCAGTCTAATGGGAGATTATTGGTAGAATCAACCTGTCCATGAGGGGTTTAAATTATCAAAAAAAAGAAATGCAAGGACCAAGACTATATACAAAGTTATCACAGCACTATAAGGTATTCAAACATTCCTGATTATGGAACTTTTATTAGAATCAGGAGCAGATTGTACCCTCCATGGATTGGTATGTTGGCCTTGTAAAATCCTTGGAGTAATATATAATTTTTTGTTACTCGGACCCATTTTATTTTTATTTCTGTATTATTTGTTCAGTACCACATTGATTATCTGTAAAACAGGCTCTTGTTTTACAATCCCAAGAAGTAAAGGAATAAATTCTGGACAGCAAAATAATATACATAAAGCAAAACAAAACACTAGAAAATCCAAAAAATGAAAAGATGGGCATGAGAAAGAACAATCAAGAATTTGTTTACCAAACACAAATTGTTATGATTTTGCTTCTTTCATACCATTTATGTAACTTATCAGCTCTGACAACACCATTTTCGCTTTCACTTTTGCAGAAACAACCAATAATTAGGACTTTCCAAATTCAAAGGAGGAAAAAAAACTGCATCTGAAGATTATTATCATCAGATATTAGCACCAATTGTGAACATTATGATTGAAAAAAGACTCCAAGTTTAAAGGGGAAAAAAGTTATCTTATAATGTTTTCGGATTTAAAACACTACAGTGCTTTTAGATTTAAATAAAGTTTATGATAAAATACCTAGAGAAGTCATAAGAGTGTTAGAGAAGAAAGGAGTACAATTGCTTATATATAGATTTCCAAAGACATGCATTATGGAGCATAAACATTCATTAAGACATTTGGAGGAGATATTAAGACATTTTCAATTATAGTTAGATTATATTAAGGATCTACACTAAGACCTTGCCTCTTTGCCCTAGTGATGGATTCTCACTAAACAAATCAAAGTACAAGTGCTTTAGTGTATGCTATCTGTAGATGGCATCGTCTTTGTGGATGAGAAAAAAAAAAGGAACAAATACCAAGCTCAAGATATGGGGGGACACTCTAGAATCTAAAGGCTTTAGGCTGAGAATATTGAAAACCAAATGTAAGGAATGTAAAAATTTAGTAAAATATAAGTGTGGATAATGTTTTGATAGGACATGAAGACCAAATGATGCAGAACCTAAATCAAAGAAACAAGAGTAATCCCAATTACTCAAAACCAACATCAATATTATTCATCAAAATCTTATAAGTTATAAGGATAATCCTAATTTGGATTCTAAGAAATAAAAGAAATTAAAAGAAACTAGGAAACAAATTAAAATAAAGAAACTAATAAAATGATATTAATTTCTACTTTTATGCCTAAAATATTCTTTCCCAAAATATTTGTTTATACGATCTTCATCACCAAGCCAATACAAAAAATTAGGGATGGCAATGGGGAGGGTATGGGTAGAGGACCCCTCCCCTCATCGCCGAACAGGTATATTTTTTAATCCCCAATCCCTTTCCCCATTCATTAATGGGTACTCGATGCATACCTGTACTTGGTATATTTCATACTAAAAAATAGCTAAAAAACTCATAATTTAAATAATTTCCTAACAACACTACTTCTTAGTTTCACTCATTAAGAATTTTCTGGGTAGATATACTTCACACACATGTCATTTTTTTGTGAGAGGTTTACATAATATAGGTTGTTAATTCAAGTAAGATCAATTTAATAAATGGCAGACTAGCAGTTCTGTACTTTTGAGAATTTACCTCTAACAATCTGGCAATGGAAACTTAAAGACAAGAAAAGAGACACAAAAAGTGTTAAATATATCCATCTATCCAGCCTGCAAGAACTGTTTGGCCTTTTTCAAACCCTCACTTTGTTCCACCATTTCTGGGAAGGGTTGTTTGTCACTGTTCATTGCCCTTATTTTCATCTCAGCTTTTTTTTATTTCTAAATTATAAATATCAAAGAGTAAAAAATTTATTGTTATATAACACCAGGTTGTGCATCCATATGAATGGATAGAAGTAAAAATGAGATTATATGACATAAGGTTGGAGTGGCTCCTATTGAAATGAGAAGTGTGAGACATAATTAAAATGATTCGAAGAAAACCGCCAGATGCTTCTGTGAGGAAAACAGATGGAATGGAATAAGTTTCTAGCAAGAGAGGTAGATGAAGTCAATAAAACTTAATGAGAAATGCTAATGCATGATACGTGTTATAATGGTCTTACAAAAGATATGATCATTGTTATGCCTGACAAAATATCAGAGTAATGTGGAAAAGAATCAAAAAATAGTTAAGAGGGAGAAGTGCCACGTGGCGGCCCAAGTATGCGCCACATGGCAAGCCAGCCATGGGTGACCGGGTGGGGTCACCCGGGGGGCGCCACCCCTGAGTGCCACTCGACAGGCCCATGGTGCTGCCCCCCGGCATGCTTGGTTGTGCACATGGGGCAGCCTGGTAGGGGGGCCACCCCCCACACAAAGCCTCACCCCCCTAGTGACCGCCACCCAAGGTGCCGCGCATTAGCGCCTGCAGCCTCCTACGGCGTGCCCACGTTCACATCCCAGCACGCCTGCAACCCTGCACACAAATACCTGTCCACCCGCACTCACCTTCAGCAACGCCTGCGCACACCTCCGAGTGAGGTTCACCCGAAGTACCACAATCACGTCAGAGTGCCTACATGTCCGCACTCCTACGCCACCACCTCCGAGAGAATCGGTCAAAAACTATACCCACCAAACTCAGTCAAAACCCCTCCAAAATTCTTGCCAAGTAGATCGGGCCACTCAACACATGGTTACCCCTCCCATCGTTATAAATAAGGGGTCTCTTCCCCTCATTTGGTATGCAATCTCTTACTCTCGTACTTACCTTTTGCCTTCAAGCATTTCACTTCTACAAAGGTCTGACTTAAGCATCGGAGGGTCCGCGCAAGAATTCTCACCCGCGTCCCTAATCGATACTCTTTCCAGCAGGTCATCCATCGTCCAAAGGAGTCATCCGTCCCCCGAGTGAGTCATCCATCGCTCGGATACGCCGCATGGGAGTCATCCATCACTCAGATAAGCCATACGAGAGTCATTCATTAGCAGTTTCCCATCAAAAAATTTATTGTTGTAACCATTCAACAACAATCATAAATAGAGATGTTTGTTGAGCTAGAATCCATGTAGTCGACTTAAGTAATAAGATTAAGGCTTGATATGTTGTTTTTTTATATAGGGTCCACTGCCCAACTTTTGAAACTCTCCCTGATTCTCAAGGCCGGCCTACAATCACTATTAGGACTAAAGATTTTTTTCTCAAGCCCTATGCATGATGGCTGGGCTTCACAGTTGTTCAGGTCAATCTCCAAGTCAATAGCACCAAAGCAAGGAAGATGACAAAGATGATTCAGTGTCTTACCACTGCCTAAACTCGTGTCCAACAATTAAAATAAACTTCTCCTTGAATACAAGTAGTAAAGTAGCCTCCAATAAAGAATTTTGCCATAAATTAGCTTACTTTCTCTCTCTACCAAGACTATGGCATTGCAAGATTTATTCTCAAAAATAATCATTAGGCCCAGAAAGGAAGTACTATCTGTTTCAGTCCCCTTCTCTAGCCACAACAATCTAGAACTGTTCTCCAATTAATTTGAACTCCAGCGTTTTATACAACCCATCCTTTCTCCTTGGCCCTTTCTCCTCTAGACTGTGACCCTCGGAATGCAGGAAGACTCGTGCACTGGGGATACCCATGTACGTCCTAAGAGTTTTATCTGTTTTCCCTAACAGAAAGCTTTACATTTGAATCAACATATATAATCTATTGCAGGTAAATTGCAACCAGAGAATTACTAGTACCATGAGTCCACACCTCCTCCACTTCAGCATTTTTCAGCTTCAAAGAAGAATTAAAAACAAAAAATCAAAGTTTCCCCGTGCAGATATGCAGGAGGTTCTTCTAAGCCTATAAGTTCCGAGAAGTGATATTGTGAGAAGTAATCATTGGCAATTGAAATACACAATATAAGCAGGAGTGTGGAACATGGAGAAAACTCACAATGGTAGCAACGCGTTTGTTGGAAACCATAAGAACTCTCCCTTGCTTATCCAGCACGAACCCTGCAGGTGGATTTGGCAGCGGAAGCGGCTGGTATTTCGGCTGCGTTGCATCGGCACCAAACCCGTCGTCTTCAATTTCAACATCGTCAGTATTATAACTATCGTCGCCGCCGCCGACCTTCTTTTTCTTCTTGTTGTTGCCCTTCTTGACGGGGCCGCGCTGGCTCTGCTGCTGTTTTGCGGCGCGGCAGGGAGCCAGTCGGAGGATATTATTATTACCATTGGAGATAGACGAAGGCGTTGAAGAAGAAGAAGGGAAACAATTTACACAGAATTGGGGATTCAGATAGGGCAGCCGCAAGAGGCTTCTGGAAGAGGCAGTGGGAATCGAGATACAAAAGGCCATTGTTCTAGCCATATCTTCTTCCTACTTCCCCGTTCTTCTGTAACAATAGACTATAATTTGTATGCTTCCTCTTGGATTGAATAACACAACCGAACGCGCTGCTCTTGACGGTGTACCTTTTTACTTTTTATTTATTTTTAGTATTTTAATTTTTAAATAAATTATTTTTATATAAAATACTATTAATATATCACCAAATACACCTTAACTTATAGAATATAGCTAAAATATTTAAAACACCCCTCATTCAAGGTGGTGAGATGAGACATTAAGATAGTGAGATGCATAATTAAAATATCTCTCACCTAAGGTAGTGAGGTGGCACGATGGGATATTTTTAATATTTGTGGTGCATTGTGTAATCCAATGGGTACTAAAAGCATGATTCTTTTTATAAATTAACTATATTCAATCAAGTTTGTTAAATTTGAGATTTTATAGTGGAATTAAAAGAAAGTTCATAAAATCGAATCATAAAATTGTAAAATTTTAGAAATAATTAAAAATACCCTTTAATGTATGCAAATATATGTTTATAATGATATAATTTTATTAAAATAAAATAATAATACTTAATTGCATGATTATAATATATTTTTTTATAAATGAAATATATGTATCTATTTCAAAATAATTTTATTTATTAATTTAAAAAAAAATTAAATAATATGAATTTTCTAATTATTAACTCTATTTATCATCATTCATCCGTCCATAATCAAAATTTCAAATATTAGTTCACATAATATAAATTTTCATAAATCATAAGTCATAACATAATAAAATACAAACAATACACACTATTATGTTGTTGTACTTTTTATACATTAGTTTTAATGATGAAAAATATATATTGATTTAATCCCTAAGTCATGAGTCAAGTGTGTGGTTTTCAACATATATCAATTTCAATATCAAGTATTAATTTGTGAAAATGGAAATCAAATAAATTTCAAGTATCAAGAATTCAAAATCCTGTTTTGACTAAATTTGAAAGATTAGCACCTTATAAGGAGACATATATGAAAATATTTTTATTTTGAAAAACTATCTCCCGGTAATTTGATATCTAACATTTATTAGTGCTAAAATAATTTTTAATGAATTTTTCATTAAATAAAAAGTATATATTTTGGAGGTGGTTAAATCGCAAAATCGTAAGTTTATACTAAAACCCAAAATCTAGTTTCTTATTGTTTTGAATTTTGATTTTCTAGATATTTTTATTGAATCCAAATAGGGGGTAGTTCGTTATTTACATTTATGTATTAAAGTAAATTGAGATAAAATGTAAATAAGCTGTGATGTATACATGTCGTGATTGTGCTTTCATGCAAATGTTTTTTGAATATCTGTCATGTTCCTATGCATGTTTTGAAACCTCTTTGAAAAGGTTTTCAATATTTTCTATGTATGCTATTTCGAAACATCTTTGCATTGCATGTGTTTTCAAATTAGGTTTTGGACTATGTTTTGAAACCTCCATATCATGTTTCGAAACCTCATTTCTAGCAATGTATGTTTCGAAACCTATATGCATCATGTTTCGAAATCTCATTTCCAGAAAGGTATGTTTCGAAACTTATGATAGTATGTTTTGAAACCTATGTCTCTGTTAGCAGAGATCCAAGATGCTTTTTGTTTTGCATTTTTAATATTTATCTAAAAGTTTCTCAAAACATTTTTTTAATGCATTCTCCCCTCCCTGGCTTGCAAAATTCAAATTCAAATTTGAAGTGGAGATCATTATTATGTGTTAGTGGGGAATAGATTATGTCTCCCACTCATTGTTGTCTCTTAGTGCATATCCAGCTGTAAAGCCTGTATGTTTCGAAACATGAGAAGTATGTTTCAAAACCTATGTGTAAAATTGTAATGTTTCGAAACCTATTATATATGTTTCGAAACCTACTTTTCTGTTTTGTCTCTAATGGCTATAAAACGGCCAGATTTCTATCTTTTGATATAAATAGCAGGTATTTGAAGACAAGAAGAGATTAATTGAGAGACAACAAGCAAGAACACGTGAGCACACACTAGAGACTCACACACAAGCACAAGTGATCTAAATCCTTCTTGACAAAGCTTTCAAAGAAGATCCATTCATCCATTCCTAGATGTGCATTGTGGTGTGAAAAAGAGAAGCAAGTGCAAACATAGATTCTCATCTCTCCAGCTCTCTTCTCCTCAAGTTAAGAGGTTTGTACAACCACATTGGTAAGATATTCATTGTTATATATTCCATTGGGTTGTAAAGATAAACTTTATTTATCTTGATTGTTGTAAGGTTTGAGTTTAGCCTAAAACTCATTATGGTGTAAAGGTTTGAGTTGAGCCTAAAACTCATTGCGTTAAAGGTTCGAGTTTAACCTTAAAACTCACTTAGTGCTAGGTTTGAGTTGAGCCCGTAAAAACTCACTTTGTAAGGTTTTAGGGTGAACCATGGTAAAACCCTTGTTGTGGTGATCACTAGTAAAAGTGATTGGGATTGCAAAATCCTTCAAGTGGGTAAGCTTGAACGTAATGGAGTAGGTGGGTGCCGAACCACTATATATCTTGTGTGCAAGTGTTCTTTACCTTTCAGTTATCATTATTACCTATTGCACATGTTTTCATAAGTTTTGTTATCAAATGCTAAAATAGTTTTCTTGAGCATAAACTTATACATATACATAGAAAACATATCTTTGATATACAAACATCTTTGGTGGAGTAGCCAGCCTAGCTGGTCGCGTGAGCATGGGGCTAGTTGGGCGACCCGGGATCGAGGGGAGGGAAGAGCGCACGGGAGTGGGGAAAAAATGGTGGAATTTTTTCCACCCACTTGGGCGCCAAACGACGCTATTTTGGGGCGTCAGGTGGCGCCCATGCGCGCGGCCATGGCTGCGCCACGTGGGTGGCCATGCGCCACCCACCCCTTCTCCCTTGCTGCCATGTGGCAACATGTGGGAGGCCCTAGCAGCTTAATTCCTTCACCCCTTCAATCGATTCCTCTTCACCTGGTGCTTATAAATAGCGGTGTTTCATCGCTATTAACGCTCTATAATTTTTAACGTGTCAAAACTCTGCCCGTGTGTATACACAGGGTATAAAAATGTTTTAAATGTATTTAATAATATTATTTATAAATCAGTCGCATGTTTAGCTAAATTAATTAGCAATGTAGCGGCGATAATTAAAATTGACTGCGCATTTAATTAAATTATTTTTATTTTACAATTGTATAGGAAATTGGAACGTGAAACCAACGCGCAACACGAGATTAACGCGTGGTAAGGTTTATTATGATTTGCGAGTAAATTTATTTTAGCATGGCTTGTATTAGATTGTGGGAGAAGTGTCTAGGTATGGGGCTGTAGAATTGGGCCGTGTGAGTCTCAAGATGGGGACCTAAATGAAATCAGTGGGGCCACCAAAATCTAGATCAGGGTGAGGTAGATAGGCCTGCATGCATGATACACTTCACATTATTCTATAATTGTCATGCATTTTAATTTACTACAACTCATATTACCCTTACTGAGTCCTCGGGACTCACCCCTGTATTTTCCCACTAACCCAACATGTGGCTCGGGATCCGAGAAAGGAAAGGCGGAGCTGATAGATGAGCCGCCAGTTGGCAGCGATTGTTAACCATGGGGGTGTGGGTTAACCCCAAATGTTAATAATGTAATATAACTACTGTGTGTTAACTATAAGTGTCGGTTATGATTCCAACTATGAGTAAACCCAATAGGGTAGGGAACTTGTACCTGTCGGCTATGGCCGAAAACTGGGACATGTTTAATTTTGTTTGGTGGTTGAAGTAATTTATTGGGCTTGTTGATATTTGTTTGAAATTGGATTAATGCTCTAAGGGCTTAATCAGGTACGAGGCTCGGGTGAGTTTCTACTGTCCTCGCAATTTACTCCCGAGCTCTCGTCCGATCGAAGGCGGCGAAGCCTGGACCCCACCCAGGGCGCCCATATTATTTTAAAGCTTTATATTGGCAGGGGCATAACCGTCCTTCGTGCAGGCCAGGATTGTAATGTAGGTTATGGTGGCACCCGTTAATGGGGTCGAGGCGTCACAAAAACCTTGCCAAAATATATGTTCAAGTAGATCGGTTTGCAATCTCAGCTAACATACCATGGCTCCCATGTGTCTGACTCGCATTGCCAAGTTATATGTCCAGGTAGATCACATGGTGATCTCAGTTAACATACCATGGCTTTTTACAAGTTTTAATGAGCTAAGAGGGAACAGCCAGGTAGGTCGTAGACCATGACTTAAGTTAAGATGAAAGGACCCCAACTAGTGAACCTTAGCTCGAAATCCTTTATAGAAGTGGTTGCTCAGTAGGTACCAAACTATGACATTAGGTCAAAATGAATGGTTCTTAGCTCGCAAACCATGATTTTTTATAAATTTAAAATGAACCGAGAAGGAACGCCCAGGTAGGTCGCAGGCCATCACTTGAGTCAAGATAAAAGGACCTCAGCTAGCGAATCCTTAGCTCAAAATCATTTACGAAAGTAGTTGCTCAGTAGGTATCAAACCATAACATTAGATCAAGATGAATGGTTCTCAACTCGCAAACCACGGTTTTTTACAAATTAAAATGAGCGGAGAGGGAACACCCAGGTAAGTCGCAGACCATGACTTGAGTCAAAATGAAAGGACCCCAGCTAGCAAACCCTTAGCTTGAAATCATTTATCGAAGTGGTTACTCAGTAGGTACCAAACCATGACATTAGGTCAAGTTGAATGGTTCTTAACTCGCAAATCACAGTTTTTTACAAATTTAAAATGAGCCGAGAGGGAACACCCAGGTAGGTCGGAGACCATGACTTGAGTCAAGATGAAAGGACCCCAACTAGCGAACCCTTAACTCGAAATCATTTATGGAAGTGGTTGCTCAATAAGTATCAAACCATGGTATTAGGTCAAGATGAATGGTTCTCGGCTCGCAAACCACGACCTAAGGGGGGGACCAAGATGAATGCTCAGTTAAGCCGCAAATCATAGCACAGTAGCTAAGATGAATGGGCCCCGGCTCGCAAACCATGGTTTCTCAACCCACAATTTTAGAGATATTTAATCGAATACCAATAAGAATAAAGTGTAATGAATGAAATTTCATAAATTCCAATCAGAATTATAAAAATTAATTGTAATAAAAAGTTAGAGCATAGGTAAGAACAATTACATTCTTTGGAAATAAGGACGGAGATGCTCTACATTCCAAGCACGTGGGAGAATAACCCCATCTATATTTGCCAAATGATATGCTCTGTTTCCCATATTTTCTTTGATGACAAAGGGTCCTTCCCAGTTAAGACTTAGTGTGCCATCACTCGCCTTGCAAGCTCCGGGAAGTATTAGGCGCAATACTAGATCTCTAACTTTGTAGCGTCAAATTCAGACCTTTCTGTTGCAATACTGCACCATTCTTTGTTGATGATGACGACCCTCATGTGAGCTATATCTCTCGACTCCTCGAGTAGGTCTAGGCTTGCTCCTAGCAGCTCGTCATTGTCATTTGAATTGAAGGTGGCCCTCTGCTAGCTGGTCACCTCATTCTCTACTGGGATCATAGCTTCAGACCCATACACCATTGAGAATGGGGTCTCCCCCGTGGTGCTTCGAGCTGTCGTTCAATAGGCTTAGAGTACCATTTGCAGTTCATTCACCCAGGCCCCATTTTTTGCCTCTAGCTTCGTCTTTAAGATTTGCTTAATTATCTTGTTGACAGCCTCGACCAGTCGGTTGGCTTGGGGGTGGTCCATGTCTGTGAAACTTTTATGGATCCCTAACGATTCGCAGAATTGTATGAACTACTCGCTAGTGAATTAGGTTCCATTGTTCGTGACTACTTGCCGTGGAACTCCAAACCTGCAAATAATATTATTCCATATAAAATTTTGTACCTTTGAACTGGAGATCTACGTGAGCTCTTTAGCCTCCGTCCACTTGATGAAGTAATCAACTACCACTATGGCGTAATTACATCCTCCACGGGTTATTGAAAGGGGCCCAATCAGATCCATACCCCAGATAGAAAACGACCACGGGCTGCTCATCTGTTGTAGGTAGGCTGGCGAAGCTCGCGGGACTTTAGCAAATCTCCGACACTTGTGACACTTCTTGACCAGCTCTATTGCATCTTACTTTATTGTGGACCAATAAAATCCCTGTCGAAGTACCTTCTGTGCCAATGAAAGTGCTCCAGCATGATTACCACAATGACCCACATGAATCTCTTCCAGCATAGTTTGACAGTCAGTGCCATCAACACACCTCAAAAGTGGGGCTAAAAACCCTCTCTTGTATAGCCTATCGTCATAGACACAATACTGAGATGCTCTAGCTCGCAACCGACATGCCTCCAACTTATCTTCCGGCAGCTTCCCATTTTGCAGATAATCCAAAATAGGGTTCATCCACGAGTCTTGGGGCATATCAATCATTGACATTTAGGCTCGATATTCTATGTTCAGGGCAACTAAGAACTCTACTGGTATGGCCCCCAAAAATTCTGCATCTTGGGCAGTCGCCAGACGGGCTAGTGCATCTACATAAGAGTTCTGAGAACGAGGAATTTGACGTATCTCATACTTCTCGAAAGTAGCTAGGAGCTCGCATACTTTTTGCAAATATGCTTCCATTTTTGTGCCCCTGGCTTGATATTCCCCTCGTATCTGATTAACAATCAGCTGAGAATCATTGAAAATTACCAGGGCCTCAACTCGCACCTCCTTTACTAGCGAAGTATTGCCAACAGTGTCTCGTACTCAGCTTCATTATTGGTGGCTTGGAAACTAAATCTCAAGGCACAGAGGATCATGTGGCCCACTAGGCTTATCAACATGACCCCAACTCCAGCCACCTGTTCACTTGATGATCTGTTCACATATAGCTCCCAGGACAGTCCTTTCGAGCACTCTGCTTTCTCTTCAACTGGTCCAGTGAACTCAACAATAAATCAGCCAAAGCTTGCCCTTTTATAGCTGTCCTCGGTTTATACTCTATATCGAACTGAGCGAGCTCAATAACCCACTTTGTAAGCGATTTGAGGTGTCTGGCTTTTGCAAGATCTGCCTCAGCGAGAATTTGGTCAGGTCTTCAATCTGATAAGCTTGAAAATAAGGCCGCAGCTTCCTTGATACCATTACCAGACAATAGGCGAGCTTTTCCATCGACGTGTACCTTGTCTCCGCATCCACCAGACTCTTGCTGACATAATACATGGGGTATTGCACCCCTTCATCCCCTCACACGAGGGTTACGCCGAGAGTGTGCTAAGACACTCCCAAGTATATAATCAGCTTTTCTTTGTCTTTGGGCTTGGCGAGGAGCAAAGCTCATCCCATATACTCTTTCAGTTGCTAGAAAGTAGACTCACATTCCTCTGTCCACTGGAAATCCCAAGCCTTTTTCAGCAGCTCGAATAATGGGATGCTTTTATCAATAGCTTTAGAAATAAATCGGCTTAGGGAAACGATTTGGCCGTTGAGGCTTTGCATATCTTTTTTCCATATGGGCGACCTCATATCGAGCAGGGCTCTTATTTTCTCCGGATTAACCTCAATGCCTCAATTATTTACCATTAACCCCAAAAATTTTCCAGAGGCCACCCCAAAAGCACACTTAAGCGAGTTAAGCTTCATCTGATAGCTTATGAGGACCTTAAACATTTCTCCCAAATTAGAAACGTGATCGGCTACCTGCTCTGACTTTACCAGCATGTCGTCAAAATAGACCTCCATGGTCTTGCCGATCAGCGCATCAGACATTATATTCATCAGCCTCTAATAGGTCGCCCCAACATTCTTCAACCCAAATGGCATCACCTTGTAACAATAGAGCCCCCGGTCGGTAATAAACAACGTGTGCTCTTCGTCATCAGGGTTCATGGGGATTTAGTTGTAGCCCGAATAAGCATCCATAAAGCTGAGGAGTTGGTGACCAATCGTTGCATCCAAGAGCTGAAAGCTGTTCTTTGGGCAAGCCTTGTTTAGGTCTGTGAAGTCGACACAAGTCCTCCACTTTCCGTTCTTCTTCTTTACCAATACTGGGTTAGCTACCCAGACTGGGTAGTGGGCATCTCTAATGAACTCGCTCGCCAAGAGCTTTTCTACTTCTTCTTTAAGAGCGACGTAGCGCTCACGAGTCATGGGCCTCATTTTTTGATGCACTGGCTTGTAGTTAGGATCTATAATGAGCCGGCCTACTTAGTTGGAGGACAGGAACTTAACAGTCAGCGACCTGGTCGAGGTGACCAGATCCAGATTGTTCGTTGCCAGCCTCTTGAGCACGACGTTGTATGCCGAAAGGTAGTCTATTATGAGGAATTCTATCAATGTGGCGGCCTAGGAATCTGCCTCTCTAATGGTAAAAGGCGGACTAATCCGCCCAACAGGGACCACCGCATTTCCTATGAACCCAGAGAGTGGCTCTGGGGATAAGCTCAACTGCTCCAGTCCTAGTCCTATATGATCAAAGCAAGCTCTGTACATCACATTCATCGAGCTGTCTGTATCCACCATTATTCTTCGAACTTTCGCATTGCCGATCCAGGCATGAATGACGAGGGCATCATTGTGCGTCCAATGTACATCTCTGGCGTCTTCCTCTGAGAAAGTGATTTCCTTTGTCATCACCCCAGCTTGCTTCATAGGTGCGGCCTGCCCGTTTGATCCTACCAACAAGACATGGTTGGCCTCATGCACGTACCTTCCATAGGACCTGTGGGAAGTCCCAACGAGGTGAGGTCCACCATGAATTGTGTAGATCATTCGAACCGCCGGTAAGCGCTCATTATCAAGGGGAGGCGGTTGTTGTGCTGGATGTTGGGTCGGCTGATTGGTCGATCACACCACATAATCCCTCAGCCAACCTCTTATGGTTAGGTCCTCCATGGCATCCCTCAAGGCCCAGCTCTCAGAGGTGTTATAACCCGCCTCGTTATGATACGCACAAAATTTCTCCTTATTTTTGAATTTGTTGGGAGTTCTTATCGAGTTCGGCCTCCCGAAATCCTCCCTGCTTCTCTCCATGGCGAAGATCCTTTCTTGGGGATCTGATAAGGCATTGTAGCTATCAAAGCGACCTGGCCACAGAGGTCACTCCTCCCTCTCCGCCTTGCGAGCTCGCTTGGAAAGCTAGTTGTTCGAGCGTTCTCCTTGAGCTTCCTTTCCATTGTTTCCGTTATTCATTTTCTTATTCTGGTTGGAGCCCCCAGCCTCTTCTTTCTATCCGACAGGCTTTTTTGAGCCAAAAGCCTCTTCCCACCGAATCTCCTTGGTAGCTTGTTCATAGAATTCCCCCCAAATCCTTAACATGGGTCCTATAAATGCTCTCATACAGCTTCTCATCCTTGCGAAGGTGTAACGACCCATTAGAGGGTTTAGAAATTATTTAATTCCCTATTTAATTAGTGTTTAAGAGATTTTGTCAATTAATTATTTTAATGTGGTAATTTAGAGATTTTAAAGAAAAAGAATAGCATTTAATTCTATTTAATTGTTGTGAGAATTAGATGCAAGGACATGATAGTCATTTAAGAATTTGTTATTAGAATTTAATTATTTAATTAGAGTTATTAAGAGATTGGGAGTTCATACGTGAGAAGGAGAAGGATTGAGAAGTCTCCTAGTTGTATAAGGAGAAAAATATGTGGGCCTTAGGGTTGCCTCTCCATTGTATATATAAATTCATAGCGCATAGTTTTCTTCACACCGTGAAAAACAGAGAGTTGAGAAGGTTGCAACAGAGAGTTCAACAGTGTAGTCCGTGAGGTTTTCCGTAGGAGATTTCAATCAAAGTCGTAGAAGTCGATCAGAGAGATTAAAAGGCAAGTATCTTCCCTGTAATCCCTTCCATTACAAGTTCTTGTGAGTACATTTTCAGATTATTCAATAGCTTCGTTAAGATTCAGTTTTGTTTCAGTAAATAGATACATTTATATATCTATGTATGCGTATAACAATGAGGTCATGAGCAAGTATCTATCTCAGTAAACCATTCTTACGGGATCATGTTTCAGTAACTCTTTATTTGAGTTTTCAAATTGATCAGACAGTATGTTTATATATATTCATGTAATATATCAATGAACAGTGAGTTTTGAAAAGCTTTGCATAATTTTCTCGAAAGCGTTTCCTTTCCTAGTATGATTGTCGATTCATCTTGATGTTATTCTATATCGATTGAGATTGTTTTTCCAAGATTTCTTTCGGAATGGTGTAGTAATATTAAGCTTCGATTCAAGATGCAGTCTCTGTTACTATAAGTTTATTCTTATGATGTTTTAGACATTCGAATGAGTTTTTGTGTTATCCAAATGAGTTCTTAGTGTTATCGTATCATTCAAATGTGTTCTTAAGGTTTTCAGTGTGTCATTCCAAAGAGTTTTTTTGTCATTCGAATGAGTCCTTGAAAGATCCGAGTAAGCTTTTGCTTTGCATCATCTAGCATTCGAATGAGTTTCCCTATCATTCAAATGATCCGTGTGTATTCCATTCACTCATTCGAATGGAGTACTATTGCATTCGAATGTGCTACATTTTGCTCGTTCAAATGCTTTAGTTCCTTCAAATTCATTCGAATGAATTTAGGAGACATTCGAATGGCAATATGGTTCAAGTCACTCACACTAAATTTTCCATACACTTCATTTCTTTTGGTAAGTAATAATGCAAAAAACTCCAAAGTTAAGCGTGCTCAAGTGGGAGTAATGATAAGATGGGTGACCCCCCTGGGAAGTTTTCATGTTGAACCCTCAGAATAAATGAATTAATATCAATAAATTTGGTATTTTAAGGAAAAATACGAGTAATATTTGGATTCCAATAATACTAAGAACAACTTGTGTATTTTTTGAAGTGATGACATGTTCAACATTATCTCGTGAGATTATCTGCATACATATTGGTATGAACATTAAGCATGACTTTATATGGAGCACTACATATCAAGTGCCAGCATTTATATGAGCATTGCATTATGCGCGTTAAGCAGCTTGTCCGCGAGGATCCCATCAGTATCAGTTTTAGTTACAACTCAGTTTATGAGTTGCCCGTCTGGTGGCCACTAGGGTGCTAGAGGCATATTGCCCACAGTATGTGTTTATAGTTTTTATATTTGCAGGATTCAGATCAGTTAGGTATGTATTACAGTTATGTGTGCCTATGAGCCAAAGTTGCATACCTGCATTTATTTCACAGTTTATGTGCATTACATCTTATAAATTCAACCTTACAGTGATTTTTATATTTTTCAATACAAGGATAGTTATTATCTTTATTAGTATCGATATTTCTCGATTCACCTTTGATTATTCTTTCCAGCTTATTACTTGCTGAGCATTGTAGCTCACCTTGTACTCTTCACCATTCCAGGTCCTAGTGGGGGAGTACCAAATGTAGGGCCTAGCAACAGTGGTCAGTAGTGTGTGTACATGGAGCCGCTCAAGATTAAAGATGTCTGTGAGTTTGTTAGTTTATAGTGTTTGTCAGTTTAGTATTAGTTTATATTTTAGTTGAGGGATTTTTCCTTAGACAGAGTTTATGGTTTTTAGTTTATATTGACTTAGAGTTTTATTTTAGTTGATTGAGATATTCATTTATGGTATCAAATTTCAGTTTATCAGTTAGTTTTATTTTACTTCCCGTATCACCTATTCTCGAGCAGGTCTAGAAGAAGGGGGTGTTACAAGAGGCCTGCGGAGATTGCAGTCAGGACACTTTCATCGGAGGGATCTTCAATATTGCTCACTTCGTGCCTGAACCTGGCAATGTAGTCCTTCAAGGACTCATTTGTCCTCTCAAACACCATGGCGAGGTGACACGGCGGGGCAAGCTGCCTTCTCAACGCCCTGTATTGATTGAGGAACCTCCACTGGCACTCCTCCTAACTACTAATACTGCAAGGCAGAAGGCCCCTGAACCAAGCCCAGAGAATATCACCCAAGGTCGCTGGGAAGACACGACACTTGACCAGCAAGTTGGTTGTCTGTAAATCCATCTGGACATTGAACTTGTCCGGGTGGTCATAAGGATCACTGTCCCTATTGTATTGTGGCATACTCGGGACTTTGAATCTACGAGGAAGAGGTTCGAACTCAACCTCCCTAGTGAATGACATCCTATCTCCATGGCCGTTATTCTGGTCGTGAACCCCTTGTTGCGCCTTCAATTGCCGAACTCTTTTGAAACAACTTTTCAACGGTAGAGTCCAGGTCCGCAGATCGCTGAGCCTGCGATCGCCTGCTTCGCCCGCTCTCACGCTTTGGGGAATGACAATTTGGGGGCGGATAATTATCTCTGATATCCTCCTCACCTAGTGGAGGTCTCTCATCCCGTGGCTGGCAAATCCTCCGGGGCGAAGGGATTTTCGGTGATTTCTGGATAGTCGCGTCTGAGCTTGGGCTAGGACCCTGACCACGTCAGTAAGCTGCATAACTGTGTTCTCTAACGCCCCATGGCGTTGCTTTCAGGCCTGGATCGTCTCTATCCCGGCAGCCGGAGCGACAGGTTAGACAAGAATCCATGGGAGCATGCTGACGGTGACTCCAGTCGGTAGTGGAAAAGTGGCACCCACTGTAGAAACAACAGGTCCACCGACTGACAGAACATCCAGCGGTTGATCGCGGTAATTCTCTGGAAAATCGGCCACCGCACAGAACTTCGTGCGTTCCTTCCTCTTGCCATGGTTAACGATCAAAGAGACCTTTCCACTAGTACTAAAATGTCGACGTTCAGAGTTGGTCGACCGTGATTCATAGGCCTGGAATGAGATATTGAGCACAAATGCAAAGATGAGGAACAAATGATAAGACGTACACGAGAAGTTTTTATGCGGTTCGGCCAGAATGATGTATACTTTACGATTGTTCTCTGGTTATTTCAGAAAAGTAATAGTATGTTATTGTTGTCCATCCCCCATACAATGGTGTTTTGACCCCTATTTATAATGTGGGGTGTTCACAATTTAAATAAAATCCATGAAATGGAAGGATAACATCATGGGGGACAAAGTGTCATTATCAATTCCATAAAATCGGGAGTGGGTTATCTATTACTAGGGATCCGATTTGCCTCAGATAAAGTAAGTGGGGCCTTTTGTTGTTCAGCGGTCTTGTTGTTATGCAAGATGATCGGTTAGACCAGTGAGTTGGAAGCATCGTTGGGAGTTATCTTAGTTAGGCCAGCGATCTGGAAGCATCGCAGTGAGAGCTCGGGTCTCAGCGACGTGTGACCTTGTTCTGATGAGCTCGGCTTTGGGCCCATTGGGTTTCGGGAGATTGGGTCAGCCTGCTGGGTTAAGTCCAACCCATAAGAAGTGGTCCGGGAAATACCCATAACACGACTCAACTTCGATTCAATATAATTTTGATTTTATAGACACGTTGACTCGATTAAAAAATCCTGACACGTAAACTCATACGAGACTCACAAGTTTAACAATAATGTTTTCAATTACTCATTCTAGCTTGGGTTATAAAATATTTTAATTACTCTTAATAATTATTGTTCCTAAATGCTTTATTAAGGGGCATTTAAAACATTTCATAATCTAAATTATAAAAAAATAAGTGCAATCTAAACTGAAATAATTTTATTATTATTTTTGAATAAAAAATCTTACTTTTGTGCTTCTTTTACTAAAAACAATGTGTTTGAAGTACATAGAGACTTCAAACGCTAAAATTTAACCACATAAAGTGTTTGAACCAATCCTCAAAGCACATGGATCTTAATAGAATTTACTCTTTATTTTGTTGAACCACTCAATAAAATTAAATTTAGAATAAAATGCTGAAAAAGGAATCAAATTCAAATTATTGTGCTTGAGATTAAGATAAAAATATAACTACATAGATAATTATCCAGTTTAGATTAAAACCTTCACTACAACAAAAAAACACTTGTTGGGGCAATCTTTTTATGATATTTTTTAAAAAGTTCCCTATAAAATACTATTTTAAAGCACAATTTAAAAAAATACCAAATAAAATAATTTTAATGAGACACAACAATAAAGTGTCATAATAGAAAAATCTAATAAGGCTTAATTTTTGAAATGTCGTGTTAGGAAAAAACTTTCGACTCAATATTTTTAAATAAATATTAATTTAATGTAATAATTTAAATTATTTTATTATCATATTTTAGATTATTATTATAAATTATTTAATAATTATCATAATCTTAAATTATTTTATCATTTATCATAATCTTAAATTATTTTATTTTTGCCAATCAAATAATTATTTATATTATTTTCATAAATTATTTTTTTATTTAACAACTAAATGTTTCAACCAAAAAATATATAAAAAAAAAAAACAAAAATAACGGTAGGAGATGCCCTACCTCTTTCCCTTGGGCAAATCCCCAAATCCCTATTTTCTTCATCTCATTCTCTCAACCCATCAAAGCTGTCTCCAGCCCATCACCCCCATTGCCTCAACGCTATTGCCGTCTCAATGCTACCACTGCTTATGGCTCCTCGCTGCCTCTATGCCGCCGCCTCCTCTAGATTTATCGTCTATTGGTCATCGTCTTCGCCGCTGCCTCTTCTGCTTCAAAGGTAAGTTCACCTTGTTTTGTAAAAAAATAAAAAAAATAAAATTGATTTATCACCATTGAGTTTGGTTGTTTCCTTTCTTAATGTTGTAGTCATTCTTTATTTAATTCCGTTAAGATTGGCATGTTTGACACTTGTGCATTTCTTTTTTTGAAGTTCTAATCCACACAATTTGTTGTACATACCAAAGTTACCGGTTTTAGATATCTTTATACAACAAGTGGAACTTTGGTATGTGTCGTTAAACTACAATATTTAAATTTATTTGTCTTGAGAACAAGCAAAATAGAGTCCCTTAGGAAAACGGAGATGTTCGAGATGCCACTGAAGGGTCAACAGAGACTAAAGCATGATCTATAGTCCGGGAAGACTGAGGCTTCGGGGCCTTCGAAGGGTCTTTAGAGTTTTCGGGGGATATTTCCCCCGAGGCGTCTTCAGGGAATTGGTTTCAATGATATCTGCAGCATAGATACAATTAGAAGGCATGCGAGAATCTTCCCCATGCAATCCCTCTGATGCCTAAATCAAACTCTAATGTTAGAGGATGGAATGAATATGTATGCAGTATGTTTAATATGTCCAATATGGGTCTTTGGGGGAGTAGGCTCTCGATGGGTTGCATAAGGTCCATAGTCTTAAGTCTTTGGGATTATGGTTTCAAGGAGGTTCGCCTAAAAATGTATGTTTTCCATGGAATAAGTGGGTATTTATAGACACTTGATGGGGTCCATAGACGAGAGTTTCTCGACTCTCTACGGAAGATACACCGGGTGAGGCTTGACTGTCCCAGACACTCTCCGAAGGCTTCGGGGGACTTTTGTCCGAGAGACTCTCTAGGGTCATACAGGTTTATGCAAAATACTTCTCTAATTTTAGGATTTTTGAATTTTCTTAAGGAATCCCACAAAGTATGTAAAGGGCAAGTCACTGTCAGCTTTCCTTTCATGGCCTTAGGTGTATTTGGATTGATAAAATGCATGGCTGAATCTTGAGTTATTTATTTAATTAATTAATTAGTCTAGGGGATGGGTGTTGGTGGTGGAGATGGGGCATATATACATAATAGAAAAACAACATTGTTATAGTCAATGTTGTATTATTGCTTTTCTTATTTTGTTTTCTTCTTTTAATTTCATAAAATTCATTTATTTTATTCTTAAGTAGCATCTTCTAAAATTGATTCTAATTATAGTATTTTATTTTTATTTTTATTCTAGATATTCATTATTGTTATAGGCTTTTTATTTTTTTTATTTTTTTTACTATTAAGTAGAATTTCCAAGGAACATTTGAATCATTTTGAAAAGCTGGTTCTTAGCTTTAAAGGCATATATGTTATAATAATAGATTCTGTATGTAGAATCCTTCAAAACATTAGTATTGAACTTATTTAATCTCTTGGTTTTTTTTTGTAGATATCATTTTTTGGAAATCTTTTTATTTGAAAAAGAAAATGATGAATTGAAATTTGATGATTGAACAAAGAGCTAGTAGAAGGGACATGGATGGAGTGAAAGAATTCTTAAGTTTGGCATTTGCTAAAGCAAGTATCGATGGGAAAATAACATGCCCATGTGAGAAGTATGGGAATGGAATGTGGGCAACTAGGGAAGAGGCAAAAGATCATTTGATTTGCTTTGGGTTTATTAAAGGATATACAAAATGGACAGCCCATGAAGAAGGTTCATCATTTGTGGGATTTAAAACACATGCACCTAATAACCTATTTATGAATGATAAGATGCATGAGCTATTATATGATGCATTTGGCATCCCAAATGAACATGTAAATGAAGATGACCCAATGAATATTGTAGAAGAACCTAATGAAACGGATGAGACATTTTATAAGTTGCTTCATGAAGCTAAAGAAGAACTCTTCCCTAGGAGTAAGTTTTCATTGTTATCTTTCCTTATTCGCCAATTTCACTTTAAATGTCTTGGAAATTGGTCAAACAAGTCACTTTCAATGTTATTGGAGTTGTAACGACTTGTTAGGTTTAAAATATTTTGTCGTTATTTTACGTGTGTTATTATTTGGGCATTTTGTTGGAAATATTCTATGTGATGAAAAAGGGAGTCAAATCATAAAAAGGGAAATTATATGTGTGAAATAGTCAAAGTCAATGAAAATTCACATGTGTTGAAAAGTCCAAGCAAAAAGGGAGAAT
Source organism: Diospyros lotus (assembly GCF_014633365.1). NCBI lineage: Eukaryota > Viridiplantae > Streptophyta > Magnoliopsida > Ericales > Ebenaceae > Diospyros > Diospyros lotus. The sequence goes on along the minus strand of NC_068343.1, from coordinate 36,796,692 downwards.
AAAAGGTTTGAAAGGTCAAAGATAGTAAATGTGATTATGTGGAAAAGCCAAAAATGCATAATGGTTGAAAAGTCAAGATGGTGAATGAGAATTGAAAAGTCAAAATCATATGTGGGGGATTTAATTTGAAGTGGGTTGTTGTATATAGATATGTATATGTGTGTATATAAGAGGGGTTATGTTTGTATTATTGAATAAAAGAAAGGGGCAAAATGGGAAAGAGAAAAAGTGGGGTGGTTAGAAAGTGGCATCCAAGCCACTCCTTCCCTCTCCTCCATGTTTTATTATTTTCTCTTTTTCCTTTCTTTCTTGCTTCATCATCCGATTCCTTCTTCTTCTTCTCCCATTTTCTTATTAGTTTGGAGCTTTAAGTGGTGGGATTTTTCAGATCTTTCTAGCAGGTTGCTTCTTTCTTTGATTCCATCAAACAAGGCAAGTTCTCATTTCTTTTTCTTTTAGAAGGCAAGTTCTAATCTCTCTTTAAGCTCCTTAATTCTTGAATCAAAGATCCTTTGTGATTTAATCACTAGAACCTTATATTTTTTAAAAGAGCTATTAGAAAGTGTCTATGTAGAAAGGATTGTAAATCTCTCTTGATCCTTATCTATTATTGTTGAAGTATTTTGGAACTTAAAATAGGGCTTGTTCTACCCTATAATTCTTTGAAAATGGTGTGATCTTTGTTAGGGTGTAGATCATGCAAGCATTTTTAGAGAAACTTTCATGTTGGTGTGCAATCATGGGTGGCAAGGCATTCTGTCAGTCGACAGATGCCAAGGTAACTGTCCACCGATTGGCTCAAAATGTTGAAATCGTCAACTGATTACGAGAGGCTATCGACCAATTCCGCTTTTGCTCTACTATAAAAATCAAGTTGTCTTCTAAGTGTTATTCTCTTGAATTCACCTTTTGGATAGATGTCTTTGGGGGATAAATATGCACGCTTGGGCATGCTAGCAGTTAATCTTGGAATCGTTCGGGGTTGTGAAATGGAATGCATTTAATGTGTATATCTTCATTTGATATGTTCTATATGCTATGTCATATACATGTCATGGTGTTAGGGTTCGGGATTTCAACATTGAAAGGAACATATGCTGTGAGTGCTTGGGCACAGACATCTTAGGTTGGCTAGGGTATGGTCAAGCACATGCATTGCATTGGGTGTGATTTCCTATGTGAGCGTAGCAGGGCTTGATGTCTGGTTTTATGGGAGCCTTGTATCATGCCAATGCTTACATCACCATGCATTTTCTATGTGTTGCATTGCATGGTTACTAATACGCGCGACAGATTTATCCGCAGAGTATACCCACGAGCTTTGATTCGTTGTGATGTTATGGTGTTGTGGGAGCTTTGACTTATGGCGGTTGTGGTGATGGTGGATATAAAGATTTGGGAAATGATAATAATAATAATAATAATAATAATAATTCAATTCAATTCAAAAAAAAAAAAATAAATAAAATAAAGTAATATATATATATATATAGAAAATATAAAAAGAAAAGGGGGGGCACGGATAGCCCCCTACAGAAATCACTTCTCCTTTTCTCTTTCTCTTTCTCTTTCTCTCTCGGGTTCTTGTAAATTTCTAGCGATTTAGCCATTCGATCTTCCATCCGACTTTATTTTTGTCGTTTAAGAGCCCCCGATCTACAAGGAGGTAAGTGTTTTGGTATGGTTTTTGTTGCTTTTGCTGTTGTTTCGTGAGATGTATATATATATATATATATAGGCGCGATTGGGCTTTTGGCCGGTTGATTAAAGTCAGATCTACGAAGATTTGACCATTAGATTTGCTTGGTTTTGGGATATATATTGGTCGAACTACTCGAGGGTGTCAGATGGCGATCTCAAATCACCAGAAATTATCGACTACGGTGGACTTTTTTTTATTTAACCGATTTAGGGTGTTAGGCAATGGTTAGGATTTTCGGTAATTTTTATTACATCGCTACTTTTATTACCCAAATGTGACCACCCCATTCTATTTATTGTAGGTTTGGATTCTCATGATTTTGCTCGATCTTCTCCCCAGGCTCGAACTTGAGTCATCCTTTCCCAGGCGAGTAAACAAGATATGTTATGTTTACCTTATTTTGTGCACGTATATACTCTTTCATGCATAACTTGTATGTGATTTTATATGCGGATCATAGAAAAACATTTTTAAATGTTTCTAAAATGCATGAAATATTTTCATCATACTGGGAGAGACATAAACATAAAGATACCCTAACTGATTCTTATTTTTTAGTATCTGAAATATTGAATGATATGGTGCATTTTGGGCATCACATGAAGTGAGAAATAGTTATGACTTGTGCATTAAGTAGGGTATCATTTGCATTATTATTAGAGGATTATCTAGTAAATTCCCTGGTGACTCACAACAGGAAAAAATCATGATATTGTGAGACTTGGCATGCTAAGGCCATGAGAGACACGAATAGTATGTTTCAACATTGCTATCACGTGGGCTATTATGGTATTATAGTGTGATGATGATATATGTGCCAGTATAACTACTTGTGTGCATGTGTGTATATGCGCTAAGGCTATTTCTACTAGTGTGTCCTTAGATTCAGTGCATGCATCACATATAAAAAGTATAGGAGACTTAGGTGGTTAGGTGAACAACTTATGGGGGTTGTCTCTAGGCACCTATTTTTCCTACACTATGTTTTCCTTTGAACCTCAAATTATATAAACTTATGGTACACATACTCGTTGCTCATATTACTATTATGTTATTGTACCCATGATGTTCATCTTAGCATTTTTATTGCATACTCTCCTAGTGGGCATGACATAACTTATAGTTGCGAATCCACAAGACTCACCATTTTTTTAAAACATATTTACATGAGATTCTTCTTTTGAATACTGGTCTAGCAGATCTTCTAGTATGATGTCAGACCTCTTTTGATTCCTGATTTTATATAGGATGCTCTATGGAGACGTACACGTACTGTTGAGTCTATTCTTTTATACTTTATTTTGGTGGTACATAATTGTGTCAAAGCCCGAGATATGGGGTTGTATATGTAATTATGACAGCAGGATGATGAATATTCATATTTTTGTGTAGCTGTTGTATATGAGGTATTGAGATTTTGGTGGAAAGTTGATATAGTATTTTATTCCATGTCCCTATATTTTGTCAGTAGTATTAATGATTTTAGCAAATCGAGCTAGAGAAGAGGCTTACTAATCTACGGTGGGGCCGTTAGGCCTAGGGATTAGTGCCGGTCTTGATTTATTAGAAATCGGGTCGTGACAGATTGGTATCAGAGCCTAGGTTACTTCTGAGTTAGGCTTGTATCTTTCAGTTATATTCGATTCTCTAGCCTTGTCTAAGGTCGTGTCTCCTTGAGTCCTACAGAGCCATTCTTAGCTGGGTTTTAGATCGTGATGTGAGGCATGGCACATTATTAATCTAGCTTTTGCTAAGGATGTTAGAGTCTAGTATCTTTTGATCTTTTGCTTTCAAATTCTATTGCTACTCTTATTGACCTAACATTACGATAATAGGGACGAAGCCTCCTCTCACTCAGACAGCTTCCAGGCAGGCCGATTCTTTTGGGGGTGATCAGACTCCCCAGCCCTCACCTGCCGGCAATAGCACGGTCATCAGAGGCCGTGGCGGACGACGTGGCCGAGGCCGAGATAGAGGTTGTGGTTCAGGTTGTGGTGGAGGAGTTGACTTTGATGGTAGTACTCTAGTGCAGGATAGAGACCAGATGATTATTGACTCTTTGGGAAATATCACGGTGCTATTAACGAACATGGTTAATTCTCAGAGACAACCAGAGGCACTAGGGAATGTGAGCCCAGATACTAGGGTTGGTGGCAGCACTGAGAACGGCACTAGAGATGGCCCTAATGGCGGCATCGGCAACGGTGCAGTAGTCGGTGGCACTAAAGGTGTTGTTAGCGGTGACACTACAGGTGTTACCCTCGGCATTTGCTATACGAGCGAGGCTAGGGGATAGCCTTCAGTGGACCCGAGCTTATTGGGGTGAATTTTGAGTTTGAGAGGTTCATGGGCCTGAAACCGCCCCAATTTAGAGGTGCGAGGGACAAGGCTGAAGAGTTCTTGGATCACTTAGATAAATTAAAGAGAGGTTCCCGCATTCATGGCTACTAGATGGTAGAGCTCTCCTCTTTTTGTCTTCATGATGAAGCGAGTGCTTGGTACGATATGCTGAGGAGACGGCAGGGTGATGCCCCATTAGGATGAGCTGAGTTTAAGAGGCTCTTTTTGGCTAAGAACGTTTCCAGCACTATGAGATTTTAGAGGGCCCAGCAGTTTGAGGCCCTGAGGCAGACGCTAGATATGAGCGTTGAGCGTTATGATGCATTGTTCACTAAGCTTTCTCAGTATGCACCTGCTTTGGTTCCTACAGAGCAGGATAGGATTACCTGTTTCGTGTCTCGACTGATTGAGCCGTGGTTTAGGAGTTTGCACGCCTCTTGTTTTGGGACATATGAGGAGTAATCGATAGTGCCTTAGCCCTTGAGGCATGTGCAACAGAGGAGAGGGCAGCTAGAGACATGAAGAGGGCTAGAGGCGAGAGTAGTACTTCATTCTCTTCTGGGAAGAAGGGGAAGCGCTTGATGAGTTCCCAGCCGTTGACAATAGCGCCACCATTTCATCTTTGCATGCGCCCCCTTCCTAGAGACAGCAGTAACAACAGTAGTGGCAATAGAGACAAGAAGAGAGGCCCAAGTGTCTGATATGCAAGAAGCGACACTTAGGGGTGTGGAGGTACGCGAGGGCTCCAGTTACATGCTTTAGGTGTGGACAGCTAGGTCATATGCAAAAGGATTGCCCACAGCCACGGCGAGGCCCTCAAGGACGGTAAGCTTCAACCCAGCAGCTGGCATCTAGAGCTCAAAGTAGAGCTTCCCAGTCTCGAGGGGGACTTGGCCCACAGAGTCAGCCGAGGGTTTACCATATGCCAACTCAGGATGCGCAGGCATCCAATCAGGTGGTGACAGGTACGGTCCATACTTGTGGTTATGGTGCACACGTGCTATTCGATCCCAGGGCAACGCATCATTTGTATTGCAGCAGTTTGCTCCATGTTTGGGAGTAAGTGCCACTCTTCTGGCCAAGCCCATGTTAGTGGGGACTCCCATGGGTGATGCCCTACAGGTTGAGCGATAGTATCGGGCTTGTGTTATTTCTCTCATGGGTAGGGATACGCTAGCAGATCTCGTCTTACTCGGTCCTATGGAGTTTTACGCCATTTTAGGTATGGATTGGTTAGCTTCATGCCACACTAGCCTAGATTGTCGTCAGAAACACATTTACTTTGATTTTCCTAGTGAGGATTTGTTTTATATCCAGGGGGATAGGACTTGAGAGGCTAGCAGGTTTATATCAGCTATAAAGGCACAACGTATGTTGGGCAGAGGCTGTGAGGGGTTCTTGGTGGTTGTGAGAGATTGTGAGCGATCACCTGGGGAGGTCAGCGGAGTCCCGGTGGTGTGCGAGTTCCCAGATATTTTTCCCGAGGAGCTTCCAAGATTACCACCTGATCGAGAGACTGAGTTTTGTATCGACCTAGTACTGGAGGCTCGACCTATTTCAATACCCCCATATAGGATGGCCCTAGCGGAATTGAATGAGCTAAAGGATCAATTGCAAGAACTCCTAGATAAGGGCTTTATTAGGCCTAGCACGTCGCCATGGGGTGCACTGGTACTATTTGCGAGGAAAAAGGATAGGAGTTTGAGACTTTGCATTATCGACAATTAAACAAAGTTACTATTCCTAACCAATATCCGTTGCCATGCATTGATGATCTATTTGATCAGTTGCAAGGCGTAAGGTGATTTTCTAAGATTGAGTTGAAATCAGGATACCATCAATTGAGAATTTGGAATCAAGACATTCCCAAGACTGCCTTTTGCACTCGATATGGACATTACGAGTTCTTGGTGATGTCCTTGGGGTTGACGAATGCCTCGACAACATTCATGGACTTGACGAATAGGGTATTCTGGCCCTTCTTGGATCAATTTGTCATCGTGTTCATAGATAACATATTGGTGTACTTGAGGAGTGATGTTGAGCATGAGCACTATCTTAGGACGGTTTTGCAAACCCTTCGTGAGAATGAGTTATATGCCAAGTTTTCAAAGTGTGAGTTTTGGCTAGAGAGTGTTGGCATTTTGGGGCATGTTGTCTGTAGTCATGGGATCCAAGTGGACCAAAAGAGGATAGAGGCTGTGGCTTTGTGGCCTAAACCCACTACAGTAACTGAGATACGCAGTTTCCTAGGTCTAGTAGGATATTACCATCGCTTTGTGAAGGATTTCTTTAAGATTGCAGCACCGATGACATGTCTCACCCAAAAGAATGTAAAATTTGAGTGGTTAGATGCATGCGAGCAAACCTTCAATGAGTTGAAGCAGCGTTTGACTACAGCGCCAATGTTGACCCTACCATCAAGGAGTGGGGGTTATGCCGTGTACTATGATGTGTCGAGGGTTGGATTAGGATGTGTGTTAATCCAGCATGGGAGATTCATTACGTATGCTTATAGGCAGTTGAAGAAACATGAGTATAACTATCCTACTCATGACCTCGAGATGGCTGCCGTAGTATTTGCTCTCATGATATGGCGGTATTACTTGTACGACGAGACTTGTGAGGTGTTCACGGATCATAAGAGTCTCATGTACATTTATGACCAGAGGGACTTGAATTTGAGACAGCGTAGGTGGATGGAACTCCTCAAGGACTATGATGTTCATATTTTGTACCACTAAGGAGAGACTAACGTAGTAGTAGATGCTTTGAGTAAGAAGTCTATGGGTAGCCTTGCTCATATTTCCAGTTGGAGGAGACCGTTAGTAGAGTAGTTACATAGTTTAAAACGGAGTGGTGCACATCTAGAGATATCTGATTCTCAAGTATTTTTTGTGCATATCGAGCTTAGATCTGCCTTGATGGAGGAGATTAAGGCAGCTCAAGTTAAGGACTCTAGTCTAGCCAAGATTATTAAGAATGTCGGATAAGGTAAGGCGTTGGATTTTTCTGTTGACCCTTCTGTAGTGTTGAGATTCAGGACTCAGCTTTGTGTCCCCGAGGCTGACGAGTTGAGGAGTAAGATCCTTAGGGAGGCTCATCACTCTCGATTTTTCTGTTGTTTCGTGAGATGTATATATATAGGCGGGGTTGAGTTTTTAGCTGGTTGTTTACAGTTAGATCTACAGAGATCTAACCGTTGGATTTGCTTGGTTTTGGGATATGTTGGTCAGAATACTCGAGGGTGTCGGATGGTGGTCTCAGTGTTGGAAATGTATGCCCTAAAGACACGTTTTGTTTAATTTATGGTAATGATGTTTCTTTTATTCAGTTTATGGCACATATATTATTTGCATTTAATTGTTGGAAAGGTGTCCATGCTATTAAGTAAGTGATTCATGTGATGGGTCGTTCTTCACAGTTAGGCATGAATCATGGGTACTTAATAAGCAAGAAAATATTACTCTTGATCTTTTGATAGAACTGGGCATTCTATCATGATAAGATCATTGTGCAATAGATCCTAATGGAGGATGGCTTGCCTTAGCCAGTAAACAGTCTGTTTACTCTAATTGTACAAGCGCATTTGGAATGCGTAGAGTGGACCTGTGATAGAAGCTAATGACAAAGTACTAATTATCATGGAGCTAGTCTATCACTGCTACTACGTGGACGAGTACTCTAATACTTGAGTATTAGTTGGTGGTCTAGTGAACCTAGAGCTATATTCTTAGATTCATTGTAGGTGAGGTCTATTAAAGATCAATATCCTTTTGAGTTGGGAGTATGGTTTCTAATTAGCTAAGACAGACTAATACAAGATAGTTTCTGTGATTCACCCCCTTGTGATTGTCCAAGAATAATCGAATAATCCAGGGCCCTGGGAATGTGACTTAAGAGTGTGTGCTTCTGGGTAGCTCCCAGTGATAAGCAAGTACATTCGAGTAGTCACGGATTATTGGACTAGTGATCTAAGGATGGTAGAAGTCATTTAGAAAGGTGTCAGTACATTATTCCTTTCTAAATGATGGGTGTTACGCAGAGGGGTATTTTCGTCATTACACTAGTAGGTCAAAGACATGGCATGTGCAAAATTATTCGTGGGGTCAGTGTTACCATATGGTGATAGTTGGAACACTTAGAATGACAAAATATCGCTACTAGGTAGCAGGGATATTTTGGTCATTTTAGTAGCCGTGAATAATTTGCCTTTTGGTCCCCGGGGTAGCTTGATGTAACTCATGTATTTTTTAATACATTTGGCTTGTTGGATGAATTATATTGAGAGAGAATTATTTTATTCAGAATGATCCATAATTAATTGGGCTAGAATAAAATAATAGTTCATTAGGGTTTTTAATTAATTAATTGGGCTAACCCAATTAGAAAATTAATTAAAAGATCTTGGCCCATTAGGGTTTGGCCCACTAGGGTTTTAACCCTAGGGTTCTCCCTATATATTCTCTCATTATTTGTTTTTTCATCCAAGTCGTTTTTCATTCTTCTTCACCGAAGAGAGGCCACGAGTTCGAGTCATACTCCGGAAGATCGAAAGGGCGCGTTTGAGTTCTGATGCGACGGAGCTGAAGGCTAGCAGGACAGCCGTCGTCTCCACCACGCGAAGAAGCTCCCATCGCTCCATTCCGTCCGGTAATCCGCCGCAAAAGTAAGTCTCCTAGATTCTAATCAATACGAGGAACGGTTTTGATTTTAAAACGCTTCCGTTGCATGCTTTGTTTCCTCGTTCATGATCCTTCACTCAGATCACCGGAAATCGCCAGCTATGGTGGCCAGCAACAACTGGCAATGAGTTTTATTTTTTTGGCTTAAAATTTAACCCTAGATCTACGAAAATCTAGCTGTCCGATCTTTATCATTTTTGGGTATGTTGGTCGCCTAAGTGCTGCGTGCCTCATGGTAGCCTTCGATTGTTGAAAAAATTACCAGTGGACGGTGAACGGTGATGGCCAGAACGATTCCCTTTGTTAGCCCAAAATTAATTTTAAGATCTGTAAAAATATAACTGTCTGATGGCTCTCATTTTGAGATATGTTGATGTTCGTGGTGAGGGCCTTGAATCGGTATGCTGGTCAGCCATATTTTTTTGCCAGGCTATGGTCGCCATCGGCGACAGATTGTTAGAAAGAAAAGAAAAAATAAAAGAAAAGAAGAAAAAAAGAAAGAAAAGAAAAGATGGCTTTTGGGGTTTGGGCAGGTCGAGTAAGGTTTTGGCCTAGGATGGGTGGGCCCGATTGGATTATAAAATGGCCCAATGTGTTGGGCATGGTTTGACCCAGTTGTGGTAGCCCTTGGGCTGGCCCACTCGATTTGTTTTCCCTTATTGTCGCTTGTCCGTGAACTTAGGATAACTTGGTTAGGTTGGTCCTTCTCAAGATATTAGCGTCAATCTAATTTGGGTTCTCTTTAGGTCTCTTGGAATTGGCGATATGACTGGCGAGTCACTTTGTTGATCGAAGTTCTAAGGACGAAACCCTATTAGATGACTCGAGGCCAAGCAAGACTGATCTCGAGTATGTTCAAGTTTATGGTTGAATATACAAATATATATATATATATCTTATTCTTATTGTAGCCTATAAGTGGGTGTGTAGTTCCACTATACACTTACACGTAGCATGCAAGGCAAGACATGATCATGTGAATCGGGTTGCTAAAGCCTCACAAGATTTGTTGAGCATTAATGGAGGCCCAATATCTGTTGAGCATTCATGGAGGCCCAATTTGAGCATTAATTGAGGCCCAATATCTGTTGAGCATTTATGGAGCCCAATAACAAGATTTGGGGTTGATAGATTGAATGATTGAGAAGATTTACAAGATTGCAAGATTTGGGGGAGATTGATTGATTGACAAGATTGCAAGATTTGGGATTGATTGATTGATTAACAAGATTGCAAGATTTGGAGTTGATTGATTGATTGGTTGATTGATTGACAAGATTGCAAGATTCGGGGGATGAGTGATTGATAAGATCCAGGCACATAAAAAGGAATGGTTGAATATTTGACAAGTTTCTTTATTTCCTACTTTGTTTTTAAATCTTTTCTATTTTCGATAATTCTTGTTTCTTTATTATCAAATTACGTTATTTTCTTCTTGCAATCAATTCCTAGTATGCCTAGGATTTGATTTATTTCTTTCTAGTTTAGGATTGGTGATCGGCTATATAAGCCAATGTAACTCGAGAGGAATTTAGTTTTTGAACAATATTATTAGTGAGAGTTTTCTCTTTGGTTCTTCAACGAACTACTTTTGAACTTATCAAGATTTCATCTTGTGGCGTTCATCCTTGACTTATCACTCACAACTCTTCTCATCTATCTTAAGTGTGGCGTCAACCCTACCTTCTTATACCTTTGGTTCTTATCTCTTTATAGATACCGGGTCAAGGTCCTTTGTTTTCTTTATTACGAATCTATTTTAGAACGATCCTTGGCAAAGGAACCATTTTTTATCGTTGGGTCTCACCTTTCTTCGTGGGGTTCATAAACTTCTGGATCGTTTTTGCCTTGAAAAGATGGAATCTGCAGCTTAATGTTGTCCAAGTTATTATCAATCCTTTCTCCATGTCTAACTCCTCTATCTCTATTCCCATGCCTAATTCGACCTACACTTACATTAGAGGCACGATCATCATCATCTAGGTCATCCCCATAGTCATCTTCATAATCATACCTAGGTGGATGCCTCTCTCTTCGTTGCATAGTAGGAGCTCTAGGTGGCTGCCCCCTTTGTGAACTAGATTCAACTTTATCTATTTTCTCATTTATCTCATCAAACCTCATCTCCATTCGTTCAAATTTTTGCTCTAAGGACTAAAAGAAGAGCTTGAAATCTATATTTTCCTGAGTTTCATTCTCTCGAGACATGTTTAATACCCTGCGAAACAAAGTTAGGAAACCTCACAAACACTCCCTCATGTGTTTCCTTTCAAGATTGATAGCACTCACACTCGTGTATTCTCAAACTTGGCTTTTACCCTCTTATGAGCTCACACTCTCTTGCCTTTTTCCACTCTTTAGCCTCCTCTTTTAGTTCTTTATTGAACTCAAGATTGATAGCACTCACACTCGTGTATTCCACTCTTTAGCCTCCTCTTTTACCCTCTTATGGCGTTTGAAAAGTTCTTTAGGCATAATGGTTTTTTATTTAGAGAAAGTAAGTTCTGTGTGCCTAAATGTTCCTTGCGTGAATTGCTTATTCGAGAAGCACACGATGGTGGTTTGATGGGGCATTTTGGTATAACTAAGACTTTGGATGTTTTGCATGAACACTTCTTTTGGCCACATATGAAACGTGATGTCGAAAGAATTTGTGAGAAGTGTGTCACTTGTAGACAAGCTAAGTCTAAGGTTAAGCCTCATGGTTTGTATACTCCTTTGCCTATACCTAGTGAACCCTGGATTGATATCTCTATGGATTTTGTGTTGGGATTACCTAGGTTAAAAAGGGGTCGGGATTCCATATATGTCATTGTTGATAGGTTTTCTAAAATGGCACATTTCATTCCATGTCACAAAACAGATGATGCCTCACATATTGCTGACTGGTTTTTCAGGGAGGTTGTACGATTGCATGGCATGCCAAAGAGTATTGTCTCAAACAGGGATTCAAAGTTCTTAAGCTATTTTTGGAAGACTTTATGGGGTAAGTTAGGAACTAAACTTTTATTTTCTACTACTTGTCATCCACAGACTGATGGTCAAACTGAAGTAGTTAATAGAACTTTATCTACTTTGTTGCGTGCTATAATACAAAAGAATTTGAAAACATGGGAAGAATGTTTGCCGCATATAGAGTTTGCATATAATCGGAGTATGCATTCAGCAACTAAGTTTTCACCTTTTGAAGTGGTTTATGGTTTTAATCCATTAACTCCTTTGGATTTAACTCCTTTACCTATGGCTGAGCGTGTTAATTTTGATAGAAAGAAGAAAGCTGACTTTGTTAGGCACATCCATGAAAAGGCTCGCCAAAACATTGAAAGGAGGACTAAACAATATGTTAACCATGTTAATAAGGGGCGCAAGAAAGTTTTATTTTAGCCAGGTGATTGGGTTTGGTTGCATATGAGGAAAGAACGTTTTCCCGTTCAACGGCGTTCAAAACTGCTTCCACGGGGAGATGGACCATTTCAAGTACTTGAAAGGATTAATGATAATGCTTACAAGTTAGACCTCAGAGGTGAGTATAATGTCAGTGCCAGCTTTAATGTTGCTGATTTGTCTCCATTTGATGTAGGTGACGATTTGAGGACAAATCATTTTCAAGTGAGTGGGAATGATGCAAGTCACGTAGCTAAAACCCCACAAGACCCGTTAAGCATCCATGGAGGTCCAATGACAAGGGCACGAACCAAGAAAATTACGGGAGCATTAAATGGGCTAATTGAACACATCTCAAATTCAAGCATCGTTCAAGATTCTAATATGCCCCAATTAAGCATTCAAGATAGTCAATGCTTTGTCAATGTTATCCCAGTCTCTGAAAGTAATATGGGTTGATTGATTGATTGAGAAGAATTGGGCTTGATTGATTGACAAGATTGCAAGATTTGGGAATGATTGATGGATTGAGAAGATTTGCAAGATTGCAAGATTTGGGGTTGATTGATTGATTGGTTGATTGATTGACAAGATTGTAAGATTTGGGGTTGATTGATTCATTGGTTGATTTATTGATAAGATTTGCAAGATTTGGGGATGATTGATTGATTGACAAGATGTGGGGATGATTGATTGATAAGATCTAGGCTTCCCTTATTTCCTCCTTTGTTTTAAATCTTTTCTATTTTAGATAATTCTTGTTTCTTTATCAGATTATGTTATTTCCTTCTTGCAATCAATTCCTACTATGCCTAGGATTTGATTTATTTCCTTCTAAATTAGAATTTGAGTTTGGCTATATAAGCCAATGTAACTCGAGAGGAATTTAGTTTTTTTAACAATATTATTAGTGAGAGTTTTCTCTTTGGTTCTTCAACGAACTACTTTTGAACTTATCAAGATTTCATCTTGTGGCGTTCATCCTTGACTTATCACTCACAACTCTTCTCATCTATCTTGAGTGTGGCGTCAACCCTACCTTCTTATACCTTTGGTTCTTATCTCTTTATAGATAACAGGTCAAGGTCCTTTGTTTTCTTTATTACGAATATGTTTTGTCCAAATATCAGAGCTTTGGCTCTAAATCAGGTTTGAACTATCCTTATTTTTGCTTTCATTGTTTATTATCTCTCTTTATTCCAGCACCATTGTTTGTTCTTCAAGTCTGCAACTTTGCCTATTTCTTCATCTTGATGTTTTCAGGTTTTGTTATTTATCATTATATAAAAAAAAAAGTGAGAAGTTGGGAATTCCAAAAAAAAAAAAGGAAAGTTAGAAATTCAAAAAAAAAAAAAAAAGTGGAAAGTTGGAAGTTCGCAAAGAAAAAGAAAGTGCGAAATTGAGAATTCAAAAAAAAAATAGTATAGAAAATTCAGAAATCAATTGAATCTGAATTAGTTGAAGTGTTACTTGTCATCCAAGTTTTAATTGCATAAAGTGTGTATTCTGTCTATTCAAAGCAATTCGACCCTAGTTGCATCAAATTCATATCTCATTTTCCTCTCTTTCTTATTCATCGTTCCATTATAACTCTGTTCTTTCAGCTTCTTAAATTCTGCCTATTTTTTTCGTCCTTTGCGAATTAACCCATTCTCATTCGTAGTGATCTGATTGGTTGAGTTTGGATTGTTGCAAGAAAAATTTTGATTGAGTTCATTTGAGTTCAATAAAGAACTAAAAGAGGTGGCTAAAGAGTGGAAAAAGGCAAGAGAGTGTGAGCTCATAAGAGGGTAAAAGCCAAGTTTGAGAATACACAAGTGTGAGTACTATCAATCTTGAGAGGAAACACGTGAGGGAGTGTTTGTGAGGTTTCCTAACTTTGTTTCGCAGGGTATTAAACATGTCTTGAGAGAATGAAGCTCAGGAAAATATAGATTTCAAGCTCTTCTTTTAGTCCTTAGAGCAAAAATTTGAACGAATGGAGATGAGGTTTGATGAGATAAATGAGAAAATAGATAAAGTTGAATCTAGTTCACAAAGGGGGCAGCCACCTAGAGCTCCTACTGTGCAACGAAGAGAGAGGCATCCACCTAGGTATGATTATGAAGATGACTATGGGGATGACCTAGATGATGATGATTGTGCCTCTAATGTAAGTGTAAGCCGAATTAGGCATGGGAATAGAGATAGAGGAGTTAGACATGGAGAAAGGATTGATAATAACTTGGACAACATTAAGATGCAGATTCCATCTTTTCAAGGCAAAAACAATCCAGAAGTTTATGAACCCCACGAAGGAAGGTGATACCCGACGATCAAAAATGGTTCCTTTGCCAAGGATCGTTCTAAAATAGATTCGTAATAAAGAAAACAAAGGACCTTGAACCGGTATCTATAAAGAGATAAGAACCAAAGGTATAAGAAGGTAGGGTTGACGCCAAACTCAAGATAGATGAGAAGAGTTGTGAGTGATAAGTCAAGGATGAACGCCACAAGATGAAATCTTGATAAGTTCAAAAGTAGTTCGTTGAAGAACCAAAGAGAAAACTCTCACTAATAATATTGTTCAAAAACTAAATTCCTCTCGAGTTACATTGGCTTATATAGCCGATCACCAATCCTAAACTAGAAAGAAATAAATCAAATCCTAGGCATACTAGGAATTGATTGCAAGAAGAAAATAACGTAGTCTGATAATAAAGAAACAAGAATTATCGAAAATAGAAAAGATTTAAAAACAAAGTAGGAAATAAAGAAACTGGTCAAATATTCAACCATTCCTTTTTATGTGCCTGGATCTTATCAATCACTCATCCCCCGAATCTTGCAATCTTGTCAATCAATAGCACCAAAACTCAAGAGGAGGGTGAATTGGGTTATTTAAAAATTTAACTTAAGTTTACAAAAATCCTTGATTGAAAGTGATGTAAGACAAACTGAAAAAAATATCAATATGTAATGCTAGATGAAGTGAAAAATAAAAGCAATAGTAGGAGACAATAATTTATAGTGGTTCAGCTTTCCAATCCTAGTCCAGTAGCTTAGTTCCTCGCTAAGGAATTTTTAAATAATTCTATTAAATCCCCTACTTAATCAAGTAGGTCCTCTAGTCCAAGACTAGGAAGAGATACAACCCTCCTACACATGTAGGTTCTCTAGCTTATGCTAGGTAAAAAACAATACAAAGAGATAAGAGAATCTAAGAGTGAAAACTCTTAGTCACAAGTTCTCTCTACAGAAAAAAAGAGGTTTGAAATGAATATTAACACTTAGGTACAAAGCCTCAATAAGAAATAATAGAGAGAATAAAATTTAAAGCGCGACGACAACTTGAATGCTCGGTAGTTGGGCAATGAATGATCTAAGAAACATTTAATGTATCTTCAACCACCTATTTATAGTTGATGGTGGAAACTTCCAAAAATCAAATTGTTGGGGTGGTTGGTCGAGCATTAAATGCATCCAAAACTAAGCGTTGCAAAGTTCGTGAAAGAAACTGTCGACAGAATAAATGGGTTAGTCGACAGATCCAAGTGAAAAAGCAGGACTTAGTTGATAGAATGAGACAATTTGTCAACAGACCGATTTTATTGAGTATGTTTGTCAACAAAGCCTAAGGCTTAGTCGACATAATTAAGCAAAAATAAAATAATATACATTCTGTTAGTCAACAAATAGACTATACTTAGTAGACAGAAACAAACAAAAGATGAGCACTTTGTCAAAAACCTTTCCTGTAATACCCGAGATTTTTTCAGAATCAAATAGGATGTAATGCCTGAGACTATAACATTTCGATACTTGAGGAAATAAGTCATTTCAAGAGATTATTGAAAGCCTGAGACAAAAATTTAGTTTTTGAACTAGTGGGAAAATCGTAATTACTAAGTCCGAGTAAAAGTGTAATTTTTGAAAATAAAACTTGGGCACATATGTAATATTGGTAAGCTAACCAAAAATATCAAGGATTAGCCAATCAACACCCTCCAAGTGTCATTGTGAGGTGGAAGCATCCTATTGGGTGTTTGAGGATAAGATCAACGACGACGTGGCACAAATCTATTGGATTTCAAATAACTCTCAAATTCAACTTTGGATGGAAACACATAGAAGTAATGATTATAGGGACACATGGCAACACTTGAATGGAAACACATGGATAGAAAAGTCTTCCCCAAGTCTTTACTTAACCTCCAAGTATAGGACACATGGGAGTAATGATTATAGGACACATGACACCATTTGGAGGAAAACACATGAAAGTAATGATTATGGCCACATAGCATCATTTGAATGGAAGCACATGGATAAGTCTTCTCCAAGTCTTTACTTAACCTCCAAGTTTGGGACACATGGCACCATTTGGCTGGTAACACATGGAAGTAATGATGAACCCCAAATAATTAAGGTGACACATGACATGCTATGATTTGATGGATAATTCTACAAATAGGCTTGAAATCTAACTTCCCAAGCCATTTCAAAATTTGTGAGCCGAATCCATGCCACTTTGAGATAACTTTTAGAGAGAAATAAGATTTTGATTGTGACAAGAAAGTTCTATAAAAGAAGGGGAGGAAGTTGGTGAAAATCAAGGGAGAAAGCGAATGAGAGGTGAAGGCCTGACGGAAAGCGGACAGTCGCAAAGAACTACTACAACAGTCCACAAATAAGAGAGGTAAGTCTGATTTTCTTCCATAATCATATAGAGGACTGAAATAGGAGTCCGTAGGTTCAAATGGAAGTCGATTCGGAGTTAAAATGAGGGAGATATGGAAAAAATACGGAAAGGTGTCGAATTTACCACCAGAGCGTGCAAATACGCGCCACTTTTTCTTGGGGTGCGTGGAAGCCCCCTTTCCCACGAAATTTTCCAATTTTCCTCCTATTTTAATGCCCTACAACTTTTTGTAAAAATATTTTGAGTTTATAACACGAAACTTCTATAACTGCAGCAAACCAAGGCCGATACCTTATGAATAGTAACTCCGGAAGGTAAACAAGCAAGGTGAGTGGTTCTTGCATCCAATAAACTCCATATTGGTGATATGTTAGTTCATTTGTGTGATGTTTGTGGCTTGCACTTCATGATTTTCTTTGATTAAGCATATTTCTTCGTTCTTGCATGCATCACCAGTGTTGTGGACGGTTAATGAGGTGGGTGTGGTGATTTGGGGAAGGAATCCGGTGCCCTTGGTGGGGCTAAGGATATTTAACCCCAATCACGTGCCTCGGTGGCTAAGGTGTTTGAGGAGACTTCATACTCACATTGCATTTTACATCTGCATGCATAATTACCTTTGAACCATCTCACTTAGATGTCAAAATCTAACTTGGGTGTTTGATACCCCTGGAACATTCCACGTTCTAGGTATGTTAGATGTGGTAGGAACGGGGGAGACAAGAAGAAGACCTGAGAAGGAGGTGGCCAGGACTTAATTCTAATCCTTTAATTTCCGTTGTGTCTATTTTAAGTGTTGTAGCATATGCCTCACATGATGTACCATTAAACCCTATAAGAGTTTGGATTCTTAAGAGACTTGGGTTTTCTCCTTTGGGAGTTGTATGTTGTACTTAGTTCTCTGATCTGAGAAGATTATGTTGTAGTTGGGGAATAACTATTGTTTGGGTGGGTACATCTTTGAAATTTTAGGATTGTGTTTAGCTTCATTTTACTTCTACCTTGTATGAGTATGTATGTGTTCGTGACATTGCAGTTATGTCTGAATGTGATCTATTGCAAACAGTTGCTGAGATACTTGGAAGTCACCTAAGTATAGGTAGTCATCTTTTATGACTCATAGAAATCTTAGGTATTTAAGCTCTTAGGTTCGATCCTCGCTTCCGTCAATTAAGGATTTCCAATAACGCCGTGTGTGGTAAACAACCTGAATAGCTTGAATTTAGCATCATTATATATTTGAAAAAGTGGGGCGTTACATTTCCTGTGTTGGGTTCCTACAAAAAATATTAAAATAATATAAAATCCATATAAACACACATTTTAAATAAGAAAAATAACACAAGATTAAGATAAAAATTATATAAAATATGTATACAATTAAACTCTATCACCTCTTTTCTAGCTTGATTTCTTATAAGTATTAATAATACTAACAAAATATAGAGACAAGAATTAAAATACTATTTTTTATATTTATTTATTTATTTTGCTTATTATTATTATTATTATTATTATTATTATTATTATTATTATTATTATTATTATTATTATTATTATTATTATTATTATTTTATTCTAGATCTTTACAAGCGATTCCCATCGGGCGATCTGTGGATCAGGACTCGACCATGGAGGAGTTACTACAAAGGATCCAACAGTTGGAGGCGCAACATGAAGTGCAAGACTGGAAGGAAAGTCATGGGGAGAAGACCCCATTCAGTAGAGAAATCAAGTAAGAACTTCTTCCTCACAGGTTCAAGATCCCCAGCATTCTTCAGTACAATGGGGATAGTGATCCTTATGACCATCTAGATGCCTTCAATGTCCAAATGGACCTACAGACAACTGGCTCGCTGGTCAAGTGTCGTGTTTTCCCTGCTACCTTAGGGGATATCCCTCGGACTTGGCTGAAGAGTCTCCATCCTCGCAACATCTGTAGTTGAGAGGAATGTCAATGGAAGTTTATCAACCAGTTCAGAATGTTGAGGAGACAGCTCGCCCCAACGTGACACCTTGCAACGGTGTTTCAATGGTCTAATGAGTCTCTAAAACATTACATCGCCCAGTTTAGGCAAGAAATCAATAATGTCGAGAATCCGTCCGATGAGAGTATCTTGACGACAATTTTCGCGAGACTTCACAAGGACAAAAAGCTCTATGAGAGCATCTACAAGTCCCTAGTGAAGGACTTAGGTGAGTTCTACAAGTGATGTAAAATCCCAAAATTTTGCAGATAAGTAACAATTATTAATTTTGGTATTTGAGGATATTTTAGAATATTTAGAGGTTTTAGAGAAAATATTTATTTATGATGTTTTGAGGAAATGGTAAATTAAGGCAATTAACTAAATTATTTGGGGGGGGTATTTATGGAAATAATAATGGAATTAAATTGCTGAATTTTTTGGAATGTATAAGTGTAATAAAGAGAAATGAGAAGTGGGGTGTTTGTGAATCTCGAAAGTTTGGGGGTGTTGGTGCAATTCTGGTAATCAAGCTGAGGGTTGGTTTAAAACTATTTGGAGGAGTATATCTGTTGAGGGAGCTATTAGCGCAGGCGGTCGCGCGTGTGCATATGCAGATGGCTAGTGCGGGTTTGAGGTTGAGGGAAGAGCAGGCGCGCTGGCGGTCGCGCGCGCGCGTGTGCAGATGGCTAGTACGGGTTTGAGGTTGAGGGGGGAGCAGGCGCGCGTGCAAGGAAATTGCTTGCAATTTTTCTAGGACAAGGAGCCCCCGAAATGACATCATGTTAGCATAGAGGAGGCGCTACGCAGCAGTCATGAAATGCACCACGTGGTGCGCTCTGGGGCGCCCATTGCGCCTTGGCCGCCAAGCTTCATGCGGCTAGGCCTTTAAAAGGCCAATTCCGGGAAAATTCAACCATTTTTAGGCCATTCCAGAGAGGGAAAAAAAGAGAAATAAGGGAGAAAGAATGGGGCTCAGCTTTAGCAGCAAAAATGGAAGGGAAAGGGAAGAAAATGGGAGAAAATCAAGGGATTTTGGGAGTATTCAGTGTTTAAAGTATCCCGAACGTTTTACTTCGTAGCGGGAGCACGAAAAGGCCAGGAATCGACTGTTTAGAGGCAAGTTCCTAACCCTATCTTCTTGAGTTTTAATTCCTCTACAAGTCCTTGCCGTTATTCATATTTTATTTCCTTCCTTATTGTTATTCGATTCCATGTATTAATCGTATAACTATGCCTGACAACCTTTTTTATTATTAGTGTTATATTTCTTGCTAACCAACACGGGGCTTTGTATCGCCCCATTTCCTTGGGAATGATGCTACACCTTGTTGGGTTAGGTTCCATATGGTGTGTGTGTGTGTTGGTTATGGGTCATGGGTCTTTGAGTATGAAGTTATTATTTATTTAATTATAATGGATGTTGATAGTGTATGTCGGGGTTAGGTTGCATTCATTGGGGAGACATGCTTTGTGTGTGATGAGCTGTGCGAGCATTGGCATGACCCGGTTAGCCTAAGAGCCAATTTGGGTGCTCTAGGTAAGCATATGCATTTAGAACATTTCGCATATGTGTATTCCTATGTGGGCGTAGTATGGCCTGATGCTTGGTTTATGGGGGCCTTATCATTATGTTTATACTGTAGAAGCCACTGCATTTCTTATGTGTTGCATTGCATGGTTCTATTACGCGCAGTTATTATTAATACTGTTATTCTGGGCTGGAGTGTTGTACCGGTTTGGGTGTCGAGAGTACCGACCCGAGGGAGCTTTGGTTCAAGTCGGGTGGCAGAAGTACTGACCCAGGGGAACTTTGGCTCGGCTTTTGGATTAGCTCGGGCGAAAACCGAGGGAAAACCTTTAGATTAATTCAAGAAGGTCCCGAGGGAATACCTGATTGGATATGGTGTTTTACAAAGATACATCTACTAATATATCTATTTATTTTCTGTAGATAAAATGGCAGGCAATATGAATCTGTTATCCATTATTTTGGATACAAATAGGCTTATTAGCCATAATTTTGTCGACTAGTTTCGTAATTTAAAAATTATGCTCAGTATGGAAAGAATATGTGATGTTTTGTTCCTTAGTCCTCTTGTTTCTATACTCGACAATGTGACTGGTGAGGAGAGGTTTACTTGGGAGAGTTTGAAGGATCCTGACATGAGAGCCTGTAACTATATTCTCACCCCTATATCCAATGACTTGCAACGTTAGCATGATTCAGAATTTGAGGGACCTTTATGGTGAGCATAGTCAGACAGCTCGGTATGAGATATATAAGAAGCTATTTTTGGCTCGGATGATGGAAAGGTCAAATGTTGGAGAATATGTCATCAACATGATCAATTGGATTGATTAACTTAATGTATTGGATTTCCCCGTGGATTCTTATCTTAGGATTGATCTAATTCTGCAATCATTGTTGGACTATTTCTCTTCTTTTATCACTTATTTTTACACGAATAAAATTGAGTGTTCTCTCCCCGAGTTTTTAAATATGTTAACAACGACATAGTCATAGATGCGAGGTAAAGGCAAAGAAAGGGTTCTTGCCGTTGTCTCGTCTTCTTCTTAGAAGAAACTTAAATCTAGGAAGAAGAAAAGAAAAGTTCTTGGGGTGAGGAGGGAAACATGTAAGACGAAAGGAAATGAGGTAGTTGGCAAGGGTAACTATTACTTCTTCCAAAAGAAGGGTCACTGGAAGAGAAATTGTCCTAACTATCTCAGAATCTTAAAGGTCAAGCGTTAGGAAGGTTAAGGTATTTTTTTTGTGATTGAGATTGATCTTACGATTAGTTAGTACCCTACTTCATGGATTATTGATTTTGTTGCTGATTCTCATATTTGTTTGTCTGTGTAGGATCTTAATCGAAGTAGGACACTTAGGAAGCATGAGGTGGTTTTGAAGGTTGGAAATGGAGTAACAGTTGTTGCATTAGCCATTGGAACTACTTTTGTATATTTATCTTCTGGTCACATGTTGTACTTGTATGACTGTTTACATGTACCAAATTCTATAAATAATGTTTTGTCAGTTCCTAAGCTTGTATAGCAGAATTATGAATCCTCTTTTGCCAATAATTGTTGTTACTTTCATTATGGTAATGAGTGTGCGGACAAAGTTGTAATGGTGAACGGATTGTATTTTCTAGAAACAAGTGAATGTGAACATAGTCAGCAAATTGTTGCCAATATTAGTACTATAGTAAAAGAGAAACATTTTTGAGATGATCACATTAATCCTATGTAATTGTGACACCTATGGCTAGGTCATATTGGTGAGAGTTGGACAACAAAGTTGGCTCAGCGTGGGTTTATCTCCGATTTAGGTTATGAACACAGCCGACTTCTAAGTTTTGCATTCTCGAAAAAATGACCAAGTCTCCTTTTGTTAGACAAGGTGAAAGGGCTACTAATTTGTTGGGGTTGGTACATATTGATATGTGTGGACCCATAAATGTTATGTCTCAAGGTGGTTATGTCTATTTTGTGACCTTTACCAATAATTTATCTAAGTATGGTTATGTGTACTTAATGAAGTACAAGTCTGAAGTCTTTAAAAAGTTCAAAGAGTTCAAGGTGGAAGTAAAAACAAAAAAGAAAAAAGTATCAAGATTCTTTGATCAGATCAAGGAGGTGAATACTTGAGTACTGAATTTGTTGATTGTCTTAAGAGGTGTGGTATTATTTCACAGTTAACTCCTTCGTACACACCACAACTTAATGGTGCGGCTGAACGTAGAAATCGAACCCTATTAGACATGGTACGTTCTATGATTAGCTATATAAATTTGCCAATTTTGTTGTGGGGTTATGCCATACTTATAGCGATTTACTTGTTAAATCAAGTACCAACTAAATATGTTCAATGACACCATATGAAATATGAGTTGGGAGACCACCAAGTCTTAAACATGTTAGGATTTAGGGTTGCTTGATCTGTGTTAAAAGGTTGAAAATAGAGAAGTTGGAACCAAGATCTGAGAAGCGACATTTTGTGGGATTTCCTAAAGATAGTTTAGGATATTATGTCTATTTTTTTGGCTAATCCAAGAGTTGTGATCCTTAAACATATAATCTTCTTTGAAGAAACGTTCATCTAGAAGGGCAATATGGGTAAGAAAATAGATTTATAAATAGAGGAGTTTTTTCGTCCACAAATGCCTAATCAGATTATTGAGCACGGTGAGATTAGTTGTCTTATCAATCCACAAATTCCTCGTAGATCGAGTAGAGTATCACACCCTCTAGAACATTGGTATGGACTAACAATGGAGGAAATGTAGGAATTGTTCTTGTATGGGGATAATGATCAATTGGTTAATCCTACTACCTATGAGGAGGCGATATGTGATATCAATTCTTTGAAGTGAAAAATAGCTATAGAATTGGAAATAGAGTCTATGTGCTCTAACCAAGTTTGGACCTTAGTAGATATTCTTGAGGAAATTGTTCCCATAGGTTGTAAATAGATTTTCAAGAGAAAGATCAGTGTTGATGGGTAGGTTCAAACATATAAGGCTCAATTGGTAGCTAAAAGATACTGTCAACGTCAAGGAGTTAGCTATGACGAGATGTAATACCCCGAAGCTTGATATGAAGCTTAGATGTTGTAATAGAAATTGTAGTAGCAAAATGAATGGTATTTTGATTCAAGGGAAAGGAGATAAATCTATAATTCTATTGAATTGCGAATGTAAAAAAGGTCAGAAGTACTTAGGGAAAGAGTTAACAAGGTAGGATTTTATGTTTAAGAGGGGCAAAAGAGTTTCCAATAAAGGTTGAGGGTTAAAATGTAAACATAAGTGGTTTTAAGGCATTAACGTAATAAGAAAAGGAGGAAATTGGGCTTACGTGTAAATGTCACAACTTGTAAAAGGGTTAGTTTGTTTCCAACTAAAGGAAATGATTGTAATGATGAG
The DNA here is from genome assembly GCF_014633365.1 of Diospyros lotus. Taxonomy (NCBI): domain Eukaryota; kingdom Viridiplantae; phylum Streptophyta; class Magnoliopsida; order Ericales; family Ebenaceae; genus Diospyros; species Diospyros lotus. The sequence goes on along the minus strand of NC_068343.1, from coordinate 36,773,005 downwards.
TCCTATCTTAAAGGACACGTGGGGGCATAACTTGGAGGCTTGAGATTGGAAGAAAATGGAAATTAGAGTTAAAAGATAATTCAAAGGGATAATGAAAGATTTAGTAATGATGACTTGGGAATAAAAGGATATAACTTAAGAAGAAAGGGATATTTTGAGATATAGATGTCTTGGGAGGTTATATAAAGGGGGGAAGGCTTGCGTGGGTGTAAAGTGTGGCAAGTGTAGTGAGTGCATCAAGTACAACAAAGAAGAAAAGAATCAAAGGAAGCAAGGAAGAAGAAGGGTGGAGACATCTCATCGAAAATCAGCCAAAATAGAGGGGAAATCAAAGAAGTAAGTCAATTTTCTTTCCATAGGGTTGTAGAGCGTGAAAATGGGAGTTCGTAGGTTCAAACAGAGGGTGAAATGGAGCTAAAATGAGCAAGTTATAGAATTTTTAATTTTCAGTTGCAGGTTCTGTCGCAAGGAAGAAGACGATGCGTGCATCGCACGTGCCAGCTGTTGCTGCGTGTGGCCATGTGTAGCCACCCTTCTGGTGGCGCGCGAGGGCGTGTGACAGGGCCTCTTCCTCTGAAATTTTCCAATTTTCTTCCTTAAATTGTTTCCTAACATCCTATGTAAAATATCTTAGATTGGTGACTCGAACTGTGTGAAACTGCAGCAAAACTGGGCCAAAATTCTTGTGAACAGTAACCCGATAAGGCTAGCAGTTAAGGTGAATGGTTTCTTGCATTTCTCTAGCTACATATTGATCATTTGTTGCATCACTTGTGTTGGATGTGAACCTACTCACTTGATTTCCTTGTTTAACATCTTTCTTTACTTAATTACTTCACTACATAGCATGAGGTGTTGTGGCAGATTAGTGGCCGTCATGAGTGGCTCGATGGAGTCACATATTTGTTTCTGATGTGAGCATGGCATGCACGGGGGTGATTGTAACACCTTGGCATGGCTTCCACACAAGGGGTTTACACTTTGCATACATGCATTACATACATGCTTTACTTCCTTCATGAAACCACTTCACTTAGATACTTGTAATTTAATTTGGGTTGATGCCACTAGAACGTTCCACATTCTAGGTATGTTTGACATGTCAGGAACTAAGGAGGCAAGCAAGGCAAATGGGAAGAAAATTATGGACACTTGATGTTTTTTTTCTTTTATCTTGTGGCTTAATGTATTGTCTTGTTTGAGTTGTAAACAAAGCGTTGTATTAATTGGCAATTGTACTACTTAATGTCAACTTGAACACCACCTAAGAAAGGCTTGTATATGTTTATATTAGTCATGGGGAAACCTTTTCAATTTTTTTGGCAGGTTCGATCCATAGCTTTCGTTGTTTAGGGTTTCCTAACACCCCTTAGGCAGTTACGTGTATGCCTTCCTATGATATTTTAGCTGAGGGGGTGTTACACGAGACCTTTTCACCAATCATGATGCTAAAGTCAATCAGGATGATGTTAGCCATTGTTGTGTACTATGATTATAAGATTTGGTAGATTGACATCAAGACTACGATCCTCAATCGGTTTGTTGAGGAAGAGATCTATATGGAACAGTCTCATGATTTTGAGTCCATCGATTCTCATCAAGTATGTTTGCTTAAAAGATTAATTTATGGTATGAAGCAAGTTTTGAGGAGTTGGAACATCCGCTTTGATCATGAGATCAAGGAGTTTGGTTACATGAGAAATCCAGATGAGCTATGTGTATATAAGAAGGCTAATGGGAGTTATGTAGCGTTCCTAGTCTTGTATGTTGATGATATTTTAATCACAGGTAACAGTGTAGACATGATAATGTTTACTAAACCCTAGTTGTCTAGAGTGTTCTCCCTGAATGATTTGGGAAATGCTACCTATATTTTGAGAATTCGACTTTATAAAGATAAGAGTCAACAAATTGATAGGTCTTTTCTAAAGCTTGTACATAGAGAAAATGTTAAAGCGATTTAGCATGTTGAATTCCAAGAAATGTCTTCTATTTGTCAGACATAGGATTCATCTCTATAAAAGTACAAGGTCTAATATTAAGAGCCTTATCTATGCGATGATATTTACAATGTCTAATATTGACTTCACGATTAGCGTTGTTAGTTGATATTAGTTAGATCCTGGTGAAAGTCATTAGATCGCAGTTAAGCATATCTTGAAGTACTAGAGAAGAACTAAATATATGTTAATGGTTTATGGAGCTGGTGTAGCACCTTGGACTTTGAAGAATAATTCATTAGTGAGTTTATGGTGATTTGCATGATTATCGGTTAATTATGAGGTTGAAATGAATTAATTATGAATTATTAAAGAATTGTGGCTATGGGGATATTTGTGAAAATAATGAAAAAAAAATTAATAAATTAAGTTAATGAGTATAGGTGAAATTAATGATTTAGGGTGTATGTGGAATTTTGGAAGATTGGGAGGTTATGGTGAGATTATCGGAAATGGCCCAAGATTAGCTTAAATTTAATTTGGGCGCGTTATTTATCAAAGAGTGTGGCCAGCCCAGCTGGTCACGCGCTTGAAGGACCAGCTGGGTGGCCAGGGATTGAATCAAAGAGAGCGCGCGCTGGGGGAGGCCGATTTTTAATCAGCCAAGGTGCCCCAAAACAGCGTCGTTTTGGGGCGCCAGGGGGGACCCATGCGCACGGCCGCGCGCGCGGCCTTACCGCGCATAGTCACGCAGCCATGCGCCCCCCTGGCTGCACCGCGTGGGTGGCCATACGCCACCCACCCCACTCCCCCTGCTGCCACGTGGCAGCTTCTGGGGCCTCCTTAGGCCCCAGCTCATCTTTCCCTCTATCGAATTTTCCCCCTGGCCGAATTGCTCTCCCCCTCTACCTATAAATAGCAGTATTTTTACTGCTGTTAAGACGCCGTAAAATTTAACATGCCAAAACTCTGCCCGTGTGTATACGTACCCGAGGTATAAAAATGTTTTAAATTTATTTAATAAGTGCTAGTTATAAGTTAGTGGCATGTTTAGCTATATTATTTAGCAATGTAGTGGCGATAATTAAAATTGACTGCGCGTTTAATTAAATTATTTTTATTTTACGATTGTATAGGAAATTGGAACGTGGAACCGACGCGCAACACGAGATTAACGCGCTGTAAGTTTTAATATGGTTTGCGTGTAAATTTATTTTGGCATGGCTTGTATTAGACTATGGGAGAAGTGTTTAAGCATGGGGCTGTAGATTTGGGCCGTGTGAGTCTTGAGATGAGGTCCTAGATGGAATCAGTGGGCCTACCAAAATCTGAGTTAGGGTGAGGTGGACAAGCTTGCATGCATGATGCACTTCACATTATTCTATAATTGTCAAGCATTTTAATTTACTGCAACTCATATTACCCTTACTGAGTCCCCGGGACTCACCCCTGTATTTTCCCACTAACCCAGCATGTGGCTGGGGATCCGAGAAAGGAAAGGCAGTGCTGATAGATGAGCCGCCAGTTAGCAGCGACCGTTAACCATAGGGGGTGTGGGTTAACCCCGAATGTTAATAATGTAATATAACTACTGTGTGATAACTATGAGTGTCGGATATGGCTTAACCTAAAGTGAACCGGAACCAAGTTAAGGTTCCCACTATGAGTAAACCCAGTAGGGTAGGGAACTTGTACCTGTCGGCTACGGCCGAAAAGTGAGTTATGTTTAATTATGTTTGGTGGTTAAAGTAATTTATTGAGCTTGTTGATATTTGTTTGAAATTGGATTTATGCTCCAAGGGCCTAATCAGGTACGAGGCTCGAGTGAGTTTCCGCTGCCCTCGTAGTTTCCGTTGCCCTTGCAACTGGGAGAGTGTTAAATCTAATCAAAGTGGATGCGGCAGCAAACCCACAAGTGATTGAAGGTACACTCCTTGTTCAAGATATATGCATGCATCCATTGATAGACTCAGGAGCCACCCACTCATTCATCTCATATGCCGCGGTAGAATGTGCGGAATTAAGCACCAAAGAGTCCCCTATACCTATGAGTGTGCAAACCCCAATGGGAACTTGGTTTTGTTCGCAACGGATGGTGCCAGAGTGTCCAATTACGATAGGAAAAACCATATTTCTAGTGGACTTGAGCTTGTTGGAGATTCAAGATTTTAATATTATACTAGGGATGGATTTTCTGTCCCAAAACCAAGCCCAGCTGGACTGCGGGAAATGAATAGTCAGACTAATTGGACCTGATAAACAGATCGTAAGATTTGTCGACACCCAAGTAGGGATGTAGTGACCCGTAAGAGGGCATAAGAAATTTCGAGTGAATTAAATATTCTGAGGGCTTGGAAATGTTGAGAATTTAAATTTTTAGCAAATTAATATGATTTTAGCCAAGGGAAATATTTATGGGTATTTTAAATTTTTAAAGAAAGCATGAATATCATTATTTGGAATTTTAGGATTTTAGTAGAATAAAGATTTTATTTTATTTAGGGAGAAATTGGAATAAATAAGTGAGGGTAATTTTGGAAGAATTTAATTGGAGTTAATTAAGTGAATTAAGGTATTTAAATTAAAGAGAAATTAAAGTTATTGTTAAAGAGGGATTTGAAGGACATAGGGTTTAAAGCCTTTAAATAGTCATAATAGTGCATGAAGCTTTGGGATGCTTCTTGTGCCGTTGAGGAAGTTTTGGGAAATCAGAGAAGGGGGGATCAAAGTGATTAAGAAAATCAGAGGCTAGTGCGTCATAGCAATCTCAAGAGGCAAGCATCTTAACCCTATTGATTTATGCAAGATCTTCTCCGTGTTTTTGTATGCAATAGTCTTTTTCTGGTTATATGCAAACTGATATCTCTTGTCCGTTGCAAACCATAAGCCTTCTTTTTACAAGTTTAAATCCCTCTTGTTCCAATACAAGTTTTCCCTTTTGCTTCTCTTATGTTCTCATCATGTGGATTTAAATTTCTTCAATCAAGGATTTTCTTAAAGTTCTTCACGCCAATAACCTCCCCATTGGCTCTCTGTTCATGTTCCTCCATCTACATGTTCATATATATATATAAATATTTGTGTAACATTATCACAGCAACGTTTGACCCTATTGTTGATAAACTGAGAATTTGATCATTCTTTATTATGATTTGTTCATCATAATTTTCCCTTTGGAATGGTGTAGCTTATAAGATTGATGGATGTATATATATATATATATTAGTATGTATGGAGTTGTTGAAATACATATATACATTCTTGGATACTTAGATATATATATATGTATATGAGTTGCAGAGAATAAATTGTTGAAATCCATTGCGTTTCTTTTGAAAAATTATAGTTGATTGGTTGTGAATTCATTCCCTTCAACGGGGTATAAGTCCTCTTAAATCATCTTTCTCAATAGGTGTAGATGGTGGTCTAATTTTAGAAGTAATATACATATGTATAAAATTGCAGAGACTTTGCGTGAGATTTTAAGTTGTAAGCAGGAAGTTACTGTAGCGCTGTTACTATAGCAATAGCATAGCAGCGAGTTACTGTAGCAATTCGGATTACTGTAGCAATCCGGGTTACTATAGCACTGAGATAAAAAAATCCATTTTCATCCTAATATGATTTTAATGCAAGTAAAAATCTCTGTAATTAAGTTCTAAATTAAATTTAAATTATTATAAATAAAGATTAATAAGATTTAAAGAAATCTTATGCCTTAAAAATAATATTAAGCAAGTCTTATTCATCTAACATATCCTTGAATTCATGAGACTTGAGATCTAATATGTAACTTTTTGATTGAAGTTTAATTAAGATACATGTATTGTAGGAGATTGTGATGAGATCTGTTATGAAATATGAGCATTCATGTTGTGTGAGCATTGAGCATTTTGTTTATTGTGGAGCACTACATATTGTGTGCTAGCATATTATTTGTGCATTGTTGCATTGAGGCGGCCTAGTCCGCGATGGGATCCCTTGAGCTCATTTTGAGATCTTTGATTACCGGTAATTAGGGGCATCGTATGGCCCTAGCGAGATAATTATTTACGCTCCTTATTATGGAGTAGGGGTTTTAAACCCTAGTGAGTATATGTGCTTATTTCTTTTGGTTGCAGGTTCAGCCACAGGCAGGTATGAGTTTATATTTACGCCCTTGTGCCTTGAGTTGCATTTAAGGTGCATTGAGATTTATGTGGGCCGTCAGGCCAGTATGTGCATACCTGCATGAGATATATTCATTCTGAGCATCATCATATGAGAACCTGTGCAACCATAACAGTTTATTCAAATATATCAAACTTTCATCAATGAGTTCGATTATAAGAAGAGTTAAGATATCCCTCAGTTATGAGGTTAGTTTTCCCTCAATTTATATCGAGTTACCTTGTGGTATTGAGATTAGTTATTTTTGATGAGTTCGAGGTTTCTTTGACTCAGCCTATTATTTCTTTCATGCCTATTGCTTGCTGAGTCTTGTGACTCACCTTGTATTCTTCACCATTCCAGGTAGTGGCGAGAGAGTTCCCGAGGTGGGTTCTAGCAGTGGGATGCATTAGATTGTGTACGTGGAGGCCACTCAAACCTGAAGGATGTCTGGGTCATTTGGTCTTTTGGTCATTTGACATTTAGCTATTTATTTTCGCAGTTGTCTTTTATTTTATGAGGGATATTTATATTTGATGTTGTCCAGTTGTGGACTAGTACGTTGAGTACAGTTTGAGTTTGCGTTTAGCATGTTGAGATTTATATTTTCAGTATTTATGAGAATTGTTATTTGTTGTTATTCGTTTATTCCTTATTTTATGTAGCACCTCCCTTGGTCTGAAAGGGGGTGTCTACAATGTTGGTATCATAGCGGAGGTTCGAGTCAAAGTCTCCCGTACACACATAGGATGTTGGGTAAAGCTAGGACCTGAGTCTATTATTTGGGTAGGTTAGATCCAAGTAGCTATTATTTTCTGACCCTATGTGGTGATGCAGGAAGATGAGTGGTAGACGAAGACGACCACGTACCCACGATCAGGCTAGAACAACTCATGATGAGATTCCTGAGCAGACCCATGAGACGCCTGGAGAGATTACTAGAGATGAGTATCACCGAGAGATGGACGAGATGAGAGGTATGCTGACGGGGTTGATGCATGTAGTAAATACCATAGCTGCTAATCAAGGGAGGCAAGGGTCTCAAGAAGCAGGAGGTAGTGGAGATGCACCGCCGGTCGTACTAGTTGCCCCAGCAGTTCCAGTGGCGAGAGATCATGGGACCCAATTATTGAAAGATTTTAAGGCCTTTCAACCACCCGAGTTCCATGGTGGCTCAGATGCTTCAGCGGCAGAGAATTGGATGTTGGCAATAGAGAAGCACCATCGATCAATTGGTTGTGTTGATGATCGTCGTGTTAGACTCAGTACCTTTCTACTTCGAAGAGATGCGGAGAGATGGTGGGAGACTGCCCGCCAGAGGTTTGGAGAGAGGGAGCCGACTTGGGTCGAGTTCCAAGAGGTGTTTAATGCGGCATATTGCCCTACATGGGTCCGAGAGCAAAAGGTATATGAATTTATTGATCTAGTGCAGGGCAACAAGACGGTGGCTCAGTACGAGGCAGAGTTTACAGCATTAGCCCGATATGCTCCAGATTTGGTTTCTACTGAAGCAAAGAAGGCTTCTAAATTTCAGAGAGGACTACGTCCAGACATCCGTCATGCCTATGGAGGAGTCCAGTGCAATGACTACGCAGCAGCTGTTCAGCGAGCCTACGCTATTGAGAGAGACCGTAATGAATGGAGGGTGATACAATCAAACAGGAAAGGAGCTAATTCGTCTCAAGCAAGCAAGAAGAGGAAGTGGGCGGCCGAGCCAGGTCGCGATGAGGGGAAGGAACCACTATGCCGTTAGTGTGGGAGGTGGCACAAGGGACAATGCATGGTTGGACAGGACGTATGTTATATGTGTGGACAGGCTGGCCATATGAAGAAGGATTATCTGAGGAATCAGACAGCGCTTCCAGCACCCCTAGCTCAGGAGGTAACTTGCTTCAAGTGTGGACAGCGAGGGCACAAGGAAAATGTTTGCACACGTCCACCGCAGTACGGAGGACAGAGGGCAGGAGGTCAGGGCCCGAGGGGTAATCAAAGGCCACCAGCTAGGGGACCAGTGGCAGTCCAGGCACCCACACCACTTCTACCAGCAGCTCAGCACCCACCTATGGCAGAGAGACCCCATGTTCAGGGTAGAGTATATGCTCTCACATCAGCTGAGGCCGAGCAGGGTAGTGGGACGATCCAAGGTATTCTATCTCTCTATGATCATGATGTTCGAGTGCTTTTTGATACAGGAGCTACACATTCTTTTCTTGCACCGCATGCTATGTGTTATATTCCACATTCTTGGATCGCGTTGCCATATCATTTGATTGTGTCTACCCCTGGGGATAGAGTCATGGTGGGGCGGGAGAAATTTGAAAATTGTGAGATAGGAGTGCATGATAGGAAGTTATTGGGTGATTTGATCATTCTTGATATTAGTGACTTTGATTTGATCCTTGGTATGGATTGGTTATCTCGACATTATGCTAAAGTTGACTGTCGTAAGAAGACTATTTCTTTCGAGATACCTCTACAGCCGGTCCTTATATATAGAGGCGTCAAGCCTGTATCTACAATACCCATGATCTCTGTGATGAAAGTAGAGAAGCTATTACGGGATGGTTGTGAGGCCTACCTAGCTTTTGTGACTACTGATGAATGGAGCAAGAAGGATTTGACCAAGGTGCCAGTAGCTCGAGATTTTGCCGATGTCTTTCCTTTGGAGATTCGGAATGGAAATATTAGCATGTAACAACTAATTTCATCATGGGTTTACCTCGGACCCTGAAAAAGACTGATGTTATATGGGTTGTTGTGGACTGACTAACAAAGTCAGCGCATTTCTTACCTATAAAGAGCATTATGGGTGCTGAGCAACTTGCCCAACTCTATATCCAAAAAATTATTCGCTTTCACGGAGTTCCTGTGAGCATCGTATCTGATAGAGATAGTCGATTCATGTCAAACTTTTGGAAAGCTGTGCAAGAAGAACTTGGGACCCAATTGAATTTTAGCACAACCTATCACCCTTAGATAGATGGCCAAACTGAACGAGTCAATCAAATTTTGGAAAACATGCTTTGGGCCTGTGTGCAAGATTTTGGAGACAATTGGGATGAACATTTAAGTTTAGCGGAATTTGCTTATAATAACAGCTATCAAGCAAGCATAGGGATGGCCCCATATGAAGCGTTGTATGGATGACGGTGTCAATCACCGGTGTGCTGGCTTGAAGTAGGGGAGAAACAGCTTTCCCGGACAGATCTTGTGGAGAAGGCAACACAGCAAATAGAGATAGTCCATAAGAACATGAAGGCGGCCCAAGATAGACAGAAAATGTATGCAGATCGCCGGACCCGACCTTTGGATTTTGAGGAAGGAGATCTGGTGTACCTTCAAGCTACTCCAATACGCCCAACATTTAGACATCAACAAAAAGGAAAATTGGGACCATACCAAATCAAGGGTCGAGTTGGACCGCTTGCCTACCGTCTGGAGTTGTTAGAGGCATTGACCGGACTGCATGATGTATTTCATGTTTCCTAGTTACGGAAGCATATATACAATCTAGATAAGGAAGTGCGTGCTGAGGATGTTGAACTTCAACCTGATATGATATTTGAGGTGCAACCTGTACGAGTGCTGGAATGCCAAGACCGCCAATTAAGACGTAGAACTCTACCTATGGTAAAAGTGCAATGGAGTCAGCACTCAGAATGAGAGGCGACTTGGGAAATGGAAGAAGAAATACGAAAGAAATATCCTTACCTGTTTGATAATCACAATTAATGTTGAGGATCTATGTATGATAGAATTAAGTGTACCAAATTTCAAGGACGAAATTTCATAAGGAGGGAAGATTGTAACACCCTGAACTTTGAAGAATAATTAATTAGTGAGTTTATGATGATTTGTATGATTATCGATTAATTATGAGGTTGAGATGAATTAATTATGAATTATTAAAGAATTGTGGCTATGGGGATATTTGTGAAAATAATGAAAAAAAATTAATAAATTAAGTTAATGAGTATAAGTGAAATTAATGATTTAGGGTGTATGTGGAATTTTGGAAGATTGGGAGGTTATGGTGAGATTATCAAAGAGTGTGGCCAACCCAACTGGTCGTGCGCTTGAAGGACCAACTGGGTGGCCAGGGATCGAATGCAGAGGGAGAGCGCGCTGGGGGAGGCCAATTTTTAATCAGCCAAGGCACCCCAAAACGGCGTCGTTTTGGGGCGCCAGGGGGCACCCACGTGCACGGCCACGCGGCCTTGTGTGCCAGCTGCGCACCCCTGGTCGTGTCGTGTGGGTGGCCATCCGCCACCCACCCCACTCCCCCCTGCTGCCACGTGGCAGCTTCTGGGGCCTCCTTAGGCCATAGCTCATGTCTCCCTCTGCCTATAAATAGCAGTATTTTTACTGTTGTTAAGATGCCGTAAAATTTAACACGCCGAAACTATGCCCGTGTGTATACGCGAGGTATAAAAATGTTTTAAATTTATTTAATAAGTGCTAGTTATAAGTCAGTGGCATGTTTAGCTATATTATTTAGCGATGTAGTGGCGATAATTAAAATTGACTCGCGTTTAATTAAATTATTTTTATTTTACGATTGTATAGGAAATTGGAACGTGGAACCGACGTGCAGCACGAGATTAACGCACTGTAAGGTTTAATATGGTTTACGTATAAATTTATTTTGGCGTGGCTTATATTAGACTATGGGAGAAGTGTCTAAGCATGGGGCTGTTAGATATAAGCCCTTAAGACCAGTTCTAGTGACACAATAGGGCTTAATCTTGTAATTCTTTAAACCTTATTTAATGGCAAGTTTTATGTTTAATTTAATTTGCAATATGATTTGAATTGAACATATAAATATCCTTTAGTATAATAAGGAGTGAATACCATTCTTAATTGTTAAGAATAATTGAGACGGATAATCCATAATACGTTATATTATAAATATGTTCCTGGCCATAAAGTTCCTAACTTGGATAATTAGTAACTCACAATGGCCGGCACATCGTCTTCCTCCTTGTTCGTTATAAGATACTGAAAGACAAGATTGGTGGGTCTCGTACCACTCTGTATAAGATACAAAAGGAAGACGAGTGGGTGCTCGTTATAGGAATTAGTTCACTGAACGAGACTGTTAATATTGAATCACATGGGTTTTATCTCACAGGTCAATGATTCAATATTAACTACGGATTTGCATTAGTCCTTAAACCTGAGATGACATGGATATCTGTGTGTTGGTGAATTAGGATATCAATGATATTATATGGTTATCCTAATCAGGGATAACAGTACGTATCTATGTGCCTAGTTTAGTGACACACAAGGTATATGTGCATCAGACATGGAATCTATCACCTCGAGATATACGAGGAGGATGTCCTATGCGATCCAGTAGTCACTTGACGATAAATCCTTGGTCGAGGTAATATGACGACGGAATTTGAATTCCGTAGAGGGTGTGTCATATTAGTCAAGTGTGATTATTGGATTTGGTCATACGACGAGATCGAGAGATTTGACCTACTGACCGTGATCTCATATCTCGTCAGGATATAGTATGATAGAGGGACTGTATTGCAGGGCACCGTAGTGTAAGGTTCACATTCCCGCTTCACATTAAATTGGGTAATCATGACATATTACTAGATGTCACTCATGTTTTACGAGAATTAATAATTGATTAATTCTCGTTGCCAATTTAATTGTGAACCTAGAAAGTTCCACCCAATAGATATCGTTTTAAAAGAAAAAGGGGCAAATTTAGTAATTATGGAATTACTAAATTATAAATACAATTATTTAAGAAATAAGAATAATTAAATAAGTAATATGATTATTTATTTAATTAATAATTTGGATTGGGCTTTTTGCTAGCACCTAAAGCCCGGCCCAATAGCATTTAGGGTTTTAGGGTTTCTTGTCTATAAATATAACATTAAACCCAAAATCCAATTAAACAATCCGTTGGATCAAAAACGAAAATTTTAGAGAAAATTTTCGTGTCCCTTTTTCTCTCAAGTCTATTAAAGTCTTGACAATTTTGGGTGGACCAACTCGGCATCTCACACGTGGGAGATATCAGGTGGGTTATCAGCTACAAAATCGGATTTCGTTTCGAGGTAACTTTTCGCTTTTGTGTCTTCAATTTAACCGTAAGATTTGAAAAAAGTGATACCAATAAAATCAGATTTTATTTTCCGCTGCGTATGATCAGATCATGTTTTCTAACAAGGGCTGTAGATTTGGGCCGTGTGAGTCTCGAGATGGGGTCCTAGATGAAATCAGTGGGGCCACCAAAATCCGAATCAGGGTGAGGTGAACAGGCCTGCATGCATGATGCACTTCACATTATTCTATAATTGTCATGCATTTTAATTTACTGTAACTCATATTACTCTTATTGAGTCCTCGGGACTCACCCCTGTATTTTCCCACTAACCCAACAGGTGGCTCGGGATCCAAGAAAGGAAAGGCGGTACTAATAGATGAGCTGCCAGTTAGCAACGACCGTTAACCGTGGGGGGTGTGGGTTAACCCCGAATATTAATAATATAATATAACTACTGTGTGATAACTATAAGTGTCGAATATGGCTTAACCTAAAGTAAACCGGAACCAAGTTAAGGTTCCCACTATAAGTAAACCCAGTAGGGTAGGGAACTTGTACCTATCAAATACGGCCGAAAACTGAGTTATGTTTAATTATGTTTGGTGGTTGAAGTAATTTATTGAGCTTGTTGATATTTGTTTGAAATTGGATTTATACTCCAAGGGCTTAATCAGGTACGAGGCTCGGGTGAGTTTCCGTTGCCCTCGCAATTTACTCCCGAGCTCTCGTCCGGTTGAAGGCAGCGAAACTTGGACCCCACCCAAGGCGCCCATATTTTTTTTAAAGCTTTATATTGGCAGGGGCATAACCGTCCTTCGCGTAGGCCGGGGTTGTAATGTAGGTTATGGTGGCACCCGTTAGTGGGGTCGAGGCGTCACAGCTAGTGATATCCATATTAATGGGGACACAAATTTAGATTTTCAGTCAAATGTTGATGAACGTAAATTAATGTCTAGTTTTGTTTATCTCTTAAATGGTGGTGTTGTGAGTTGAAAAAGTTCCAAACAGGAAATCACAACGGATTCTACCACTAAAGCCGAATATGTGGCAGCATGTGATGTTGCTAAGGAAGTTATTTAGATTTGAAAATTTGTTTCTAAACTCTGTGTGATTCTGTTCATTTAGTCGGCAATACTTTTGTATTATGACAATAATAAGGTTATTGCATAGGTGAAAGAATCACCATCTCATCAAAAGTTCAAACATATTGAATGTCAGTTTCACCTCATTTGAGGGATTATCGCACATAGGGACGTGCAGTTGCAGAAAATAGATTCACCGGATAATATAGGTGACCCACTGACCAAAGCTATGACTCAGTCACAACTTGATTGACTTCTTGAGAAGATAGTATTTGATACCCACCGATGGTGATGCATTAGTTGTACATTTAATGTAAATTAGTATTAGTGCAAGTGGGAGATTGTTAGTGATGTGCCCTAATACTAGATTTAGATGACGTCTAGCATGTTTGTAATTAAAATACATTTGATGTATCTTTGTATATTATAAATTAATAAAAAAGCAAGTTTATCGTCATTCATTAAATTCTCCAGTTTGTTATATGAACGAGTCCCTGAATTTCCCATTTGAGAGTCTAATTCTTAAGGTGTTAAGAATATGTGACAAGATTCTCTAGTTATGGGATTTTTTAAATATTCTTGGCCCATAGATTAATCGAATGGGGACTTTGATTAGTCGATTATGGACAGACACAATATTTACTACTTTGATTAGTATGAGACACTAATGGTCAAGGGTGGTGAGTCATATGCCATATAACATAGGGATGTCTCTAATACACTCGTGGGCGGGTGTTGGAGAACAACGCACTGAATGTGACACTGATGACTGATCACATGGCATTGTGGATAATGATCTTATCATCAAGTTGCAATTGTATCACTGATCCTTAGAGTTGAACTGACACGGTTGTCTTGTGTATTGCTGTGCAGGATTTGCTAATGCCCTGAATCATCTAATTGAAAAGTAGGGATATTCATCTATGTAGTTCCATATTACTGGTGGCTGGTGCATGAAGGTAAGTGCTCATGGATAGGATCTGTTTGAAAGAAACAAGGGCCCGAGGCCAAAAACCAACCACGTGAGGATTAATGCAAGGATCTATCGATTTTAAAAAACCTTTCAAAACCAAAACATACATTAGAGTAGTGGAAAAGTGGAAGCGAAAAATGATCCTTGCAAGACTTGATATTAATCATCCATATGCATTAAAAGGAAAACCATGCCATGGGGGGTTTTCGGTAAACCTTTCAACGAATGTTGGTGCTAGTTGTCCCGAAAGAAGTGCTCATCCTCCTTATTGTCACGAGCTCCCTCGAACCAATTGCTATATCAGGCAACCACCCCACCTCCTCAAATGTTGAGGACCTAGTCGATCCACTCTCAAAACCCTCTAACATAGCAATGCTAGAACCCTCTCGATGGAGGTGATCCAAAACTCTCTTACGATTCTATCTTGGTTGCTTCGTGGCTATCTAATAGCCTATCTAATTGAGAGAAAAGAGGAAGAAGCTACACCAACCAACTTGGAGTAAGAACAAGAAAATGGTTGCAGCTATGGAGGGAAGAAGATGAAGTAGAGAGCAACAATGGGAGAGAAAAAGAGAGAGGATTGGAGAGTTGCAAAAAGGTTGCCTCCAATAATCTCAAAATCCCCTTTTTCATTTGCTCCTAAAATCCCTTGCCGGCCATGCCTCCCCTCATTGTCCATACCCCTTTCCATCATGCCTTTCGTCAGTGTATTAAAAACTCTAATGAGACAAAGCAACAAAAGTTTGATTGACTAAACTGTGAGGTTCAGTGGACTGAAGACGTCCTGAAACTCACGGATCAAGTTTAATCGGCTAGGCTGAGCATTTCGGTTAACCTAAGTTGATCGAACCTTACTGTCCTGAAAGTAAAGCAAGATCGCTACGGGGCAAACAGCGTAGTTCAAAAATTTTGAACCTTACCCCGATCCCGGCGATTGGATCAACATCGAAATCAAATTATTCACAAACAAATAAATAAATCTAATCTTTAGATTATTGAGTCGTTCGCAGATTTGAGTCGTCCAAGCGTCCGGCCTCTAACTCGTGATACGCGGCACGCTTCCGTTGGCAAGGAGAGCGGAATATGAGTGCTAGCTCCTTCTCCTTTACGCGGCTTATGTATGGACGAAAAAGAACGCCCTCGTTTCGTATTGATGCCAAAAGAAATGGGAAGAGTGAACGGCAATATGTTTTTCAACACTTGAAAAACGACACCAAAAACCCTCATTTTTTTTGGGCAATCCATAAATGCGTATTTATAAGGAGCTTTAGGGTTTCTTAAACCCTAATGGACATGGGCTGGCCCATTTAATTTAGTCCAATTAAGAACTTAATTAAATGGGTTTATTCTAATCCAACTAGGAATATAATTAAATGGCCCAATCCTTTTATAAGTATAAATAAAATATTTTGGCCCAAATCTAATTTAAGCCCAAACATAATATTTAATATTTGGTCTAAATCTAATTTGGTCCAAATATAATATTTAATAATTAATATTTGGCCCAAATCTAATTTAGTCCAAATATAATATTTATTTTAATATTTAGCCCAAATCCAATTTAGTCCAAATATTAACTTAAGCCCAAATATATTTTATTTCCTATTTGCCACTCCAACAAATAGAAAATTATTAAATTAGAAACTCCTTCCTAATTTAATCAATTGCCATTTTAGGAAACTCTTTTCATTATGACGACTCCTCGTCACATCAACGTCATTATGTCTATTTGTTCTTTTTTTGTGAGAACCTACGATGGCAAAACTTCTTGCCGAAATATCCCACTTAACCATACGTCCACTCTCCTGGTTTAAGCCAGGGACCATGCCTATTGCGTATGACTCATTAGGCTTCCGAATATGTTGGCAATGTGTCGGTACAAGCACATAAGACAAGATTGGCCTCCAGCAAGGCATCATGCCTACCCAATTATTCAGAAGGATTCATATTTCACAAATAACCTTTCACGAGCATGGTTATCGTGTAATTCGATCCTCTCGTCAATGTATCTTATGTGATCTCAAGTATGGCGATGTGTTGCTTGATAACGATCACATGAGTTTTTCTTCGGTCTTCCGGATATCTTTACTTAATTAGAAAGTAAATCAATAACTCCTTATTGATCTCTTTCACCATGGCCATGGATTTAAAGTGAATATCCACCGAAGGCGCCTTAGATACATCATCCTCTATCAAGGGATAGACGAGTCCCATCTTGGTTATGCACCCATCTCCATAAGCCTCACGATATGCCCAACGATCGCTCACGTGTAGCCTTTATCTAGGCCCATCGAAATGATGTCAAAGCATATCGGTCTTCTTATGAGATAACCATGACAACCTCAGGTCCAAGGATTAGTTACACCCATCTCGTATGAGAATTCCATCAACACATAACCAAAATGGATTCTCATGGCGAGTCATGTCCAGTGACACGTTCTACAACATTGGTCACCTATGTACTTGTCTAGACATCCCCTTGCCTATAGGTGTGAGACCCCCATTGCTATCACATAGTAAAAACATACCACATACAAGTCTTACCGCAATTGTCAATGTCTATTCTTAACATTGCTACGACTTGGGACATTTAATGATATCTAGAAACTGTGATGCATCATCTCACATCTTTATAGATTAATCATAGTATACATCATATGGACTTCTATCTAGTTTCATTCTGTTATTACAATAATAACAAGAAACTAATAGAATGACTTCTTGTGAATTTGAACAACTCCTTATTCAAATAATAAACATGATTACAATTGTTAATGTACAACATTTCCAATCTGATTGGGTCTAGAGCACCTACACTAACATGCCCAAGTTCAGTCGACCTAAGTTGGGTAACTCTACCAACTTTGATTATATTTCATTCTGACCTAACTATTATCTAATTATAACCCTTGCACTATTCAATAATGCAACTAAGGCTTCTTATTATCCAATAGAAATCTCTCATATCTATAGATCCATGTGTTCAACACATAATGGCAACCAAATCATTGTCCCATAGTGACGAGGAACATTCTAAGAGCAATTGATCATTAATTTGGTAAGTTACTCAGTATGCGTGTGGTTTTCTAAGTTCATAGTCATGTAGCAATCAAGACACGTCAACTCCTTGACGTCAATTAATCCCATTAACCTATTAGGAGGATTTCTCCAAATCCCGAGAGCACCCTGAAAGATCTTGACTATCCTCTAGCTAGGACTCAAGATGATCCTAATGGTAATGAAGTCTAACTTCATACGAACCTATTAAGTCTCCTTGATTATCGTGCACTATAATCCTTCCATTGATTAACATCTCGATCGAGTGAGAGTCATAGACTGATTAAGCTCATAGGACTCAATAACTATGATAGATCCAGTATGGTGTGTGATATAGTTAGCAAGTCAAATCCAATTTAACATTGGAACTATTTCCATGCTCACCCTGGCCAGAGGATTTCCAATCACAATCACCAACATGGACCACAAATGATTTCTCCCCCCCCCCATCCAATAGAGGTTAATGGATCCCATTAGCAAGCATTTGTCTTCATACACCATTGCATAGAGACCGCACAGAGAGTATTCCCATCTTTTACACTAGATGGTTCCGCTCAACGAAAAATATTTGACACCAGTGCACAAGACACCATGTTGCCTTTGGTCTGAGGACTAAACACATAATCGAGAGCCAGTGATAGATCATTAATCCTCAAGCCATAGGATTTGTCATAGGCATCACATTCAATGAATGTTCTCCAACACCCACCCACATGTCTACTATATACATCCCATGCAATGTGATGTGACTCACCACCCTATTCCCATTAGCATCCCATGCTAACAATGGTAGTAGCCCATGTGTCAGTCCACTAATCAATATATCATATTCCCTTTTTGATAAATCTAAGGATCGGGAATACCTTTAAGAAATCCTGAACTAAAGATCCATGTCACACAATCTCAACACCTTGAAAGTTGGAAATCTACCAGGAAGTTTAGGCACTTAATCATAAAAATGAGAGGGAGAGATATGAATGAAGATATAGCATTATATTAATATCAAGAATAATCAACATTATCATTCACATACATCCCATGTAATATAAATCTAGCATCTAGGGCACTATCACTAACCACCCTAATCGTCATTAGTGAGGCAAACGTCTTGTACAGTCTAGTGTTAGTGTGATGAGAAAGTCCCTAGCCAAGGTAGTATGATTAATCAGGAAAGTGTTTCATGAGGTGTCATCTAGTCATGTTGATAAGATTAGACACATAGTTACTGAGTTTGTGAGTTTATTGTACGATGACTCTCTCTCGATCTGGGCATTAGGTGATGGAAGGATGGTATTACACAATAATCGTCAACTGTAATAGGCTCACTTAAAGTTTAACTTCATTGCCTTTTATTTTGTGTTGGACTGCTGCCAGGCACTTCCTAGGACCTTCTAGATTATCACCAGAATATGGAGAGATTCTCGTGACGGGTCGAGGTGTATCGGCTAATGTTAAAAGAGTTTTGGTGTAATACCTCGAGAGCCCAGAGAATGGTAGTATATATCGAGAATAAGTAAGGAATGAAACAATACCAACTAGATACTTTTTGGGCTAAATGTAGGCAAAGAACTCCAGGGTTAAGTGTGCTTAAGTTGGGGAAGCTCAAGGATGGGTGACCCTCAGGGAAATTCGCGTAGGACTATCGGGGTAAGTTGTTCCAATCCTTCCTATCACTCGAGCGGGATGTTACAGGTGGTATCAAAGCTAACCCCTAAGCCTCTGAGAGCGGTGATGGGGCAAACCTTAGCGAGGACCCTAAGTCCCTAAGAGGGGTGCATGTAGGCATCTTAAGTGAATCCCACATCAGCCATGCAAATGGAGGAGATCTGGGACCAGTTGTAAGGTCGCATGACGAGGACGTCATGTGCTCAAGGGGGGGAGAATGTAATACCCCGAGAGCCCAGAGAAAAATAGTATATATCGAGGATAAGTAAGAAATGAAACAACACCAGCTGAATACATTTTGGGCTGAATGTAGGCAAAGAACTCTGGGGTTAAGCATGCTTGAGTTGGGGAAGCTCAAGGATGGGTGACCCCCTGAGAAGTTCGCGTAGGCCCATCAGGGTAAGTTGTTCCAGTCTTTCCTATCGCTCGAACGGGATGTTACATTTGGTGTTATTTGTTTGTTAGAGGGCAATGAATCTAGAAAGTCATACACCATATAGCGTGGCATCTGGTATAGGCATTGCGCACCTATTGTGTCCCAGACATCATTAATTGTTAATGGTGGTTTTGGATGTGTCATTAAGTGTTAATGATAGTGATTTTTTAAAGGCTTAATACATAATTTAGTCCCTGAACTAATCAAAAAAATGGCTTTAAGGATATCAACTAAATTGTGCTCACTGTTCATCCCTAAACAAAATAATTTATACACTTTTAGTCCCTAACTTAACCAACGTTAACTAAGACGTTAACTTTACCTCGTCACGCTGCCACATCATCGACACGTGACTCCTCAGCACTGCCACGTCACAACGGTTTAGTGTATTTTTTAGTCCCTGGACTAATAAAGAAAATGACTTTAAGGATTTCAACTAAATTGTACTCACTATTCATCCATGAACAAAATAATTTTATGCACTTTTAGTCCCTAACTTAACCGAAGTTAATTGAGACGTTAATTTTGCCTCATCACGCTGCCACGTCACTACCATGTCACTCATAATATTCACGTCTGCTATCCATATTTTTATTTAAAAAAATGGGAACCATTTTTCCCCCTTCTTCCTCTCTCCTCATTTTGGACCACTCTTGCCTCTGCACCCGTCGTCGATTCAGCCATTGCCGATCGCCTCGGAATGACTAGGGGTCGAGGACCCTAAACCCAGCGATCAGGGAATGGCTAGGGGTCGGGGACCAAGGTTCTGGGGTTCCCCGACCCCCAACAGCTGACGGCCATGGCGGCCAATCACTCGACCATTAGGTTCCCGGTCCTAGCCACAACTGGGTTAAGGAACCCAGCCTCCCCATGGCCGTGGTTGGGGAGCCCAACTGTGGAGACATTGTTGTTTTTTTTATAAAAATATAGACAATAGATGTGGATATTATGAGTGACGTGGTAACGTGACGAGCCAAAATTAACGTCTCAGTTAATGTCAGTTAAGTTAGGGACTAAAAGTGTATAAAAAATTTTTGTCCAAGGATGAATAGTAAGCACAATTTAGTTGATATCCTTAAAGTCATTTTTTTTATTAGTTCAGGGACTAAAAAATGCATTAAGCCGTGGTGACGTGGCAGTACTAAAGAGTGATGTGTAAGTGACGTGGCAGCGTGACGTTGCAAAGTTAACGTCTCAGTTAACGTTGGTTAAGTCAGGGACTAAAAGTGTATAAATTATTTTGTCCAGAGATGAACAGTGAGCACAATTTAGTTGATATCCTTAAAGCCATTTTTTTGATTAGTTCAGGGACTAAATTATGTATTAAGCCTTTTTTAAAAGTTAATGAGCACTCATGCACTTCAGATTTGACTGCTTCGTTCAGACAGTTAACTATCGCGAGAGTTGACTCCCTGAGACTGCTAATTGACTTGGCAGTCGACTCCTAATGGCGGCAGTCCACTCCCTAAAGTTGCTAGTTAACTCCAGTACCACTTTAGCTAAAATTAGTGCCTTACACATGGCATGAAAATTGGAGGGGGTGGGGGTAAAAATTGGAGCAAAAATTTGGGTAGAAGGAGAGGGTTTTTGGAGGCTTCTCTTAGCTAGTTCTTCTTTCTCTGTTAGCTTTCGTTTAGGCTTTTGTTAATTTTACATGTGCATAATTGTTAAGCTAGAAAAATTCCAGATTGCCCGATGAGACACATAGGTGTCAGTGAATCAACATCCTTAGGCTAGCACAAGACGAGGATAGTGACGTGGTATCGAGTAGCTTGGTAGGTGTGGACAGACTAGGTCCACCACGACTTGAGGTGGAATATGTCTCAGTGTGAAAACAATTTCTATACCCACTTGATATCAGGTTACATGTGTGTGATTTATTATATTTCATATAATGAAAATATCGTGTTACTTAAATATCCAAACTGTGTATGGTGTGTGTATTTATGACTTTCCTTGTGTATGTCTGATGTGCAAAAAAATTTAAATTTTACCTACACTGTCATTCACGTATTCCAATAGTGCGTAGGCGAGAGTGGCTCCTCAATGGTTGGCAGAAGTGTATGTAGTAGGTGAAACAGATGCTTCAGCACCCTAGGCTTCTTCTCGTCACTCTTCTTTAAGTTTTCATACACCTGGTTTAACTTCTGAAACTCCATAAGAGATATGGTCGGTGGCTTGTTCACTTCAAAAGTCCTTAATGCATCAGTCTAAGTTTGGCATCTCTTGCATGGGTTGCAGAGTAACCTAGGAACAACACTCCACTAGGTTTTTCAAGCACAAAAACCTACTCAGAGGGGCGCCCTCGTTATCTAGTAGGGCGCATTGGGGAAAGATGCATTGGTAATAAGTGATCAATTGACTTGCCTTGCTCTGACGAATATTGCTAGTTAGCGTCTCGACACCCCTAACTTTACTGTGAGAGTCTTGTTGTAGGGCCTGACTCATAGTAGATTGGGGAGATAATGGAAGGACATTCCCCAGTAGCAACCCCCTACTGTCTGGGAGGGTCGATGTGCGCAATCTTGAGCTACGACACTCTTACATTAGAAGACCCTGATTTTCTAACCATCTTAAGGGCTTATAGTTCTTTCTGACAAATGACATGAAATTATTATTGATGGGATACAACAAAAAAAAGTGTTCATCTTGTGGAAGCTCAGAGATAGTTCGGTAAAGCTAAATGAGAAGGTAGGCAGAGCAAGGTTTGTATTATGGAACAGTGCTAGTGAGCATTCAAGATTGCTCGAGAAATAACTCGATCTGTTGTTTGGGAGAATAGTGACGTGTGTGTGTGTGTGGTAAGGCTTGATCTTCTATTTGAGAGATCGAGAATGAAGCCCCAGAAGGTTTTTCGATGAGGTCACTTGAAGGGAGTAACCCAAAGAGTCTATGAATGAGGCGAGCCTTGAAAGGGCCTTCGATAGGCAATGGAACCAGAAAGGGTCCTTGATGCATGGTAGGACTCGAAGGGTCTTTGGTAGCTCTGAGAGAGTTGGATGTGTCTCCAGGAGGTTTTCAAGAGTGCCTCTAAAAGAGTCTTCAATGTCTAGGAGAGTTGATGTGTATTTGGAAAGCCAATGTGTGGTCAAAAAAATCTTTCAAGTCTTCAGGTTTGCAACAAAAAAGTAGTTAGAAGGCACACCAGGATCTCTTTCCTATGTGAGCCCTCCGATACCTAAGTTAAAAGTCATCATCATGCGAAAGGGGCTATGCGAATGAGATACCATGTATGCAATGAGGTCTTTGGAAGGGTTATCAATCTTCAAAAGGGTTATGCTATTGGATCTGGAGTGCTTAACCGTGGTTTAGGTCTAGGTCTTCAGGGTTTGGATCTAAATCCCAAAGGTGTGGGACTGAGGGGTATTTATAGTAATCAAGGACATAGACATGTGGCACGCATGCACAAAAACACGTGGCAAGACCTTTCGGGTGAGAGGCATGAGTCTTCTGGTCCCAAAGTTAGGATTAGAGGGCCAAAAGGATGCCTTCGAGGATTGAAGACCCCAAAGAGGCTACCTCAATTATGTTGGTGCCTTTGTGGTGGAGTAGCCCTGAAGAGTCTTTGAGTTAGCTTTTGGGGGAAGATTGGCCTGAAAGGCCTTTTGAGTCTTCCACTTCCAAGCTACTACTCTTCTGAAGGGTTTTTTGGTTGTGTTATAACTAACCCTTTAAGGATTTCTCCCAAATGACTCAAAATGGCAATCCAAGGACCTCTTTTAGGTGACACCAAGAGACCAAGAGATTCTCATGAGAATTCCCTTGAAATTTCCTAGGAGACCTTTTTGGAGCCTTTCCCGAGTCCTGAAGTCCTAGAAGCCTCTCCCAGTACCATCGAAAGACCCTTTTGGAGATCAAAGTCCCAAAAGTGTCTCCCATACCATTGTGAGACCTTTCCAAATACCATATGAATCATGAATCTACAAAAATGTGTCAAACCCATCTTCAATGTCTTTGCTTAAAAATCCAAAATAAATTATCTCCATAGATGTGGACATTCTTCCACTTGTCAATTTCATTAAATAGGGAGTAATCCCACTTGGTCGAGATATGATTTGAACTCTAGTTAAGCTAAACATCTATTATTCCTACATATTTACTCAATTTGACTAACTTAAGCATAAAAAAGCCTGCATAAAAGATACCTGTGCCTTAATTATTTTGTTTGACAAGTCTTTCAGAGACTAGAAGCTTATGACAAGTACTCTCCTGTAATTACAAAATTATTGTTGTATCTTAGCAACAATAGATATATATAGTAACCAAAAATGGAATAAAAATAAAGTAAAGAAAATAAAAAGAAAGAAAATAAAAATAAACAAAAGGAGGTAAAAAACTAGGCCAAAGGATCCGATAACATCTCCTTGGTGAGGGAGAGTCTCTAAAAGACCCTTTTGCCTCAACCCTCTAAGAAGCCTCTCGGGAGAGTCTCTTCGGAAAGTCCCAAGCATCTCTTTGACTGAGTCTCCTGAGAAAATCTAACAAGTGACTAGTCGCGGGGCATCCCACAAAGAAACGTGCAGCTTACCTCTGATGTTCTTCTTGAGAATCTCTCAAAAAATAAGACTAATATGTTAACAATACTTACCCAACAATAATAAGAAATTCTATCTCCTTTAGAAAACCATTCCTATAAATAGAGAATGACCCATAGTTCTAAGGTAAGTCATTCTCACCGATATCAAGTGTTTTGGGAATTTTTCAGCAATTAATCATCTACTAACTTAAGTATCAGAGTGTTTACAGAAAAATCGCTCTGCACCCTCTAACAATGTTCTTCCTTGTAGGATTTTATAGACTCGAAAATAGATTATTTGAGACTAAATATGATTATTGTATTCAAATAACAACAATTATATTATTTAAAAAAACTTAATAAAAATAAAAGTCATTAACCAATTTTATAACATCCATGCAATGCCACTTCAAATCACACTAAGCATGAGCAAGTTATTTATAACAAAAGAAGAATAATGAGAAAAATATATGAAAAATGCTATTTGTACTATTTAGGTTACACATTGAGCTATAGAAAGCAATTCAAATGATAAAAATACCTTCTCTCAATTTGCAAAATTGCAAAAGCCATTTCCTTGTTCTTCTTCTCTCTCCTCTCACCCAACGACCCCATGGCTGCCTCCTCTATCCTCTTTCCCCCATTCCCATGGCCGCCTCTAGCAATTGCTCATAGCTGCAATCCTGTCGCCGCTTTCGCCTTGCACTACCTCGCCTTTCGTGTGTCGATTGCTAACAAATGACTTTTGCAATTTTACAAATTAAACGAGAGTATTTTTATTATTTGAGCTATTTTTTATAGCCCAAGGCGTAACCCAAGAGTACAAATAACATTTTCCAAAATATATATACAAAGGGAAGGAATGGAGATAGGGAAACGACGGTGATTGTAGGGGTTGCAACAGCCAATAGGTTTAGAACATCTCCAACAAAACACCAAATTGGCTCTCTACACCAATTTGGTGTCAAAATACACTCCAATGAATACACCAATTTGGTGTTGGACACAAACTTCAATAATCAAATTTAGTGTTAAGTGAATAGTACAATACCAACACCAAATTTGGTGTTATACTATTCACCAACACCAAATTTGTTTTTTGGTTTTGTTTCCAATTTTCCCATCTTGCTATAATTTCAAAATAAATTATTCCTTTTATGTCCTTTATTATTTTTATTATATTTATATACTTTGATTAATAATTAAAAATATAAATTAAATTGTTATAGAAAATATATATCGAATAAAATATTTTATTAAGATCTATAAAAAAGTATAATATTGAATATATTTTAAAATATTTAATATATATTATAAATATCATGTTAATATAAAATGAACTAACTTTGTTTATGTATATGAAATTTTTTTATTTCAATAATTACTTGATAAAAATATAATATTCTTAATGCAAAAACTCAATAATATAATAAAAAGTAATAAAATTTCTATTAACTTAAATTAAAAATACATGATGAAAATAGAAAAAAAATTAAAATAAAAAAATAATAACAACATGGCTTAAAAATAAAATGTTTTTATACTTAATTCTAAACTACTATTTAAAAATTCGGAAGGTGAGAAAATTAATTGAAATATTAAGTGAAGAAAACATTTTTGGGAAAAAAGTTAGTTTGATTTAAAATTTTAGTTGAAAAAATGAGATGGATAAATAATTAGGTGGATAAACAATTAGTTGGATAAAAGTTAGGTGAAAATACATAATTAAAAAATTAGTTGAAAACTTAATTAGAATAACATATTTTGTAAAAAATTTTAAGAAATTATGAGAGTAATTATTAATTTTTTTTTTATAAAATGTGACTAATTATTTTTAATAATAATATTTTAAGTTCAATAAATTAATTATATTAATTAAATAATTATTTATAAAATATTTTTTAAAGATATTTTTTGCACCAATTTGATGTTGAGCATTTGTCGTCCCAATGAACAAAAATTTAGTGTTAAAAAATTTGGTGTAAATTATTGTTTAGTGTTAAAAATAGGGTCAAATTTGATATTATATATTAGAAGAAAAATATTATTAATATATCATGATTTACACTTTGAATTGTATAATATAATTAAAATGTCTAAAATACCTCTCACCTAAAATAATAAAATAAGACATTATGAGATGGTGAGACTTATGACCAAAATACTCCATTTAAGATAGTGAAATGATGCGAGGTGGCAAGGTAAAGTGACTAGCATAGTGAGACAGTGTTACACTCAAGCGGCTTTAAAATTCGTTGCCTCAATAAAAGAGAAAAAATAAAAAAACTCCCGCCACGTCATGATGCGGCTTGTGGCCGCCTATATATATCTAGGGTTTCGACTGTGACCGGGGAACGTCAGAGAAATTCATAGTTCCCAACCTTACGGCTCTGGTTCCACGTTTGATCTTCAATCTATACCGACAATGGCCTTCTGGGGTTAGTTAGCGCCCTCTCTCTCTCTATCTTTGTGTGTGTGTGTGTGTATATATATATATATAGACAAACACGCACGCACAGATTCTACATAGATGTGTATGCGCGTGTAATAATTGGCTACAGCCGGATTCGGATGCGTTTTCCGAATTTTGGTTTTGTGTTGATGTTAGTCGAACATTACGTAATGGGAACTGTCGGAGAAAACCACATTTTTTATTTTGTACGAAAGAACTTTTCGTCAGTTCCGGTGCTATGGTGATCCAAGGGTTTCTGGTGTCGCAAACAGCAAAAAGAAAGAAAAACAATTCGAAATTTTCAATTAAGTACACGGATCTTCTTTCTCTGTTGCTGAACAATTTGTGACTTGGGTTTTTTAGGAGTTGAAATAAGACCTGGAAGACCATTCACCCATTCATATAATCGAGTAAGAGGAAGGCTGCGCATTTCTCAGGTAGAAGAGAACTAAACTAGAATTTGATTGATCTTATCGCCTTCTATTTAATTGAGCAATGAAAATTGTAAGGATTTATAGACTTGGGTAATTTATTGGTTGTGATTTATCAGGCAACCTTGGGGATTGGTGCTTCTACTAAGAAGTGTTTACTTCAGTGCAATGTCGGAGATAAAAGTCCTGTTTTACTGTGTGCTTTAATTCCTGAAAAAACAGAGTATTGCCATTTGGACTTGGAATTTGAAGAGGCCGATGAAGTAATCTTTTCTGTTATTGGTACTCGAAGTGTTCACCTCACTGGTTACTTTCTTGGTAATAGCCGTCCCTCGAATCTGGATGATAATACGTATCCTTTTTGTTTGTTTGGCAAATTGTTGCGCATTTCAACTTATGTTTTCTGTTTTCTTATCATTAGATGCCATACATCACCAGGTGACTTGTTTTCTTTCCTGTTCTCCTGTCATTAGTTGCTATACGTCACTATTTGACTGGTTTTGGCTACTCCCTCTCATTTCCATGCCAAATTGATGAGGCCTGGTCCATCTCTTTGTGCCTTTTTCCTGAAGAAGTTTCTTGTTAGATCTGCTGTGTTGGGGAGTGTTGATAATCCTGCTTTAATACAGAATAGCTTTATCTGAACTACTTGACCTTCTAAAAGGGACCAGAATGATTTTTTATTTACTATTATTACATGTCCAAGTTTATTTGTTGGAAAATTTTCTATTTTCCTTTACCATCCTGGTAAAGAGAATCCTATGGAGAGGACATTGGGAACACAGATTCAGAGAAATCTATTCACAGTAGCAAGGAAGATGAATATGAGGATAGTTTTATTGATGATAGTGAACCTGAAGTTTCTCCCCCTTTACCATTGTCAGTTGGAAGAGGTATGCTTTGCTCACAGTAGCCATATTTTCTCTTTGCCCTGTGATGCTTTTGAACACTAATGTTGTTTGTCTTTAGTCAAATCACTGCACACCTTGTTTAGATGCTTGTGGTGGATGTACACTTTTTTCCTATATAATCCTTTGTATTGGTTGTGATCCAAGCTTCAGTTAAATTGTTCCTATATAACATTGCTTACCTATATTTTTAAGCAATACCTTTTATCCTACAAAAGGTGGCTTCTCTTGTAATGTGGTTATTTTGACTTCAGAGTCTGATCAGGAGATGCTGGATAAGAAAAAATCAAAAGGAAGGAAAGGCACCCGTAAGAGACTTAAGAAGAAGTACCAGCCAATTGAGTCTGATGATGACAGTTCACTCCCACAGAATATTCCCAATCACTGTACCATTGTACCGAGAGTGGAAAGTGAAGATGAGGACAACTTGCCTATTCTGTCTATATGTAAAACTGTTACACCTGAAGCAGGACGTAATATTGACATGGAAATTGGTGAAATGAGCAACAAGAAATCTGAAGATGGTCACCACCCCACTAGTACACCAAATAGTGAAGCCAATGTTGTTGCTGATGGTGGTGTAGGAAGGTGAGTGCCACAAACTGGGTCTTGTGCTCTGATGGAATTTTTGGTACTGCATATCATCTGCGATTTTCTCTTTAGAACTGAGTTTTGTGTAATGGTTAAAAAATTTTGAAGACTTGTTATAATGATGCAAAAGAAAAAAAGGAAAGCAGAAGTTTTGGACCTCTGCTTCGTTCCCATCACTAGACTTGTTAGGCACTTATATACCTATCTTTGATCTATAATGTTAGCTGGCGATTAGATTGTTAATTGTAATTTCTGATTATTCATCATCTTTATCTTGTGTATACATGAGCAGGGATATGGGCCTGCCATGTAATTCCATTCTGCCCCCTGATGCAATTGGTCCTGAAAATGACTTAGAACTGAACAAAGAAATAGCAAACAGGCCTACTGAGAAGAAAACTCTTGACACTTATTGTGTTACTGGTTGTGATGCTATCAACGAGGATAAATTGCAGCACACAGAGGAAAAGAGGGATAATGAGGATCTGCTTGGTAAGAATGGAGATGATCAGAAATCAGCCAATGACAAGTGAGTACCGTATCATTATTGGGAGCCATTGAATCACACATGTATTATCTATATGAATCTTTTATGTGTAATGTTGGTGAATTGATTGATAATTGTGATTTTTGATTATTCATCTTCATCTTGTGTATGGATATGGACCTGCCATACAATTCCATGCTGCGTTCTGATGGAATTAGTCCTGAAATTTGCTTAGCATTGAACAAAGAAATAGAGGAATTGCAGCACACAGAAGAAAAGATTGATAATGGGTATCTTCTAGTTAAGAATGGACAAGATCAAAAATCAACCAGTGATAAGTGAGTACTGTATTGTTCTTTGTAACTTGTTGAATCACATATTTATTATGGTTGTCTTCTTCCCTAAATGCTATAACCAAGCAGGGAATCCGACCCATCACATCTTTCATTGCGTTCTTCTGATGACGTGAGTCTTGATATCCATAAAAAATCAAAGAAAAGAAAACAAAGGGAAAAGGAGGGAAAAACAGAAGATGACTTGAAGGATAATGGAACTCTACAAGACAAGGCAGTTAATGAGAATCCAACCAACATGAAGTGAGAATCATTATTTTGTCTACAGCTCTGTTTCTGGAGTCTTGCTATGCCCTCACATATTTTCTTGAATAGGATAACTGTCCAGTTGTATGATGCACTGCTGTCTTCTACTGATGCTGGCTCAGACAATGGTGTAAAGCCAAAGAAGAGGAGGAAAGAATCAACTTCTTATGGAAAATCTCTGGAAGGTAATACAAGCAATAATAACATCCCTGAAGAGGACAGTGTAAAGCAAAATGAAGGTGGGGCTGGCAAAACTGTCAAGGATCTCGATGAGAAAAGTGAAACAGATAAGAAGTCTTTTCACGATAAGTGAGTAATCCATTCACCCTTCCCCTTTTTAATTGAAAAAAGAAAAGGGAAACCATATTTGTGGCTGTGACTAAGAATATTTTATGTTGTTTAGATCACATGTAGTGTTATTCATGGCTAGGCGCACTAAGGCTCAAAGGGTCCTTGGCACTTGAGGCGCAAGGCGCAAGATGAGGCGCATGCCTAAGCATCGTAAAAGTTTAAAACTTTGTAAGAAATATTGAAATTTATTGTTGGCATATATATATAATTAAAAGAGCAATAAAAAATGCCAAGAGATGTAATTTAAAAGTCTTAAACAATTTATAGGTCTTAAATCCTAAATAAGATTAATTAATTATGCATTTTAAATAATCTAAAAATCATCTTCATCATCAAGATCAAACATTTCCTTATTTTATTGGTAGAAGCATCATCTCCAATATCCTCTTCTTTCACATCATCAACCTCTCCATCTTTATTAAGTTCAATTGGAGCACTTGAAGTAGTAGCCCTTTTACTCATTGTCAAATTTGGAGTTGAAGAAATTATTGCTTTTTATTTAGTTGCATAGTAAGGTTCTTCAATGGTAGAAGCTCTAGAAACATTAGCCCATGTCAAATCACTATCCTCATGTAGAAGCTCACCATCGAAGTCACCAAGTTTGTCAATTGCCCAAGCAATCACTTATCACTTTTATCAATTTCATCTAAGGAAATGGGATCAATTGATTTATGTAAATTGAAGTGACGTCTCAAAGCTCTATTATACCTAACAAATACTAAATCATTGAGACGTCGCTCTAATTGGTTTCTCTTTTTTGTTATGAAACTGTCATAATAATTAAATTAGAATTAGTAAGTTAAAAGATCTAAGAAATCATATAGTGAACATTAAGAATAAGATTAAAATGCTTACATGCTCAAAGATACTTCAATTTCTTTCGTAGCCTAAAGAGTTACAAGTGGGGCTACAAATCTTCATGGCAAACTTTTGCCATATTAGGGGTTTCGGTACCAAATTGAGACCACCATTCAACTGAGGAAAAAAAAAATACAAATTAGCAATTAAAAGTTTAGATTATTGAATTGAATTAGATAATTTAAAAAACCATGTTACCTAGTGCCAATTGATTCCTTCCTCTAATACATATTTGTTTGCTAAATAACCCTTCGAAATTCGCATACAAGCTTAACTCCTTCAAGTTTTTATCATGCACTTTTGTTGTGGGAACCGACCTCTCTATGCATGGATACAACTCTTCAATAACCTCATTGTCTTTTCTAATGCTTGCATTTAAGTAAGCAAATGCTGGATTCAAGTAATATCCAGCTGCATGTAAAGGACGATGCAATTGAACATTCCATCTCTCATTAATGATTTCAAATATTTTCTTGTATTTGCTTTCATCATCAAAAGATTTTTCAATAGCTTCTTTTTCCCTATCCATAGCCTCATAAATATAAGGCATAGTAGGTTTATCCTTATTAACCACCACTCTAAGCACCTTGACAACAGGCCAGTCACCTTGAGAGTGTAAAGAACATTTTTCCAAAATGAATCTTGTAGCACTGTTTGAGATGCATACTTACCTTGTGTTTCCTTTGCAAATCTAGATTTAGTCCACTCTTTTGAAGTGAACATCTTCTGCAAATTAGCTTTTTGTTTATGAAATCTTGAAAGGGTGAGGAAAGTCCTGGAAAATCTTGTTTTCCTAGGTCTTAGCATCTCTGCTTTCTTTGTAAATGTTCTCATCATATTTAACACTTGTGCAGAGCTATATAAGTAGTCATTTATTGAACATGCCTTTTGAAATGTGTTATTGAGTCTAGGAATTTTGAAAATGTCCTCCAACATCAAGTCCAAACAATGGGCAGCACATAGCATCCAATAAAAATTATTGTGTTTAGCCATTAAGAACACTCCTACAAGATGTGAATTAATGGGAAAAGTTAGCCATTTACTTCACTAACAGTTAAAAGAAAAAAAAAAGTAAATTAGTAAAGCTTACCAACTAAAACATTAGTCGAAGCATTATCAGTAATATCTTAAACCACATTTGCGTCTCCTATTTCCTCCGCAAATTAGTCAAGTAACTGGAAAACTTTCAACCCATCTTTAGCATAGGAAGAAGTATCAATAGATTCAATAAACATGGCCCCCCTTTGGACTATTTACCAAAAAGTTGAGCAAAGACCTATCTCTCTTGTCCTTCCAACCATCACATAATCCTACATCCATATCTTGCCCAATCC
The DNA here is from genome assembly GCF_014633365.1 of Diospyros lotus. Taxonomy (NCBI): domain Eukaryota; kingdom Viridiplantae; phylum Streptophyta; class Magnoliopsida; order Ericales; family Ebenaceae; genus Diospyros; species Diospyros lotus. The sequence goes on along the minus strand of NC_068343.1, from coordinate 36,741,097 downwards.
TCCTTTTGACTCTCCATAATTTCATTTGTGTGTGCCAACTCCTTATTAAGATAAGGTACTCTGACCTCATGAAAATTTAGGGGTTTCATACCTAAACCAGCTCGCCCAACAGCCTCAATCATTGATTTAAAACTAGGATAATTGACTAAATTAAAGGGTATACCAGCTTCATACATCCATCTAGAAAACCAAACACAAGCATTCTCTCTCAACTCTTTGTTAACATGACTTTCTATTGTTGTTTGCTTCCCTTTTGCATCCTTTCAGTTATTCACTTTAGGTTTAGTAGACAGAAACGAATCAAGAGGCTCTTTTTGCTTTTGCTTTTACCTTTTTTGTTGCACAGATGAACCTTGCATAGTCTTTTTACCATGGCTTTGGAAGGCCACTTCATCAACATCATCATCTCCAAGTGTATCAAAAGTATCAAAATCCTGTATAACATTAATGTCATTCTTCTCTTTCTTTTCTGACATGTACTCTTTAATTTTTTCTTTGACATGTGGAGGACATTTCAGACAAATTTCAACATTCCTATAACCTCCAACAAGGTGTTGTTTGGCTCGAAAAACACCTCCTTTAGTTAATTTCCCACAAAAATTATATTTGAAAGAGTTCGTATCTTTTGGATTTATCAAAGTGATATTTTCATACTGGATCTTTTTTTTTTTTTTACCACAACAGCTACTATCAGGAGCTTAGGATGACATTATAATTCTTGCAAGATTCACTACTATACCACTAAAGCATGGGAAAAAAAAAAAAAACAGAGAAACGAAACTAGAAAATAAATAAAAAGAGGAGACAAGACAACAAACATACCTGGAAATATTGGTGTCGTTTGCTGCCCTTTGTGCCATTTGCCATTTGCCATTTGCCTCAAGAGAGTGCCGTTTGGAGAAGGGAGATGATGTAGGTTTGAAGGAGGAGATTTTGCCGTTTGAAGAAGGGAGAGCCAAGAGTCTCTTTAGTTCTTATTCGTCGCTTGGTTTATGTCTCTTCAGTTTTCTTTTCTTTTTTTATTTTTTATGGCTGCCGGCTCTTATGTTGTTTTTTTTCCTTTCAATTTATTTTTTATTTAGTATTTAGTAATAATTGGAAATTGGAATCTCAAAAGCCAGGTGCGCCCAAGCCCACAGCTGCCCCTGAGGGCCTGGCGGGCCTAGGCGCGCCTGGCTGGTCTGCACCCGCCTGGGAGCATTCTAGGCACCAAAGGTGCGCCTTTAATAACACTGATTACATACTGTTTCCTGTCCATGTGTAAAGCATATGTAGCATATTTCCTTTTAACCCTTTTGCTGGTTGTAACAGATGTTGTAGGCTTGGTCATTCTGTTTGGTGACCAACCTTTGTCCAACTGGGGTGGAGTCTCATGCTTGTTGAACAGGCTTATCCAGTACTCGTTTCCTGGTTGTCCTCTGATTTTATAGGCAATTTTTGTTTGCATTCTGTGCAGGGGTGTTAACCTTGATCCTGACCAAGTAGGTGATGGAGATCAATATGAGAGAAAGAAAAGTAGAAAGAAAAAGAATAGTAAACTGCATGAGAATGAGGGAAACCTGGATTCCGACATATCTTCATTGTCAGGAAAAGAGAAGATATCTTTTTTGGGATTCAAGGTCAAGAATGTGGAAGATAAATCTTCTCAGTCAAGGACATTGCCAAGTGGGGTGATCATCGAGGATTTACAAATGGGTAAATCTGATGGCAAAACTGCTGCTCCTGGAAAAAAGGCATGTTGTCTGTATTCTTATTTCTGTGTTTTTTTTAGTCTTATTCTATTCATCCTTATGTATTATGTATTATTGACTTTATAGATTGATTTAGTTAGTACTTGGCACAGATCAAGGTCCATTTTATTGGCAAGATAAGAGGGAATGGACTAGTATTTGACTCAAATATTGGCAAAAAGCCCTTCAGGTTTCGTCTAGGTAATACCTTGGCAGATAACAACATATTTCTTCAACGTAATTGCTATTTGTTCTACTTTTGTTCTTTCTCACCTCACTGTATTGTGTTGCACAGGTGCTGAAGATATCATTGAGGGATGGAATGTTGGTATTGAGGGTAGCTAACTTATAACTCTTGAAAATATTAATTTTTGAGAAATGCCATTTGTCACAAATGATTTTCCCTAGCGTCAGTGGTTTGTATTTACAGGGCTGTGTGTTGGGTGATTTTTGCAGGAATGCGAGCTGGGGGCAAGAGAAGGCTTATTATCCCGCCATCACTAGGGTAAAGGATCAGACTTTTTTTTTTATTTAAACCCTAATATTCCCATTGCTTTGCTCTGTTTGGCTTTGGTTTGGTTTATATGTATGTGTATATATATATATGTTAAATTTATGGTGATGATGATGCAGTTATGGAAGTGAAGGAGCTGGGGAGGTAGTACAACCGAACTCTTGGCTGGAATATGAAATTGAATTGGTTGCTGTCCGGTGATGACTGTTTTGGCCTTCCTATGTCATATTTTGGTCTTATATTAATGTTATTAGAAATTTATTTCATGGTTAATAGTGGGTGGTTCTAATTTTGAAGTTTAAGAGAGAAGTTTCAGTCCCAGCTCCAACTCCAAAGGGAACATTAAGTGTCTTGTACGTTTTGCGACTAATAAATACTACTACCTCTATTCCTTTCTTTTTTTTTTTTCTTTTTTTTTTTTTTTTTTGGGGGGGGGGGGGGGGGGGGGTGTTACAGGGGCTATCTATCTAGTTTGAAAAATTACATGTAAAGATAACTTGTTTTAACAAATGCCCCTATAGTAAAAATTGAAAAAACTATGATATATATATATATATCTCTATGATATATATATATATCTCTAATTTTCTTTTAGCGCCCCTTTCTTTCTCTCTTTATAGTAGCACTAGGATTCTTTAAAAACTTGAAGAACCCAATGCCTAGGTTCTTACTAGGTTGAATTTGTGTTTGAGCTTAAAAGAGATTGGGAACAAAAAAGAAAAGTTTTACAGAATTGAAGAATGAAATGGAAGAATGAAACTCTAGTCCGTATAATGGTTTCAAAGATGGAGAAGAGATTGCGAAGAGGTGAAGGCAACGTCAAAAAAGTAGTCAATATGGTAGCTAAAACTTTTTTCTCTTAAGGTTGCAAACAAGTTGAGTGGAGTCAAGTTGAGCATGCAAAAGCTCGGCTTTGTTTATTAAGAATTTTATTAGGCTCTAAATGAATTGAAGAATGGAAAAGAAGATTGACTTATCATGTTGACCCCTGTGTTAGATATTTTGAGGGGTAGTAATCTGTATTTTTGTAGCATCTTTGTAGCGCATCTAATCAACATCTATTCGACCCATCTTATTTGGACTATCTAGATCATTCATAGAACTCCTCATTATTGCCATATCGCTTATGTGGTACTTGCATGGCAAAACCATATTTCCTAATGAAATGACAGAGAGTTTTGTTGTAGCGGGGCAAAACATTCTCCCTTTCCTAATGTGGCAACTATTTCAGTGCCTACTAATAGTGGTTCATCAACTTTCTAAACTACCATAAGTCTTCCTTGTCTTTCCAGCTAGCGTTACTCTTGGACGATCCATCTCACTAGATTAAGTACTCAATGCGTCATGACTCACTACTTTGCTTCAGAACTCGATTTGTCAAGATCTTTTTAGCTACCTTTTCACAAGATGTGGTCACCGTCGGAAGAGCCTCGTTAGACAGTCTATTCAGGTCCTCTTAATCTTCATGACAAGGCTTTCAGTAGACTAACGTGGAGATTGGATGGATTTTCAAGGAAGGTGGGTAAGGTAGCCATTAAGAAGTCTTACTCACCTATGCCATGATTGGATATGAGCCTTCATATTTTTGGACTCGCCCTTTTATGTAACTTCCAATAGGCTTTGAATTCGAGGGGTATCATATTCGCCATAACCCTGTCTTTAACTTGGAAGTGCACCATGCACCGTTTTTGGTATACCCATTTCGTTATCCTCTTTGTTGCCTTAACAATAAAGGATTATGTTTATTGGCCTTCTCCTATCAAGAGGTTACCATGCCATCAGCTCATGTATTTTGTCCCCTATACATTGGATCCACCATTGGTAGGGTCATGGGTTGCTAGGTAGTCATAATCTCAAATGGACTCTTCTTCGTGGACTTTTTTTTGTGTGTGCGGAAATTGAGCTACATCTAGTAGGTGAGTGCAATCTCACTAGTTGGCACTAACAAAGTGCCACAAGTAGCACTTCTAGACTGTTCACTTGCTTTGTTTGACCATTGATACAAATGTTAACTTAAGAGGAGGTAAATAAAGGTTTTTTTTTATCATTTTTAAAATTTAAACTTAAATAAGAGAAATTTAATTAAGAATGTAGTAAATGAAAGAATGCAACACACTTGATTTAAAGTAGTTTAGCTATATAGCTTAATCCACTATCTTGGTTCACAACCAAGAATTTTACAAACACACAAAGTATATTTTACTATACATTGTAGCATTTAACATGGTTAGTTACACAATCTTTACAGTTGATTTTTTTTCACAAGGCTTAGGCACAATTATTGCCTTTTTACGATAAGACGTAACCTATTATAATTAGTTTTTTATATTTGAGTATGATTAAATCATTACTCAACTAACACAGAAGGCACATAAACTTTTCATAATGCACTCGATTACAAGGTTAGTTTTACTTGACTAATATAAGATTTCAGTGAGTACCAACATATATTATTGGATTGCATTTAGGTCTAAAGACGTGGTCAGAAACCAGTCTATCTTCATTCGACTAAGACATATATTTACTTGATTAATAAAATACATTAGTCGATTGAAAAATAACCTTCACTTGAGTAAAAAGATGCTTAGATTATATAGTTTTGGAGATACTTAATTTTTTAGAAAAGCTCACTCGAGTAATGAAAAATCCTTACTCAATTTCAAAAGTATTTTACTTGATTTAGTTTCAAGATAATAGAAATTTGTATAATATACTCGAGTGGAACCTATGATAGTTGATTGGACCAATTCACATACTCGATTGTTTTTGAAAGTATGCTAGTATGCTGAGGAATTCTCAATTGAGTTTTATCAAAAAGGTTTTTCCATACCTGATCGATTTTCATAAAAGTTTTCTCACAAGATTTATAACATATTCGACTACAAAAGTATACTCGACTATTTGAAAAAAAATCTGAGAATGAAATTATCAAACTTAAGAGAAAATTAAAATATTTTAAAAATCACCAATAAATCAAATTTACTAAAAAAATATTTGTATCACCCAAAAATATTTTCTCAATAAATTAACACACAAATTTCTCAACAACCAACAATCTAGAGGGGAAAGTTGAGGAGAAATAAAGCTCTAAGCCTAAGAGCTTGAATAACTCTATCCATAGTTTACTAGTGAATTGGGGGTCCCCAATAACTAACAATGGTATTTAGCAAGCCCCAGTATTTAACCAAGTGTCCAAATAACAATTAGGTTACCTTTTCAACCTTGCAATTAGTTGGTGTTGTGATAAACGTATTGTATTTGGATTACCTATCCATGAAAACTAGGATAAAACTTCAACCATCCACATTTGGTAGTGTTGGAATGAAGTCCAGGAATACTTCCCCAAGATTGCTTTGGGATAAGCAAGGATTCTAAAAACTCATTAGGAAATTGATGCTAACTTTTGTCCCGTTAGCATACTAAATAGGTAGTCACATATGTTTCCACATTATCTCAAATTTGTGGTCAATAATAGGAGCTCTCTAGTAAAGTTGGAGTCCACCGTTAAATCAATATAGACAGCCCACTTAAGGTGTATTTGATTGCATTATCTAGAACTTAATTCTAGGTAATATTGTATAGAAAACAAAAATCATCCCACCTCATTGGAAAATAAATTTTATGGAAAAAATTTTTAAATATTTGTACTATACATATTTTTTCATAAAAAAGTTAAGAGTGTTTAATTGCTTTCCATAGAAAATATATAATGATTACATATTTTCTATGATAAATATGTGCAATTAAACACACTCTTAGTGTGTGTTTGATTGCATATATTTTCCATGGAAAATGTGTAATCATTACACATTTTCTATGGAAAACAATCAAACACTCCTAATTTTTCTATGGAAAAATATGTAAGGTACAAGCATTTAAAGCTTTTTTCCATGGAATTCATTTTCCAAGGGGATGAGATAGTTTTTGTTTTCTAACTAATATTACCTAGAATTAAATTCTAGGTAATGTAATCAAACACAACCTTAGTGTCATGGTAGTCCTTCAACAAAGTCCTCTGAAGGTTACCTTATGTTGGTGTCAGATAACCTTTGCTTGCACAACACCACATATGGAGGTGGAGGTTGAATTGAGTATTTTTTAAAATAGTGAGAAAATATTTTTTAGTGACCAAATATTTTTTAGTAAATTTGGTTTATTGATGATTTGCAAAACATTTTATAAATCCTCTTAAATTGGAGAACTTCATGCTTATATGCGTATATCTCCTTTAAAATAACCGAGTATGTTTTTGAAAAATATATTTTCAGTAAATTTGATTTATTGATAATTTTTAAATCATTTTATAAACACTCTTAAATTGGGGAACTTCATGCTCATATATTTATATCTTTCAAAATAACTGAGTATGTTTTATATAAGTAAAGTACAAAGTCTGTGAGAAAAATTCTTTAAAAAATTGATTAAATATAGCTTTTGATAAATCGAGTATTTGCTCAGTATGATTTCAAAACAATTAAGTATTGAGGCGATTGAATAGACTATTATAAAATCCCTACTTAAGTATGTTTTTACAAAACTCTGTTTCCTAAAGCCAAGTTGAGTATGGTACTTTTACAATCGAGTATTAATTCATCATCACTCGAGTAAGCTTTTGAGAAAATTAAGTATTTCTATAGCTATAAAATCTAAACATATTTTCTGTCAAGTAAATGCTTTGTATGCTTTTCAAAATAGTCGATTATATATTTTACTAAAATCATTTTTCAATCAACTATTAATGTCCTTATACTTAAGTGCTTAGAGGCTGTTTGGCTTACCGTTTTTTATTGGAGCTTTTAAGTGAGGTAGTTGTTAGTATAAAAGTTGTGTAGTGTTTAAGTTGATAACATGTTTGGATAAATATGCTTTTAAACTGTCAATTAATAGTTATGTGTTTGGTTTGTAAAATTTGATAAGTTGTCAAAACTTGACAAAAAGACTAAAATAGACATGATACTAAATAATACAAATAAAATTTATAAAAATTTTATTTTTTATAAAAAAATTATAAATTAATTTCTAAATGTTAGATAAATTAAACATATTTATTAAAAAATATATTAATACAATATATATTACATCTTTTATTTTTTTCCTTAAAAAATATTATCATTAATATATATATACAATTATATATGTATATATAATATATATACACTTACAGTTACAGTCGATTGGGGATGCCCGATGGAGGAGGAGGCGACGATCGAGGCTAGAGGCAGCGGCTGATGGCGACGGTGACAATGACCAACGATGGAGGGTCAACGACAACCAGCGATGGAGGGTTGACGGTGCTGGGCGGCAGATTTGGATCTGGAAAGAAAAACCGGTGATGGCGCATTGCGATGGCTCCAGCTGGGCAACGGCGGACGACAGCAACGATAAAAAGCACAAGAGAGGTTGGAGAAGATGATGTGAGAAGAGAGTTTCTGAGGGTAGAATGGTATTTTTCTCAGTCAACGTAGCAGTTTCTTTTGCCAAAGCTGGGGGTACTAGCTTTTCCTAAATGTTGTTATAACAGCTTTTCAACCATATAGTGTTTAAGCTAATTATTCAAGCCAAACATTTAACCGCCAGAAGTTGCATAGCTATACGCTGCTTGTGCAGCTTATAAGCGGTCAAACTGCTAAGCCAAACAACCTTGTTCGACTTTTCCTTTCCCGCAAGTGTACGGAATCGTAAGAAGTAATATAATGATGAATCAAGTATCGTTCCCACGAGGATTGGTTTTTGGTCCCTACTTTAACCACTATTAACTTTAATAAGCCACACACAATTCAAATAATACTCAATGGAAGTTTTATATAAATTAAAACTAACTCACCAAAGGAAAACACAAAATAATTCTTTAGGTTTTAAATATGGAAATCTAATGCGCTAGGGTTCATGAATCTACCGTAGTTCTATATTTGGTTTAATCTCTCAGTGATTGAGTTTTATAATTCTTGCTTTGAGCTGAAAATTGATGATCCTAAGTTAATCAAAAGCCTCTCTCGATGGTCAATCGAATCTATGCTCACATATGAGATTAATTATCTCTAATTAATCTGCAAATATAAAAACATGCATTTATCCACAATGATCATCAAAATAAGATTTCACAAGGCATAACGGTATCTCTACCTATTATCGAACCTTATGTCATTTATTATCAAGTGCTAATCTATATTGAATCTCTCGAAAGCAATATAAATCACAAACACGTTCTAATGGCGGCCAAGCATCAAAACGGAATTAGTGCATAACAAACGATCAACTCAAAAGACAAGAATAAAATAAAACCCAAGTACTTTTAATTAAACCATCATTGAACGAGGTTTCATCAATCACCCTAGCCACAAAGTACTTAGCCTAACATAGTTTCAACCAACGAAAAAGTAATAAAAACGGAGTTCATGATGTTGCAAAGAATAAAGAACAGAAAAATAAAACCAAAACCGAAGATCTTCGAGAAAATCTCCTCTTTTTGCCTCAACTTGCCGTCTTCTCCTCCTTCCAAAAGCTCCTTAATCTCCCAAAAATAAGCCTTTATATAGCCCTCTTTAGGTTATCAAAGTCCTTCACCTTGAAGGAGTCTATTTCCCTTTTATTTGGATTAAAACGGGCTTAAAACGGCCTTGTCACGAAGCTTTGAACCCTACCGCGGTCCTACCGCGGTATGCTTGTTGCTGCAGACCCGTGAGCTCCAGAAAATAATTCCTAAAGCGGTCCTACAGCGGTATGCATACCGTTGTAAGACCGTGAGCTCCAGAAACTAAGTCTTATAGCGGTGCTATAGCGGTATGCATACCGCTCTAAACCCGCTAGCTTTCTTCTTTGGCCTCTTGCTTTATCATCTTCAACTTCTTGTTCTCGATACTCTTTTGCTTCTTTTTAATTCGAAACCCGACCATGCCTCCAAACTTCATTTCACTCCCATCATGCACCAAAAATCACTCTTTTTGCTCCATGTCCGCTTTAACACATGCTCCACATCTACATAACCATATATAGAACCAAATCAAGTAGAAATCATGCTCATTGAACGTATAAATGCTAAGTTTATAGACCAAAATAAGTGTATAAAAGACACTTATCAAATACCCCCAAACTTAGACTTTTGATCGTCCCGAGCAAGATTATTGACTCAAATATATCACCCCTCAAGTAGAGAATAATTAATATTTCTAACTCACCCACAAGTTGGATATCGTTCCAGGCAGCCTCAGATTTTGGGACCATTCAGAATTCACACAGAGTTTTCTAGTAATGCTACACCTGTTTTGGACTTATTCCATGTTTTGACGTGTGTGTGTGTGCAAATCCTGTCAGGTACAATATCATGCATAAGGTTGTTGGTATCCCGACCCTTTGATGGTCCTGTACACTTTCTCGCTCGTAATATGCACTCCACCCCCAAACTTGGTCTTTTCATTCAGTCCCTAGGTGCTCTCAATCACTCTTTTCTTTCTTGTTCAAGTTTGGTTGGACTCAGCTAAAAATGGCGTTGTCTTGGTTTGTGAAGACTCTCTTTTATTTTGAATGCTTCGACATGCTAACATTTACTAGACAGTCAAACCCACCAGTTTTCTCAATCCCTAAGAGTTACAAACATCGACACCATTATTGAGATTTTTTTTTTTTTTTGGTTGAACGAGTGCATTTTATGCTCCATCTCATTTTTTTTTTTTTTTTGATATCTTATGTGAAGCCTTCACTCCATTAAGCTTTCTGAATGACCCTTGTAACGAGCTTTCAGCCGATGACTCCCAAGCCAGATGACCACGGGGACCAGGTTTTAAGATACCTCTACGGGCATAATCACTCAAGTCATTCAGGCTACGAAGAAAGGTATAAGATATATGCAGGCTCAAATTTAATTTGGTGCACGACATAGTGACATAGGGATGAGATCACTAGCCTATGGTCATTGCCTAGCTTCTCTTAGTATGCCTAACACATTCCACACAAATTTTACATGCACGGAATCAACACATTCCTCAACATTTGCCATCGTGGCTCAACCTTCCCCAAACTTTTCTTTTCATAATGTTTGATGATTGAGTTGCTCACAAAGTTGGTTTAAGGGTAAAAGTTTAAATGGGAACATATGCATTTAACCTCCTGACACTTGTGCTCAAACATTCGTCTCATATGGATAATGAATCACAAAACAAAATGAGTAGCATCACTATCTTTACTTGTTTCATCAAAATGGTATCAAATAAGATTCATCATTGATGGCACGTCTATCCAACAACACAAGATAAATTTTTTTTTTTTTTTTAACAAGTCATACAACTAAATAGGCGAACTCATCATGCATGATTGGATCATCAAAACCCTCCCCCCAAACTTAAAATGAGCCATTGTCCCAAGGGCTCGAAAGGCATTAAAAAGGAAGGAAGATACCTGGGCAGAAGAGTTGGTGAGGTAGATTGGATATGATAGAGGATCAGCTTGCGGCCGCTTGGAAGTGTTTGAACTTGTTACAATGGCTTTACCCTTGTTTGCGGCTGGAGTGTAGCGAGTTTTGGGTGCCATCTTTGCTTGGGCTCGGTCCTGGAAGCACAAAATCAAAACATGAGAATGAATAAGAGAAAGAATCAATTAATTCTTGGCTTGTTTGTTTCTTGTTCTTCATTTATTTATTTATTTATTTTTTTGTTTTGATTTATTTTATTTTGTAAGAAATAAATATTTTGGAGGAGCCAAAGATGCCACAAGATCCCCCCCCCCCCAAACTGAATTCATTCCATTCCCTCAATTCCTAATGCAATGTGTGAAAATGTGTGGAAATGTGTGGTTGAGGCATTTTAGCGAACACGTGGTGGGCATGCTGAAAAGGAAGAAAGCAAATAGGGCTTAGGATACATTGAAATTCCCTAAATGAAAGCAAACAAATAGCAACAATTCAACCCCAACATCACCAACCACAACTTCATTACTCCCATTCACAAGCAACTCACCACCCATTTCCACAAAAAAGTATCAATTCGTGCAAACAAATTAAAAATTAGTTCACAAATACCTTAAATGATGAAGATGGAGGGAGTGGAGGGGAGGCTATTGAGGGAGAACTTTGGCAAATGGGATGGGGGGCAAGCTAGGAGAAGAGGCGAAGGTGGGGGAAGGGTGCTTGGAGGGAGAGAAGGGAGAGTGAGAGCAAAAGGGGAAATGAAAAAGCAGGGGGGGGGTCGGCCTTAATGGGCTGACCCGCACAGCAGCGCGGTCGCGGTATGCATGCCGCGGCCAACCCGCGAGCCACAGCAACTTTGCTGTGGCGCGGGCTAGTCGCGGCATGCATGTCGCGGCCCGCCCGCGAGCAGCAGAAACTCTGCTGGCTCGCGCTTGCGGCCGCGGATATGGCGCGAGCTCCCCCTTTGAATTTTTTTTTTTTTTTTTTAAACCCAAACTCTAAAGGATGAACTTCTCCTACCCAAAGCACTCTCTAATGCAAAATAAGGAAAATAAAAGTACTAACACCAATAAAAAAAAAATAAAAATGAAAGGATAGAAAATTGGGTTGCCTCCCAAAAAGGGCTTAGTTAACGTCGTTAGCTTGACGGTTCCGATGTGCTTATGCAAGGTTGCCCAACGCGGTGGAAACCTTGTCTTTTGGGAAGTCACCACCAAGATAGGATTTGAGCCTTTGCCCATTCACTTTGAACGTGCCTTTTGTGTCATGAGTCACTTCAACTGCCCCATAGGGGTATACTTGGACCACGGTAAACAGTCCTGACCATCTCGAACGTAATTTGCCTGGAAACAACTTGAGACGCGAGTTGAACAACAGCACTTTTTGCCCCACCTGGAACTGTTTTTGGTGTACATGTTGATCATGCCATTTCTTGGTTTTCTCCTTATATAACTTGGCATTCTCATAGGCTTCCAACCGGAACTCATCCATTTCATTTAGCTGTAGCAACCGTTTCTCACCAGCTTGCTTGAGATCAAAGTTCAGCTTCTTCATTGCCCAATACGCCTGGTGCTCTAGCTCAACAGGTAAGTGACATGCTTTGCCAAAAACAAGGCGATATGGGGGCATACCAATCGGAGTTTTGAAAGCCGTTTTGTATGCCCATAATGCATCGTCCAACTTCTTAGACCAATCTTTTCGAGAAGTACTCACCGTAAGCTCAAGGATCTTCTTTATCTCTCGATTCGAGATTTCCACTTGGCCACTCGTTTGGGGATGGTATGGTGTAGCAACTTTATGCCTTACCTCGTACTTCGCCAAAAGAGATTCAAAATGCCGGCTACAAAAATGCTTCCCCCCATCACTGATAATGGCCCTAGGAGTTCCAAAACGAGTGAAGATGTTCGTTTTCAGAAAACTTACCACCGCTCGACCATCGTTAGTTGGTAGTGCTACTGCTTCGACCCACTTGGAGACATAATCCACTGCCACTAGGATGTATAAATTGGAGAACGAGGATGGAAACAGCCCCATGAAGTCAATGCCCCAAACATCAAATAATTCAACCTCAAGAATGCCATGTAATGGCATCTCGTGCTTCCTGGAGATGTTCCCCATTCTTTGGCATTTATCACACTTTTTTATCATGGTATAAGCATCTTTGAATAGAGTTGGCCAATAAAACCCAGATTGGAGTACCTTAGCTGCTGTTTTTGTTGCTCCGAAATGTCCACCATAGGGGGAGGCATGGCATTGCTCTAAGATCATCTCCATCTCATCTTCTGGAACACACCTCTGAATTACTTGATCTGCTCCTCTCCGATAAAGGATGGGATCCTCCCAAAAATAGAATTTGAGCTCCGAAAAGAATTTTTTTCTTTGATGGTAATCATAATCAGGAGGTACAATGTTACTTGCAAGCTAATTGACATAGTCGGCATACCATGGTACTTCTGTTTCGCTGCTTGCTCGTTCCACTCTTAGAAGCTGCTCATCTGGAAATTTTTCATTAATATCCCCTATTTCGGATTGATTTTGTTGCTCCAATCTTGAGAGGTGGTCGGCTACCACATTCTCACATCCTCTCTTATCTCGAATTTCCAGATCAAACTCTTGGAGAAGTAGGACCCAGCGGATTAGCCTTGGTTTTGCCTCTTTTTTTGAAAATAAATATTTCAGTGCAGCATGATCTGTATAAACAATCACCTTTGAACCAATGAGGTATGATCGAAATTTTTCGAAAGCAAAGACCACCGCTAGGAGCTCTTTTTCTGTTGTGGCATAGTTCATTTGGGCATCATTGAGAGTCCGACTTGCATAGTAAATCACATGTAAGACCTTGTCCCTTCGTTATCCCAACACTGCCCCAACTGCATAGTCACTAGCATCACACATTAATTTGAACGGCATGTTCCAATTTGGTGCCACAATAATAGGTGTGGAAATTAAATTTTCCTTTAGAGTGGTAAATGATTTTAGGCACTCCTCAGAAAATGCAAATTTTACATCCTTCTCCAACAAGTTGCATAAAAGCTTTGTAATCTTGGAGAAATCCTGAATAAATCGTCTATAAAAACCAGCATGTCCCAAAAAACTGCAGATACCCTTGACGGATGTGGGCGGAGGAAGCTTCTCAATCACTTGAATTTTTGCCTTGTCAACTTCAATACCCCTAACTGAAATTCGGTGTCCCAATACAATTCCCTCTTGGACCATGAACTGACATTTCTCCCAATTGAGCACCAAGTTTATTTCTTCACAACGCTTCAAAACAAGTGTCAAGTTTTTTAAGCATTCGTCATATGAAGAACCAAAGACCGAAAAATCATCCATGAACACTTAAATAAATCTTTCTACCATATCGAAGAAGATTGACATCATACACCGCTGAAAAGTGGCAGGGGCATTACACAAACCAAACGGCATCCGTCGGTAGGCGAATGTACCATATGGACAAGTGAACGTTGTCTTCTCTTGGTCTTCTGGAGCTATTGGAATTTGATTGTATCCCGAATAGCCATCAAGGAAACAATAGTGAGAATGACCTGCTAAGCGCTCCAACATTTGATCAATGAATGGTAGGGGAAAATGATCTTTTCGCGTTGCATCATTCAACTTACGATAGTCGATGCAAACCCGCCATCCGGTAATAGGTCGAACTGGAATGAGCTCATTATTTTTGTTCTTTTCCACTGTAATACCTCCCTTCTTAGGTACCACTTGAACCGGACTAACCCAAGCACTATTTGAGATAGAATAGATAATTCCAGCATCTAGTAACTTCAGTACTTCAGCTCTAACCACTTCTTGCAGATGAGGATTTAACCGTCGCTGATGTTGCACTACCGGCTTGTAAGTGTCTTCCATTAATATCTTGTGCATGCAAAGAGATGGGCTAATACCTTTTATATCAGCTATAGTCCATCCAAGAGCTGATTTATGTTCCCGAAGCACCCGGAGTAACTTTTCCTCTTCTTCTTGGTTAATGGACTTAGCAATGATAACTGGAAGAGTAGAGGACTCACCCAAATAGGCATACCGAAGATGGGATGGTAGCTGCTTTAGCTCTAATTTCGGAGCTTGTTGAATGGAAGGTAAAGGTCGTGGAGGTCTCGTGCCCAATGCCTTGTACTGCTTTCCCTTTTGAATAAGTTCAGATCCTTGCAAATATTTGACACATTCTTCAATCGTAGCCAAGTCGATATCTTCAACTTGTGAGTGCATCACACATGCTTCCCAAGGATCTGACGGTTGATTCAAAGCGAATGTATTTTCTATCTCTTTGTCCAAAATATCAATCTGAAAACAAGAATCTGAAGCCGTAGGAAATTTCAGTGCTTCAAACACATTAAAAGTGATTTGCTCATCATTCAGCCTTAACATAAGTTATCCTTTTTGCACATCAATAAGAGCTCGTCCAGTAGCTAGAAAAGGTCGCCCCAAAATAAGGGGAATATCCCTATCTTCAGCCATATCCAAAATAATGAAATCTGCTGGAAATATAAACTTGTCCACTTTTACCAAGATATCTTCAACAATTCCACGTGGATGTTTCACGAACCGATCCGCTAGCTGCAATGACACCCTTGTAGGTTTTGCTTCACCTAAACCAAGCTTTTGAAAGATAGAGAATGGCATTAAATTAATGCTAGCACCCAAATCATATAAGGACCGTTCAAAATATAAGCTGCCAATGGTGCACGGGATGGTGAAACTCCTTGGGTCTTTCAACTTTGGTGGCAATTTATTTTGTAAAATGGCACTACATTCCTCTGTTAGCATCACGGTTTCATGCTTCTCGAGCTTCCTTTTATTCGATAGAATCTCCTTCATAAATTTTGCATAGCTGGGCATTTGAGACAGAGCTTCCGCAAATGGTATATTGATATGTAGCTTCTTGAATACCTCCAAAAATTTCTCAAATTGCTTATCTAACTTGTGCTTGCGCAATCTTTGAGGAAACAGAATAGGTGGAACATAAGGCTTGACTGTGGGTAGAATCACCTCCTCTTGTTCAGCTATATCTTCGGGCTCCTTATTCTCAGTTGTTGTCTTCTTTTCAACATCAGTTTTCTTTTCCACACTTGGTCTTTTAACATGAATTTCTGGTAATTGCACCCCGCTCCTTGTAGTGATTGCATTTGCTTGCTCCTTAGGATTAACTTCGGTATTGCTTGGCCATGTGCCCTGTTGCCTCTCAGTAAGAATTTTAGTTAACTGCCCAATTTGAGTCTCTATATTTTTGATGGCTGCATCGGTCCGCTCACTTCGTTCTTGAAGTTTTGAAATTGCTGCTTCCCATCCTCCTTTTTCCTCATGTGGTCTTCCTTGTTTTGGTGGGTTTTGAACTCCCTGATTGTTGCCATATGAAAAATTAGGATGGTTTCTCCAGCCGAGATTGTATGTTGGAGAATATGGATTATTTTGTGGATGCTGGAAATTTTGTTGATGTGGGAAATTTTGCGCATAAGCAGCCTGCTCTGTGAGTGAATGATCCCTAACGGTCAATGGGCATTCGGATGACAGATGGTTTGCCCCACAAGTTACATAAACTGGAAGAGATCCTTGCACCATGTTAACTGATGGAGAGTATTTTAAGTTTTCCATCTGTTTTGAAAGAGCATCAATCTTGGCCAACATCAATGTATTCATATCCACTTCGTGTACTCCAGCTGCTCTCCTATTTGAACTCCTATCCGGCCACATTACAAATTGCTCACTCATTGTTTCATAAAGATCATGTAACTCTCCAGCCGATTTGTTTCTAATAGAACCACCTGCTATAGAATCAACCGCCGAACGGCTGTAAGGAGTTAACCCGGCATAGAAATAGTGATTTTGAGCTGGTAAAGAAAACCCATGATTTGGACACTTCCTTAGCAATTCTTTGTACCGTTCCCATGCTTCATGAAAGTTCTCAATTTCAGCTTGCTGGAAAGTTAAAATTTCATGCTTTAATTTGCTGATCTTGGCTGGTGGAAAATATTTAAGTGTGAACTTGTGAACCAAATCAGCCCATGTAGTGATGCTACCAGGTGATAGTGAATCCAACCACTCCCGAGCTTTGTCTTTCAAAGTATGAGGAAAAAGTCACATCCTCATTGCTTCTTTGTTGATCCCTTGATACTTAAAGTTGCCACAATACTCTAGAAACCGAGAGAGATGGTAGTGTGGATTTTCATCACTTCTCCCATAGAATGGAATGTTGTTGGAGAACAAATTTATCACATCCGGTCTCAACTGGAAATTATTGTGCCCATATGGAGGATAAACTATGCTCGACCGGTTCTCAACGACTGGAGGCATCATGAAATCCCCCATCAAGATATCTCTCTCATTAATCTCAACAGTACGCTCCACTTAAACAAGCTGATTTTCATTGTCGGCCATAATGCCTTGCTGTTATTCCCTTTTTGCTCTTTGTTCACGACGCCTTTGATGAAAGGTTTGTTCAATCTCTGGATCAAACTCGACAAGATCAAGACGTTCTGAACGCCGCATGCACTATTTCAATCCTAACACAGCAAAAATTGAAATAATTCAGCGTCAAGAATAAGGAAAGCAACACAAGTGTTAAAGCTAATCTTAATTAAAGTAGTAATCAAAATAACCAATCCCCGGCAACGACGCCAAAAACTTGTTAGACTTTTTCTTTCCCGCAAGTGTACGAAATCGTAAGAAGTAATATAATGATGAATCAAGTATCGTTCCCACGAGGATTGGTTTTTGGTCCCTACTTTAACCACTATTAACTTTAATAAGCCACACACAATTCAAATAATACTCAATGGAAGTTTTATATAAATTAAAACTAACTCACCAAAGGAAAACACAAAATAATTCTTTAGGTTTTAAATATGGAAATCTAATGCGCTAGGGTTCATGAATCTACCGTAGTTCTATATTTGGTTTAATCTCTCAGTGATTGAGTTTTATAATTCTTGCTTTGAGCTGAAAATCGATGATCCTAAGTTAATCAAAAGCCTCTCTCGATGGTCAATCGAATCTATGCTCACATATGAGATTAATTATCTCTAATTAATCTGCAAATATAAAAACATGCATTTATCCACAATGATCATTAAAATAAGATTTCACAAGGCATAACGGTATCTCTACCTATTATCGAACCTTATGTCATTTATTATCAAGTGCTAATCTATATTGAATCTCTCGAAAGCAATATAAATCACAAACACGTTCTAATGGCGGCCAAGCATCAAAACAGAATTAGTGCATAACAAACGATCAACTCAAAAGACAAGAATAAAATAAAACCCAAGTACTTTTAATTAAACCATCATTGAACTAGGTTTCATCAATCACCCTAGCCACAAAGTACTTAGCCTAACATAGTTTCAACCAACGAAAAAGTAATAAAAACGGAGTTCATGATGTTGCAAAGAATAAAGAACAGAAAAATAAAACCAAAACCGAAGATCTTCGAGAAAATCTCCTCTTTTTGCCTCAACTTGCCGTCTTCTACTCCTTCCAAAAGGTCCTTAATATCCCAAAAATAAGCCTTTATATAGCCATCTTTAGGTTATCAAAGTCCTTCACCTTGAAGGAGTCTATTTCCCTTTTATTTGGATTAAAACGGGCTTAAAACGGCCTTGTCACGAAGCTTTGAACCCTACCGTGGTGTGCTTGTTGCTGCAGACCCGTGAGCTCCAGAAAATAATTCCTAAAGCGGTCCTACAGCGGTATGCATACCGTTGTAAGACCATGAGCTCCAGAAACTAAGTCTTATAGCGGTGCTACAGCGGTATGCATACCGCTCTAAGCCCGCTAGCTTTCTTCTTTGGCCTCTTGCTTTATCATCTTCAACTTTTTGTTCTCGATACTCTTTTGCTTCTTTTTAATTCGAAACCCGACCATGCCTCCAAACTTCATTTCACTCCCATCATGCACCAAAAATCACTCTTTTTGCTCCATGTCCGCTTTAACACATGCTCCACATCTACATAACCATATATAGAACCAAATCAAGTAGAAATCATGCTCATTGAACGTATAAATGCTAAGTTTATAGACCAAAATAAGTGTATAAAAGACACTTATCAAACCTCTTAGTGTATTCCTTTGTTATCTTATATTTAATCTAGTATAGGTTTTTTTTCAATTGAGTATCAGTATTTTGTACTCGAGTAAATCTTTATATAAAAAGATCTTAGCATATTTTTAAATTAGCAAAGATTATTTTCAATCGACTAATGTATTTAGTTAATCGAGTAAATATATGAGTTAGTCGAGTGAAGAAAGATTGATCTCTAGTTAAGTCTCTGATCTTAAAGTTAATTGAATATCAAATGATTGTACTCGAGTAAATGCATCTGCTAGTCGAGTAAGTTTAGCTTAGTAATTGAGTGAAAGATGCATAGTCTCTATGGCTTCTTAGTTAGTTGAGTAATGACTTAATCATACTCAAGTAAGCCCCATAGATAATCGATTACTTGAAAAGTCTAATCGAGTAAACGCTATATTAGTCAAGTATCCTTAAATGTTAGTCTAGTAACTGGTGTTGGATCTTGAAAGATATAGTTGTTACTCAGAGAAGAAAAAGAGAACATTTTTTACTGTTAGAGCTTTATCTCTTTTTTTATGAAGTCTATCTATATTCTCTTATATAAAAATGAAAAATATGGTTATGCATTTATGTGAAAAATGTTTTATCTATATAATATGCATATGGTTTTTAACTAATTTGATTGTTATAAGTTAAATCAAAGAATCTGTGAGTATGTGTAGGTATCAAGGCAAATCCTAAGTCTCAAGCGTCTATAAAAAGACCAAGTGTAGTTTCCTTGATACTATGCCATATATATCACATAAATGTCTCTAAGGTAATTTTTTCTCCCGCCATAAAATGATTTTTCATTTTTCATCTGATCAACTTCATTATCATTCTGCAAGAGTGCTCCTCTTATCATTGCATATATAAATGCATGTCTTTAAGGTAATCGCATAATAAATGTTAATACTTGAGTATTTCTTTATAAGATGGTTGAATAAGCTATTCTTTTTTTTTTGTATTAGCATAACAGTTTTTTCTCATCTTAAAAATATAGCCTTCACCTTTATTAAAATACTCTAAGATTTAAATTGATTCTCATAAAATATCTTTTCATATACTATTCAATATATTCTCACTTTATGTCATTCATCATTAATAAAACAAGTGTCGGTTTTCATTGCATGTATAAAGGTTTTCAAACCTTTCTGATTTCTTGTATTGCCTAATAAGTGTTAACATTTAACAAAAACTGAGAATTTTTTTTTTGTGATCATGATAACTATTTCTTATATTTATATTCAAATATTGCTTTTCATTCATACATATTTATTCTATATCTGAAGTGTCAGGGTTCGAAATTTTTCTCATGTATATATTTTTTAAACACAAGTTTTGATATCGATAAACATCTGCATCACCGTTCATTTAACATTCACATTAGGGTTTAACCACCCATCTCAAAATAAAAAGGGCAATAAAATCTAAATACGAAATTAAACCCTTTTCATCTACCCTCAACACAAACCTCCACGAACCTCCACAGATCTTTTAGTTGGGATTACTCTATACACACAACTACCCACAAAAACCTAGCTACGCTAGCTCGCCCTCAATTGAGCTTCACTCTTACCTAAAATGATACAAAACAAATATGAGTCACAAGACCCAACAAGTATAATTTACAATAAACGATATTAATAAGCGATGAATCAATAAAGGAATTATCCACTTACATTATGTAACAACCCGTTAGTGGGTCTAGTGTAATACCCCAAGAGCCCAAAGATAGGTAATATATATAGAGAATAAGTAAGGAATAAAACAATACCAACTGGATACCTTTTGGGCTGAATGTAGACAAAGAACTTACTAGGGGTCAGCGTGCTTGAGCTGGAGAAGCTTAAGGATGGGTGACCCCTGAGAAGTCCTTTGCCTACATTCAACCTAAAAGGTATCCAACTGGTATTGTTTCCTTCCTTACTTATCCTCGATATATACTACAATTCTTTGTACTCTTGGGGGTATTACATCTAGAGTATTTATTAAAAATTTTATTTCATATTTCATATTTTGGGGGCATTTGAATTTGTCTTTATAAAATTAAATGTTGGAAATATTTTGAGTGTTGAGTAAGGCCAAATTTAAGGGAAACATTATCATATGTGGGAAAAAAATATTTTATGTTAATAAAAAGGGGTTGCCAATGGGCCTAAGCCCATATGTTATTGTTATATGTTTAATTTAGTGGATTGGGTGTTGAAATTTGGGTTGAGGCAAGTGTAAATTTTGTTGTGTTTTATTTGAAGTGAAGTTATGAAGCCCATTGGGCGTAAGGATATGTTTGGGCCATTGAGTTAGGCTAGGGGAATGGGCATTGGGCCCATGTGTATAAAATCTGTGTATCTTATTTAATAAAAAAGAATGAATTATGAAAAATCTAAAGAGGGCTTGCCCTATATGTCAAGTGTGGTAAAGTTAAGGGTAAAATGGGTATTTTATATAAATAATTTTGTGTGAATTATTGGGTGAAAAGAAAATGGAAAAATAAATGAAAAAGAAGGCAAAATGACCATAAGGGGCATCTTTTAAAGGTTGAGTGTGTGTGCATGGTGATGGGCAAAATGGTAAAAGTGCAGGGGGTAGTTGGAGAGTGGATGGAATGCCATTCCTCTCATTTTTTCTTGTTTCCTCTTATTTTCTCTTTCTTTCCTCATTCCCCGAGAATTCTCCTTGCTTTTCTTCTTTGCTCCTTTTTCATCTTTTTTTTCCCCCTCACATTATTATTCTCCATTGAAGCTTCAAGTAGCGAGATTGCAGCTGGATGTTTCTTTTTGTTCCTTCTTGACCGAAGAGGGCAATCGAAGGCGGGGCGTGGGCTCCGGCGACGGGTCTGTTCGGGGGGTGGATGACACTTGCAAGCACTCCAACGATCGAGTGAGTAAAAGAAGTAGTGTATTAGTAAGTCAAGGATCAGAACATACCTTGGCTCTGAAGAGAGCTAATTGATATAGAAGGAGGAGATGTCATCCTGCATGCATGAGTCTTGCATTTATAGGTGATGGGACTGGCTATCCGGTGCCGTTGGAGGTTCCCAGGCGGTAACATGGTGGTGACGTGACCCTTATTAATGTGAATGAGAGCCTCCATTAATGAGGACAGGATCTGGGACTGTCGCGCGGATATCCAATGGGATTGCAATGATGCTGTGGCAGGCTGACGCTGGGCTAAGGCTGGGTCTAGAGGGAGGACCAAGATTGGGTATAAGAAGAGGGCAGAGATTGGGCCCGGACGGTCCACTTCTTATTTTGGTTCAAGCATCACGAAAGCAAGTTATCCTTGCACTTTTATTATATTTTGTGCAAGCTTCATTATCATTTTCTCCTATCTTTTAGTGCAAGGTGTATCCTTATATTTAATCAAAGCTATTGCTATCATCTTTTCAATGGTGGTTTTTGAAAGCTTGTAGTTAAATGCATTAGTTCTGTGTTTTTCTCAAATCTTGTGGATTTCCTTTAAAGGTGTCATTGAGTTTCGTTTTGGTTTCTATGAGGCTTGTTTTCCCCATCTTTTATTCAAGGAATGACAACTTGGGGGTTAGGGTTGTGTTCGTGGGTGTTTTGGGAGTTTGTCGTTCATGGGTTTCTAGTTTCGCATGTGTTTAGTTAACTTTTGAGCTTAAGGTTTCGAAACCTAAGTCCTATATTTCGAAACATGGCCTATATATTTTGAAACATGGTTAAACAAAAACATATATTTAGAAACTTGCCCTCTATGTTTCGAAACTTGTCCAAACAAAGACTTACACTACGCACCTTGTACTCCTTTGACCATAACTTTTTATCCTAATATCGAAATTAAGATTCATTTTTTTTTTTATTACAACCCTAACTCGATAAGTTTCGATTTGGTTTATGATTTGAGCCATTTGGGAAACTATTGAGCTTATGGGATTTCTTGGAAATGTATGCTTGATTTGTAACTTTCTCATTCTTTAAAATTCGTTCAATCTTAAATTCTGGAATTGAATACTTCCACCTTGACCCGGTTACCAATATTATCAAATAATTGTACTTAATTGATGTGGTGGAACCCATTTAAATGTTGAATTGTGTGAAATAACCAAGAATCTTAATGGACGAAAATTGAGGGTGTGTGAATGTCACTTATTATAACTTTGCTTGTGGCTGTGTCGCATTGCATTGGGTTACTATATTGCTTCGCATTATGATGTTGGGACATGCGTTGCATTCATTAGGGGGTCATGCTTTGTATGTGTTGGGAGCGTGAGCATTGGCATGACACAGATGGCCTGTGAGTGCTAACTTGTGTATGTCAGGCGAGCATATGCATTAGAGCATTCGTGTGTGAATTCCTACGTGGGCGTAGTATGGCCTGATGCTTGGCTTATAGGGGCCTTGCCATCACATTAATGCTGCAAGAGCCATTGCATTCATTATCTGCTGCATTGTACGGTGGTAATGGTGGTAGAAATTGATTTGTGATTGTGAGGCATAAGACTGTGGGCGGAGGCCCACAACAGCTAGATCTTGTGATGTGTAAGACTGTGGGTGGGTGCCCACAGCAACTGGATCTTGTGATGCATAAGACTATAGGTGGAGACCCACAGCAACTTGTGACCTTGATGAGATTGTGGGTGTTGTGGAACATGATAAGGACCGTGATGTATATGATATCTATGGATGTGGTATGGGAGCCTTGGGCTCATGAGGTTGATTTGGTAGCCTGTCCTTGACTGCTGGCAAGTTGTATATCTGTTCTTGGGTGCCAGTGTTTGCATTTTATGTGGGCCCCAAGGATCTTATGTGTGCATCTATGCATTTATGTTATGGGTGGGTATCATGTTATATAATCACATGGCATGGATTGTGTGTTGTTTATGTATATGAGACTGGCGTGTGTTTTCATATACGACATGATATGTATCATGTTTAGAGAAAGCCCGATCATATTCATTTTCCATTATTTCTATACACTTGCCAAGTCTTATGGCCCATCTTGAAAAATGGTTTTTGATAAAATGTAAGAAATTATATTTCTTTGAGGATGTTCTTGTCAAGTATAGAAGGCATGAATCCAATTGATGTCTAAATGTCGGGTAGTGATTTTTCTTTGGCTTTGAGTTGTTCATGCCTTCATATATCGAGCTATTAATGTTTTCATTTACTATATACTTGCTGAGATTTGTGACTCACCTTTGCTTCTTTTGTTATTCCAGGAAAGAGGAAGATAGTTATTTGGGATGAGTCTCGATTAGATGTATATAGAGATATCTTACCCTCAAGATCCATGGGTATAGTGTTGAGGGCATGAGTAGAGTACTTCATTTTGTATTTAAAGTTTTAGTGCCATTTTATTTTGAAAATGTATGGGTGGTAAGCCCGAGATGATGATGTAAATGATGTTGTAATATTTATTTTACCTCTTATTGATAATGAGCAAATATAAAAATGATTTTTTTTTTTTTTTGACGAATATTGTGAATGGCAAACCTTTGTGGCATATGTGAATGTGGGGTGCTATTACTTGGTTGTAGTGCCATTGGGCGCATTGATGGGCTTTTACTTCAAATTTGGGGGAAAGGGATGCTCCATTTAAGCTGCTTTTATTTATTTTGCTAAATCAATTTTTGTTTATAGCATATAAGAGTAAGGATAATGGCTAGGTATGGCGTATACAGCACATTTGAACAGTCATGTTGGGTGGTGGTGCAGTGATGCAAACCATAATAGTGATGTGATGTGGGTTACCTTTCGAACAGAGTGAAACAAATAGGTCATTAGCTTTTATTTCCTCTTTATCCACATATATAGTTGTATGTTTCTTTTAACATTGCCACTATCAAGGAAGGAGACCTATGTTATACGGAAATAGAAATGGAAAACGTTTTCGATAAGAAACGGAAACGTGAAAACGGACATTTTTTAAAAAAAATAAGCATAAATAGGGTCCAAAACGGGAATAGAAAATATTTCAGAAACGTTTTCGAAACGGGGAAACAACTTTTATAAGGTGTTTTCGTGCAACACAGAAAGAGACTAGGGCAACATTTTTTATCCTCTACGTAGGGGAGACCAAGATAAATCACTGCTAGAATGAGTCTTAAATAATTTTTGTTATGCCAAACTCAAAAATGACTTGAATCGAGCGAGTTATAATTATAAAAATTCAATGGTGGCAAATATAAATTTTAATTACAATCGCTAGTGCTTTAATTATTGATGAAAATTAAATTTGAATTACAAGTGAAAGCAAGGTATGAATAGATGTAGACAAGTGGGGTGACAAGAAGAAACTATTGCTCTCTGAATGAATAGATCAAATTTAATTTGGCTCCACCACGTTTATACAAATTAACCAAATTTATAACAAATTCTGCAATTAAAAGTTCAAAGAAAGCATACACTTAATTTGTTATAATTAATTTAATAATAGAAATGAATCCTTCATTACATATCCCAACATCATGAACAATATATATGTATATGTAACCACATGTGCACAATGCCCCAAAAGCAATCTAGCAAACGCCCATAACCTCAAGAAAGACAACAAAGCAACAACTCACAAACAAAAGGAAATAATTCAAGGGTACCTACCAATAGCACACAATGGACTTAATTTATCGTAGTCGTCGTCGATCTTGAATTGCTCAGCTTATATATAGGTTTTTCTTCATCAAATCTGCATGAAAACGTGTTAAGATTTGTATTTAGTTTTTTTATATGGATATAAGAAAAATTTCAAATTGTATCACACCAAACAAAGAGTTGAATTTGATATTATATTTAATTAAAAAATTAAGAAAAAAAAAAGAGCTTCTTTTACAATAAGGGTTCATCACCAACCCAACTTATGTATTTCATGATGTACTAATCATCATTGTAATCGTCACTCTCATATAAATGGTTGCCGGAGTTATCTTCCAAGTGGTTGTTATCTTCTTTCCCTTTCCCTGTTGGGAAAAAATAAATAACAAGTTAATATCCACGTATTTTTAAAATTGAACAAATTAAAAAAATATATAAATAATTAATGAGTAAATATAAGATTTTACAATTTTACGTAGCCAGCCTCAAAAAATGCATTAGGATTTGTGATTTCAACCTCTTCATATCATACCATGGCTCGTATCAATATCACCCCTTGCGGCAAGCAAATTTGGAAAGTTTGTGATTTCCAATAGATTGTTTCGAAAGGCATTCTACACAATTTTTTTAGTTTTTTTTTTATTTTTTTTTTTCAAACAAGACAAATATAAATTTAAATAGATCGTATCCAAAAATAAATATACAAGTAATCAAGTTTATACACACATATATGTCTATCAGACCCAACTAAACAAAAATGCTTAATTTGTTATAATTATTTTAATAATATAAATGAATCTTTCATTTCATATCCTAACTTATATATATATATATATATGCATATGTATATGTAACCACATGTGCACAATGTCCCAAAAGCAATCTAGCAAACACCCAGGAACCCTAAGAAAGACAACAAAGCAACAACTCACAACAAATGGACTCAATTTATCATCGTGGGCATTGATCTTGAATTGCAAATTTGTATATATATAGGTGAGCAATTCATCAAATTTGTATTAACTAGACTGTGTTAAGATTTATATTTAGTTTTTTTATATGGGTGTAAAGAATATTTTAAATTGTACCACACCAAACAAAGAGTTGATAACAAATTAACTAAGCAAATTTAATATTATATTTAATTAGAAAACTGAGAAGAAAAAAAAAAAAAAAGTTTCTTTTCAGATAAGAGTTTATCACCAATATATGTGTGGCTGCCTGTCCTCAAAATCACCGAAATATTGTCTCTTATGTAATTTATTCCGGTCGAAGTCATCTGCCCACTGTATGATTTTCATCATGTGGTTGCTACCCTCATCCTTCCTGTTAGGGAAAAATGGCAAATTAATATCTACGGACTTTCAAAATGGAATGAATTAAAAAGTATATAAAATAGTATGAGTAAATATAAGGTAAGTGTCCACAAATTGTGTAAGATTTTGCAATTTTACCTGGCCTCAAAATATGCATTAAGATCTGTGATTTCAAACTCTTTAGCTCCTACAACGGCTCGCATCATCCTCGGCAGGAAGCAAATTTGTCCAGAAACAAAAGTCTTCATTTTTGGGCAATTCTTCACCCTAACTTCGCACAATGATAAAAATCTAAAAGAACCTCTGTTATCATTGCAAAAGTTTTTGAGGTTTGGTAGGTTAATTAAAACCAAATATTCTAATTTTGAAAATTCAATCTGCCAAGTTGTCTTTTCTTCCCCTACAACATTAATATTATTCTCTTCGATAATAATAATCTCTTCTATCATTTCACAAGATTCAACTACTAGCTTTTTTAGGTGTTGAAGAGTCGTAGCCATGGAATGTGTAAGCAGACTTTTCATTTGGGGACAATTTTTGATATCTATGTACTTTAAGCTTCGAAAGCCCTCAATTTCATGAAGATTCTTGCTCCTAAGAGACACCAACTCAGGTAAATCATAGAGCATTAGCCTTTCCACATCAATAAATTGCTCTTCACCAACATTTATTGCGTTGTCAAGGTCAATAACATGTTTGAACCCCCCACAATTTTGTAAACATATCGTTCTAAAGCTTTTCTTCACATGATGAGATAAAACCTTAGTTGAGACTTGCCATCCAATTAAGCGCACATTTTGCAAATGTTCTTGTGCGATAGTCAGATCCCAGAGTTGTATCTCTCTTGTGCTTTTGAAGTCTTTCAAAGTGAGAGTTTTAATGTTGGGACAAGCATCCTGCAAAAACTTATGTTTGTAATTACCATTTTCACTCATAGAATAAATAAAATTAAAAATAAATAACAAAAAATTAAAATTTGTATATATATAATATAGATGTAATTTTTACTTTCTTAATTAAAATCTACATATTCATATATTTTTTGTACACTTCAAAATAATACTTGCTTAAAATAAAGTAATGCCAAGTTATATGAGTTGAAATTTGTTGCCATAAATTATAATTTAATTTCTTTGATTTATGTTGGCAATCATCAACAAGAATGAATATTATACTTCACATTTTCCTTCACAATATATGAAGCAAATTGCATACCTCTAATTTTTTGTACTACAGAAAAATAGGTTTACTATATTCATTTTAAGAGCTTAATAGCAACTATATATGCAAGAGATAGACACTTTTAATTGAAAGATTAATGTGTACACAGTAGTGTCATTAATGTGAAGATTTTTTTTTAAAAAAAATTCTTGCTAAGTACATTAAAGACAAAGCTCACAAAAGGAGGAAGAACCCAACAAAGCAAGTTGGCTAAGTAAGAAGGGGCCTAAAACAACAACAACCAAGAGAAAACAAGCCTTAAGAACACAAAAATAGAAGCAGAGCGAATGGGCAGCCCTTGTGTGGGGAAATTTAGTAGAGACTAGCAAGGCAACAAAATCATCGTATTGCATAGGGGTAACGAAATTAACTTTTGCCTCCTTAAGGAGAGAGAGAGAGAGAAGATGACCAAAAGGTTATCGCTTGCATTTAGGCTGTTTCTAAGCTAGCCAAAGCCAAAATTCCCAACAAGGTTGCCACCACGGGATACAAAGAAAAGACAAGATACCAGGCATTAAGAGAAACTGAAACAAATAAACAAGATAAAAATTAACAGCAAATTGAGCATGATATCTCCATCATCATCATGTCCTGATTGGGAAAGGTCATAGAAAGCCACCATTTGAATCCCAATGTTGTCTCATCGGGAGGGCTTCATTCGTCTTTATTTAAGAGTGAATGGAAGCCTTGGTTGAGGGGCTAACCTTGGGAAATTGAGGAAGAGTGTGCAGGGGTCATGGAATGAACATCAATTTTAAACTCTACGCTGATGATGGTGCAAATGACCACCTAGTGAGGATAATGGTGAGGTTGAGGGCTAATTCTGGGGGAGAAAGGGAAGAGAATGTTTGCCATTTATGTAAAAGTAGGGTGAGAATGGTTGTGGGTAAGATTTACAAAGGAAATCTAAGATTTTAAGGGGATTATCCGAGATGCTTCGAAAGGAGTTGTGTGGGGTCAAGGGAGTTTCCAGGTTTGATGGTGGTTGTGGGTGATTTTTGGTGGTCAATGTTGAGGGAAATGAGAGGTCATTGGTGAGACGAGTAAGGATAAAGAGAATGAGATTTGTGAGGGAAGGACCCTGTAGATTGAGTGAGAGGGTTATCGTTGACGAACTAGACGTTAACCATTATCGTGAGAAGTGGCCATGGAGGAAGAAAATCAAGAAAACCTTTGGAACTGGTAGCTAGAAGGATGGCGACTTGATCGCTGGCCAATGGCCAAAGCATAGGTGTGAGATATTTGCTAAGAAACCCTAGTTTAGAGGCAGAGGCTCTCATAACCAGAGTAACTCCCGATTTTATAAGTAAAGTTAAAACTATAATTATAAAATCAAAAGAAAGAATAAAAATTATAAAATGAACTCTTGATAATATCTAATTAATAATGATAGAAGATTCAACTTCAAATGAATAAAATATACACTTATTTTATTACGACTACATTTGTAATCTAGATTAGTGAAAATAATAAAAATTATAATAAAATTATCTATTGTATGTCAATATATTCAACTTCTAGGGATGATTAAAACTTGATGCATTACAGTTCTATGTTGACATATTAAAACTATTTTTTTTTTTTATTACACAAGTCCATTAGAAGAGTTCGAGTATTCGTACCTGGTAATTAAATAAATGTGGTACTTCAGACTTGAACTCATAAAAACTTCTGAGACTTGGCAAATCTTCAAGCTCCAATTCTTTTAATTCATT
Organism: Diospyros lotus; assembly: GCF_014633365.1. Lineage (NCBI taxonomy): Eukaryota > Viridiplantae > Streptophyta > Magnoliopsida > Ericales > Ebenaceae > Diospyros > Diospyros lotus. The sequence goes on along the minus strand of NC_068343.1, from coordinate 36,711,581 downwards.
GAACTTAATCGTACCATCATCCATCTCTCCTTCTTCCTTGGCCTTTGACACTATCACTTTCATTCCAAGACAATCTTTTATGAATAAATATTTGATGTGCACAAGATGTCTAGCAACAAAAGCTGAAAATGCATGTCTCAAACTATCACATCCTATAATTGATATCCTTTGTAGGTATAAATCGACGGAATCGTCATAGGAGCAGTAGTCCTCATCACTAAGCCATGTTTTCATCAACTTGAGCAGTAGTCCTCATCACTAAGCCATGTTTTCATCAACTTGGGAAGATTATATAATGTAAGAAATGTCAACTTTGGGAACACATCATTGAATTTAGATTTAACTGCATGACTTTGGATGTTAGGGTTAAGGTCTTCAACTAACAATGTCAAAGAAGGACACTTGTGAACATGTAACATGCTCAATTGAGAAAAAGATAATTTGTTTGATCTTTTTGGGGATTGAATCGCTTGTTTGTTCAAATATATTCCACTGGTAACTTATCAATCACCAACGATGTTAAGACGGGAAAAAAAACTTGTCACATAAAATTTAATATTAGGTTATGCATTTTTGTATTCTAGTTTTTTAATTTATTATTAACACAAAAAATGGGTGAAAAAATAAATAATAGGAGTTAGCTTGACAATACAAATGAAAAGTAGTAGATAACTCGTCCTAACTTTATTTTTTGAAATAAAAAAAAATAATTGAAAGAATAAAATAATTTTGTTGGTAACATTTTATCAAACAGCTTCTCAAAAAAATATTTTAAATAAAAAATAGAAAGCATGTTAAGAATTAATACATGCCTTTTCATTGAAGATGTATTCTGCCCTTGTGGTATAATTTGAAAGGTTTCTTTCAATTGTTGTCTTCTCCATTTTGGGGTAGAAGCTTCTAAATTGTGGAAGTCCTCTTAATTCTAAGCTGTCCAACTGGCTAAAAATAATAGCTTCATCTGTTAAGACTTCTTCTTCATGATGATGATGATCTACTACTCCAATTATTTGTTCCATTTCCCTACAATTGTGTACTCTTAGTGATCGGAGTTGTTGGAGTGCTCTGGCCCAGAATGGGGAAAAGAGAGATTTCATGCTATGACACTCAGAAATAGTTAAAAGGGTTAATTTACTAAAATATCCCCCTCCATAATATGGTGTAAACTGTAGGTTTGGCTTGTCACGTAGAAATCTCAAGTTTTGCTGGCCGTGTATACTGAGATCCTTTCGGTCTTTGAATACCCTTTTCAAATGCGGAATCTTCCTCAACTTCAACTCATTAACTTTGTCCACCAAGAGATAAAATGCATCATCCATATGATGAATATTCTCAATACTCAAAACATTCAAGGTTTCATCCCTAACAGAAGAAAGTCTCCCAGAAAAGTTTATAAATATAATAAAATTAGTCAATTTCTCAAATAAACCGGGGCATTCTTGCACTATAATCTTGACACTTTCTGTTCCGATACCAACATGTAAAACTGTTAATTGAGTCAATGATTTCAACTCAGCGATGCTTGCATTGCTCGTTTCCTCAACATCTACAATAGTATCCCATCCTTGAAAATTTATTGTAACATACAACTCTTCTAGACAAATCAAATTAGATATCACACCCTTTGGAATCACCTTTAGCTGCTTGCACTTCAAATTCAAGGACCGCAAACGAGTCAATTCTCCAATTACTTGTGGCAGCTCTTTTATTTTAGATTTTTCAAAGCTAAGTATTTCAAGGTGATTCTTTAAATTTCGAATTGTAGTCAGGTCTCTCAATAATATGCAATTACTTAAACGTAACATTCGAAGATGATCCAACTCCAAAACTGATGATGAGAGCTCCAACGATATGCTTTTCAAATCTAAAACGATTGCATCCCTCGTGCCTTGAAAGAAGTTATTTGGAATTATAGGTGAAGATTTTCCATGCTCCAATACAAGGGTATGCAATAGTGGACAATCGAGCACGCTGCAAGGAAAAGGAAAGTTGTCATCATTGATCCTCAATGAGATTGCTGTGTGATGCTTCCAGGCATCATTCTTCGGCCACTCTCGAATATCGTGATTTACCATGAACTGTTGTCGCCCTGGCCAATCACGACCACCTCCGTGTTCTGTTTGCTTCTCCCCCGTGATAACAATTGCAAGGTCATGAATAACGTCATGCATTTTGACATCATTCTTTTTTTTTCCATTTAGCAACAAGCAGGACCTTTTCAGCATATTAACCATGGCTTGTACTTTAATTCTCGCATCTTTCAACGTATCCACCCTTCCAAGGAACCCCAAGGCAAAGCTATATCTAACCAAGTCATCAATAGAAATCTCATCATCTTCGGGGAACAAACAACAGAGTAAGAAGCACGACTTTGCACCCTCGTCTTTTAGAAAATCATAGCTCCACTTCAAGGGGGTATAACCCACTAGTTCAACTCCTTCAATGTATTTTAGGGGGGACTTCTCTAATTCGTGAAGTGCATTTTGCCACTCAACCACTTCCTCGTCCTTTAGTGCAGCTCCAACTGCAACTATAGCAATAGGCAGATCTGCACATTTCTTGCATACCTTTCTTGCTGTCAATTCATCAACTCCAAAACCTCCTGTCACCTTCGTAAACAGCTCCCACGCTTCTTGCTCCTTCAAGTAATCAATGAAAAAAACTGAACGACCGACGTTCATCCATTTGAGCACCTCTTCTTTACGCGAGGTTAGCATAATTTTGCAACCTTTTGCGCCAAGGCCCGAAATAGGAATTCCAATTGCCTTCAAGTCTAGTACTTGCCAAAGGTCATCCAATATTACCAGTATCTTTCTTTTCCCATTTAACAATGCCTTTCGTAGCTCATCTGCTCTTCCTAACTCACTTGTTCGTTCATACTTGAGTTCCAGTTGGGGTTCAATATCTTCTTGTAGTTTTGAGGTGTTCGGATCTTTAGACACGACTGCCAACACAATCTTATCAAAAATTCCTCGTATCTTAGCTTCGTTGGCAACCTCTTTCACCATCGTCGTCTTCCCAGCACCACCAGGCCCATGGACCCCAATCATGTCAACCCCAGAATCCTTCAAAGCATTCATGATTTCCTCAAAAACTGAAGCTCTTGATGGGAACGTGGTGTAATAATGAGGAGAATCAAAGTGCAGCTCCCATTGGAAAGGTGCATCACGTGCCACTGGTGAATTCTCTAGTCGGTCACCCGTACTTATCAGTTTACTGACCTCCGACTTCCTGTCGTCAGCATCCCTACCCCTCTTGTGACGCCACAATAAGTTGGGACACATGCAGCCCGGAAAACACGTGAAAGATTCTCTGTTTTCTTGTTGATGCAGGAAGTTGGCGATATCTCCTTCCATCTGTTCTACTTCCTTTAGCCAACTGGAGACCTCAGTTTCAATGACTTTCCCATTGTTTGTGGCTGTATCCACCATTCCCTGGATTCTGTCCTTTTTTTCACCGAGCCTCTTATTTTCTTGTTCGAGTAGCTGGACCTGGTTCTTGTATTGAATCACATAAGCCCCTTGGCTAATCACTCCATCAGCGAGAAAACTGAGAATCTTCCCCACACATGAATCCATGATGTTTGTCATAATCAAATTCCTCTCGTCCTGTGAAATGAGATTTCAAAGAGGTAGCTATATATGTGTGTGTGTGTCTGAAGATTAAGAAGAAGAAGAAGAAGATCATCCAAACAATATTCTTCTTTCTTTCTTTTTTCTATCTAGGTTGGGACCGTTCGAACTCATATCTTGATTCAACTGCCAAAGAAAATAAGAGAGAGAGAGAGAGAGAGAGAGAGAGACTCACTCGGCCGTTCTTGCTTGCAAGATGAACAAACTGTTAATCCTTGGTGTTGCTACTCAGCAAGTTAATCATCAAAATATATATGCAGAGAGAGAGAGAGAGAGAGAGAGAGAGAGAGAGAGAGAGAGGAAGAGATAAAAGAATGGGCAGGCAGGCAGAGGCTGCTACTTCTTCCCAGCTTTGCCCTCCTTTCTACGTATTTCCTCGTCAGCTTATTTTGCACCTTTACCCTTATAAGGTTCTGGAGGCCTTCATTTTTTAATTGAAGCACCGAATTGGCGAATGGCGTTTATATAAGAAGCCAATTTGGAGGAATCCAAGGAAATCACATGCATGCTAGAGTTCAAGAAATAAATTATATATAAACCGCACATATAATTGTTTATGTCATGGTTTAGACTGAAAGTTACAAAAACTTTGTTTTTTTTTTTAAAAAAAATTAAGCGTATCAATCATTATGATTATTAAAATTAATATAAGAACATATATTAAGCATTTTGGCCAATAAATGAAAATTGTCCAAAATATTTGCACCCTCTCGTCCTTTATATCCGTCTTCGTTCCTGTGTGTCTTACCTGCTTCATAATTATTATATTCCCTCCTTTACCTTTTCTCATGTAATTGTCTTTTTTACTTTGATTTTTGGTCTAAAAGGTGAAATTGCTCATTCCGAGCGCACTCACACCTTGACCCAACAGAATGTGAAGGGGTTGATCATGGTGATTCAGCCAGATACAGTGGCTAGACCCAAGCTCGTTGTGCACAAAGAGCTCCCCATTTGGAGGAAACTCCTACACTGTTACTGACGAGACTCGATCCTCGGTCTTGATCTAAGATTCACCACGAGAGGCACTTTATACCCCCTTCTTGACCAACTGGACTGCCCATGCGGGCTTTTGCTTTGATTTTTGATTTACTTCAAAGCTAACGGGATCTAGCAATCGGGAAGAAAAATATTATTTAAATATTTTTACAATAGATGGCATATCACATTACTAATGATACACACTTTTTAAATTAATTTTAATATTAGATAAAATTATATTTAATTGAACTAATTAAGATATAATTATTAAAATTAAAAAATTTATAAATTTGTAAAAAATGTTTAGATTTTTTTTTTTTACTATTTGCCCAAAAAAGATTTAAGGGCACCTTGTTATATTTCATTGCAAATTTAATGGATTCTAACACATTTCTAGTAATTCTTAATTTTTGGATGAGATCAAATTTATTTAGTAAGCCCACTTGTGTATAATTTAGTAATTTCAATTATTAAAATTAAGCTTATCAATCATTATGATTATTAAGCATTTTGGCCAATGAATGAAAATTGTTCAAAATATTTGTGTCCTGTTGTCTTTTATATCCGTTTCCTTGCTGTTTTATAATTGAATCATGCTAGATATACATTATTTTTGTATATCTTAGACTACATAAAAATGTATTATGACCAAAATACCCATAATCTCTATGCGCCTCACGCTCCTCTATACACCTCATCAGAGATTTTTTCGTCATTGATACACTTTTGTGTAGCCTAAAATGTACATAAAGGTATATCAATAATATTTTTTTTCATAATTATATATATATATATATATTATCTCCTTTATTTGTTTGTCCTCGTGTGCTTTTCTTTTGTGCTTTGATTTATTCTAGAGCTGACTGGATCTAGCAATTATAGAGAGGAAATGTTATTTAAATATTTTAGAGTGATTTGATTTGATTTGAAAAACCAAAAAACAATGTTTTCTATTTTCTACTTTAATTAAAATTTAAAAATAAAGGACAATAAAAGCTTAATTTTTTATTTGATATTATTGTTTGTGGTATGAAAGTAAGGGGCACGAGAGTATGGGGTCATGACTAACAGAGCCGGTCTTTTTTCTAGGGCCTAGGAAAAATTTTCTCAGGTGTGCTCTTTTATACTAATTAAATAAAAAAAATAAAAGTTATCAAGTGTATCCCATATTTTATTTATTTGTTTTATATTATATTATATAATTAATAAGAGACTTTTCTTTCTGATTACATTTTTTCTTGAAATTGATAATTGATTGATTGACTTTCCTTTTCATTGACGGGGAAGGTGGTAACTTGTTTTGTTAATTTTTTTTTTAATTTTTTATACACATATATACATAGGCTTAATAAAAATTTTTGGGTCCCCTTAGTTGTAGTTCTTGGGCTGTAACCCTAGCCCAAGATCGACTTTGATGACTAATGCTCCAATAATGTTGAATTTAGACTTTGAAATGTACATCAATAATTCCAAAGTTGTTCTTCATGTCATGCGTTTCTTGATGGGCATCAAGAATGAATGGGATTGTGAATTTGTTCAATCTCCCCCATTATTCTACGACTGATTGAAAGATAACACACTTGGAAATTAATTTGTGATTTTTCATTGCGTGATTTCTTTTTAAATATTAGGATATATACAAAAATCTTATTAATATTTGACCAAAAAAATACTTTTTTATTAAATTTAAAGAGACTTATATGAGATTTAAATGATCTTCATGAGACTAAAAAAGGGTCAATTCCTCTCGATCTCTATGTAGTTTTAATTTGTGGTTTATTTTTAATATTTAAATTATTATAATTTATTTATTTTTTAAAATTAAATATGTCTCTTTAGTAACACAAATGAATTTGCTTTGATTCTTTTGGTATTAGTTTGTAATATCAAGGGTTAAAGTAAATCATAGGAGTTCAAAATACAAAAAGTAATAGGGCTATTAGCACCAAAAAGCTAAAATTTTTCGAGTTTTGGCGATTTTATCTAATCCTTATAATTTTGATAATTAAGGTCGAATTTGTAAAGTTAGTAGCAATTTTATCCAAATTTAAAAAATGGGTTGTCCGACTTGTTATTTCATTTTTTTTTATAATAAAATGTTAAATATATTTTTTTGAGCGTGAGTTTAATTTTTTTTGTTGCAGGAAGATCAACTAAATAAATTACCCTCACTTTCTTTTTAAATAGCTCCAAACAAATCGTCCCTTCTATGCTAGACCAATTTTTTAGATAACTCCACAACAAATCACCCTCATTTTCATTTTATTTTTAAACAATCCCTAAAATCTAATGAAAGTTTAAATACATTAGGTGCAATGACATTAGGAAGGAAGATTTAAATACTTTCAATTGTCGCCACTATCATTGATTACGATGGTGGTCCAAGTAGGATTAAAAAAAAAATCTGTCCTACCTAGAAAGTCCAAACATAAATTTATGCCAAAAAAAAAAAAAAAATCAACAGATAACAAAGTCATTTTATAAACAATAATGAATAATTATTTCATGAAGGCAACTAAAGTAATATACACACATATACATTCACCAGAATTTTTTGAAATACAAAATAGAATATTATACTCCCTTAAAAAGGTACAAAAAAAAACATAAATTCTTTTGCTATATTACACATAAATGTTAAAACAGTCTCTTTTTTTTTGGAATCACACAGCAAATATATTACATTTGAATGATATATATTTTTTTATAATAAAATATTAAACTGTTATACAAAACAATATTTAACAAAATTGTATGATCACGATCGGACAGCCCGTGAGAGTGATTTATTTAGCTGATCTTCCTGCAACAAAAAAATAAACTCACATACTCAAAAAAATAAATTTAACATTTTATTATAAAAAAATAAAATAACAGGCCTGACAGCCTATTTTTCAATTTGGATAAAATTGCTACTAACTTTACAAATTCGGCCTTAATTGCCAAAATTAGAAGATTTGAAAAAATCTTCACAACTCGAAAAGTTTTGACTTTTTGATGCTAATAGCCCAAAGTAAAATTATAGATCTCGACTTCCTAACTTAATATAGATCTCGAAAAGTTTGTTGATTGTTTTTACAAAATTTTTTAATCTAAGCTTTAGATAAGTCTTTGTTACACTAAGTTTAACATAGCAAACCTTAGGTTATTGTGCTGCAGATGATTATGGTAGTTTTGTTGCTTACTTGTACTGGCTCTAACATTAATAATGAGCTGCAATTTAGCCACCAAAAAAAAAGACATAACAAACCCTTAGGTTTATTAATATTTATTTTGATTAAATTGCTTTATTTGGGTGGTGTTGTATCCGTACATAAGAGTATGGAAGAGCAGGGATTCAAGGACCGTTCTAGCATGAAACAAATTGCTTTCACAAGAGAAAAGTCATCTATGGCTTATCACCAAATGAGAAGCAAATCAATGGTAAAAAGTCATCTATTCAGCCTGTATCTATTAAAATGATTTACCAGTTAAAATTTATGCAATTGATTATATGATTAAAAATTAAAATTCATTACTTTTGTTATTTATTTATTTTTTGTTAACATATTATTACGAGTACCTCCGCTATTCGACCTCACGATTTTAGCAAGAGAGGTAAATCAAAAAATTCAACAAATAGGTTTTGACCCCTATCACAAAGACAAACGTGAGGGCAGTAAGCATTTTTTATTTTTCAAAATCACTCTTTACTTATTAAACTAATTTTGTCTTTATCAATTAATCTAGGTGGCGGGGGCAATTTTGTTATTTAATTGTTGTCTTGGTAATAGGAACATTGAAAAACATTGAAGCATTAAAGAGCATTTATTTATGAAAGCTCATTGGAGTTCACCAGATCAGCAACGACTGAGGCACTTTCAGGACTGAGGACTGGCACGTCACAATCACATGATGATGATTTGTTGAGTTCCATGGAGGCGGCTCACACTGTTGCTGGCTCTAACTACGAGTGTGGTGCGAAATGGGGATCTTATCACTCATTTTCTTTTTTACTCTAGAAAGTAAAAATAAGATGTTACTTTCGAGATTTTAAAGAAAATCTTTACAAAATAAGACTTAAACTTGAGATTTTCACTTGGACTTTTCAAGATGTTATTTATTTTTTATAAATAATTTTTAAAAATATATTTAAAAAAATCATAAATAAGGTTTTTTTTTGTCCTACAATAGGTTGAATCTGTAATACTAAAATTTTTTATAAAATTTATATATTTGAGGAAATAGGATTTTTCTTAAGATTTAGGGGCAAAACTATAATTTTGAAGTTCGAGTAAAAGTGTAGTTTCTGAAAAATTCGAGGTAACAGTGCAATTTTTAAAAGGTTCGAGTCAAGACACGATAACACAAAGGCCAAAGTATAATAATACAAAATTTCGGATCGCGATATAATTGTTGAAAACTTGTAACGAAATCATTAAAGAAACGAATTGATCGAACGGGCCGTTATAAGTCACGATGAGGCACATAAATCAAGGCACATAGGTGGCGAGGTATGTGGCAGCAATCTATTGGCCAATTTGAAAGTAATGATGAAGCCTTATAAATGACCCCGAGGTGGCAGAGCATGATTAGCTAAAAAAAATCTATAAATAGGGGCCTTGGGTTGTTCACATAGCATACCAAGTGAGTTTGAGGTGATTTTATACCAAATTGAGGGAATCAAAGGTGATGATCTTGTTTTGAGAGTGAGGGGGAAATTCTACAAAAAGAAATAGTAGAATTGGTGGAGAAACGAGAGAGAAACAAGCCTTGACGAAGTTCAAAGCTTCGTCAGATTAAAGTTTAGCTGAAACTACTGGAAAACAGTAAGGTAAGTCCGATTAAAGTTTATATTCCGATGAGGGGAGATAGATGAGCATGTAGGAAAAAACAAGGGTTAAATCGAAGTTAAAACGAGGGAAATATGGCTAAAAAACTGAGAAGTTATCGCGTCATCGCCAGAGAAGACGGTAGCGCATGCAGTACACACATCGCGTGTGAGCCCTTTTCCTGAGGCACGTGAGGGAGCGTGAGGCCTCATTTTCCCCTGAAATTCTCCATAAAAATAGCTTAAAATAAGTATAACATATTATATAAAAATATTTGATGTTTGGTTTACAGGAACTCATGTTTTCTACTGGAAACCCAACCCCGTTAACTGTGAACAATACACCTGAAAGGTAAAAACCTAAGGTGAGTGATTCCTACATGCTTCTTGCTTAATCTTGATCATTTTTAGTTTCATTTGTGTGTGATATGTGGCTTGCATAACATGTGTTTCGTTGAAATTGCATTGTATCTCTATTTGTCATGCATTTCGACGTATGTGGCTAGCCAGTGGGTTGTCATGTGTGATTTACCATGGGGGCCTATGTAAGGGGGCGAGGGAATTTGGACATGACAACATCTTGGCATGGTTTCCACAGAGAGAAAGGATTTCATGACATTTGACATACTTGCATACACACGCATGTATCTTTTTTTTTAAATCATCTCACTTAAATGTAATTATCTAACTTGAGTGTTTCATACTTTTGGAATATTCAACATTCCAAGTATATCAAATGTGCCAGGTATCCCGGAGACAAGCAAGAGAAAAGGCTAAGAGGTGGCCGAAGTTTAGTTTAATTTTTTGTTATTCATGTACTATGGATCTTACAAAATCTTTTGTTTGTTTTGGGACTTGTGTATCATAGTTGTATAAACAGGAGTTACGTAAGGCTTGGGTTTATTTTTTATGCTGTTAAGGGTGTGTGTCGTGATTACTATGTACTGTGAACGTTGTAAGAGTTTATTTGTTGGATTTTGAAAGTTACGTATCACAATTGTACTTATATTAAAGGTTTTATAGTGGAAATTCTTATTATCTAGCTTTAGTTAGCTATTAGGTTCGATCCTTCGCTTCTGTTAGTAAAGATTTCCATAACGCCTGTGTGTGATATTAACTTGTAATACCTCAAGAGCCCAGAGAATAATAATATATATCGAGGATAAGTAAGGAATAAAACAACACTATCTGGATACCTTTTGAGCTGAATGTAGGCAAGGAACTCTAGGGTTAAGCGTGCTTGAGGTAGGAAGCTTAAGGATGGGTGACCCCTAGAAAGTTCACGTAGACCTATCAGGGTAAGTTATTTCGGTCTTTCCTGTCGCTTGATGCGAGATGTTACATAACTCATATTTAATATCATTGTATATTTGAAAAATGGGGCGTTACAGGATGGGTGTATGGAACTGTGGGATCCCCACCTAGATTCCCCAGTTGAGCCGAAGAACCCTAGCGGATGGCCTTGAAGAAAAATAAGCTAAAGGAAATGACAAACCTGCCATGCATGCACACCTAGATTCACATATACTTAATAATAAATTTGGCAATGGAAGCAAAAGACCATAAGCTAGGCATGTATCTTGAAACACAACTGGCTCATAGGGCTACAGGGTTTACATATATACAAGTCAATCATAAACTCAAAAGATACAATAACCCTATCATACAACTCTACCCCATGGTAAGGTTAACATGGATTGCCCTGTACACCGTCTACTCAGGTAGGTCCGGTACCACTAGACTCACCCTCAACTTTGGTCTCACCCTTACCTGGAATGAAGGGAAGCAAGAGTGAGTCACAAGACTCTGCAAGTATATAAGAAGGAAAGGCTAACAAGAATAAAAAGCTAAAGAATACCTGCACCCAAGTGCAAAAACTCATGCAAAGCATGTCAACCAACCATGTAATGAATAATAGGTACTAATAGCATAACAAAAATATGCACATACCGAATCTTTAAGCCCAAATAAAATACACTAGCACCCAAGTCCATATCACAAACCTGTCGCTACCCTGAAGGCAAGTTGTACCTATAACTCGAGTCGAAATTCGCTCGAGTGGGAGCGACTAACACTCGCTGGGGCACGCATAGTCATCCATAATATAAGCTGGGGCATGCCAAAAAGTCCATAATATAAACTCGGTCCAGAAAACCCAATACCATACAGCTGTATCTCAAAACTAGCACCAAGACTATGTAATGCAACATATAAAGGGTGGCGTAGTAGACCGGACGGGGTACGAAGCCCCATAAGCCAAGTATCCTGCCAAGCCTTGCCCATTTAGGAAATCACATGTTGAATGCAATGCTCGTGTCCAGCATAAAAAATATTTAAATTACTATCATGCACATAACCAAGCACACACTCACATGTAAACCCCCAAATGTATAATCCCAAGCGTCTGTATGCGTTTGGAATAATAAAATATGGAAAATTACATAAGATACATGCAGTGTACTCTCGGCTACAATAGAAATCTCCCAATAAGCATATAAAATAACATAATATGGGAAATCACGAAAGCCATATTAACCATTCACAGTTGGAACCTACCCTCATGGTAACTTATCTTCATTCCATAAGAAATTGGAGAGGGAACTAACTCTTCGTGGCCACTAGAATAAGACCGAATCGAGATTCAACCAAAAATTCCAACATGCAAAACGCCCAAAAGTCGGCTCCTTCTAAAAATAATTGAATTGACTAAGATTAATAAGAACGAGAAAGAGCAACAACTCGCATGCGGAAGGAGGAGGAGAAGGCTTGCAAGAAAGAAAAAGGCTTGCAATAGCAAGAATAAAAGAAGAAAACTTGCCTGAGGTGAAGGATCCAAACCCTTTGTTTCTCTTCTCCTTCTTCTCTTTCACTACTCTCGTCCACTTTTTGCCAATAATTTCTTTCTCTTAACGAACACTCATTATATATATATAGGCCAGAGACAAATGGTAATGGGTGCAAATATGTAGCAAGTAAGGTGAATAAATTCCTGACATGTCTCTTGAAAAGCAACTTCTGGATAGAGAATATGGCTTGCGTGTTGCTAAAAGTGGAGGACATCCAAATACAATGAGAAAGCATCCGAATATAATGGCTTGATGATTGTGAGAGCCATCCGGATATAACAAGGGTTATCCAGATGTAAGAAACAAGGCTGGGCAAAGCTTATGTGAGTAGTATCTAGATGTAGGGAGGGGCCATCCAGATATGAGAGGCATTAAATGAAAAAAATGAAGATTTTGGACAGATTTGACACATCAACGTATTCTAGGAATAAATTTCTCGTCCGATCTCTGATTGAAGTGATTCAAGATGTTATGGAACGATCAAATAAGATATAGAACTTTTATGTTTTGAGTTTTGAGAGATTTAGGCTGCATCAAGGTCAAAATTGGGCTGCAATGGAAAACCAAAATTTTGAAACATGGGGTATCCGAATGCAATAGCTCATGTCTGAATGTAACTCAATCATATCCAGATGTTACACCCCCATATCCAGATATCACTCACAAAAATTCAAAGAAGCCATTCGGATGAGCTACTGTAGAATTCGGATATCACTCACATATCCTTGGCTCAATTTCAATTTAGCTATCTTACATTCGGATGTCTTCCCCCATATCTTGAATACACTCACAAAAACTAAAAGAAGTATCTGGATATGCCTCAATCTATATGGATGCCTCATGCCTATATTTGGATTCCTCACGCCTATATGCGTATATCCCAAGCTCTTATTCGAATATAAAATAAATACATTCAGATACTCCAAACATATATGCACCACTTAGAGAATAATCACCAAAAATAGCATACTACACATCAAGGCTAACCAATTCAACCTCAATGCATGATAAAGATTGCATAATTGGATTCGGGTCATTACAAATTCTTCCCCCCTTTAAACGATTTGGTCCCCCAAATTTATACCTGATCACTCAAAAAGCTAGGGATAAACTTGCCTCATCTCTTCCTCTAGTTCCCATGTGGCTTCCTCTAATCTATGTCATTGCCATTGCACTTTAACATAAGGAATAGAATGATTTCGAAGTACCTTCTCATTTTGATCTACAATACACAAAGGCATCTTGGTATATGAAGCGTCTTCTCGCACTTCAAGGGGAGAATAATCAATTACTTGCCTTGGATCCGCCATACACTTACAAAGCATAGAGACTTGGAAATTATCATGCACTTGAGCAAACTATGGAGGTAATGCTAAACTATACGTTAATGGTTTAATCCGCTCCAGAATCTCAAACGGACCCTCACAACGTGGACTAAGCTTACCAGAAACTCCAAATCGGCGTATACCTTTCATAAGCATGACTCTAAGGAATACATGATCTCCAACTACGGACTCCAAGTCTCGTTGCCTCCTATCAGCATAGCTTTTCTGGCGGTCCTGGGTTGTCTTCATCCACGCTCTAATTAATTTAATCTTCTCTGTGGTCTGCTTAACAATAACTGGCCCTAACTCTAAACTCTCTCTAACCTCAGCCCAACATAGAGGCGATCTGCATGGTCGTCCGTACAGTGCCTCGAACGATGCCATTTTAAAGGTAGACTAGTAGCTATTATTATAAGAAAACTCTACTAGTGACAAATGCTCGTCCCAACTACCATGAAAATGCAACATGCATGCTCAGAGCATATCCTTCAAAATTTGAATAGCCCGTTCCGTCTGTCCATCAGTCTAGGGATGAAACACTGTGCTAAAAGTCAACCTCATCCCCATGGCACTCTGTAATGCCTCCCAAAAATGAGAGGTAAATCGAGGGTCACGGTCAGATACTATACTGGTTGGCACCTCATGCAACCTCACTGTAACACCCGGTGTTACCGGTGTCAAGAGAATGAGAAAGGAAGTGAGAAAATTTCCAAAAATGCCCTTGTGGATGTGAAAGATGTTGAGAATGATGATGCCCTATGAGAGGGGCATTTTGGTAATTTGGATAGCGAAGTCCAATAAAAAGGGTATTTTAATAAATTGGAAATAATTCCTATGTGGAGTTAGGGATGTAAATGAATTAAATACCAATTTAGTAATTATGTGGAGATATGGGATTAATAATTCATGAAAGTGTATTTTGGTAATTTGGAGTGATTCCATAGAGGAAATTAATTATGGAAAATAGGAAAAATGGAGAATATGAAATTATTGGAGGAAATAATTATTTTTCCCTAAATTGTTGAATAATGTGGTAATGCCACATGGATGGAGGAGATTAGAACTTGGAAGCCAAGGTTAGTGTCTTGTTATGACACTTGGCATTTTGTGGTCCAAGTTAAATGAAGAGATTAAATTAAATGCAAAGAAAATTCTAATTAGTCTTTTAAGCATTTAATATTGAGCATGATTAAGGAGAGTTAATTAAATCCAAATGAAATGGGAAAATGGTCACCCATTAATGCTTTGGAAAATTGTGGGATTTATTTAAATGAGAAGGAAAATATTATGCCTTTCAAAGTGGTCTCTCATGTGATGGTGGAAAATGGTCCCATTAAATTAAATGGGAAAGAAATTATTTATGTCTCTCAATTGTGATGGTTATGAAAATAGTCTCATTTAAGTAAATGAGAAATAAATGAAAAATGCAAGAGATCTAATGGGTGAGATGCATTCTTGAGAAGGAGAATAAATCCAAGGGTGGGGATTTAAAGAGAGTAAATGGCATGGATTGACAACATATTAAAAGTGTGTTTTCTCCTAGAGAGGAGACTTGTTTATTTTAATGAATGGTAGAGATTTAATTCTCCTTAAGCACATGGATTATGCTTTGAATGGATGGTGGAGATCCATTCTTGAAAATGGAAAAGAGTAGTATATAAAGGCAAGTGTGGAAGGCTTGTCTCCCTTTTGGCCATTTGTAAAAAGAATGAAAGAAAGAAGAGATGAGAGGAAATGGAAGAAGGGAGAAGAAATGAAGAAGGAATCAAGGTAAGTCTCCTTCTTCTTCTCCTTATTTAGTGTTCTTGTATGCAAAGAAAGTAAATTTCTTTTGGAATGCCATCTTAGATGGGAGAAAATGAGGATGAAAGCTCTCTTGAAATGAAGATTTAAATATTCAAGAAGAGATAAGGGATGGCCCCATGGGAGGGTGGCCTTACAATGGGTTGTAAGTATGTTTCATAAATGTATATGTTGCATTTGGCATGTTCTTTTATGTTCACGAGACTTATGGCCATAGGTTAGTTTGGGAACATAGTTGAAATGGTGGGTTGATTGCCTCTAACCTTGGAGGGTTGTGAGGGAAAAGAAATCTAGCCACACTTGCATGCATTTGGCATCATATAAACTTGTTATGTTCATATTTATTTTACATTGCACCCTTATTGAGCTTAATAGCTCATGAGATTTTACCTTCACATGTAGGTTGTGAAAGCATGGTAAAGTAAAGGAAATGGTGGAATGGCATGTGGAAACATGAAAATAAGATTCAAGTGTATGTTATGGCTTATGGAAGCCTATGTGGTTGTGTTTGATTTATGAGATGTAAATTTATTTGGTTAGTGATGGCTTGTTCAAGCCTAAGATCATGTGTGTAATCTATATTTTGGAATGTTTGATTTTATTTTGAAATGAGGCATTGGCTTAAGGCATGTTGAAGCCTAGGTTGGGTGAAAGCCTCATTGTTGGGTGTGTTGTGGGAAGCAACCAAGATGTAAAATAAAATGATTTTGTTGGAAAATAGAGAAAAAATTTGGATGAAAGTGAAGTATTTTATTTAATTTATTTTTCTGGAAAATATGGGTTTAAAAGCCCAAAGAAAAAAAAAAAGAAAAGAAAAGAAGTGAAGATGGCAGCAGGGGGGCAGCCAGCAACAGTAGCAGGCCACAGGGCAGCTGCACGCGTGGGCGGGCGAGCGGCATGTGCGGCCAGCCCACGCAGCCAGCACCCAGTAGGGCCCCGGGGAGCGCCGTGGGCCCCGCCAGCCAAATTTTCTTAAAAATTCCAAAAAATTGGGGATTTTGGGGCATTTCTAAATTGATTTTGGGCCCCGGAGGAATTTTCAAAATAAAGAGATTTTTCGGGCATCTTGGAGAATAATGCCGAATTTTTGAAAAATTGAAAATTATGAGTTTTTCCACCACATTTGGTAATCAATCAATGGATTGATTTTAATGGTGATTTATGGAGCCCGATAAAATTCTTGGATGGAAAAGAATTAAATGAAAAAAAAAATAAAATGGCGATTGGGCGTCTGAATGAGATTTTCTTTATAACCAATGCGGTGTGGTTAAAGCCCAATTCTATTAGTGAATCCTGGGATTTAGGGAAGGGAAGGACGAGCCTAGTTCCCACCTAGGGCATTTCTTCTTGAAACATGGTCCACCATTCACCTAAGGCCGGGTAGATGGACAATTTGGGTAATTGTTCACGAGTAACACCCGTAAGTGGGAGCGGGGTGTTACACTCATAATCTCATTAATGTATAACTTGGCCAGACGATGCATAGGATACGTCTTCTTAATAGGTAGAAAGTGAGCCAACTTCGTTAACCTATCAACTACCACTCATATGGCGTAATGTCCTCTGCTAGTGTAGGGCAAGCCCGAGACAAAATCCATGGCAATTCGGTCCCACTTCCACTCGGGAATAGACAAGGGACGAAGCAACCCTGCTTGTCTATGGTGTTTTGCCTTTACTTGTTGACACACCAAACAACGTGCCATATACTCAACAATATGCCTCTTCATACCAATCCACCAGTACTGACGATGCAAGTCCTAGTACATTTTCATTGTCCCAGGGTGAATAGTGTAACGGGATCGATGAGCCTTCAACAATATCTCTTGTCAAATCTGTTCATCATTTGGCACACAGATTCTGTCGCGAAACAATAGCAAACCATCACTCCTCAAGTTATAACCCAAAGGTTCAAATCTGTGTATATTAGCCATAATTTGAGCCAACCTCTCAGCATATCACTGTGGTCCCATATTCGGTCCACCAAATCAGAGTGAATATTCATAAAGCACAATAGATCCCTGGGATACTTCTTGATGTTGAGATTGTAAGCTCGCTCATCTACTGCAGTAAAGACCACTCTTGAACTAGCATCGCTGCCAAAGCCACTCCTCGATAACATCAAGCAGTAGGAAGGACCAGATCAACTTACCCTGATAGACCTAAGCGAACTTCCCAGGGGTCACCCATCCTTGAGCTACCCTTGCTCAAGCACGCTTAATCCAGGAGTTCTTTATCCACATTCAACCCAAAAGGTATCAAGCTGGTGTTGTTTTCTTCCTTACTATCCTTGATATATATACTAGCTTCTTTAGAGTCCCTTCTTAGACCTGACCTTGAGCTCTCGGAGTATTACATTCTTCCCCCCTTGAACACATGACGTCCTTGTCGTGTGACCTTATAACTGGTCCCAAATCTTTTTCCCTTTGGGGGCTGCCATCCTAGAAGCTCGTCAAGAGCCACTCCTTGTTTAGGCCCTCATGCCCCTGCCCCACTCCCTGCCCTCATCAGATCTTCTTTTCCAAGGTTAGCTCTGATACCACCTATAACATCCCGCATCTAGCGATAAGAAAGACCGAATCAACTTACCCTAATGGACCTATGCGAACTTCCCAGGGGTCACCCATCCTTGAGTTAAGGTAATACTCTAAGAGCCTAAGGTCAGGTCCACGAAGGGACTCTAGAGAAACTAGTATATATATCGAGAATAATAAGGAAGGAAACAACACCAACTGGATACCTTTTGGGCTGAATGTGGATAAAGAACTCTCGGGTTAAGCGTGCTTGAGTTAGGGTAGCTTAAGGATTGGTGACCCCTGGAAAGTTCGTGTAGGCCCATCAAGATAAGTTGATTCGGTACTTCCTATCACTCGATGTGGAATGTTACAAGAACTACATCATAGGACATGTACATTGGGCTTTGGATCCATGGGAATGATTGGAGATCGGTGAATAGTATGCCAGAGCCACTTGGGTTCTTAGGTTGTTCACCCTCTGATGGGCCCGTAGTAATGGGCTAGGAGAAGATGTAGGCCACTTGAAATCCTGGTCAACCCAAAAAGCCCATGATCTCACACTCAATGGAAGGCTCCAATTTTGGAAATGCCTGGCTTACTTATGCATCATTTTTTGGGCCCTACAGTCCACTCCCGAGCTACGAGATAGTTGTTCATGCCATGTAGGTGAGAGAATGAAGTTACTAGACAATTACCTTGCTCTTTCTCATCTACAACTTGTACACTTTATCTGAGTACATGCAAGCTGGTCTCTCAATCCGTGCATAGTGGCACAACCAGAGAATGAGGAAGATCACTGCCATGAACGCTTGGTTCTTTGGAGCTCTGAGTGTGGGGCTTAAGCTCCTCGAGATATTAGACATTGTCTTTGAAGTCACCCAGAAGGACCAACCAGCAATTACTGATGACGACAATAACGATGCCAATGCCAATGCCTGGAGGTTGATGTTTAATGAATCACCAATATTCATACTGGGAACCATCGTCTTGCTGGTAAACCTGGCCGCTGGATTGCTAGGGTTCCGTTCTACTAGTAGCGGGGATGGGTTTGGGATAGGGCAAGTTGTTTGCAGTGTTTGCGTGGCACTGTGTTTGTGGGCTTTCTTGAAAGGTCTCTTTGGAACGTAACTTTTAAGTTACAAGTCGGGGGCTCTAGCTATGTTGTTTGTGCAGTTGAGCAAATGGGCCTCGTTTGATTTGAAGAAATTAGTTTGTTTTCTTTTCTTTTTGATCTTAATTTATTTTTCTTTTCCTTTTCTTTAAGGCCATAACTTGTAACCTTATTTGAGGTCCAATTAGTTTCAAAGGTATTTCAGTCCAAGGTTTAAGAAGCTTAAGGAAATAACATGTCTGTGGGCCTATTCCAAATGTACCCAATCTATTATACTATTTGGATCCAATTATAAAATTTCTGCCAATTGTTGGGGTTGATTATGGGCGTGTTTGTCTTGCCCTTTTTTTTAATAGCTTTTAACTTAAAAGTTGGATAACGTTTAAGTTGATAATGTGTTTGGATAAATATGTTTTTAAACTATCAGTTAATAGTTATGTGTTTGGTTTGGAAGAACTGATAAACTATAAAAACTTGATAAAAAGACCAAAATAGACATGATATTGAATAATGTAAAATTTTACCATTAATAGTTAATAAATTATACATAATTATTAAAAATATATTAATACAACATTATTATATGTATTATAATATGTTATATATAACAATAATATATATTATTTTGTGTTATATATATATACATATAATATATTGTTATATGTATATATATGTTTATTGTTGTTTTATATATAACTGGGGAATGCCCGTGCCTAAAGGCACGCTGTAAATAATATAAGACTAAATAATACTAAGATTAAAAAAATTGTTCTACAATCTCAACAAATTAAATTAAAATTTAAATATCAAATAATACATACCAGTTAGTGCTATTGCTACCAATCAAATATAAAAAAAATTAAATATCAAATACTACTATTGCTATAAATAGAAATTAAAATTAAAATGCACACCAATTAGTGCTACTGCTGTCAATTAATTATAATTACATAAGAAAAATAATATTATATGATCATTCACCAAAAGAGTAGGTTAAAATTTTACAAAAAGTGGGTTAAAGCTTTACAAAAAATGTATGCTTTACAAAAAATGTGTCAATAACATGTCTTCAAACATGTGTTTGCCCGAACTTCCTCCTCATTACTTTCCAAAAAGTCTTTGTATCAACTTGTATGTATCCCCAATGAGGAACATGCACAATAATCTGGTAATTTGTGAAACAAAAAAAATATAGATTAGTACATTTGTTGGAAATATACATATCAAAATATATACTTTGAGATTGAAATTACCTTATTACATCCCCATCGAAGCAAGGTAGTTGTATTTCTCCTTTTAAGCTCCATATATTTTTCGATCCAATCCTACAGAAGTCCATATTTCAAATTATTATTAAATTAAAATTTTTAAAAAAATTATATAATCAATAGAAATAAATCTACATAATTAACTTCTGAACACTACAACAACACTTCAAGATAAACAATATTTGTAGTAGAATCCAAACAATCTTTAGGGAGCAGAATACTTATACGATCAAATGATGTACATCTGGACAATGCCATATATAATTGCCCATGGCTAAACACTGGTATGCGCAAATCAACCCTAACAAATTTCACAGATTGTCCTTGAGATTTATTAATGGTCAAGGCATATGCCAATCAAACTGAAAATTGATGTCTTGTCATTTGGAAAGGCATTTCTGAAGAAGATGGTGCCAAAGATATCCTTGGTATGAATGCCAAATTGCCAAACTTTTCTCCAGTTAAGATTTGAGCTTCAATTATGCGAGTGTCGCACCTAGTAACCATCAATCTTATACCATTACATAGTCCATCTTTCGGTGCAATGTTTCTTAACAATATTATAGGACAACCCACCTTCAACTCTAAATTAAAAGTTGGCAACCCAGGAGGATCCAATGAATTTAAATATTCATTAGGATATCTATTTGTAATAGTAGGATCAATTTCATTATCTTCAGACATTTTATCTGTTGCAAGATAAGTATATAATCTTTCTGAAAAGATATTCAACGCAGTAGTATTGATGTCACTGACATCATCGTTACGCACAGATAGAATTGTGCGTTCAGTTAAAAATGTTGGGGTTGGCGTCTCTATCTTGTTTAACCGTGGGTAAACTGTTGAGAGTAATTCATTCAAATCTTGACATTTGTGTATTGTTGATGGAAGGTTAACGATTTCTTGAGGATTGGTCCCAATCTAAAAAAAGTGAAATCAATAAAAAATTAAAAATGAAAACATAATAATTTATTAATTTAAAATAATCTATATAATAAAACACATCTATATAATATGGCACAAAGGTTAAAGTAGTGTTACCTCCATCAAGAAGTTTGCAAAATTAGCATTTTCACGGCTTTCATGATTCAAGCGCATATTCAAATCCAAAGTCAAGATATGTATATGCTTCCATAGAACAGAGTGTTTTAATGATGCATTCACAATTTGCTCACGAACTCCTTTGGGTATAACTAGTAAGATTTGTCGAAAGTCTCCACCAAGAACAATAGTAATACCCCCAAATGGCTTTTCACTATCACAAATATCCCTCAATGTACGATCAACCACCTCAACACAATGTCTATGTTGTATTGGAACTTCATCCCAAATTATGAGTTTTGTTTCTCTAAATAACTCAGCTTGTAATGATTGTTTGCTAAGCCCACAATTTGAATTGTCCAAGACATCTAACGGAATGGAAAATGTTGAATGTGCAGTGCGACCTCCTACCAGTAACAATGATGCAATTCCAGATGAAGCCACAGTAACAACGATATGCCCGAGGCTACGACATTTTAATGCAATCGTATTGTACAGAAATGTTTTCCCTGTTCCAGCACCCCCATTTAGAAAGAAAACAGTTCCTTTATTTTGAAAAACTGAAGAAGTGATTGTGTTATAAGCATTTCGCTGTCCATTATTGAGATAATCAATAGTAATTTGTGGATCTGTCTGTTGTGCTTCACTCTGCAGTTGTTGATGTTCAAATATCAATCGATTACCAACTACTGCACTCCAATTTGCAGTAGGTTGTGGCATGGGTGGGAAGTCAATTAAACTTTTGCCTGATTCATAAAGCATTTGATTCAAAAGATAGAGACCATAATCTTTAATTTGAGCCTCAGTTGGGTTAG
This sequence comes from Diospyros lotus, assembly GCF_014633365.1. Taxonomy (NCBI): domain Eukaryota; kingdom Viridiplantae; phylum Streptophyta; class Magnoliopsida; order Ericales; family Ebenaceae; genus Diospyros; species Diospyros lotus. The sequence continues at coordinate 36,689,439 of NC_068343.1, read as the reverse complement.
AAATGACAAATAATATATGAATCTTATGTGCAAGGTCATCACATATATGCGTTGAGAATTGATTCCATAATGTACATGGATTTAGTGGAGAGCACTGGGTGAGAATAATACTAAACAATCTCCTCAATTGATATCCAATTTTCATAACTACAGCCTCTTTCAAGCATTGTATCCATTCTTCATCATCTTCTAAAAGCCCCATTGCAACACATGCTAATTTAAATGTATCATGCACAACATTATCGACTGTGCGTAAAGACTGAAACGACTTTGGTCCTTTGACAACGGTTAGTAACAAACGCAGATAAAATCTTTCACCACAATTAGGGCTAGCAAAGTACATTCTACCAATTGCATATCCCCTTTCTCTTGATTTCCATCTCTTTTCCGACTTGAGCCAAACATAATGCTGTGGAAATTCTTGATAAGTGAATGGACATTTATCTTCACTACCAACACAATATGCAAAGAAGCCAGTAAGAGTTGACATTTGTTGACCAGCTCTAGACTGAATCGTTTCTAATGACTCTTCTCGATTAAAAAGAACGCGATGCATTCCAGGTAAATGAAGTGCCAATCGTACAACTGTTGGCATCTCTGCATGCAAAGGATGACCAAATATTCGCCAAGCAGCTTCTGGAGGTCCAATATACCTTGCATCGAGATATTGTTGAATCTCATTTATCATTCCTAATACCATCGTTGTACGATCATAACCCTTATAAATGTACTTATGTATATACTTGACACATCTCATCCCGGCACAAACTTCCACATTTATATGACAGTTGAAAAGTTTAGAAAGATATGCATTGTATGGTACGACATCCCTATTATCAACTTTTTGCCCCCTCATAGTATGTACTTGACCATTATTGCGACGACGATAGATAGGATATCCATCTTGATCCATAACTGTTATTTCTGTGAAAACTCGAGGATATCTCTTAGTACATATACCATTTTCCATACATGGTGCTTGCGGATTTCGAGCACCACACGGTCCATGTACCATACAACATTTGATAGTTTCAAAAAGTATAGGATCATTTTTTGGGTCTGGAAATTCTGCACAGATCAATTTGTCTACTTGAGCACATGTTCGAATTTTGTCTGGGCCCTTAAGAAATAAAAGTGTCTGCATATGAGGGAGGCCTCGTTTTTGAAATTCAATTGTAAAAACATGCGCAACTTTATTTCCAAACACTTTATTTGTTTCTATCACCTTCATCAAATATTTTCTCTTCAACTCAAAAACACGGGCAATTAAATCAGGACGATCAATAGGTTTTTGATGTGGTAGTAATGCTGAAGTAATTTCTACCCAATTGGGATTTGCAATCATGGTAAGAAAAATATCTGGGTGTTGGTTGTATCGCGTGATAGCCATTGAATCTTGAAAGATTTCAAACATATGTCTAGGACTACTAATAAATGAAGATGGCAAAACAAACCTTTGACCAATTTGACCAGGTCGCACATAATCTGGATCCATATCTGACAACTCTTGGTAAAGTTCAGCCCGAAGTTTTCCTTGATTAAGCTTGTAGTATGTCAATCGATTTTCTCAGTTGCAGCCTAAGCATCTACCAAAAACTCTTGAAATAGTTTTCCACCTCTCAAAATTGTTGAATGCTCTGTGGGTCGTTCAAACAAACGATAACTATAAAAATCCATTTGAGTAAGTCGATCAGTTGAAGGTCGATCATACTGAACATTCCACAATTTTAACTCAGGTTCCCATCCAAACTCACCATATGGAAATAATAGAACATAATGTAATGGCAAGTATGCTGGGTGACATTCATTAATTTGCATCAACTCATTATTTCGTCGAAAATGCAAGATAATATCTCTCATTCCACTTGCCTTTGTTCCATTACCTGGTATTACAATCGCAATCTCATATGCGGTTGGTAGGTTATATCGACGTCGATCAGTTCTTGAATTGTAATGAAGATGAGGGGGTAGATTGTGTCCTGTCGAGTCGAATTGATGTAAAATGGCATGAGCCTGGCGAAATTTATCTACAAATGCATTGACTTGCAACAAACTATCCTGAATAGTTTTGAGAACATCCCTTCTCAAGTTAGGATTTCTACGATTACGAATTTCTAAAGCCGAATCAAGGTCATAGATATATAGTTGAGCATAACTCGCATCCTGCCCTGGTTGTGGTTGTAATGATCCTGTTCTATGTCACAATTCCCCATGAATTGTGAATGATGTAGGGCCTTTTCCACTAAATACTCTAGGATCCAATGTAGCACCAAGACTCGTAAAAGCATTGGCCGCATTGTACAATCAAGTATAACTTCGAAAGGATTTTGATTGCTCATTATTCCCATCATACAACTCTTGAAGTGGTGGAGGAGGTGTAATAAGTAAAGGAAGCCTAATCTTTCCTTCTAAATAGCAAGTTCCAAATAAGGGACGCTTCATAGATGATTTTGTCAATTTTTCATCCATCCAATGTAAGGCTGAACAATAAGGACATAATACATCCATTTTGCCAAGATAATGGCGGGAAGAATCTTTGTGTGCCCGAGCATCAATTGATGTACTCATAGGCATATCTTCTAATTCATCATCAGTACATAGATCTTCTTGAAGAAATCGATTTATAGAAGTAAACCTACGAATATTTGTGTATAAATATAAAAATTTATAAAACAAAACGGTATGAGTAAAAGTATGTATTTCAAGATTATACACAGTAGTTTACCGATTCCTTTGTGGAGCCAAAGATGTGCTTGATATAGAAAACGAACATGTAGAATGTTGGGTAACCATTGTTCCTTTTTTTGCCAAATGAGAATCTTCAGTTGTTGTTTCCCACTCCAGGCCAGTGCGATCACGACGAATTGGTGTTAAAGAATGTTGTCTTAATTGAACACATTCTTCTATTCCCTCTTGTTCTCGTTGCAAGCATTGAATTTCAAAGTATGACTTGTGATTTTTTTCACGCTCTCGTCGTGCACGTTGGGCCAATGCAGCTTTTGATATTACATTATCAATTTGTGCCTAAAATGAAAATATTTTATCATTGGTGCAAAATGAAACTATCTTCTTTTTTTCTTTCTTTCTTCATACATTTTGTTTTTTGCTATTCTCTTCATATAAGTAACAACTTATGGATGGTGCATTATATTATAAATGCAGCTTTTGATAACACATTATCATTCTATGCCTAAATGAGAATAAAATGTGAAGATTATCTCATCTCTTGCTTCCCTTGTATCATGTATTTTTTCTTCCTTTTAACTAACTACAAACTTACTACATTTTTTCTTATTTTTTTCTTCCCATTAAGCACACAAAACTGCAAACTTACTACCCATCTCTTTAGCGTGTAATGTTTTCTACTTTTCTTTTCATTTTTCTTGTTATTTCCTTAAGAACTTAATATTAAAAAAATTAAAAAAATGTAGTTTCTTTTTCATCATATATTCGTTTTCTTCTCTTATTTTTTTATATTATTATGCTATGTTATAAATGCAACATGTGTTTTTCTTTTATTCGTTTTCTTCTATTTTTAATGCTTACTTTAACATGCTTTAGATTAATGTTTACTTTAACACGCTTTAGAAAAACAAAATTCAAATTAAATATTTGAAGAAAAAAACATCTATAATAATAAATTCATAAAAAAATCTAAATTCGTAAAAAAAAATTATACGACAATATTCGAAAAATAAACTTCTAAAAATTGTGGAGAAACCATACCACGGGATGGGCATTTTTCTTCCATTTGCCAGAAGAGGTAGCATTTTCTTTTTCCTTTGCCTTTGCCTATAATAATAAAAAATAAGTAGACTATATTTATAATTTTTTTAAATGATAAGTAAATGTATGTCCAACGTTGAAATGACTTTTAGGCTTACCTCACGAATGCGAATAGTATTGAGGTCACGCTCATCATGAATAACAACATTAACATTTCTTTCTTGAAGAAATCGAACCTATATATGTAAAAACTTTAGAGTGATAAGTAAAACTTTATACACATAAATAAAAAAATTAGTAAACGAAGTCGATATTACGGTTCGGTGTAAGTCTTCATCCACCTGTAAAGTATGAGGAAAAAAATTAGATATGATAAGTATTTTTTTTTTTAAAAAAAAAATAGGCATTATATTAAATTTATATGAAGAAAAAAAAACTTACTTGTCCAAAAATAGTAATATTGTCCATAACTGTTGCACTTTAACCTAAAAAACAAATCAGTTGCTACCAAATCAGATAATAAAATTAAATATTTTATTTAAATAAATAACTATCATGGATAAAAGGCCAACCCAATGTTTAGAACAGGTGTATTTTAACAATCACACTAAAATGATAAAATTAAAACCAAAATCAAATCCTGGTATGAATAATTATTTGGAAAGTCTAAGAGGAATAATTGGAAAGCAAAATTAAGGAAGATGATGACCCTGATTTTTAACACCCAATATTTTTTTATAAAAATAAAAATAAAATAGCATTGATGTTGGGTTAAATGGGCTTTTGGGCAAATTGGATTTTGATAGAGGATTTGCTTGATTTTTGGCTTGAAATTTTCACTTTTATTCCATGAAGAGATTGTTTGTAATTGTTTAATTCAAATTTACAATTCTCAATGAGTTATAATTTACGTACACTACTCTTATGAGTTATAAAAAAAATAAACACATATATTTGGGTCCAACTCATGAAAAAAATAAAATTGTATACAATAACTGGGTCTAACTGGTATGTATTATTTGATATTTAAATTTTAATTTAATTTGTTCAGATTGTAGAACATTTTTTTTTAATTTAATTTTTTTAATTTTTATTATAAAACATTAAGAGAAAAGAATGTTAACTCATTGACACCTGGTTCTTATAAAGTTATAAGAATGGGACCTACATAAAATTTTATAATTGGACCTACACCTGGTTTTTTTAATTTTATTTTACAAATTATTATAAATTATTAATAATTTTAAATATAATTATTATAAATTCGTATTTAATGTAAAATTAATAATAATTATAAATTGTGTTGGGCCCTGCCAAGTCCAAGCAAGTTGGGCAGCCCAAGTAGTGACAGGCTCTGTGTTGGGCCACTGTAAAAATACATACAAAATGCCTTTAGAGTACAACACACCCATTCATACAAAATATTACAGACATATACATGAGATTTAATTCTCTATGCTTAATAATGGACTGTTATGTTTTTGGTCCCAATCTTTGTTTCCAGTGAGATTTAATTGCCCTCAATGAAAACCTCTTTCATCATGCTTTGATAATGGCTATGATTGAATGACTAAAGATATATAGCATGTATACACACACAGAGAAATAAATATCTAATGCAAGTAATGTTGCTACAACGCGTATACACACATACAACAATATACACATTTTATAATATACAACAGTTACACACGCACACACTAAATATATACATACACAAGTTATGTCCTATAAATACTGAACTCAATTTGTAGCTTTCTCATATCCATATCCCAAATCAAATCTTTTTTCTTGAAATTAATTTATAGACTACAGTTTGGTTCTTATTTAGGAGAATGAAGTACAAAGTGGTTTGCTCTCCTTTTTGTCACTTCCTCAGTGGAAGCTGATCATCATGCATCTAAAGAAGAGAGCAAAGGTGAGCTCATTGTCAAACCTTTCTAGTTAGAAGTTATGATGTTTGGAAATTTTTTGGGGAGTCATTTTAATGTTTTTGAAAAGTTTTTGGGTTAGTTTTACAATTTTAGAAATTTTTTATGACCAATAGGGATGAATTTTTTTTTTTATTTCTAATTCAAAATTTTTAATTTTTTTAAAAATTTGTTTGGATGTATTATTTTTAGATTAAAAAAATAATAATTTTTTTATTTCTAATTAAAAGTTTTTAAAAAATTTTAATTTAGTTATCTAATTCAAGCTAATTAGATAGCCATAATAATTTTAATTTAGTTATCTAACTACAGTTATCTAATTCAAGCTAATTGTACCATGCCTGAAGGTAAATTTTAATTTAGTTATCTAATTTTAATTTAGTTTATTTTTTTTAATTTTGTGAGATTGAATTAATTTAGTTATATTCTAATTCAAAGTTATGATTGAATAACTATTTTTTATATTAAAAATTACATTTAAGAGATTGAATGTATGATGTTAGTTATCTAATTCAAGCTAATTAGGAGATTGAAGAGAAAGTTAAAGAGATGGTTTTTTAGTTCTTTATTTAATTTTTTGTTTTTAAAAGAAGATTTAATGTAGCTTTCATTCTTTCAAAAACAAACTAATTAAATGAGCGGCTACCACTCACCTTAATATATATTCCAATATGAAATTCTTTCAAAAATAAACTAACGTCTTTGGTCAATTCAATTCACGTTCTTGCGTCCGATAAACAATTAATTATTTTTTTGAAGTAATCTATAATATTTGAAGTGGTGGTAAGTGAGGAAAGTACTGCATATACAAAGGCAATTTATATATGCAGGAAATCACTGCGCTCTCCACCTATATACATACACACAGTATATAAATATTTATGAATATAACAATTACTTATAAAACTACAGGAATCTATATACATACACACAGCCGCGACGTATAGCTTCATACACAGAGAAAATGAAGATTAGCAACCACAATGACTATATAGCAAACAATGTTTGTATATGTGAGTGTATATATATAAACAAACAGTGACTATATAACAAACATTGACTATATATAGTTGCCATACACACAGAAACAGTGACTATATAGCAAACACGGGTGTGGCTGTGTGTGTTTTGCTTTGCCATACACACAGTGACTATACACTTAGTGACTATATACATACCGTGCCTTTAAGCAATGACTTAGATCTTCGCGCAGCAAACTGAAAGGGATAGAGATACACAGTGAAGAGATATACAGTGAATGGAGGTTCATGCGCAGCGACCAGAACGGGAGGCGATGGACAGAGGGAAAAATAGAGAGGGAGGTAGTGACTGAAGGAGTGAGACGGCGGGTGGCAGTGACTGAAGGAGTGGCAGTGACTTAAAGAGTCCATCAATCAGCCAGCCATTGAGCTGCTGCAAATTGGAAAAGAAATTATTGGGCGAAAAATGCTTTAATCTCAACCATTCAAATGTCTCAAAAGTGAGACATTTTCAAAAACCATCATGTTTTATTATATAGATATATACATACATACATACACATAGGTAGTGGGGAGGAGAAGCATAGATGGAGGAGATGAGGGTGGGGATGGCGACGGGCAGTCGCTGATGGGGTACGGAAGGCCACTGACGGAGAGAAGTTGACACAGATCAGGGGCTATCGACGGAAGAGACGATGAGGGCAACGACCGATGTTGCTGGGGGTGATGGCTGACAGGAAGCAACAGGTGGGGGCCACAATGGTGGCTGACGGTGGCTGCTTGAAGTGTAAGGGCAACAGGCGGTGGGAGGTAGAGGTTGAAGAAGGAAGGCATGACTGGAACTTAACAAAAAGGATGAGGGTAAAATGGTAAAATCGTTGGTCAACACAGATTATAAATTAGCAATGTTTTGCAAAAGCTCCCTCCCCACTAGCTTTTGCAAAACGTTGCCAAACATCTCACCAGCTTTTTCTTAACAGCTTATAGCGGTCAAACCAATAAGCCAAACACCCTCTGTCATACTTTGGGTCCTACTTTAAGCTATGTTGCGATTGTGGGATGCTAGAGAAAGGAAGAGAAATGGAAAGCAAAAGGAAGAGAAGAAATGGAAGAGAAGGAATGATGTTAGTTAATGATGAGATATTTTGATTTAATTAATAATATATATGTATATATATGTATATGTATATATATATATATAGAGAGAGAGAGAGAGTAGGGGTGGGGGGAGGGGTCACAAGTGATATTGATTATAAATCTTGCATCAAAGCAAAAAAAGAAGAAATAGGAGTAGGTGTAAGGCCCAACTTTTGGGCCTTATTTTGAGAAGGCCCAAGAAGAGAAAACCAAGCCCATATGGCCATATAAAAGCCCTAGGGCTCCCAACTCATTTCCCTCTTCTTTTATTGTTCTTCCTGTTGTAGTACTATCTCTCTCTCTTCCAAGAACACTGATTTTGTGCAATCCAACCGTCCGATCTTAGATCTGACCACATTCTCATTCGGGAAAACAACCCCGATCTATAAGAAGGTAAGTCTTTAGCTTTATTAACGCTATTTCTAGCATAAAGATTGTGATATATATGTATATACGCGTGAGTTGGGTTGGCTGAGACTTTGAACTTAGATATGCAAAGATATAACCGTTAGATCTTGATGGTGTTTGGACGTGTTAGCCAATGGGGTTAAGGGTGTTGGGTGGCCACGGTGGCTGGCAGCCAACTAGTAGCATGCTTTGTAAATCTGGCAAAAAATTTAGAAGTTAGATCTACGAAAATCTACCCGTTAGATTTAGCCCTTAGATTTAGCCCATTTTTGGATATATTAACCCTCTTGGCCAGACGTTTCTAATGGTAGGTTTTGATCATCGAAATATTCGATCGATGGTGGCCAGAAGTGGACGCTGGCAATGGCCGACGATGGCGACAATGTGGTTGGCCTAGGTTATTTTTTTTTTTTTTGGGTTTTAGGCCATTGGGGTAACACTTGGGTCAGTCCAAATCCTAGGGGATTTAAATTTTGTATTTATTTAATTCTTATGTAATTTGATAATTTTGTTAGGTGATTTTGATGCACCCTAGCCGAGAGGCATTTGAGGGAATCCTGCATCTTCTATAACATTATAAGTGGGTGAATTGTATGATGATGGTAATTGATGCATTCATATCTTTCATTATCTTGATATTCTATATACTATGCATGAATTCATTCTTTATCTGCATTTGAGAAAGTAAAGTCCTTCTTGTCCAATTTGTGCATATTAACATGTATGGTTGATTGCATTCCCTTAAGATTTCATTTGGAAAGACCATGACTCGTGATATTGTGGAGTGTGAATGTTGATACTTATATGGAATATACATTACATGTGGCACTTATTATTGCTAAATGATAGCATAGGATGTATTCCAAATGGAGTAACTATTAGAACCTTGTATAGCTAAACATAGTAAGAGTTAGCTGTTGGTGCACCACGTATACATGTGGGTGAGAGTACGGTCCACCCTTTGTTGGAAAGAGTACGTTCCGCCATCCATGTTTATATTCGGCGAGAGTACGGTCTACCGAAGTAATACTAGGAGTGAGAGTACGGTCCACCCTAGAAAAAAAATGGAATATGTGAAATTTGGTTCTAAATTGTTTACTCTTAATGTGCATATTTATTCATCATCTCCTATTTAGTATTAATTATTACTTGGAAATATAATGGCAGGATGATCTATAAATTGTTGTATCGATTATGCTTTCCCCCATTATAATGTTTTTACTCCTCACTAAGCCAGTGTCAGACTTACCCCTTAATATTTTAGATTTTGTAGGTTGGTACCATTTTTGAAAGTAGGAGTCTTGTTAAACGATTCTACTTCATTTACTCTAGTCACCCTCCAGCTACAACACATACATTTCATCTCACGGGTTGAGTATAGGGAGATTTAATGTTCCTTTTGTATATGAATTGGAAATTTTTTTAATACTGTAAGCATGTAGTGAATTTACAGCCTGGTGGGCCTTTCAAAATCAATTAAAGGCAATGGAATTATTTTGTAAAGTATATGAGGTGTTTAGATGTTTGAAGGATTACGTGTATTATAAGGCTTACTATTCCCTGTTGGAGTTGTGGCTTCTTAGGGGATGGTACCGATCATGACCCCAGATTTTGGGCCATGACAAAGTTGGTATTAGAGCTTAGGCTTTAGAACTTTGGAAAATAAAACAGAAATGAAATGACACTTAGGTGTATGAATAAGGGGTTAAACACTTTCACATAGATTGTATTTCATACATTGTAGTCCAGAGCATGTTTTTTGCAAGATAGGTATGAATATGAGTTGCGACATATTCACAACCTTACTCTGCCATGGACTCTAGGTCCCTTTTTGCACATCATGATTGTGCACATGAAATTTTATGTGATGTGACATATTATTTTGTTCTATATAATGAGTCGGTCTAAATGTTGCATGCAAGAAATCATGCCCCCCTAGGACTCGAGGTGGTGCGGTCCGAGCTTGTGGACGCGGCGGTCGTCGTGGGGGTGGTTGTGGCTGCGGGAGAGGGCAGGTTGCTCTTATCTTGCCCGTACCTTCTTGGGGTGCCCGATGATCACGTAGGGACGTTGTCGAGCAACACCTAGGAGATGGGGATGCTGATGTCCACCAGGACACCTGAGAGGCAGGTGAACCTTGTAGCTTATATATAGAGGACAAGATCCAGCTGGGGGTACGGACCGCGGTGAGTGAGGTGCTGAGGACTTTGGGGATACTCGGAAGTGGATCAGGATCTCAGGACATGGGTCAGGCTTTATCGGATGAGCAAGATCAGGGGGTGGATGTCCCCCTGACAGAGTTTTTGCGATATGACCTACCTCAGTACGATGGGGATAGCAACAAGATGGAGCCAGAGCAATTCCTGGATAGTTGCATGATGATTGGAGAGGCTCTGGGGTGTAGCAAATAGAGGTTGGTTGAGTGTACTGTTTTTGGTTGAGAGGCCCAGTGTGTACATGGTACAAGCATCTAAGGGCAGTCAGGCCATCATGTGTACCCCCACTAAGGTGGGAGGAGTTCAGTGATAAGTTTAGGGAACAATTTATCCCTGAGGCTGTGAGGGACGCCAAAGCTCAAGAATTTGAAGAGTTGAAACAGACATCCGACATGAGAATAGAGGAGTATGGTCATATGTTCACTTGTTAGAATTTGCTCCTACGTTGGTGGCCACTGAGTGAGATAGGGTGAGGCATTTTGTGAAGAGGTTGGTGGGATCCATCTATAAGGCAGTAGTTCTTTCTAACACCCCCACATATGCCAGCGCATTGAGTGGGGCTATAACGATAGTAAAGAGGATTTTGGAAGAGCAAGCCCAAATAGAACAACGCAAGAAGGCAAAGAGCGATACCATGGGTCACGGAGGTGGCAATCAACAACAACACAAAATGAGACCCCAACAACATCACAACAGCAGCAACAATATAGATGAGGCTACAGGGGTTAGGGGTAGCGACCATTCCCGGACAGAAGTGGTAAGCAACAAGAAGGTTTTAGAGGAGGTGGTTAGGGTGGCAGGGGGATACCATCCTGCTCTATGTGCATGCAGTCTCACTTTGGACAGTGTTGATGGCAGATGAGCATTTGCTATAGGTGTGGTCAAATGGGACACATTAGGAGGGATTGCCCCCATGCACATCAAGAGGTAGGGCATGCAGCTAGGCATAGGATGACTCAGGCGATGCCAGTTCAGACGCGAGCCTCATTTTAGCCTTTACCACCACTTTTAGGTGGTAGGGGTCGAGGAGGTAGAGGCTAGGGTGGCCACGGGAGAGGCAACATTGGGGGGTATGCGAGGGTCTTTGCTATGATGCCTCAGGATGCAGAGGATAGTAGTGCTTTCGTCAAAGGTATGATTTTCATTTCACATATTGATGCCTTGGTTTTGTTTAACCCTGGATCTACACATTTGTACGTATCACACGAGTTTTACCCACGTTCAGGTATAGAACCTTTCTCTCTAGAGCGACCTCTGATGGTAGCTACCCCTACAGGTAACCCTGAAGTAGTGGACACGGTGTATTGAGGTTGTGTGGTCACTGTGGCTGGGAGAGACACCATAGCTAACTTAATCTTGTTAGGGGATATGGAATTTGATAGTATATTAGGAATGGATTGATTAGCCTCTTGTGATGTTACCTTAGATTGTAGGAAAAAAAAGATGTGTTTTGACCTTCCTAGAGGAGATTGATTTTTCCTTCAATGGGATCAACCCCCTGCTGCTAAGGACGTTATATCCATTTTAGAGGCGAGATATCTAATGATTGAAGGGTGTCAGGCATTCCGTGCTTTGGTGCAGGAGACTTATGAGGTAGAAAGTGAGTTAGGGCACGTGCCCATAGTGAGGGAGTATCCGGAGCTATTTCCTGAAGATTTGTCGAGGCTGCCTCTAGAGCGAGATATAGAGTTTTGTATAGATTTAGTTTCGGAGACTTGATTGATTTTGATACCCCCATATCGAATAGCTCCAGCTGAGCTAAAGGAACTTAAGATGCAAATCCAAGACCTTTTAGTTAAGGGCTTCATTCACCCAAGTACCTTGCCATGGGGAGCACTTGTGCTCTTTGTGAAGAAGAATGATGGAACTATGAGGCTTTGTATTGACTATATGTGTGACACCCGTAACTTACTTGCATGCTTAATAATAATAATATTCGTATGAACTTCAAAGTTTAGCGCAGACGAAAACTTGAGAAACAAATTTCTACAAGCTTAAGTGAAGTTTCAAAACGTAATAAAATTCAAAACATGTTTCGTGTAAATAATAAGTTTAACACAAAAAAAAAAAAAAAAAACATGGTTTCAACTGAAGAAAGAAAGACTTTGTAGCAATAGCAATCATATAGAGAAATCCGAAACTTAAAATGAGACTTAACAATTTCATAGTCATACATAAGTTTTATGATGTAGCAATATTGTATATACAACAGAGGGGTTCAATATTGAAAATCTTTCTTTTGGCAAAAGAATGACGACAAGATTTCAATTCTTGACAATTCCTTTATAACAAGCCACCACATTCCATGTCTACGCTTCGATCTCCTCATTCGCTATCACCTGGGGGGAAAATATGGGATGAGATTCATGCTAGTCTCAGTAAGTACAAGAGCACCATCATATGTATTTAAGCAAGACATGACATAACATAATATAACATATCATAAGGAGACACGAGAGGTTCCATTAACTATAGGGGCACGAACCCTCGTGCGTAGTGCTATCGAGGTCCGGTCCCGAAACTTGTGTGAACATAACATAACATGAGGGACCACATAACATAATTCATGGGCATGCTTAAACATCATAAATAGTTCATAATGTACTTACCTCAACTTGGTTGGATGAGATCTGAATGTTTAAGGCTTCACACCTTACCGTGTTTGCTTTTCTGCATAAAATACTTATTTTCGTGAACTAAACCTAACATAATTTTACATAGGATTGTAGGGAACAAAATGAGGGGTGGATACATGAAATTTCAAGGTAAAAGGGGATGTCACGCCCCCTCACGTGCCGACGAAAGGTGCTGCCCTTAATTTTTGTGACAACTTTGCACCCTTTTGGTCTTTCGGCCATATCTCCCTCGTTTTAACTCCGATTTGACCTCTATTTTTTCCTACATACTCCTCTTTCATCCCTATATAGGAATATTAGAAAGAAACTGGACTTACCTCTCTGTTTTCTAGTGATTCAGGCCTAGGTTCTTATGACATAGTTTCTCTAGCGAGGCTCCTATCTACATCGTTCCTTCACCGATTTCCCTCATTTTTCTTGAAAAATTTATCCCTCTCTCTTAATAACACACTCTTTACCTTTACACTTCTCAATATGACATAAACTTGGCTTCTAATGATTTGGAATGCCCAAAACTTAACCCAAGATCCTATTTAAAAACGTTTTCAGCCAATCGTGTTTTGCCACATATCCTGTCATCATGAGGCTTCATTATTATCTTCCATATGTGGCCAATAAATGCTTTCCACATGACCCAAACTTAGAGGCTAAGTAATCTCACTACAAGAAAAATGATATTTGGTGATGAGTTTTTTTGTGATGAGGAAAATTTCCTCACCAAAGATCACTTTTGGTGATGAGATTTTTTGGTCATCGCCAAAAGTGAACTTTTGGTGAGGACAATAAAAGGTCATCACCCAAAATTGGCACTATAATTTTTGGCCCTCAATTTTTTTGTGGAAAAATTTTTAGCGATGATATTATTACTTTTGGTGACGAAAAATAATCATCACCAAAAGTAATTTTTTAGCGATGATATTATTACTTTTGAAGAAAAATAGTCATCACCAAAAGTATTTTTTAAGAGAACTAAAAAGTCAGCACTAAATTAGTTCATCATTACAACTTTACACCCTCGATAATTATTATTAATAATTAATAAATTATCATAGATTATTTTTTAAGTTATTTAATAATTGTCATAATTTAAATTGTAATGGCCCAAAATTATCATTTTTAATGTCATTGAACATGGTTTGGAGATTTGATGTGATAGGGTTATTACTTGAAATTTTATCGTGTGTTAGAGGTTCCTTATTTAGGTTTTATATGTATATTCATATTACTATTATTATTATGGTTAATATTGTTCTTGTTGTTGTTAATATTATTATTATTGTTAGTAATATTTACATTATTATTATTAATATTGTTATCATCATCATCATTATTATTATTATTAGTATTATTATTATTAATATCATTGATAATATTATTATTATCATTGTTGTTGGTAATATGTATGTTGTTATCATTATTATATATTATTATTATTATTAGACCCTAAATTGGTTTCGCTCGTATTGCTTGGATTCATTGTTTATGTTTTGCCCTTTCTGCGTGTACCATCTGTTTGTTAAAATGCCTGTGTTTATTTAGTTGTACAAGCACACCACGTGTTTGTCAAAAGTCCTCAGAGAAGACTCGTATCACGGCCATGCCTAGAACTTTGCTTGGCTTCTTCCATTTGTGTCACTGTGCAGTAGAGGGGAGCCTATATTATATATCTACAAATAAAAAAAATAAATAAAGAACCGGTGCTAGCTTCTTGTTCTTTTAACCGACGAGGGACATTTTGGATTGTGGATGGCAGTGTATATGGTGAACTTAGGGTTTAGCTTGTTTATGAGTTGTTCACCAATTGTTGGGTCTCTATTTTGGGCTTTGGTATCTCTTATTTTTTATGGGCAATTTGAAATGCCTTTTTCATTTTGGATCCATTCATGATGTGCACCGAGTAAATGTTAGTCGCTCGTAGTTTTTCTTAGAAAGGATCTCAATTTGATTGTCATGTTTGACATAACCATTTCTTTCTTGTTATTTTAAATGAATGTATGTTTAGGCAAGGCTATATATAAATCTAGAAGTTTAGTATTCTGTGGCAGTGCATAAAGTGAGATAAATGTGTTAGGATTAAAAAAAAACCTAATTAAATTTATACTATGATTATACTATCATGTTATGGATATATATTTTTATTTTTATACTACTAACATGCTAAAATATTTAAATCGTAGAAAATTTATGCTATGATTATACTAACATGTTATGGATATAAATGTAGGTTCAAATGCTTGTAGAAAAGGTTGTGGTCTAACAAGAGGAGTTGGATTTATTTTCTTCAACTAGTTTGTTTCCTGGCATACCTGAAATGGTACCTGACTAAGTGTCCAAAATTGATTCTGTCATTTTTTCCCTAAATTGGTTTTGCCCTTATTTCTTGGATTCATTGTTTATGTTTTAGTTGTACAAGCACTCCATATGTTTCATAAAATGCCTATGTTTGATTATGTAAATCTCAGAATCATGGAAGAATAGTTAAAGTGGAGTACTTTTAGCTTTTTATGCAATTGTAACATTCCCCTAAAGCTAAATGGGAAGTTTTATAAGAAAGGTATAATACTAGCTTTCGTGTATGGTATAAAATGTTGGGAAATTCATATCAACATGTGCAAAATGAGTATGACCAAGACAAGATTGTTACAGTGGATGTGTGGCTATATACATAAGAAAAGATGATTTTGAAATGGCGTCTATTAAAGAAAACTAGCAAACAAATCTACGAGGAAAGTAGAGCATGTAGAGAAAGTGTTTAACGAAATAGAGAAGAGTAAGATCCATAATCATCAAACGTGCACTACACAGTGCCATGTGCCTATTCGACACTCCCTTAGATGCATGTCATAACTTCAGCTGGCTTGCTTTTGGATGTTCTGTTTTGCAGGTTTGCACCTCTGTTTTTTTTTCCCTTCTTCTAATCCCTTGTCATGGCTTCCTTTATAGTTTATATGTTGAATATTCACTGCTCACAGCTTCAGTTATTCTTCCATTTTTTTCCTTCCTATCTTTCTTTCTTCTATTTTTCCTTTCTGCAATTAAGTTTCCTTTTTTTATTCTCTGATCTCTTTTTAGGTAACTTCTCTTTTTCAGTTCAGGTTTTTCTTTAGGTTGCATAATTTTCTGTTTTTTCTTCCCAATAAGTGTTGCACTATTTTTCTTTTAAGCACAAATCCATAGAACTAATTATTTATTTATTTTGCATAACATTTAGGCTTGAAGTTCATTTTATGAATTTGTTTACGAAATTTGAAACACTGCATCTTATTAATGTTCTAGACTTCAAGTACTTTGTTAAAATTATATTATTTGTTATTATCCTTTTAGTTATTTGAACATTCATGATTATATGAGTTTTCATTTACCTCTTTATAATCACATGTTGAGACTAATGGTATCTTATTTGTTATTGTCCTCTTGTTGACTTGATATTAAGGAATGAGCTCATTCATAGTCATCAATGGAAGAACTTTTTTTTTTTTTTGTATCAAGTTCTGCCTATGAAATTGCAGCATTCTATTAGCCATTGCAAGATAAACACCTTGGTTGAGACTTGAATTAAGGGAAGTCCATATGTCTAGTTGCTAATAACATAGGTTTTGAGGTTATAGATTGTTTCAAATTCTTTATAGTTGGTGGATAGGTTTAGGTAGAAGGGGTCATCACTGGACTAGTTTAGTATAGCTATTTTTAAATTACGAGTATGGTTAGTTCTCTTTATTTGAATTATTATAAATCTTTCACATTAAAACAAATTATACTAATTTATTTGATCTTTTGTTTACTTTTGTTTTTCAGGTTCTTGGCATGCATAAGTGGAGAACTTGTTACAGTATAACGAGTCAAGAGAAATTGAGTTTGAAGCATAGAAAGAGGAAATCCATTGGTTGAAGAGTATGTTGGCCATTGTTTTAGAAAAAGTTGGAGAAAAACCTCTAGATGAACCATCAAATGTAGAAGATGGCAACAACTCTTAGATGTGTTGGACTTTAAGGATCCAAAGAAGTTGAAAGTTTATTTTGACTTGATATACTTTTTTCTTGTTTGTCTTTATTTGATGAATTATGCTTGGAACATGTTTTTGAATATTAGATTTGATGAGTTCTGTCATTTGTGGGATATGTTTTGATAGACTAACAATTTGGATGACATAATTCATTGAAATTTGTGATAGTTGTGTTTGATATTTTAAATAGGTTGAGAATTTATTAACAGGGATGTTTGTGGGACTATATGATGGGAATATCATGACATGAAATTTTTAGTGACGGGTTGGGTGATTCATCTATAATTTTTAGTGATGTTATTTCCTTGATAGACTCTAGGCTTCAAAAGATTTTGGTGATGATATTGTATTGTAGTAAAAATGTTTTTGCAATGAGATGCTTTCATCATAGAAATTTTTTGGTGATGTCTAAGTTTCTTAATGTAAAGCACAAGTATTTTACCAACCATTAAAGAATATTTTCTATGAGGACTTCACTTTTATCACAAATACCTTTTGGTGAGCAAGTGTTTTGTCACAAAAACTTTCTCATAACGAACAATTTTGTATTTTTGGTGATGAGATAAAAAAAATTTATGAGAATTAATGGTAATCACAAATATGTTCTAGTGATGGAAATTTTTATGCCAATAGTGATGAAATAATTCGTCACTAAAAAGTATTTTTGGTGACTAGATATGAAGAGACAATGATCTTAGGCGATGAGTTGGGCAACGATTTTTTTTGTCACCAATAATGCATTTACCGTGATAAAATGATTATTTCGTCACAAAAGATAATTGGCGGGGGACCTACGGTGACGAGTCTGTGACGAATATTTGATCATTAGTAAAAAGATTGCGTGATGAAATTCTATCTTTTTGTGACAACGTAAGGTCATCATAGAGGACCCATTTTCTTGTAGTGGATCTTGGAGAAGACTTATTTAATAAAGACTTGGAGAAGACTTATTTAACAAAGACTTGGAGAAGACTTACTTAACAAAGACTTAGAGAAAACTTATTCAACAAAGACTTGGAGAAGACTTACTTTAACAAAGACTTGGAAAAGACTTACTTTAACAAAGAAAGTTATATTGAAGTTTTATTTGAAATCCACGATCATGACTTTCACAATCGCTTCTTAAAATATGCTATTTCCTCAAGTATCTGAATCTAAAAATCTTAAATATTACATCATATTTTAGTTTAAAAATCTCGAGTGTTACAATATGCAGTTGAACAAGGCCACTATTCGGAACAGATATCCATTATCTCGCATAGATGACCTATTCGACCAGTTGCAAGGTGGCTAATGTTTTCTAAGATTGACCTAAGATTGGGTTATCACCAACTTTGTATTAGGGGAGATGACATCCCTAAGATTGTCTTTAGGACTCGATACGACCACTATGACTTTTTAGTAATGTCATTTGGCCTTACCAATGCCTCGGTGGCGTTTATAGACCTCATGAACAAAGTATTTAGACCGTACCTTGATCACTTCATCATTATGTTTATTGATGACATATTGGTTTACTCGAGGAGCGAAAAGAAGCACGAGTAACACCTCAAGGTAGTGCTTCAGACCTTGCGAGAACATAAGCTATACGTTAAGTTCTCGAAGAGTGAGTTATGGTTGGATAGCGTGGTATTTTTGGGCCATGTGGTGTCCAAGGAGGGCATCATGGTAGATCCTAAGAAGGTTGAGGCCATGGAAGAGTGGTCTAGGCCTATCTCAGCTAGCGAGATATGTAGCTTCCTAGGTCTAGTGGGTTACTACTATAGATTCGTAAAGGATTTCTCAAAGATAACCACTCCATTAACTCGTTTGACTCAAAAGAATGTCAAGTTCGAGTGGTCTGATGCTTATGAGGAGAGTTTCTTAAGACTTAAGGAGAGCTTGACTATAGCTCCAGTGCTAGCTCTTTCTTCAGATGAGAGTGGCTATATGGTTTTCTGCGATGCCTCTAGGATTGGACTTGGTTATGTATTAATGCAACATGGCCGAGTCATTGCCTATACCTCAAGGCAGCTGAAGAGGCATGAACAAAACTACCCTGCCCATGACCTTGAGATGGAAGCAATGGTATTTGCCCTTAAGTTATGGTGACACTATCTATATGGTGAGACTTGGAAGATCTATACTGATCATAAGAGTCTAAAGTATATATTCGATCAAAAGGATTTAACCCTAAGGCAGAGGAGGTGGATGGAACTCCTCCAAGATTACGACTGCACCATATTGTACCACCTGGGCAAGGCTAATGTAGTAGGACGTTGAGAGAGGCACATCATTCAATGTACACCATACACCTTGGTGCAAACAAGATGTATCAGGACGTTAAGATGTTATATTGGTGGAATAAATTGAAGGAGCATGTGGCAAAGTTTGTAAGTCAATGTGCGGTGTGTCACCAAGTGAAAGCTGAACACCAGAAACCAAGTGAGGAGCTTCAAAGGATACCAATCCTTGAATGGAAGTGGGAGAGACTCACCATGGATTTCGTTGTAGGATTACAGACATCTAGGAGGGGTAGCAACTCCGTAGGGGTAGTGGTAGATAGATTGACCAAGAGTGCCCTATTCATACCTATAAACACAAGTTATACAGTACCTCAGTATGTTAAAAAATATCTAGATTATGTGGTTAGGTTGCATGGAGTTCCACTATCCATTATCTCTGATTGAGGGCCTCAGTTTACCGCTAGATTTTGGAGAGAGTTTCAAAAGGCACTAGGGACGGAATTGAACTTTAGCACAACTTCCACCCTTAGACTGATGGGTAATCTGAGTGAACTATTCAAACCTAGAAAGATATGCTTAGAATGTGTGTCATGGATTTCGGGGGTGATTGGGAGAAGAACCTACCGTTAGTCGAATTTGCATATAACAACAGCTATCATTCTAGCATCTAGATGGCCCTATATGTGGTACTTTATGGTAGACGATGTAGGACTCCAGTAGGACGGTTCGAGGTAGGTGAGGTTCAGTTGGTTGGGCCAACTAAAGTCCATAAGACTATGGAACAAGTTCGATTGATTAGAGAGAGGCTATTGGCTGCCCAAAGTCGACAAAAGTCCTATGCGGATTGTCGTAGGTGTCCCTTAGAGTTTGGAGCCGAAGATAGAGTATATCTCAAGGTGTCACCTATGAAAGGGGTGATAAGGTTTGGCAAGAAGGGCAAGCTTAGCCCTAAGTACATTGGTCCATTTGAGATTTTGGACCTAGTAGGTGCAGTGGCATATCGATTAGATCTCCATACTGCTTTTGCAAATATACACCCAGTGTTCCATGTGTCAATGTTGAGGAGGCATGAACCAGATCCATTCCAAGTTCTTCCCTTGAGTGATTTTTGTATTTGTATCCATTTTGAATTGACCTTCTCTCAGACTTCCTATGCTAATAGGTAAATCTGGGAGTGGGCCCTGACACATTAAGTATCCCCAATCCAGTGCATCATAATAGCCTATAACAAAAGGAGATTTACTCATTTTTATTTGACACATCCATGTCATATTATTCCCTATTGTGTACCCATACCATGTTATACCACCTCATGCCCATATCATGATATACCACAGTATGCACCCATGCCATGACTTATAACACCATGTAATGTTCGCACATGCTCATTTATTCATATACAGTCATTGGGGCTCATTCATAACACATTGGCACCTAAGGCCTAAAAATACATGTAACATGTATAATTTCAAATTAATCATTAAACTACGGATCGAGTCTCACTTACTGAGCTCACAGCCGTAGCTCGCCGGCATCAAGCGCTCGTCTACCAAATTTTGGATATCTTTTTCCCCACGCAGACATAAGTACTGTCGTGCAAAATAAAAAGTGTGCAAATATATATATTACATACATGTAGACCATTTGAAAGCATACATAATTTAGTACATAATCATATGCTCACCAAATATTCAATGCAATGCTCATTTCCATATGTTATACCCATCACTGTGTCCATGTTGTACATTCTTAACCCATATACCCCAATGACGTTATTGAATTAAATAATCAACATAACATATATTATGAATTTATTCATACTGTTGGGACATAATATCATGAAATAAATACTGTAATACCCAAGAAATTAGGATTATTTGAGAATAAGTGTTTTATTAGAAAAATAAATTTCAGGAAAGATTGGTATCTAAATAGCTCTAAAAAGTGACCAAATCAGCTGCAGGGAGTGCCTTGGAGCCAAGATATCTAAGGAAAATGATACGGAATTGAAGAGCATTTGAAGGCATGATTTATGACATCGAAAAAAATCGAATAAGAAATGATTTTCAATATAGCTAAAATACAGCTGCTGTAACACCCCGCTTTTCTCTTACCGAGCGTGTCATTATGCTGGGGCCCAAAATATACATAAATTATTTTTTTTTCTTTTTCGGTACATAACTTAACCTTAAGTACCCAATTTCAAACAAAACCCCCAGCAAATCATAAAAAATGCGGAAGCGATAATCAAAATCTGATATGGTACATAATCAATTCACTTATATTATATCATAAAGAATTCGTACCATATATTACATCATATCTTTAACAGCCTTAATACATGAAGAATCCATAATATTCTAACAAGGCTAATCATCAATAAAGCATCAGCTAAAACATCTCCGAGACAACTTGCTGAATCATCGGCCACGCCATCACGTGCCGTCATATCTCAACTTGCTCCTTACCCTAACTGCAAGTCTAAAATTGGAACGTTGAATGTTCTAGGGGCATAACCCATTAGAAGATGAAACTTCAAATGAGGGTCCAAAAACATATATATGAATGCATGATGCAATGACATGAACATCATTTGCGCCCTTTAATGTAACTTCCCAGGCCCACCAGCCCGGTTAGGAATCCTTGCAATATGACAAATATCAATATGACAATAATATCATGCAATGCAAATATCACGACTTTCTGTGCAATATGACAAATGAATATTGTATTCATAAATAGCATGCATATAAACAATCATATCATAAATATCATATAGGATAGGACAACTCACCTTTGCCCTAAAGATCAAGACACCTTGAAAAGTGTGCGCCGTCTCGATATGTGTGCCCGACCTCGATTTTTGTGTCAACACTCAAAGTTGCACCAATCACATCATCTCGATTACCTCAAACATAAAAATGATATTCTATTACTAAATATCTCAATATTCCATTTATTTCCTTTTTTCCCTTCATTTTTCTTCATTTTTCCTTCTAAAAATCCCAATAAAATACCTCGGGACTATTTCCTCAAATCTATCTTCACAACAATTCATAATAGATTATAAACTTCCGAGGAAAAATACTGGACTTACCCAAATATTGCATCTTCATGCAAAATGAGGCTATTTGGGGCAAAAATCGAGACATCGAGAATCCCAAATCCCAATCTTTTTGTACACACTTTCATAAAATAATTTACTAGATTTTCTAACATTTTTTTTTGCAGATTTTTCAGACCAGCCACGCGCCCGCACGTGCCTAGGGCGAGTGGTGGCGCATGGAAGACCGCGCGTGCCGGCCATGCGCCAGTCATCTTCTCCGGCTATCTTTTTCTGGCGACGGCTGATTCCTCCACCATTCGAAAGCCCTCTTTGAATCGATCCTCATCTCACAACTTTGAGGCCAAAAGAAACACCGGAGCACGGCCAACCGGCCGTTTGAAAGCTCAGCCAAGAGAACCGCCCTCCCTTTTCCGGCGACCCTCGAACAGCTATCAAACATGCACCAAAACGCTCCAAATTCTCCAGATCTGACCTACCTCTCATGGGCTTCAAATGCCCCTTATTCTTGAACCTCAATTCATTCATTATCATGGCTAATTTTGAAGCTAAAAACCCCCCACATTCGGCTATCACGGAACCCCTATTTGTAGGCCATTTTGATGCTTCAAACGCCCTTAGCCACTCGACCCACTTGCTTTAGAGCTTCACCCGCCCCTGGATCGACCTCAAGCAAGCCTTATCCGACCAAAAAATTGATTTGCAGGCGTGCACCACTTTGGCCAACTTTTGGCCGCTTTTTCTTCAAAATCCGGCCACCACGATGGCCTTTGTCAGATCTTTCTTTGCAAAAGTTACTCCCTTGACTATTCCTCGTGCAACCTTGTGGCAAAAATCGGCCACGGACGATTGGCCATGTGCTGGTCAGATTTGCCCATGTTGCCATTTTTGAGTTTTTTGCACTTTTACTCGACTGATTTTGGTTTTCTCATTTTGGCCCTCTTTCACCAAGCCCCTTGACTTTTGATAATTGCTTTCAAGACCCTCAACTCCTAAAACATCAATTTGACCCCTGAGGATTCTGAAAAAATGTTGTTTCAACCTCCCTCTAGCAATTTCAAAAAACTACACTTAGGCTCGAATCATCATTTTAAACCTTTTCGTTTCTTCCTGAAACCACTGAAGGGTTGTTCCTTATGAAAACCCGAAGCCCCCTCAAGCTTCTGTTGACTTTCCAGAAGTCGTCTATAATAAGTCGGTATTGCAGCCTAATTGACAACTGTATTTTAGCTGTACCAAAAATTGTTCTCAATCTAATTTCTTTCGGTACCATAAATCCTATCTCGAGGTGCTCGTTAATACCATACCATTTTCCTTTGGCATCTTGGCTCTAGGGCACTCCCGGCAGTTGATTCGATCATCTATACGGTTATAAATTACCGTTATATCCTTTATTTATCCTTAATTTCCATTTTTGCCCCAAGATAAATTACCCTCGAGTCATTTAAAATTTCTCGGGTATTACATTCACCCCTCCTTAAAATAATTTCGTCCTCGAAATTTTCATCAGACCGTTAAGGTAACTAAGACATAACATAGCTTATTACCTGAATACCTCAAATCAAACATCTATTTGATCATTGATAAACACCTCGGTTTGCGTTCCTTACACGTCTAATGCTTACAAGCATACCATGTCATTCACATAATTTCCTATTGTGGCTCCTTTTAGACCACCACACGTCTTTCAATCATTTTAGGCATGCACATTCTTCGCTAAAACTTTTGAGAATGCCTTCTCGCATTTCAAAAATCATAAACATTGGGCTGGCTATATCATCATTCCATAGACAAGTACACTTGTCAACCACACATGCCTTCCGTATCTCGTTCACCAGATCCTGCTAAATGACCAGGCTAGCCATAAAAATAGACGATCCCTTCGGCACTACCATCATAGTCGGTAGACCAACAAGCCTCCAACTTCATCTGACATCACAGCTATCCGCCAGGTCCTGCGTTGGGCACCTCTTTGCCACGCGCTCGGTGATACGAAGTAGTGCAGTCGTAGTCCTTAAGAAACTCCATTAACCATCGCTACCTCTCGTTCAGCTCCTTTTGTGAGAACTCATACCTCAGGCTCCTCGTGGTTCGTGAGCACATCAAAATGTCCTACCATTCCGTTTCGGTAGTGTCTCTATAACTTTGAGAGCACATACCACATTTGCCAACTCCAAGTCATATATCAGGTAGTGCTTTCTATGCCTTGGCGTGATCCGCACGCCATCATTCGGTCATGTTGCACTAATCATGCAACCCGATCCTTTGAGCTATCATAAACTCTTACTGCATCCGGCAAGTTATTCTTATTAGACTCTTCTCATGAGTCCTATTGTGGACATAATTTTTCCAGAGTGTTCCATCATTGCCTTCTGACAATAGCTTGCCAAAACATCTTATTTTGAAACATCTTAGCACTCTATTTTGAAATCTGGTTCGGAAAAATTTCATTTCGAACCCCACATTGCTCCATGTTTTGAAACTTAGGGTCGGGACTATAATTACCCAAAAAGCCCCGAACTCGACTTTCGTGCGTCCGGATAATTTTTTCTTCTTGCCAAAATCTCCGGAATAATAAAATACGTTTTTCCCATAAAGAAGAGAAAAATATTATTTTCTTTTCTTCTTTTTTTTTTCTTTTCTTTTCTTCCTTATTTCTTCTTTCTTCTTCTCCTTCTTCTTCTTCCTTCCTTTCTTCCTCTGCCAACCCTGCACGCGAATAGCCACCGGCCACCGCCGCTGCCCCCTCCATAATCGCCTCCGGCACCTGCTCCGCCATCGGCCGCGAGCCACCGTGCGGCTTCTCTGCGCCCTAGCCGCCGATCACAATTCCTCCCTGCCATCATCGCCGGCCCAATCGGCCCTCGCGTCGGCCAGATCCGGCACGCCGCCGCTGCCGCCAGCTCCTTCGTGCAGCCACTGGCCATCGCCCGGCTTCCCTCGGCCACCACCGCGTCATCGTCGTCCTTGACGTTGCTGCCAGATCTGGGTCGATTCGACCTGACATGGTCCGATCTGACCCGACCCAACTCGATCCGCTTCAGGTTTGACCCATCCCTGATTCGACTCATTAGATCTGACCCATATATGTTTTAACCCATCCATTTAGATCCGACCCACATTTGATTTATTTAGATTTAGCCAAATCCAGATCTATCATGTCAAGGCGCAACATGCCTGGGGCAACATACCAAGGCCCCGGTCTTGATGCGGTGCCTGCGTAGTCTTAAATAGAGGATGCAATTCTCAGTGCATCTTTGCTCCTTACTTCCGTTGCGAGGATGGTATTGCTCGTTTTGTCACCATCCACGATGTTTTTACTGTCAAGAATGTTGTCAACTTCCTAGCTTCGCTTCTGATCAGCGATCGATTTTGGGCTTCCGATACACTCCTCTTTGAAGCTCAGGCCCGGTTTCAAGATCCCGTCTATGGCTGTGTATCTCACATTCTTGCCCTTCAGCAACAGGTTAGTGAGTTGCAAGCTTATCGAACTTATTTGCAAGATTTACTATTCGCATATTATTCTTCGTATCCCCAACCTATTCCTCAACCTGATCAAAACCCGGGCTGGAATTTCGATCTTCCTATCATCCCAAAGGATATCCCTCATCCTAGTTTCTCAGAGGCTACTCTTCCACCTTACCTTAGTGAAGCCAGCAGTAGCCAGATGCCACCCCCAGATGACATCGATGAGCTAGGACTTGTCATGTTTGGCAACCGTCGTCCTCACTGAGCATTGGCATTATCATCAATTTTATGGTTTGCCTTTTTCCTTTAAGTAATTGTATGGTTTGATTTCCTGTAACTGTTTGAACATATGGAATAAATATTATGCTTTGGATGCTTTAATGTTCCATTCCCTTGTCTTACTCTCGATTGCATATTGATTATAAAATACCTCAGCCTCTTGCAGCTGTTTAATAATTCATCAAATCGAGGTAAAAATTATCGGTTCTAAATTATCACCTAATAATTCGCATCTTTAATCAAGTCACACATAGCTAAGTATCCAATAACCTCAAGCCATCATTGGCAATTTTGATCATTAAGAAACAATCCCGTTAAATCTTCCGAGAATATATCTTGGTCATTTTCCACTTACGGCTTTTCACTGACCGCAGGTGCCTATACCTCATAATAGTAGGCCCCTTAATTTCATGACTTGCCGACATCATTTTAATGTTTGTCCAACTATATATATCTCTCAATTTCCCTATCAGGGCTACCTATACTAACCGTCTAGCCATATGAGAGTTTCATTTTGAAAATCTCGGATCTCTTAATCAATTTAGGTCTGCAGCTTCCCCTACTGCGAACCGTCGTCCTGGCATATCTGCCATAACTTATTTCTTTCAATCACATCAAAGATTAGCACGATCTTCAAGACAATCCAAAAATCAGCTAGAGCAGGTAGGTACTTACGTCACCTACGGTACTCCAATCCTCGCTAGATTTCTCCCTGAAAACTCTAAAGTTTAATCATGAATCCCTAGATCCTCAATCAATTCTTTCAAGAAGTTCCTCAAGAATCTCAAGTTGATTTATCTCCAAAGATCTCGAATCAGATTACGATATCTGGTTCTAATCACTTTTCGCGAACTTGATTTCTTTGCAATTATGGCTCTCAATTCACCGCTTATCATGGCGCTTTCGAGTTCGTCTTGTCGGGTTGACCACCGACAACTTTACCTGATTCCATAGATCCATCTAGCACGTTGAACCGTAGTCGCAACCTTTGTTAACTAGGACTTCTCATCATTCCTTTTTTGGTCCATACGACCTATCAATTAATTCTTTCCTTTTTGGTACCCGATCTTTACTTTGAACTGAGGTTGCCATCTCACAACTCATCGTCAAGGTTTTAGACTAGCCATGCTCCACTACCTGAAATCTTATTTACTGAGAATCCACTAACTCTTGTATTTTGTTCTTCAGATCTAGTTGACTATCGGCACACGACCATTAAATTAGTTCTTTCTATGCACTACACTTACCGCCAGCCAGCACACAAGCTGTCATCATCACCCCGATCACATAGTAGGCTTACTCTTACATCATACGTTGACCCTCTCATGGGTACATCCTGGGTGAAAATTGCACGATCTCGTCGTAGTCCTCTAAGAACTATCATCCATTGTCGCTACCATTGAGTCTAACTCATTCTGTAAG
Organism: Diospyros lotus; assembly: GCF_014633365.1. Taxonomy (NCBI): domain Eukaryota; kingdom Viridiplantae; phylum Streptophyta; class Magnoliopsida; order Ericales; family Ebenaceae; genus Diospyros; species Diospyros lotus. The sequence continues at coordinate 36,661,944 of NC_068343.1, read as the reverse complement.
AACATTCCTTCTAGGCCCTCATCATGGCCGGTGATTTCATCACCTCGTAGGTAGCGCCTACACAACTCATGAGCATGCATATTTCTTTTTCATTTCATATGTCAGGTAGCCTTTCTTTCGGCAACCCAACCCTTTCCTTAAGGTAATCGCAAACACGACCACCTCATGATTTTATTGCCATATCGAGGTATTCTATTCCTCGAGTCTCACACTATTCGTTGTGTCACCTACTCCCAAGATGACCACGAATTTCGATGCAATCCTTTAAATTGGACATTCGGTTTATATTCAATCCATCTTATCTTAGGTTGGTTCCCTAGGCTTCCGACCTCAATCAACAATAATTAGTCACACATCTCGCACCCAAGACCATTGGAACTTGGAATTCTCTTCAAGGTACACACTCTGTTAGGTTGTCCCAGATTTTCAGCATCTGATCGTCTCCTTAGCAGTTCACTAAGTAACTCAGACCCTGGGTCCCAAACCCATACCGCGAGACAGCCTATAAGCTTCTTTGGCACGTTAGCCACAAGCTCATTACAAGTCTTCTGCCTTGGTCCCTAGATCCAGATCTGTCACCGTGAACACCCAACCAGCTGTGTCGTCATGCTGCTAGGGTTTCTTTATCCCGTCTTTGCGAGTCACATAGTTGCACTACTTTCAGCTCATTAATCGACACACTCATGTGCCATCATTTGGTCATTTCAGCCTCTCATTCGATCCAATCCGATGGATCCTTATCTTTACATCATATTTCTAAGATACTAAATGATCCTCGAAAATCCTTATCATTCAATCCTTAACTTGACAGCTAGGCCATCAGACTAATCTTACGCTAGCTTCTATCAGGCATTCTATTATTCACAAGGAATAGTAGTCGTCTACTGAAATAGTGTCTGCTCGTGAATAGTATACCAGGTAAGTTCTCAGGAAAGAGAGGTGGGTCACAAACGGACACACTTAAGTACCAAGTCTTTCCTTAGCCAGAACTTTCCTAGACATGCACTTCCACTACACCACACTTATCCAGTAACCGTCAATACCCAAATCTTACGATAGCTTTGCTTATCTAGCCACATGCGACCTTTTCCTTAGGTTCGCTCTAATATGAACTATACTGGAGTCACTTAAGACTCATACATTTCCTATATCTCTGAATAAACATTCGCTCTGATACCAACTGTAACACCCCGCTTTTCTTTTATCGAGCGCATCACTATGCTAGGGCCCAAAATATACATAAATTATTTTTTCTTTCTTTCTCGGTACATAACTTAACCTTAAGTACCGAATTCCAAACAAAACCCCCAGCAAATCATAAAAAATGCAGAAGCGATAATCGAAACCTGATATAGTACATAATTAATTCACTTATATTATATCATAAACAATTCGTACCATATATTATATCATATCTTTAATAGCCTTAATACATGAAGAATCCATAATATTCTAACAAGGCTAATCATCAATAAAGCATAAGCTAAAACATCTCCGAGACAGCTTATTGAATCATCGGCCAGGCTATCACGTGTCGTCATATCTCAACTTGCTCCTTGCCCTAACTGCAAGTCTAAAATTGGAACGTTTAATATTCTAGGGGCATAACCCATTAGAAGATAAAACTTCAAATGAGGGTCCAAAAACATATATATGAATGCATGATGCAATGACATGAACATCATTTGCGCCCTTTAATGTAACTTCCTAGGCCCACCAGCCCGGCTAGGAATCCTAGGCAAATTCCGAACCTCTGCAGGATAAGCCTAACGTTATTCCCTCAATGCCCTAGGGGAATTATGCTACACTCTGGTGGCGACATCCCATTCCCTTGCACAAATATCAATATGACAATAATATCGTGTAATGCAAATATCACGACTTTCCATGCAATATGACAAATGAATATTGTATTCATAAATAGCATGTATATAAACAATCATATCATGAATATCATATAGGATAAGACAACTCACCTTTGCCCTAAAGATCAAGACAACTTGAAAAGTGTGTGTCGTCTCGATATGCGTGCCCGACCTTGATTTTTGTGCCAACACTCAAAGTTGCACCAATCACATTATCTCAATTATCTCAAACATAAAAATGATATTCTATTACTAAATATCTCAATATTCCATTTATTTCTTTTTTTCCCTTCATTTTTCTTCATTTTTCCTTCATTTTTCCTTCTAAAAATCCCAATAAAATACCTCGGGACTATTTCCTCAAATCTATCTTCACAAAAATTCATAATAGACAATAAAATTCCAAGAAAAAATACTGAACTTATCCGGATATTGCATTTTCACGTAAAACGAGGCTCTTTGGTGTGAAAACCGGGACATCGGGAATCCCAAATCTCAATCTTTTTGCACACACTTTCATAAAATAATTTTCTAGATTTTCTAACATTTTTAATTTTGCATATTTTTCGGACTAGCCACGTGCCCACACGCGCCTAGGGCGAGTGGTGGCGCGTGGAAGACTGTGCGTGCCGACCACGTGCCGATCATCTTCTCCGGCCATCTTTTTTCGGTGACGACTGATTCCTCCACCATTTGAAAGCCCTCTTTGAATCAATCCTCATCTCATAACTTTGAGGTCGAAAGGAACACCGGAGCACGGCCAACTGGCTGTTTGAAAGCTCGGTAAGGAGGACCGTCCTCCCTTTTCCGACGACCCTAGAACAACTATCAAACTTGCACCAAAATGCTCCAAATTCTCCAGATCTGATCTACCTCTCATGGCCTTCAAAAGCCCCTTATTCTTGACCCTCAATTTGTTCATTATCATGGCTAATTTTCAAGCTAAAAACCCCCACATTCGGCCATCACAGAACCCCTATTTATATGCCATTTCGATGCTTTAAACGCCCTTGGCCACTCGACCCACTTGCTTTAGAGCTTCACCCGCCCCTGGATCGACCTCGAGCAAGCCTTATCCTACCAAAAAATTGATTTGCAGGTGTGCATCACTTTGGCCAACTTTTGGCCGTTTTTTCTTCAAAATCCGGCCACCACAATGGCCTTTATCAGATCTTCCTTTGCAAAAGTTGCTCCCATGACTATTCCTCGTGTAACCCTGTGGCCAAAATCGGCCATGGCTGACCGGCCATGTGCTGGTCAGATTTGCCCATGCTGCCATTTTTGAGTTTTTTGCACTTTTACCCGACTGATTTTGGTTTTCTCATTTTGGCCCTCTTTCACCAAGCCCCTTGACTTTTGATAATTTCTTTCAAGACCCTCAAGTCCTAAAACATCAATTTGACCCATGAGGATTCCGAAAAATATTGTTTCGGCCTCCTTCTAGCAATTTTGAAAAATTGTACTTAGGCCCAAATCTTCATTTTGGCTGTAAACCTTTTTGTTTCTTCCTAAAACCACTGAAGGGTTGTTACTTATGAAAAAACAAAGCCCTCTCAAGCTTTCGTTGACTTCCCGAAAGTCATCTATAATAATTCGGTATTGCAGCCTAATTGACAGCTGTATTTTAGCTGTACCAAAAATTGTTCCCGATCCGATTTCTTTCAACACCATAAATCCTATCTTGGGGTGCTCGTTAATGCCACGCCATTTTCCTTTGGCATGTTGGCTCTAGTGCACTCCCGGCAATTGATTCGGTCATCTATACGATAATAAATTACCATTATATCCTTCATTTATCCTTAAATTTTATTTTTGCCCCAAAATAAATTACCCTTGAGTCATTTAAAATTTCTCGGGTATTACAGCTGTGATTTAGGCTGCAAAATTGAATTATCGTTGGGGACTTCTGGGAAGTCAACGAAATCTTAGGGTGTTCATATTCGATATGTAAGACAACCCTTTAGCGGTTTCAGGAAGAAACAAAAGGGTTTACGAATAAAACGAAGATTAAGGCCTAAGTAGAATTTTTTGAAATTGCTAGAGGGAGGTCAAAATGTTGTTTTTTTCGAAATCTTTGGGAATGAAATGGATGTTTTAGGAGTTGAGGGTCTTAAATACAATTATGCAAAGGTGAGGGGCTTTATAAAAATGGGTCAAAGTGAGAAAGCCAAAGTTTGAAGGGGCCAAAGTGCAATTTCAGGAAACCTCCAAACAGCCATGGTCGAACAGCCCATCCAATCGCCGAAATTGGCCATGGGAGACCCGAGAAAGTGGCTGGGGGGGCCTCGGGGCAAGGCTAAGAAGAGCCTCTTGGCCAAGAAATGGCCAAAATCGCATTTAAATCAGGCCAACTTTCGTCCGAAAGTGGCTGAAAGTTTGGCCACTGAGAATCAAGTTTTGGGTTGCTTTCTTTGGGATTTGGACTCATTAAGGGAAAAATGAGACATCAGAGGCCTTGGGTTGCTCGAGATTTGTCGTTTAGGGGTTCAAATTTGTCTATAAATAGGGGTTCCATGAAGGCCGAATGGGGGCAGGTTTTTGGCTTCAAATCGACTCTGTTTTCAAATGAATTGGCGTACCAAACCATAGGGCTTTTGTTTCCCATGAGGTAAGGATTAGATATGAAGAATTAGAGGTATTTTCGTGCTGGTTTGATGGAGTTTTCGAAGGTCTCCGAAAAAGGAGGCGGACTGCCTTGGCGAGACTTCAAGCGTCCGGTTGGACGCCTTTTGGTGCTCCTTTCGAGGCCCAACATGTGCCATTTGGATCAATTCAGCATAGGGAAGAAGATGGCATTGAAAATCTCCCATCGCTAGTGTACCAGCACCGGAGAAGACAACTGGCGCATGGCAAGCATGCACTGGTTTTCACGCGTGTCCACTTGCCTTAGTGCGTGTAGGTGTGTGGAAGGTTGGAAAAATCTGGAAAAAGTCTAGAAAATAAGTTATTGGGGTTTGTGTAAAAAGTTTGATGTTGGCCTTCCCGATGTCTCGATTTTTGCACCAACCAGCCTTGTTTTGCGTGAAATCGAAGCAACGAGGTATGTTCAGTAATTTTATCTTGAAGTTCTTAGTATATAATGAATTGTTGTGGAAAACAATTAAAGAAAATAGTCTCAAAGGTATTTATTTGGATTTTTAGAAGGGAAAATGGGAGAAAATAAAGAAAAATATTAAAATATTGAGATATTTTGTGATTAAATATGAATTATAGGATTGTTGTGCTCAAGGAAATATGGTTTGTGCAACTTTTAGGTTTGAAGGAAAATCGAAGTCGGACAAGCAAATTGAGGCGATGCACGTTTTTTGAGGTATTCTGAACTTCATGCTAAAGGTGAGTGATTTTATCCCAAGAATCTATATATGACATGTTTGCTTCATTGTGCATGATATTTATTGAAGTTATGATCATTTTTGTCATATTATATGAAAAGTCATGATATTTGCATGGCACGATATTATTGGCATATTGATACTTGTGCATGGGATTGGGATGTCGCCATGTTAGTGTAGTCGTAATTCCTCAAGGGAAAATAATAGAACAACGTTAGGATTATCCTAAAAGTTGGTCGAGATTCTGCCTAGGGTTCCGTGCCAAGCTGGTGGTCCAAGGAAGTTACACTAAGGGTGCATTTGATAGAAGTGGAAAATAAGGATGGAATTCTAATTCCATGGAATTCCAATTCCTTGATTTCAAGGAAAATTTACACTTTTTGAACTAAGATGGAATTCGAATTCCATGGAATTGAAAAGCTGTTTGATAGAATTTCTTGAAATTTAGATGGAATTCGAATTCCACCCTCATTTTCCATGCCTATCAAACGCAGGCATATGATTGTTTATGTTATTGCATCATGTATTCATGTATCATATTTTTAAACCCTCACTAGAAGATTCATCTTCTAATTGGGTTATGCCCTTGGAACATTCAAACACTTAAGTTAGGATTTACAACTATGGCAAGGGGATGATTGAGATGTGATGGCACATGATGACATGGTTGATGGGTTCGACAAGTTGATCCGATATATGCACATTCGTGAGCATCCAGGATATGTTTTTAGTCATGTTTAGAAGATTATATTATATTGAAGATCATGTGTAATTGTTACGATTTAATGTATTTCTGAGGGATCATCAAATTGTTTCTATGGTACTCAATTATTATCTCTTGATGATAAGTCTCTATGTATTTAAGTATTTGATGATATGATGGTACAGATTTTTATGTTATGATTAAGTGAATTTAGATATATATCATATCAGGTTTCGATTTTAAGCTTCCGCATTTATGATGATTACCTGTCTTAGCTTACTGATTCTTGTTTAGTATGCTGGGAAGATAGAACGGGATTGTCAGAAAATGATTTATATAAAAAAAAAATATTTTCAAAATTTCTAAGTTATTTAACGCTCGAAAAAACGAGGCGTTACAAATATGATTGATAAAGGATTTAACAATTAGAAAAGCACAGATCGTAAAAAAAAAGAGAATATTATTCCTTTAAAAATGTAGGGTGGATCAAATCCTATTTAGGCTTTTTGTAGAGGATTTATCAAGTATTCCAAGAATAACATCAAGATCATGACATAATAGGCAATAATCACAATATCAAACTTAAGTGAGATAATGATTTCAAGAATAAAAATTTTAGAAATGAAAAGAATAATTTTTTTAAAATAGAAAAGAGGTTTAAAAACTTGTATAGGAGAAGAAGAATGAGAACTTGTATATGAAAACACAAAAATATAAGAACTTGCCTCTGAAAGATAGAAGATGTAATGACCCAGTAAAGAGTTAGGACACGCTGTCGATTTTTATATAATTAGTGGTCGAAATGTTTATATAATTAGTGGTCAAAATGCCTATTTTGAGATTGTTATGTGAATCAATGTGTCTTGACATTCAGAGTTAACAAGAATTAAATTATCTTTCGAGTTAAATGTGGAAAAACATATGGTCCTAATATTTGGTATACCTGTATTATATTAAAAGAAAAATAATGATAAAACCAAGTAAGTGGAAGAAAAGTCAAGCCAGGAGAAACTAAGCATACGTAGATGGTCAAAGTAAAGAAGATTGCGAGTGATGTGGAAGTCAAAGGTAAAACTTGTAAGAAACATATTATGTTCACAAATATTATATTCGGGTAAATTATTATGCAAAGGCAAAGGTTATATATTGTATATTAGGATATATTAAGACTTATATAAAAATATTATATAATATTATATATATACTATAATGATCTGTTAGTGTGTCTAAGATATTCTGTTGGTATTTCAAATGTTCTTGTTGCCGGAGCCACTATTTTGTTGTTTTGAGTAGCATAGTTATTATTGGCCCCTTAAATGGGACAAAAAGGATTATCTCAATTATTAAATGGAACTTCCTAAGTAATAAAAATAAGGGAACTTCCTAAGTAATAAAAATAAGGGAACTATGGAGGGAGACACGAGGCTTTCGTGCCTAGCGGCATGCATATATGTTAGTATGGCACAAGATATAGGTTGTAGGTAAAAGTGCTTCTTATATATCAGTATATTTTGAATTTAATTTTTTTTAAATTAAAGATTTAATTTATAATTTATTCTTTTACATAATTGATCTCAAATATAACATATATGTAAATATAATATTAATATTTTATGTGCATGAAAGTAGGTTGCTCAAAATCAACCATGTCAACTGGAGGCAAAGGGGAGATGATGGCAGTAGGGTTGTTAATGGTTCAATTTAATTTTGATTTTTGTCAAAATTATAATCAAACTAAACTTAAACTACTAAAACCAAAACTAAATCATTACTCATTGGTTTTAAAAATTAAAAATCATAACCAAATCATTCAATTTCGATTCGATTTCGATTTTAATCATGAATTTTTTAGTTTGATCCATACCAATAAACAAAGACAAACTCTTACAAATAGTATTCATAAAAAATTTTGATAACTCTACAACAAATAAAGACAAATTCTAATAAAGTTACAAATTAACTTCAAACTTCTTAGATATAATTATTTGATTGATAAAAATAAAATAATTTAAGATTAGGTTTTATTTTTATTTGTTAATTACTTTATAAATATTAAATATTTTATATATTTGTAATGCATTAGTTAAAATACTTGTAAAAAAATGCATTAGTCAATATATATATTATGTGTATATATAATATATTAAATAAATAAATATATTATATATATGTATATTCGGTTCGGTTTGGTTATCCACACATTTGGTTCGGGTTTTGATTTGGATTTAGTGAAAATCATAATTAAACTATATCCATTAAAACAGTGTTCGATTTTTTCGTAAATCAAATCAATATCCAGTCAAATGATTTTTAACCATATTGATTGATTTAATTTTGGTTTGATTCTCTACGATTTCAATTGCAATTGCCATCCTGAGAGTGGCGTATGATGACACCTAGGGAAGGATTTGGAAACTTAAATGTCTATTGAATTGCAATGCTATGAATAAGATATATTATGTAATATCTCAAAATTTGAAAATAAATAATAATTATTCAAACCGGTATTTGAGGACATTATTGAATATTTGGGAATTTAAGAGAAAGTATTTATTTATATGGTTTTGAGGAAAATAAGGAATTAAAGGTAATTAATTAAATTATTTGAAAATGGTTAATAAGTATTAATTATCGTATTTGTGTTGATTATTAAATATTTGTGGGTTAAAAGGAAATATTAATTTATTTGGGTATTTGAAGATTTAAGAAAAATGTTTATTTATGTAATTTTGAGGAAATAGGAAATTTAGGTATTTAATTAAATTACTTGGGAGTATTTATGGAAATAAGGAAACAATGATTTAATTTGTATTTTTGGTGATTATTGAGTGTTTATTGTTTAAAGAAAATAATTATTTATTGGGAAGTATTTAGGAAAATAATAAAATAAATTGAATTAGGAGATTTTTGGAAATTATGGGGTGAAACTGAAATAAAGGGTAACTGTGAAATGGGGGCGTAAGTGTCAATTTTCGAAAGTTCTAGGCGCTGGAGTAATTCTCGAAAATGGGTCTCGGGTCACCTTAAATATAACTGCGTGCATATATACGGTGAAGGCGTGTGTGGCGCGGGCGGTCGCGCGCAAGGGTTGCCATGCGGAGGACGCGGGATCAAATCCGCGTGGGCGCGCGCGAGGCTGGGTTTTGCTGATTTAATTTGGCCAAGGGAGGGACCGAAACAACTTCGTTTCGGCCCTGAGGCTGTGGCCTCCCAATGCAACCCACAGGCTGCCACGTGGCCGTATTCTGGCCACCCATTTTAAGGCCCATTTCGGGCTAATTTTGCGCACAGAACATAAAGGAAATGGAGAGAAGAAAATGGAGAAGAAGAACACGCATGGGGCCAATTTTGGGAGTTATTTTATTTTACAGCGTGTATTATTTTGGTGACATTTAAACGTAAAAACGCTATAATCAGCTTAAACAAGGCAAGCTCCCTCTATCCTTCACAAGCTCTTTCCATTTTGTGAACCCATCGCCTTCCCTTAATTCGTTTCGGTTTCGTGTATTAATTATACGAATCGATGATTTTATTGGCATGATTTAATTTAAAATAAATATGAAGTTTATTGGGATTTTATTTGTGGTGCGCTTAGGTGGGATTTTAGAAGGTTAAATTATTTATATTACACGGTTAGATTTAATTAATGTGAGCCACGATTTTATTAATTGCTATTAAACATTTTACTTCGTAGCGAGAGTGTAAGAAAGACAAGAAACGGCCGTGTAAATGCAAGCTCCTAACCCTCTCTTCCTGTTTTTTAATTCCTGTGACAGACTCCGTGTTTTCTCGTATTTTATCCTCTCCCCTACTCTAATTCGGCGCCTAGCATTGTTTATTGAGTTATTATTCATTTGTTTTAAATTAAATCCAGGACTTCTTGAACTTTATTTGTTGTGAGCCTACGGGGGTTTGTATCGCCCCCACTCCTCTTGGGAATGATGTTGAACCCCGCTTGGGGACTAGGTTTCTAAACGTGTGGGTTTATTTACGATTTTCTCGAATTTATTTATGGTTCGGTCGAGCTATCGAGCAGTGGGGCAGGGGTCAGCTGTTTGGTGATGTTGGGGTAGACTATTGTACGACCCTGAAGTGGACCGTCGGGTGGACACTCCTAGTTACTGGCCATTGACCGGTGTCGAGCACTGCTGACTAGCTTTGCCAGTATGTGATTTACTACACGATTAGATTCATTATATTACTGTTCATGATTTGATATGCACATGGGTACGGGTTGCATGTTGGGATATTCATTTATTGAGTATGCTTGGACACAGACATTTTAGCTTGGTTAGGTTGCATCCAGCACGGGCATATGCATTGCGTGTCGAGAGCACCGACCCGGGATAGCGCGCGCAGGTTTGTTGGAGATACTTGTCGCCTTTTCGGGCAACGGTAGGTTGGTATGGGACTTGGGTGCCGTGTGTCTTGTGTGGGCCCCAAGGACCGGTATGTGCTTTATTATGTTATACTATTGCCTGGTAGCGTCTCATGGCTTGTGTGTGCTTGGAGGTTGGTGTCCTGGGGATAGTCTATTGGATATGATCAGCCTTCAATCTTTCTTTTCTTATGCTTGCTGAGTCTCTCGACTCACTTTGCTTTCCATCATTCCAGGTAGTGGCAGCGTGAGCCATGGCAAGGGAGTCAGCTTTTAGCGGCAGAGTCGGTATGGTGTATAGGCAGTCCCGTCAATCCCTGTCAACTCTGATGGTTCAATAGGATTTACTCTATTATTTTATATTGTGCCAAGTCTTTCCTCGATTCTCGTGTATGTCGGCACAGGAGTTCATGTTTATTTATTTATCATGTGACCGCTATGCTAGCGGGGTACCCATAGTGCATGCATATGTTTAACTTCGCTTCCGCTGTTCTTATTTTTGTGTATGCATGTCAGGGTAGTCTTTGCCTCGTGTTTCATTCTTTCTCCTTTCATAAGTGCTTTCGTTCGGGTAATCTAGGTGGTTGGGGATATCTGGGCGGGGTGCTTACATATTATATTATAATAAGGTATATAATATGTGTATTAATAGATATAAATATCAAAAAATTAAGAAGAAGATAAATTGATATATATATATATATATTATATTATATTATGTAGAGAAGCGTCAATTGAAAGTCAATAGTGGAGGAGACAATGTGGAAGTTTGTGCCACAAGGCATAATTTGCCCGGTGTAATTGGAATTAAGGAGACCTTGACTGTCGAGATTTGTTGTGCGTATATATATATATATATATAATATGTTGTAAGTGCAAGTAGAGGAATTGCAATTGGAATGAAAAAGTGGATGACAAAGGACCGGGGAATGCAATATATATATATATAGATATAATATTACATTTTATTGGTTTAGTGAGTACATATATGGAATTAGTGAATGGAGAATAAAATATTTGTATGTTAATGTGGTGCATGTAAGTAAAGGGAAGGTGGAGGCTTAACGCCTAATAGTGAATAGTATATATTATTATTATTATTATTATTATTATTATTATTAAAAAAAGTCACTTACAATTATAAAGGAGATTTCATGAGTGAATAATGAATAGTATATATATAATATATATATAATTTAAAAAAAAAAAGGGAGAATGGAGAGTCACAAGAGGTGTTGTATATGTTATATATATACAGGACTGATATATTGTTCATGCTGGGCAATAATTATGTTGCCCGACGCTAATGTGGCAAAGTCACATCTGGGCAACATTAAAAAACGAATCATACTAGATGTATATAATTTTTGTATATCTTGGGCTACACAAAGGGGTATTATGACCAAAATACCCCTGTCTCCATGTGCCTCATGCGTCTCATGAGAGACATTTTTATCATTGGTACATCTTTGTGTAGCCCAAGATGTACACAAAAGTGTACTAATAACATTATTCTTAAAAAACTCCTCCACCCACCCATAGCAATTTGACTAGCCCCTTACCCCACATGCACCCTACCACTCAACCCCCTCCCCAAATTACCAATTAAACCCCAGCACTCACAAATCCCCCCTGAACCACCCCCCTCTTAACTAAACCATGCACACACTCACAAAGCCCCCCTAACCACCCCACTCCCTAAACCACGCACCCCACCCCTTGTTAACCCCTCCCCCTTCCCTATTTAAACCCCAATCCCCTCATACTAAACTCCACCCATAAAAAATTTTCATTTACCATCAGTTTTTATTTTCTTAGACTTGGAAAATAAAAAATTTAATAAAAACTTTTGATGGTAAATGAGATAAAAAAATTTGGGAAAGGAAGAGATAAAAAAAAAAAAGTCTAAGGAAATAAAAACTGATGGTAAATGAGAAATTTTGATGGGTAGAGTTTAATAGGAGGGGATTGGGGTTTAAATAAGGGAGAGGGAGGGGTTAATAGGGGGTGGGGTGCGTGGATTAAGGAGTGGGGTGGTTAACCGGGGGGGTGATTAAGGGGGGCTTTGTGAGTGCGTGCGTGGTTTAGTTAAGGGGGTAGGGGGTTCAGGGGCGGGGGATTTGTGAGTGCTGGGGTTTAATTGGTAATTTGGGGAGGGGGTAGAGTGGTGGGGTGCATGTGGGGTAAGGGCTTAGTCAAATTGCCGTGGGTGGGTGGGTGGAGGAGTTTTTTTTAATTGTTGCCCGACGCGGGCAACATATGAATCTTGTATATATATATAAAAAAAAAAAAAAAAGAAAGAAAGAAGAAGGAGCTAACAACCCCTTCTCCTCTACGTCTATATAAGGCGTGGATCTTTCTTTTCTTATCTTCATAAATTTCAAATTCACTTCAAACACTTTAGTAGCCCCATTCAATCAATAATCTAAAGAAAAAGCATAAGGTTGTAACACCCGGTCTCGCCAGGCATGTCACTATAAGGGAATTTCTGAAAATCTTTTTTTTTCATCACACGCGGTACTTTAAGAACAATCTTCACATGCTTTAACATGCCTGATACATACCATGACTCATAGAACAATCGTCACATGCTCATACCGGCCTGCACCCTCGGTGACTCCAAGAACAATCTCCACATGCACATAAGATCCCAAAAATCCCAGTCTTGTCCATTTAACTAACAAGATCAATAGTCTTGACTAAACGAGTCATAATATTATGCAGTGGAAAGTAATAACATAACAATACTATGGACTACAACGATCATTCATACATATATCAAAATAAGTATTACAAATTCAAAATGATACAACAGTTATCACGCTAAACACCGTCGGCCCTCAACTGGCCACGTCCTCGCCTTCGCAGCAGTCCCTGGCTGGAACGTTGAATGTTCCAGGAGCATAACCTAGATTAGATGATTAAACATCTAAGTGATTGCATGATACAGTTTACTAAATACAGGAATGATTACGAGCATGGTATATACAGACGATAACATGCAACACGTCTAACTTGAGAAATCTCCCTAGCATACAGAATCTCCCGTGAAAAATCCATTCCACACACCATTGGGATTGACCTTTCAGTGACATACTTAATCCCCAAGTGCCCATCCACGTCACCCGATCACCAGGATTAACCTTGCTCCATTCTCAAGAAGACCCCATCCCGTCCCCACGGACATAATAACGACATGAATTCAACGCAACAATGATATGAAAATCACACGCCATGCTCCAACTCTTTTATAAATAAAACCAGTTGATACAACACACCACATGTTCAATATGCATACGATGCTAAAATCCTTAAGCAAAACGCCTACAAGAAACATCCCAAGTTCTGGAGGGTATAACCGCTCGTTGGAACTGGCCCGATCATGTGTAACCTAAGCTCGGGAGGGTATAACCACTCACTTGAACCCACTACACTCACACAAAAAAAATTTCAAGACAAAGGGTAGACTGGAATCGAACCACTCACCTTACTCGAAAAGTTGATTTGTGCCTCGTAATCCGTGTTAAGCCTCGATAGTCGTGCAATCCTTTCTTCTAATGGTTGAATCATCTTCTGTTTATTGTTGTGTTTATAGAAATCAATATTTTTATTTTTTCCATAATTTTCTCAATTTTTCTTATTTTTCTCTATTTTTCATAACCTTTCTTTCATTCGAAAATTCATAATAAATACCTAAGACCTAATTTTTCCAAATATTTTCGCACAAATATTCCTAAAATATTTTTCCAGAAATTATAAAATTAATTTTGGACCAAGAACGTACCTCACTCATCCTCACGCACCAACCGAGTGGCTAAAGGTGAAGTTCATGTGTGCACACACTCGGGTTGTGTTCTCCAGTCATCTTCTCCGACGACGGCCATTGGCGACGGCTTCTAATGGCCAAACAAACTATGCAGCCTTGAAGTACTCCTTGAGGCGATCCTAGGGTGTCCTTACACGTTGAAAAACACCATCGAAAAGGCCCTTAATAGCCGGTTGCAGGTCTCAATTCCGGCAGCCCCGATTTTCTGACCAACTTATTAAAACCCCATGAAACCTACACTATTCTCTCTCAAATTCTCTAGAATTGCTTCCCACAACTCAAAGAACAAAATCCCTCTAATCTTATTGCTCAATTCAAGCAAAAATGCCTTGAATTTCTTTCGATTTATTTTGAAACCCTCAGTTCGGTTAAGCTATTTAAAGGAGAAATCCCTTCGTAAATTGCCAAAACTCGAGCTTGATTAACCCCCAAGGCCTAGATCTAGCCACTAAGTGGCTCGAATAGGCCTAAATCATGAGAAAAATCCCGCCAAATCCTTGATCACTTCTGCCATTAATTCCGGTCACATCTCAACTGATTTCGACCAATGGCCTTCACCAAATGATCCATCATGACTTGGAGGCTATTCTAGAGCCTGCAGGCGAGCTTCCTGAAGCCAGAGGTAGCTGGCCGGCGGCCATAAGGTGGCCGATCAATTTTTGTAATACCCCAAAAATTTGGGTTAATTGAGAATAAGCATTTTATTAGAAAAATAGAATTTCGGGGAAGATTGGTATCTAAATAGCCCAAAAAAATTGACCGAATCGACCGTAGGGAGTGCTTTGGAGCTGAAATGCTAAAGGAAAATGATATGGCATTGTTGAGCATCCCAAGATAGGATTTATGGTGCCTATAGAAATCAGATCGAAAATAGTTTTTGGTACAGTTAAAATGCAGCTGCTATTTATGTTACAAAATTGAATTGTTGTAAGGGACTTCCGAAAAGTCAACGAAATCTTGAGAGGGCTTCGATTTTTAGTAACGATCAACCCTTCAGTGGTTTCGGGATGAAACGATAGCCCGGTGAGGACACTGGGGTGAATTCATCTTTATCGAGTAATTATCGATTATTAATTTTGGAGATTGGGTGGCTTGATGGTATTAGATGAAAGCCTTGAAGGACCTAAGTGTAATTATTAAATCCTTAAGGGAGATTAAGGAATTTTATGAGGGGTTAAATTGTAATTAACCTATCCCTCAAGTGTAATTAATGAAAGTTGGAGGGTTAAATGTGAAATGTGTATATATATATATATATAATGTGCACTTGTGAGGGGCAAGGAGAAGCTCCAGACGATGGCTGTCTATGTGCATGGTGGGGCAAGCTTGGAGCATGTTGGCTTTGGGCAGAGAGAATGTCGAGAGGGAGAGTGGAGCCCAAGTTTATTCGGCTATAAATAGGGAGAAGTAATTAGAGAGAGAATGAGAAGAGATGGAGGAAATTAATGGCAACAAGCTGGCCGAGTTGTAGAAAGGGGTAGAGAGAGCTCGGTAGTGAGAGCTTGGGTCGAGCTTGTGAGAAAGCTTGTGAGAGAAAGAGAGAGAAAACTTGGTCATGAGAGTGGTGGAGGACCAGACCTTTACAGCCGCAAGCTCCAAGCAGGCAGCCATGGTCAAGACGAAAGCAGCAACAGCAACCGTGGGTGTCCGCTGAGGCAGTAGCGCATGGTGGTGGCGAATCTGAGGCAACTTGGAGGATGCTGGAGTAGCGAATGACGAGGTCGAAGGCTGCCAAAGCTTGCGGCACAGCAGCGGCAGCCATGGCTGCAAGCCGTTGCAACGAGGTAACAAATAGTGTTGTATAGTAGGTTGAGGTTTTGATACTCATGTCTTGATGCCAAGTTTCCTTTATTAGGTTTTTAGTATCTATAAGTTGCATGCATGACAGGTTTATCCAGGTTCAAATTGTCTCTATTTTAATAGGGCATCCGCTCCGATTCCTCGGGAACTTGGGTGGGGGCCTTACATTTATTGGTATCAGAGCTTATTTGGGTTATTTAGGTTAAGTTGTCCCTGTACACGTAGGTTGTCGGATAGAGTTAGGTTGTTTTGGTATTAAGTTAATATTTGAAGTTGTATTTTGTCTCTAAGTATTGTTTATATGCAGGCAGCATGAGTACTCATAGAGGACGAGGATGACCGCATCGTGTGAACCATGGGTAGGATACTCCCCTACTTGAGGTGCCTAGAGATGCAAGTGGAGCACGATCGCAGGGGACTCCAGATGTGCAGGATACCTTGGCGAGCATTTTGCGGGCAGTGGATGTGTTTGCTACCGCACAGTGGAGGCAGGGGCAACATAATTCGGATTGCAGTCAAGTATCTCATTCAGGGGCACTGTGTGTTGAGGGCAACTCTGGGGGTGTGCTTCTTAAGAATTTCATGTCTTTGCGTCCACCTGAGTTTCAAGGGGGTGCAAATGTAGCTGAGGCAGAGAATTGGCTCCTGGAGATAGAAAAACATATAAGGTCCATGAGTTGCGCAGAGGATTAGAAGGTGCAATTGGGGACTTTTCTCTTCAAAGGTGATGTAGGGTGCTGGTGGGAGACTACGAGACAACAATTTGGAGATAGGGTGCCTTCTTGGGCTGAGTTTGAGGCTTTGTTTCGTGAGACCTACATTCCTGACTGGGTCCAAGAGTAGAGAGTTTATGAGTTGATATAACTACAGCAGGGGAGTATGACTGTTGCTCAGTATAAGACCGAGTTTGTTGCACTGGCCCAATATGCTCCAGAGTTGGTGAATCTAGAGTCCCGGAAGATCAGCAAGTTCCAGAGGGGCCTACGTGCGGAGGTCTGACATGCTATGGCTAGAGTTAGGGCTGAGGACTTTCCTACTATTGTGAGGCGAGCCCACGCTATTGAAAATAATTTACAAGAGGCCAAGATGCTACGGGCAGCGACTATGGGGAAGACCACATAGAACAAGGGTAAAAAGAGAGGCCAAGATGCAGGTTCTAGCCAGGGATCAGGAGCTATTCCAGAATGCAAGACTTGTGGAATGAGGCATCGGGGACAATGCAAGGCAGCTCAAGGGAATGTATGCTATCATTATGGGCAGCCAGGTCATGTGCAAAAAGATTATCCACGCAAATTTACAACTGCATCGAGCCAGGGGATTGTTTGCTATCGTTGTGGCTAGCTCGGTCACAAGTCTAATGTATGCACCCAGCCAGCATCAGTTGATGGATAGAGGACTAGAGGTTCAGGTCAGAGATCAGCCACTACCAGGGGGCAGGGAGCAGCTCAGCGAGCCGTTACTATTATCACTGTTGATAAACCTCAAGTAGCGAGCAAGGTGTTTGCTTTGACAGTAGCGGAAGCTGAGGGAGGCCACGTGACAGTGCAATGTATACTTTCATTATATGGTTCAAATGTACGTGTTTTGTTTGACACAGGCTCTACGCACTCCTTTATCGCACCGCGTGTTTTGCATTTAGTCCCTGCTGTTAGTTGCTCTTTGCCATATGTTTTGTTTGTCGCGACACCAGGCAGTAGTGTGTTGCTAGGAGATGCAGTGGTAAGGGACTGTGAGATTATGGTTCATGACCGGGTTCTGCCGAGGGATCTTGTGGTGCTAGCTATACAAGATTTTGATCTACAAGATTTTGATCTTTTATTAGGCATGGACTGACTATCTCGTCATTATGCTAAGGTTGATTGTCGACATAAGGTGATCACATTTGAGCTTCCTGATCAGTTAGAGATTGTATACCGAGGAGTTAAGCTAGTTATGGCAACACCTATGATCTCAATGATACGAGTAGAGAAGCTGATTCGATAAGGGTGTGAGGCATACTTAGCTTTTGTGACAGTTACTCCTGGGGAGAGGAAGGAGTTAGCTGATCTTCCTATTGTTTGGGATTTCCCGGACGTATTTTCGGACGAGTTGCCTAGCGTACCACCCTATAGGGAGATTGATTTTTCCATTGAACTACTGTCAGGCACTCAGCCCATCTCTAAAACTCCCTATCGCATGGCTGCCAACTAATTAAAAGAGTTAAAGGTGCAATTGCAAGACCTTTAGAGAAAGGCTTTATCCGACCTAGTACCTTACCATGGGGAGCACCAGTATTGTTTGTGCGCAAGAAAGATGTCTCTATGCGGCTATGCATTGACTATAGGCAGCTTAACCGGGTAACAATCAAGAACAAGTATACATTGCCTCGTGTGGATGACTTACCCTATGCACCGCTTATCCAAATTGTATGTGGATGAGATAGTGAGATTGCATGGAGTGCCAGCTGATATAGTGTCAGACTGAGATCCACGTTTTACCTCACATTTCTGGGAGTCGTTGTAGAGTGCCATGGGGATTAGGCTGACTTTCAGCACTGCATTTCATCCCCAGATAGATGGGCAGACGGAGCGAACTATCAGGATTTTGGAGGATATGCTCCGGGCTTGTGTGTTAGACTTTCAGGGTAGCTGGGATGAGCACCTGTCTTTGATAGAATTTGCCTACAATAACAGCTATCAGTCTAGCATTCAAATGACACCTTTTGAGGCCTTGTATGACAAACCCTGCAGATCTCCGTTGTGTTACACTGAGGTTGGTGATACTTCCATGTTGGGGCCAAATATTGTGGCAGAGACTACGAGTAAGATCAAGTTGATAAAGGCCCGAATGAAGACCACCCAGGATCGTCAGAATAGTTATGCGGACAAGAGACGTCGAGACTTGGGAGTTTTCAGTTGGAGACCACGTGTTTCTTTGCCTCATGCCTATGAAGGGTATTCGGCGTTTTGGAGTTACAAGAAAGCTCAGTCCACGTTATGTGGGTCCATTTGAGATTCTAGAGAGAGTTGGGCCATTAGCGTAACGTTTAGCCTTGCCACCGCAGTTGGCGCACGTGCACGACATTTTTCATGTTCCATGCTATGCAAATATATCGCGGACCCTAGTAAGTTATAGACTGTCATCCCCTCCAAGTTGAAGCAGATGCATCATATGCAGAGTTACCCATATGCATTGTGGATAGGAAAGAAAACGTACTTCGAAGCCACTCAATTTCGTACATCAAAGTTCAATGGTAGCGACACGGGCTCGAAGAAGCAACTTGGGAACTAGAAGATGCAATGAGGCGCGAGTACCCTTACCTATTCGAGTAATCAGGTACAAATTTGGAGAACCAAATTCTTTTAGGGGGGGGGGGGGGAAGGATTTGTAATGGCCCGAATCTATTTATTTAATGTTGTACCATGCCTTGAGGTTGTGTGGGTTAGTCGTGAGGGTAATATGTTATTTTTGGTGATTATTATTTAAGTGTTGCGTGCATGTTTGGAGTATCCGGTTGAGTTTAATTTATATTCAAATAGGAGCTTGGGATATCCGGATGTGGTGGTGAGGCGTCCGGGTATAGGCAGAAAGCATCCGGATATGGTTTGTTAATATTCGGATATAAGTTTTTGCATTCGGATACCCCATATTTCAGAATTTTAATTTTCCTTTGTAGCCCGATTTTGACCTTGATTCATTCTGAATCTCTTAAAACCCAAAACATGAAAGTTGTAGATATTTCTCTTATATTTCCATAAAATCTTGAATCACCCAAATTAAAGCTCATATGAGAGAGTTATGGCTGAATTTCTAAGATATGTCGGAGCTGAACAGAATTTCATAAATGCTGCATTCCAGCATTCTGTTTATCCTTAAAACTAAATTTAAACCATGATTCATCCCGAATCACTCAAATTATAAAACATAAAAGCTGTAGATATGTCTCTTGTCTTTCCATATCATCTTGAATCAGATCAATCGGAGCTCAGACGAGAAAGTTATTCCCAAAATTAGAAAAGGTGTTGAATCTGCTAGAAATTCCGATTTTTCATTTAACCCCTCTCATATCCAAATATCTTCTTAATCCAGCCACAGTGTGTTTCTGGAACAAATTTCCAAGCCACTTTTTGATCAAACCACATAAATTCGGTGGTGGGCATCTCTCTCCCGATGTTGCCACGTACTCCCTTCCACTATCTTATGTTCCTTATGTGTATAAGTCTTGTGAAAATGAGGAGGAGATTGTGTTCAGCCGAGAGACGAAGAGGAAGAAGAACAGTGAGGAAGAAGAAGAAATAGAGAAGAGGAAGAAGAAGAAGGAATTTCTAGGCAAGCTCTCCTCTTATCCTCACTCTTCTTTGATTTTCCATCAAGATTAGGCATGAAATGTGGTTGGATCCTCTCCAATTGTTGTGGTTATGAGCTATTAAATTCATGGGTTTTACTAGTATATATATATATATATAAGTATGCATGAGTATGTATACATATTTCGTGCCTTGCTAGCAGTTGTTTGTTGAGACCCCATTTAAATCCCTATTCGGTTGCCAGGTTTCTCAATTCGGTGGGTTTAGTGTGTGCCTTAATCCATGCCATAGTCTTTCTAATCAAGTGATTTGGTGTTGTGAGTTGTAGTGGAGGAACATAAATTAGTTAAGCTTGCTGTGGCCAAACTTGTGGTTTGTTAAGCAATGAAGTTTGAGGCCCTCTGTTTGACACGTACACATGCACATATACATATTTATGTATATATATATTTATGTGAGGGTAAGTAATTAATATTAGTAACTTTAACATAATTATAATGAAATGTTATTATTATTATTATTATTATTATTATTATTATTATTATCTTTTAAATAAGCTAACAGTTGATGTGTAATGCTCTTATTGTTATTAGTAAATAATATGTAGTTTTATTATTAATATATTCATATACTTGCGTGTACGCTAGCAAATGATATTGATACTAGATGGATTGGTGGATAATATGTAATGATATTATTATTAAGTTATTTCTTTATTAAAAGTAATGATAATAATAATGTTAATAAATAATATGTATTTTATGTTATAATTCATTGATTAATTTATTATAAGGTAAGAGTATAATTTAGTATGGTGATAGAAGCTATAACCGTACCAGCATTTCTTGGTTGTATTCCAGAGAGTTTGTTCACTCTCTACATTCTAAATGGAATGAAGATAGGTACCTTCGAGTTGGTTGCTAGCTAGTGTTCATAGGGATCGGGTGTTCGCTTTATAACATTGCTTTCCCTATCCCAACCAGTTAAACTCATACTACATGAACAAGTGCTAAACGTTCACTCAAGTCGGGTTTATGCATTTTGTGTGGTTCATTTACACTTGAGTGCTTGTTGGGCGAGGCTTGGCGGGATGCTTGGCTTATGGGGGCTTTGTGGTCTACTATGCCACCCCTTATTTGTTGCATTTGCACAGTCTTGGCGCTAGTTCATGAGATACAGTTGTACGGTGTCGGGTTTCCCGAACTGAGTTATTCAGAGACGCTTTGGCATGCCCAGTTTCTATTTTGGCGTGCCAGCGGATGTTGGTCGCTCCCACCCAAGCGAACTTTGACTTGAGTGACAGGTACTACTTACATTCAGGGCAACAGCAGGTTTGTGATATAGACTTGAGTGCTAGTGCATTCCTTATTTGGGCCCCAAGATCCTTTATGTGAGCATTATTATTTTTACAGTTGGTACCTATATTAGTTTACGAGATTGATTGGCATGTTATGCATGAGTTTCGGTTTGTTATGCACTTGAGATGCAGGTTTACTCTTAGCTCCTATTCTATTCGTCCTTCCTTTCTTTATAAGCTTGCTGAGTCATTTGGACTCACATTGTTTTCTCTTCATTCCAAGTAAAGGTAAGGACCCAGTTGTGGGTGAGTCTAGCGGTTCCCGACTTCCAGGGTAGGCGGTGTGCAAGGCCATGCAGACCTAGCAGTTGTCAGCCTGGGGGTTTCCTTTGATGCATTTTGTTGCTTCCGGATTGCATTTTGATTCAGTTTATTGGGTCTGTATGGATTATGTTTTATTTTGTAGCCGTTATGTCAGTATTGTATGTTATGCATGACTAGGCTATGTAAGCTTACAGGTCAGCCGTTGTATAGCAGGTTTAGGTTTTGATACTCATGTCGTGATGCCAAGTTTCCTTTATTAGGTTTTTGGTTTCTATAAGTTGCATGCATGACATGTTTATCCAGGTTCAAATTGTCTCTATTTTAGTAGGGCATCCACTCCGTTTCTTTGGGGACTTGGGTGGGGGACTTAAATTTATTGGTATCAGAGCTTGTTTGGGTTATTTAGGTTAAGTTGTCCCTGTACACCTAGGTTGTCGGTTATAGTTAGGTTGTTTTGGTATTAAGTTAATCTTTGAAGTTGTATTTTGTCTCTGAGTATTGTTTTTATGCAGGAAGCATGAGTACTCGTAGAGGACGAGGACGACCACGTCGTGTGAACCGTGGGCAGGATACTTTCCCACCTGAGGTGCCTGGAGATGCAAGTGGAGCACGATCACAGGGGACTCCAGATGTGCAGGATACCTTGGCGGGCATTTTGCGGGCAGTGGATGTGTTTGCTATCGCACAGTGGAGGCAGGGGCAACATAATTTGGATTGCAGTCAAGTATCTCATTCAGGGGCACTGTGTGTTGAGGGCAACTCTGGGGGTGTGCTTCTTAAGAATTTCATGTCTTTGCGTCCACCTGAGTTTCGAGGGGGTGCAAATGTAGCTAAGGCGGAGAATTAGCTCCTGGAGATAGAAAAACATATGAGGTCCATGAGTTGCGCAGAGGATCAAAAGGTGCAATTGGGGACTTTTCTCCTGAAAGGTGATGTAGGGCGCTGGTGGGAGACTACCAGACAACAGTTTGGAGATAGGGTACCTTCTTGGGCTGAGTTTGAGGCTTTGTTTCGCGAGACCTACATTCATGAATGGGTCCAAGAGTAGAGAGTTTATAAGTTCATAGGACTACAGTAGGGGAGCATGACTGTTGCTTAGTATGAGGCCGAGTTTGTTGCACTGACCCGATATGCTCCAGAGTTGGTGACTTCAGAGTCCTGAAAGATTAGCAAGTTCGAGAGGGGCCTACATGCGGAGGTCCGACATTATCTGTTTGGAGAGAAGGTACAAATCTTCATTAACCATAAGAGCTTAAAGTACTTGTTCTCTCAAAAAGAATTAAATATGAGGCAAAGGCATTGGTTGGAGTTGCTGAAAGACTATGATTGCAAGATTCTCTACCATCCTGGTAAGGCGAATGTGGTAGCTGACGTCTTGAGCTGTCGAGGAGCGTCTACTGCAGTAGTGTTGGTTCGCGAGTGGTCTCTGTTGGAGCAGTTGAGCGAGCTCACCATGTCAGATTCTGAAAATGCTCCATCTATTTATTGTGTTTTTATGGCTATTCACTCAGATTTGATGGACCGGATCCGTAACAGGCAGCAGCATGACAAGAGGTTGATGCGTATCAGGGCAGACATGGATAGATTCAGGCCTTTGGGGTACAGTCTGAAGGATGATGGTTTATTGTTATATCAGGGCAGGATCTGCGTGCCAGTGGATGAAGAACTTAGACATGAGATACTATCAGAGGCTCATCATTAGCATTATACTATTCATCCAGGAGCAGGTAAGATGTATTAAGACTTGCGCCGTCAGTACTGGTGGAATGGTATGAAGAGGCATGTGGCAGAGTTTGTGTCTCGTTGTTTAGTATGCTAGCAGGTGAAGGCTAAGCACTAGAGACTAGCCAAGTTGCTTCGTCCATTGTCCATTCTCGAGTGGAAGTGGGATAGGATTGCTATGGACTTTGTTTTGGGGCTGCCACATACTAGCAGGGGTCACAATGCAGTATTGGTGATTATCGACAGGTTGACCAAGTCTGCACATTTTCCAGCAATTAAAAAGACTTACCCTATGCACCTCTTACCCAAATTGTATGTGGATGAGATAGTGAGATTGGATGGAGTGCCAGCCAGCATAGTGTCAGACCGAGATCCACATTTTACCTCACATTTCTAGGAGGCGTTGCAGAGTGCCATGGGGATTAGGCTAACTTTCAGCACTACATTTCATCCCCAGACAGACGGGTAGACGGAGCAGACTATCAGGATTTTGGAGAATATGCTCCAGGCTTGTGTGTTAGACTTTCATGATAGCTGGGATGAGCACCTGTCTTAGATAGAATTTGCCTACAATAATAGTTATTAGTCTAGCATTCAAATGACACCTTTTGAGGTCTTGTATGGCAGACCCTGCAGATCTCTGTTGTGTTGGACTGAGGTTGGTGATACTTCCATGTTGGGGCCAGATATTGTGGCAGAGACTACGGGCAAGATCAAGTTGATAAACGCCCAAATGAAGACCGCCCAGGATCATCAGAAAAATTATGCGGACAGGAGACGTTGAGACTTGGAGTTTTCAATTGGAGATCACGTGTTTCTTCGCGTCATGCCTATGAAGGGTATTCGACATTTTGGAGTTACAAGAAAGCTCAGTGCACGTTATGTGGGTCCATTTGAGATTCTGGAGCGAGTTGGGCCATTAGCGTATCGTTTAGCCTTGCCACCGCAGTTGGCGCACGTGCATGACGTTTTTCATGTCTACATGCTACGCAAATATATTGCGGACCCTAGTCAAGTTATAGACTATCATCCCCTCCAAGTTGAAGAAGATGCCTCAAAGTTCAATGGCAGCGGCACGGGCTCGAAGAAGCAACTTGGGAACTAGAAGATGCAATGAGGCGCGAGTACCCTTACCTATTCGAGTAATTAGATACGAATTTGGAGGACCAAATTCTTTTAGGGGGGGGAGGATTTGTAATGGCCCGAATCTAATTATTTAATGTTGTACCATGCCTTGAGGTTGTGTGGGTTAGTCGTGAGGGTAATATGTTATTTTTGATGATTATTAATTAAGTGTTGCGTGCATGTTTGGAGTATCCGGTTGAGTTTAATTTATATTCGAATAGGAGATTGGGATATCCGGATGTGGTGGTGAGGCATCCAGGTATAGGTAGAAAGCATCCGGATATGATTTGTTAATATTCGGATATAAGTTTTTGCATTCGGATACCCCATATTTCAGAATTTTAATTTTCCTTCGTAGCCCGATTTTGACCTTGATTCAGTCCGAATCTCTTAAAACCCAAAACATGAACGTTGTATATATTTCTCTTAGATTTCCATAAAATCTTGAATCACCCAAATTGGAGCTCATATGAGAGATTTATGGCCGAAGTTCTAAGATGTGTCGGAGCTGCCCAGAATTTCATAAATGCTGCGTTCCAGCATTCTATTTCTCCTTAAAACAAAATTTAAACCGTGATTCAGCCCGAATCACTCAAAGTATAAAACATAAAAGTTGTATATATGTCTCTTTTCTTTCCATATCATCTTGAATCAGCTCAATCTAAGCTCGGACGAGAAAGTTATTGCCAAAATTAGAAAAGGTGTCGAATCTGCCAGAAATTCTGATTTTTCATTTAACCCCTCTCATATCCAACACTACAACAAAAACGGGTTTTAACGACGGGAAAAATCAGTCATTAAAAGTTGATTTTCAGTCGTTAAAAAGTTATAACGACCAAAATTTTCCTGTCGTAAGTCGTCGTTATTGCCTCCGAGGATAAAAGTCTTTAACGACGGGAATGATAAACCCGTCGTTAATTGTATTAGCGACCGTATGATTCCCGTCGTTAAAAATAATTATTAACTACCAAATTATAACCCAATAACAACAATATTTCCCGTCGTTAATAGTCTAAACAATTAACGACCGTATAATTCCTGTCGTTAAAAATAACTTTTAGTTATCAAAGCACAAACCAATAACGACAATATTTCCTCTCGTTAATAATATGAACAATTAGCGACGATATGATTCCTATCGTTAAAAAAATATATTTTTTTTAATTTTTAAAATTTTAAATTTTTTTATTTTTTTTAATAGTATATATGAAAACAATTACTAGTCATCAATGACAAAAATATCATGTTTTGATATAAACCACCAAACCTATATATCATTATTCATATCAAATTGAAATAAAACTCATAAAATTAAACATGTCATTCAAATAACACAAAATAATCATTATCCATTACCATTTACACACCAAAAGTAGTATATATAAGTGTTAATTGCCAACAAATTACACCAAAGAATATGTTCAACTAAAAATAACACTTTGACAATTGTATATACTATTAAAAAATTTACACCAAAAAAGATATTCAATTAAAAGTAACATTTTAACAATCATATATACTATTCAAAAATGTACAACAAAACACTATATATAGTCATAAAACTGTTCATGTACTCCAAAATAGCAGTTGTTTCCTTTAGAGTCTTGTTGCCTCATTGACCTACAAAAACAAGAAATAAAGCATTAAATTAGAATCAAATAAGTGTTCATGTTTTCTTTATAAAATGTTAGAAATAGAATTAACAAATTTCAAAATGTCTCCATCACAAACTATATAACATACAATCACTAAAATGTACCAAAACATAGAAACTCTTAAATATAGAGTAGATTGAAATGTAAATTAACAAAAACACCAAACCTTAGTTCTATAGAATGGAGCCACCTATATGAATTCTAATTTGTGAATTATCTTTATCCATCACCATATCTCCTCACATTTCTTTATCTACTAAAATGTAGTCCTATGACCCAACATAAAATAATAAAAAATAAATATAATATATATTATGATACATATGTATTCAACACATATTCTGGCAAATTAACAAAAATTATTATAGTCCTATATTCCATAATCAACAGAACCAGTGCAAAGCTTGTTCAATCCAGTAGCAATACAACACAAAATCAATTAATAAATGTGTCGTACATTCTGAGAACGGAGCACTTTATTTCATACAAACCCACCACCCTTCGAAAGACAAAATGAAAGGCAGCTTATCTGTGTGTGTGTGTGTGTGAGAGAGAGAGAGAGAGAGATACTTTACAAATAAATAAAATTAAAGGGGGAGGCATTCCCATTTCACCATGCACGCTCCTCATTTTGCAAGAGTCATTAATTTTCACACAACTTTTTTTTTAATGCTATTTCCACAACTTGAACCAATGACTTTCTAGTAAAAAAGGAGTAACAACACCATTGTTATCGTGGCTCATTATCTTTTTGAAATAATTTACATATGCATAAAAAGGTTCCAAACAGGATGCATCCGGCAAAGAAAAGATCAATAAAATAGGCCACAGCCAGCAAAGTAAATAAGAGCAATTTTCTTTAAAATCAAACCTAAACTTTTGTGATTGTTTTAATTTTAGATTGAATTTTTAATTTTTTTTTTAACTAATAGCATCTAATTTTAATTTTGAACTATAGTTAACTAAAAATCGTTAAATACAAATAGGTCCTATTGAGAGTGCTTAATTTGGCTGCTAACTTTAATAAAAAAAAAAATGTACTTTATATAAATGAAATATATATAAAAAAAAAAAAAAACAAACTCTACCACAGACATGCATACCTAGAGTGTATGTATCCTTGCATATAGAAACTGTAGACAAAAACAAAAGTAATTCTGAAAAGAAGGCAGTGGGGGCATTCCCACTGCCCACTGGCCACGCAATGAGAAGGGGGTTAAATTCAATGGACCTGTTGCCAAAAACAAATGGGCAATTAACGAACGCCCACCTGGTTTCAAGCTTACCCAAAACGGGCATTTCACACACGCATGTAGTGACAAAACAAAACCCAGTCCCCGACAAATCTAGTTTCAGAGAGCAAATCTGATGTTTACTCCTACCAGCAATATTGAATCTTACTAAGCAAAAAATAAATCCAATCACAATCCTACAAGAAAAAAAAAAAAATCAAATTTATTAAGAGAAGCAAATTTAATGTGTTTTTGCTTGATGCCTACTTCTACAAGCTAGAGATGACCAATAAATTTTATTATGTCAATAAACTAAGCTTATAATATAATGCATCCCCAGTTCTTGAATATGTGCTCACACTCTCTCCCATCCTCTTCTAAATTGGATTAGGGTAGAGAAATCGTAATTCTCCTTTATATTGGACTGGGTCATTAATGCCCCCAATCCACAAATTCAAGATAAACTCAACAATGTCAATTTGACACATAATACACCTGGTAAACTTGGCCATGCACGTCAAAAATCACAATTTGCAATTTGAAACATATTTCATTCAATGGTTTACTACTCCAAAATAATTTGGAACATGCAGTAGCAAAATCTATAGCTACCAACCTCAAAGAACACACCGTGAACAATATTATGTACTTCTTTCCCTGAACCAAATCGAGCTTATGAGCATCTAAAATTCCATGATGGTGAGCCATTCCAATATGTCTTATCATCTTTGAATTCTACAAGTGAAGCCTTCTTCATGAAGATGGCATTTTCCTATTCTCTGTGTGAATAACTATATGTATGTCAAATGTGCAATTCTGTTGTCTTTACGCTGCTTTTGGTTTTTCTACTTTATGCATATAGTTCCCATCTACTTTATGCATAAAGTATGGTTTTCTACTTTATGCATGTATGTCAAATAACTCTATATATGTCAAATGTGCATTCTACTTTATGCATATGTTAGAAATTTGCTGCTTCTGGTTTTCTACTTTATGCAACCACCCATTTTTTTCATTCATGGCAATTCTAAATTTTTCTTAGTTTAAAAAGGAAGATAAAGATTTCTACTCCACTAATTTAATTTCAAGCCCGATAAGTCAACAACAGAAGCTATACTTGCAAAAATCTAAAAAAAAGTCGGGGGATAAACAGAATTATATATTACCTCAATAGATTGAGATGTAGAAGGTTGATCTTGACTCCTAAATTGCATAAATTCTTTAAATGCATCTTCTAGAGCTTTCACCCGGTCTTTAAGCATCTTGTTCTCTTCTTCCAGTTCATTCTTGCTTGAAGATGCAAGTTTTAATTCTTTAGGTCTCACCCCACCACCATACAAAAGAACATGATTCTTGACTTGGGGGCCAAAACAAGTCTCAATAATTTCAAGATTTGACATTTCAGGATTCGATTGGATGGTTTGAACTAGTTGATCCTACAAAACATGTTCATGGTATAATTTAATACACATTAAATACAATTGGGTGTGAAAAATTGAACAAGAAAATTAAAACAAGTGTCATTAACTATTTAACTTACATATGTTTCTTGTTCTTTCGGCTCCACCAACTTCTCACCTTTCTTCCTAGTTGAAAACCACATTTCTGCTAAATTGGGTTCATGACCATTTTTGCCTCCCTAAATAAAATGAAAAGTTTAGAGTAACCACTATCTAACAAACTATTGATATGTATAAAGTAAGAAAATTGTTAAAGGTATATGTTATAGTACCATTTGGTATGCAATCTCTCGCATTGGTTTGCTTCCGGTCCTATGGGGCATGCGTGGCTGCTTTCTATTTTTCGAATTTCTTTCACTTTTTTCCTATCCAAATTTAGAGAATTTAATAACAACATAAAGTATATCAATGAGATAGAAATGCTACTCCTTAAAAAACTAGAAGTAGAATTACCAAAGAAAATCAAGACTGTTTACCTTGAAGGATGAAGCTTGAAAATGATTTTTGACAAGCCATTCCCAATCTTCTTGATCTTGGATCTCAATGGGTTTTTTCTTTAGAATGTCTTGTACACTATTGTACGGTTTGATATATTTTCTATTCAATAAGGACCTCCAATTATTCCACAAGGAACGCATGTGACAAAGTGCATCTTTACGGTGATCCTCCATATTATCATTTTTAAACTTCTCCTACAAAGAAAAGTTGAACAAATCAATAACCAAAATTGAAAATATATATATCAACTAATTTTTATTTACCTTAATTGCAGCCCACATGTGGCTCTTCTCTTGTTCTCCAATTTCCTTCCAACTATGAACTCTAACAGAACAAATATTAAAATCACGAACAATCCGTCCCAAGTGTCTTGAAAAAGCCTCATGATTAGGTCCAACAGCTCGATTTTTGTAGAAAGTTACTTCTAGTTGGTCATCATTTTTCAGAGCTGCAACTCTCTTGTTCTTGTTCATTCCTCGAACTCTTCTCTGTTTGTCTGACATAATTTGTTAAAGTTACATAATTATGTATTAATGTGTATAAATACCAAAATTATGATAAATAAATACCATCATTTTCCACTCGTCCTTTCTTTTTTATTGGTGATTGATGTGGATGCGGTTCGACTTCATTAGGCTGTGGTGCAGTTTTATCAATTAGTGTATTGTCTGGAAGACATTGGAAATCATTAGTTGACTGATTTTGTCTTTCTTTCCCTATGAAGCAACAAATACCAAAACCAAACTTATTAAGTTCTAAATAAATATCTTAGGAAATTTAGAATCATTCAATTAAGAATAACATTAAAAATTTAAGAAGAAAATAATATCAAACCAGTGCGTTCAATACGGCCTAAACCATCATGACTTTGATTTTCTATTTCTTTTTCTGTGAAGCAACAAAAAATAAAAATTAAAAACTTAATAGATCTAGAATCATTCAATTAAAAAATAGAATTAAAGTTTCAAAGGAAACCAATTTCAAACTTGCGCATCCAATACTAACTGAATCATCATGACCATGATCTCCCATTTCTTTTCATGTGAAGCAACAAAAAACAAAATAAAAAAACCTAATGGATTCCAAATAAATATCTTAAATGGCCTATAATCATTCAATTAATTAGTAAAATTAAATACTTAAGAAGAAAACAATTTCAAACATGTGCGCCTAATACAAACTAATAATATCCTATTTCTTTTTATGTGAAGCAAGAAAAAACAAAATTTAAGGACCTAATAATATCTTCAAAGATCTAAAATCAACTAAGAAGTAATATCTCCAAACCTGATCCTTCGATATGTTTTGGTAACTTGAAGGAAACTGGGCGTGTTGACTTATCCTCGTACACAAAGATATGAATATTCATTTCATTATGACTTCCTTGAAACATTTGAAGCAAATCAGCATCACATGTAACCCGCATCTCATCCCCATACATGATGTGCATCCCAACAGTATATATATCTAGCTGTTTTGAGCATGTCTCTAGCATGTCCAAGTATGTGTACTTGTCTGGGTCAACTTCTTTTTCTAATTCTATTTTGCTATTCTCAAAGTAGAAAAGCAAATTGTGCAGCAACATGTTACCTATCACAAAACTCTTTGCTTAGATAAAAAAAAAAATGCTATTAATTGAACAAATTCAAGGGCCAAAAAGCATACAATAATACAAACCTGGGTTCCCCAACACCAACCCCTTTGTTGCCTCAAAAACAAAACGTTGCGAACTTTTACTAGCTCCTTTTTCATTTTTCTTTTCGATTGAGACTTTTGATCCTCTATTAGAAGAACATGTTGGCCTTGAAGTTGACAAACCCCTTACCTTTCCTCTAAGTAAAGTACCTGGAGGTATGAAGACATGTTTACCAGTCTTTGAGCCTTCCTTATCCTTTGTCTCTTTCATATTACTACAAAGCACAACCAAAATAAATTAGTAACATATAACAAAATAAACATGCATGCACAATAAAAAACTAGGTATGCGCAATATATGCATGCACATATAAAAGTAAATGCAAAAGAGATAAAATTTAATACCTTAGTTTCTTTCCTTTCTTTTCTTTGAATAAATAGTTGTGTTAACGACCATTGGGCCCATGTCTTTCCTTGTCCAATGCACATTATCACCTATATCCATTGAGGTGGAAGCTTGAAATTCAGGTGGGATTGATGCATTTTGAGGACTGATTTCAAATGTTTGATTTGCATCATCAATGTCATCATCCTTTTGAAATGGGAAAGTATATAAATCACGAGGTTGTGTTTTTGTAACTACATGCCATCCTTTGATGTAGTTGTCATCCATATAAAATACTTGGGACACTTGATTGGCTAATACAAAGTGATCATTACCTTTCAAAAATCGACATGGGTTAATAGATACGAATCCATATTTATCGACCTTGATGCCTTTATTTGTATCATGAACATCAAACCATTTGCATCGAAATAGTACTACTCTATTGTTATCAAGATATTGTAACTCAATTACTTCTGTCAAAATGCCATAGTAGTCTATTTCATCCTTCCCATTTCCCACATCACCAAGTACAACTACTCCACTATTTTGTGTCGTTAATTTTTTATCATAGTGTTCCACGTGAAACCTATACCCATTGACAATGTAACCATTGTAAAATGCCACATTTTTTAATGGCCCACGGGACAATGACAACATGCTCTCATCTATGTTGCTCCGATCTTGACTATGTAATCTTGCAACCTACAAATCAATTATTTTAAGTGAATTCACATATACTAAAATAAAGCATAAAAAGAATCACAATACACTTACCCTAAACTTGAACCATTTAGTAAAATTTATATTCCACTCTTGCTTGGATAGTTGTAAGGCTGTGACTGATTGAATTCTAGAATACTCTCTGTAGATATAAAATAGTTATTATTGAGTATAACAAAATTAAAAGAAAGTGACATTAAGATTAAAGTTGGATCTTACTCAATAAATGGCTGAACTTTGCTGCAATTCCTTAGAATATATATATGTGCTTCAATCCACTCATTGTTTTCTAGATCACGGGTAATTCCAGCTCCCAAAAGTCTCCCACGTTGGTTGAACACAAGTGAACCTCCATTGTGCACATCACCCTCGTAATTTCTATCCAGCCTGTTAAACTTTGTCTCCATGCTATGCAAGTACCTTGAACAAAGCATCATGCACTCACTAGCAATGTATCCTTCAGCAATTGAGCCTTCTGGGTGTGTTTTGTTACGAACAAACGATTTCAAATTATACAAATATCTCTCCATGGGGTACATCCATCGATACTGTATGGGCCCACCGACCTTAACCTCATTTGGCAAATGTATCGGCAAGTGCTCTATTACATTAAAAAAAGATGGTGGAAAGATCATTTCTAACTTGCAGAGAGTGACAAAAATTTGAGATTCAATTTGCTCTATTTCTTTTACCCTTAATGCCTTACCACTCAATATCTTGAAAAACAAAGACAATTCAGTGAGTGCCTCGCATACATCATTAGGAACGATGCCACGTAATGCAATAGGAAGTATATGCTGAATAAGAACATGACAATCATGGCTCTTCAAACCGATAATTTTGTGGTCTTTGAGGTTAACACATTGAGATATGTTGGATGAAAATCCATCAGGAACCCTTAATTTTTTTAAAAATATAAGGAATGCATCCTTTTCCTTTGGAGACAAAACATTACTTGCAGGTGGTAAAAAAACTTTGTCTCCTTGTACAATTGGGTGTAGCTCTGGTCGTATGCCCATTGATTTTAAGTCAAGCCGAGACTTTAAATTGTCCTTAGTCTTTCCCTTAACATTCATGATAGTTCCAAGAATGTTATCACATATATTCTTCTCAATGTGCATCACATCCAAATTATGTCGTAGCAAAAGTGTACTCCAATATGGAAGCTTAAAGAATATACTTTTTTTGTTCCAATTATCTCCCCTATTTTCATGATTTATCTTGGTCTTCAATTGACGAGATTTAGTTAAAGTAATCCCTTCAAGGTCTTGCACTTGCTTTAGAACATCTACACCAGAAAGTAAGTTTGGAGCGACCCCTCTTTCCCTTGTACCATCAAAAGAAACCCTATTATTTCTCCATTTGTGATTCATAGGCAAATAACGTCGATGACCCATATAACATTGTTTCCCACCGTTAGTAAGCCTTATCGAAAAAGTATTCTTGTTACAACAAGGACATGCTAATTTTCCTTTTGTACTCCATCCAGATAAAATCCCATAAGCAGGGAAGTCATTGATCGTCCACATCAAAGCTGCATGCATCATAAAATTTTGACGTGTTGACACATCAAAGGTTTCAACACCCAATTCCCACAACTCCTTTAATTCATCTATCAAAGGTTGGAGGTAAGTATCAATTGCATCCCCTGGTCCATCTGGTCCTGGGATAAGCATTGACAAAAGGAAATTAGACGGCTTCATGCAAACCCAAGGCTCCACATTATACGGAATAAGCACCACTGGCCATATACTATACGGTGCTCTTGAATTAGAAAAAGGTTGAAAGCCATCACTAGCAAGACCAAGTCTAACATTACGAGGTTCTGAGGCAAAATTTGGATGGACTTTATCAAAATCCTTCCACGCCATTGAATCAGCTGGGTGTCTTATCACTCCATCATCTATTCTTTTATCAAAATGCCATCTCATAGAAGAGGTTGTCTTGGAAGACATAAACAACCTCTGAAGTCGTGGCTTTAATGGAAAGTAACGTAGAGTTTTTACTGGTATTTTCTTACCATTTGTTTTCATCTTAAATTCTCCACTACGATAATCTTTCTTCCATCGAGAAGCACCACATACCTTGCAACAGTCACATCCATTGTCGGTCTTCCAATACAACATGCAATCATTCACACAAGAGTCATACTTTTCATAAGACAAACCAATGTCATGCAATACCTTTTTCGCATTATAGTATGAGTCTGGTAAGAAAGACCCTTCAGGTAAGAATTCTTTTAACAATTGCAACAACATAGTAAATGACTTATTACTCCAATGACCAAGACTCTTGATATGCAACAATTTAAGAATTGCAGATAATCTTGAAACTAGTGAACCAGGATATATTGGTTGCTCAAGGTCATCTATCAACTTGTAAAACTGTTTGGCTCCATTATTCGGCTCCATTTCAGGCAAATTTTGGGTATTTGGAAATTCAACATCTTCATTATTTTCATCTAATCCTTTAAACTGAGGGTACAAATCATTTATGAATTGTTGGATCTCATCATCACTATCATCTAGAACACTAGTATCATATTGTAAGATCTCATTTTCTTCATCCTCAGACTCAGATTGAGGCTCATTGCTTAGTTCACCATGATGATACCAAAATGTATACCCTTCAGATATTCCATGTATCATTAGATGTGCCTCAATAGACTCATGAGTTCCAAGATCAGTATTGCAACATTTTGTGCATGGGCACCGAATCTTATTTTTGGCACCCAACTTCTTTAAAGCATAATCTAGAAACTTTTGTACCCCTATTTGATAAGCTTCATTAAGTCGATCATTGACAAGATTCATCCACTCCTTACTAGGTGCCATTATCTCATAAAAGAATGACAATCTTGTACTTCACCTAAACAATATAACAATAATATCATTTAGCTAATAAGCCTTAAGAAATAAAGTTGGCTATTCATAACAAAATTTAGCTTCTCATTATCAGAGTTGGACTTTAAACTTGTATGAACTTTTAGAAAACTAAACTTTAAAAGCAAGTAAACAAAAGTTTAGGCCAACTTATTACTTGAACAATTCAAAGCTTGTTGAATCAATTAAAAGCTTGTGTGTGTGTGAAAATTATAATGTAACTTAAACTTTTTGAGCATGTAAAAGTCAATCACTGTAAATTTGTTGAGGAGGTGGAGAGCTCTAAAATTGGAGCATGATTAGGCTTGGGAGAATAAATAAATCATTTGGGTGATTTCATGTCTCCTAATGGACTAATAGTAACACCCCTCCCGCCCCCATAATAATGCCTACTGATAAAGTAATTACTTACACCAATTAAAATTAAAAATGTGCTTTTTAATTAAAGCATCAATTTTACAACCCTAAAAGATAACTAGGACTCCACATCCACAAATAAACCAACATTTTTTTTATTTTCTATCTATTTTTTTCTGTTTTGGATAATAAGAGTGTTTTCCTAAAAATCTCAAATTTAAGAAGAAAGAGATTAATAATATTGACATTAATTGTTTAAGGATATTCTGGAATTCATATACTAGTTGAACAATAATAAAAAGTCATAAATTGACCTTCCCTAATATAACCTAATTGGTGAGTAATGGCGCTTACTCATTTTACAAATAAATGTTTTTTTCAACATTCAAAATTATCCTTTCAAGTGACTATTTTTGTCTTACTAAAATGAAAAGTAAGTACATCTGGGTCAATTAACACTCAATACTACCATACGTGTATCTTTTACATACTACTATAAAGTAGTATGTAAAATGAGAGGCGTAATTGAAATATATACTAACAAAAATATATATATATGAAAATATATATATACTAACAAAAATGTTCATATATGAAAATATATATTCAATTTTACCCTCTGCGAATTAGTTAAAATGTTCATATATGTTCATAAATATATATGAACAACATTTTATGTCTCTATCCTATTAAATTAAACACCCATCCACCTATAAAGCACCTTATTATTATTGTAATACATAAACAATCTACTTATGATTATGACAATCTTAACGCTTTTAAGCATTATTGTTCAATAAATTCATGTTCATTATTGATAAAAGGCTAGGCTAGGTTATATAATGACCCAAATATAAGCCCATTTTGAAGGAAACTTAATCCATAAGAAGCCCAATAAAGAGTACTCATAAAGTCTTTTTGTCAATTTTTATTTATTTGTTAAAATATAAAACTAGATATTACTTTCGATAACCATATTGTTTTTTTAACATTTCGAAAATAAAAACTGAAAATTATATTTAACAAAAAAAAAAGATAAATTAATTGTATATACCTCATGTATTTTGGTCATTTGACCAGAACACCTTTTATAATTTATTTTTTCTTGAGTTAATTCTTATATTTCACACTCAAATTATAGACACCATTCATTAATAATGACATTAATAAAACTAAAATTAAGAACAAATTAAGGTTAATTTTTGTTTAATTTAGATGCTGTGGCTTGCTTTTTTCTTCTTTTGGTTTCATAAGTACGTTGTAACAATTAACATTAGAAGCAAGTGAATCTTTTGGTTTTATAACAGTACATTCCTCTGTTTTTTTAACATCAGAAGCTTGCTCTAAATAGTCAAATTAGGAAGGAAAGAAGCAGGATCGAGCATATGCAATCACTGTAATATATATACATACACACATTATACAAGATTATATAGCTTTAGCGCCACACGATCAGTCGAATCGAAGTTTCAAAGTATCAAATAAATATATATATATATATATATACACACATAATCCATAGACATACACACAGAAAACATATATACATATATACATATATACACACATAATACATATACACACACAGAATATATATACACACACAGAATATATATACACGCTGACTACATATACACACATAATATATATATATATATACCTTCTTTGAGGCAGCGAAGGCGGAGGCGAATTTGGCAGCGGTGGCAACCGAAGGCGGAGGCAGAGGCAGCGGCAGTGGCTACGACAGGAGGCGCGGCGAATCGATGGGCAATGAGAGTACTTCACAGAGAGAGAGAGAGAGAGAGAGGAAGAGAGCGGAGTTAGGGATTTGATGATTTGGGGAAGAAGGGGAAAGGGAGAGGGAGAGAAAAGAGAGGGAGAGATATACACGGCGGGATTATTAATTTGTTAAATAAAAATCAAATCATTTATACAAATAATATTATTAATTATTTAATTGATAAAAATAAAATAATTTATGATTATAATAACTAATAAAATAATAATTTAAATTATTAATCTAAAATATGGTAATAAAATAATTTAAATTATTGTATCAAATTAATATTTATTTAAAAATATAATTATATTATAAATCTAATAATTATAATAAATTAATTAGTTTGATATATTGTATTATTATAATAATTATAATAAATTAATTATTATAAGTAGTACTTAAATTTTAATATTTTTTTATTTTATAGTTAGAATTAAAAATTTTAGCCAATAACGACGGGAAAATGATTGATTAACGACGACTTATTTTGCCTGTCGTTAAAAGTTATCTTATAACGACGGGATTTATATTTAGTCGTTAATAGTACTACATTAACGACCAAAACTAATGTTGTCGCTAATTTTTGGTCGTTAATGCCAGTTTTTGTTGTAGTGCAAATATCTTCTTAATCCAGTCACAGCGTGTTTTTGGAACAAGTTTCCAAGCCACTTTCTGATCAAACCACACAAATTCGGTGGTGGGCATCTCTCTCCCGATGTTGCCACGTACTCCCTTCCACTATCTTATGTCCCTTGTGTATATTAGTCTTGTGAAAATGAGGAGGAGGAGATTGTGTTTAGCCAAGAGACGAAGAGGAAGAAGAACAATGAGGAAGAAGAAGAAGGAATTTCCAAGCAAGCTCTTCTCTTATCCTCACTTTTCTTTGATTTTCTATCAAGATTAGGCATGAAATGTGGTTGGATCCTCTCCAATTGCTGTGGTTATGAGCTGTTAAATTCATGGGTTTTACTAGTATATATATATAAGTATGCATGCGTATGTATACATATTTCGTGGCTTGCTAGCAGCTGTTTGCCAAGGCCCTATTTAAATCCCTATTCGGTTTCCCGGTTTCTCAATTCGATGGGTTTAGTGTGTGCCTTAATCCATGCCATAGTCTTTCTAATCAAGTGATTTGGTGTTGTGAGTTGTAGTGGAGGAACATAAATTAGTTAAGCTTGCTGTGGCCAAACTTATGGTTTGTTAAGCAATGAAGCTTGAGGCCATCTATTTGACGCGTACACATGCACATATACATATTTATGTATATATATATATTTATGTGAGGGTAAGTAATTAATATTAAAAACTTTAACATAATTATAATGAAATGTTATTATTATTATTATCTTTTACATAAGCTAACAGTTGATGTGTAATGCTCTTATTGTTATTAGTAAATAATATGTAGTGTTATTATTAATATATTCATATACTTGCATGTAAGTTAGCAAATGATATTGAGACTAGATGTATTGGTGGATAATATGTAATGATATTATTATTAAGTTATTTCTTTATTAAAAGTAATGATAATAATAATGTTAATAAATAATATGTATTTTATGTTATAATTCATTGATTAATTTATTATAAGGTAAGAGTATAATTTAATATGGTGATAGAAGCTATAACCGTACCAGCATTTCTTGGTTGTATTCCAGAGAGTTTGTTAACTTTCTACGTTCTAAATGGAATAAAGATAGGTACCTTCGGATTGGTTGCTAGCTAGTGTTCATAGGGATCATGTGTGCGCATTATAACACTGTTTTCCCTGTCCCAACCAGTTAAACTCATACTACATGACCAAGTGCTAAACGTTCACTCAAGTTGGGGTTATGTATTATGTCTGGTCTACTATGCCACCCTTTATTTGTTGCATTTGCACAGTCTTGTCGCCAGTTCTTGAGATACAGCTGTACGATGTCCTGAACCGAGTTATTTAGAGATGCTTTGGCGTGCCCAGTTTCTATTTTGGACGCTTATGCGTGCCAGCGGGTGTTGGTCACTCCCACCCGAGCGAGCTTTAACTCAAGTGACAGGTACTATTTGCCTTCAAGGCAGCAGCAAGTTTGTGATATGGACTTGGGTGCTAGTGCATTCCTTATTTGGGCCCCAAGATCTTTTATGTGAGCATCATTATTTTTACAGTTGATACCTGTATCAGTTTACGAGATTGCTTGGCATCTTATGCATGAGTTTCGATTTGTGATGCACTTGAGTCCAAAACAGGTTTACTCTTAGCTCCTTCCTTTGTTTATGAGCTTGCTGAGTCATTTGGACTCACCTTGTTTTCTCTTCATTCCAAGTAAAGGTAAGGACCCAGTTGTGGGCGAGTCTAGAGATTCCCAAGTTCCAGGGTAGGCGATGTACAGGGCCATGTAAACCTAGCAGTTGTCAGCCTGAGGGTTTCTTTTGATGCATTTTGTTGCTTTTGGATTGCATTTTGATTCAGTTTATTGGGTCTGTATGGACTATGTTTTATTTTGTAGCCATTGTGCCAGTATTGTATGTTATGCATGCCTAGGCTATGTAAGCCTAGAGGTCAGTCGTTGTATAGCAGGTTAAGGTTTTGATACTCATGTCGTGCCAAGTTTCCTTTATCAGGTTTTTAGTATCTATAAGTTGCACCAGGTTCAAGTTGTCTCTATTTTAGTAGGGCATCCACTCCGGTTCCTTGGGGACTTGGGTGGGGGCCTTACAGTTATGATCATTTTGTCATACTTGTTCATATATTATTGCATAGGAAGATGTGATTTTCATACGGCGTGATATTATTGGCATATTGTACTTGTGCATGGGAATGGGATGTCGCCTCGATAGTGTAGCCGTAATTCCCCAAAGGCAATTAATGGAACAACGTTAGGATTATCTTGTCGAAGGTGTTAAGATTCTGCCTAGGGTTCCGTGCCGAGCTGGGCCTAGGAAGTTACACTACAGCAAATGTTTGTTCATGTATTTGCATCATGCATTCATGTAACTGTTTTAAAACGCTTACTAGAAGGTTCATCTTCTAATTGAGTTATGCCTCTGGAACATTCAAACGTTCCAGTTAGAACTTGCAGATATGGCAAGGAGATGATTGAGACGTACCGGCACGTGATGACGTAGCTGATGGATTTGGTGAGTAGATCTGGTATTTGCTCCTATATGAAGATCCATATATGTTTTAGTTGAGAGATAGCCGTGTATGATGTTATTATTTATTATTTGAAGTATTTAGTTGTTATCTCTTGATGATGAGTCTCCATGTATTTAAGTATTTGAAGATGTAATGGTACAGATTCTTATGATATATTTAAAGTGAATTCAATTGTGTTCCATATTAAGTTTCGATTATTGCTTCCACAATTATAAATGATATGCTGGGGGTTTTTTGAATTCAGTACTTGAGGTTTAAGTTATGTACCGTATTTAAGAAAAAAAAAAGGAATTTAAGAATTTATGTATATTTTGGGCCTCAGCATAGTGACACGTTCCATAAGAGAAAGCGGGGTGTTATAGTTTCCCACTTAGGTTTTTAACTTTTACATTTTTGCCCCCTAAGTAATTTCCAACTACATTTTGCCCCTTTCCTTAGCACCCCTCATCTTTCCACTAATTCCACTAAGTCCTACAAGTTCCAAACTCTTCTTTCCCCCTGGAACTCCCAGAAAATTCATCGTTTCAACCTCTTTCAAGCAGTTTACACATTTTACACTTTGGCCCGGATGCCCCCAATTGCATATTTTTGCTCCCAAATTTTCACTAATCTCTTAGTTTTGTCAACCCTAATTCCTTGGCCATTTTTATCTTCCTTACTTTTCCCTGGTGTGGTCACTTACCTCTTTCATTTATGTTTAAAAATTACACATTGGCCCGAAACATTGATAAATCTTGTTTTGAGTCCTCAATTTCTAAAATACATTTGATATAAAATACTGGGTATTACATAAGGCAAGTTCTCCTTCCTCTTTTTTTTTATAGGTTATACTTCTTTTCCTTTCATATATGCAAGTTCTTATTGACAAGTTCTATTACTTCTTTATTTTTGAAATATTTGATGTTCTTCTTGAAATACTTAATAATTCCTATACAAAAAGCCTAAATAAGGTTCGATCCTCCCTATATTTTTAAAGGAATGGTGTTCTTTTTTCGATGATCCATGCTTTTCTAATTGCTAGATCCTTGATAAATCATATTTATTTCATGATATTATGTGCCAACAGTATGTATAATTTCATAATACATGTTATGCTGATTATATAATTCAATAACGTTATTGGGGCTATATGGGTTAAGAATGTACAACATGGGTATAGTGATTTGTATAGCATATGGAAATGTGTGAGCATTGCATGGAATATTTAGCAAGCATATGATCATGCACGAAATTATGTATGTTTTCAAATGGTCTACTTGTATGTAATATATATATTTGTCCACTTATTATTTTTCAGTGTGGCTATATTCGCATGGGGAAAAGGATATCCAAACTTTAATAGACAGGCGTTTGATGTGGGCAAGCTATGGCTGTGAGCTCGATAAGTGGGACTCGATCAAGAGTTTAATGATTAACTTGAAATTATGTCTGTTACATGTATTTTGAAACCTTGGGTGTCGATATGTTATGAATGAGCCCCAAGGACTATATGTGAGTAAATGAGCATGTGCATAAATTGCATGGGGTTATGAGTTATGGTATGGGTGCATGATATGGTATATTAAGGTATGGGTATATGATGTGAAATGGCATGTCATGGTTGTGTCTAATAAAGAAAAAGTTAAATCCTGTTATAATTCTTCCTATTACTTCCTTATTGTTATGATATTTATAAGGCACCATATTAGGGGGTGCTTAATGTAAGTGAGTAAACCTGTCGTGGTTCCATCTCTTATTATTTTGTTTGCTTGATTCCTCCTACTTCCCTATTATTGTATAATGTTATGACGCATAGTGGGTTACTTAATGTAAGTGGATAATTCTCTTATTGATTCAACGCTTATTGATCCCATTTATTGTATATTATACTTGTTGGTCCTTGTGGCTCATATTTGTTTTGTATAATTCTAGGTAAGGAAGAAACTTAGATTTGGGCGAGCCAGTGTAGTTTGATCTTAGAAAG
Organism: Diospyros lotus; assembly: GCF_014633365.1. Taxonomy (NCBI): domain Eukaryota; kingdom Viridiplantae; phylum Streptophyta; class Magnoliopsida; order Ericales; family Ebenaceae; genus Diospyros; species Diospyros lotus. Next base: position 36,619,574 of record NC_068343.1, on the reverse strand, counting down.
ATAGTTATGTGTATAGAGTAGTATTGACCAAAAGATCTGTGGGAGTTTGTGTTGAAGGCAGAAGAAGAGGGTTTGATTTTGTATTTAGATTTTGTTGCCATTTTGAGATGTATGAGTGGTTAAGCCCTAATGTGAGTCTTAAATGAATGGTGATGTAAATGTTTATCAGTATTAGAGCTTGTAATTTGAAAATTTGGGACATCACAAAAAAAAGTAATAGAACTTGTCTCTGAAAGGTAAAAGAGACATATGAACTTGTATCTAAAAGAATAACGATATACAAACTTGCATTTGAAAAAAAAAAAAGAAGATAGATATAGAACTTGCCTTGCATGTTTTTCCTTTTGATGGAGCTGCTAATGTGACAACCCTCTCTTGAAGATTCCACTATTAAAGGAATCTGAGAGAAAATCCCAAAATATATATTTTTTAAAATAACAGAAGATAAATAAATATTAAAATTGTAAGTTCATTTAATACAAACAATAAGGGCTTATTTATCCATAATTCTCAAAAGGTTCAACTAAGTTCAATATAACAAAATGTGACAATTTTGTCCTTGCATTTGACATACTCTCAAAGACCTTTTTAATCGAGATTGCTTCGTACATAAGTCTACCCCACAAGGATCAAGCTTCACTAGGCTCACCATCGACATATCTTGTTTCATCATGAAACCAACTAGGGTCCACTCATACCCTAGGCACGTCCTTTCCAGGATCGTTATAACCATACGATCACCTCGGACCATATACATTTAGCATGCATACCTCACACCCGACCCCTTCAGAGTCTTTCTGCAAGCTACTGACGTCATGCCTACCCCGGCCATGACTGACATATGCTTCACATGCTCGCTTCAGCTAGAGCCTCACTACAAGCAACATTATCTTACTCTCTTCCTGGAGCTCGTCACAGAACCTGTTGATGACTCCCTTGTTTGGGCTTTGAGCTAATTTCAGCCTTAGCCCACCCTAATTCAAGCACACAAATTAGATATACCTTGAGCCCCCCTCCTATAGCAGGAATATCCGAGCACTCCATTTCCATCACCATAGACCTCAATGCCTTGACCCAACCCCTAGGGTCCTCGGTCATTTGTGGTCCTACTTCCAAGGCCTTTCGATCAACCTTCAACCACATTTCTCCAAGCATCCTCCACTTGATGCTCTAACCACGCTCTGATACCAAATTGTAACACCCCGCTCCCACTTACGGGTGTTATTCATGAACAATTACCCAAATTGTACTCCGTCTCGGCCTTTGGTGAATGGTGGACCATGTTTCAAGAAGAAACGCCCTAAGTGGGAACTAAGCTCGTCCTTTCCTTCCCTCAACCCCAGGTTTCACTAGCGGAATTGGGCTTTAACCACACCGCATTGGCTATAAAGAAAATCTCCTTAAGATGACCAATTTCAATTTTTCCATTTATTTTTAATTCTTTTTCCGTCCAAGAATTTCACCGGGCTCCAAAAAAATCCACCATTTCAATCCATTCATTGATTGATTACCAATTTTGGAAGAAAAACTCAAAATTTTTCATTTTTCGAATTTCGGCATTAATCTCCAAAAATGCCCGAAAAATTCCTTTATTTTGAAAATTCCTCCAGGGCCCAAAATCAATTTAGAAATGCCCCAAATTCCCAAATTTTTCAGAAATTTAAAAAGATTTGGTCGGCGGGGCCCACGGCGCGCCCCGCGGCCCAGCTTCGCGCTGGTAGTGCGCCCGCCTCTACGCGGCCACCCGCGCACGCCCACGCGACCCAGCAGCTGCTGCTGCCACTTGCTGCTTCCAAAATCCTTTTTTTTTTTTCTTGGGCTTTTAAACCCCAAATTTTCCAAAAATTTAAACACCCCTAATTTACATCAAAATCTCCACTTTTCTCATTCCAAAGCCTCATTTCACAAACAAACCATCTTATTTTTATTTATTACAACATACCTCAAACACATCAAAATTTTTCCCTCCCTTAGCTACCATACATAACATGGAAGCTTCATACACATGAAACCAAAATGAAATACAATTTATTTTACATTACCAACCAAAATACATAAGCTACACAACTTTAGCCTTCAACACTCATTGCCATTTCTCTCCCATTTTCACCTTTTCCATGAGGCTTTCAACACCTACAAAGAGGTCCAACAAACCTCATGAGCTCAAAAGCTCAGTAAGGGTGCATATGCAAAGTAAATACAAGCATAACAAGTCTATGTAATGGAAAATGCATGCAAGCATGGTTAAGTCATTCTATCCTCACAACCCAACATGGTTTGAGGCATCAACCTACCATTTCTTTCCCACCCCCATGGCCATAGGTCTCATGTACAAGTAAAGCATGCAAAGAGATACATAAAAGTTTATGCAAACTACTTACAATGCAAGGCCTCCTCCACATGGGGCCATCCTTTACCTTGACTCCTTAAGATCTTCAATAAACTTTAATCTTCAAGACCTCCCTTGCTTCCATTCCCTCTATGCTTTTTACTTCTTTTTCATTTCCTTCTTCTTCATTATTTCTTTCTTGCTTTCTCTCTTCAAATGGGCAAAGAATAGAAGTCCTCTTTACACTTGCCTATTTACTTTAGCTCTTCCATCTTTGAAGAACAATTTCTAGCCTTTGGATCTTTATGGATTTGAAAGAACAAATCCTAGCCCTCCACCAAAAGCACAATCCATGTGCTTTAGCCTTCTAAAATCCCAATCATTGGATTTCTTTCCCTTTTTCAAGGCCAAATCTCAACCATTGAATCCCTCTTGAAAATTCCATTTCTTTCTCATTTACTTTAATGAGACAATTTTATGCCATTTTCAAGACTTAATACAAGCCATTGGATATAATTCACCTTTTCAAGACTTGATCCTAACCCTTGGATCAATTTAGTCTTCCAATACCAAAATTAGCCATTTTCTCATATATTTATTTTGACTAATTTCAACACATCAACTTGAGTGAGTAATTTCACTCATTTTCATTTAAATAATCCTCCCATTTTCACTCATAAATGAGTGACTAATTTCCATTTCTTTTTGTATTTTTCTTTAAGCAACCAATGATTACACTCACATGTGCAAAAAATGACCCCTTTTCCATTTTCTTTTTGATTTATATAAATCATTCTCCAACTCATAAATCCACATATATATATATGCCCTCACATTTCTAATATATATAATTTCTCTCAAATTTTCAAGATTATGCCAAGTGTCACTCTAAGACACAAACTTGGCTTCCAAGTTCTAATCTCCTCCATCCATGTGGCATCACCACATTTATTCTCCAATATAGGGAAAATTAATTACTTTACCACATAATTGAATATCCACCATTTTTCCCATTTTCTATAATTAAATTCCTTTATGGAATTAATTCCAAAATTTTCAAAATACCCTTTCATGAATTATTAATCCCTTATCTCCGCATAAATACAAAATTGGGATTTAATTCACTTGCTCACCTAATTCCACATAGGAATTATTTTTAATTTATCAAAATACCCTTTTATTGGACTTCACTATCCAAATTACCAAAATGCCCCCCTCTCATAGGGCACCAATACTCTCAAGGATCTAACACCTTCTCAAGGGTATTTTTGAAAGTTTTCCTACTTCCTTTCTCATTCTCATAACACTAGGATTACTGGGTGTTACAGTGGTAGTCTTGAATTTCATTTTCTTCTTCTTTCTTTTGCTTAGATTTTCTTCTTGCTTTGGGTTATGATGAAAGCTAAGGCTTGTGGTGGATCTTCCAAGTGAAACCCTAAGTGGAGAAGCTTGACAGGGCAAGTTCTAGTCCCTCTTATCTCTCTTAAGCTACATTTAGCTAGAATGTATGGGGATTTTGGCATGAAAATCCTAGGCTTTCTTAAAAGAAGCTTGTGTGCATGGAAGGGTTTTTAGCTACTACTGGTCAACACTTTGGGAGGAAACTGTCGACCGTTTGCAGCATCTGTCGATCGTTTCTGTCGGCTAGTCAACCATTTTTGCCCTATGACAACTTGCTCATGCTCCACTATTTTGGGCATAACTTTTAGTAGAAATATTCGATTTGAGATCCATTTGATGCGTTGTAAACTAGACTCAATAAGATTTAATTTGGAATAGAATTTAAATCATTTTGGATATGTTTTGAGTATTTTCCTTTTGGTTCCGAAACATGTTTAGAGGAGTTGTGGTTCATGAGAGGCTTATGTTGAAAGGATGAGTATGGGGGTGATTTCTCCATAATCCCTAAGAACGTTTAGATGCTCTTGAGGGATTGTTTGGGAATTTTTGGTTATGGTTGGGATATGATTTGGGGTTACATGAGTTTGGTAATTTAGTGAAATATTATGAGCTTGTTTACATATGTTAATTTGGGTATGTTATATGGGTGACCCAATGTAACACCCCGCCCCATCGGAGGGCGTGTCACTATGCTGGGGCCCATCGTATATATACATATTCTCTTTTCCCTCATACATTTCTCATACATTAAATGCCGTATGTCAAAGGAAAACCCCCCAACAAATCATTCACAATGCGGAAGCAACAATCGAAACCTGATATGGTACATACCTGAATTCACCTTATATTATATATCATGAAGAATTCGTACCATATATTACATCATATCTTTAACAGCCTTAATACATGAAGAATCCATAATATTCTAACAAGGCTAATCATCAATAAAGCATAAGCCAAAACATATCCGGATAGATAAATTTCTGGAACCATCTGCTAAATCTATCGGCCACGCCATCACGTGCCGTCATATCTCAACCTGCTCCTTACCCTAAACTGTAAGTCTCAACTGGAATGTTGAATGTTCCAGGGGCATAACCCATTAGAAGATAAAACTTCTAGTGAGGGTCCAAAAACATATATATGAATGCATGATGCAATAACATGAACAACATTTGCCCTTAGTGTAACTTCCCTGGCCCGCAAGTCCAGCTAAGAATCCTAGGCAAATCCCGAACCTCTATAGGATAAGCCTAACGTTATTCCCTCAACGCCCTTGGGGAATTACGGCTACACTCTGGGGGCGACATCCCATTCCCATGCACAAATATCAATATGACAATAATATCGTGTCATGCAAATATCACGACTTTCCATGCAATATGACAAAATGAATATTGCATTCATAAATAGCATGCATATAAACAATCATATCATAAATATAAGTTCTTGTGAGAATACCATTCACTAAATCATACTTAGGATAGGACAACTCACCTTTTGAGATAAACTTGCATTCTCCCGAAAAGCGTGCACTGCCTCGATATGCGTGCCCACCTCGATTCTCGTGCCAACTCTCAATAGTTGCACCAATCTCATCATCTCGATTACCTCAATCATAAAATAATATTTAATCACTCAATATCCTCAATATTCCATTTATTTCCTTTTTTCCTTCATTTTCCTTCTAAAAATCCCAATAATTACATCGAGACTATTTTCTCAATTCTATCTTCACAAAAATTCATAATAGACTATAAAATTCCAAGGAAAAATATTACACTTACCCAGATATTGCGTTTTCACTCAAAATTAGGCTCTTTGCTGTGAAAATCGAGACATCGGGAATCCCAAATCCTAATCTTCTTGCACGGACCTCCATAAAACACTTTTCTCGATTTTCTAACATTTTTTTCAGATTTTTCGACCCATGCACGTGCCCCCACACGCTGGCGCGTGGCTCTGCGCATGAAGTTGAGTTGTCTGGCCCCTCCGATTTTAAGCTTTAATCTCCCCAAACTCTCGACTGAGCCCTAGCTATTTATAGCTGAAATTGGCCCTCTAAACGGACATGGACGCCTTACTCGAAGCCTCGAGCTTCATCAACACCTATTGGGCGACCCAAAACAGCGACCAAGCACCCCAAAATCCCAGTTGCAGGTCGTGCCATTGCCGACCGAACGTGGTCAGATTTTTCAGAAATTCGGCCACCTTGATGCTCGTCGATGACCAGACTTTGGTCCCTGAGCTTCGTCGACCATTCCTTTGAGATCCCCATGATCGAAAACTCCCTGTCGGTGACCGGCCGAGGCTGTCGGCCATGGCAGCTCCAATTTTGTAAAATTTGCATTTTGGCCCCTACCTTTTCCCAAATTGCACATTGGCCCCCTTTTCATCAACCCCTGAACTTTCTGACATTTCCACTAGGACTCTCAAGTCCTAAAATCTTCATTTTACCCCTCGAAGATTCCGAAAAATGACATTTTGACCTCCCTCTGGCAATTTTAGAAAACTGCACTTAGGCTCGAATCTTCGTTTTGCCCCTAAATCCATTCGTTTCTTTCTAAAACCTTTGAAGGTTTGTTCCTCATGAAAAATTGAATCCCTCTCAAGCTTCCGTTGACTTCCGAGAAGTCTTCTATAAAGATTCAGTTTTGCAGCCTAATTGCAGCTGCCTTTTTGCTGTACCGAAAATTGTTCCCGATCCAATTTATTTCGACACCATAAATCCTATCTCGGGGTGCTCATTAATTTCACATCATTTTTCTTTGGCATTTTGGCTCCAGGGCACTCCCGGTAGTCGATTCAGTCATCTATAAGTTAATAAATTACCGTTATACCCTTCATTTTTCCTTAAATCTCATTTTTGCCTCAAGATAAACTACCCTTGAGTCCTTTAGAATTTCTCGGGTATTACACCCAAGGCATTGAGTGGGAGTTGATTGGCCTCTAGGGTTGCATGTGCATGGGAGCATGCCCTAGGTGTTGAACTATTTGGCCTCAATGACCTCGTAGCACGAGTCATGTGAGACCTTGGGTGGAGTTGGCTAGCCTCAGGTGTTAACCTGGAGTTGAGTTGTCTGGCCCCAAGTGTTAGGCAGTATGTACATAGACCTTGGGTTGAGCTAGCTTGCCTCAGGTGTTAACCTGTCTGGCCCCAAGGGTCAGTTGGTATGTATGTAGACCTTAGGTGCAGCTGATTGGCCTCGGGCATTGCCTTGGGAGTGGAGTTATCTGGCCCTGAGTGTCCAATATTGTCTGGGCTTATAGCACTACTGGGATATGGACTTGTGCTCACTGTGTGGCTATGGTATCATAAGTGTGTGGCCGTACCCCAAAGTTGAGAGCAGGTTGAGGGCACTGCTATGATGGGGCCACTGCATGCCTGGCGTGTGGTACCATATATGTGTGATAGCACCGTAGAATGGATGAGATTTATGGGTCCAGAGTGGAGTGCCTTATGGCATGATTATCATGTTACTGCGAGACAATGGGTGTGGTGCTTATAGCATTATGTGGGTTTTGGAGACTGTGTGATAGTAGAGTCATTGAATTGTACCTAGATTATGGTGGAAGCTAGATAGTTGAGGGGACTACAATGATTCTCAATATGTCTTTCCTGTGGTGCTCTTTGTTTCTATTTTGTCAGTAGTACTCTATGTGAAGGTCCCATGTATTGACGGTTATTGCTTACTAAGTCTCTCTTGTGATATATCTCATGCTCCATTTTATTTTGTTATACTTGTTAAGCCTTGCGGCTCATTCTTTCTTTCTGCATCATTCCAGGTACAAGTAAAGCGGAGGATGAGAAGAGTCCTAGTATGGCATGGTCTATTGGGTTAGATTTGTATAGAGCTCACCTGAACAGAGGGTCTTGGAGGCATTGTTGGTTTGTGTCATGCCAGTGGCGGTACTTTTTGTTATTTGGGCTTGTTGTATCTCCTTTGGGACAGCCTAAGAGAATGTAAATGGTTATGTTTATTTTGTTTTATATGAAAAATAATGGAATCATTAGTAATTGTTGTTAACTGTGCGAATAACCTTGGTTGAGTTACACTCTGATCCCATCTTGTGTGGACTTTCCCTTGAAATTCCTTTGTTAGCGGGACTTTCGGAGGCGGGCCCTCGTAGTTTGGTGACAAAGCCTTGTATTGGACCTCCGGGTTATTACATGAAGTCACACATGCTCTTTGAACATAATATCATGAAATAAAGATAATTCATCACGGAGGAAGCGATCAAAGAAGCTTGGATCACTGAAAGATGGAGCTTGCTATGACAAAAAATACCATTCCATTTAAAAATATAGAGTGAATCGAAACCCTATTTTCAAGATTAAACATAACAGACAAGCAAGAATTATAATATCAAATTTATTTGAAAATAATAATTTTAAGAATAATTTTTTATAAAAAAATGAAAAGAATAAATTTTTTGAAATAAAAAAGAGATTTAAGAACTTGCAAAAATATAGAAAGAAGAGAGTAGGAATTTACATATGAAATTTGAAATGGAAAGGGTGTAAGAATTTGTCCTAAATATTTTTCTTTCAGTGTTTAGAATGAGCTTGAGAGAGGAGTTGGTGGATTAACAGACGAGGAAGATGCACGCCCAGCGTGCTTTGGAGAAACAATAACGTAAGGAGAGAGAGCGAGTGCTGCTATGTATTTTTTTGTTTTTTTTTTCGCACATTCGTATACGCAGGACGGCAGGAGGAAGACGCAATAAGTGCATGCAACTTGCTGCTTTTTTTTTTTTGCTTCAATAATATAATATCTTAATATAATATATACAATTAAAACCAACAATTACACATCAAGACGCCATTTGAATTTCTCCCATCTTTCCTTTCCATTTTCCAATATTAATATTATATTAATATCTTAATATAATACATAAATATGTTAATATATTATGTATATTTAAAATCACTCAAGCAAGAACCTTATCCCTTAAATTAATCTCATCCAATTTTAATTTCTTTCTCACCTCAGCATAACCCCTTTGTTAGAATTTTTTCATTATGTGTGTAATATTAATTGAAACTTGTTTTTAAAAAAAAGTCAGTTGGGCTATAGCTTAACAATGTCTGGACGCCCAAATAAATTATATGTGATCATAGTTGGACATTAGGCTTGGTGCATCTTTATGGGCTTAGGTCTATTTGTATATATATATGATTTGTAGAATAAGTGTAGGGCCAATAGAGTTTTGTGATGGATAAAACTCTATTGGCTCTATATATATATGGCTAGGTCCCCTCTTCTCTCTGATTGATCTATTATACCATTTTCTTCCCATCAAGAAAAGATTAAGACATAATAACAGAGAAGAAGATGAAGATCTGATCTAGTGTAGTACATTTGTACTTGCCATTGCAATCGAGATTTTCATCGCTGTTATGGAGTTGAGAGGTATTCTTATTCTTTATTAACATCAGTGTTTTATATAATATGTGAATTTAATATGTATACGGTGAAGCATTTATTTTTAACACCCTACACTATGCAACCAAAAATTAATTTTATTATATAATTAATATTTATTAATTCTACTATCTATCATTACATATGTATTGCACACAAAAAATTATTTTTTTTAAAATTAATTTTCTCATTTATTTTTAATATAATATAATATTAAATTATATATGGTGTGGCAAGTGGCAACCATCCTAATGAAGGCCTACTAACCATCCCCTCTTTTAAATTATACTATATTATATATATATAGTATAATTCAGCCATACTCCCATATATATTAATATAACAAACTATAATATCTTATGACATCCAATATTATATACATCCATATGCCTTTTCACTTCCAATTTAACTTTTCATTCTTTCCCAAGCTTTTCCTAACTTCCCCTTTCCCTGCTTAATATATTATATAATATACCTATCTACCCACATGTGCCATAATATAATATTTTTTATTAATCTAATACATATTTCCTCCATGTACAATCTATATCTTATTATTATTTTTTTCTTTTTAAATATAATACGTGTTACACTCATTATTATTATAATAATAATATTTTTATCCACCTTAAACACTTAACATGTCGTTACATAAAATAAGTTTAAATTAACCTGTATAAAAATGTTTTAATCCATATAAATTTATATTGAGTTTTTATAACATTTTTATGTTATAAAAAGTATATTTTAAATTTATTTTAATGCATAATTATTTTTTTAAATACCAGAAAAATATTCAAAACAACCAATTCACCCTCTATTCGATGATCTTTCATATATTTTTGAAGAGTGTTTTTCTAAAATAGTGAGTAAAATAAAACTTAAAAATTTTGTAATTGAAGTGCAATGTAATGAAAAGATTCACAATAATATAAAAATATGAGAGACAAGAAAATTTTAAAGTAGTTCAGTTATCCCCAACCTACATCTACTATTCTAACTCTCTACTAGAGTTTTTCAAATTCTGTAAATCAAAACTTGGACTGCAAACCACAATCTAATACAACCACTAGCTATCCTGCTAGCCAACTTTTTTCGCTAGAAAATTTCTTATGAATAAAAATAATAAATATACAACTAAAAACAAGAATCTCAACACGAGATTAGTTTGTAGAAAACTAGTCTCTTAAATGAACAAACCCACTCTATCAATCATTTAAACGATCTTCAAAATGGATGATATTTATAGTCTTGAATGTCCCTTGCAGAATTCTAGCAGTTAGAGATCGAAATAGCAAAGATTAGTTTGTAGAAAACTAGTTATTAGTAATTTCTCGATAAAAATGGTCGATGATTTCAAAAGATGATCGACTGATTATTTTAAAATATTGAAAAACCAATCAACAAATTTTTCAAGAATAAAAATCAATCGAACCCAAATTCTGGCAAAAATATAGCAACCCTCATTTTTCTAACCATCCCTCAAACTCACTTCAAACTACACCAAATCATTCTATTTTTGTCACAATCCAACCACCTTGACCCTATAAAAAAAAAAAAACCATTTATCTTTCACTCAAAACTCCCTAAAACTTCTCGTTCAAGCAAAATTGAAAATGAATTGTAAAAAAAAAAAAATCTCGATCAAACCTTTGAATTTATAGCCAAAATCAACCAATCAAAGTCTTTGGCCACCCATAGGGGTGCCACGTTAGCCAGAGTAGCCATGTGTATCGGTGGCTTCCTGGCCATTCCAAATTTATAAATTATATTTTTTACCTTCTGTTTATTTCTCCAAAGATCAAATAACTTCTTTTCTTACACTTAGACTCTTTCCAACTTACAAAAATTTCATTTGAACCCCATAAAAACTTTTAATTTTCTTCCCCCAAATCCCTAAGATATTTCAAGAATATTAGCAAATAAAACCCTAAGATATTTTAAAAATATTTGCAAATCAATCCCTTAGCTATTACTCAACCTTATCTTATCATAATAATTTCCCAAAACTTTATCCTTAAATTTTAATTTATTTTATTATTTTAATCTTATCTACATATTTAGTATATTATATTTTTTTTAACATTTCTAATATTACAGGCATTATATATTTTCCATTATAGATTCTCATATCCCCTTAATTTATCCGTAACAATATATACACTTTTCTCTTTATTTGTCCAAAACTTCTAAAAATTTTGAGCTAGTACACTATCCCTTCTTACAGTGATGTTTGAACCTACATTATCATACACTAGTTATCAATTGCAACTTGATACATATAAGATACATGTTTCTTACCTATGTTAGTGATGCATATCTTAATATGAGACTTAGATGAAATCTAGTATGTAATAGATATATATATATATATATGATATTCTTATAATTAATAAAATGGTTATTTCTTCACTCATTGCTCTCCAATTATGTATGAATGAGTCTTGAAAATTCATGATGATCATATTCTTTAGTTAGTAAGAATATGTGACAAGAGTTTATAACACAAGATTTTTTAAAGATATTTTTAATCCTAAAATTTCTCATACGGGGACTATGATTAATTGATTATGGATTATCGCATGGCCTGTCATCTTTGATTACTATGAGATACTAATGATAAATGATGGTGAGTCACTTGCTATGTTGCATAAGATGCAGCTAGTAGACATGTGGGTAAGTATTGGTTGAACATCTACTAAATATGATACTTGTGATAGATCACACGGTTGAGAGGATTAATGATTTGTTATTGGTTTTTGATTGTGTATCTTGTTTTCAAATCAGAGGCGATAGAGTTATCTTGTGCACTAGTGTTGGAGATTTACCATTGAACTAAATCATTCAGTGTAAGTGGTGTGAATACTCTCTTTGTGGTCTTTGTGTAGTGGTGTATGGAGACAGATACTTTTTGATGGAATCCATTGACCTCCGATGTGAGTCGAACATCCTATATAGTTGCAGTTGATTGTGGTTGGAAAACCCCTATCTAGGGTGTGCATGATTGGAAATGAGTTTTCGATGTCAAAAAGAGTTCCGATGTGTCATATTGATCACACTGTATTGGATCTTAGCATAGTTACCGAGTCTTGTGAGTTTAATCAATTCATGGTTCTCACTCGATTGGGATATTCGTTAGTGGAAGTATTGTAGTGCATACTAATCGAAAGCCCTAATATGTTTACTTAAAGTATTGACTTCGTTACTATTATAATCATCTACATATTATGCTATAGGTCACTCAGGATCTTTCGGGGTACTATAAGGAAATGGGGAGTTCCTTATAATAGATCGAAGTATTTAGTCGACATCAAAAAGTTTGATGTCCTGATTGCTACATGGTGGTGAACTTAGAAGGAAATAATGTCACGCACAAAATGGGTAATGCATTGGATTAGTGATTCATTCTCGTCGTGTGAGCTCAATCATCATTAAAAAGTTGATGATGATGATGGATGTATTATTAGGAGTTAATAAATGAATTAATAAACTGTTAAAAGTTAACAGAATGAGTCTATTAAAAGTTAACGAGAGGTCTTGGTTACGTTAAGAATTAGTGGAAATGCCATTAAGAGTTAATGGTAGACTTTGATGCAATTTGGTGAAACCTTGAAAGAAAGGCAAGAAATGATCAACAATGTTCCTTAACGGTCAACAATTTGATTGTAAAACTATCGACCAATTGATTGGAATGGTCAATAGTTTCATTGAGTAAGATTTGATATTGCGTGCTTTTCTTACATCGTTTCAATCGACAGAGCATAAAATGCTCTACCGAGAGTGATTATGCGCATTGATACAAATGTTAGCTGAAGAGAAAAATAGGTGAATTAAGTTTTTTCACCTGTTTTAAAATATGAGCTTAAATAAAAAGAATTGAAATCAGAATATTAGAATGAAAATAACAAATGCAAAACACATGATGTAAAGTGGTTTATCCTCAAATGGGTAGTCTACTACCTTGTTCACAACCAAGGATTTTGCAAACACACTCAAAGTGTATTCCATTAACTTGTAGTTTTTACAGGCTCAACTACAAACCTTTACAATTAACTTTTTACAAAGAGACTCGGTCACAATCACTACCTTTTCACAGGATCAGGCATAACCTTTATAGTTTGTGTAACATCCTGATAATTTGGGGGTAGTTAATAATTATTAAATTCTACATTTGAAGTGATTTTTGATTTATTAGAATTGAATAATTTAGTGAATAATTGATAATTATGAATTATTGCGTATAAGGTTATTATCAAATATTTGTAGGTTTAAAGGAAATATTAATTTATTTTGGTATTAGAGAAATGGGTAATTAATTATTGAAAATTTGGGGTATAAGAGTATTAATAAGTGGGGGGTGTTTGTGGCGATTTTCAGAAGTAGTGGGGTTTAAATGTAAATTTTGGAAGTGGCTAAGAATTACTTTACATTTATTGGGGTGTGTATAAAAGCTGAGGAAGCGGGCTGGCGCGAGCGGTCGCGCCCGAGCATGTTCGTGGGCGAGGCGCGAGTTCGAGGCTTGGAGCCTGCGTGTGTTGGAGGGAATTTTGGCTGAATTTTCAGCCAAAACGACGTCGTTTTGGGCAAGGCGGTGGCACCAGCTGGGATGCCATTGGTAGCCTCTCCCTTTTGCTTTTTAAGCTGCGTTTTGCAACAGAAATTTAAGGGGTTCGGTCAGCGAGCGGTGAGCAAAATAAGGAAGGAAAAATGGCAAGCAGAAGCCATAAAATTATGGAGAAATTCAATATTAAAAGCGATTAATAGAAGATTAATTAGCCAGCTGAGTAAGGAAACAAGTATTAATAATTTTGTGCGGTGGAAATTTCATTTTGGCTGTAATTTTGGGAAGTTATGTTATTTTGCAATGTTTTAAAAACTGGATCGGGTAGCGAACTGGCCTATTAATTGGGTCACGGGTCAGTTGGTCCGATCGGTTAGACCGAAGTGATCCGAACGGATGATGTCATATATATATTTTTATAATTAAATAATATATATTAAATATATATTTTAGTATATATTTGAAATACTAATATTCTATATATTATTATGAGAAATATTATTATTAACTAATATAAAACTAATATTTTATATATAATTGTTATATGTATTATTATAGAATTAATTAATAATTAAAAATTTAAAAATGAGTGAGGGGTGAAAAAAAATCAGGGTCAACCCGGTTTTCGATTTACCGGTCCGATCGAATTTTGACCAGGTTGAAAGACATTTGACTTTTTAAGTTAAACTGAACCGGATAGGCCATCGATTTCCGATTAAACCGGTCCGATTGGCCGGTCCGGTCCGATTTTTAAAACATTATTATTTTATAGCGTGTATTAACTTGGTGGTGTGTGGGTGTAAAAACGTTGAAATTGGCTAAATCTAGACAAGCTCCCTTCTTTCTTTGTGAGCTCATTCTATTTTATGAATCCCACGCATTTCCTTAATTTGATTCGATTTTGTGTATTAATTATACGAATCGAGGATTTTATTAGCATGAATTAATTTAAATGAAATATGAGACTCGTTAGGGTTTTATTTGTTATGAGCTTACGGGGTATTATGACGCCCTTATCTCTTTGGGAATAATGTCGAACTTGATCCAGGGCTAGGTTCATAAAGGATTGGTGGGATTTGGTTATGGTTATGGTTTCCCACGAGTGGGAGTCTTAATAAATGGAGGCATGAGCTGTTGACCAGTGAGGTGACGTGTTGACCATTTTGTGACACGGGAGCGAACCATCGACCGAGCCTGGGATGGTCATTGACTGGTTGATCCTTAGTCACAGATTGTCGACCGATGCCTAGTCACTATCAACTGGCTTTGCCATTATGTGACATATTGCATGGCATTACAGTGCATGAGATTGGGCTTGCATTCATTGGGGATTATGTTTGTATGTGTTGGGGGTGTGAGCATTGGCATGACACAGTTGCCCTACTGAGTGCTGACTTGTGTATGTTTGGCGAGGGTATGCATTTAGAGCATTTGCCTGTGTGAATTCTTACGTGGGCGTAGCATGGCCTGATGCTTGGCTTATGGGGGCCTTGTCTTCCTGTTAATACTGCAGAAGCCATTACATTTATTACTTGTTGCATTGTATGGTTACGATACTATATATTTATGCTAGCCAGGGCCGCAGGCTCATATATCTTTGCTAGCCATGGTCGGGGGCTCATATATCTTTGCTAGCCAAGGCCGCGGGCTCATATATCTTTGCTAGCCAGGGCCTCGGGGTGCTCATATGATTTATGCTAAGGCTTTAGGTCCATATGGTGGATGCTAGCCAGTCCATGGCAGCGATAGGTTTGTACGCGGACTTGGGTGTCAGGTTGTGCATTTCTTATGTGGGCCCCAAGGACTGCCACTATGTGGGTTGGTTTATTTATTTATGTTGATGGCTGTATATTGTAATACATGGCATGGCATGGTACGACACTTTGATTTCCATCATGGTATTTGATGGGTGGTATTCAATGTGAGAGATTTATTCCTAGCCTTACTATATCTCTTCTGTTATGCTTGTTGAGCCTTGTGGCTCACTTTGTTTTACCATCATTCTAGGTTGAGAAGAATGGTGTTTGGGGATGGTTACTATGGCAATTGTTATTCTTTTCTTTGGATTTTGCGTGTACAGGGCAATCCTAGCCGAAAAGATCTTTAGGGTGAGAGTTGTGACTAGGGACTCTGGTTATGTATATGTGGTATTCGATTGATTGATGCTTTATTGAGTCAGGAAATGCCCCTGAGATGTATATTTATATTTAATTTACTTCCGCCATTGTATAATAATGGGACAAATTTTTAGCCCGTACGATTGAGTTATTATCTAATTATAAATAAAGATCTAAGAAATTCTAGGTCGTCACAGTTTGGCTTTTTCACAAATAGGCTCAGCCACAACCACTGTCTTTTCAAAGGATCATACATAATCTATTACAAGTGTCACAATATTTGTGAAAGAATTTTTTAAGAGAAAAATATGAAACAATGAATACAAGTATTCTCTTGAGCAAAAGGGAGTTATAGACTATGAATGTAAGAACACTCTATTTGAGAATTTCACAAAAGATAGTATGTGAAAACTCGTGAGAAGCAGGAAGTATTTGAAAGAAGATCGCTTAAAGCTCTAGAAGTTCGTTTATGTATGCGTACGTAGTTCTTCTAATCTTCTTCATGTAGTTTCATCTCTTATTTATAGATTTTCTACATTGAATGTTAGATGACATGGCATAATACAATTGGAATGTTTCAATTGTCTCACAACTATCACTTTTTGTCTCTATAAACATTAAACAACAGATATTAATTCATATAAGAATGTCCATATTATCTGAAATGCATGAAATAAACTGAAAAGTTGAAATTGGCTAGCATTTAATTTGTTAAACGACTATATTTTTCAAAATTTGACAATAGTTACTCAACTAATATATGAGCTTACTTGACTAATATAGCGCCTTACTTGATTGGACTTTTCATGTAATCGATTATGTGACAGGCTCACTCGAGTATGACCAAGTCATTACTCAACTAATACATAAGGCACAGAGACTTTGTATTACTCACTTGATTACAAGGCTAATGTTACTCGACTAACAATAAAACTTCACTCGAGTACCAATTTTAGTTACTCGATTGCATTTAGGTCCAGAGACTTAGTCTAAGACCAATCTATCTTTACCTGATTAATACAAATATTCACTCGATTTATATAATACATTAGTCAATTGAAAAATTGAGCTTTACTCGAGTAAAAAGATGCTCAAATTATATAACTTTAGAGATACTCAATTATTCAGAAAAAACTCACTCGAGTGATAAAAAATCCTTACTTGATTTCAAAAGCACCATACTCAATTTAAGATAACAGAATTTCGTATAACATACTCGAGTATAAACTTATGATAGTCAATTAAACCAATTCATATACTCGATTGATTTTGAAAGATTGCTGAGTAATACTCGATTGATTATAAAAAGGCTTTCTCACACTTAGTTGATTTTCATAAAGATTTTCTCACAAACATTATAACATACTTGACTAATGTAAAAATACACTCGACTATTTTGAAGAGATATATGAGTATAAAGTTCTCCAATTTAAGAGAAAATTAAAATGTTTTAGAGATCATCAATAAACCAAATTTAAAATATTTTTTCAACAAATCAAAATACAAATTTCTTTACATGCATCTCATACGCAATAAATGAGGAAAGAAGAGGGAGAACAAAAAGTAAAAAGGAGTAGCTTGCTCCATACGTTTGCTTATTTTTCTCCTATCTCCTGATTTTAAAGAAGTAGAAGCTCAGCTCTTTTCTCTGTTGCTGTTCATCTTTTTCATCAATTCCATTGTTTTTCTCTTCTCCTCATTACCTTATTTTTGTTGACTTTCCCTTGTTTCTGTTGACCCAAAGGTCGTAAGACTACTGGTTTGTTCATCTGAAGAGAGTTAAGCATAGCTTGGGATCACTTTGATCTCACTTGTCTAGCACATGTTAGGAATAGCTGTGTATCACATATATACAATGCAACAACAACAAAAAAATTTAAAACTACCATTCCCATTCGTCAAATCTTCGATTGTTATATTCCCTGTGTAATTAAAACAACTAAGAACATAAATAATAAAGTTACCTCATTCGTAGATTTCATAGACCCTAAATCTCATCAAATCGAGCTACACAAATGCCTAGTCTCTAACGGTGATCCAAATAGAAACCAACAGCAAATCCCCAAGCTCAAACTCTTCAATCTTGAAGCAGATCTCCAATATTAAAGAATGCTAGTTTTTCGTTTGAAATTGAAAGCTTGAGAAATATTTTTGGTATAGAATCAATGTGGCTTCTCGTATCAAACCCTAGTAGAGGCATAATGGGATATTTATAAGCTTTAAGTTTAGGGTTAGGTTATAATCCTAGCCTAATTAGGATTTAACCATTTGACTACGAAACTTTCTGATATCACTGACTCAAATAGGATTATATGGGATTGCATAGATGCATAGGGGCAACCGTAAGGCAAGGGGCCCCCGCGCAAGGCCGGGGCACGTGGTTGCGAGGTAGGGGGGCCTTGTGCATAAGGTCATGCCACATAGTTGCTTCAGCGGCTACCTCAGGCCCCATCAGGTGGAGGTCACTCGAGGGTGGGGATTATTCAGGGGTGGCTGCTAATGGGGCTACCGTGAGGCAGGGGCCTGCATCCCATAAGGTCGTGCCATGTGGTTTTAAGGCAGCAGGTCCCTCAGCCACGTGGCCGCTGCCGCCCCCAAGTGCGTATTACTCGGGGTTGGTACCCGCACCATGCCCATGCTTGCTTGCTCATGCACCGCGTGTCCTGGCTCGCACCCAACCATGCAACAAGCTACTCGAGTAACTCCCCTTGGGAACCTCTCTCATGGAGACACCGTGAGACCCTCCAAGGGATCCACGAGTCGCTTATCTCTTCCGAAGACACTCGAAAAAGCCACGTGTGCCATCTTACCCCAGAGCCTCTCTTTCGGCCATGCGAGAAACCCTCATGAGAAGTTGCAAACCCCATAAGACTCGATCAAAACTGCATCTGAGATATCTGATGAGAATAACGGGTCACATGCCACCTGTTAGCCTTTTCTATTGCTATAAATAGGGGGGGTTCCCCCTCATTCAAGCACGCCAACTTTGACACTCATATTTTCTTTTCGTGCTAAAATACTCTATACTTTCAAGATGCTAACTTAGGCATCAGAGGATCTGCACGAGGACACTCACCTATACCCTTTAATCGATTTTCTTTCCAAACAAATAATCCATCCCTCAAAAAGAGGCCTTTATCAGAGATCCAATCAACCTAAAGAGAGCCATCCATTGCCTAGGAGTCATCTATCGCCCGACAAAGTTACCCATGTGCCATCCTATGACAGTCTCCCATATCATAAATTCATTGTTATAGTCAGGCGACAACACAAGCATTAGTATAATAACGTTTGAGTTGCACAACCATTTACAAGTAACAATTAAGATAATCTTGACCACAATTCAGTTCGAACCATGAACCAAGCCAAAATCATTCCTCTAAAAATCGAATTAAAAATTATCTTCTCAATTTTGATTTAAAAATCGAAACTAGAACCAAAGGTTTATGGTTCAGTTATGGTTCTTAAAAATAAAGAACTGAGATTGGAAAAAAATAAATAAATGCGCAATGGTAAACCTTTTGCCCATTGCAAACTACAATCTACAACTTGCACTCAAACATTTTCCTATTTTATCACAGTAAACAGTACTTTCAAAAATAATTTCGATAAATGTAAACTACGTGATCTTTGATTTCTTTACACATCAAAAGGATATGCAAGCAATTTGATTTATGTAAATTAATTACTTAATTTATATAAATTAAGTCTAAACCTTCTCTTTTTCTTCCTATTAAAAAATAAAAAAATTAAATATATAATATATTGTGTTTTCAGTTCAAATCAATTTGAATCAAAACTAAAATCGTTGGGAGCCAAAATTGAACCGTCTATAGACGGTTCGATTCCAATTCCACCTTTTATTGGAATTGGAATCATTGGTTTCGAAACTGTGGTCAGGCCTACTATTTGTTGTTACAATTTAAAAGCTGTTGAATGATAAATACGTCTAAGTGCAATGTTGTAGAATTACAATTATCTTTTCCCAAAAATGGGCAGGTAAACCACATGTACTAGCTTGTATAATGGTCTCTCCCTGCCATTCAATAACACTTATACTATGGCCAAAGCTAAATGATTTCACCATTCCACTCCTGGGGAACACAAAAACCAGCCAACCAAACAATATACTGAAACTTAGCTGCCATATCTTCGATTGGATTTTCACCAGAGTTGGAAAAAACATACTAAATTTATCCACTAGGTAAGTTATTTCTTGCACCTATTCTCTTATTTGGAAAGAAAATCAAATTTCAACAATGCAGGCAGCAGCAATTAGCTGTCTCTCAACTCTCAAGCTTATGGCACCGAAATTGACAAAAAGAGAAGCAACAGCAGTGTCAAGATATATATATTTAGTTCAGCGAACAAATTTCCATAAACATCTAAACAATTTAACCTTCTCAGCTTGATCGAATCTAAGGCGAATAAACTGGTAACTCAGCTGCAAACCACTTCAACTGCCAGCCTCTTAGGTGTTCCGGCACACAGTCCCTTGCTAAAACTCTCTTCTGTTAATTCGATTGTGCACTCGGTTTTATTTAAACAAACCTGAAATAGTGTTTAAGCATTGTAATTAGAGAGCTAGGACATTGTAAGTAGTTACAAACAATAGCATTCTGGCATCCAAAGAATCCTGACATTACGCCGATAGGGGGCTGAACTATTGACACACGCCTATTTCGAACCAGTAATTTGGACACGCAAGGTTTATGTACATATTGCAATGTGCACATAAACAGCTGACTACCCTGAAAAAAAAATTAAGGTATCTCCATTTTTTCATGTCTAATCATGTTCGAAAATAAGAGTATCTGCTTCAGATTGGAAGTAAAGGTGAGGATAGTGGAAACTACTTAGTAAAAATAAAGATAAAATACGATCTAGAATTTGACCATTCGATTAATTAAGTAGATTCTAATAGTTGCAACACATTAAACAGGACATAATACAGGTTATACTTTTGTATGGGTGAAGGAAGTAGCCAAGTCCAAGAATTGTTCAGTAATAGGAATAGAGTGAACTGCATAGTTCGTTGGTTTTTGTTCTGTTGCTTTCCTTTTCTATTTTTTTTTTTATTTTTTCTTTTCTTATCTTTCCACCCAGCCCAAATAAGGGTACAGGTTAAATTTTATCCCAGTCAAAGTTACCAAGAGCGTGGTCAGTTTTGGATCATGATACATTAGTATTCTAATTTTGTGATAGGGTGGGGGGAAGGCTTAATTGGTTCATCATTTTAGGTTGTACATTTTATAGTGTACTCAGGTTGAAATTAGTTGGATTGATCATTGAGACTTAGCTAGTTTGTTTCCAATCTTTTTCTATGTCGTTGTACAATTTATATATTAGACTATGAATTCAAACAAAATTTACAAAACAAAAACTACATTTATACAACTTATGCATTAAACAGTTAATTGACATTCTATACAGACTTTATGAAATTCATATTTCCTTTATAGGAACTAGTTCCAAGAGAAGTTACAAAAACAAAAACTAGATTTATAAAATAATAAAAACTATATAGCACAACACCTCAACTTAATATATCATTTTTCCTCTCCCTATAACGAAATAGAACACAAAAAGAAAGTGAGGTAGGAAAACTTTCCTTCTCTGATTTTCTTCAAAAATTATTCTGATTTTAAGTTTCTTCCCTAGTTTTTAATTGTAACTGAGTTCATACATGTCATAGGATCCTCATTGTCGATGATATGGATTGCATTCCTCATGATCCAGGGCCGCAAAAGAACCAGAATGCATGATTTGGATTGCAGTTCCCTTGGGGGGGGCGTTTTGAATATGATGACACATAAAGGCCACAAGAAAGAAAGATGATTGAACTTCGATCAAGCTAAATCAAAGAAACAACTAATTTAACAGGTAAAAAATAATATTGCGCAGCTTAGAGAGTCCCCCTTACCTTTTCAACCACTGAAGTTGAACTGGGGTCATGGCAGTCACCTGTGCTGTAGGATCCACAACTCCCTTTAGGAGTCCCAAGGCTAGCAAACTTGACAGTGGAAATGCGAGTATCTATTGGACACTTTAATTGAACAGCTGCATTGCTCTTGTAATCCCCAATTTCATCTTTTTGCAAAGATTCAGACCAGGAGGGGTACTCCTCTGAAACAAAAGCACAGATACCTGAGGTTTTTCGTTTTGACAATCTAATTTTAGTAGGATCTCCTCCCTTCTCCTCAAAGATCACAAGAATATTTCCAGATGGCTTGAACCAAGACCTTGGAACATGGTACCTGATCAATGCAGAAGTAATAAATTTCCATAACCGTAAAATTTTATCTATGCGCGTTGGCTTCTCTCATAAAATTCCATTGTTCTTAGGCATGATGTAAACCAGAGAGCTTCATGAGAATGAAAACTTAATTGTGGATAGAAGTAAAAGAAGCAAGTTCTAAGAATAAAAAAAAAAACAAAACTGAGTTGCCCATGGAACTTTGTGAAAATTGATGAAGTTTGCTGCTTTACAATACCCCCGCAACTCAAAATGCATGTATTTTAAACAGATATGGTTACAATCAATTTTATCTACAATGTGATGTCTAGGGTACTTTTTTGTATCCTAGGACCTGAGGAGATTCCTATTTTTTCTAGAATGAGTTCTCAACTATTTGAAACTCGGGGTAGCACATATGACAAATGATGTGAACTATATATAACTGGTAGCACGTATGACAACTGAGAGTAGATAAACATCAATTTATATGATAAATGAAGAGAACTCTATTAAATTTGCACATGAGCAACCTGTTTAAACAACTTAATCCTGAATGCATCACTAATGCAACGCAATTGGCACTTAAGATATTTAAAACTGTACAAGGATATCGAAGTTCTCCAATTTATCATTGCAGGTGATGGGTGTTGAAGAACATTGAAAAAGCAGGAAAAGAACACGAATAAGTTCTTCATTTGAATTCTCTTTGGCTTACCATCTCTGTGTTGGTTCTCCACATCCTGTGCTGCATTTGTTGGGGCTAAATTTACCTCTGTAATCACATTGTTGTACACATTCATCATCTTTAGAGCTTTTCCTAGGCCAGTACCTTCCAATTTCTTCTCCATTCAGCCAAGCTAGGCCTTTGCCCATATGAATCATATCAAGTCCAATAGGTTCATGTCCAGCTGGAGCATCCACAACAACCTGCCATGATTCAGGCAATGAATTTTCTTCCATGGAGACACACAGTTATTGTTGCAAATTTCACTTAAAATAAGTATACAGCATAGCTTAATTTCAGGCATTTACCTTGTACCATGTAAGAGGCTGTTCCTTTGGTGGTTCAGAAGTTGATATCCACTTTACACTGTTCAACCCATCAGCCTTATAGAGGCCTAGGTGTTCTCCTTCCAATCCAATCTGAAAAGTACAAAATGGAGAAAGAATAAGGATGCAAGATAGGAAGAAGCACCAGAGTAAGAACTGTTAGGTAACACCTGAAATTGATACCTGATTGAGATATCAGAATATCCTTGATAAAATCCAATCTGATTGTGGATAGGAGATAGGGATTGGTATAGTTTAGACCTAATCTTGTTAGGGTTATTGCCCATAAATAGGCAAATCCCAATTAGTTGCTGCTAATGGACCACATCAATAATTTGAGAGATGACACAGCCAGATTATTATGGTTATGTGTCCCAAGTGCGTGCCATGATTCGATAACTTTTCAGTCCCATAAATGGCACTTCTCTGAAATTTATTTTTAACCCAAAATCAATTCAAAACAGATTAAAATTCTCTTCACATTCTGAAGATACTCCAACTCAGCAGGACAGAAAATCAAAGCAACATCAGCAAATTGGAGATGAGAAATCACCAATCCATGAGACCCAATCTCCACCTCTTTTAATAACCCGCAGAATTAAGCCTGGCCAATTAAACTGTAAACTGTTTAGCCTCTCAGCTACCAAAAGAGCCCAGAGACAGGGAGAAGCACGAGGTAAGCCTGTACTTTTACACAAGGCATAACACAAGCCACAAAATACAAACACGCCTTTCTAGTCCTAGCATTTTACATGCTTTTCCACCTCTGGACTTTCAAGATCATGAGACGGTAATGGTGGTGTTATGATATAGAGGATCCTCAAGAGAGGCAACTGC
This sequence comes from Diospyros lotus, assembly GCF_014633365.1. Classification (NCBI taxonomy): domain Eukaryota; kingdom Viridiplantae; phylum Streptophyta; class Magnoliopsida; order Ericales; family Ebenaceae; genus Diospyros; species Diospyros lotus. The sequence continues at coordinate 36,595,615 of NC_068343.1, read as the reverse complement.
AAAGCATAATTGCTTCACTACTCTGCTCACGTTTATCATTACTGAACAGATGCTAAGCAAATGACCGAGAAGGATGTTTAGAATGCCATGAACAAAGAAACACATATTTAATTTTTGGGATTCGATGATCTACAAAAGAGAGAAAGTTTTCCTCATATAAGGGAGGAGAAATGCCTGTCTGCCTGACCACGAGCATCACATGCTCAACAATATACAAAAACACATATTCCTAACAATAATGTTCAGACACTGCAGAGCATATTCATAACAATAATGATAAGCTACATCATGCATGATGTTTATAAACAAGCCTGGAACAATGATTGTGCTAATATTGTTTTAGGCCTCAGTCATGGAGTAGCAAGGTTGCATTTTGGGCTTGGAGAGTCTGAGTCATATGGGTCGGATGGACAACCCATTCTCTTCCACCATGGATCGAGATTTTCTTCTTCTAGGGTCTAGAATGGCAACGACATGCTTCCTTGGGTTTGGCTGCTAAATGGGCGATCAAAGGCCTGTTTATCTGTTGATAGGGTGGATGGATCTTTGTTAAGGTATTCCAATTGGGCTGCTTATATTTCTTGGGAGTATCGGATTGGGTATTGTTCCCATGAGACATCTTCACCTATTTGCGGTGGAATGATGCGTTTAATGACCGAAATGCGTCTCTAAAATTCCCATAGTTCTTGTGAGTATGTTTCCCAATCTACATGGAGATCGAATGGGAATAGTGCATACTCCTGAAATGTGGATGTGTATCTTGATGTTCATGTGGAGAGAACATTAGATACAAACCACTTTGTTCTTGTGAAAAAGAGGATTATGCACCATTTGTGAGGGGAAGTACGAATGCTATTGTCTCTGAGGGAGACACAAAGGAAGTATTGGTGTCGGTAGGAAATTGGATGAAACCATTCAAAGAACTGAACCGTTAATGAGCTGTCTGCACATGGAATTGGATGTCAATGGTATGTTGATCTAACAGGTACCATAGAAACCATAGGAGCTCCAGAGGGAACGCCATATGCAGAAGCCATGAGAACAAAGTGTAGAATGGGTATTCTAGGTGGACGCCTAATCCTTCTAGCATATGTGAGCCGTGATATAGGATGGTTTGGAATTGATAATGCAACATTAATTTGCAGATCTTTGTAGGTGAATTGAAAACAGTTGGCCATTCCAGTGGTTGTGCTGACATTGGGTTTACTATGGTAACAATAGGCAAAGGGAGAGGGAGAAAAGGCAAGACTGGGGAAAGTGGTCTGGATAGGAAGTTTGCCAATCAATTCCTTTTGCGCAAGATGTGCTTGACTTTAAATGAGTATTTGGAAAACCATTCCTACCATCTTAAAAGAATACTGGGAGAAAGATCTTTTTGTTTGAATTTTAGCATTTTTGGGAAGGCCGACATGTCTATCTAGATTTGGAATTCATGGCCAATTAGATATACCTGGAATTTTTCAATGCCTCATTAGACTACAAGGATTTCTTTGAAAGTGGAGTGGTAATGGAGTTCTCTCTCTTTGAAGGCACCACTCTTGTATCCACAAATACAAGTCTTTCCATCCTTCTCCTCTAAGAGGATTACTGCCCAATGATGAACACTAGCATCTGTTTGGAAAATTCTAGTTCCATTGGATGGAATCTGGAGTGGTGGCAGATTTGGAATGACTTCTTTGAGTTTTTGTATTGCTTTGGTTTGGATGCTAGACCACTTGGGTGGTTCTTTTTTAAGCATAGTTTGAAGAGTCTTAATGAGTGAGGATAATTGTGAGACGAAGTCAGATAGATGGTTGACTATTCCTAGGAATTGTTGGACTTGTTGCTTGGTGAGGTTTTCCTCAGGGAATCTAAGTAACCCAACAGCAATATGTGGTTGTAGGGAGATTTGTCCTTCATGAATGTTCATGCAAAGGAAATCAACAGTGGTTACTCCCATTACCATCTTTTTGGCAGAAAGCATTATCTCAGATTTTTTCAACAGGGAATGGAACTGTGTCAAGAGATCAATAAAAGCTTCAATATTAGGAGAAAATACGACAATGCCATCAATGTAGATAAGGGTTTGGGCTAAAGATTCGAATCATGGCCTTTTGGAAGAGAGGAGTTGTCTTGAGGCCAAATGGGATAACAGTCCACTGGTAGTGGTAATTGGGAGTGCAGAAAGTGATCTTGAATCTTTCATCAGAGTGAATACCTAACTGCCAGAATCCAGCTTAAAGATCAAATTTTGAAAAGATTTTTGCTTGAGCCAGTTTGGAACACAAGTTAGAGAAGTTGGGCATGGGGAACTTGTTGTCAGCAAGGAAATGGTTTAAAGGTTGGTAGTTAATTACCAGCCTTAATTTCCCTCTATTTTGTTCTGCTCTCTTGTTAACATCAAATGCTTGGCATGCCCATTGGGAGCAAGTATCCTCAATTAATCCTTCTCCTTTTAATTGAATCAATTCTTGGTTGGCGGGTAGGTAGTGTTCAGGGTTCATTCTTGCATGGCTAGCTTTGGTAGGATTGACATCTTCATTTCTTCTGAAGGGTAATCGTATGAAGAAATCTTCGTTCTTCCAGAAAGGAGAGAGACTTGGAGAGGAATTTGGTGTGGGTTTCAACACAACATTCATGGACAAGTTGGTTTTGGATTGGGGATGACTGGGTCATGCTGAAGAGGTTCCTAGAGGGGATGAAGGGTAAGAAAGAGCTTTTGTAAGTGAGACCTTCTTCCCTTGGTCAGATCTTGGCTTTCTAGAGTTGACTGATAATGTCCCATCCAATGATGAGGTCTTTTCCTGGCGAGGTTGATCTAAGGAATTTATCTTTGATTTGGAGACTTGGAAAGAATTAGAGATAGACAAGTTTACTCCTGTCTTTATAGAAAAAATTTCTCCATTGGTGGCTTGTAAGTATTGGTTAAGTAGTTTCCAAAAAGAGGCTGGTAGGATTGTAGGATTGAGTATCTAGCTTGTTGCTCCAGTGTCAAAGAGTCCGATAACCATGGTTGGTTTGGCATATTTTTCTGGGAATAGCTAGAGTTTGAGAAATAGGGTGGGCAGGATGGCTTGGAGTGGAGACTTCGTACTATAAGGAGTCACTATCAATTTCTTCGGAGTAGTCAAAATCAAATTCATAGAGATCTCGAATAAGACTATAGGGTTGTCTTCATTTGTTTCTAAGAAAAGGGATTTTAGGTCATCGTCTTGGAGAGATGTATTGGTGATCATCTGGACATGAGACAAGACTTTTTTTTCCTTTGTCGCATTGGGGGCAATTTTTTGCATAATGCCTAGGGCGCCTACAGATGAAACACGATCTCCCTTATTTTGTCCTTTTGGAATTTTTCTAGAGGCCAATTCGTTGTTTTCCATAAGCAGATTTGCGAGGGGCATAATGGGGGGGGGGGGGGGGGGGGGGGGTTCTTATTTTCTTGAAATGACGTGGGTTCTTGCCTGAGTAATCACAAGATCTTTTTTCGCACTTAAATCAGGAGGTCGATATGGGTGCAAGCCTTTACAATCTTGGATCCCTGCCTTTTGAGATCCAAGAGTGCTTGTTGCTGGGTGCAAAATTTTTGTATAGTTCTAAGCATTATCTAATGCAATTCTCTCAATGAAGTTGTTTGGAGTGAGAGTTCTTTGGTTTCAAGGTATCGGCAGACTTCTAGGCCCAAAGAGGGTGGAATGGAATTCAAGTATTATTGTTTGAGATTTGGGTTATTCATTCCCCCAAGGGTATAAAACCGTTTGGCGACTTCCTTAAAGCTGCAGTTTAGGTCTTTGGGATGGAAAGAGCAACACTTAACCTGAAAATATTCTTTTTGGGTTATCTCGATAACATGTGTTGGTTGCCCCCAAAACTCTCTGTGCATGTGCAAGATACAACGTTCAATTGAATCTTTTGTCAAGATCAACTGTTTTAAGAAGTCATCTAGTTTATCCTACCAATCACAGAGAATTCCGGCTGAGCAAGCAATAAATTTGCAAGAGACCAAGGTAACATTGGCATCAGACTTCTTGCTTTCTACTATGCACCAAGCTTGGAATTCTTGGCTACGAGAGTACCATCGGGATGGAGGGATGTCATCAAGGGTAAAACATGGGTGGGAGGAGAGGTTGACTGAGAAAGGTGAGGCATTTGGCACGGGACTGTTATGGTAGGTAGAAAAAGCAATATCCTTAGTATCCCAGGGAGGAGACATAGGAATTTTAGTATGGTGATTGGAGCCTGCACCATCATCACCCTGTTCTAGTCCTTTAGGGTGGCCAAATGTGGGAATAGTTTTGCGGAAGGTGAATATTAAAGGGGTTGTTGCCACGGATGTATCATCGGATTCTGAATCTGATGGTGTCTAGTATACTAATCTCATCATCATCTAGAGGGGCTTCTTAAGAACATAGCCTTCTTTGAAAGTCAGCTTGGTATGATTTCTGGGTGGGATGAGCTTGGAGGAGTCGCCATAGAGTTGTTCGATGGCCTGAACATCTACTTCATAGTGGCTTTTGTCACGCTAATAGTTAAGGTAATCTTGTGACCGGGGAGGGGTACAAGATCCTTGCGACATTTTGGTCATTTCGACTACTCGAGGATAGTTAGCTCTTAGCTTCTTAAGCTCTTGCTCTTGTTGGTAAAAATTCACTTTTTCAGCCTTCATTTTATTAATTTCTTGCTAGAGTTCTTTAATTCGTTTCTCCATTTGTTGTAACGGGACGAAAACGGCAAGCAGCATCTGGTCTATTTTTGCTTCAAGTTGGGATTGTGAGCTTGCAATCTGTTTAATCACTTGGTTTTGTGCTATAGCATTTTCAGACTGCCAGTTTAAAACCTGTTCTGTCGAAGAGGCTTGAATGGGAGTTCCATCAGATCGCACAATGCTTGGATTCTTAACCTTCGATGCATGGGAGACTTTTTGGCTAGGATCTTCTCTATTTTCTAGTGGGGGAAGCTCAGTTTCATTTTTTGGGGGAGGTGGATTGTTTTGTATCATTGCCACTATAGGAGCGATCACCGGGATAACAGGGACGAGTTTTGCCTTAGGGACCCATTTCTAGATAGATTTGGGTTTAGGGGAAACTGCAGAGCAGGTTGAGACGCTGTATCTTCATCGTTGTCGTCATCCCTTCCAGTTGGGATGATTGGGACTTGACTTTTTGGTGGTGGTGTGTATTTGACATAGTAGTTAAATTTTCTCGACGGTTCACCAAGGAGACCAATGGAAGGATCTCCCTAGGCATAATCTTGCTGGAGTTTATACTAGGAGGATTAGCAACCCTTCTTTTTATTTTGTTGAGGACTCAAAGGTGGGTTTGTCTTATAGATTGCATGCAGGAAATTCTTGGTAAGATCCTTGGCTTCTTCTTCTTCCAATTCCTTGAAGCATCTGTCGCAACCACATTCCTCTAGGTTTAGGCTAGGAAAGTGGTAATGGAATTTTGTCCATGTGGCAATTGCACGACCATTTGCTAGGAACTTATGTATTTCCAATTATTCTAGATCATAGTCTTAACACTAGTTAATGGAGAACTGGGTAGAGAAGCAAGGAGTTGGAGCCTCATGGTGTTTTTTGAAAACAATTTCCATTGTGCCATCCTTTCGTTGCTTGTAGACTGGATCAAATGATTGGATCAGTTTGGGATTGTGAAAACTTTGGTGTAACTGCTCATAATTAGTGACCCATGAGCCTGAAAGACATTTAAGCAGTTCTGATCTAGGAAGTTGCTTAGGAACAAATGTGCAGTTGGGGACTTGGTTGGAGTCCACACTAAGGAGCAGGGCTTCTGACTAATTGTGTGGAAAGGCAAGATCTAGGGCATGATTCTAGATACTGTAGGCCATTTGGTAGTGAAGTGTGGTGCTATAACTGGGAACACTTGGAATGGCGCCAACTATTTTCACTTGGACCCTAAGGGCAGTAAGTAACTGCAGGTCTGAGATGGGCATGTTGAAATTAGGAAACATGGTGACAAAGATGGTGTTGGTGTTGAGAGTGGTCTCCACTTTGCCAATGCAAGCATGCTGGTAGTTGGAAAATCTGGAATCAAGTAAGGCAATTCGGGAGACATTGGGTGTAATACCCTAAGAGCCTAGAAAATGGTAGTATATATCGAGAATAAGTAAGAAATGAAACAATACCAACTGGATACCTTTTGAGCTGAATGTAGGCAAAGAACTCCCGGGTTAAGCGTGTTTGAACTAGGGAAGCTTAAGAATGGGTGACCCCCTGAGAAGTTCGCATAACCCCATCAAGATAAGTTGTTCCAGTCCTTACTATCGCTCGATGCGGGATGTTATAGGTGGTATCAGAGCTGACCCCCGAGCCTTTGAGCGCAATGGTGGGGCAAACCTCAGCGAGGATGCTGAGTTCCTAAGGAGGGTGCGTGTAGGCACCTTAGGCGAATCCCACATCGACCATGTAAAGGGGGAAGATTTAGTACTGGTTGTAAGGTCGCATGACGAGGACGTCATGTGCTCAAGGGGGGGGGGGGGGAGAATACCCCAAGAGCCCAGAGAGGGTAGTATATATCGAGGATAAGTAAGGAAGAAAAGAACACCAACTGGATACTTTTTGGGCTAAATGTAGGCAAAGAACTCCTCGGTTAAGCGTGCTTGAGCTAGGGAAGCTTAAGGATGGGTGACCCTCTTGGGAAGTTCGCGTAGACCCATTAGGGTAAGTTATTTCAGTCTTTACTATCGTTTGATGCGGGATGTTACATTGGGGAGGCCTTTTCATCCATGGAAAGTGAGGGCAATGTGGACGGCACCAAAATGGATATGGATATATCCTTCCCGGAGCCAAACAGATGAGCAGGAAGCTCCAAGGTGACAAATTGTTCTTTCTCCATGGCAGGGATGAAGCAATGATCAAATTTGGTGCCTTGGGACAGTGGGGGAGATAAGAGTTGTAGCTTCTTTCAAGAGAGAGCAGTTGGACTTGGAGAAAGCCTTGTAAGGGTTAAGAAGGGCAAGGTCTATTACTGGAACTTTGGAATCATTGGGTAGGTAATTAATTTCATATAGGTAGTCTATTTGAGAAGCTAAAGAAGTACGTGAAGAGGAAGCAAGGGAATCGGAACGAGATAATGGTAGAGGATTTAGTGTATTCATGACGGGAAAGGAAGGCCTGGCCTTTGCTAACATTCAACAAGTAATGCTAAACATGAGGTTGCATAAGGAACTGGCTCTGATACTAGAAGAGCCTAGAGACAAGGAGAAGCATGAGGTATGCCTGGACTTACTTTTACACAAGGCGTGACACAAGCTACAAAACACAAACATGCCTTTCTAGTCCTAGCCTTTTACATGCTTTTCCACCTTTGGACTTTTAGGATCATGGGTCAGTAATGGTAGCATTCTGATGCGGATGATAGAGAGGCAATTGCATAGCATACTTGCTTCTCATCTTCTTCACAAGAACAGAGTGGTTTGCATCGAATGTTCTCTCCGCATAAATATCAAGATTCACATTCACATTTTAAGAGTATGCACTATTCCAATTCAACCTCCATGTAAATTGGGAAATGTACCCACAAGAACTATGGGAATTTCAGAGATGCATTTCAGTCATTAACTGCGTCATTCCACCGCAAATTTGGTTGTAGATAGGTGAAAATGTCCCATGGGAACAATACCCAGTCCAATACTCCCAAGAAATAATACAAGCCCAATTGAAATACCTTAACAGGGATCCATCCACCCCATTAACAGATGAACAAGCCTTTGATTGTCCATCTAGTAGCCAAACCCAAGGAAGCTAGTGAGATCCAATGATCCATGATAGTTAACCAGGTTTGTAACCAAATCTCAATAGTTTTCAGTAATTTCCAGCAAGAAAACAAGAACAATCCAAGACATTCGAGAGGCCCTTACTCTCTAGAATCTTCTACCCAAAAATCAGCTACTCTCTCCCTCTTCTTCTCAACTATTTATACCTCTCCTTTGCCCCCCTCTAATCAAATTCCCTTGCACATACAAATTATTCCCTCAACATGTGGATTATAAATATACCCCCCATGCGCACATGCTGGTTGTTACACCTACATGTGTTGATTCCCTATTTTAACCTTCATGGATGCTACTGTTTGTGGCGTCTTTGGTAGGTCCGGTAAACCGGTGGCCTATCAGAAGCATGCCGTCATCGTTCCAAGCTCAAAAAGAAGAAAATCTTGATTCATGGTGGAAGAGAATGGGCCTTCCATTTGACCCATATGACTCAGACTCTCTAAGCCCAGAATGCAACCTTGGTACTCCATGACTCAGCCTAAAACAAAGATCAGCTCAATTGCGGGCCCAGGATTGTTTATAAACATCATGCATGACGTAGTTTAACATTATTGTTAGGAATATGCTCTATAGTGTTTGTCAGTGTGCATGTGACTTTGTATTATTAAAGTGGTTTTCAATATGCATGTGACTTTGTATGTGTGTCCTTGTATTATTGTTGAGCATGTGATGCTCATGGTTAGGCACTTTCCCTCCCTTATATAAGGAGAACTTTGCCCCTTTTGTAGATCATCGAATCCCATAAATAAAATCTTTGTGTTTCTTTGTTCATGGAATTCTAAACATCCTTCCTAGTCCTTTGCTCAACATCTCTTCAGTAATGATAAACGTGATCAAAGAAGTGAAGAAAGTATGCTCTGTAGTTGCCTCTATTAAGGATCCTTTGCATCAGAATGCCATTATTACCGATCCATGATCCTAAAAGTCCAAAGGTGGAAAAGCATGTAAAAGGCTAGGACTAGAAAGGCGTGTGTGTTTTGCGACTTGTGTTACGCCTTGTGTAAAAGTCCATGCATACCTCATGCTTCTACTTGTCTCTAGGCTCTTCTGGTATCAAAGGTGATAGAGCATCACCCAACCTCAAACCCCTCTCCTTAGTAAAAAAAAAAAAAAAAAAAAAAAAAAAACAGCAATAGCTTCGTTTACCAAAACCGTGATGTTCTTCTCCTTAACACACTGCATCAGCCAAGTGACCCACTTCTGTCCGAAGCCCCATATTCTCATGATTTCCTCCAAATAAATCCAATCCACACTATCAAATCCTTTTCAAAGTCCAATTTAAACAAGACCAACCTCTTTCCCTTCTTTTTTGGAAAGTAAATCAGCTCATTTGCCACCAAGACCCCATCCAAAATCTGCCAACCTTTTAATGAAAGCACTCTGTGAGTCGCTAATAACTTCATGAATGATTGATTGCAGCTAGCCCACCAACAGCTTGGAAATAATCTTTTGTAAGCCCCCGATCAAAGAAATAGGGCAAAAGTCCTTTAACATAGAGGGGCTCTCCTTTTGGGAATAATGGTGATTTAACATGATATCCTATCAGTTTATGCAAATACCCAATCAAGGTTTCCAATTTGAAATCTGGATATATCCTATCAGATTATTCTTTTGGGAATAATGGTGATTTAACATGATATCACAGCACTAGTTCCAAGAGGTCTTGAGTTCACTTCAGTTGTGCACTCATGTTCTGTATGTGCTGGTACGCTTTTGTCTAGTGCATCTGCCAGTCCATATGCAATTATGGGGGTTACACACAAAGGGACACATTGAAAATTTTGATATATATTGTTGGGCTCCTTTATTAACATCTTAAGCTTTTAGGACTAGTACTTAACATATTAACCGAGCAATAGAAATATCACAAGAAAGTTTCCTTGCCTAACCCTTGGTTGCTATGCAAAATTCTATCAGAAACTTCACCAACTAATCAAATAAACCTGTTTTGTTGTCTGCACGACAATAGCCTAGACCCAGTTATATGCAATTACCAGAGTCCCTTTGTCATTCATATAAGCTGCATTTGAGAGACTCAATTTTCAATTAATGAGATGAAACCAAACTGCACTGGCCCACATAATTCTGAACCTAATTGCAGACAAAATAATTATAAATACTATTTGTACAGAAAATTATCTAATGTATTGGATACAATATTTGATGCTATTAAAAAAATAAAATCACCTGTGCACAAGATTGAAAAGAAAAGTATTACACCTTGTAGGTCCAAGCATGTGTTGACAAGTCCTTTGGCCCATTGTTGAAGCCCTCAATCTGCACACTTGCCAACCCTGCTCCAACCCATTCATACAATGGCCCTGCATTCTACAACAAAAAAGAAAATACAATGAGTTCGAAAATACAAATTTAAAGTAGTTCTAGTGATCTAAGGATGCAAGCCTTTTCCAAGAAGCAATAGGTTGCACTAAATATATGGAACGTAAATTTAGTAGAATAGAAGTTCAGGTGATCTTGTGGCAACACTTGAAGATCAAGTTATTCCAAGAAAACAAATGTCTCAAATTAATTGTTCAAAAAGATGGAAATTATTAAAGATGTTACTCATACAATTAAGGCATAATGGGTACATTAGAAAACCGTAACTCTTACTAGTGTTGTTAGATAAAACTAGAATTGAAACAAGTGTGAAATCTCTTGCTAAGAAACATGATGACGCTTCTTAAAGATACAAGGGGCATCCTACTATGCAAGGGATCCAACAACTCTTATCTTTGGAATTCAACTTAACTCAGATTCAATCCCATTCCCTCACTGCTTTCCACTAACCGATAGGAACTAAGTACTGCTCGACCTCAAATCTAGATCCCCAATATTTTAATAGTAGTCTTTTTTTATTTTCATTATGAATGTTGTAATATGAAGGCAAACCTTCAGTTGCTGTCTTCATCACCATCAGTTGCAGTTGCTGTCTCCATTGCCTTCTATTGTTGTTGTAAGGCATGGCATGGGCATTATATATATATATATATTAGAATTTTCCTAAACCCAAAATACCCCAAAGTGGGACCCACGATATGTTTGAAATTCAAAGAAAAGCACAACCCTCAATTCTTCCTCAATTCGACAGATTTTTCCCACAATATTCTCTCAAATCTTATCTCACAATTGCCCCCACAATCTAGAATTTTCCTAAGCCAAAATATCCCAAAGTGGGACCCACCATATGTTTGAAATTCAGAACAACCCCCAATTCTTACTCAATTCAACAGATTCCTCTCTATTTTTCCCACAATTTTCTATCAAATCTTATCTCTCACAATTGCCCCCACAATCTCCATCATCATCCCTCTCTCCCTCCATGATTTCATCCTTTATCTCTGTTGTTGCCAAAATACAACAATTTATTTGTAATCGTGGGAGAATGTAAGGTGTGCGGCTGATCACGGGAGTCTAGAGAGTCTTGAGGGTTCCAAGAGTGAAATGTCCTAAGAGTGGAGTCTTGTCACCAAGGTGCGCTGAGAGTAGAAGTCTCGTCACCAAGGTGCGCTAAGAGTTGGAGTCTCATCACCAAGGTGCGCTGAGAGTTGGAGTCTCACCACCAACGCGTTCTGAGAGTCTTGGTGACCGGGAGAGCCTTGATGATCGAGAGACTTACAAGACGAGAGCACCGTTAGGGGCGCGAGTGGGTGTCCCGGCGCAAACCCTTCGATGCTTAAGTCAACTCTTAAGAGCAAGAGTGCGAGAATGTATTGAGAGTGTGTACCTGAGATCAGAGGCGTGGCCTCCTATTTATAGCGGAAGGAGAGCGAAGACACGTGGCGAGCGCGCCGAGAGTCTCGAGGCCCATCCGAGAGTCTTGGAGCCCATCTGAGGGTGCGCTAGTGACACTCGGTCATGACAGAGTGAGTGTCCTTGTCGCTTCATGTCTTGAGTCGATACGAGAGGAAACAAGAGGGGAAAGGGTCTCCCTACTCACTTGGTCATGATCGAGTCAGTCATGAAAAAGAGGGGGGATTGGTCACCCTACCCACTCCATCATGACCGAGTGGGTCTTCTCCCACTTGCTTTGAGCACCCCCTTTTGTCTTTTGTCTTGGTTTGGTCTCATTTATGCTCCAACGCTTGGACCCACCCCTTAACCGAGTACATGTGTGATTTTCAGGGCATATCAATTGCTCCATGCTCTTTCGACCGAGGGAGTCAGGTGAAAGAGTATACGACACTACAAATCTTGCGTATTTTCTGCCATACTTTGTTTGCCTTTGGAAGACTGTTCGCGTGCGATCGTTCTTTATTTTCTGTACCTGCATGTGAGCTCCGGTGCCTTTCTGTCCCTTGAGCCCTTATAAATAGGGCTTAGGCCTCTCATTTGCTTCACATAGTATCTTAGTTGTGGGTATCTTCCAAACTCAAGCTCTCTCAAGTTTCGTCACATTTTTTACTCGGCGCGTTTTGAAGTCTTAGCGCGTTTCGAAGTCTTGTCGTGTGGGATATCTACCCACTCGGTCAAGTGACCGAGTGAGTATGATGGTGCGGACGAGGACCCTCTTAGTCATGACCAAGTGGGTACTCACTTGGTCATAACCGAGTGGGTGTGTCGTTGCTTGCCCCCGTCGCCTTTTTTGCTCCTATCAAAGGCTCGTCTTCTTTTCGTTTGTACCGATGCTCTTGTATTGTTTTTCGTTGTAGGTGTTGTTTGCTGTGGCCAACCGTACTTCTTCACTTCTTTAACATTAAAGTAAGGTAATCTCTCAGGCCTCTTCAATATGTTGAGGAGAAGACTGGCACCACCCCCCAGCCCCGCGCACATTCCCGAGAATTCAAGCTCTTGGCTTCGCTTAGGGGGACTTCAAAAGAGTTTATGATGCTACCCCATCGGGATATATGGTGAGATATCCTTGCCTTGACAAGCCTGACCCTTCACAAGTGGATAAAGGCTCTTTAGGCATTCATTATGCATCATTTGAAGTGGGACTTCGTTTTCCTTTACCACCTTTTGCCAGAGGGTGGTTGCATCACTACGGGATCATTCCAACCCAACCCCACCCTAATGGTTGGGCTCAACTGGTGGGCTTTTCGATCCTTTGTCATCAATGGGAAGTGGTCCCCTCCTTGATGCTTTTCAACTGTTTCTACCAGTTACGGAAGGCTAGCAAGGATTGCCAACCCTCCAAAAGATATCCGGCATCGACTTGTTTGTCAATCTTCCCAACAAGATTAATCGATTCGAAGGTCGTTGGTTGGTGATAGAACCTCCGCCTGATTGGGATGCTCCTCTATCTTGGAACCATAATAACGCTTGCCAAGCGTGGTTTCCACCCCCCAAGGACGTTCGGGGTGTGTATCGTCATCTTAGGGGGACACTAAAGGCACAAGGTCCTATTGAATTGTTCGGCCTCTTGAGCTTGGAAAATTGTAACGCCAACTGCTCCTCCTCCACTCTCTACGTTGTCTGACCGAGAACAAAGCGATGTAGGGATGGCAAGGGTCAAGGAGGAGGAGATGGAAATGCCCGGGCAATCTTCGTATCCTCTTTTCAATCCTTAGGAGAAAATCACTCATGGGGGTAGATTTCCTTTCGTTATCATCTTCATTGTATTTTTGTCATATTACATCTTCTACCTAATGCTTTACATTAATCTTTGTAGAGATGGCAAAAATAAGTAGACTGGTGGAATTGCGCAGGCGCCACGGCGAGGAGGCACAAGTTGCAACAACGGCTGGAACTTCTGTTTGTCTCACTGAGGGATCTACCAGCTCTCAACCTCCTCGGTCGCGTAGGCCTGCTAGAGTCTCTCCGTCCATGGTTGAAAGGCGCCACCGCCCGAGAAGTGACCGCTCGAACATAAGAGCTCCCCCTTCTACCGAAAGCCTGTTGACAGTTCCTCCGTCTCAGGAAGAAACCACAGATGCTCCTTCTCATGCTCCCAGTTCCTGGGGAGGACAAAGCTCATCTTCCCGATTTGATGGAGACATGGCCTGAGTGGATAAAGAATGTCGACGCCCCATGATCCCTAACAGGAAGGATTGTTGTCGCCTTGATAGTGAGAGGTCACTGGGGTCACCTCCCACTCTTCCCCTTCTAGGCGAGGTGAGGCATACAATGATTCTTGGGGACAGTACGAAGCTTAATGGACGAGACTTTCAAGTTTCCCCCAGGGTGCTAGAAACAGATTATGTTTCCGAACCTGGGATCGATGCCCGTCTTATCTACTCCACTATTCTCCTTCGAGATGAGCGACGATTTATTGGCAACAACCATGCGCAGGCTAGGGATGAAGCCGAGCAATACCTGGTGTAGGGGATTCAGGGGATCATTGCCTCTAACGCACGAGATAGGGCATATCGTGAGCAAGTGGATGCCTAAATATTGGAGTGGAGGAACCGACAATCTGCTTGGAATGAAGAACGTCAAGAACTAAAGTATCACGCTTGCCAGGCGGAGGTAGGGAAGCTAAATGTAGAGGCGGAATTAGAGGGGATGCGTGCCCAGCTGTTTGAGGTTGAAGTTGGCACCTCGGGTCTCCAGGGAGAAATCCGGGATTTGCGCTCCAAGCTGGAGGCCACAGAGCGGGAGAATGTTAGGGTGAGGGCAACACATGAGGAACTTTTGCAAGAACACTCCTTACGCTTGGCTGAGCTAGAGATAAGTCACAGGTAGGCTCGCACCATTCAAGCTGAAGCGGTGAAGGAATATCGCCTTTTGACCAATTGCCAAGACAAGAAGGGCAGGCACGCCGCAGGCTTCTTGAAGTACGACTTTTACATGGCTCGCACCTATCTGGAATCCCAACGCCCTAGGGAGACTTTTTCTAAACTTTTGCTTACTCCAGAGGTCAAGGAGTCTACCCAGGTAGACTGACGTCAGTTTGAACTGGATACCCCTATGAGTCCTTATTCATATTTGGACTCTTTCATGGTGGATGATTTGGAAAATTTGATGGGCCCATGGGTGTCGTAGCCCTTCAATCGTGGGGGCGAGGATGGGGTGGATGTTATTCAAGACCTCGAAGTGATCGAGGAGGTTCTCGGTGAGGCTGCCGAAGGCGTGCCAGCTATTGTTGAGGCTAAAGAAAGGGAACTTCCTACGGCATCTACGCAGATTCCTACCGCGTCCTTTGGGTCCACTAGGTGTTCATCTCGAAGATCTCACTCATGCGAATAGATTTTCTAGGCTGCTGTTGTTTTTTTTTTTTTTATGCATCTTGTACTTTCAATTTTCCTTTCAGTAATAAAAGTTGTACTTCCACTGTCATTTTATTCTCGGCATTCGTCTTCCTTATTTATATTGCTCAATAAGATTCGCACCTAGAGTTCAAATGCCCTTAAACCCCTAATGTTCGATCGTGAGCGGGACAATGGGTCTGGATTTATTTTTCCCTCTTTGTCAGGCCGTGAGCAGAGCAACGAGCACAGATTTATTTTTCCCCTGTTGCCGGGCCGTGAGGGGGGCAACAGGCTTGAATTTATTTTTTCCACGTTGTCGAACCGTGAGCGGGGCAATGAGCATGAATTTATTTTTCCCTTGTTGCCGGGCTGTGAGCGGGGCAACGGACTTAAATTTATTTTTCTCTCATTGTTGGGCCGTGAGCAAAGCAATGAGCACGAATTTATTTTTTCCTCGCTACCGAGCCATGAGCGGAGCAACGGACCTGAATTTATTTTTTCCTCGTTGCCGGGCCGTGAGCGGGGTAACGTGCACGAATTTATTTTTCTCTCGTTGCCGAGCTGCGAGCGGGGCAATAGGCTTGAATTTATTTTTCCCTTCTACAAGTGAATCATGGAAAAATATACTAAACAAAATAAAAGTAATGAACACAGAAGCATTACAGAAGCATTTTTTATGAAGTTCAACCAAATGTTCCTACATCCACGGCCCCAATTAGGGCTTATACTATTGCTGATACTTTGTCAGATACAACATTCATATACAACTTGAGATAATTCAAATTCCACGTTTTCCCGAGGGTTTCCCCTGAAGGGTTTGTAAAATACATGTGTTGGGGCCAATCAATTTCTATACGGGGTATGTCCCTCCCAATTGGCTCACAACTTCCCATCATCCTTGAGCACATTGGTTACAGTAGACCTTCTGAGCACTAGATCGCCTTCTTCCATGGGCCTATTCCTTACCCGGGAGTTATAATACCCAGCAATTCTTTTGTGATAAGCAGCCATCCTCATGGCGGCGTAGTCCTGTTGTTCTTTGATCAGATCCAAGTACTCACGCAATGCCTCGGAATTCCGCACTTCAATCCATTTGGTGAAATAACCAATGGCTACCAGTAAGGATTTCCTTTGTCCCGGTGCTTGCGAGAATGGACCCAAAATATCTAAACCCCACTGGACGAATAGTATAGGCTAGAATACAGGTTGAAGCTGAGATATCAGTGCAGATTGAATTGGAGCGTGTCGCTGACACTTGTCATATGATTTGACTTTCTTTAATGCGTCTGATCGTAACGTGGGCCAAAAGAACCCTACCCGTAAAACCTTAGCTGCCAGGGCACTTACTCTCAGATGCTCACAACATACCCCACTATGGATTTCTGTTAGAGTGTATTCGGCTTCCTGAGGGCCCAAACACTTGAGAAGTGGCATGGTGAAGGCCCGCTTGTACAATACCCCATCTATATGTTAGGAAACCACGACCGTGTAGGCTTCAATTCTGCCAAATTTCAATCCGCAGAGACACAAACGCGATCTCCTCCAAGTTGGTCCACACGATCAATCCTTCCACGGACGCCTTGGTCATGCTAGCAACCCTAAACACCTTTAGAGAAAAAATCGAAATCTTTCTTCATTTTTTTCCAACTTCTTAAGCAACATATAAATAGAGTTTAAGAACCCTAATCGTGCCTTGAAAAAACCCTAACACTTTAGGTCCGGCCCTTAATCACATTGGGCCGACTCTCTCTTTTTTAATAGTGGAATGGGCTCGATATAAGTGTGTAACCCCTTAGGTCCACCATTAGTGTTTCATGATCGTCATCTCTATGCATGACCATATTCCATAAGCCTACTTGATCTATGGACTTTGTCAAGTATGGATTACAATAAATAATGACGATAACCATAAATGACAAATAAAAACATAATGCCTTGTAATAACAATTGATTGAAGATAAATAATCCCAATGTAAAGTATGATCAATTACATAAAACATGATTGGCTTGTGGGGCATAACTCTAACACTATAATGGTAAACCTTGCAGCCCGTATTCCAAGTCTTCTTGCTTCTAGTGGATCATTGGGTAGTTCATTGCTGGTTAGATATTGATAGAGGGCGTTCGCTAGTAAACTCTTGTTTCAACACATGTCACTTCATTCTCTTCAATGCTCAGTCGATGAAGCATCTCAACAAATACTGTTCGCCTGGTAGTTTCTTTAGTCGACGCCAGCTTAGATAAAGCATCAGCGTGCCCATTGAGTGATCGATTTATTTGTATCAACTGAAAATTCTGAAACATATGTGCCATGCCTTTTACCTTTTGCAAGTATTGTGCCATCACCTGTTCTTTGGTCTTGCACTGCTCATGGAACTGCTAAACAATCAACTGGGAATCACTGTGGGCAATTAACTGCGTTTTTTCCAGTTTTCGCGCTAACCTCATTCTAGCAATCAGTACCTCATATTCTGCCACATTGTTGGAGCTTAAAAAGGCGAACCGTAGAGAGTATTCTAGCATTTCCCTCTCGGGTGGTATAAGTACTATCCCGACCCCGTTTCCCTGTGAGCTAGACGCCCCGTCCACAAACAGTAGCCATTCAGTCTGCTTATCTCCCCCTATCTCACTGAAGGGTGTACACTCTACAATAAAGTCTACCAAAGCTTGTCCCTTTATGGCTTGCCGGGGTTGAAACTATATATCGTACTCACTCAATTCAATAGACCATTTGATGAGGTGACCAGAACATTTGGGCTTTTGCAAGATACTACGTAATGGTTGGTTTGTCAGTACAACGATAGAATGAGCTTGGAAGTATGGCCTCAGTTTTCTGAAGGTGTTTAGTAGAGCCAATGCCACCTTTTCAGTGAAGGGATAACATGTCTCAAGACCTTGTATAACCTTGCTGACATAATATACTGGGTTGTCCACCTGTCCCTCTTTTCTAATCAATACATCACTTATTCCTTTGTCGCTTACGCCCAAGTATAAATATAATATCTCCCCAGTTTCCAGATGTGTCAATAGGGGAACCTCTTTTAAGTACTCCTTTAATGCCTCAAACGACTTTTGGCATTGCTCTGTCCACTCAAACTTTTTTCCGACCATTACTGTCTGAAGAAACGGGAGTTCTCTCTCGGCTAACTTGGAGAGGAACTGCCCTAGAGCCGCCATCTGACCTATTAGCCATTGCACATCCTTAATTGATGTCAGGGGCTCCATATCCAGTATCGCTTGAATTTTTTCGGGGTTCGCTTCGATGCCCCTTTGCGTGATCATATACCCCAAGAATTTATCGAATTGTACTCCAAAGGCACATTTTGCTGGGTTCAGCCGCATTTTGTATTGTTTGAAAACTTCGAGCACTTGTGTTAGCTTTTCCACTTGTGATTCCTTCTCCTGACTTTTCACAATCAAGTCATCAACATATGCTTCCATTGTATCACCTAACAACTCCTTAAAGACTTTATTCACCATGCGCCGATAAGTGGCCCCGACATTCTTTAGCCTAAAGGGCATGACCTGGTAACAGTAAGTCCCCTTCTTTGTAATAAATGATGTTTTCTCCAGGTCTAAAGGATACATCATTATTTGATGATACCTTGAGAAGGCATCCAAGAAGCTCAATAATTGATACCCAGATGTTTCATCCACCAGACGGTCAATCCGAGGTATTGGGTAAGAATCTTTGGGACATGCCTTGTTGAGATTGGTGAAGTCCACGCACACGAGAAATTTTCCATTGGGCTTCTTAACCATGACAACATTTGCCAGCCATTTTGGACACAACACTTCTCGAATGAACCCCGCCTTTAGTAATTTATCGATTTCCTCTTCTAGTGCTAACAGCCTATCTGGGGTAATATTTTGCCTCTTCTGTCGGACAGGCTTGAACTGGGGATTTACATTCAAATGTGACATATCATGTCCGAACTAATCCCGGGCATGTCATTTGTTGTCCAAGCAAAGACATTCAAGTTTTGTCGAAGACACTTCATAATCTCTTCTTTTACAAGTTCTGGAAGCTGTGAGTCAGCATATGCCAATTTCTCGAGATCAGTCTCGCTTAAGTATACTGCTTCTAACTTTTCAACAAGTTGGGGTTTGTGGGCGGTCTCTTTTGCCAAAGATTTATGTATGGCCTTCTCAGCAATAGATAAAGTCTCCTCAGTCCTTTTTTCCCTTTGTAGATGACACATAACAGGTCCGTGCCTTCTTCTGATCCCCTCGAACTTGTCCCACTCCTGCTAGCGTGGGGAACTTCGTCAATAAGTAGCAGGAGGACACTACGACCCTCATATCATTGAGTAGGGGTAGGCCCAAAATCATGTTGTATGCTGCTGAAGGGGCTTTGACCACCATAAAGTTCGCTTGTCTAGTCACACTTTGGGGGTCTGTGCCCAACGTGATTGGTAACTGAACAGACCCTACCACTGGGACAGCCTCCCCAGTGAAGCTGTACAAAGGGGAGGACACTTTCCTTAATCGGTCATGAGATATATGCATTTGCTCAAAGCAATTCTAGTAAATCAAATTAATAGAGCTACCGCTATCCACCAAGATTCTATTGATAGGGTGCTTGGCAACAACTGCAGAATTACCATTAGATCATCATGTGGAAATATTATATCACCTCTATCGGCAAGAGTGAACATAACTGGCTCCTCATCATCCCTAACCTCCATCACCGAATTAACCTGGTAAGCCTGACGAGCGTATACCTTTTGTGAGGCTGAAGTGTCTCTAGCCAGGGTTTCACTGTCTGAAATAACATGGATGGCTTGGTGGGTCGGTTCATCATCTAGAGGGGGGTCTTGTCTGCAATCCCTTCCCCTCTCTTGTTGTCTTTGGTTTTGTCTTTCATGCCCCTCATGCCTGTCTTCCTTTCGCCAGGGTTCTCAACCTTCCTCTTCTTCATTCCGCACATATCTTTGCAGATGTCTTTCCCAAATGAGCATTTTAATCTGATTCTTCAATTCCCTACAGTGATCTGTAGAATGTCCCCAGGTCCGGTGGTACCTGCAATACTCTTCTCCATTTTTTCCCATGGGTTTATCAACTCTTTGAGGCAGCTTGAGGAGACCCACCCCCTCTATCGTTGCGAGTATGGCCAATCGAGGCTGTAAAAGCCTGGTGTAGTGATTAAACTAGGGTTTAGGTGCATCTACTCTCCTAGCCCTCGCTTGTCGTTGGATAGAGTCTTCTTCTCCTTCATGTTCCTTTCTCTTTCGCTCCCGGTCTTCATTTCCCCCCACATTTCTCATGATCTTGGTGTGGAGGATATTTCTGTTTGCTCTGACGAACAAGTCTGCCAGGGACATTGGAGGGTTTAGGGAAAGCGACTCTTGAAGTAAGGCAAATCGTGTCTGTTGGAGCATAGCAGACATTGCCACCCTTGACCGGAAAATCGGGAACTTCGAGAGTGGTGTTGCGAAATCTATCCACAAATTGACGTAGAGTTTCTTCATTCCCCTGTTGGATACTGAGCAACTGTGTGGCGTCCTTTTTCTTCGACAATTAATCACAAAAGCCTTAACAAATTCTGTTCTAAGCTACCCAAACGAAGAAATAGAGGTTTCAGGTAAAGTGTTAAACCATGTTCGAGCGTGCCTCGACAAAGTTAGGGAGAAGGCCCGGCACATTATGTCATCGTCCCATCCATGCAATATCATCAACGACTAATAGTTTTGAATGTGATCATAAGGATCATCCTTGCCTGAATAGGGAGTGATTTGGGGCATCTTGACTTTTCTGGGCAGTGGTTTCTCTAATATATCTGCAGTAAAGGGATATTTTCTACGCTGTTGTTCCTCTACAGCCGGGATTAGTTTCTTTCGTTCAAGTACTTCTTCGACTACCCTTTTCATGTCATCTCGTATACTTGCTATTGTTTGGTTATCCTATCTTGTTGGCGTACTGGCCATAGTTTCATGGTACCTCCGTCTTTGTGGGCTCCTAACCCTGTTCTCCATTCGCGGGTTTTCATTTCTTTTGGGCGTAACATGAGGATTCTTTCTTGGTGGTGGTGATCTCGGCCTACCTTCCTGACGAGGAGAGTGATATTTTACTCTTGTAAGAAGTGTTTTGATAATGACAAGTTATATGTCAAGTATTCGAACCTAAAGTTCTTGCTTCTAAATGTCTCAAAAATCAATTTCAATGATTTCATATGGTATACATATTCGTAGAGTATTTGCTTCAAAGTTTCAAGAAGTGTTTTTGATTGAAAAGAAACTTATATCAAGTCTTAAGTATCAAAGAGTTTTTCAAGAGAGCATCAATTATATCTTTCAAAGAAAGCATTAAAACATGTTTTAGGAGATTGGAAAAACAAAGCATTATTATTCAAATTATTCTCCAAACATGAGAAATCATATGATCAACATATTTTGCACTATTATTTAATTGTTCAAGCTTAGCATTTACTTATTCAATGAACATGATTGCTACTCATTTTGGGCTTAATATTGTCAATATAGGTACACATTACATGCATAGCGGACATGGAGCAAAAAGAGTGATTTTGGTGCATGATGGGAGTGAAATAAAGCTTGAAGGCATGGTCGGGTATCGAATTAAAAGAAAGCAAAAGAGTATCGAAAGCAAGAAGTGGAAGATGATAAAGCAAGAGGCTAAAGAAGAAGGCTAGCGGACCTATAGCAGAATGCATACCGCTGTAGGACCGCTATAAGGTTTAGTTTCTGGAGCTCACGGTCCTACAGCGGAATGCATACCGCTGTAGGACCGCTTTAGGAATTGCTATCTGGAGCTCACGGGTCTACAGCAACAAGCATACCACGGTAGGACCGCGGTAGCGTTCTGAACTTCAAATCAAGGCTCGATTTCGACCCATCTCCGTCCAAATGAATGAAAAATGAGAGTTTTCACTATGCACGACTCTAATAACCCAAAAACCACTATATAAAGACTTATTCTTGAGGGTTTTGGGGGAGTTTTTTGCATGGAAGAGAAGCGGACGAAAGATTGAAGACACTTGGGTTGTATTTTTCTTTTTTTTTTCAATTCTTTGCTATGGATTCCAAGTCTTTTCTTTTTCTTTTGATTGCAAGAATGCATTGCTAAGTTTTTATAACTAGGGTAAATGATGAAACCTCGACTTCTAATGGTTTGATTTAAAGTTATTCGGTTTGCTATTTTCTTATCTATTCAGGTTGATTGTTTGTTATGTTCATAATGTTGTTTTGATGCTTGATCACTATTGGAACATATTTGTGATTTGTGTTGCTTTCGAGGGATTCAATACGGATTAGACATGGTAGCTAACAATGTAGGGTCCTATAATAAGTAGAGATACCGTTATGCCCTATGAAATCACTTTGTGATGATCTCCGTGATTGAATGCATGTTTATATGTTTGAAGATTAACTAGAGATAGCTAATCTCATATATATATATATATATAGAACTGAATGACCATCGAGAGAGGCTTTTGGTTGTAATTGGATCATTGATTTTCAACCTAAGATAAGGAATAGCAAGACCCGAGTAATGAATAATTGAATCATAGAAGGCTGATGGTGGATTCACAAACCCTAGTGCCTTAACTTTGAGAGTTTTTGAATCAAAGAAATTATTTTGTTTGCATATCTTATTAGTAAATTAGTTTTCATTACAGTTGAAGTCTTTGTTAATGTGTGTGTTAGGTTAAGGTTAAATCAATTAGAGTAACCGTCAAAAGTTAGTCCTCATGGGTACGACACTCTATTCATCACTGTATTACTTGTCATGATTCGTCCACTTGCCGGATAGAATAGGCAGGACATCATACTTCAAATGTTACCAAAGAATCATAAGTCTTTAAAAAGAACCAAGATTAAAAGAGGTATCTTCAAAAGCTAGCATTTTTAAAACTATTGACTAAGTTCATGTTTTTGCCTTGGATTTGTCGACAAAGAAGCTTGCATCAGTCGACTACTAGTGTTCAAGAAATTGCATCTATTGACAGAAAGCCTTGTTTCTGTTGACTAATAGTAAAGTCATCTTGCTTGACATATTTTAGTTAGTCTTACTCAGTCGACTAAGGTTTGATTTTTGTCGACTAACTCTATGTATGCTTTTATATATTTTTTCATTGGGCTCAATCTGTTGAGTAACTTACCAACTTCTATCGACAAACAACATTAGTTCCTTAGTGTTGTCGACAGGAAGCTTCAATCTGTCGACTATGTCTAATTGTGTATTATAAGTTTGTCGACGGTTTGTTTTTTTGAAATAAATAACGGCTAGTTTTGTCCACATTAAATGCTCGCCCAACTACCACCAACGGCTCTATTTTTGTCTTCAAGCACCATCATCTATAAACAGGTGGTTGAAGGATCATTTAAGGCTGCTGAAGAACATTCAATTTTATACCTACTGAGAATTCAAGATCATCGCGCTTTAAATTTTCTATTCTCTCATTCTCTATTGTATCAAGGCTCTGTTCTTCATTTGTTTAATCTTATTTTCAGCCTCGTAGTTTACTTCGAGAGAACGTGTAACTAAGAGCATAAGCTCTCAGAATCTCAAATTTATTTACCGTTGTATTTTATCTTCCAAGTTTGTAAGCTTGAGGGGCTATCTGAGTGATAGGAGGTTGTATTTCTTCCTAGTCTTAGACTAAAGGACTTACTTGATTAAGTAGGGGGTGATATATAGATTGGTTTGCAAAATCCTTAGTGAGGAACTAAGATAGTGGACTACGCCTGAAAAGTCGAACCACTATAAATTGTGGTCTCCTGTTATTATTTCCTCTTTTCATTTCTTCTAGCATTACATTTTGATATTCACTCTAATTTGATTCATATCGTTTTCAATCAAGTTTTTTTGCAAGCTCCAGTTAGATTTTTAAATAACCCAATTCACCCTCCCCCCTTCTTGGGTGTTAGTGCCATTGCTACGTTTGTATCAATTGGTATCAGAGTAGGTTCTCATTGTTTTTACTGAGGTTTAATCACCTAGGGACAAGATCCACACAATGGCACACTTTGCTAGCTCTTCTCATCATGAAGGACAAAGCACTTCACATCTACCTTATTTTGATGGTACTAACTATAATTATTGGAAAGCAAGAATGCATATATATCTTATGCAGGACACAAGCCTTATGCAAGCTATTAAGAAAGGAGTCACCTTAGCCTACTATTTCGGAGGTAATACACAACAGATTTTAGAGTACAAATAAATCAAGATAATTGCTATTTTTTTACTCTCATCTACTCCTATTATTTATCCTGATTTTTAGGAATTTATCTTTGCTGCACCTTATCCCTTATCATCACCGGATTATTCTCCTCTCGCTACATATCAGCTACGACTTCTTCTCTTTATGTTAACTCCTTAGCAACTAAGACTCTTCAACACCACCCCCTCAAGCCTAGGAATAGATATTTCTCACTCCTACCTTGTCAATGAGAGTCTCGAAACCTGGTCTTGCCATGGATTTGGTAAGAACATCTGCCACTTGATCTATTGTGGGAATATATATCAGCCTTATATCTCCCTCTTCAATCTCTTGTTGGATGAAACTTTGATCAATTCGGAAATGCTTCATTCTATCATGTTGCACCAGGTTGTTGACAATGCTTATGGCCGACTTGCTATCACAATATAGCCTTGCTGGTTTGGTTAAAGGCATTTGTAGATCCTCCACTAGTCTCACTACCCAAATTAGTTCACAAATCCCTTGGGCAATTGCCCTAAATTCTACTTCCGCACTACTTCTAGCCACAATAGTTTGCTTCTTACTTCTCCATGTGACTAAGTTCCCCCATAACTTCGTACAGAACCCTAACGTAGACCGAGTGTTAATAACTGAGCCTACCCAATCTGCATCAAAAAAACCTTCGGCACCTCTTTCATTAGTCTTTTGGAACATCAATCCTTTACCCAGTGCACCTTTTAGGTACCTCAAAATGTGATAAACGACTGTCAAATGTTGTTGAGTTGGAGCATGCATAAACTGGCTTATGATGCTCACTGAATAAAAGATGTCTGGCCATGACAAGGAAAGATAAATTAATCTTCCAACTAGCCGTTGATACCTCCCCTTGTCAACCGATGGATCATCATCCCTTTTTTTATACTTCCTATTTCTTTCTAGTAGAGTATATCTTGGTTTGCACCCAAGCATTTTTGTCTCTTTTAGAAGATCAAGAGTATACTTTCGTTGGGATATTATCATACCTTCTTTCAACCTTGCTATTTCCATCACTAGAAAGTATCTCATTGTTCCCAAGTCCTTTGCCTCAAACTCTTCTTTCAATCTCTGTTTTAGGATTGCCATTTCATCGATATCATCCCCTGTAATGATAATGTCATCCACATATACTATTAAGATACATCTTTTTCCATCTCCATGTTTAGTGAACAGAGTATAGTCGGCCTCACCTTGCTTATAGCCAAATTGTTTCAAAGTTGAGCTGAACTTCTTAAACTATGCTTTAGGGGATTGTTTCAAACCATAAAGGGATTTATGTAACTTACATACCTTGCCAATTGTTCCTTGTTCCTCAAAACCGGGTGGAATCTTCATATATACTTCCTCTTCTAACTCACCATTTAAGAATGCATTCTTGATGTCGAATTGGAACAACTCCCAATCTAAATTTACAGCAATAGATAGAAGCACCCTAATTGAATTTAGTTTTGCCACTGGAGCAAACGTTTCCTCATAATCTATCACATGGGTTTGAGAGTACCCTTGGGCAACTAACCTTTCTTTATAGCGGTTTATACTTCCATCTGATTTGTGTGTGATGGTAAAAACCCATTTGCAGCCTATAATCTTCTTGGTTTTTGGTAGATCAACCAGTTCCCATGTTTGATTGCTCTCCAATGCCTTCATCTCCTCCATCATAGCCTTTTTCTAGTTTGGATCTCTCAAAGCTTCTTGTATACTGCCTGGGATGGACACTCCATCCATGGTTGTAGTGAATGCCTTAAACTAAGGGGATAACTTGGAATAGGTTAGGTAATTTGATATTGGATGTTTTGCACAAGACCTTATCCCTTTCCTGATGGCAATTGGCAGATTCAAATCGCTGTTCATTGTGTTGTTTTCTTCACATGGTAGACTTATCCTCAGTTCTAACGATTGGGTGATTTGAGGATCAAGTTGTTTTGTCTCCTTGAATATACCTTAACAGGTTTTTCTGGACTCAAGTCTTCCTGAATATACCTTAACAATTCAAGGTTCGATATAACCTGAAAGCTCTAATACCATTATATAGAAATCGCCAACCGTGTAGGCTTCAATTTCGTCCGATTCCAATCCGTAGAGACGCAAGTGCGATCTCCTCCAAGTAAGTCCACACGATCGACCCTTCCACAAACGCCTTGGTCGTGCTAGCAACCCTAGACGCCTTTTGAGAGAATCTAAATTTTCTCCTCTTTTCCAGCTTCTTAAGCGGCATATAAATAGAGTTCAAGAACCCTAATCATGCCATGGAAAAACCCTAAACACTTTAGGCCAAGCCCTTAGTCACATTGGGCTAACTCTCTCTTTTTAATTGTGGAATAGGTTCGATCTAAGTGTGTGACCCCTTAGTTCCACCATTAGACTAGATGTGGGACCAATTCTATTGAGTTATATCAAGGCCCAACTTATTAGATTAATTAAACTCATGGGTTTCTTAATTAACGCATCTCATAAAATTCTTAATTAAACTCTTTAATTAATAGTTTTAGAATTAATCAAATTAATTCTAAAATCCTACATATCATGGTTAACGTCTAGCAACATGCCATGAATACCTAGCCAACGATGGAAGAAAGGCGAACCTTTTCAATTGCAATTACCGTGCAGTAAAATTCTTTCATCGATCTATGTCCTAATTGAATTTAGGGTATGGTTTTATGACGAAACCCTAATCATTTAATAACTATGTATCCATTCCAAATTTATGACTTTGATAGGTGAAATCAAAACACCTTTTGATTTCCACCTCACATTGGCCAAGGATTTTCTCAGTCATGAAATCATCGGAATACATAGGACATCTTATCATCTTGACAATAAGCGATTAATCCTATTTTGACATTCACAAGCCTTCATATGTAACAAGGCCACGCCTAATGACAGTTTGCTAACGACTCCATTAGAATCCAAAAAGAACCAAGGCGTAACTAGTCAAATATAAAACTACCATAATGTCTCAAGTCTAAGAATCAATCTGCACAATTGCAACATAGAAATTCCAATTCGACATTAAACAATAACTATTAGGAATTCTGTAGCGGGTCAGTTCAATGTACCTATTCTTATAATAAGCACCCACATATATGTACTGGTGTCCTCACATCAATGTCCATGAAACAAGACGTTCTCCTAATTGAGCATGCATCATATGTGTTAGCCTATCCGAGTTATTAGTGTCCATTCCTGATAACTCTATGACTAGGAACATTTAAGATCAAAGCTTATAAGGAATATGTTTCATGATTGTCATCTCTATGCGCGACCATATTCCATGAGCCTATTTGATCTATGGAATTTGCAAGTATGGATTGCAATAAAAATGATGACAACCATCAATGACAAATAAAACATAATGCCTTGCAATAACAGTTAATTGAAGATAAAGAATCCTAATGTAAAGTATGATCAATTACATAAAAATATAATAGCTTGTGGGGCATAACTCTAACAAGGTATACCCAACATACTCTTGTGTGGTCATCTATGAAGGTCACAAACCACGTAGCACCACTCAAGTTTGGAACCCTAGCTAGTCCCCAAATATCACTATGGATCAAATGAAACGATTTGTAAGGAGTATATGGTTTTGGTTGATGAGAACTATGAGTTTGTTTGGCAAGAACACAATGATCACAATTGAGTACCAAATTGTTTTTATTGATGAATAACTTAGGGTATAGATGTTTCAAATATTGAAAACTATGATAACTAAAGCATCTATGCCATAACAAAATTTCAGAATTCAAGCTAATTGAAAGAGAAAAACTAGGAGCTAACTGACTAGGAAGAGCCTTGTTGTCCAATATCCAATAAAGATCATCCTTTTCCTCAGCGCTGCCAATTATCTTCCCCGTGGACTAGTCTTGAAAAATACAATATGAAGGGAAGAAAGTCACAATGAAATCCAAATCCTTAGGGAGTTTACTCACTGATAGTAGGCTACATTTTAAATTTGGCACATACAAAATAGAATCAAGAGATAAACCAGCCACACACACACTTCTTCTTCCCTTAACTGAGGATACTGTTCCATCTGCCATCAGAGCCGTTAGTTCCATCTCTTTCACATGAAAATTTTCAAGTATGGTAGTAGATCCGGTCATATGATTGGATGCTCCGGTATCTACAACCCAATAACACTCACTCATCCTTCTAGTAGTTAAGAAGAACACTAAATTACCTCTTTGTGCTATAGGCATTGAAGTGTTGGCTGCAAATCCATTTGATTTCTTTGAAATATGGGTGAGACTTAACAATTTTTGTAAGAACTCCACCTGATCAGCTATAAGATTTAACCCCATACCTTTTTCTGTCGTCTAAGCACTTGTTGATGCATTATGAATACTTGCAGCTGCATATGCTGGTCTTTCCTTCTCCTTCCTACCCCTTGGCTACCAGTTTGGTGGCTTTCCATGAAGCTTCTAGCATGTTTGCTTCGTATGATAGGGTTTGTTACAGTGTTCACACCATTGTTTGGCCTTAGAAATTTCTTCTCTCTAAGATGCAGCAAGTGCAAAACCGATATTTGGTTCTGGTTGAGTCAGCATAACTTGTCTCCTACTTTCCTCCCTTTTGACTTCTGCAAAGACTTCTCTGAGAGTTGGCAGTGGCTTGATGCCTAGAAGTCAACCTCTTACTTCATCCAAGTCCAAATTTAGGCCTTGGAGGAAGTTAAAAACCCGCTCTTTCTCCAACATTCTGTTGTACGTCCGACTGTCACTCGAGCACTCCCACTTTGGATCATAAAACAAATCCATCTCTTGCCAAAGCTCTACTAGGTTGTTGTAGTATTCGGTGACCCCGAGACCACCTTGTTTTGTAATCCTAATGGTTGCTTTAATCTCAAAACACTGGGCTGTGTTTTCAAGATCAGAGTATAATTCTTGGACTGCATCCCACACCTATTTTGCAGTCTTCTAAAACAGATAGGTTTGGCCTATCTTGGATTCCATTGAGTTGATCAGTCACGCCATGAGAATAGTGTTTTCTACTTCCCATCACTGGTATTCTATTGACTCTTCTGAAGGAGTTGGGACAGCCCCAGTGAGGAACTAAAACCATTCCCTGAAGTTTCTTCCATTTAACTTGAGTAATCTACAACGTCTGGCTATCCATGGTGAGAGTGTTGGGAGGAATTATGGTTGTCTGTGTGATCGGTGGTTGAGGAACTAAACTACGAGAGGATTCTTCAATTGTAGGAGCTAGGGTTGCTAGATTGGAACCAGCCATGTTGATCAAGATTCTTGGTTATGATAACCGAGCTCTAATACCATGAACACAATCGGTTCCTAAACAAGGAACCTAGAATTTGGATCGAGCATTGAGATGAAAAATCTCAATACTTTCATTCAAAGGTAGGAATTCTACTTATACAAGTTTCTATGCTATCTACTCCTACTATTTAGGAGATAACACACAACAGATTTTAGAGTACAAATAAATCAAAGTAATTGCTATTTTTTACTCTCATCTACTCGTATTATTTATCCTAATTTTAGGAGTTTATCTTCGTTGGACTTTATCCCTTATCATCACCGGATTATTCTCCTCTTGCTGCATATCAGCTACGACTTCTTCTTTTTATGTTAACTCCTTAGCAGCTAGGACTCTCCAACACTCTATATAAGGAGAGACACTCCTCAGTTGTAAGATATCAAGTTACGAACCCAGAAATAAAATCTCTTGTGTGTTTCCTCAATGGCCTTCTAAATCCCTTTTGTTTTGGTTCTTTACTTCATTCTTCGCCAGAAATGTTCATACCCTGAGCAGAGTACCCAGACAAGTATGCTCTGTAGTTGCCTATTCGGAGGATCCTCTGCATTAGAACGTCTCCATACTGACCACTAGATCCGAGAGGCCAGGGGTGGACTTGCCCGTAAAAGGACAAGGCTTTGAGAGGTTAGCAAGCCAAAGAGCCATTGAGAAGCTTATTGGCCCAATCATACCTTGTGCACGTCCCTGATCTAAACCCTCCAAGAATTCCAAGAATTACATGTATTACCACATTCCATTTTAATGTTTTGGGAGTGATCAAGTTCTAGCCAAAAACCATTCATTTTGTTATAATATTCAGTGGTTGATGAGGCCCCTTGTTTAGTACTATGCAATTTCATCTTAATCTCATAGATAACCAAAGCACCTTGAATATTAGAATAGGTATGCCTAACCGTCTCCATATGTCCTTAGCAGAAGACAAAAACATGTAGTTTTTACTAATCTTTGATTGCATGGCATTCCACAGCC
The DNA here is from genome assembly GCF_014633365.1 of Diospyros lotus. Lineage (NCBI taxonomy): Eukaryota > Viridiplantae > Streptophyta > Magnoliopsida > Ericales > Ebenaceae > Diospyros > Diospyros lotus. The sequence continues at coordinate 36,565,273 of NC_068343.1, read as the reverse complement.
ATGACAAGATCGTGGAATCCTCTATGTCCCAAGCACAAAACCCTGGATCTGATTCCTTTGGGCTTGAATCTGTCAAGTGGTGTATCTTCCTTTTCCCCTTTAGGAATGTCCGAACCAACTGCGCCCACTGCAAGTAGTTGCATCCATCCAATCGATATGATTGGTGCACCCCTAGTAGATCGCTGGAAGATAGTCCTCCCATTGGAGCATTAACTGCATTAGCCTCATCAGTTACTACTACTGGAACTACCTCAGATACTTTTGACATGATTAGAGGGAAGAAAGTTTATTGCAATGAAGACAAAGATAGGAAGGTATTTTGAAACTTAAGTGACTGGAAGTATGACAATAAACGACCAGAACCAGTCAAGGAGGAAGGGCGAAGAATGGCATTGAAGGCCCTAGGCTGAAACTGAAACACGGAAAATTGAGGCCAGAAATCAGAGGGCAATCGGAAGTGGTTCTGATGCCATGAAGATTTTGAATGGAAAAGCTAATCAATTCATTTACATGCTTCCCTAGTTATAGGGTTGAAATATACAATTATAGGAAGTTTACAATAGGAAGGATTACAACACATTTAGGAAAGATTATAACACGAAGGATTAGGAAGGTTTCTTAATCTGTTTTAAGAAATTAATCTAATCAAAACCAAAAATAAAATATTCTAAAGACTGCATTGCTACCTCCTCTCCTTTCCTTTCTCGAGAATCCTTTCATGCCAACAAAATGTGTACCACGTCAAATAGGAGCTTGGGCAGAGTCAGAGGGAGACAAAATAATGGCACTAGCTAGAGGAAGACATGAGTTTGAAGGAATACCATCATCGGCAATAGAAGGAGCTAGAGGCACTAATGGAGACTTAGAACGACGCTGATAAGTCTGAAGAGGAACAAGAGGAACAAGAATAGGTATTGGGACCAGAGGAGGAAAAGAAGGGATAGGAAGAACCTCATGAAAGGAGGACAAAGACCCATCAGACAAAGAAGAGAAAAAATGTGTAGACTCAAAAAATGTGACATCAGAAGAGAGAAAGTATCTACTAAGCTCAAGGAAGTAGCACTTGTATCCATTCAAATGACGAGAGTAGCCCAGAAACACACACTTGAGCGAGCAAGGAGACAATTTATCACGACCAAGGGAAAGAAGATGGATAAAACAAGTTGATTGAAAGACACGAGGGGGCATAGGATAGATGGGATCATGAGGAAAAAGTGAAGTATGTGGAATGGCCCCATTCAAAATAGTGGACGGCATCCGGTTGATTAGATAACCAAAATTAAGAAAAGCAACATCCCAAAAAACAACAAGAACATGCATGTGAAGGAAAAGCGTCCGAGCGATGACGGTTTTTACGTTCGGCCATCCCATTTTGTTGTGGAATATAAGGACAAAAGAACTGATGAACAATACCATGAGATGAGAGAAAAGCCTGAAATGTATGAGAACAATATTCCTTAGCATTATCATTGCAAAGGATCCAAATGGTATGACCAAATTGAGTAGAAATTTCATTACAAAAGGAAGTGAATAAAGCTCGTAAGACAACTAGAATAAGAAAAACAAACATGTTTGCCTAATTGACAAGACTCGCATTCTAGAACAGTCAACGTAGACAATAAAAGAATCATCTGTCGAAGAGTAAATAAACGAGGATGACCAAGCTGAGAATGAATCTAAAGAGGAGATGCCCCTATAGTAGCACAAGCAAATGCCATAGATAACAGCAAGGCAAGATGGTAAAGTCCCTCAAAGTCACGTTCGGTGCCAATCATCCGTCCCGTACCCCAATCCTACACAAGAACATAATCAAAATAAAAGACAATTCAAAGAACGAGTGAGACGCTAATAAAAATTAGACTATATGGGCAACTAGGAACATGTAAAATAGGAATTAAGAGAAATAGACGGAAGTGGATCAACCCTATTGATACCAATGGGAAGGGTTATAGACCCATTAGCCACAGTGATAGGAAGAAGGGAAGCAGAGGAATCAAAATGAGAGAATAAATAATTATTACTAGAAATATGCTTTGAAGCAATAGAATCAAGAATACAAGGACTAAGTTAAGCATGAGTAAGACAAATATGAGGAGTACCAGTGGGTGACCAAGCAGAAAGAAGAGATCCCTGGGTAATAGAAGTAACAAGGGATGAGGCCTGCTGAGCTGCCTAAAACTAATGATACTCAGCCAACTTGTTAGCAAAGATCGTATATGTAGAAGCTGGTCGCTCAGTATGAGAGGTATCAAGTACCACGTATTGTGCATCTGCACCCTCAAGAATTGCAACATTGGCCTTGGGAGGGCGACCATGGAGTGCATGACATGTATCCTTATAATGACCAGGGTGACGACAATAATTACAATAAGCACTTGCCATAGCAACCACGCCTAGCACCTCTACCACAGCCACCTCCAAGTACAATCTCAGAGGAAGATCCAAAAGTCTGAGAAGCAAGTATAGATTGCTCTCCAATTAAAACATGAGAAAATGGTTGTGTACTACAAAGGATCTCGGTAAACACCTCTTTCATGGTAGGTATGGTGGGACTTCTCAGGATCTCAGTGTGAACACCCTCCATATCGAGCCCAAGGCCTGCGAGGGTAAGCACCATAAACAACTTGTCTCTTTGCTTCTTCTGCTTAGTGAGATCGACTGTAATACGGAGCATAGCGTTAAAATCTATCATAATATACTGAATACGACCCAAGTAAGTAGGCACATCTAAGTCCCCCTTTTGAACACAGAACAAATTACTAATGATAGTGTATAAACACACAATATCATTAGTATATAGCTATTGAACATGAGACCAAATATCAAAATAGTTCTCATAGACACGAAATAAGGGAATTAATTCAACATCTATTGACGGCCACAACAATGTAACCACTGTGCATCTATGGAACCCCATATAGTCCTACCTGCTTCAACGATGTCAAAAAGCTTCGTAGTCAAATGGTCACTAACACCATGCCCGCGAAACCACATTTGAATAGACACTGACCATGACATATAATTCTTACCCTTCAATTTTTCCGTGGTAATGGCTGTAATACCAAAAAAAGACAGTACAAGTACAGGAACGGTCATAGTCGAAGAGGAACTCACCACTCTAGGATTTAAAGAGGCCATAGCGCAAAACCCAGACCCAACCAGCAATAGCACAACCTCGATCTAAATCAAAATCTTACAAAACAAAGCATTGTGAACCAAATCTGAACCTAATGACCCAAAGCAGATTTGAAGTTGCTGCAAACCAGATCTAAAACTGCAAAACCCAGATCTGAAACCAGATAGCCCTGTAAGCCAGATTTGAAATTATAAAGCCCAGAGCTAGTTCAAGTGGCTAACGGTGACAGAGGTGGCCAACGATGATGGAAAGAGAGGCGACGATAGATGGAAAAAGGGTCATCGCCAAGTTGACATCGAGTTCACCAGATCTGAGAGTCAAGTTCACGCTAGTGAAGGAGAGAGAAGCGCAGCAGATCTGAGAGTCGAGTCGCCGACTAAGAAAAGAGAACCAGATCTAAGAGTTGAGTCATCAGTCGAGGAGAGAGAACCAGATCTAGGAGTCAAGTTCACGCCAACTAAGGAGAGAGACGCGTACCAGATTTGAAGTCGAGTCGTCGATCAAGGAAAGAGACGCGCACCAATGTTGGATAGCAGCAATGGCGACAAACAGAGTGACCAGTGATGGTGGCGTCTGCTGGCAACAGTGACAACGGCGACAGTTAGAACTAGGGTTAGGGTTTGTCTAGTGATTGTGATGCCATATTGTGTTTTGAGAGAAGAAAATTTTTCATATATTTTATTCACAATGAGGTGTGTGTATATATATACACCAATCTACAAGTTACAACCATAGGACAACATATCTTTCTAATATATATGTACAACACTAGTTCTAACAATCTCTGTCTCTCTATTTTCTCTTGCATTCAATGTTCATTTTCTCATTCTTGGAATGGTGGGATACCTTTCATGTTAGAATTCTCATTAGACAGGCTATTAACAATCAATTGAGGCATACTCTCCTCTCATGCTTTAATGGCTACCAAAGGAACGATTGTTCCTTCTGATATCATCTAGGTCATTGGGAAACACTAACTTTAGGGGTGCTAAATCAAGCTTCTAGGTATATATATTGACTTCTTTCAATTCCTCTGCTTTTCATTTTGTATTCGTCAATTTCCTTCGATTTTTACTACTCTAACAGTAGTTCAATAAATCCTAAACCCTAATTACTTCGACTGCTTGTTGCCACAAGCACAAGCCTCTATTCACCCAAAACCCTTGGCTATGAACGATGATTATAAACCATAGAAGATTTCAATCTGAAAATTCTTGAGCAACCCATTTTGACTCTAGGTGTAAAATAAAAATAGGAGCCCAAAGAATAGGAGCCCAAAGATTCCTCCTGTAAAGAACAAAGCTAGGGCAACCCAAAAGGAGGAAGAGAGAGCTCTTGATTTACTCAGAGGAATGAATTCACAAAAATGAGAGCATAAGATACATAAAACAAAGGCAATGCTGATTATATATGCTTAGCAGGCCTACCTCACTGCCTATCTTCTCAGCAACATAAGAATTACAATTAACACCCTACTAAACCAGAAAATGCACAGAGAATACAATTATAACAGCAATGAATTAGAAACAACAAAGTTGCAAGAATGCTAGCAGCTTCATGTAACATGTTCATTCACACCTCCAACCATTGCAAATGAAATTCCAAACCCAGTTCCTTCTTTCAATCATTTATGTCACGGCCCGTGACTCCCCAGTGCCAAGAGTGCTCTAGAGATTCCACTATCTTGTAGGACGTAACTAGCTTCAACACTTAGGTACTTGTATCAAAAATGCCTCCTATCACACTCCAAACAATTGGTTTATAGACTTATTAAGAGAGTAATCTCCACCCTCAAAATAATCAAGACTCATCTGCATAAATAGGAAACATAAATCATAGAGATGGACTTAATTTCAAACAAATTGATCCTAGACAATACCTAGACGATACATAAGCTTATCTGCTATTAGACCAGTATATTTCAACAGGTTGGGCTTCTACTAAGAACAACCTCAATTATGTACAAATAACTTCAAATTTTTTATCTCAAGTATTCAAGAGGTAATTAACTCAAATAATCTTGTGGCTTTTACTGACAGCAATTGGCCTCATGTACAGATGACAGAAAAAGCACAACAAGCTATGCTCTTAGCCTTGGTTCAGGAGCCATTTCATGGTCCTCAAAGAAGCAATAGAATATAGGCATTTCAAGTACAGAAGCAGGTATGGGGCGGCAGGAACCACAACTTGTAAGTTGTTTGGCTAAGAAGAATCTTCGAAGACTTAAAGCAAGAGCATAGTGTGATTTTCCGTAATAACAATATTGCAATGCCCAACAATCCAATTCACCAAGGATGAACGAAGAATGATGAGAAAAGCACTACTTCACACCAGAATTACTAGAAAAAGGTGTTGTGGATTTGCACAACACCAATAATAATAGCCCCCGACCAAATAGTTTTATAAAAGCTTTAGTTAAAGTTGAATTCAAGAAGTTTCGTAACATAATGGGAGTTGAAGCCCTCCTTGACTTAAGGGAGGAATTGATGGGCAATAATTCAAGCGTCAGCTAGTTGAAAGACTCGGTCTTCTTATCTGCTGTCATTGTTCCTAGTATTTTGACTAATTGTTGGGGCATTAGTCCTATAATTATGGTAGACCCATTCAATTAGTGATCAAAGTTTTCAGGCGTTCTTATTATGTGTCAATAAATTGTTACCAAAGTTAGGAAATAGTGGATATGTGTGGATATGTGTCATTTTTTTTTTTTTTTTTTTCTGCTGAGCACAACTGAGAGAGACATTTTTGGAGCCAATAAGTTCTTATTTTTACTGTCATTGTGTTCCTCTTTGAGTTGGACCATACACCATCCCATCACCCCTAACTATGGGTTTTATAAGAAAAGGCAGCTGTGTAGCTTCTAGAAAATACGTATCTCCCAGAAATCAACAAAAAGGTTCAGCTCAATTCTGCATAAAGATTATTTTAGTATGCATACGAAGATTAGATTATTGATGTCAAGCATCAATAGAAAATCAATGTAAAACTTTCCTAACAGTAATAGCTGGCTAAGCAACAAAATAAATATGGAAATAACAATTACAAAATGACTCCCATAATGGCAAAAGCAAAAGGCAGATAGTGCAATCTTCACCTGCAAATGAATGAACTAGAAGAATCAAAACTAAATTCCATTGCAATTATGCCACTACAGATTACCATTAACTCATTAAATAACTCTTTTGGACAACATGAAACTATCTTTCGAGTGTAATGTCTCAACCAATTAGAAATGTTAGCAACAATTGCAATCTGATTTATATGAAATTTACCTGAAGGCCAACAGTCATGCTTAAAAGGGCAATTTCATTGTTCCCTGCCTTGAGAGAAATGGGAGTCCGAAATTTGAATGGTGATACTGACCCATTTCCAGATGCACTAGCTGAACAGCATTAAGTAAAGATCAGAAAGAATATTTGGTGTATTTATTTTAGCAATATAAAAAAGGATATTCAGCAAACAGAAATCAGTTATAAATGGAGAGTAATACATGGTCATAAAGAGCTATAACTGTGGGAGACTGAATGCAAAACAGTCACTATGGAATTAAAGGAAAATTAGAAGATGTCCCTAGTGGACAAGGCTCCTTGTTTTGCAAGGGTCACATTTGTATGCAGCCTTTTTGCAAGGAAGCTGTTTCCACAACTCGAACATATTATCTTCAATTTACTGAAGATCAACTTTACCATTGCTACCAGGATATTAGAAAATAAGAATTGAAGGAAAACATCGAGAAAATACATACTTTGAAGTTTCTGATTGACAAAAGCATGGAGAGCGTGACCCTTTGATTCAACTATAAGCATTGGCTGGGCTCCTTTCTTCAAGAATTCTTCATTCTCATCGACATGTATACTGCCGTTTAAGATATGTTCAGCACTTAGAACATGAAACAAGAAAAAACCGAATGCTTGATTAATTAATTCTAGAGGAATAGGGAAGAATATATACACAAGGGTCCCTTATCTTATCTCCTATATTTTAGGAGAAGATTTATGATTCTTTATCTCCTAAAAACTAGGAACAAACCAAACTTAAAATACAAACTTGAAATACAAATTTACAACAGCTACTCTACAAGGATAATGACTTATCCTTATCTTATCCATCTCCTATTTTGATTTTCGAATCTTCTTGATCTCGTCCAACACTCCCCCTCAAGCTTAGAAATAGATGCAAGTCATTCCTAGCTTGACTATTAGAGATTTGAACCCTGGTTTCATCACAGCTTTTGTGAACACATTTGCAATTTAATCAATGGTTGGAACATAGGATAGAATTATTCCCCCTTCCTCAATTTCATGCTTTATAAAATTCCTATCTATCCTTACATCCTTCATACAATCATGTTGGACAAGATTTCTGACAATACTAATAGTAGACTTACTATCACTGTATACCCTTATAGGTTGAGTCAAAGGTATCCTGTCCTCCATCAATCTTTCTGTTGTATCATAGGTAAAAACCCATTAAAAGGTCAAGTAAGCCCAAAATGTCTTTTTGGGCTAAAAGGTATAAATTTCTCATATGCCCGGGGGGGTCCCACACAAAGCGCGCAAACACGATAAGTCTGACATTTAAAAATCGTTTTGAATATTCCAAGAAAAGGATAGATAATTATCCATAGCAAAATCTAATTATCAAAATGATTATGAAATATTTAGATAAACATTATCCCTAAGAAATTTTATCCCTAAAAGGGGCAAGATAAATATTATCTATAAAATATACAAATTATCTGTATCTTAATTCTAATAGATTTAGAATACCAAGATAGATATTATCTACAACTATTTTAATCTCAATCAGATTAGGATCAATCAAGATAAGCATTACCTTAAAGAATCATAATTTAGTTATATTTTAAATCATTCTACATTTCTCTATCAATAGGCAGTTATGCATTCCTAAAAAGGGGAAAGGTCTTTGATACTATTTCAAAACTGTTTCTTTCATTATATTCAATATCTAACTGAAGCATCGGAGTGTTTGCGTAGGGACCTCCCCGCGCCCTCTGACTGTTTTCTCATTTTTGCAGGCTCAGACGGCTTGAAGACGACGTTTTCATTCTATAAATTTATTATTGTATCCATGACACAACACTTTCTAACCAAATTACCTCACAAATGCCTTGAGCTATTGTTAGGAATTCTACCTCAGCACTGTTGCGAGCCACCACTGATTGCTTTTTACTTCTCCAGGTCACAACATTTCCCCATACCTTAGTGAAATAACCAATTGTTGACCTGTTGTCCTCTATAGAGCCTGCCCAATCTGCATCAACAAACCCTTCAATTCCTCGTTCCTTGGTCTTTTTAAGCATCAACCCTTCCCCAAGTGTCCCTTTTAGGTATCTAAGCACATGAAACACAGCATTCATGTGCTTCTTTGTAGAAGCATGCATGTATTGATTGATCTTACTTACCGCATAGGTTATGTCGAGCCTGGTAAGAGACAAATAGATCAACTTGCCCACTAGCCTTTGGTATCTCTCTTTTTCAATTGGGATATCATCATCCTTCTCTCTTTTTATCTTTCTTGCTATGGAAACTACTCAACGGTAACGTCCTTATTAGTTGGATATTAAGAATGTTTTTGTTCATGGCAACCTTCAAGAGGAGGTGTATATGGAGCAACCACATAAGTTTGTTGCTCAAGGGAGTCTAGACTAGTATGTCCCTTAAAAAAATCCTTACATGGTCTGAAACAAGCTTCCCAGTGCTGGTTTGGTCACTTCAGTTCTATCATCTAGTCTTTTGTTATGACCAAAAGTGAAGTTGATCATTCTATTTTTAATTGCCATTCTATAAGTGGAGTAATATTCTTGGTGGTGTATGTTGATAACATCATTATTACAAGTAACGATGAGGTTGGTATTGGGCAATTGAAGGCTCATTTGCACTCTCATTTTTAGACCAAAGATTTGGACATGTTGAAATATTTCCTTGCATTAAGGTAGCTCAATTTATACATGGTGTGTGCATCTCTCAACAAAAATATGCCTTTGATATTTTGGAGGAGACTAGTATGCTAGATTCTTGGCCTAGAGATACTCCTATGGACCCTAATGTTAAGCTTGTACCAGGACAAGGGGAGTCATTGGGGGACCCTTGGTGATATAAGAGACTAGTTGGGAAGTTGATTACCTTGCCATTACACGACTTGACATCTCCTTTGTTGCTAGTGTTGTGAGTCGATTCTTGAACACCCCTTGTGATAGCTACTGGCATGATTTAATGTGTATCTTGAGGTACATTAAGAATGCTCCTGGTAGAGGCTTGTTGTTTGAGAATAAAGGATATAAATAGGTTGTTGGAAATACTAATGCATAATGGGTGGGTTGGTTATCCTATAGATAGGCGCTCTATCTCTGGTTATTGTACCTTGGTAGGAAGTAATTTAGTGTCTTGGAAGAATAAGAAGAAAAATGTTATGGCTAGATATAGTGCAGAAGCAAAGTATTAGGCCATGACTTTAGCCACATGTGAGTGAGCTAGTTTGGCTCAAGCAACTTCTTAAGGCATTTAGATTGGAGATTCAGGGCTTATACAGCTTATTTGTGATTATCTAGTTTTTAATGAGTGGACCAAACACATAGAAATAGATTGTCACTTTGTGAGACAAAAATTTTCTAGAGAGATTAGTACCTCATTTGTTGAGTTAATAACAAGCGGGTTGATCTTCTTATAAAGGCATTGCAAGGTTCATGGCTTAACTACATTTGTACCAAGCAAGGCACATATGATGTATATGCGCTTGCTTGAGGGAGAATGTTAGCTTTATAGTGTTGTACATAGTTTATTTGTTTTCCTTAGTTGTACCTTGTAGATAGCTTTATAGTGTTGTACATAGTTCATTTGTTTTCCTTAGTTGTACTTATAGAACTGTATATATATATATATACCTAGCTATAAATAAAATATTCAACACTTTTTCTTTTCCTTCAAAACAATTAGTATTACAAGCTGATAACACAGCATATTCGTTTGTACTAAAAGGCTTCATGAAATTTAATGACACCAAAATAATGTAGTCAAAAATAAAGCTGATATGAGATGGTAAAATTTGCCAACCACATAAATTGTTCAATAACTATCATTGACAACCAAATTCCATTTTCAAATCTGTTCACATTATGACCTTGATCCAATTAAATGAATAATTAAAGGAGCAAATTCTTTTATCTAAACTAAACTTTCTTTCATTTTGAATCTAAGAAAGTTTCAATTATGTTTTCTTTCTCCTAAAACTTGGATAAGATACAAGAAATTCTAAAGCAAAAAAGAGTTTAAATTATCAACGTGGAAGTAGTTATTTCTAGAGTAAGACCAACCTTGTTGTATACCATAGGTAATCCGTAGTATCTTTTGTAGTATTGATATGATCAACTAAACCATTTCTAACAAAATCAGCTTCTCCTGAGATCCCAGCTTTCTCCACAAATACTTCCCATTGAAGACCTTTAAAGTCTTTATTTGGTACCATCTCAATTTTAGAAGTTTGTGATGCAACCTGTTAGAACACCAGAAGGTCTCAACTCTAGTTAGGAGGATGATGCTTCAAATAGCAAAGGCGGTGAAACACAGAGAACCATGATTATCACCAGCTTGTCAATAATGGATTTGCACAAAGACATGTAAATATTGAGGATGCCCATGATGAAATGATGTAGAAATGAAAGCACTTGCATTCTTCCATCTTTTCTAAAGTACATGTGAAATACATAAAAGCATCAACTTAGTTTTATCACTCCAATGTAACAACCCCCTTGCTATTGATGTTTTCCTTCTATGGATGCTAACTGAAAAAGAATATTTCAGACAGATTGTTTCCAGTAAAATTAAAAAATAAAGCATTTTTTTTTTTGGAAGGAGTGGCCAGAACATACTGTTTATGGTTAATGTATGGCCACTTTATGAACAGAAGCCCCCATTTTTTATTTGGTTCTGCATTAGTTGGGCCAGACTTTAAAGGTTTATTATAGGCCAAAAAAATGGAGCAAGATTCATGGACACTATCTTTACAACCTGAGATTTGTTTCTGAATGCATTTGGCCATGCACAACATAATTACTTGTGCCCAGTAATTCCTTCTTGAGAAGTAGAAGCACAAGGTTCAAAATACAGAGGCTAAGCATTATGATGTGGGAATACACAGACATTTTAAAACAAGAAATTACCTTTGCAGTGTTAAATACTACGTTCTTGCAGTCTGGTAGAATGCTAACCGACCATGCTGGCAGGTGATATGACATGTTCTGAAACTCTATTACCGTGTCATTTTTATCATCCATGTTAGAAATAAATGCAGCACAAGCACCTGACGGTTCTTTGTAGACATCAACCTATAACAAAGAGATACAGTGAATTTCATTGGGATGACAGGAAACCTGAAAATGGACCGGGAATCAGAATAAAACCATTATTCATTGGAAAGTAATCAGAACAGATGGCTAATGCATATCTGGGCAATAGTTATGGGTCCTACTACGGGATGCTGAAATGTAAAAGCTTTTGTAGAAGATGAGTGTACACAAATGGAGGCTAAGTTTTTCTTGGTTATTGTTGAACAATATTAGTAAAAACTAGTCACTCTGCCACCCCTTTCCTCCATTGTGCTAGTACTTAGAGAGATCCAAACAGTCAAGCATCTACCATACAAATAAAGCATTAATATAAATACAGAAAACACGAAGGCATAACTACAATAATTTTAATCTTTAGAAGCCCTCTTTCTGTACCATACTAGAGCATTTTAATCAAAACCACAATAATTTTTTTATCAATAGACTTTTAGATTACTTCCATTATAGATTTGAAATTAAAAGAAAAACTTATCGATCCCATCTGATCCTACTTAATTTTCTAATGAATAACTATCCCCGGGCCAGTCTTGCAATTCCAGATTGACTTCACCAAGACCCAAACCTACTTTTTGCTGAGGGCAGTCTACCATGCTTTCAGATGAGAGAGAGAGAGAACATAATCCAAACCAAAACAAAACAAACCAGCGTACCATGACCTGAGTACAATTATACAATGTACCATGACCTGAAAAAATAAACCAATTAAACCCGCCTTCTTCATACCACAAAATTAGAATGCTGAAACCAATTAACCAATACCACGTTCTTGGTAACTATGGTCCAGAGCAATTTCAGAATGCTGAAACCATAGAAATATAAGCTTAAAAGGGGGTCAAAACAATTTTCAAAAATTATTTATAGATATGTACATGGTCTTAAATTGTGTATAGTTTGTCTCTGAGAAATTTGAGGTCAAGGAAAAATTGTTGAAATGGGGCCTCAACTGAGGGTGTGCCTCATAAACATTGGAAGTCCAGAAACTAGACAATAATTTTCTTAGTGTCTTAATGTTATCAGAAAAGTCCCTATAAATTTAAAATGAGGCCCACAGGCCTCAGGAGTGAACTGGTAAAATTTCATCTAAAAATAAGATCATTTGATCCCTGAAAATCTTGCTGTTCCGGAGACTAACAGATTCACAGGTTAGGGCATTAAAGGGGTATTTAGTCATTTCAGTAATGGGTTTCAGTCTGAGGTTTTAGCCACTGTCATTGAAGATCTTTAACTTTTGCTCTGATAAATTATGAGATTTGAGGTTCATTACATGGTTAAATTCAGAATTATACATCAAGGGTTCTTTAAATGGGAAAAACATGAATACTGAATGGGAACTAAAGCTTGGAGATTTAAAATTAAAATTGAGTCTGAGGAAATTATTAGAAAAAAAGTACCCAACAATTTTTAAAAGCATCAGAAACTCCAGGTTGCCATGACAAAACTAGGTCAGTATTATTGCCTATTTAAATATTGTCTTTATGCCTTTCTTTTCCCCCTTTTAGGTGAAATTTCAGGATGCTTCTATTCCATTTTGGAAAATAACAAGATGCAGCAATGCATAGAAAATACAAATAGTGTCGAGAGATAAGTGTGTAACCCTATCCTATCTTCCCGTCTTCTCTTCGAGTAAGAGGTTGCAGTCAAATTGTCAAACTGACTCCTAATTTAGTGGCTAGCTGCTGATCCATTAGTGGACTTATCCTCTCATCCCTAATTCTAAGGTTTCAGTTTAGGTGGTTAAGTTAGCGTCCTATTTTTAGGGAAGTGGTTTGTTTACTCTCCAAAACTGCATATATTTAGACTTATCCTTGGAATAAAATGGAATTAATTTTTCTGCTCAAATTCTGTCATGGTATTAGAGCTGTAGCCTCTTTTCTGGGAACCAAGTACTCTTCTTCTTCGTGTTTTGAGTCCTGCAAATTTGCACTATTGCATATTCTACCCCATAATCACCCAAGAGATCAAGCGATCTATACCAAGAGACCATGTCCACATCAACTAAATCTAGTGGTGCTTCTGAGGCACCTGCACCAGCACCATTTAGCAGAGATGACAAGATCACAACTCGAACTGGGGAATTGCAAAATATTCAAACAAACTATAAGTTGAATGGTAAAAACTATTTGAAATGATCTCAGTTGAAGGGAAGAGGCAAGCTGATTCATTTACTTGGTACTGGGCGTAAAAAAGGGAATCCAACATTTGAGGCTTTTTTTTTTTTTTCTGCAAGTAAGAATTTTATAAAACAAAAACAACGCCGAAGTGACTACAAACGAAGGCCAAGGCATACCTAAAACCAGGGGGAAAACAACAACAATCACCCTTTGGACCAAAGAAAAACATAAATAGAAACATATACTAAGGCTAGAAGATAATCATTGAAAGCATCCAAAATAGACATGGCTAATCCACAGAGATGATCACTAGCAGAGGCAAGACTGAACATAACACAAGCCTAGAATAACAGGGCAACAAAAAACACAAGAGGCACTGGCACCAAGCACAAAACCACAAGATCGCATCAACTATCCTCCAAAAGTAAAGAAACAACAACTCATCAGTGAATAAAAAGTTGGTCCCTCGGGAGCCGCCAGACATGACGAAAGGCATGACTCTACAAAGACGATCTGAAGCGAACAGTCGCCAGACGGGCCCAAATGGCACAAAGCATCTAATGCGCCAACTGAGAAACAGATCTCTCTTGATCCCGAAAACATTTGTTGTTGCGCTCCCTCCAAATGAAATATACCAAAGCGTGAAGCACCATCTTGTTTGTAACCTGCCATGGACCCTTGCTACTCCATCTAGCAACCACCCACAGCACCCCAATATCCCAGCGAAAGTCAAGGATCAATATTCTAAAACACGTTAGGTGCTAGAAATTGCTTACTCTAAGGCTAGAATTTTCCTATCCCAACGTAAGTATGTGTTAGACTTGTTAGCTGCAAGAGGAATGACAGGGGGCAGAGGAACCAGCATACCTGTGGAACCTAACATCAAATTGCAAGAAGAACCAGGGGAAGCCAGTAGATAAAGAAAGGTTCCAAAGGCTTGTTGGTAGGCTAATCTACCTCTCATACTAGGCCTGACATAGCTTTTGTTGTCAACCTAGTAAGTCAATTCTTACACAGCCCAACCTAGGAGCATACACAGGTAGTAAGGAAGATCTTAAGCTACCTAAAAGCCACACCAGGTAAGGGCATCTTATTTAAAACTGGGGATGAATTAAATGTACAAGAATTCACAGATGCAGGTTATGGTGGTTCTCTAATTGATAGGAGATCCACTATTGGATACTATGTATTTTTTTTTTTTTTTTTTTTTTTTTTGGGGGGGGGGGGGGGGCGTGGGGGGGGGGGGGGGGGGGGATCTTGTATCTTGGAGGAGTAAAAAGAAAAATGTTGTGGCAAGATCTAGTGCAGAAGCTGAGTTTAGGGCTATGGCCTTGAGTTTATGTGAATTGCAATGGCTACGAATTATTTTGGAAGATTTGAAGATCAAGATTCATGGTACTATTGAACTATTTTGTGATAATCAATCAGTTATTAATATTGCTCACAATCCTGTTCAGCATAACAGGACAAAACATGCAGAAATAGACCGGCACTTCATAAAGGAGAAGTTGGATGCTAGTCTAATTCAGATTCCCTATGTGACATCTAAAAATCAGGTAGCTGTTAACTAAAGAGCTAGCTGCAAAACGATTCGAAGTTCTAATAAGCAAGTTGGGAATGACAGACAGACATTCAACAACTTGAGGAGGAGCGTTAGATCACAAGGATATGTCAAGGAAAAGATCTTTAGAAGTTTCCAAAACTGAAATAGGATATTTCCTAATTCAGGCTTAGGAAACTTTCCTAAGATTGTTTATATGTATCTTTTCTTTTTTGTTTTTCCTTCCTTCCTTGTAATTAGATTTGTTTCCATGTTGTATTCCTTTTCCTCTATAAGAGGATGTATCCGTGTACATTCAATCAATACGAGAATTACATTTTAATTTCCTATAATAGGCCATTTGCCACCTACTTGAATCTTGCTTCCTCTATTAAGTTCTTTAGCAAGGAGACATTTCATCCAATATGTACAAAATTGTTTCCCTCCATATGACTCTAGAGATTGCCAGATTGACTCATTGGGTAGTCCCTTTCAATTTTCCTATCCTTATTAGTAGAGCTTGTTAGAATTATTAGTATATATTATAGTTATTATATGTGTGTTTTATTTTTGTAATTAGATTAAGCTCATAGGTTTAAGGCCTATTATACTTATTATAAATAATAAGCTAAGAGAGATTAGTGTCTTAGGTTTTTCCTCATAATTATTTTCTCACATAGTATCAGAGCCACCGGTGAGAAAAAAAAAAACCCTAGCCCTGCTGTGTATTTTTTTCCAGCATTCAGAAACCCTAGCCGTCAAACCCTACCACTGCCCAATACCAAAACCCTACTGTCCGGCCACCATTGGATAACACTGCCACCACCATCAAGTTTGCCGCCCCTAGATCGGCCGACCACCAAAGACTCGTCACCGTCGGACCACCCACAAGCCCCCACGCGCCGGCGCGTGACAGCGCCTTCATCGGCCACTTTTTTCCGGCTTCCCCAGATCTGATCGCCGGCAACTCCTCAAGCCACTTCCAATGTCGAAACCCTCGTCATATCTGATTTCAATGACACCGTTTCTGCCAATGCTATTCCCGCTTCGGTACCTATTACCCTTGCCGCCTCTCAATCCTTTATTGTCTCCAATCTTGGGACAGCCAATATTACCACTGTCAAGTTGATAGGATTGGTCAATTATCTCTCATGGGCCACCTCTATCAAAATGTGGTTCAAAGGGCAAGGTCAAGCAAATCATCTTACCACAAAGGCTGAAAGTGTGCCAAAACCAAATCGGGCTAGATAGGAACAAGTTGATGTCCAGTTATGTAGCCTCCTATGGCAGTATATTGATCCTTCCATCATGCAGCTCTTTCACCCTTTTGAAACTTATGTTGATGTGTGGAAGGAAGCTGAAGAGTGTTATACAAACGAATCCAACGTTTGTACACTGTGGTTTCTAATATCAAGAATCTCAAGCAAGAGTCGTCCATAGAATCTTATATGGGGTAGGTTTGGGCTCTCATGCAAGAATTTGCTGCTCTTCTTCCTCTCACTACGACCCGCACCGAACAGATTGCTCAACGAGAGAAGTTTTTTATGGTTATTGCTCTCTCCGGTCTGAAACCAAAGTTTGACGCTATCAGCCATCAAATCTTAACCAGCTCTGCTAACCCTACCATGAATGACTCTTTTAAAAGGTTGTTGAATATGACAGATGCACATGGTATGTCATCTTCTTCTCATGTTGTTCCTCTAGCCGAATCTGCAGCCCTTGTGTCTCAGGCTTCAACCATAGGAGGAAATAGAGGACGCAATAATAATCGCTCACGTCTACAGTGTACCTTTTGTAAGAAACTGGGTCATCTTGAGCACAAATGCTGGAAGAAACATGGTCAACCAGCTCCTCCACCTGTATCATCTACCAGTGCAGCTCATGTATTTCAGAGCGATCCTAGTCCTGCTCAATCTCCACCAGGTTCACAATTAGTACCTATGTCTGCAGCTGAGCATGATGCCTTCTTGAAGTTTCAGGCTACCCAACCATCTCATCCTGGTAATCCCGTTGCTTGTGTTGCTCAAGGCTCATCTATTAGTCCTTGGATTATAGATTCTGGCGCCACTGACCATATGTGTGGTAATGAGCTTCTTTTCTCCTCACTTAACTATTCTGATACCTTACCTACTGTCACCCTGGCTAATGGCACCAAAACTGCAGTTAAAGGAATCGGTCAAATCACACCCATCTCGTCTTTCTCATTAAATTATGTTTTATATGTTCCTGATAGTCCTTTTAATTTGATTTCAATTAGCCAACTTACCAAAACCCTTAACTATTATGTTATCTTTACTCTTACCTCTGTTTGTGTTCAGGACTAGGGTACGGGGTGGACGATTGGCGTCGGGCGTGAGTCACAGGGTCACTATCATCTTGATGTGCCTAGTTCGCCAGTAGCTTGCACCAATGCCGCTTCTCCAGATCTTCTCCTCTATCGTCTCGATCATCCCAACCTCTCCAAACTGAAGAAATTAGTTCCTAGTTTGTCGTCATTGTCCATGTTTAATTGTGAGTCATGTCAGCGTGGTAAACACGCTCGTCATTCTTTTTCTCGTCGAGTCAATAATAGAGTTAAGGCCCCCTTTTCCCTTGTGCACTCTGATGTATGGGGCCCAGTCACATCAATTCTACTCTTGGTTTTTCATATTTCGTTACTTTCATTGATGAATTTTCCCGTTGCACTTGGTTGTTTCTTATGAAGAGTCGGTCCGAGTTATTTTCTATTTTTCAGACATTTACTGCTGAAATAAAAATATAGTTTGGAGTTTCTATCCGTGCCTTCCGTAGTGATAATGCCCCCGAGCATTTTTCTTCTCCATTTACTACCTTTATGACTGCTAATGGCATTCTGCATCAATCTTCTTGTCCTTACACACCTCAACAAAATGGGGTTGCTAAGCATAAGAATCGCCATCTTATTGAGACTGCACGGACGCTCCTTTTACATGCCAATCTTCCCACCAAATTTTGGGACGATGTTGTTCTAACTACATATTATCTAATCAATCGCATGTCATCTTCAGCGTTACAGGAGCAAATTCCTCATTCCCTTTTGTTCCCTACATAGCCACTTTATTCTATTCCTCTTCGTGTTTTTGGATATATTTGTTTTGTGTATTCTTTTTCACCTGGACACTTGCTGCAAAATCACTCAAGTGTATCTTCCTCGGCTATCACCGGTTGCAAAAAGGCTATAAGTGTTACTCTCCTGAGCTGCATCGCTATTTTTTGTCTGTTGATGTCACATTCTTTGAACATCTGTCTTTTTTTCGGTTGCTCAGCCTGATTCACAGGGTCTTCACCAGGTTTTTCCAATTCCTTTTTCTTTTCTTCCGTTGTCCTCCTCGGGTCTGTTTGTCTCCTCTGTGGCATCTACCCTACCGTTTTCTGGTCTACCTACCACGACTCCTCCACTTCTTACATATCACTGTCGTCCTCATCCCGCTATCGGCCCCAGCATTCCTCCAGCCCAGGATTCTCTTGACTCGCTCTCTCCGTCTGTGGTCCCTCCTGCCTCGAATCCTGAGCTCGACAATCTCCCTGTTGCTCTTCGCAAAGGTACACGGCCTACTCGTAATCCCCATCCTATTTATAACTTTTTATGTTATGACCGTTTGTCTCCTTCTTATAGTGCATTTCTTTCGAGCCTTTCCTCTGTTTCCATTCCTAAAACCACAGGTGAAGCTCTGTCCCATCCTGGTTGGCGTCAAGATATGTTAGATGACATCGACGCCTTACATTCAAATGGTACTTGGGATTTGGTGTCTTTACCACCAGGAAAGACTCCCGTTGGTTGCCGTCGAGTATTCACTCCCAAAGTGGGTCCTGATGGCCAGGTGGAGCGTCTTAAGGCCCGCTTGGTTGCCAAAGGCTTTACACAGATCTATGGGCTGGATTACAATAATACCTTCTCTCCTATTGCGAAAATGGCCTCTATTCGCCTCTTTCTCTCTCTGGCTGTTACGCGTCATTGGCCACTCTATCAGCTTGATATTAAAAATACATTTCTTCATGGTGATTTGCAATAAGAGGTATATATGGAGCAACCACCTGGTTTTGTTGCTCAGGGGGGG
This sequence comes from Diospyros lotus, assembly GCF_014633365.1. Classification (NCBI taxonomy): domain Eukaryota; kingdom Viridiplantae; phylum Streptophyta; class Magnoliopsida; order Ericales; family Ebenaceae; genus Diospyros; species Diospyros lotus. The sequence goes on along the minus strand of NC_068343.1, from coordinate 36,546,045 downwards.
TCCAATGTAGTCTGCAAACTCAAGAAGTCTCTCTATGGTCTAAAACAATCTCCACGGGCATGGTTTGGCAGGTTCAGCACTGTGGTTCAAGCCTTTGGTCTCACTCGAAGTGAGGCTGATCATTCGATTTTCTATCGCCATTCTACTTCCTTATGTATCTACCTTGTTGTTTATGTAGATGACATTGTTATCACAGGAAGTAATCAGGTTGGAATACAGACCAAAGACCTAGGCCGACTTCGGTATTTCTTGGGTATTGAAATTGCTCAATCAGGAGATGGTATCTCAATTTCTCAGATGAAGTATGCACTTGACATCTTAGAAGAAATTGGTATGGTGAATTGCAAACCAAGTGACACCCCAATGGATCCAAATATCTGACTCTTGCCGGGACAGGGGGAGCTTTATTCAGACCCTGGAATGTATAAGAAACTAGTAGGCAAGTTGAACTATCTCACAGTCACTCGTCCTGACATTGCTTTTGCTGTGAGTGTAGTTAGTCAATTCCTTAATTCTCCATGTGATTCTCACTGGAATGCTGTTATCCAGATTCTAAGATATATCAAAAGAGCGTCAGGTAAAGGACAGCTTTATGAGGATAATGGACACACAGATATTTGTTGTTATGCAGATGCAGATTGGGCAGGATCTCCTTCTAATCGTCGGTCAACTTCTGGGTATTGTGTTCTTGTGGGAGGAAATTTGGTTTCTTGGAAAAGTAAGAAACAGAATGTAGTAGCCAGATCCAATGCAAAAGCAGAGTATTGGGCTATGGCTAATGCAACTTGTGAGCTCATCTGGCCTAAACAACTTCTGTAGGAACTCAAATTTTGTGAAGTGTCTCCTATGAAGCTTATTTGTGATAATCAAGTTGCCTTACACATTACTTCTAATCCAGTGTTCCATGAGCAGACTAAGCATATTGAAATCGACTGTCACTTTGTTAGAGAAAAGTTGGTTGAAGGTATTATTGTTACAGAGTTTGTTCACTCCAATGATCAACTTGCAGATGTCTTCTCCAAATCTTTAAAAGGTGCTCGAGTAGAATATATTTGTAACAAGCTTGGTGCATATGATATCTATGCTCTAGCTTGAGCGGAAGTGTTAGAATTATTAGTATATATTATAGTTATTATATGTGTGTTTTATTTTTGTAATTAGATTAAGCCCATAGGTTTAAGGCCCATTATACTTATTATAAATAACAAACTAAAAAAAGTTAGTCTCTTAGGTTTTTCCTCATAATTATTTTCTCACAAAGCTTATTCTTAAGCCCCAAGTCAATGAGTGATAGAGAGTCCCTCTTTTATGGAGCCACCTTTATCCCTCCTTTCCAAGAAGGCTAATCCTCACATGATGTCCCACCTCTCAGAGGATGCCACATGTCATGTTCCCACCTCTACTGAACGAAGATTCCCCCTACGTCTTCCCCGAATGCTCTACTCCACAACCCAAGAATCTAAAGTCAAATACCAACGATGATCTCGCTTACCCATTGAAAGCTCAACCTATATAAATGGTATAGTCCCCATAGGTTTGGACACACTATCTAACTTATATAGCATTCTAGTGCTCTCTTTATCTCCTTCCTGAGTACTAACTTGATCATCGAAAGTCATTCTAATGGACAAAAGCCTTGCTCTTGCAAGAATCTAACGATTGGTGTGCCTGGTGCCCTTCCCTAGCAACATCAGACATCAAGTCTATGTTATAAGAAATTCCAACAATATGCTCACCCTTCAATAAATGATTTGTTATAAGTGATTATGGTAATTAATATTAAGTTCAGCCTTTTTAGCTTGCATTGTATGCTTTTTTTTTTTTTTTTTATTTCTCCTGTTGCAGTTTTAATTGATTTCCAATCATTCTTTGGAAATTTTTTCCTACCGCATGAAGGTGAACTTTCTTTAACAATGATTATCAATGGACCATAAGTTACTTCATAAGAAATGAAAAGAAAACAAAAGAAAATAACAAGTCATTAAAGTAAATGCTTCACTAAAATGGAATAAGACCAATTATTGTTTCTTAAGATATCTCAAGATGGGGAACATAAATATTTTACCAAGTGGCAACAAAGCCATGTCATTTATCAAATATCATAAGGAAAAACATCATTGATATCAAAGGGAAGAAAAAACATGCGCAAGCACAAAAAACAAGGGAAATTCAAAACATAAATAAAATCTACACTGGGATTATGTGAACCAAGGATAAAGTCATTCAATTCTGAGCTTGAATATCAGAAGGCTAGAGCAGTCACCTCTTGTAAAGGGCCTAGCTTAACCAGGGTTGGCTCACTGTTCAGCAATGCATGCTCACACAATTTTATAGCCCTATGAAGTTCTTTGAGGTGTGCCCACTTGGGAAGCCTAGGTAATCCTTGCAGTATAACAAATAGTGAATTTAAAATCATCCACTCTAGAGTTGCATATGGACCTGTTTCTTTGGAGTAACAAAAAAGAAGGCTCACCATATTCATCAATAGGTGCATCGTAATCATAACTTGTGGTAATGAATGGTCCACCAGAAGTTCGACCAAAATTTGTCCCACCATGATACTACAACCAAGCAGAGAAACAAAAATGTAAATCACTGAGACTTCTCATGGAAGTTGACAGGGATGGGACATCAAGATTGAATTTTGTTCCCACTTACTGACAAGTACGTGAAAATATTAATAATTTTGATATTAACAATACCATGTAATGACATTGAAATTATTAACAATACCATGTAATAATTTTGCAAGCTGCCACCTTTCTGGAAAAAACGAGCAACGGAATAAGCAACATCTTCAGGTGGCCTGTGAGGATCTCTGGCCCCAAAGGTTTTGAACCTGGAAATATTCAATTCTGATTGCATGGTTCTATTAACTGACAAAAAAAGAACTTGAAAGCTCCCTTTAACCACTAAATAAACTTTCATGTCATATTAAAATCAAAACTAGCCGTATTAAACTTTGATGTTTTAACTTTTAACCAAACAGAATCAGCATCCTCTTTCCTTCTATATGGTTCATGCTTGGGTGGTATTGACACTCTTTAATTCCTCTTTTGGATTTTGTAGAGATTTCTGAGGAATGACAAGTAGAGTAGATTGATTCCTTCGTTAAAGGGTTGCATCAGGAAAGGCGTCCAATATAACATTTTGCCACATTGTTCTTTTGCAGGAATTTGTATTGGCAATGTAATTTTTAGAAATTAATTGACAATACGAATGTCATGTCACTAACCCCAACTTGATTAGAATAAGGTCTAGCTAATAATGACGATGACATGTAGAGGAGATCGCTATCTAAATACTCCGCTTTTGAGCAGGCAGTACCCCCTTGGTAGCTTTTGAAATAGAAACTAACCAAAAGAAATCCAGTACCATTAGTTATCCCGTTCAAACAATGGTTGCTCTGTCTAGTATTCCCAAAGTAGGAGCTGACAACTTGGTTCTCATAAGCACAGACTGAATGTGCTTGTATCTAATCCTCAGGTGGTAGTGCAGTGGCAGTTATTGCTCAGATTCTTTGATCCTGGTACTATCAATAGTATTCAAAATTCTCTATTATATTTGAATGTGTTATCAGGAACATCTAGGAGCACAAACCCAAGCTAAAGAAGCAAACAGGACAATATAACAATAATCATTAAGCAGACTTTTCATGCTACGTGTCATGGAAGGCAATGAATTTTTCATAGAACACTGGTTCAGGTGTAACTGCACAGAAAGAGGAGCAAGGGGGAGAACGAAGAGCAATATGACTTCACAGAGTAAAAGAAACAAGAATAATACCATCCAGGCCAATTCTCAGTCCACATTTTGGGCTTGTTTGGAGAATTTGGAGTGAACTGGTCGCAGTAAAATGAATTACAAGTATTGATCTGCAAAAGAAACAATTGTGGAAATCTGAACTGAATGGAGATTCTAAGATTCATTTGTTACCAGCCTACACTATTGATGCAAAGGAGCACTCAACGTCAAAGTATGTCAAAACAGAAAATTATGTTCGTTGTGTGCTCAAACTTTTATCAGAAAGATAAGTACTATAGTAAACTGTACTGGTATTTGACTGATCCATATTAGGGTAGCACTTGTGCAGCAGTATTTCTGAACAATAGGGGCAGTATAAGAATGGAGAGCAAGAGCAATCATCTGACACAAACCATACCAGAGAAATTATCCATAAACAGCATCCATGTGACTTCAGTATTTTCATACTAAAATCATTACTTACACAAGTAATCTTTATAAAAAAATGAAAACTCTAGGTTAATCATGCCCACTGGAAAAATATTCAAAAGTTACTCATGCTTTATTTTTTTCTCTTATATAAAAATAATGTGAAATTGCCAGAAATGCACACATGAAATTATAATGGGTGAGGATACATCCTTGAGAAATTCTTATATCTACCCCATCAGCACCTTCTGTAAAGTAAAATCATCTCAGGCCTTGGTACCTCCCACTTTCGCTTCTCTCGATCCCAATAAGTGGTTTTACAGTGTCTAGCATATGGTAAGCCTATACAAGTTTGAATTATTATCTTCAGAGTAAAGTATATCTTCATAACAGTGGTTACAAACAGAAGACAGTGAAATAAGCTTTTATCATTTATGTTTGGAAGGCATCACTGTCTATCCACACATGAAGATCTCACTATTATTTTAAATCTATCTCCTAGTTTGGATGCCAACAAACTAGTGGCCAACCACTTTGCTTAGTCTTGTCACTAATATGTTGGTGTTCATTGTTAGGACAGACTAACTTTTATATACTACATCCATACTACATTTCAACTGTATTTTCTTCCCAGAATTGAACCCTAAACAAAAAACCCTGATACTCTGCACCTCTTCAGCTGGACTAACTTCACATTTCTCCTTTTCAGCTACTCGGTGTTGGTAGAACACCCGTTCAATGATCGCCCAGATTTAGCAAATCTCAGCGGATTCAATGATCGCCCAGGCCGGTGCCTTCTTCTCCACCCAATCACCGACCTCTAATTGTCGAAATTCACCTGAATTCCGTGCCTCCATTAATTGGATCGGCTCTGCCTCAATACGTTTCTGCTAGAATCTAGTTAGAAATAACCTGGAACTTACCTCCCTCAGCTTCCAGAGAACCAAGCGGATCCACTTTGCTAGGATCACTTCTGATCAGCAATTCGCTGATGTTCCACAATCACACAAGAGATTGTTTCCTGCCTTCGCCTTCCTCAAAATCCAAATTCAGCAGTACTAAGCTCGCCTCAATCAACTGCACATGACCACGTATGTTCACAGTACTGTCGGAATCGCCTTCCAAGTTTCGAACACAATTTACCAGAATTCATAGTCGGAATCAATTCCGAACTCCGCCTTCAAGATCCATTTCCGATCCCAAAACCCGCTACGCCACTCCGATAACAACGTTTCTGCTGTGCCAATACTTCCGGAACTTGATTGAATCGATTCGGCCTCCAATTTCAAGACAGATCCGATTACGGAACTAGCTCCGCCTATGCAATTCAAATCTGAGACGAAATTTACAACCACAAGACTACCTTTCCTCTCGACTGAATCAAGTCAAAGATAACTTGGCCACAATTCGTCGGAATTCCACCAACCTCTATTTAGTCGAATTTGATAGATTCACCTCAAGCTCCACTACAAATGCCAACGTTCTACTATTATGAACTTAATCGCCGTTTCGTCTCCAATTCCGAGCCCGAAGTGCTTTGCTCTGATTAAGCATCGGAAATCACTGCTTCGATCAATTCTGCAATCTATTGTTTGAATTTGCTACGGAATCGCCTTGGTCAATTGCTACGACTTCCGATTCACAGTCGAGAATCGTCGGCTCTGATACCAAATGTCACGACCCTAGGGTTTAGCTAGGGTCTAGGAAAGAAATGGGAAGAATTTGGGAGAGGAATGGAGAAGAAATTGGAGGGAGATATATAGCAGAAATTAAGAGAAAGGGAGGGAAATAAGGAAGAACTAGAGAGAGAAAGTAAGGAGGGAAATATGAATTCACTAAATCATTCCAACATACATTTCTCTACATGCTATGGCCTATTTATAGGTTGTTCAAGTAATAGAATATTGTGGAACAACACCCATGCGCACTTTAACAGAATGAATAGCATCTCCTAACCAACAATTGTAACTAATGGCAGCATTGCCCCCCTCTAATTCCTCTTGGGTCATGACAAAAATGAACCAGTCTGAAAACATCAAGGAATTTGCTAACAGGCTCATTGCCATTGTAAACAAAAACAGATTGCTTGGGGAAGAACTTTATGAAAGAAGAATTGTAGAGAACTCTAAAGATCTTTCACAGATAACTTTAGCAAAGTTAATAAATGCTTTGCAAGCTCAGGACGAAAGAAGAGCTATCAGGAATGAAGAAGTTGACTAAAGGAGCATTTCAGGCAAGAGAACAGGAGAAGGCTCAATCAGGTGGCAAAGGTAGAAAGCAATCTGGAGCTGCGAAACACAGGAAGGAAGCTGCAAGCAGTAGAGATGAAGGAAAGAAAGACAAATATCCTCCATGCTCGCACTGTAAGAAGTCAACGCATCTGGAAAAGTATTTTTGGTTCAGACCTAATATTCAATGCAGGTTATGTAAGCAAATGGGTCATGTGGAGAGGGCTTGCAAAAACAAGCAGTAGCAAGGTCAGCAAGCTAAAGTTGCAGAAAATCAACAAGAGCGGGAGGAGCAGTTGTTTGTTGCAACCTGTTTTGCAGCCAACATTATCACTGATGTATGGCTTATTTATAGTGTAGTCACCACATGACTGCTGATGAGAGTATGTTCAAGGAGCTGAAAAGGACATACATCTCAAAGGTCAAAATTGGGAGTGGAGATTTTCTTGAAGTCAAAGGAAGAGGAGTAGCAGCCATTGAAACTCCAGCAGATATTAAACTCATTATAAATGTGTTCTATGTACCTCAAATTGATCAAAGTCTCCTAAGTGTGAGTCGGCCATTAGAAAGGAATAATTCTGTGACGTTTAAAGATAAGACATGCATATTACATGATTCAGCTGGATGTGAATTGTTTTCTGTGAAGATGAAAGAAGAGGAGTAGCAGCAGTTGAAACTCCAGCAGGTATTAAACTCATTATAAATGTGTTCTATGTATCTGAAATTGATCAAAGACTCTTAAGTGTGAGTCAGCTATTAGAAAGGAATAATTCTGCGACGTTTAAAGATAAGACATGCACAATACATGATTCAGCTGGATGTGAATTGTTTTCTGTGAAGATGAAAGACAAGAATTTCTCATTAAATTAGAAGCAAGTTGATTCTTGTGCATATGCTAGTTTAGTTCATCAATCTGAACTGTGGCATAAAAGATTGGGGCATTTTTATTATTCCACATTGTATTATCTGCAGAAAAATGATCTTGCGCAGCATATGCCTATCATTACAGTATGTTCAGATGGGTGAAATTTGTCAGTTGCGAAAGCAATCCAGATTACCTTTTGCAAGTTGACAAAGCTTGGAGAGCTTCTGAAAAGCTCCAACTTGTACATACTGATGTATGTTGACCCATGACACCTTCTTTAAGTGGCAGCAATTATTACATTGTTTTTATGGATGAATTTAGTAGAATGTTTGGGGCTTATTTCCTAAAGCAGAAGTCTGAGGTAGCAAATGCGTTCCAGATATTCAAAAACTGGATTGAGAATCAAAGTGGAGACAAGTTAAAGGTGATGAGATTTTAAAATGGATCTGACTATACCTCTAACAAATTTAACAAGTTTTATGAAGATGCAAGTATTGAACATCAATTGACAGCAACAACTTACATTCCACAGAAAAATGAAGGGTAACACCCGAATTTTTATAAAGAGATAAATATGAGGGGAACCAAAATCTAAGAGGAAATAGGATTTCTAAAGCCATTAAAAATTGGAATTGAGTTCGGATTCTAAATGGGGATTGAGAAAAGAGGGATTATCCTAGTTATGGAGGGATTTAAACGGAGATGGAATTTTGTATTAAACTTGATTAAGTCTGGGATAAATAAGGAAAAATCATAATGATATATATATATATATATTATTGGAAGAGAATTTGAAAACAATTTGGACTGACTCTAAGGGATATTTGAGAGATAAATCATAAACATATGGATGCTATCTTAATATGATTTGAGAAGGATAAGGATTAAGATTAGGATTTGCGCAAACTGAATGTATTATTCATATATCTCATACATACAAAATACAAGTCCACTTATAGGGATGAGGAATGTACAACATAGGAAAGATTACAAAGGCTAAACAATTGGAAAGATTTGACTGTACACAAGTAGGAAAGTTTCCAAAACACTGATTTAGAAATTTTCAAAAAACTGAAGATATGATTGGCTTCTAAACAAAGGATAGTTTGACTAACAACTCTCTTTGAGATGCTAGCCAAGTTTCCTCATGTCTTCCTTCAGAAACCAGCCATTCGGGAACCAACATGATTAATTATCATGGAATTCAAAACAAATCAATTCCTTGTAGAAGAGAAAATTATTCATCTAAAGTTTGGAGACAAACTAAATTCTTTTGTTGGAAGGGGATTAGGATTGATAATGTAAATTTTGAGGATAAATAAGAAGAAAAAGTTAGGTATTGGTTGGTTAGGATTTGATAATGTTAGAAAATGAGTAGATTCCTTCCTAATATTGTATCATGTATTATGCTGATTGTCTTTTCTGATTTGATTGTATGTCCTTGTTGTCAGTTGTTTCCTTTTCTGTATATGTTTCCTGAGTTAGTATTAGGAAACTATCTAATTAGGAATCTTCCTAATTAGATTTAGGAATCTGCCTATACGAACAATAGGTGTGTATATATGTTGTAGTTTCTCCCTCAGAATGTAGAAGATTGGATGTTTATTCTCTTTTTCAACATGGTATCAAAGCCCTAGGTTCTACCCTCGAAATAAGGTTTCCCTCGATTGTTTGTAGCTGAATCCTTCTTTGATCCAATCTTCTTTCATAAACCTGAGTCATGACCGAAACCATAGAATCCGGTGGCACCAATGAAGTCCCTTTCTCGGGCAGTTCTGGTAGTGGTGTGATCACCGGTGGTGAGTTACAAAACATTCAAGTAGCCTACTGATTGAAGGGAAAAAATTACCTTAAGTGATCCCAGCTAATTAGGACATTCCTGAAAGGCAAGGGAAAGTTGAGCCACTTTCTTGGAACTAGGCCTAAGGAGCGTGATCCTGTGTATGCCTCTTGGGATGAGGAGGACTCACCAGTGATGTCTTGGCTCTGGAACTCAATGATTCCAGAAATCAGTGACACCATGATGTTTCTCTCCATGGCTAAAGAGATCTGGGAAGCTATGAAGATCACCTATTCTATGGTAAATGATGCTGCTCAAATCTACGAAATTAGGACTAAGGTAATAGCCACTAAACAAGGGACTCAGTCTTTAACTGAGTATCCAAACTTATTACAAACCTTGTGGCAAGAATTGAATCACTATCAGTGTATCCAAATAAAATGCAGTGAAGATGCTGTTATCCAAAAGAGGTTTGTGGAGAATGAGAGAACCTACGACTTCCTTGTAGGACTCAAGGTAAAGTATGATGCAGTAAGGGTCCAAATCCTTGACAAGTCTGATTTTCCTTCTTTAAATGAGGCAATGTCAATAGTAGGTGTAGAGGAAGACAGGAAGGGGGTAATGCCAGAGCCAAATCCTATTGGAGGGTTCAGCCCTGTTAACTTTGAAAAGCCTTGGTCAGGAGAGATTAGCAAGAGAAGAGAAGAAGGCTTCGGACTCAGCTAAAACCACAAAAAAAAGACTATGTGGTGCACCTACTGCAAGAAGCTCAAACACACTGTTGACAAATGCTGAAAGCTTCATGGTAAGCCAGCTAAAGGAGGACAACCAAAGGGACAAACCTATATAGCCAATAGCCAATAGAGTGCAAAAGGTAAAGCTCCAGATCAGGCTGATTCAATGGAGCCTGATCTGGAGTTAAGCAAAGAGGGACACAGAGAAATTAAGGAGTTTGTTGGAAACTCTTGAAAAGAGGCCAAGTGCAAGTACTTCTAACTTAGCCCTCACGGGTATTACTTCCACTTTATTTAATTTACATGCTTCAGACTTAGCCCTAGAAAACACTTGGATCCTTGACTCTGGGGCTACAGACCATATGACCTCTTCCTCTATCAAATTTTTGTCCTACAAACCATGACCTAGTACAAGGAAAATTACGTTGGCCGATGGATCCTTAACAACTATAGCTGGACAAAAGAATATATTTATTAACAACCATCTAAGCCTAAGAGATGTCCTACATGACCCTAAGATTTTCACTAATCTAGTTTTCATTCAAAAATTAACCCATGATGCTAACAGTCGTGCCATCTTCTATCCTTCCTTTTGTGAATTTCAAGAAAAGGACTCGAGGAAACTAACAGGCATGCTAGGGTAGAGAATGGTCTCTATCATCTTGAAGATCTTAGTGGGCAGATTGAAGAAAGGCGGTTGTTCCCTGTAACACTTATAGTTAAACCTAATAAGGATTTACTTTGGCTTCATCATTTTCGTTTAGGGCACCCATCTTTTAAAGTTCTTCAGTTTATGTTTCCCTCTTTGTTTAAGGGATTAGATGCTAGGGATTTCTAATGTGATGTATCTGAACTTGCTAAACATAAAAGGGTTTCATTCCCTGTCAATAATACTAGAAGTTCCCTTCCTTTCGATCTGATTCATAGTGACATATGGGGTCTCTCTTCAGTTCCTAATTTATCAGGAGCTAGGTGGTTTGTAACATGATTAAAACTCAATTTGAGGCTGAAATTAAGAGGGCCAAGACAAATAATGCTAAAGATTTTTTTCAATCAAAGTTTATCCAATTTCTTTCAACATAAAGGTATAATCCATGAGTCTTCTTGTGTCTATACCCCTCAACGAAATGGGGTAGCTGAAAAGAAAAATGGGCATTTGCTATTTCACAATAATGTTCCTAAATATTATTAGGGAGAAGCTACCTTGAGAGCAACTTATCTCATTAATAGATTGCCCTCTAGAAGTCTTGACTCCAACAGCCCAATTCATCTTCTTTCTAAAGCTTTTCCAAACTTCATGCCCTCTAATGGAATCTATCCTAAAGTATTTGGTTGTGTGGTTTTTGTTCATAATCACTCACCTAATAGAAGTAAACTTGACCCTAGAGCCCTTAAATGCATCTTTGTTGGGAATTCCTCCACTTAAAAGGATTATAAATGTTTTCATCCTCCATCCAAACGTTTTTTTGTCTCAGCTAATGTAAGTTTTGTAGAGGAAAGTCAATATTCCAGTAATTCTTATCCTCAGGGGGAGATTGAATTCTAGCAAAAATAGAATAGGGAATTGTTTCTTCCTATTCTTCCTTCTTCTTCCTCTAATCATCCTTCATCTTTTCCAAAGGATATCCCTCAAGATTCTCTAAATGTGATACACAGGGAAAATCTTCAGCCTTTTTCCAGTCCACTAAATGTGTATTCAAGAAAAAAGGCCTTAATTCCTAACCCTATGCATGTTGAACCACCTGAACTAGGTCCAAAATCTTGTAATCCCAATTCTAAATCTACTTCATCACCTATTCAACCAATGTTGTCCCCTGATCCAGCTATATCAGAGCCAGAGCTGATTACCTACACTTAGCCTGAGCTTGAACTTAATGACCTGGACATTCCCATTACCCTCAAAAAGGGAAGCCGAACCTGCACTAAACTTCCTATTCATCTATTTATGACCTACTCCCACTTATCTCCTGCCCATAAAACCTTCTTAACCAATCTAAATACCATTCCTATCCCAAAAACCTTGTCTGAAACATTAAGTAATGAAAATTGAAAGGATGCCATGATGGTTGAGATGGCAGCCCTTGAGAAGAACCAAACTTGGAAGTTGGTTAAGTTGCCAAAGGAGAAGCAGCCTGCATGGTGTAAATGGGTGTTTACGGTGAAATATAAGTCTGATGGGTCTCTAGAAAGGTACAAGGCTAGGCTTGTGGCTAAGAGGTATACTCAAACCTATGGGGTAGATTACCTTGAAACTTTTGCCCCTATAGCAAAGATGAACACTATCAAGGTGCTATTCTCCTTGGCAATTAATTATGACAGGCCATTACATCAATTTGATGTAAAAAAATGTTTTTCTACACAGGGAGTTAAAGGAAGAGATTTATATGAAAGTTCCCCCTAGATTTGGGCTGCAAACAAAAGAGGATACTGTTGTATGCAGATTGAAAAAGGCCCTCTATGGGCTGAAACAATCCCCAAGAGCCTGGTTTGAGAGGTTTACTAGGGTTATACTCGGGTTAGGTTGCAAGCAAAGTCAGGGTGACCACACTTTATTTGTTCATCATTCAGTTTCAAGAAGGATGACATCACTGTTAGTGTATGTTCATTTATATATATATTTGGTTGATATTAACAATAATAATATTAAGTATAGGAATCATAATATTAATAAACATAATAATAATAAATTATTATAAGACTAAGGAAGTTGCGTGGAGTGTTTAAAGATTGAGATGTTAAATGTATAGGTTATGGGAAAGAATTGAGTAGCGTGAGGTGTGGAGTGGTCAATTACATAGCAAGCTCAAGCTATCAAGTAAGATTAAAGAAATGGACTAAACTAAATAAAGATGCAGCCAGCGCAGGTGGCACGCAGGCGTGTGGAGGCGGGCGCAGATGCGGGTTCGAGACATAGGGGGGGCTGCGCACGCGAGGGGGGGGGTTCTCGGCTTCGACAGGTCGACTAGTTGAGAGAAACAGTCGACTATTTCTACCCTGTGACAACTTGTGCATGTTTCACTAATTTGGGCATAACTTTTAGTAGAAAACTTTGATTGATGAACCGTTTAAAGCATTATAAACTAGACTCCATAGGCTTCATTTTGGTATATAACTAAACCCATTTGGTCAACATTTGAGTAGTCTATTATTGTGATCTTTGAAGGGCTTGGTTCTTCTTTCTGTTTGTTGTGGAATAAAGCTAGATTGTTGTGAGTAGGTTCTCACAAAGGTTGCTATGGCTAAGAGTATTTGTATATGCTCATTTTATTTCTAGTCCATGGTCAGTTCATATGCATGCAAAAGCTTGGAATATGCATTTCCAGGTAAGGGTATTCTGATTAAGAAGATAGGAGAATTATCATTAGAAGTATACATAGATGTTGATTATGCAGGGTACCTTGTGGATAAGAGATCCACTTCAGGCTATTGCACTTTCTTAGGTGAAAATCTTGTCACTTGGAGAAGTAAAAAACATAATGTGGTGGCTAGATCAAGTGTTAAAGCCGAATTCAAGTCTATAATCCTAGGTATTTGTGAACTACTACGGTTGAAAATTGTTCAAACAGATTTGAAAATCAAGTGATCAGCTTTTATGAGGCTCTATTGTGACAAGAAGTCAGCCACAAGCATAGCTCATAACCCAGTTCAACATTGATAAAATTAGGTAGATTGAATGAATTCTACCACAATGATTTCCGATTATTCCTTGAGAATAAATACACAAGTCTCCTAGCTCATTACTAATTCAACTTCAACTCTAACTCCTAAAATATCTCCTAATATACAACTCTAGATTACAACATAAGCAAATTAAATAATCAAACTTAAACAAATAACTAACTACAAATTGAACCAAATTATTATCAATAAGAGATAAGAGGATATAGATGAGATATCCGATATCTCTAGGATTTATTCTTTAGTGCTAGCCATAGCTTTACCTTCCTCCACCAACAAACATGATAGAACAAAAGATATTGAGGTAGATACGCACTTCATCAAGGAGAAACTTGAGAATGGACTAATCTGTACTCCCTTTGTTCATACAGGAGGGCAACTGGCGAATGTTTTGACTAAGGGCTTACTGAGTCATGTCTGTCACAAGATATTAAGCAAGATGGGAATGCATGATATACACTCACCATCTTGAGGGGGAGTGTTAGAAAATAAGTAAATTTCTTTCTAATATTGTATCATGTATTATGCTGATTGTCTTTTCTGATTTGATTGTATTGAGGGGGAGTGTTAGAAGACGAGTAGATTCCTTTCTAATATTGTATCATGTATTATGCTGATTGTCTTTTCTGACTTGATTGTATTTCCTTGTTGTAACTTGTTTCCTTTTCTGTATATATTTCCTAAGTTAGTATTAGGAAACTATCTAATTAGGAATCTTTCTAATTAGATTTAGGAATCTGGCTATACAAATGATAGGCATGTATATATGATGTAGTTTCTCCCTCAGAATGTAGAAGATTAGATGTTTATTCTCTTTTTCAACAGATAAGGATTATGATTAATTGAGGAATTAGGCATAAAAGAGAAAATTGAATAGAAAAACCAAAAGGGATTTGGAAAAATCAAAGGGACTTATAAATACAAGATTAGAGGAGGATCAAATCATTAAACTTTGAGCTATGAGAATTAATGAGAAGTAAAGTTGTTGGATAATTGAGGATTTTCTCTACAAAGGGGTTAAGTGATCAGTGATTCTTGCACTAGTATGATTTCAAATAAATCCCATGCATGTTGAAAATTTTTTGATATGTTGAATGTTTTGCGTTATGAGATATATATTCTTAAACCTTTGATTTGAGGATAAATTGAGAATGGTGATTTAGCAAATCATTTTGAAAAGAATATTGATGGTGTTAGCATGTTTTTTTTAAAAACTATTATGGAACCATTGGAAGAAGTTCAAGGGTTACTCTCAACTAAAATTTGGCTATCTATAGGGTTCAATTTTAGTTTCTCAAAGGGAGGAGATGAAATTACTATTTTGTCATGCTCCAGGGGTGGATCCCAAGGAAGTTACTAGGTCGCCTTGTACATTGATTGGATCTATGCATATGCCCATTGAGATGCTCAATGAGATTTGAATTGATTATGCAATGATATTGTGGTTCCCTTGGTTTATTGGCGTTTTATACATCGTGGAAAATTGCAGCTAGGCCATGTGAGATAATGTGATATATTGTATTGACGATACTTGTTGCATAGGGATTACTGATGAATCTTTGAACTTTGTTTTATTACATACATATGAAATTGTTTATTTTGGTATTGATCTATTATGAAGGTGACTTTCACTAGGCCTTAAGCTCACCAACTCCCTAACATATTTTTCAGGTATGCAGGAATATGGGGCTAGACATGGACTTGGATCGAGGGATTATTTTTTTTTTCTGTAAATTATCGAGGGATTATTAGTGGACTCAATTTGGGATGGTTTAATTTTCAATTTTTTCTATTATTTCAGTTATGTAAATATGGAAGGATTTTAGATTTCGTGAACTTTAAGTTTTGGCTTAAGAGGCCATGGGGATTACGGGTGAATCTTTGAACTTTGTTTTATTACATACATATGAAATTGTTTATTTTGGTATTGATCTGTTATGCAGGTGACTTTCACTGGGCTTTAAGCTCACCAACTCCCTAACATATTTTTCAGGTATGCAGGAATATAGGGCTAGACATGGACTTGGATCGAAGGATTATTAGTGGACTCAATTTGGGATGGTTTAATTTTCTATTACTTCAGTTATGTAAATATGGAAGGATTTTAAATTTCGTGAACTTTAAGTCTTGGCTTAGAGGCCATGGCCGGTTACACAACTTATGGAAAGGGTTGTGACAATAAGTGAGAAAGAACAAAACGATAATGGAGATGACAAGGTATTTGTTGTTTGAAAAGAAGTTTTCAAACAAATTCTGGGTTGGATCTATGAATGCTTCAGTTTATTTGCTCAACAGATTGCCAACAAAAGCATAGAAAGACAAGACTCCCTTTGAATCCTGGTAGGCATTCAAGCCTTTAGTGCAACACCTAAGAGTCTTTGGCTGCATATGTTTCACTAGTGCCAAAAGTGAAGAGATACAAGGTTGATCAGAAGGCTAAGATTGGAATTCTGGTTGGTTACAGTAGCATTACGAAAGGCTACAGGGTTTATCGACCTTCAACGGGAAAGGAAATAGTCAACAGAAATGTCAAGTTCAATGAACTTGCAGGCTGGGATTGGAATAAATCAGAAGAGAAGCCTGCAAAGATCACATCAATGGATCCTTAAACAATTTAGGAGCAAAATGCTGGCATGTTGGATGGTAATTGTAACGCCTCGTCTTTCCAAAGGTCGTCACTATGCTGGAGCCCATCATATAAATACATGTTCTCTTTCTTAAAAACATTTCTTAAACCTCAAATACCATATTTCAAAGAGAAACCCCCTAGCATATCATTATAAATGCGGAAGTAATAATCGAAACCTGATATGATATATAATCAATTCACTTTATTACAATATAAGAATCCGTACTATTACATCATATCTTCAAAAGCCTTAATACATAAATACATGGAGACTCGATTCCCGAGATAACATCTAAACACCCTAGGTGCAATCAAATGATACCTCAAATACATAGCCATTTCCTAACTCCTGAAACATGTCCGGATAGACAAATAATCGGAACCACCTGCTGAACCCATCGGACACGTCACCCCGTGCCGTCATATCTCAACCTGCTCCTTGCTTAAACTGCAAGTCTCAACTAGAACGTTGAATGTTCCAAGGGCATAACCCAAGTTAGATGATGAATCATCTAAGTAAGGGAACGATCGATAAACATATTTCGTGCATGAATACAAACTGCAAAATGTCATTTTCCATTTCATTTCAATTTGAGTCGACTGCACTCAACTGTTGCTCCCCATTTTTACAGGCTCCTTACCAGGGTGATGAGGTGTATGGGTGCACCCTTAGTAAAGCAGCAGTGTCAGTCCATAATCCCAAACCCTTATGCAATGCATCATCAATAATATAACGTGAACATATGCACATTTCCATCATCAATACATGTAAATGCAATCTACATAATATACTCACATCAAGGCATGACAACATAATAAAATCATTCACTTAAAATCGAGTTTTGGGTTGAACCACTTACCTTCTCAAACTTCTCGAGCTATCTCGATATTCGTGCCTTGTCTCGAAATACGTGCATCGCCTCGATTTGCGTGTCAACCTCAAAATTAGCACAAGTCACTTCAACTTAAGCCTCAAAACACCATAATCATCATATTTGTTTAAATAAGTATTAAAACCTATTTTTTCATAATTTCTTGCATTTTCTTTATTTTTCTCTCTATTTCTTCCTATTTTTCCTCAATAAATCCAAACTAAATTTTTCTCAAATATTTTACTATGAAAATTAATAAAATAATATTCCTGAATTTCTGAAATTTTCTGAGGAATTTTGCTTACCTTAACTTAGCCTCTTAGGCTTCCTCGGTATACATGTCATATCCTCGAAACGTGTGCCCGAATAATTTTCAAGAATTTTTCCTATTTTTTTATTTTTCTTCTATTTCTTTTCTTTTCTTCCTTTTTCTTTTCTTTCTTTTTTCTTTTCTTTTTCTTTCCTCCTTCTTCCTCCTCCTCCTTCCTTGCTTCTCACGAACAGCAGGCTTCTTCTTCTCTTTTCTTTTTTTCTTCTTTCTTTTCTTTTTCTTTCTTCTTTTCTTCTTCTTCTTCTTCTTCCTCCTTCTTCTTCTTCCCTTCTTCCCCTGCTTCCTGCGAACTGCCATGGCCCTGTCCACCTTCGCACGCCGCCACCAACCGTCGCACCACCGCCCACTGGCCGCCACCGGCCTCACCGCCGCCCTCGCCGGCACCGTCGTCGCGCCTGCTCCGCCACCACTCGCGCTGCCATGGCCACATGCTTGATGTCCACTTGTTGCCTTTATTTCTCTTGCAATTATATCTTATTTATAGGCAAACCTCCACCCTCCACTGCTTGGCCATCCCTCATTGCATGAAAAATACTTCACTTGCAGCCATGGAATTGCAGGGCATGGCTATGGAGTTGCAGAGACATGGCCTCACACGTACACACGCATATACACATCACATTTAATGCTTCAACCTTCTCAAATCTTTTCTCCTTACCCACTACAAGTTTCTTCCTCAAATCTTGCTACTAAAAATCTCTCCAATTTGCAGCCAAAATTTCAACCATTAAAGCTTTACAAAAGCTGGCCATTCACGCACACACGTGCACATGCATATATCTATATTATATATATAACTATATATTACATCATAATATAAAAAAATTTACACATTTAATTTCAAATTTCATCTGTATTTCACTTGAGCAATTCCTTAATTGCAATTATACCCTCAAACATCAAATTAATTTGCATTACAATATCGAAAACGCAAAATTAATAACCTAAGATTTATTCGATAAAGACAATTCCGCCCCCACTATCCTCACCGAGCTATTATTTCATCTCAAAACCACTGAAGAGTTACTCATTACAAAAAATCGGAGCCCCCTCAGGCTTCCATTGACTTCCCGGAAGTCTCCTACGATAATTTGATTTTGCAGCCTAAATAGCAGCTGTATTTTAGTTGTACCGAAAATCATTTCTATTTCGATTTCTTTCGATACCATAAATCCTATCTCAAAACGCTCGTTAATACCATATCATTTTCCTTAGATATCTAAGCTCCATGACACTTCCTGTGGTCGATTCTGTACTAATAACTGCCATCAAGCCAATTTTTCGGTATTCTAAACTTGCTTAAATTATGTGACAACCTCACGAAAATATGAGTTCTTACAGTAATGCAATTGATCATGAACCTGTACAAGGTACTAGATATTTTATTGATGTTTATCAAAGGTGTAACATTGTTGTACTTGAGCCTACAAGTTATGAAGAAGCAACAAAGAGCTTATTGTCACCCACTGGGTTTTGGATGGCTGATTTCCTTGCAGAGCACAAGGGATGGCGGGGACGAAGGACAAGAGACTTTTGCCATCTAGGGCAAGCCATGAAGAAGGATGCACAAGGATAAAGTCGAGGGGGATGATGCTTGCACACTTATCCAAATGGCACATATGAGTAGTAGCTAGGGCAGATGACAACCATGCGAGGGGCACAAGGATAAAGTCTAGGCACAAGGCGCACCTTGGGCACTTGGATTGCTTCCAAGCGAGCGCAGACCATCAAGGCGCACCTAAGCTTTTTTAACTATTTTTTAGGGTTTTTATTTTCCTGTTTATTATTTTATTTAATTTTTTATTATTTAGGGTTTAAATTTATTACTTCAAGTCCATATTTGACGAGTAAAATGGCTACTACTTCAAATGTTCCAATTGAATTTGAATTAGATGAAGATGAAGAGGGAGATGATGTGGAAGAAGATATTAGAGATGATACTTCTAATGATGAAAATATGGAAATGTTTAATCTTGATGATGAGAATGATTTTTAAATTATTTAAGATGCATAATTAATTAATCTTGATTAAGATTTAATACCTACATATTGTTTTAAAATTTAATTTAAATTGACTTCAAGACTTTAGATTGCAGTTTTTGGTATTTTTTATTTTTCTTTTCATTAATATATGTTGAATTTTTTAATTTCCTTTATAACATACTTGTGAATATCTTATTAGGAGTTAGAACCTATTTTATACCTTATTCTTCAATTAGGATATATATTTTTCTTTTTTTTTAAGTTAGTGTTGGAATAAATGTTTGATAAGTAGTCAATTAGCTAGCTATGATTAGTAGACAAGTAGACAACTAGGCCTTAATTCTAGTAGTATATTTAGTCTTAATTTCAGGAGTGTCTTTTGTACATTCATATTATAAATCCTAATTGAAAGAGGCTAGACTACATCAGGTTCTTTGATCAACATGGTATTAGAGCCACCATATAAACCCCAGTTGGCTCCAGCGTGCGTCCTCTTCTTCCAACAGCGGCCACCTTCTCCCTCAGCCTTTAACCGCCGTCTGCCTCAGCTCCGGCGTGACTGACATCGCGACTGTCAATTGATAGATCTACCCTCCATTGCCATTGTCACCAAACACTGCCATCGGGTATCGCCACCGTCGACCACACCACCGCCATTGGTCAATTCTCCTCCAGTCGGCTCTTCCCCAGTTGCCATCACCATCACCGGTTGTAGCCACTTCTCGAACCTGAGAGACCTCGCGTACGCCACTTCTCAGATCTGAGAGATCTGCCACCACCATCCGCGACCCTCCTGCTGCCGTCAAACTGTCATCCCCGATCAATGCTGCCTCTCGATCCAGCCACACCTCTATTGCCGCCGCCCAAATCCGTATCCGCCACCACTGTTTTCGCCCACTAGATTTGCGCCTGTCGCCGCTATTGCTGCCACCCAAATCCGCGCCAGCCACTGCTGTTGACGCCACCCAGCATCTGCTGTTGCCGCCGCCCAGCATCGCCACTGTTGCTTGTGGCTTCCAGATCTAGCCACTTCCTTCTTCAAGTCTGCCATACACTTGCATTTTTTAGCCTTTTAATTGGTTTCTCATCTTAAAAATCCAGATCTCAAATCAAATCTGGTCTTATCTGACTCGCCAAAGCACGATCCGTTTCAAATCTATTTAGCCCAAATTTAACCCATCTAACCAGATTCGACCCATCAAATTTGTCTAGATCCACCTAAATTAGATATACCTAAACCAAATCTGTTTAACCCAGATCTGACCCATTAAACCAGATCTGACTTCCATCTAAAATATGGAGAGTCCTTCCGACAGAGCTGCCATTGAAGACACTTCAAAACTACCTTCCATCCAAATTATGGAGAGTCCAGCATCTTCAATTGCATTCGAATCTAAATCTGTAGGCTTCTCTTCACCTTTTTCTTTTTTGCCTATCATTACCTTTGAAAAGTTAGTTGAAAATACCAATTACATGTCTTGGGCTGCCTCTGTTGGGTTATAGTTTATGGGTCAAGGAATGGAAGATCACCTAAGTACGAAAGATGATACAATTCCTGCTGCTAAGAGAGCAACCTAGAAGAAAACCGACACTCTTCTTTGCAACATGTTATGGCAAACAATTGATCCCAAACTATATGTTATTTACAAAGTATACAAGACTTGTGTTCAGGTATGGACAAAGGCCAAATTTCTTTATACAAATAATATCTAACGTCTCTACCACTATTGTTCACTTGAAGTAACAAGATATGAATATGTCTGAATTCCTTGGCCACCTAGAATCCTTGAAGGAAGAGTTCAACTCTCTGTTGCTAGTTGGTAATACTGCAAAATAATAGTTGCAACAGAGAGATAAATTCTTTATGGTATTGGGATTGACTGTCATTCGATCTGACCTTGCACCAGTCCGGGATCAAATATTATCCAATCATTGTTCCGACACTAGAAGATGCCTTGGCTAGACTTCTTTGGGTCTCTTCCTCGTCTTCAACCATTGATGGTTCTCAAGTTAATTCCTCCGTCTTGGCATCACAAACCTTTGACAGAGGAGAACAAGGGAATAACCGAGGCGGTAACTCACAACGAGGTAATCGTCCTAAATGCAACTACTGCCATGGTCAACCTCCACGTACTGCTAATGTTGCTCAGTCTGTCGCAACCAATTCCTTAACAAAAACATTTGAGAATCATTCCTCTCCGTCCCTTGTTTTGACTGGAAGTGATTATGAAGACTACCTTCAGTATTAGGCTTCTAAACAGACTGCATCGTTATCCACTGCTTATGTGGTGCACACTGGAAATTCTATTGTTTGTGTTACTCGATCTACCACTCCTAGACCATGGGTTCTCGATTTTGGTGCAACTGATCATCTCTCGGGTAACCGAAGTCTTTTTTCCTATCTCTCTCTCTATTTCTTCTTGTTTCCCCTATGTTTCTCTTGCAAATGGTTCCAAAACATATGCTACAGGCACTGGTCAAGCACGATCGCTCCCTTCATTACCCTTAGATTATGTTTTATATGTTCCTGATAGTCCCTTTAATCTTGCTTCTGTTAGTAAACTGGCACGTGCTCTTCACTGTTCCATAACCTTCTTTGTTGATTCTGTTGTCATGCAAGATCAAGGTACAAGACAAATGATTGGTGTCAGGCGTGAGTCACAAGGACTTTATTATCTCGACAAACCATCTTCCCCAGTAGCCTGCATTTCCACCGAATCTCCAACTCTTCTTCATAATCGTTTGGGACATCTAAGTCTATCCTAGTTACAAAAGATGGTCCCGCATCTTTCTAAAGTTTCCACTTTAAATTGTGAGTCGTGTCAGCTTGGAAAACATTCTCATAGTTCATTTCCAAAGCATGTCAATAATTGGGCTACGTCCCCTTTTGAACTTGTCCATAATGATGTTTGGAGTCCTTGTCATGTTCCTTCTGCTTTAGGTTTTTGGTACTTCGTCACTTTCATCGACGATTACTCTTGTTGTACTTGGGTGTTCTTATTGAAAAACCGTTCAGAATTATTTACTATCTTTAAGGACTTCTATGCCGAAATTCACACTCAATTTAATGTTTCTATCCGTGCCTTCCGCAGTGACAATGCTAGAGAATATTTCTCAACTCCTTTCACTACTTTCATGGCTTCTAAGTGTATTTTAAATCAATCTTCCTATGCCTATACACCCCGATAGAATGGAGTTGTTGAGCGCAAAAATCGCCATTTGATTAAAATTGCTCACACTCTTTTACTGCATAGTCATGCTCTTTTCCTTTTTTGGGCTGATGCTGTTCTCACTGCATGTTATCTCATTAACCGGATGCCTTCTTCTATCTTATAGCATGAGGTCCCTCACTCCATTCTCTTCCCTGCTTAGAGTCTTTATCTCCTTCCACTTCATGTTTTTGGTGCACTTGTTTTGTCCACAACATGACCCCTAGTCGTCCCAAACTTTCAGCCAAAGCTATCAAATGCATCTTCCTTGGTTACTCACGACTTCAAAAAGGCTATCGATATTACTCTCCTAATCAACAACATTATTTCATCTCTGCTAATGTTACCTTCCTTGAGACATCTCCTTTCTTTCTCTCCTCCCTTGTCGAGAGTCATCCAGTGTCTAAGGTTCTTCCTACTCCTTACCTTTGTACTCCCTCCTCCAACACTGCTCCTACTGTCCATGAACGTCCCCTTCAAGTTTATCATCGCCGTTCACATCCTCTTGCGGCTACTGATACCGAACCTGCTAACTCACCTCGTGCTTCGACATCCTCACCTACCTCAGACCAGCTCGTTCCCTCTAAGCCAGTTGTTGAAGTTTCTCCTGAGCCCATTGCCACTCAAAAAGGTATACGCTCTACTCGTAACCCTCATCCCATCTACACCTTCCTTAGCTATCATTGCTTGGCTTCACCCTATTATTTTGTGTCCACTTTATCTTCTATTATTGTCCCTAAAACTACCAGTGAGGCACTTTCAGATCCAAGGTGGCGCTAAGCCATGGTTGATGAGATGGATGTTCTACATTCTAGTAGCACTTGAGAATTGGTTTCCCTTCCTCCTAGTAAATCTATTGTTGGTTGTCGCTGGGTATATACCGTTAAGGTTGGTCCAAATGGGAAAGTAGATCGCCTTAAGGCACATCTAGTTGCCAAAGGCTACACTCAAATTTTTGGCCTGGATTACAATGACACTTTTTCTCTGGTGGCTAAGATTGCCTCTGTGCGCTTGTTTTTATCCATTGTTGCGATGAATCATTGGCCTCTCTATCAGCTGGATATTAAAAATGTTTTTCTTCATGGGGATCTTTAGAAGGAAGTCTATATGGAGCAACCGTCTGGCTTTGTTGCTCAGGGGGAGTCTGAATTAGTCTACAAACTTGATGCTCTCTTTATGGGTTGAAACAATCTCCGCGAGCTTGGCTTGGACGGTTTAGTACAGTTCTTCAAGAATTTGGTATGAATTGCAGTGAGGCCGACCACTCTGTCTTTTATCACCACTCACCAAATGGTCAATGCATTTATCTATGGTTTATGTGGACAATATTGTCATCACTAGAAGTGATCAAGATGGTATTCTCCAACTGAAGACACATCTCTTCAACCATTTTCAGACTAAAGATTTGGGTAAGTTAAAATATTTTCTTGGCACTGAAGTAGCCCAGTCCAAAAGTGGCATAGTTATTTCACAAAGGAAATATGCCTTAGACATTCTTGAGGAGGCTGGTCTGCTTGATTATAAACCGGTTGATACTCCCATGGACCCAAATATCAAGCTTTTATTAGGACAGGGGGAGCTATTATCTGACCCTGGTAGATATCACCGACTTGTTGGAAAGCTAAATTGCCTCACTATCACTCGGCCAAACACCTCTTTTGTTGTGAGAGTAGTTAGTTAGTTTCTGCAGTCTCCATGTGATAGTCATTGAGATGCTGCCATTCGCATTCTCAAATATATCAAAGGCGCACCGGGCTAGGGATTGTTATATGAAGATAAGGGTCATACCCAGGTGATTGGGTATTCTGATGCTGATTGAACAGGATCTCCTTCAGATAGACGCTCTACTTTCGAGTACTGTGTTCTAATTGGTGGCAACTTACTATCTTGGAAGAGTAAGAAGCAGGATGTGGTTGCTAGATCTAGTGTCGAAGTAGAATACCATGCTATGGCCTTAACAACATGTGAACTTATATGGTTGAAACAACTGCTTCAAGAATTAAAATATGACGAGGTGATACAAATGAAATTAATCTGTGATAATCAAGCCGCCTTACATATAGCTTCTAATCTTGTTGTTCATGAGAGGACCAAACACATAGAAATTGATTGTCATTTCATCAGAAAAAGGTTTTATCTGAATGTATTGCTACTAGCTTTGTCAATTCAGTCGATCAACTGGCAAACATCTTCACTAAGTCTCTCCAGGGTCCTCGTATTGGTTTTATTTGTAACAAGCTCGATCCATATGACCTATATGCTCCAATTTGAGGAGTGTTGGAATAAATGTTTGATTAGTTGTCAATTAGCTAGCTATGATTAGTAGACAAGTAGACAACTAGGCCTTAATTCTAGAAGTATCTTTAACCTTAATTTTAGGAGTGTCTTTTGTACATTCATACTATAAATCCTAATTGAAAGAGGCTAGACCTCATTAGGTTCTCTGACCAACAGTTAGCATGTGCCTAGTTCCATTAGGCACACACCTTACCTTATACGTTGCGCCTTAGGCTCCAACACCCTTTTGTACCTCAGTGCGCCTTTAATAACACTAAGAAATACACTCGCCAATGGGGTCTTAACAGAGACCCAAGCTATTAACAAGATGGAGGGTGACAACCGAATGAACCAGGTCAAGGCCCGACTTGATGATGATGATTGTAAGGGGAAGACTCATATACTCATCAAGGTTGGTTTCTTTCTTTGCAATGGTGCACACTTGACATGACATTATCCTACACATGCCAAGTCTAAGGACTCAAACGAGGATGAGGAGTTAGAAGACAACAAGGAGGATTCCCTTGGGGGAGAGACCAAGTTGCCCATGATCGAGGCCAAGGAAGTGGAAGAGCAAAAAGGTACAAGTTGAAACTCAAACTGGAGGCAGCATAGAAGCTAAGCATGACGTTCTTTCCCTTGATAGGGAACCAAAGATCGACTTTTTGGGAGTGGCACAAGTCCTCTTACCTCATAAGGGTATTGGGATATTAGCTAGGATCAAGTTGTGGCATTAACAAGGGCATCGACAAATTTAGTAGGGGAGAATGTCACCCACCAAGTTTTGGATGGCCAATTTCCTTGCAAATCATGCACAAGAGATGAAGGGGATAAAGGACAAGAGACTTTTGGCATCTAGGGCAAGCAATGGAAAAGGATGCACAAGGATAAAGCTACAGGGAATGATGCTCGCAAATTATCCAAATGGCATAACAATGGCGCACATAAGCATGCAATTGGGCTGACTGACAACTAGTTGTGCCACATTTGGGCCACGTCAACTACAATGGCAGGACACATGGCTTAGTTAGGCAAAATTGCTAGATGATGGACACAAAGCTTAAAGTAACAATGGCACACATGAGCATGCAGTTGGGGTGAATGAAAACTAGTTGTGCCATATTTGGGCCACGTCAACTACAATGGCAGGACGCATGGCTCAATTGGGCAAAATTGTTTGGTGATGGACACAAAGCTTAAAGCGGGACCCTAGAAGTTATCAAGAAGAGCCTATAAGGTTCTAGAGGATTCTAGGGATTCCTAGAAGACTCTGAACTGGATGACTGGGAAATGATGTGGCGTAAGCATGCTAAGACTACTTCAGTATGATCCAGAATGTTCAAGAATTGTCCAAGCCATTCGAGGTGGTTCTCTCATAAAATAAGAGTAGCCCTTTTGTCTTCTATGTTCTAGATTATTCTATAAGAATGTAGTAGAATGAATTAATGATGGAAGGTCCTAGAATTAATGATGGAAGGTTCTAGATTATTTTATGAGAATTTAGATTATGTAAGAATATATATACCTTCACCCTTCTCATTTTTGTAACAAGCTCCTTTCCTAGTAAAATCGGAGTTTCTCTCTATGGGTGCTTCTCTCTCTAAAGGTTAGCTAGCTTGTGGGGAAGAAGGCTGGGGGGGAGGCTCACCTAGCACCACAAGGGTCAACGTTGGTTGCCAAGTGCCACATGTCGAGGCCCAAGATAATTGGGGGCTTGACCTTAGGATGGAGAGAAGCAATGGAGTAGGAGCTACAAGATGATTGAAAAAAAATCAAATAAGGGTGTTAGTGGACAAACCTAGCCACAAAAATGCTATAAGAGCAAAGTGGGTGTTTAGAACCAAATTGAATGTTGATGGTTCTATGAATAAACTCAAAGCAAGGTTGGTAGGTAAAAACTTTTGCTCTAGTAGCAAGGCTTGACACCGTAAGGTTGTTGATAGCTTTAGTAGCTCAGAATGAGTGAAAAAAATTTCAACTTGATGTCAAGTCAGCATTTTGAATGGATGCATAGAAGCGGAAATCTATGTTGAGCAACCTAAGGCTTTTAGTAAAGGGAAGTGAAGACAAGGTGTACTTGCTCAAAAAGGCTTTGTATGGCCTAGAACAGGCTCCAAAAGCATGGTACAGCAGAATTGACAATCACCTACAGCAGCTTGGATTCAAAATAAGTTTGAGTGAATCAACTCTTTAACTAAAAATTGCAGAAAATATACTTGTTATTTCTTTATATGTTGATGACTTGCTTATCACAAGAAACAATTCAAAGGTCAAATGACAAAAGCTTTTGAAATGACAGATCTGGTGGAGATGTCCTATTTCCTTGGCATGGAGATTTCACAATCTCAGCAAGGAATTCTCATAGGACAACAGAAATATGCAAAGGAGGTGCTTAAGAAGTTCAACATGGAGAATTGCAAAACAGTAAGCACTCTTTTGATGCAGAATGTGAAGTTAAGCAAAGAAGATGGCACTACAAAGGCTGATGAAAGTGTGTATAGAAGTCTTATTGGCTGCCTAATGTATTTGACAGAAACAAGGCCTGATATTATGTACTCTTGAGTTTACTTTCAAGATTTATGCATTGTGCAAGTGAAGTTCATTTCAGGTCTGCAAAAAGTGTGCTTAGATATGTTCAAATCACAACTGATTATGGAGTCTGGTTCCAAAAGTCTGAAAAGTAAAGCTTACTTGGATATGCAGATAGTGATTGGGCAGGACCGCGTGATGACATTAAGAGCACCACAGGTTATTTATTTAGCCTTGGTTCAGGAATTTTCTCATGTAGTTCAAAGAAGCAAGAAGTTGTCGCTCAATCAACAACACAGCCAGAATACATTGCTGCATTGTTAAGCAAGCTATTTGGCTAAGAAAACTGCTGACAGATCTGAATTTCCTTCAAAATGAAGCAACTAATATTCGTGTTGATAATCAAGCAGCAATTGCAATTTCAAATAATCTTGTTTTTCATGGCAGGACTAAGCCTTTCAAGATAAAATATTATTTTGTTAGAGAAGTCCAGAAGGACAAGGAGGTCATTTTGACAAAAGCTCTACCAAAGTCATGGTTTGAGCAACTGAGAAGAAACATAGGAGTTTGCAGCAAAAGAGACAAGGAGTGTTGAAAGGTCCTTTTGCTGATATTTCTAAGTTATGATTTTCTGTTATTTTTTAATTTTTTAATTTTTTTATTCATGCAAGATTTTAGGAAGAGAATCAGTTTTTATCTTTGAATTTAAAATTTTGATTTATCCAGATTTTCAGGATGCAAATCTGGATAATTTGTTGCAGTTATTTGTCCCATAAATACCTGCTAAATTAATAAAAGTATAAGATTACTTTTTTAGCCTGTTTAAGTTCTTCTATCTCACACATATCTTATATAAGCTATGAAAAAAATAAATAAATAAACCAAATCGTACAAGTAAATCAGAAAAATGTATAGATAAAAATGCCAAAGAAAAGAAATGTTATTTTGTCAAGAGTGAATGTCTTAGAATAGTACTAGTGGGGGAAAAAACAAGACAAAATGCACAAGAAAAAAAAAGAAAAAGTTACATACAGAATTTACTTTGATGACTTAGAATGTAGACTTTTCTTCTTTTCTAATTACAGAAAAAATATTATATACAAGCAAGCTTCATTAAAAACATTTAACTGCACATTCAACTTACTAATCAATTAGAAAGTATTAATAGCAGGATTCGTGACAAACTCTCACCACGGGATCAGGAGCATCATACTGCTGGCACATTATCCAAGGCACTCCTATATTTTGAGAAAGAGCCATTCTAGCAGCCCACATGGCATATGGCTTTCCCCCATCTCCATAAAATCTTTCAGTGTCTCCGTACTCATTTTCTACCTGCAATGGGAGAAAGTGACATCAAAATTAAGCAGCTTCACACCTCTGAAGAAACTGATACACAGAAAACACAAAGTGAAAAGTGGGAGATACATGGGCAGCATAACTGAAGTTCGGAAACTATGTGCATTGTTTTGATATCCTGGCTGCAAGAAAAAAGAATAATATATACCAAAGGGGGAGCACCATTATACACTTGACAAAAGTGGATCTCTCAAGTTGTAACAAGTGGCACTTTCAAGTTTTAGTTATATTAAAGACAACATGCTATCTCCTCCTACAAGTTGAGTAATCCCTTGATGCTTCTAATGTTGAAGTTATTGCTCCTTATCAAAGCTAGGTCCCAAGCGCAGATGAAAGAGGAAGATTGTGTAAGATAGCCAACAGGCAGCATAAAAATCATCAAATGTTTTCAACATTGATGATGCGGTAGCCGATCACCTTCGTCTGCCTCAGCCTGAGTACCTGCGATGGAGGCAGGGACTTGCTCCCCTGATCTCACTCCGACGTTTAAGTCAATTTTCTGGAATATCTTTAACACCAAAGAGTGCGATTTTATAGTAGAGAGAGAGAAAAGATCTTATCCCTTACCCGTTGCTAGTTCCCTTCCTTTTATCCTCTTGCCCAAGTAAGGATCTTCTTTCAAATTACCGGGATCCTCATCCCGTCTTTCGCGGAGCTGAAATCTTAGCGATATGGATTCCCTAATCGCTTCCAAGGAATTCGGGGTAGCTCTCATCTCCATGATCTTCGGCGAGATAGTCAGTCCCGAGGAATCCGGAGAATCCTCGTCGAGTAACAAGATAGCTAATGTGGTGATACTCATATGCCGCGTGTCCCCTTTTGGACTCGAGTAGGATGGCGTCAGCAAAGTATCTCATCGGTGGGCACGTGGCAGTACTACCAATGGCTATATTTCCGGGGTATTGGAGTAATTATGGACACGAGGGTGTTTTCCCTTATCACTTGCCCCCCCACTCCTCGAGCCCCTTAACTTAAGCGACTCTAGGAGTGCTAAAGTCCCCGAAGGTTCTTGCTATCTTTTGTCCCGAGGGTCGGGATCTGTTGAATCCAAAGAGCAGTGGTATTCCTTCTTCCTGTGTGTGTCGGTAGGGTGCGGTTTTCGATTTGTTCCGATGTCCATGCCTGTTACCCAGACGCTGTCCAAACCTTTCATATCTCGAGACACATACTTTTTGGGCAATTAATGCTCATCATTTCCTGCCCTTTGTCTTTCCACCATCAGGGTTTTAATAAGCGACCCTTATCCTCTTATTCTCTTCTTCTCCTGATCCCTTTTTGCCTAGCTGGTTGTCTTGCTAGTGTATATTCCTTTCTTCTGCATCTCCTTGTCTTCTCCTCGACTTTTTGTGATGGCGATTACCAATTCCGGAAGGCTTAACTCGGCCAATGTGGAGCTCGTTAAGTGGGAGAATCACCCTGTCGCTTCCATTCCCTATCAATGGATGAGTGAAGCGGAGTGCCAACAGTTCCGGGAGAAATATGCGATTCCCAACGAGTAGGAGGTCGAGGTGAACACCAATCTCCGAGCATGCCATCCCGTCGTCGGCCGCCTCTGTATCTACAAGTGCGCTTTCGACCGGGGTTTCCGCTTGCCCCCCCGAGGGAGGGTTATGTCACTTCTGCAACATCTCACCATCGTTCCAGCCCAACTATCCCCTTTCGAGTGGAGGTACCTGATGGGGTTTATTATTATTTGCCATTTTGGTCAGACGGGGCCTTCGAGGGATCTTTAAAACTTCTTCTTCACCACCAACCGCGACCCAGGGGGCTGGATTTCAATTTCACCCAGGATAGTGAGGGAGGGCAGTGTCATCGCGCCCAAGGAGTGTCCCAAACTGGAGATCAAGGCCTCAACACTCATGCAATCCGAAGGGTCAAAAGACTCAAACGACTGGAAGGAGCGCTTTGTCTTCGTCCGCCCTAGACCATCCAGTTATTCGCAAGAGATTTGGTCCGTGCACAATGGGTGGACTCTAGACACCAAGCACAAACGTCCGAGCGTCAAGGACATTAAAGAAATAGCCGGTAAGCTCATGAAGATGAGCCAGAACTAGGAAAAGGGATGGCTCTCCAATCCGACACTCACCAAAGCGGGCCTAGATGGCGAAACCTGCATTCAGTTCCCAACTTGTAGCATGCACAGATTTAGGGAACAAAAGAGAGAGTCATGTTTGTGATTCAAAAACGTAGATTTCCACCAAGAGTTATCATTCTCTTGAAATATGAATTTCAATTGTAACCAAATTCCTTTTGCGTTTACACCGACACCAACTTGCAATAGAGGTGGATTGAGGGAACAAAGAGGTAAGTCATGTTTGTGATTCAGAAACATAGACTTCTACCAAGAGTTTTTTGCTCACCTGGGCCAAGATGATGGGACCTCCTTGTGATGCAAAAAGCTTCTCTTGCTTCATAAGGTTCACTATGAAGGTCATGAACTTCTGCATGTAATGCTGGAATCACATGGGACAAATAGATCAAATGCTTCAGTTTGACTTCAGATAAAATACATAAATTGCAAGAATTTGAGGGAGAAGGATCTAAGCTCCCCAAACAGTAGTAAATCTTCCTAAAACTTGAGTATAATCATGAGTTTTTTCATACCTTGAAGGGTTCATTATCAGTGCGGAAGACAGTGCCAGGCACATAATGCAACCAAACAGGTACTCCACTGTCTCATCAACAGTTAAAGGTATGGAAAAATTTAACCATCAGAACTACTGTTATAACAAATACGTATTTTCAATCTAATAATAACCATCAACATACCCAAAGTTCCATTCAGCAGCAACAAATGGACCAATTCGAAGGATCAAATACATCCCAGCTTGCTGAACGATCTTCACAAACTTTACCAGATCGAACCGTCCTCCAAAATAATACTAAAATGATATGTACGAGCAATGAATGAATCAAAAATGATGATTCATATATCATACACTGAAAACATCGAATGGCACTTACATTATCTGGTGAAAGTTCATGGCCGTTCCAAAACACATAGGTCTCAATCACATCTATACCTCCTTCTTTGGCAGTTTGAACCAGTCCCGGCCACATCTATGGTTTACCAGATTCACATGTAAAACGACATTTTAATACAATTTAATGCAACAGCTACTTAAGTTCACAAAAATAGATAAAGAAACCAATAATAATATCAAGCCATCAAGCAATACAGAGGAAGATCAAGACTTGCAAAAGCAGTAGTGCGGAGTACATTGTTAGGCACAGACGCATATAAAGCAGAAAATACAGGGGAAAGTTGCATTAATCAAAGAGAGAACAGTCCGCTAGCCAAAGGGGAAAGAGTAGTGCGTAATAATAACAATCCCAGATGCGGATGACAAGGAAGGAGTAAGTATGAAAGCTCGTAGAAAAAGAGGAGGGGAATTAGCAGGAGAAGAGGAGGAGCTTTTACTGTCAGTTGCTTTGGTGCATTTTCTGGGAAAGACTAGTGAACTGGAAAATCATCACTGAGAAAAAAGTGGATTAAGGGGAGAAGTGAAAAGGAGGAGGAGAGTTAGAATGGAGATGGGAAAATGGGGGCTCACCGCAGGGACGCTGCGAGGGTAATGAATGGAAGCAGAGAGGAGAAGCTTTCTCTGGCCATTGATGATGAGGGATCGGCGGTCGTAAGTAACATTATGTGCAGCAACAGCGGCAGATTTTGAAGAACCCAACGACAATGCCGAGGAGGAGGAACAGCACCACAACCACAATAGCAGCAGCAGCAGGAGAGGACTCTCCACCGCCATTCAAGCACCAAGGCAAATCAAACACAGAGACTGTGAATTGATAGCTCTCTGTATCGTACGTGAGAAAGAAACACGAGGCAACTTATCAGGCAAGAGTGAGAGCCAGAATGAGTTGAGTGCGTGACAATCACAACGAAGAAAGTGTGTGCGAGAGTGAGTGAGTGAGTCGGTGGTTGTGTGTACATATGTATGGCGAAAGTTATATTTTTGGGCTATGTACTGTTATATTTTTTATAATTATTTTAATTATATTTTTAAATTTATATTTTAAATTAATTTAATTATTATATTTTAATAATTAAAATAATAAATATTAAAATATAATGAATTAAATTGACTTAAAAATTAAATTTAAAGGTATAATAGAAATAAAGAAAAATTTAGATCAAAAAAATACATAAAAGAAGGAGAGAAAAATATAAATTTTGTCTATGTAATAATAATAAAAAATAACCGTATAAGTTTGTACATGGGGTATGAGTAGATAGAGCGAGAGCGATGTAGATAAGCGTATAATGGCGCGTTGAGGTCAGCGTCGGCCCGGCCATCCGCACCCGCTCCCCCACCCCCACCGCCACCCAGGCCCCTTCTTGGCCACTGCCAGTTCATAGAGTGCTGTTTGGTATTGGTACTCAAAGAGACGCAGGCGGCAAAAATAAGAATATTATAATAATAATAATAATTAAAAAAATGTAATGCACTCCACTGAAGGTGACAAGCATGATTTTTCACTATCGGCCCAATTCATATTTTTATTTATTTTTATTTTTATTTTTATTTTTTATATTATTATTAATTTTTTTTGTTATTTCAATTAAATCCTTATATTTATATTTTTTACTTAATTTAACTTATATATTTTTATTTTTTTAGTATGATAACTAAATTTTTTTGTTATTTCAATTACATCCGTATATTTATATTTTTGAGCTAATTTAATTCTTATATTTTAATATGTAAAAATAAATAAATTGACTCATTTTATCTTTTTTATATATCAAAATAAAGAAATTAAATTAACTTAAAAATATAAATATATAAGTGTAATTGAAACAACAAAAAATTTAAATTATTACACAAAAAAATCAATATATAATAATTAAATTAAATTTAAAATGCATGTTCAATTATGTAATTAAAAGAATAAAAAAATTAAATAATCACAAAAAAATATAAAAGCAAAAATATGAATTTGGGCATTGAAAGTTCAAAGGATATGAAAAATAGGGGTGTGCAAATGGTTGGTTCAGTAATGAAATTTATCAAAATTCATTAATCGATTAAACTAAATCGAATAGTAAAATTAAATCGAATCAATCAATTAATTCCAAAAAACCAATTAACTCCAAAAACTGAATTAATTGATAACCAAAAAAGCCAAACCCAAACTATATAAACTAAAGAAACATAAAAAAAATTAAAAATAATAAAATAATCGATAAAAAATATATAAAATAAAAAAAATAACATCATTTTATAAATATCAAAACAATATCATTTTAAAAATCATTTGGTTGGGTGAGTTTGGTTCTTCTAATTAAAAATTTGAACTCAAAATCAATTTTTTTAAAAAAATTAACCAAATCAAATTAATAAAAAAAATTGATCCAAATCAATAAATTTAATTAATTTGAATAAATCGACTTTTCACTCACTCTAATGAGAATTACCCTTCTTTCTATGCACTCCTCCGAAGGTGACAAGCATGGGTACCCTCAGAATTCATTTAAAAAAAAAATTACCTGAGAATTACCCCTTCTTTCCTCGTTTCCTTTTTTCTGGGTTGAGGGCGGGCCCTAAATGACCTCTAGGACGGGTAGGAATAGGACACATAGACCAGAGGACAGCTCATTCTGCTCTGTATTCATTTACGTTTATTTATATGTGTTTATGCTCTCAGCTTCCCCAAACCAAAGCCTCGTTTGGACTGCACGGATAAACACTTTATTTTCCTTTTTATTCTATTTTTTATTTATTTTTCTTTCACACGGTTCAGTTGAGTGGTGAACTTTTTCTTTTATTTTTCTCAGTTCTTATCATTCTTTTGTTTTATTTATCCTTTCACTAATTTTTGTAATAAGTGTTGTGCCGAAGGAAATAGGGGAGAAAAAAATTGAAAATTTTTAAAAGAAATACAACAATTATGATCAAGCCAAAATTAGGCAAGCTCGCGGCAATGTGCCGCAAGAGGCTCGCAGCAATGTGGTGTGCCACGAGCTTGCAGCACATTGCCGCGAGGGCCTTGTAGCCACCCGACCTTGCAGCTAGCCCCAAAGGCCTTGCTACAAGCCCCTGTCGTGAGGGCTTTGCGGTCAACCTAGCCTTGTGGCAAGCTCGAAGGTCTCACGGCACCTTGCGCATGGCTATCCTTGCAGCACAATAAGCCTTGCGACAAAGAGCGTCTTCCTAGCGAGGACAAAACTTCATTCAGTCGATTCCACGTGTTAGCACCGAGCACCCTTGAAAATCGCACCCTATAAATACCCAATTATAAGACAATGAACAGGACTTCCGATTTCGATAAAATTTTAACACATTGATTGCATTTTCACTGTTTTCGAGAATAGTTATCTTCTTTTAGTATTGACTTAGTTATCGGAGAGTCATCGCGGGCGAGGATTCTCGCAAGTCTTCTGACCCATTTCTGAGTATCAACAGGGCCAAAACCTTGTAGCATGACCTAACAACGAAGCCAAGACCTTGTGGCAGGACCTAGCGGCGAAGCCAAGACCTTGTGGCAGGACCTAGCGACGAAGCCAAGATCTTGTGGCAAGACCTAGCGACGAAGCCAAGTCCTTGTGGCGAGACCTCGCGGCGAAGGTAGATCCTTGTGGTGAAGAAGCCTTGTGGCGAAGCCCTGTGACAAAAGAGCTTGTGACGAATCCTTGTAGCGAAGGAGTTTGTGGCAAAGCCTTGTGACAAATGAGCTTGTGGCGAAATCTTGTGGCGAAGGAGTTTGTGGTGAAGTCTTGTGGCAAAGGAGTTTATAGCAGAATCCTTGTGGCGAGCATCTTTGTGGCGAACTCTCTTGAGACAACTTCTCTTACGACAACTTAACTTCACCCGACAATGAGCTCGAATGAACCCCACATCATAAATTTTAATTATTGTATTTTTAACAACAATAAGTTTCATTGGTCAAAGGTTCTAGTGACATCTTTTCTAATTTTAGAAAATAGAAACTAACCTGACTTTTGGTCCCTTTCGAAGATTTGTATGGTAAATTTTATAAGTACTCTTAAAATTTATCTAAATTGTATTGACTATTTTAATATTCTTAAAAATAACAAAAGAATATTTCAAGTTTTTACCCCCCTAAGATTGTCTTAGAATTTCTCAAGTTTATTAGGACTAGGGTAGATTGTTAGACTATAGGAAGTCAACCAATATCATGACTTCATCCTTTAAATTTGGGAGATAATTAAAGTTGAATTACAATTCAATCTCAAGTAGAATTGATTCACTTTTAGGTTTGTGAAAAATATTCTCGAGAAGAGTCGAGTCTAAGTAAAATTTCGAGATCGAGTGTGATCGAATTAGCAAGTCAATGATAAGTGCAACATAGATAATAGGTCAAGGTAAAGTAGAGCCAAAATAAGATATACATTTGTGAGTGTGTTGGGACTCAAGTGTCATCAATTATTGTATTTCCATTTTTTTGTTTAAATTGAAATATTAGATTGCTTGAATTTCATATACCTTGAAAAGCATATTAGCTTGTAATCTAAAGTATTTTGTTACATTCTAAGATGTGTTTAAATGTTCCTCGAATCATTCTCTAGCGTGCAAGACGTTTCTAGAACTATATAGTTCACCCAATAATATTATTTTTTTCTACAAAACTATATACATCTATATATAGATGTAGTAAATTCAAGAGAGTCAAGGAAAGCTCAAGAAGCAAAAAGAACCACCTTCTAGGATGTATAACTACTTGGGTTTAATTATCTTTTTGGTTTAATTATGTTATTTCAAAATTTGTATATGTAAGAAATGACTCATATTGTGATCAAATTCGATCTTATTATGCAATTTCACCCTTGATTATCATTAAAATTGAGTACGACTAAGTAGGCAAGGGTGAAATCTGCTAGAGGTTACGGTGCTTAATTAAATAATGTGGTTGATGTGACTTCGAGGAGTCAGGAATGTGAAAAAATTAAAAATTTATAACTAGGAAAAAATATAACAATAGATTTTTAACAAATAAGGAGACAAGGAATTATTTCAAGTGAAAACGTCATTGTTAAATTGCTTGAGTCTATAAAAAGAAAAAAGTAATTAGAAAGTGCAGTGTGGACCCCATACAAATATTTCGATACTTAAATTAGTGATGTGCCTAAAATGCAATGGCAAGTGCACTAGTCGATCAAGTAATAAAATGAATGAATAAAGTATCGTTCCCACGAGAACTATCGAAACAAGTGCTGAAACATAGCAATTCTATTTTTTATCTAAAAAAATCAAATTAGAGATAATATTAACTAACTATAAAATAAAGTAAGAAGAATACGACGTATTGAAAATAGCAAAATAAAGTGCAATCAAGCAAGTTAAAACTGAGAGATAAGATAGTTAAGTGATTTGATTCCCCTACAAGAATATTGTAATTCTTACCAAATAAGTTAATTAGATAGATTTTACTTACATGTGACAACGAAATTTCATGACTTATTTATTATCCTTTGGTTCGAGTATAACAAAACTATCGCTAATCACTAATTCTACACTTGATCCATGTAAAATCAATTAATTAACGACGTATTAAGTTTTTTGAAATTCACTAACACAAATCATTAATTCAAGCAAATTCAAGTTATCGCAAAAATGAATATTCATACTTAGTCTGTTCCAATATCCAATCTAAGTTATGTGATATGCAAAGCTTAACATAGAATTACTTGGTCTGTATCATCTATATTCATAAAATCATTTAACAGGTAATCAGGCTGTCAAAGTAGTAATAGTCATATCATATAATCACATGAAATAAATATCAATCAAATTAACCGACAATTGTATCAATCACAATATTGTCTCACGACTATCTCGTTACCTTAGTTAACAAAAATTTAGCCAATCATGATAATAGAAATCATCATAATTAAATTCCAAAAAAACATAATTAAAATTCAAGAATTAATTCAAAAATTGAAGAATTAACAAGAAAATTAATTTAAAATTATTCTCTAAAATTGATGATTTCCATTAAGAGATGTTAAATCTGCGCCTTGCTGTTCCGCTCTTCTTCGTCGCTTTGCTTCTGCAAAATATTTCACTGTGCGCCTCAAGTCTGCGGCCTGCTGCTCCAAATCCTCCTAACTCCTTAAGTCCTTGCGTGCTTGCTCTACTCCTTAATTTCCTTCAGTCCGTGCGCCGCCCAGCCTTCTCCAATTGTCACGAAATCCTCCCCCAAATTCTTCACATTATTATTATTATTATTATTATTATTATTATTATAAATACATGTGCAAGCTCCACCCTAATCCACACATTCACGTCACTTTATAATATATATATAATATATATAAATAATATAATATTTAATATACTATTAATTATATTAACTTTAATTTTATTATAATATTATTTATTTTTAATCTTTATTTTTATTTATATTATAATATTAACTTTAAAATTAACTTTATAATTTTTTATTTTTTATTTTTTTATTTTTTTATTTTTTAACTCAAACACCAAGTAATATTCTTATAAAATAACAAGAAATACTAAAAATTAAATGAATAAAAAAATCTCAAAATACTAGACAATTCTAAATAAAACACATATAAAATACTAAAAATACTATTCAATTATGACCAATAAATGTGTGAATAAATTCTCACACCAAATACCCTCAAATTTGAATTATTATTTGTCCTCAAGTAAAAAAATAAATCATATACTCTAAGCACAAAACATATATTTGAAATTATTTATCACATTCAAATCCTTTGTTATGTCCACATCTAAATCTTCAATCTAAAATGCAACAATAGCAAATAAAGAAAATTAAATATACTTACATTCCCAAGTTCAAGAATCCTCATGAGTTATATTATTTTAATATTTTTATTTTGAAAGAGTAACTAACTTAAACATTAGAGAACCTGCACAGAAGACACATTGCGACCATAATTGTTTCTATTTTATAGGTCTCTTGAAGACTAGAACCTCGTGACGAGTATTTTCCTATAACTGTAAATTTATTATTATATTTAAGCAACAAAAATTATAGAAATTAAAATACTTTCCATTGAGATTTAAAATTCAATATATTTATCTCTTGTTATTAGATAGCTACTATCAATCTCTCTGTCTATTCCCTTTTTTCTCCCAACTTCCTTTGCACAATGATGGCTCTCTATCTCTAACGCCTTCTTATCCTTTCCTTTTTCTCTCTTTCAATTTTTTCCTTTGATTTTGTTGGAGAAACTCTCCAATGATTTGGGAATTTTTTCCCTAGAAAGAAATCTAGGTTCGTTCATTTTCTTTTCCTTCTCTCCATTGTAGGGTTGGTTTGTCATTGTTGGGTTGGGTTGGTCATTGTTTTTGTTTTTATATTTTTGTTTATAAATTTCCTTGGACTTAATTAGAGATAATGAAAGAAAAGGAGAATACATATAAGAGATAACACTTTACCAATAGAATAATTAATTTATCTTTTTCTTCAATGATAAGAGCGATAATTGTAGTTTTTCGTAATAGATGTGAGGTCCCTTACATTCAATCATAAATTAAGGGAGATTAGTGTAGTTTATTAAAATATAAAAAAATATGTTAGGTTTTGTCACAAAAACAAACCTTAAAACTAAGCGGAAAAAAGAAAATTAAGATTAAAGTTTGAAGCTCTACCCTTAACCAAAAGAAAAAAAAAAAACCCATTGTATACTTCGATACTTTCTTATTTATTTAAGATATCGTAAAGAGATCAGCCTAAATACTTAGTAAGTATCTAAAATCTTAAAAACCAACTTATTATGTCCAAGAAAGTGGGTTCATACCTAAGGATAAGCTCAAATTCAATGAAAGAAATCTAAAAGCAAATTAGAAGATAAAATTTACATAAATAAGCCACAAGTGCATGAAGTCATCAGATGACTGAGACCAAAGGATATTAATTGAGTAATCAAAATCGGATGATTGAGATTGAGTGACCTTACTCGAGAGCCTCTCTTGAGGCATTTGAGAGACTCTCTGTGATCTTACCCTAGAACCTCTCTCAAGACTATCGAGAATTCATGTGTCACCCACCATTATTATTTAGGAGACTTTTGTGGGCCTTCAATATTCTTACCAACAAATTTTGAAAAAAGCCTAAAATGTTGCCAAAGATTGTGGCTTTTCTTCCACTTATTAGTTTTTCTCTCCTATAAATAAAAAGATTATTCCTCTAGTAATGGTCCCTTCATAACTTTACCAAAACTAAAACTCTATTAGTTTTCTACACTTTATTCAAGAGATTGATTTGAGTATCACAGAATTCCTAGATGAGCTTCACTTGTACCCCTAATTGATTTTTTTTTTTATAAGTTATTTACAGACTTTTTGAGCCAAATCATATAAAATAAAATTATTATTATATTTAAACAATTACACAACTTAATTAACAAATTGGCGTAGAATGTAAAGAAGATTCGACGAGTGAATCATATCATTTTAAGAGAATTATTTATGCAGATCAAAGCAGTCCCCAAGAACAAGAAATAGGAAGCTTGTCGGAGACATGATTGTGGCAAATCTAATCCAAGTGTCAGATATTCAGATAATGAATGAATAAGATACACCAAGGGCTTGTTTTGTTGATGGGTCTCACTCACAAATATTTAAATACATCTAATATAATAATCTAAAATTTACCCACCTCATTCAATATTTTTATATTTGCCCAAGTAATATTTTTATTTTATTTTATTTACTTGATAAAATTTGAAAATATTTGGTAACGGTGATTAAAATTTGACTTTTAATTATATGAGATTGAGGTTTACGTTAAAGATTGTTCGATATCCAGTGAAAATTCTAGTCCACTTTTTGAAATTCTTTATACTCACAACCTCTTATTTATCATGGGGTAAATCACCATTTGAACCACACTTAGGGTGCATTTGATAGACATGAAAAATGAGAGTGAAATTTATTTTTCATCTAAATTTCAAAAAATTCTATCAAACAACTTTTCAATTTCATGGAATTCAAATTTCATTTTAGTTCAAGAAGTGAATATTTTCCTTGAAATCAAAGAATTAGAATTCCTAGGAGTTGGGGTGAGAATTAAAATTCTATGGAATTGGAATTTCACCTTCATTTTTCAACTCTATCAAACGCACCCTTAGAAATATATTATAATCACTTTTCGAGTAAAAAAGCTGATCCAAAACTTCTGACACACTTAGAATTTTTCTTTTTTGATTTCTCAAAAGGGAAAAAGTTCTTCAATAAGTAATTTTTGATATTATTATATCAAACATTTTATAAGTAAACTTGTCAAAAATATTTATAAATTTAATCTTAAGCGACGACAATCGACTGAAAAATACCTTAGGGTACATATGGTATACTTTGAGAATTGGTACATAAAAAGTACAGTGAAACAATAAGAAATTATATGATTTAAAAAAAAATGTATTATAATATAGATTTAGGGTTTGTTTGGCTCACAAGATAAGATATGATAAATTGGTGAATAAAAATATCACATGTTTAGTTTGTGTTTTTAAGCACCTGAGATAATAAATAGGATGGATATAAGAATCATCTGAATACAGGAAAAGAAAATCTCGAGAACCATGATACATTATTTAAGAGATAAAATAATGAGTGAAATAAAAAATTAATTCTTATTTATTTATCCTATGGTATGCTCTCGTCAGCAAAACATCAGAAGTCCAACACTAATAATCTTAGAAATAAACAATCAATTCTTAATTATTTATCTCACAACACGCTCTTGTTAACAAGAACATTAGAAAGTCCGTCCAACCCTACAAATTTTAAAAACAAACAATTAATTCTTAATTATTTGTCTTTCCGCGAACCAAAGTAGCCGCCCCTAGGAGACAACAATAGTGGTGGGTTAGGATGCCTTACAATTGCCAATTAAATAAGCTCACATGCCGGATGCGGCGAACCATCACATGGTCTGTTTCCAAGACATGCACCTGCATCTGAAGGGACGCGGACACCCACAGCACGTCTGTAGGGAAATTTGTTGGAGATGTCGTTTTAATTTTTTAAAAATATTTTTGTTTTTAAAAAGTTAAAAAGCGTTTTTGAATTATTTTTGTAATTTTATAAATTTTTTATGATTATTTTATAATGTTAAAAAAATATCAAAAATACATTTTCGATTTAAAAAGGAATTTTCATTACCGAATAGAGATGAAATTTTTTCCATCTCTAACTCAACATTTTAATTTTTTCTAGAATTTATTTGAATGTATTATAGAATTTATGTTTATTATTAAATTAAGTAACTATTTTTTATATTAAAAATTATATTTACAAAAAGACTCCTATATTTTTTTTATTTATACGTTTCTTTATATTTCTATTTCTTACTTTTTAAAAAAATGACATTTCTTTTTTATTTTTCATATTATATCTATTTCTCATTTTCATTTTCGTGCAACCTAGATCAATCGTGTTTGTCATCCAATCACACCAAGCCATGTAAACATGTTTTCCTTTTAACTACAAGCCAATTATTATGTCTACACTACTTCCCTTTTTGTTATTTGTTATTGCTAACAAAAATAATAATAAACTAACTATATCTCATATATTTTCTCAAATTTCATATTATTATATCAATACTATTGAATAAAATTTGATAATTTAATTTTGGGCAAACTACACTTAATTTTGATAAGGAATAGGAATATTTTGCAATTTGAGAAATGATAAAAATCTCTCTTAATCCTATAATTTTAACTATATTTTTTCTCATTGTTACATCTTAGATATTAATGTAACATCCTGAGATTTGGAGATAAATAATAATTATTAATACCAGTGTTGAGGTCAGATAAATAATAATTATTAATACCAGTGTTGAGGTCATTATTGAGTACATGGAGATTTAAGCAAAAATAATAATTTAGGTTGTTTTGAGAAAATAGGAAATTAAGACAATTAATAATTTTATTTGGGGGTATTTATGAAAATAATGAAAGAATAAAATAAATTAAATTGGTGAATTTTTGAAAATTTCGGGGTGTAAGTGAAATAAGAGAAAATTAGAGTTTGGAGTGTACGTGAGATTTTAGGAAGCTTTGGGGGCGCTAGTGCAATTTTCGAAAATGGAGCGAGGCTTCCCTTAAGAGTAAGCATGCGCACCATATGGATGAAGGACGTGTGTGGCGCGAGGGCGGCTAGGTGAGGGGTACAGGATCGAGACCGAGGGGGAGCGTGCGCGCTAGGGAAAATTGGGATTTTTCCCAGCACACCAGGCCCAAAATGATGTTATTTCAGGGCATCTTCTGTGTGCCTAGTGCAACCAGCTACTCTCCACGTGGCGTGCGCTGAGCCTTCCATTTTGCCTTGCCCGCCACTCTTCATTTTGCCTATTTAAATGGCCAATTTTGGTTGTTTCCGAAGCAGAAGGCAGAAGGGAAAATGAGGGAGAAGAAGAGGGGCTGCGAGCAGCTTAGAAATGAAGAGGAATGAGGGAAAAATTAAGGAATTTTAGGGTAATTTGGTACCTAAAATATTCTGATAAGTGGGTAAAATTAGTATAAGTGTTACATGTTTAAGTTATGAATTTTATACAGCTAAATTATTTATATTACACGGTTAGATTTACTTAATGTAAGCTACGATTTTTTTAATTGCTAGGAAATGTTTTACTTTGCATTGGGAGTGCAAAAGAGATAGGAATCAACCGGTTGCAGGCAAATTGCTAACCCTCCCCTTATGTTCTTAATTTCCTGTGAGAATCTCTGTGGTTTCTCGTATTTTATTCATTCCCTCATCGTGACTCGGTTCCACGCATTAATAATGATAATCCGCGTGGCAACCATTCCATCACTTGTATGTTAATAATGGGTTTATTGGTGATTAAATAAGTTAAGTAAATGATGTTTTGGTGTCGTTCATTCCGTCCGTCACGGAGTTTCGTATCGCTCTACTTTCCTTGGGAATGATGTCGAACTCGTTGGGGCTAGATTCTTAGAAAGTGACTATAGTCAAGATTATGGAGTTATGTTAATAATTTATTACGAATGTGGAGATGGTTTTCTATGTATGAGAAGAGATGAGAATGTTAATGTCATAATGGAGTCTATGTTGATGTATGGGTGCCACTTATCGGCTGTTACGATAAGCGCTAGACAGGCCAGAAGAACTGGTACCACCAGATTCTGGCCTTGGTTTGTGCATATCATGATGTGTATGCTGTAGAAGGACTGTGTTGCATTCACTTGGGGACATGCTTTGTGTGTGATGGGATGT
Source organism: Diospyros lotus (assembly GCF_014633365.1). Taxonomy (NCBI): domain Eukaryota; kingdom Viridiplantae; phylum Streptophyta; class Magnoliopsida; order Ericales; family Ebenaceae; genus Diospyros; species Diospyros lotus. The sequence continues at coordinate 36,502,189 of NC_068343.1, read as the reverse complement.
GTGAGCAATTGTATGAGCCGGTTGGTCTAAGAGCTAACTTGAGTTCTTTAGGTGAGCTGGTGTATTTAGAGCATATCGCATGTGTGAATTCCTATGTGGGTGTAGCATGACCTGATGCTTGGTTTATGGGGGCCTTGTCATCACGTTTATGCTACAAAAGCCATTATATTTTCTATTTGTTGCATTGCATGGTGAGGATGTGTGATTATAAGTGATGAGAATGGGTGGCGCCCACCACGGATTGTAGGCTGTGGCAGTGGACCACAATTGCAGTGTGGTAGGATGATATGATGATGTGATGGATGACAGGAAAAGTAGGTTATGAATGCCAAGGAAAGTCGACCAAGGTCAAGAAAAGACGGGTCTTATTGAATGATGATATGGTAGCTTATATTAGGCTGCAACAGATTTGTATGTAGGACTTGGGTGCCAATGTGTGGCTTATGTGACCCCCAAGGACCCTTTATGTGCAATTAATTTTATGTTATGCATTTAGAGTTAAGGCATGTATCGACCATGGCATGGTGTGTTGATGCATTGGCATAAATTGCATGGGATGTTGGGGAAGAGTCCTATCCGTAACCAGTTGCCTTTCTTTTATGAGCTTGCTAAGTTTTGTGACTCACATTTGCTTTCCATCATTCCAGATAACAGAGTTCTGAGGTTACTGGTATGTTCAGCGGGGTTGGGTCCAGATCGCTCAGTCATGGTAGCAAGTGCAGAGTTCTCCCTAAACTAGATCCTAGGTGTCATGGTACTTGTGTTAAGGTTAATGTTTTATGTTTTTGAGATGGATGAATGTTATGTAAGCTCAGGTGGGCTCAAGTTGTGAATAATCATGTAAAGACGGTTAAGAAATGTTATGTGATGTAAAAAGATATGGTTTTTAAAAGGGTTGAGAGCGAGTTTTAGTTTGTGTTATTGTTCGATATCATTCTAATAATAACCATTTCACGGATCCTTTTTGTGCATGGGGGCTCCGAGAGGTAGGCCGTTACTATTAAAAAGTTTAGAATGATGAAAATACTATCATATTTTCTCTTCCCTTCCCCTATGACACACGAAAACGTCTTGAGGGACCATTTCAACGTTTCTGAAACATTTTTGTTTTTAAAATGATAAAAAAAAGCCAAAAAACGTTTCTAGGTTATTTATACAATTTTGAAAATATTTTGGGATTGTTATGTAATATTAAAAAAATATCAAAATCGCATTTTCAATTTGTAAATGCATTTCCGTCCACGAAGTTAAAGATGGAATTTTTTAAGTCTCTAACTCAAAATTTTTAATTTATTTGAAATTTGTTTGAATACACTATGGAATTTATATTTATTTTTAGACTAAATAATTATTTTTATAATTTTTATATTAAAAATATTATTTACAAAAGACCACTATATTTTTTTTAATTATGCATTTTCTATATATTTACGTTTCCTACCTTTTTTAAAAAAACTATTTCTTATTTCTCATTTCCATTCCATACCATATTTGTTTTTTGTTTATGTTTTGATACAACCTAGCCCTTCCCTCCTTTTTCCTTATAGCACATCTCTTTTTGGGTTTTTTTCTTTTGGATCTATTTTGGGTTTACACCTTTTTTGGGCACATCAAATATATTTATATATATAGAAACATTAATATTAAATTGAAAATACATATTTTTGAAATTTAATATTAAATAATGCTTATATAAAAATTAAATTAATTTTATTTTAATATAAAAATATTTATCAAATTATTTTTCATCTATTAGCCTTTAAATTTCAATTATTCTTGGTAAATACACATTAACTAATATGTTTTGTTGTGTTATTTAACCAATACCATTGCATTTAATACATCTCAAATAGTGCAAACTTGAGCGAAAAATGAAGCTACCACAGCTTGACAGTTGTAAAAGTCAATTGTTGTTTGTTGTGGGATGTGTAACACCCCTAACTTTAAAATAACTAATTTATGAATTATATATAATTTTTATTATATAATAAATTATATAAATTATATAAGTGTAAAATATATGTATGTGTGTGTGGCGGTGCGCGAACTTGGAGGCCAAGTTTTCTTGAAATTTAAATATAGAGAGAGAGAGAGAGAGAGAGAGAGAGAGAGAGAGAGAGAGAGATGAAGGCTAGGGCAGAGCTTTTGGCCATGAGAGATGAGAGATTGAGGGAGAGTGATGAAGTTGGAGAGGTCGGCGGCTGGCCGATCGTGAGGTGATGGCCGGAGGCAGCATTGGAAGCTGCCATGGCCGACGAGATAACAGCTTACGTGGAGGCTGACGACGATGCTGGGTGGAGCAGCAGCTCGGGATGGTGGCGACCTATGGTGGCCGCGACGCCAGTGGTTGGAAAAGAAAGGGCGAGCGGCGGCATGAGGCGTTGCTATGCGCGCGTAGGCAGGAAGCTCGCGGTGGCTGAGAGCGAAGCAACAGTGGCACTGCGGTAGAGCCCGATGGTCGGTGATCGCGTTGTGGCGAGGAGAAACCGGCGATGGTGGCTGGAGCTGGTGCGGGTAGGGGGCCACGGGAAAGAAGAATAAATGAAGAAGATGAAGAAGAAGAAGAAGGAGGAGGGAGAAGAAATAAGGAAAAAAAGAAAAGAAAAGGAAAAAGAAATAAAAGAAAAATGAAAAAAAAATAGAAATTCCTGAAAAATTGGGAAAAAATCTAGAAGTTAAATTGGGGCTCGAAAAACATGCTAGAGGCTCGGAAATGAGAATTTGAGCGCGAGGTGGCAGTTTCAAAGGCAACATTGTGTGGACGTTTTTCTAATTTCTTCACCAGATTGATTGAGGTAAGGGTTTAATATGCTTTGTGTGTAAATTATTTTTGTCATGATTTGCATAAGACACTGAGGAAGTGCCTAGGCATGAGGCTATAGATAATGGACCGTGTGAGTCTCGAGATGGGGTCCTAGATGAAATCGGTGGAGCCACCAAAAGCCGGACCATGGTGCGGTGGATGATCTTGCATGCATGTTGCACTTCATTTTTATCTATGATGTCATGCTCATTAATTTACTGCATTGCATATTGCCTTTATTGAGTCCCTAGACTCACTTCCTTTACCCCCATTAACCCAACAAATGGCTCAGGGTCCAAGAAAGGAAGGCAGTGTTGGTGGAAGAGACATCGGTTAACCGTGATTGCAAACGGTGAGGACACGGGTTGAATTCTTGTGTCACTTATGTAATATATAAATGCTTTGTGTTTAACTACGGGTGACGACTTCGATTTAAATGAAGTTTGGCTAAGACCAGCAGGTGTAAGGAAGTCAAGGTTCCCATTATGAGTAAACCTAGCAAGTGTAAGGAACTTGTATTGGTCGGCTACGGTCGAGATTTGAGCTATGTATAAATATGTTTGGCTGTAATTCAAAATGTGTGTGTGAACCGATCGGTCACGGTCGAAATTAGGTATGCTTGACGGTTGGAGTATTTTATTGGGCATGATGGCATTTTTTTATTTGAAATTAGATTTATATTTTAAGGGCCTAATCGGGTACGAGAATCGGGTGAATTTCTGCTGTCTAAATATTTTAAACCCGAGTTTTCAACCGCTCAAAGGCGGTGAAGCTTGGACCCCACCTAGGGCGCCCATTTATTTTAATACTTTATGTTGGCAGGGCATAGTCGTCCTTCGAGATAGGCCAGGGTTGTATCATAGACTATGGTGGCACCCGGTAGTGGGGGCCCAGGCGTCACAGGATGCCTCTAAGAAAATAAAAAAATTCTAAACTTAGATAAGTATTTTGCATAAACCTCGATGACCACGAAGAGTCTTTTAGACAAGATTCCCCTAGAGCCTTTGGAGAGTCTCCGAGGTGGTCGAGCCTTATCATGCTTAGCCCGAAGATTCACCTAAACTCTTCTAGGCCTAACTTACTTGGTGGCTTCGAATAGTCTTCGGACCCACCCAAAGGATACTCATCAGGGCACTTTTACCCTGAAGATGTCTCTAGGCCCTTTGGCCTCACCTGCTCACCTGGTGCATCTTTCTCAGAGAGTTGAGAGACTCTTGTTTGTGGACCCCACTAAATATCTATAAATAGCCGCTTACTCCATGGCAAACGGATTTTTTTGGCTGGACCTCTTTGATCAAACCTCATTGAGACCATAGTCCAGGAGACTTAAGACTCTAGACGCTATACAACCCATTGGGAGCCTACTTGTAACATTCGAGATTTTTCATATTCAAGGAAATTGAATCATAAGAGGTTAGGGGCAGAATTGTAATTTTGAAATATGGGTAGAAGTGTAAGTCTAGAAGTCTTGGAAATTGGTAGAATTTGAGAATAGCCTAGGGAACTAAATGTCATGGATTTCAAACTCTTATTAAATATAGCTTTGGATTTCAAAAACTATTTAAATTTGGCTTTGGATTTCAAATCCAATTTAAATCCAACTTTAGGACACATGTCACCATTTGGGTGAAACACATGGAGGTAATCATGATATGGGACACATGTCACTATTTGGATGAAAACACATGGGTAGTAATAATTATATGGAACACGTGGCACAAAGTAATTAGCAGAAAGGTAATTATGAGTCATGATGAGAGGACAAGTGGCACAAAGTGATTAGTCACAAATTGGAACGTAATTATGAGTTATGATAAGGGTGCTTAGGTGGTAAGACATGTGGCGAAACACGATTGGTCGAAAACGTTTATAAATAGGACCTTTGGGTTGAGTTTTAGGGCATTTCAAATCATTCAAAGCTAAATTTATGTCATATTGAGAGGTGTGAATGCGAAAAGTGTGTTCTTGAGAGGGAGGGGGAGATTTTGCAAGAAAAATAAGGGAAATCGGTGAAGAAATGAAGGAAATATGAGCCTCACTGGAGAAACTGTGCATTTTTGGAAACTGGGCCGAATATCTGGAAAATAGCAAGGTAAGTTCCCTTTTTCTTCAATATTCTTGTATAGGGATGAAAGAAGAGCGTGTAGAAAAAAATGGGGGTCGAATCAGAGTTAAAACGAAGAAAATATGGCCGAAACACGAAAACTGTGCAAAGTTGGCCGAAAAATAAGAGTGGTGTGTGGCCAGTCTTCCTGGGGCGTGTGAGGGCGCGTCCCAACTCCTTTTTCCATAAAATTTCACACACAACCACAATAAATCATTTATATTAATAATATGTAAAATTATTTCATGGTTGGGTTGCAGGAACTGGTATTTTCTGCAGAAAAATCGTTAGAATCGTCGTTAATTAGGCAAGCTTCTACTCTCTATGCAAGCTTCTACTCCTTTGTTTCCTTTATGCAAGCTCCCACTCCTCTATTTATTTTATGCAAACTCTTAACCTTGTCTAAAGTTATTCTCTCTTTTGACTACATGTAAGTTACTGTTGTGAGTCTTCCTCGTATTATTCTCTTCGTTATGAACGGTTTAGTTCGGTTTATTTATTTGGTCTGTAACATAAGTTCCAATTGAGTCATGTCCATACTCTAAACAAGGGTTTTGATTCATCCTCAAATTCTTCAAGAATGACGCTTTGTTGTTAAGATCAGAGTACGCGAGGAATTATGTCTCCTTGCAAAAGGAATGGTTATGTTAAGTGTCTCAAGGGGAAAAGTGCATGAAGAGTCATGGGGATAGTTATGAAATGCTTTGTCTAAAAGAAAATGTAAGTAAATGTTGGCCATAGGTATTAAAGGGTATGGGGTACAAAGCCACTAACTGTTGACCATGGGTCGTGGCAGCCGATGGTTGGATGTATGGGCGCCAGTCATTAGCTGTAACGATAAGCGAGAAATGAGCTAGAAGAGTTGGTACTACCAGATTCCCACCTTAACTTGTGCATATCATAATATTGTGTGATGCATGGGGTTTGGACTGCATTCATTGGGAGAGACATGCTTTGTGTGTGATGGGGTGTGAGAGCATTGGCATAACCCGGTTGGCCTAAGAGCCAGTTTGGGTACTCTAGGCGAGCATATGCATTTAGAGCATTTCGCATGTGTGTATTCTTATGTGGGCGTAGCATGGCTTGATGTTTGGTTTATGGGGGCCTTGACATCACGTTTATGCTGCAGATGCTAGTGCATTTCTATTATGTGGCATTGCATGGTGAGCAAGAGTAACTATGATAAGTGAGGGGGTTATGAAAGACAGGGGGTTTGAGTTCCACAACAACATATGAAAGACTGGGGGTTTGAGTCCCACAACAACGTATGAACGACTGGGGGTTTAAGTCCCACAGTGCTTACGATACGAGAGACTGGGGGTTCGAGTCCCACATTAACTTATGATCTTGATATGGTTGGGTTCACGGTTCTGATATGACATGATGGCCAGTCCGTGGCAGCGGCAGGTTTGTATGTGGGACTTGGGAGCTAATGTGTGCATTTTATGTGGGCCCCAAGGATTGGGTATGTGCGGATTACTTTATATTTATACAATTAGAGCTAACGCACATATTGTACATGGCATGATATGATACTGCATTGGCATGAAACACATGGGGTGTGGGAAAAGTTCTACTCTTAACCTGTTGTCTTCATACTATTATGCTTGCGGGCCTTGCGGCTCACGTTGCTTGCGTCATTCTAAGTAAAAGCAGGGGACCAAGTAAGGACGGGGTAGGCAGTACTGTAGGTAGGGGCTAGACATGTACAGAGTAGTTCAGACCAAAAGGTCCTGGTGGTGTTTCTTCATTGTAGATGTTGTAATGGGATATCGTGTTAGGTTCAATATTGCCTAATGTAATTGATCTCGATACATGCTATGAATGTATTAAGTGAATTGATGAGGCAGTAGAAGAGTTTTGTTATCAGAAGAAAATATGTTAGCTATTGTATTTCACAAAGACTCTAGTAGGTGCCAACTATTCTAATGCTTCCCCTTGTATTCCTCAATCGGGGTTTCCAAGGAAAAGGTCGCCATGAGTTTTTGGTAGCCGTGCTGGCTTCACGTCCCCGAAAAAAGGATATATAAATATTAATTATAGAGATGGGGCCATTACACTACTCCCCTGAAGACCCATAATGGACATATTGGAGATACCACATACATATGCATCTGCATCCAATTCCTAAACATCAGAGTCTGTCGTAGGCATCAGAGGGCCCATGTGGGAAAGACCCTCGCATGCCTTCTAATTATCTCTATATTGTTGATATCATCGAAACTAGTTCCCCAAAGACCCTTGAGACTGTTTCCCCGAAGACTCCTCGGGGCTAATATCACTTGAAGACCCTTGGGGGACCCCAAAGTTGCAATCCTTCCAGGCCACAGATCAGGCCTCGGTCTCTATTAACCCTTTAGAGCATCTCATACCTCTCCGTTTTTCCAAGAGAATCTATTTTGGTTGTTCCCAAGATAAATAAATTTAATTGTTGTAATTTGCCAACAACAATTTGGCATCATTTGTGGGAAATGTACAAAAGGTCATCCACCTTAGGAAAATTTATGAAGACTGCCCAAGCAAGCATGCCGCTCCAGTTTGGTGATCCTCGGCAATATTCACATCTCTACATGTAGTGTCTCCCCGTTACTTAATCCCCGAATGCTCCTGGGAATCACTGGGGAGCTTCTGCAAGTTTTTTCTTCTACAATGCCCTCCAAGGCTTTCCCCCCACTATTATGATGGCCTTTGGGGGAAAAGCATACCTTTCCTTATTTTTTCATGTGCGTCCTTCTTCTTGAGGAACTAGGCTAGGAAAGTGGGAAGGTCAAGGGAGATGTGCCCTCATGTATGCCCTTCTTAAGTTGGAATTTTATTATGAGGACTGTAACTGCTTAATCATGCCAGTCTCGTGGAAGAGTGTCACCTTGAAGTCGTTCAAAAGTGGAGTGACCTCTTTCTCGGGTAAAGTCCCCATGGAGGTATGTCTGTAAGAGAGTTTTATGAACCCAAGGGGCAGTACCTCGGTTTATCAGTTTCCTCAGATATGCTCTATCCAGGCCCGAGCATACTCTGAAGCAAAAGGATGCCTACTAGTTCATAAGTAGATAAAGTAGTAGTCGATGAGCTACGCGAGGTGCCGATGATAGGAGATTAATTAGTAGCAATCTCTGCAGTAGCTTGTTCTGCAACTACTCTTGTCTCTTAATCGCTGCATCTGCCTCTTTTATCGGAAGATGTTCAGTGTTCAGCACTAGTCCTCTCAAGCCCTACATAGTTATGACCGTGCGATCAACGATGACAAAAGTTTCTCATAGGCATTTACCATAAATGCTTCAAAGGAAAAGAATGGTTGGAGCCGCTAGCAGCGCTATGTTAATTGCTTCAGGAACGCTATACTCGAAGAGTTCTAGATAAAATACTCAAACTTGCCATCCAGAAGCAACCAACTTACAAGCAAAGCACTTGAGTGAAGACCATACTAACTGAAAGCTAACTTATTGTAATACACAGATGTAGATGCATGTATTGAGTTGTATAAACAAAATACATTTGTATAAAAAAGTTGAAGTAGTTGTAATAGGTGTGTATTATATATGTCTATATGTGAGCCTTTGTTTATCTTGCAGCAACTCAGTAAGAGACCAAGGAATCTGGCTTGACTCGTACTAGGAAGTCAGGGGGATAGAGCCGTCAGGACTCAGTCTAATCTTTTGTATGAGGAACCAAGAGTCAACCAAGGAATTACTTGTGACTAAACAAAGGCATTCTAATGGAAACATCAGAATTATCATTGAATACATGAATGGATTCATAAGTTAACTTTCAAGTACCCCGTCAATCTCAATGGCCACACGAGAGGACTTGATACACATCTTGAGATGGTCATGCCATTGAGGTCGGATCTTGTACACAACATCTACTCGGGACTTGCGGATGTAGGCATGGCGCCAAACCACCAAAATAAAAATGTTGGTATTTATGTGATTGCAAATGTAGGCGTTAAAACAAAAAATCCTATCTCTATGAATGCAAATGTAGGCATTTTGTCAAACAACCATAACAAAAATATTGGTATTTTGAGTTGGACATAGGCGATATGCCGTTAAACTGCCATTACAAAAATATGGGTATTTTAATTGCGGACATAAACATTGCATTAAATCACTGAAACAAAATAGATTAGCGGAGGTTGGAGCTAAGCTAATCGCAGAAACAAAATAGAGTGCCTCAGTTGACACCCCGTGCCATTAGGTAAGGCCGGTGTGCTCTCCACCTAGAATTCTCTTTCACGTGGACACATGATACGACCTACGAGATAGTTCCATTTGTCTTTGGATGCAAAGATAAAGGCCGCTCCCTTAAGACTGCATCTCTTACCTTGCACAATCGTGCACCAACTAGTGGAAGGAATGGGGTCTAGGAAACATCTTTTGCAGGTCCACTAGTACTCACCCCTTCCACTACACTAGAGTGTCCTTGTTATGTGTCCATTCTTCACTAGTAAACCTTTCCACAAAATGACTCTATGGCTTCAATGTCCTTCCTCCCATTTGGCCTTGGGGAATAGTGTAATACCCTGTGTTATTAGTGTTAGAAAATAAGGAAGATTGTTAAAAACTTTCGAAAAAATACCCTTGAGATAAGTGGATTTATGGGAATAATGGTGCCTTTAGAGAGGGGTATTTTGGTAAATTGGATACATAGTGAGATCCAATAAAGGGTAAATGAGAAATTTGGTAAGTATTTCCTTGTTGGAATGAGAATTTGTTGTGAATTATTCTCATTTGTGCATTTTTGTGGAGTTTGATGGGATTGTTAATTCCTAAGGGAATTTTGGTAATTTGGAGTATAATTCCATCGGAGAATTTAATTATTAAAGAGGAAAATTAATTATAATTCATTTATATGTGAGAAGCAATCTATTTTCCCTAAAATGGGGAATAAATGTGGTGAAGCCATATGGATGGCTTGGATTAAAGCTTGGAAGCCAAGGGTGATGTCTAAGAGTGACACTTGGCAAGCTAATATTCAAGAGAAATGAGAGATTAAAATAAAGAAAAAAGGAAATGAAAAATGGTCACTCTTACAATTAATGAGGGCCATTATTATGTTGGAATAAAGAAATTCCTAAATGAAATAGAAAAATGTCTCTCATTAATGCTTTGAAAATGGGAGAATTATTTAAGTGGAAAAGAAAAAGGAATTATGTCTCTCATGTGATGTGTTGTTAATTAGTCAAAATTAAATAAATGGGAAAATGGCTAATTTTAGGATTTAAAGACAAATTGATCCAATGGTGGAGAATTTGTCTTGAATGTAAGATGGGAGAAGATCTAAGGCTTGAGTTAAAAGTCTCCAAGTGGCATGGATTGCGCTTCCTTGGAGGGTGGAGATTTAATCTCAAATCTCAATAAAGGGTTGAGATTCAAGAAAAGGAAATGGCATGGATTGCCAAATATTAAAGTATTGAATGGTTGAAATTAAAACTCTTTAAAGCACATGGATTGTGCTTGTTGTGGAGGGTGTGGATTTAACCTAGTATCAAGAAGATCCAATGGCCAAGATTTAGTCTTGGAATGGGTTTCGATTAGTGAATAAGTGAAGGAAATGGAAAAGAAAGAAATAGAGAAAGAAGGAAGAGATTGGGAGAATTGGGATAAGTCTCCCGTGAAGGAAAAGGGAAAGAAAAAAAGAGAGCAAGGTAAGTTTCATGCTTCTCTTCATGTTTGATGTCATCTTAGAAGGAAAAGTCTAATTTTAAGAATTTTCCTTAAGTGGTAAGCAAGTTTTTGGCAAGGGTTTCTCTCCTGAAGTTAAAGATTTGAAGAATCTAACAAGAAAGGTAAGGGATGACCCCAAGGGTGGTGGTCTTCCATGCATTTGTAAATGTTTTTTTTATGAGTTGCATGTAGTGGTTAACACTTGCATGATATGAGTTCTAATGTACCTATGGCCATATAGAAGACTAGTGTTGTGGGAAGGGTTGGTAGATGCCTTAACCTATGGAGGTTATGAGGGCATGGAAGACTACCTGTTTTTCATTACATGCTCTCTCATACTTCATTTACTTATGCATTGCACCCTTACTGAGCTTTATAGCTCATGAAGTTTTCATTCTCACCTTGTAGGTTTTTCATATGTAAAGAGGTTGAGAATGTTGCAAGTTTGAAGCCTTGGAAGATCTAAGATGCTTTGACGTAAATTTGAGTTGTTGGTTATGACTTGTGATGTATCAAACTTGAATGATGTCTCTTTTTGGTATATGATGTTTAATCTCCATGTTGGGATGTATGATTTTATTTTGGTGAGATAATGGCTTATGGTATGTTGAAGCCTAGGTCTTAGTGTAAATCTTATCTTTGGTATGTGTTGTTAGAAGCACCAAAGAGGTTGAATAATATATATATATATATATATATTTGGAAATGTGGGTGAATTTGATGATTATTTATTAGAGTTAATTTCTAGAAAATTTGGGCTAAAAAGCCCGAGAAAAAAAAAGAAAGAAAAAGAGTGAAGGATGGCAGCTGGTAGTAGTTGGGGCCAGCAGGGGGCTAGGCAAGTAGGCCCTACCGACCAATTTTTTTTAAATTTTTTTGGAAATCTAGAATTTTTGGGGCATGTTTGGATTAATTTTGAATTCCAAAGAAATTTTCTAAATAAAGGGATTTTTTTCGGACATTTTTTGAGAGAAATGTCAAATTTTTGAAAAATTAAAATTTATGAGTTTTTCCTTGATATTGGGAAAATCAATGGGTTGTTTGAAATTTTGAATTATATGAAGGCCGGTGGAATATTGGAAAAGAAGAAAAAATAAAATATATAAAAAAGGTTGATTGGGCAAGTTAAATGGAAATTAATTTGAAGAGTGTGGAGCTCATAAAGCCCAATTTGCTAGTCAATTCTAGGAATAAGGGAAGGAAAGAACGAAGCCTAGTTTCCACCTAGGGCGTTTTGTGTCGAAACATAGTCTGCCCTTCACATTTGACCGGGCATGTGAACAGTTCAGATGATTATTCATGAGTGGCACTCGTAAGTGAGAGCGGGGCGTCACAAATAGTGATGATGGCCAGGCTATAGACGAGACCGACAGGTTTAAGGTAATCCAGGGACTTGGGCATGTTCATTACCTTTAGTCGTAAGTGGCAACAATAGTACTTCTTGTCGATGCTAGATGCAAGATGATTTATATATCTTATACGAGATGTCTATTGGAATTCTATTTATATATTTATTAGGGCCTAGTATTTCATAGTGCCCTAGAGGTACACCTGTACCCTTGAATTTGTTCCATTCTTTCCATAAATATATATATCCCTATTTTACCCCCACAAGGTGGGATAGGCCAGCACCCCCAAAACTGTTACATTGGGGAGCCAGGTTTTCTTTGTATGCCCATCTGTGTGTGCAAGAACACAAGTACCCATGAAGCACACAATCCCTGCTCAAGGTGAAGGTACGCCTCTAATGGTAAGTATCATTTTTCATACTTAATCATTTTATGTTCTTGCATCATTCCTATTTGTGGTACATCCATACACGAGATTCATACATATGCCAGGTCCAAGCACTTAAGAAATCAAATGTCAGTCCATAATGTCAATTCGTCCTCCATAAGGATGCCCATTCTATTAATATGTGTATAAGTTTTAGAGTGCAAAAAATAGGATGAGCCAAAAAATGTCAGAAGGGGTAAAAGAAACCTAAGTTAAAGCAATGCCCTAGGAATGCCGCCCTCGGGAGTAGATTTAGTAGCCCCATCCGTGAAGTCTAAGGCCATAAAGTCAATGTCGTCCAAAGCATCAATCACTTTCGTCCCCTGAAGAGTTATAGGATTTGCTTGCGTTGGAGAATCCAAGTCCGACTCCAATGTGTATGGGCTCCAGGAACTTGTAGGACTAAGTAAATCCCCCACTTCGGTGTCTAGTTAATCCTTTGGCTCCTTAGGGTTTGGATCCCCATACGCCAGTTGCGAACACCTCTTCTAACCGTTTCAGCGAAAAAGATTGGATTTGAATAGTCATTCCCCAGACGTGTTCCCTCTAGATACCCTCGGGCTAAGTCGAATCCATATTTTATAAAGCCTAAGGCATACCTCTCTTTTCCTTAAAACACACCCAAGAGAGTCAATATTCCTTTACCATTGCGACTCAAGTGGCATCAGTGTTTGCCTCTTTAAATTGGCGGGCGATCTTCTCGGCTTGTCTCCTTACCTCCTAGAGTCGAGTCCATAGATCATTCCTTTTCTCCAGGGCACAATGATGTTTCGCTATCATCGAGGCATTGGCCTCCTTAAACGTTACCTCAACTCCTAGTTGTTTTCTTAGCTCACCCTCTAGTTGCTCAACCTCATTCTTTAGGGAGTTCGTTTCTCCCCTTGATCTATCGGCTATCTGCTCAAGGCTTTGGGTTCGGTCCCTATAATCTTCAAGGTCCCTAACCCTATGCTCCAAATCCATCTGCCTACCTCTGACGCGTAGACAATCCTAGACAAATTTATCCATATTCGCCTCCACTTTAGTTAGGTCAACCTGAGCATTTGCAATTACAATAACTTATTGTTGGATCCCCTACTCATCAAGCCAAAATCCAAATTCAGTGGTAATAAGAGAAAATGGAGGGTAAAGTGCCAAAAGAAATCCAAAAACTTTCATACCTTGATCAAGCACTACTTCTCAGTGTTCAGTTTCTCCAAAGTACTCCCTGTGAAGTCTAGCTCATCGTGGGGCATCACCATGGTGTAAATGTTGCTCGTCCCAACGCTAGGCTTTTTCGCAGAGTCTGTATCAAGAAGTCTGGTGTGCACCCAAAATTCATGCCCCTTTAGTCATCGATGTTGTAAAGGAACCTCCATTTGATGGATGAGGCTCATGTTAAGAAGTAGGGGCAGATGTCTCTAAGACTTTTAGTCCAGCTCGCTTCGTCCTGGGTGCTCTATTGGTTATGGAAAGGGTAGGTTGCACACAACACGATGTTGGTCATGATACCTTTCCAACTCAGCCTGCACCTTAGCTTCTTCTTCTACCGCCCTAGTAGCCTTGGTGGGTTCTAAAGAGGATTGCGTTCTCGGGCTTAAGGGTGATTGCGATGTTGATATTTCTCCCTCCTCACCATATTTGCTAGAAGGTTGAGGGGATGGTGAAAGGTTAAATGGTGGAAAGTCAAAGAAGTCAGAAGTAGGTGCCATGGTTTCTCTCATCGTGGTTGTCCCTTCTTCATTTGTCTTGGCTCTTTTGTTCCTCTGAGCCAGTGAGATCTCCCTTTCCTCAATTTCTTTGGAATGAGAGGCATGGGTAACTTGTGGCTACATTTCTGGCTGAGTCTCCCCCATCCGTTGTTAAGACTCTACTAGCATGCCCAAGGCTATTGTAATACCCCAAAATAAAATAAAGTAATTTCGAAATTTTTAGGAATTTTCCATGTGATTATGAAGCAGTTCAAAGAATTAGAAATCAGTGCAATAAGACAAATCTACTGAAGGGAGTACCCCAGAACACATATACTTACAAAAAGAACATAATATTGAAGAGCGTCTCGAGATGAGATTTATGACTCTGAAAGAAATTAAAACGAAGACAGTTTTCGATATAGTTTTGATATAACCTGAAAAATTGAATGATCATAAGGGACTTTCGGAAAGCTAACGAAACCCTGAGGGGGGCTCCGATTTTATGTAAGAATCAACTCTGAAGTGGTTATGGGACGAAATGATAGTCCTATGAGGACACCAAGGAAAAAATGTACTTATTGAGTGATTTTGAGTTATTAATTTTGGATTTTTAGTATTTTAATCCAAATGAAATTGACATTTGAGGATATAATTGAAATTTTGCAATGCTTAAAGTGGGATTAAGAATTTAATTGAGGAATTTATAATGATTTTAATAAATTATACATTATGCATAGTATATTCACTACAAGAAAATTGGTCTTCTGTGATGACCGTAGGTGGTCACAAAAAGATAAAATTTCATCACTCAATCTTTTCAGTGATAATCAAATATTCATCACAGACTCGTCACCGTAGGTTCCCCGCCGATTATCTTTGGTGATGAAATAATCATTTCATCATGATAAATGCATTATTGGTGACAAAAAAACTCGTCGCTCAACTCATCACCTAAAATCATTGTCTCGTCATATCTTGTCACCAAAAATACTTTTTAGTGACGAATTATTTCATCACTATTGGCATAAAAATTTTCATCACCAAAACATATTTGTGACTATCATTAATTTTCACAAATTTTTTTTATCTCATCACCAAAACTATCTCGTAACGTTATCTCCTCACCTAAAAATAAAATTGTTCGTTATGAGAAAGTTTTTATGACAAAACACTTGGTCACCAAAAGGTATTTGTGATAAAATGAAGTCCTCGTAGAAAATATTTTGTGATGGTTGATAAAATACTTGTGATTTACATCAAGAGACTTAGACATCACCAAAACATTCCTGTGATGAAAGCATCTCATTGCAAAAACTCTTTTACTACAATACAATATCATCACCAAAACTTTTGGTTGCGAGAGTCTATCAAGAAAATAGCATCACTAAAAATTATAAATGACTCATCCAACCCATCACTAAAAATTTGCTGTTATGATATTCTCTTCATATAGTCCCATAAACATCCCTGTTAATAATTTCTCAACCTATTTAAAATACCAAACACAACTACCATAAATTCTAATGAATTATATCATCCAAATTGTTAGTCCATCAAAACATATCCCACAAATGACAAAACTCATCAAATCTAATATTCAAAAACATGTTCCAAGCATAATTCATCAAATAAAGACAAACAAGCAAAAAGTATATCAAGTCAAAATAAACTTTGAACTTCTTTGGATCTTTAAAGTCCCATACATCTAAGAGTTGTTGCCATCTTCTGCATTTGATGGTTCATCTAGAGGTTTTTCTCCAACATTTTCTAAAACAATGGCTAGCATACTCTTCAATCAATGGATCTCCTCTTTCTGTGCTTCAAGCTCAATTTCTCTTGATTCATTATACTATAACAAGTTCTCGACTTGTTGTTTAAGTTGTTCTGCTTCTGAATGATTCATTGGAGCTGTCCGAGTCTTTTTAGATGGTTTAGCAGTAAAGTAACCTGATTTCAACCTTATTGATGAAGCACAAATTTCTTTTTGAGTAAGTGTTGAACTTCTTTTTCTTGTGATGCAAAGGCCGTAGCTTATTGTTTCTCCAAAATCATCTCCTAATGTAGTGAGAAAGATAATTAATATAACATCATAACATTTTAACATAGCATTAAAAATGTAAAATGAGAAGTTTAGTGAATCAAATATGTCTATATCACGACTTACATAATCTGCTTAGGCCTCTGGAGATGTCTATTGTCCACTTTTTTCATTGTAATGAGTTGCTTTAAAAAGAGGAATATCATCAAGTAATTGCCCCATGGTTGGATCAACCTAATTTTTTTAAATATAAGTTATTATAATGTAAAACTATACAATTTATGTGAGAATTTAATAGAGGGAATACATGAGTAAATGGTGATTCATGAACTTGATATTGGGAGGAGGGTTTGTCCAATTAGTACAATTATCAAAAATAAAGAAATCTGATATAACTAAGAAAAGAGCTAGACAAAAATAAAATAAACTTGATATAACATGTGAAAGCATATGAAATGAAATTCTAATATTTATACAACACTCATTGAGTTCAATCAACTGTGGCATAATGAATTGAGTTATTCTTGGATATAGTGATTAAGAAAAAAAATAAAAGAATAAATTTTTGATGAATAACAAGAAGGCAAGTCATCAATCTTATGCAGAAAGTTGGTTTATGTATTTTAGAGGTCTGTCTAATCATCAATCTTATTAGATGCAGGGTAATAAGGTAATGATTTGGTCTTCACATGCAAGTTAATGATTTCTTCTTCTGTTGTTGTTGTTGTTGTATTTTAGAGGTTTATCTAGTCATGATTGTTGTAGTTGTTTTATATAAAAGAGGTATGTCTGGTCTTCACATGGAAGTTGCTCAATAGTTTAACAGACTAAAGTCAGCATCTAGCCCTTTTTTTTATTCGTTTTCCCTTAAACACGAGTTAATTGAGATTTAACTTTATAAAATGTTAATTATTTAACAACAGAGTTAATCCTGAACTTTGACAGAAAAAGAGAACATAAATAAAGTACACGCACTGTTTAACAAAGTAAAATATAGATGGACATACCACAAACAAGTGGTCTTCAAATTTGGTGATGGGCTGGAGGCGGCAACGTTGAGGCGACGGAGGCAATGGGCTAGAGAAAATGAAGGTGAGAGTATAACAGAAGATGAAGCACTTCACTGTCTAACAAAGAAAAAATCAAATCTCATTTCAAAACCCCAAATAGCAGACACACCAAATCATCTAAAACACATCAAAAGGAGAAACTAAGAAGAACGAGAAAATGTAAAAATGTACAATAGTAGCGTAGGCCCCCAACCCAGGCTCCACAGACAAGCTAAAATGGAAGGAAATAAAACAACTTAATTAGATCTTGTAAGTAGAACCTACAACTATAACTTGCAAGTGAATCCAGAAGATTAGGGATATAAACTCTATCTAGTCTTATTCTATAGTATAATTAAGCATTATATAGTGAATGAAAGTTGTGTTTTTCTTTTTTAATTTTTTGATGTTAATTGAATAAAACAACTTTTACACCTGTAAAGAAATCTTAAGATCATATGAAAACTTCTATATCATATACTAAACTCAAACTGAAATGTAACTAAAAGGAAAACCAATTACATGGTCAAACACAATTATTTTGTTTTGCAAAATTGATATATAAAGCATGACATAAGACAAAATGACAAAAAAATGGAGAGAATCAGGAAATAGAATGAGACAGAGGTGATATGAAGCATAATATATAGTATGAACAGTCAAATAGAATTATTTTCTCAAAAAAATTGATATAAAAAGCATGAATGCATAACAAGATGATAAAGAAATGGAGATAATGATCACAAAAATACAATGAGATTGATATGAGAAGAAGCATAAGATAAAGTACGAACAGTCTGTCAATAACCCATTTGTTGCTCATTTTGTCATATTGACAATCTACTCCAGTCCATGGATGTTGTTATGGAACATAAGGATCACCATTACACCCAAAACAAACAATAAAGATTAACACCTGGTGAGGGGATATTTTACTAAGGGCAAAATTACTATACTACCCTCGGAGACTACCAGCCTGGTGCCGCCACGTGCCGGTCTCAGAAAGCGCCACGTGTCATCTGGATTTTCATCCCATATTTAATTTTGAACGAGGTTGACTCAGTCAACCGAGATTCTCTCCAATGTCCCGTTCAGAGGCTATCTTATCTCTTTAGAGTATGCTCTACGCCATCTTTAAATAGAGGTCAACTTTTACAGGTATGGATCATCTGACTACTGTGTGACTTTCCATTTCGGGTATTCTTCTTCTACTGACTTGAGTGTTGGAGTTCTCCCGGGGGATTAAAGGCCCCACCCTTGTAGGTACTTGTTTCGAGGTAGATCTCGGTGACCGGTCCAGTATCATCATTTGGCGCCCACTGTGGGGCCGATTGCTTTATCTGCTCTTGTTCGTCGAGTACCTTAGATGAGCTCAAGTTTCCCCCCGTTATGGCGACAAGAAGAAATCCACCGCGAGTTGCTAGTACCCAACTTGTCCCAGATCAGAGTCAACACCAACCATCGGAGAGTGGACCTGTAGAGGGTCATCCCCCAGATCCCTCGCCATCACAAGATCGTGTCGCCCAATTAGAGGGACAGGTCCAATGCTTGACAGAGTTACTCAACACCTTTTTGACCCAACAGCAGCCTCCAGAGGTGAGGCAAGAGGAGCACTCTAACCACGATAGTTGGCACCAGGGAGACTGCCGCTCTAGATTCCAAGGTGGCGGATCCCCTCGTGCTGGGAGGGAGTCCCATCGAGACGAGAGACGGAGCGGACCTTCCAGGCGTAACGAGTATGGGAGGCCGAGCTCAGAGGAGGAGGAGTCCTTTGGTCCCGATTATGCCCGAGTCGGAGGGGCTCAACGAGAAAGTTGTTTGCAACATTTGGAGAGGGAGGTTGTAGAGTTGAGACGGAGGGAGGAAGAGCCACATGACATTGTTTCCAATCATCCATTAAGTCGGGAGATCATGGCAATTATTCCATCCGAGCACCTCTAAATCCCTGCCATCAGGCCATATGGAGGCACAACCGACCCTGCTGACCACTTGAATCTCTTCGCCTCTCACATGATGGTCAGGTGGCACCTGATGCTATGTGGTGTAGAGTCTTCCTAGCTACTTTGGAAGGACATGCACGGGCCTTGTATTCAAGCCTGGCACACCGGTCGATTACTAATTTCGGACAACTTCGGAACAAGTTCTTGGCGCATTTCGCTCCCCTCCGAAGGCATCGAAGGTCAACTATGACCCTTATGAATCTCAAGCAGAACCAAGGGGAGTCATTAACAGATTTTGTGGCTAGGTTTAATATGGAGGCACTGAGCATTGAGAATCTGGATCAGAGTATTACCATGGTGGCCTTTCAGAATGCCTTGAGGGCTGGCCCTTTTACCTAGTCATTGGCTAAGAGGCCTTCCCAGACGTTCACGGAGATCCTGAGCCGAGCCACCAAGTACATTAATGCCGAGGAGGTGATGCGGGCTAAGAGAATTGAATACTCGAACAAGAAATTGAAGAAAAGTCAGAATAGGGAGCAAAAGCTGGAAGATAAACCAGGTCGACGGGGGGAAAGGTTGGGCCCCCGATGGAGTCCGGTCAGGTTCACCCTGCTTAATACTCCTCGAGTAGAGATCCTGGCTACAATTGAGAATAAGGATTACTTGAAAAAATCGAGACCTATGAAGGCCCCAGCTAACAAAAGGAGTAAAGACAAGTATTGTCGATTTCATCGAGATCATGGACATGACACGGAGGAGTGCCATCATCTGAAAGAGGAGATTCAGGAGCTCATCAATCGGGGTTTCCTATGGAGGTTCATAGCTAAGGATACTGAGCCACAAAGGGGCGAATGTTGGAGATCAAGGAGCCCTCCCCATAGACGTTGTAGATCCCAGGAAAGGCGTAGGATCAGAACTTCACCCAGGAGAAAGAGTCGCTAGAGGGAGGGAAGTCCTCCATAACAATTAATTTTTCACACTTTAGCGGCTGGGATGGTGCCAGGCAAGGAGTCGGGAGAAAGTTCTGATCTGCATTAACATGTTGGAGTCAAGAGGGCTCAGCCAGGGGACGTTATCTCTTTTACGGATAACGACTTGCCCGGGTATCCGATTTCAAATGATCTGCTGGTCATCACAGCAAAGTTGGGAAAATGGGAGCTTCGACGGATCCTCGTGGACCCAGGGAGCTCATTTGAGGTTTTATATCGATAGGCCTTCCGAGGCATGGGATACACGATGGAACAGTTGAAGCCAGCTCAGGTCCCTTTGATTGGATTCGACGGGAAAGTGGTGTATGCGGACGGTATGTTTTAGCTCTTGTTGACTCTTTGAAAGGGTTCTCGGTCCGCCCAGATCATGTTAGATATTTTGGTAGCAGAGGTCCCCTCGGCTTACAATATGATATATGGGAGATCGGGGTTAAATGCTCTACGGGCCGTGCTGAGCACTTACCACATAGTGCTTAAGTTCCCTATTGCGGCTGGGATTGGTTAAGTCAGAGGAGACCTAAGGTCCGCCCGGGAGTGCTACATGGCATCCATCAACACTGCTAGGGGTATCGTGCAGGAGTGGTCAGAACCCTAGGAAGATTTAGGATGAGGACACGGCCTCAAAGGGAGAGAGGTCAGAATATCCCCTCCCGCCACTATCAGTTTTTTGCTGGAGCGCCCAGAGGACTCGAAGACTACTGAGTTGGTGGATGAGCTCGTAGAGGTACCACTGGACCCGGACCGACTCGATAGATGCGTAAGGGTGAGCGCCTAGTTGAAAGACTTTCTTCGGGCTCAGATTGTATCGCTTCTTCGCCAATATGCAGATATTTTTGCATGGTCAGTCCACGACATTCCTGGCATAGACCTGGAAGTGATGACACACCATTTGGGAGTAAAGCGGGGGTACTGATCCATCATACAGAAGAAGATGAATTTTGCCCCAGATAGGACAAGGGCTATAGAGGCGGAGGTGGAAAAACTGATGGCAACACGGTATATTTAGGAGGTTGATTATCTAGAGTGGCTCGCCGATGTGGTTCTGGTCCCTAAGAGAGAAGGTGAGTAGAGGTTATGTATTGATTTCACTGACCTAAACAAGGCCTGTCCAAAAGATAGTTATCCATTTCCCCGGATCGATGCCCTAATTGATGGCATAGTCGGATGCCACCTTATGAGTTTTTTAGATGCTTTTCAAGGATATCATCAGATCCCATTACATGAAGAGGATCAGGAGAAGACGACATTCGTTACGGACCGGGGCACTTATTGTTATATTGTTATGCCTTTTGGTTTGAAGAATGCAGGAGCTACATACCAATGGCTTGTAAATAGGCTTTTTCAGAACCAATTAGGATGCAACACGGAGGCTTACGTGGATGACATGCTAGTAAAAAGTCTACTGGCAGAGGAACATCTGGCAGACCTGGAAGAGTGTTTCAAAACCTTGCGCAGATTCCAATTGAAGCTTAATCTCTCTAAGTGCACTTTTGGTGTCTCTGCAGGGAAGTTCCTCGGGTACATCGTACATCATTGTGGGATCGAGGTGAATCCTGAGAAGATTAAAGCGATACTAGAAATGCCGACCCTAAAAAACATTAAGGAGGTTCAGCAGCTCACGGGAAGGATAGCGGCTCTAGGGAGATTACTCTCTCGGTTGACAGAAAAGGGCCTCCCTTTCTTCAAACCCCTATCCAGGACCAAGGAATTTGTCTGGGATGATAAGTGCCAGGAGGCCTTCAACGAGCTCAAGGCATGTTTGGCCTCACCACCAGTCCTCACTAAGCCACGGACGGGCAAGCTGCTCTACCTCTACTTAGCCGTAGTAGAAGAGGCAGTAAGCTCAGTACTAGTGCGCGAAGAGAATAAGAGGTAGAGGCCAGTATACTACACGAGCAAATGATTGTCTATGGCAGAGGCGCGGTATTCCCCCATGGAGAAATTAACGTTTACCCTAGTCGTCTTAGTGAGGAAGTTGTGACCCTACTTCCAGGCGCACTCTATCATTGTGCTTATTGACCAGCCTCTAAGGCAGGTTCTGGGGAAACCAAAGCTCTCAGGAAGAATGTTGAAGTGGTCAATGGAGTTAACAACATTCGACATAGAGTACTGGCCTCGTTCAGCTATTAAGGCCCAGGCCTTAGCAGACTTCATCGCCGAAGGATTTAGGCTTGGTGGATCTCTAGAGGACAGCCTAGGATCATGGATGTTGGCAGTGGATGACAGCTCTAACTCTAGGGGCGGAGGAGCTGGGCTGATGATTAAGAGCCCGGAGGGCCAGTCCTGGTTATACGCTCTGCATTTTGAGTTCCAGGTATCTAACAATGAGGCAGAGTACGAGGCCCTCATAGCGGGGTTGAGGCTCGCCGCATAACTTGGGGCAAGGCATGTCAACATACAGTCTGATTCTAACCTTGTGGTTTAGCAGGTGAAGGGAGAATATGAGGCTAGGGAGGACCACATGTCCAAATAATTGGTTTTCGTGGAGGAATTGATGGGTCATTTTCAATCTGTGAAAATTGAGCATGTGCCTCGATCCTAGAATGTGGAAGCAGACACTTTGTCCTGGATCGCTTCGGCTTCTTTCCCAACCAATTCCAGACAGATTTTTATCGAGACACTACCCTAGAGAAGCATTGACGAGATGGCGGAGCAACTATGTCTCGACCGAGAACCAAGTTGGATGGACCCTCTTGTCAGTTATTTGAAGGATTGCAAGCTACCAAAAAGTGACTTAGAGGCCCGTGAGCTAAAAAAGAGGGCCCATAAGTTTATACTTTTCAACGAGGAGTTGTATAAGAGATCCTTCACCCAACCACTCTTGAGGTGTGTGAGGCCACACGAAACTGACTATGTTTTAAGAGAGATCCATGAGGGAATATGTGTAATACCCCAAAATTTTATGTAAATGTTGGATGATGCAACAAAGTGCTTTAATGGAAGTTTTGAATTTAAGTGCAAATGAAAATGATTTAGGACCTAAATGCAAATGTCATAAAGGATAATTTCTCCAACAATAAGAATATTTGTAATGATAAATGCTTATTTAAGAAGCCTTGAGTTGGAGAAATGGGATTGGAGAGTTAACCCTAAAAGTCTTAAAGTTTGGTGATAACAATAATTACTTACACCCTTAAGTCAATGTAAGTAAAACTTGGAAGGATTATATTGGTTCACCAAAAGAAGTGGATATGAAGGGTTGCCTTGAAGGCCACATGAGGGGCAATTGCAGGCATGGGATTGGAAGAATGAAATCTTTCAAAGAAAGGAAGAATCAAGTGGAAGAATTTTAAAGTTAACCATCATTACTAGGGTAGAAAAATAGCTAACCTAAGAAGCTAAGTGTGATCTTGAAACTTGGGGATAAAAGACTATAAAAGGGGTAGAAAGAAGGGCCACGTAGTGTAAAAGTGGGAGAGAAAAGCAAAGGAAAGAAGGATCTAAAGAAAGAAAGCAAAGGAAGCCAAAATAGAGAGACCAGATTGAGAAATTTCCAAAAACAGAAGAGAAACCAAAAAGGTAAGCCACTTTTCTTTCCGTAGGATCGTAGGACTCTAAAAGGGGAGTATGTAGGTTCAAACGGAAGGCGAATCGGAGTTAAAATGAAAGAGTTATGGCCTTTAAACATCGAAAGCAGGATCCGTAAGAACTACCTGTTGCAACTGCGCATGGCCGCGCGTGGCCACCCTTTTGGTGGCGCGTGAGGGCGCGTGGCTAGGCTTATTGCTCTAAAATTTTTAGGGTTTTCCTCTTAAATCATTTCCTATGATCCCATGTAAAAATATTTTGGTTTGGTGACCCGAACTGTATGAAACTACAGCTTAATAGGGCTTAAACTCGTAGAATCGGTGGTTCAGCAAGAGTTACAGTAAGTGTGAGTGGTTTTCTACATCTTTTGTGCTTCATATTGATCATTCTTTGATTCATCTGTGTTATATGTGGACATACTCACTTACTTCCTTTGTTTGACATGAAATTTTACTTATTTCATCACTTCATGGCATGTGGTTATTTGTGGTAAGCTAGTGGTCGCCATGACTGGCTCTTGGAGTCACATATGTGTGTTTGAGGTGAGCATGGCGTGCGCGGGGGTGATTGCAACACCCTGGCATGGCTTCCACAAAGGGGGTTTCATTTTTGCATACTTGCATTTTCATACATGAACTATTCTCTTCTTGAAACCATCTCACTTGGATTTATATAATCTAACTTGGGTTGATGCCCCTGGAACGTTCTGCGTTCTAGGTATGTTTGGTGTGCCGGGAGCTAAGGAAGCGAGATAGGCAAATGGAAATGAGTCTGTGGACGTTTAAATACCTTTTTGTCATTTTATGTAATTTTATTTCAGAAGTGTTGTAATTATTCGAAAGATTGTACTTCTTTTTGTTAGGCTAGACTTATATTTTATCTTAACGAAAGGTTTGTGCATATTTAGCTTACATGGAAACCCTACAAATATTTCGGCAGGTTAGATCCATTGTTTTTGCTGCTAGGGTTTCCTAATGCCTCTTGGGTAATTAGGTGTAAACCTACTGTGTTATTTGAGATGAGGAGGCGTTACAGTGGTATCAGAGCGGGTTTATCATGGTTTTGGTTAAGATATGGTTTGACTGATTTTGAGATTTTTTTTTTGGTGTGTGACAGGATATGGACGAAAACCAACGCCAAAGGGCTATAACGGGATGGTGGACTACAATACTTCAAGGTCATGTCATGCAGTCGGCTGGTGCTCTAGGAACTTTTCTTGATATAGTTGTTCCCATCATACAGGAAGTCCCACCAGGCCCAGCACTCCCGTATATAATAGAGCTCCAAATAGGTTACTTAGTATCCATACTGACCCTAGATATGCAAGGACTGACACATGGGCTTTTGGAGCAAGCCATCTACCCGAACCTCGAGACCTTTGCAAACCATTTGCGTGAGGCAGAGCAGAATCAAGGGATTGGGGATATGCCGATAGAAGTAGATGATCTTGTGGATTTTCCTAAAGAAAGGGAACTCACGCCGCCCACTGCATCCGAATATGAGGAAGAGTAGTCTACCTGGGGTTAAAAAAATTTGTGGATTGTAGATATGTAATATATTAATGATGGTAGGATAGGCATAACACTTACCCCTTACCTGCAGGAATTTTGGATTGTGTGATGGATAGTATAGCAAACTTGGATGACATAGGTGGTAGTGTCTAACAGGGATGTAACAAAATAGTAGTTGTGCATATGTATAACAAAGATGTAATGAGTTGGTAGTGATATAAAATACGGTGGTCTAATATGAAGTATAATAGTACTGTGTAAATAGACATGCACAGAGTATGTAGACCTTGGGGACTTTGGACAAAGATTAGATGGAAGAAAATGGGTGTTAAAAATGATAGAATTTGAGAAAGACCTTGTAGATCCTTGGAAGATGCAGGTATTTAAGGACTTAAGGAAAGGTGGTTGATCTAACCCTAGGAGTGGTGCTATTTTCTTTGAGGATTTTAGTAACTTCAATTATGATTTGTGTAGGACAAGTTTAGTTACTTTGTTGTATGGATTCAAACACGTGATTCCTAAATATTGTTCTTATAAATTTTGTGGATGTTTCAGATGGTGAACACTCGTCGATCCCAAACTCTTAGATAAAAGGGTGGTAACCAGAAGGAGGAGACACGACGTCCCCAAGAAGAGAGAGAAGAGTTGTCTTAGGAAAATTCTTCTCAAGGTGGAAGTTAGGGAAGTGGGGATCGTATAAATCGGGTGGAGAGAATTCTGGAACACATGGTCACATATATGCAAGGAACTTGGTCAAGGGGTCAAAGTATTACTCAGGCGCCAGATGCCGTCGACCGGTTCCAACGATTAAGTCCCCCTATTTTTCGAGGAAGGGCAAGCGTTGACCCGAGCGAAAGTGAGTATTGGATAGAGCAACTCGAGAAGATTTTTGACTTTATTGGATGTGAGGAAGGGGAGAAAGTAGTTTGTGCCACTTTCATGCTTCGAGATGAGGCGGACCATTGGTGGCGAATGATGCAAAGGACTTTGCCTGGCCCTACAAGACAAGGTATGCCAGTTGTCACATGGACTCAGTTTAAGGAATTATTTTACACTAAGTATTTTCCTTTATGCAAAAAGTTGGAAAAGAGCCGAGAATTTATGAATTTGAAACAGACTGGAGATATGTCAGTCGCACAGTATGAAGATAGTTTTTCTCGATTAATTAAATACATGTTTGTTTATAATTTGGATGAAGAGGCAAAATCTCAGAAATTTCTTGATGAGTTAAGACTTGAGATACAACTGGCATTATGTTCCTTAGGGGACCGTACTTACGCAGAGGTTGTTATGCAAGCTTTAACGGTTGAAAGTAACCTTGTTGGAATGAATGCTTTAAAGGCAGAAGTGCAGGAACCCGAGGACAAGAACGTGGGAATGAAGCATCACTTAGGAGTCTGAGGAGGAAACTTTAAGCCAAAGAGTAGGTGTCCCAAGTGTCAGAAGTTCCATCTTGAAAGGGCGTGCCAAAGCCGGACTCAAGGATGCTATTCATCTGGAAGGAGTGACCACTTAGCCCGTGATTGTCCCAAGGGACCTAAGTGTTTCAATTGTCAGAAGATTGGTCATCTTTCAAGAGACTGTCCACAGAGGAAGCAAGTTAAACAAGTGGGTGTGGGCAGAGGAGGCCAAGAACCGCGACAAGGCCGGGTGTATCATCTAACGAGGGAGGATGCCAACGTAAGCCCGTCGGTCATACAAGGTACATTGATATTTCTCAATACACCTATGCGAGTGTTAATTAATCCTGGATCAACACATTCATTCATTTCACATGCGTTGATACAAAGTTTGAATTTGGAATTGGAGGATTTGGAGTGTCCTATGTTTGTGGCTACTCCTTTAGGGAAACAAGTGGAAACTACCACGAGATATAGGGAAGGAAGGGTTGAGTTGGGTGATATTGAATTTGCACTTGAACTCACGTCATTAGAAATCCAAGATTTTGATATGATACTTGGAATGGATTTTTTGTCCAAATATAAGGCCCGAATTGATTGTCAAACGAAAACAGTAGAACTTCAAAATAACCAAGGAATTTGGGAAAAATTTCTGGGACAAGAGAGTGATAAAAGGATTAAGTGGATCACGGCCCTCAAAGCTATTAAAATGCTTGAGAATGGAGCTTATGGGTACTTGGTAAGGGTGCAAATAGAAAATAAGAAAGTGGAACTTAAGGAGACACCAGTAGTTAATGAATTTTCTAATGTGTTTTTTGAAGATTTACTTGGGTTACCCCCTTAAAGGGAAATTGAATTTTCTATAGAAGTTGTACCAGGAACAAATCCCATATCCATATCTCCGTATAGAATGGCTCCAGTAGAACTAAAAGAGCTCAGAAGTCAGTTGCAAGACCTTTTGGACAAGGGATTTATTTAACTCCGTACTTCACCCTGGGGAGCACTTGTGTTGTTTGTTAAAAAGAAAGATGGGAGTCTGAGGATGTGTATTGACTATAGGCAGCTAAACAAAGTGACTATAAAAAATAAGTATCCTCTCTCTAGGATTGATGAATTGTTTGATCAGTTGCAAGGTGTTAAAATATTTTCCAAAATTGATTTGAGGTCTGGTTATTATCCATTGAGGATTAAGAAGGAGGATATTCCAAAGACTGCTTTTAGATCTCGGTGAAAGTAAAGTAAGATCGCTACTGGGTAAACAGCGTAGTTCAAAATTTTGAACTTACCTCGATCCCGGCGATTGGATCAACGTCGAAATTAAATCATTCACAAACAAATAAATAAAGCTAACCTTTAGATTATCGAGTCGTTCGCGGATTCGAGCCGAGCGTCCGGCCTCTAACTCGTGATACGCGGCACGCGTCCGTTGGCAAGGAGAGCGGAATAGGAGTGCTAGCTCCTTCTCATTTGCACGGCTTGTGTATGGACGGTAAAAGAACACCCACGTTTCAAATCGATGCCAAAAAGAAACGGAAAGAGTGAACAGCAATACGTTTTTCAACTCTTGAAAAACGACACCAAAAATCACCTCAATTTTGGGCAACCCATAAAGGGATATTTATAAGGAAATATCCTAGGGTTTCTAAAACCCTAATGGATTGAGCTAGCCCATTAATTCTAATTTAATTAGAATCTTAAGTGGGCTTATTCTAGTCCAACTAGAAATATAATTAAATGGCCCAATCCTTTTATAGGTTAAATAAAATATTATGGCCCAAATCTAATTCAAGCCCAAATATATTTTATTTAATATTTGACCCAAATCTAATTTGGTCCAAATATAATATTTAATATTTGGCCCAAATCTAATTTAGTCCAAATATAATATTTATTTTAAAATTTGGCCCAAATCCAATTTAGTTCAAATATATATTTAATTTAATATTTGGCCCAAATCTAATTTAGTTCAAATATTAACTTAAGTCCAAATATATTTTATTTCCTATTTGCCATTCCAACAAATAGAAAATTATTAAATTAGAAACTCCTTCCTAATTTAATCAATTGCCATTTTAGGAAACTTTTTCCATTATGACGACCCCTCGCCATATCGATGTCATTACGTCTATTTGTTCTTTTTTCGTGAGAACCTATGACGGCACAACTTCTTGCTGAAGTGTCCCACTTAACCATACGTCCACTTTCCTAGTTTAAGCCAGGGACCGTGTCTATTGCGTATGACTCATTAGGCTTCCGAATATGTTGGCAATGTGTCGGTACAAACACATAAGACAAGATTGGCCTCTAGCAAGGCATCATGCCTACCCAATTTTTCAGAAGGATTCATAATCCGCAAATAACCTTTCACGAGCATGGTTACCGTGTAATTCGATCCTCTCGTCAATGTATCTTATGTGATCTCAAGTATGGCGATGTGTTGCTTGATAACGATCACATGAGTTTTCTTTGATTTTCTGGATATCTTTACTTAATAGAAAGTAAATCAATAACTCCTTATTGATCTCTTTTACCATGGCCATGGATTTAAAGTGAAAATCCACCGAAGGCGCATTAGATACATTATCCTCTATCAAGGGATAGACGAGTCCCATCTTGGTTATGCACCCATCTCCATAAGCCTCACGATATGCCCAACGATCGCCCACGTGCAACCTTTGTCTAGGCCCATCGAAACGATGTCAAAGCATATCGGTCTTCTTATAAGATAACCGTGACAACCTCAGGTCCAAGGATTAGTTACACCCATCTCGTATGAGAATTTCATCAACATATAACCAAAATGAATTCTCATGGCGAGTCATGTCTAGTGACACGTTCTCCAACATTGGTCACCTATGTACTTGTCTAGGCATCTCCATGCCTATGGGTGTGAGACCCCCATTGCTATCACATAGCAAAAACATAGCACATACAAGTCTTACCGCAATTGTCAATGTCCATTCTTGACATTGCTACGACTTGGGACGTTTAATGATGTCTAGAAACTGTGATGCATTATCTCACATCTTTATAGATTATTCACAGTATACATCATATGGACTTCTATCTAGTTTAATTCGGTTATTTCAATAATAACAAGAAACTAATAGAATGACTTCTTGTGAATTTGAATAACTCCTTATTCAAATAATAACATGATTACAATTGTCAGTGTACAACATGCCCAATCTGATTGGGTCTAGAGCACTTACACTAATAATCTCCCACTTGCACTAGAACCAATCATTCATGTATCTTATACCTGATGATCAAACATGATTTTCATGTTTCTCCTGAGACAGAGCTTTAGTCAAGGGATTTACGACGTTGTCATCCGTCGATACTTTCTCTACATATGTCACCTCAGCTGATAATCTCCATTATCATATTGTGATGCTGCAATACAAGTTTGGTCCGTTGATGAGACCGTGGTTCCTTCGCTTACGCGATGGCTCCATTGTTGTCCCAATAACTGTTATTGGATCAACAATGCTGGACACCACTTTAAGTTCATCAATGAACTTACGGATCCATACAACCTCCTTAGCTGCTTCGAAGGTTGTTATGTATTCGACTTCAGTTGTTGAATCTGCCACTATCTCTTGTTGGAACTCTTCCAACTCATGGCCCAGCCATATAGACAGAATATGAATTTTGACTGCACATGATTTAAAATCATCATGGTCGAATTGGAAACTGGCATCCATGAACCCCTTCATGGTATGCTCTCATTCTTCATATGACAAAAACATCTATTTAGTGCTTCACAAGTACTTAAGAATGTTTTTCACAGCAATGCAGTGTTTCTCACCTGGATCAGCTTGATATCTACTAAATATGCTCAAAGTATATGAGATATCAGGCCTCATACATAACATGGCATACATGATCGAGCCAATAGCCAAGGCATATTGTGCTCGACTCATCCTATCTCTCTCATCTTGTGTCTTCGAACACATAGCCTTGGAGAGATGTATTCCATGTGATATGGGAAGATTGCTCCTCGTAGAATATTCCATGCTAAACCTCTTTAGCACCCTGTCGATGTACGTGCTATGGGAGAGTGCTAGCAACCTCCTAGATCTATCTCTATAGATCCTCATTCCCAGAATATAGGCTGCTTCTCCCAAATCTTTCATGGAGGAAATATTTTGAAAACCATATTTTAACAAATTACATCATGGGAACACCATTCCCTATGAGCAATATATTGTCCACATATAGGACTAAAAGGACTACCACGCTCCCACTAACCTTCTTGTAAACACAAGGATCAACTTCCCTTTTGTGAAAAAACAAACTTTTAATCTTTTCATCGAAACATTGATTCTAACTCCGAGATGCTTGCCTTAGCCATAAATGGACCTTTGCAAGTTGCAAATCTTATTTGCATGTTTATGAGTAATAAAACCGTCAGGCTGTGTCATATACACATCCTCGACTAGGTTTCCTTTAAGGAAAGCTGTTTTGTCATCCATCTGCCATAACCCAGAGTGTAACGCCCCGCTCCCACTTACGGGTGTTACTCGTGAACAATCACTCGAATTATCCACCTGCCCGGCCTTTGGCGAATGGTGGACCATGTTTCAAGACGAAACGCCCTAGGTGGGAACTAGGCTCATCCTTCCCTTCCCTGAACCCCAGGATTGATTAGCAGAATTGGGCTTTAACCACACCGCATAGGCTATAAAGAAAATCTCCTTCAGACGCCCAATCGCCATTTTCTCAATTATAATTAATTCTTTTCCATCCAAGAATTTTACCGGGCTCCATAAATCACCATTTAAATCAATCCATTGATTGATTACTAATTTTGGAGGAAAAACTCAAATTTTTAATTTTCCAAATTTTTGGCATTTTCTCCAAAAATGCCCGAAAAATCCCTTTATTTCGAAAATTCCTCCGGGGCCTAAAATCAATTAAGAAATGGCCCACACTCCCCAAAAATCCAAATTTTTTTAAAAAAATTCGGCCGGCGGGGCCCACGGCGCGCCTCTGGGCTCGCACGGGGCCTGTTGGGCGCTGGTCGCGCAGCTAGCCGCGCGCCTGCCCGCGCGCGCCCGCGTGGGCGGCTGCGGCCGCCCGCACGCGCTGTCGCGGCCGCCCCCGCGTGCACGGGGCTGTTGCCCCCCCTGCTGCTGCATCTGCAGCACTTTCACACTTCATTACTTTTTTTTTTCTTGGGCATTTAAACCCATATTTTCCAGAAAAATAACTTAAATAAAACACTTCACTTTCCATAAATTTTAGCCTCTTTTCTCCAAAATTAAGGCTTAAACCACCTCTTGAATATTACACAACATACACCAAATACCCACTATTTTTCCAACAAACCCATATGATTTAACTTCTTGGTGTTTCTCACAACGCACACCAAAATGAGACCTCACTCAACCTAGGCACCAATGTGCCATAAGCCACTATCTCATTGTATAAATACAACATACACTTCAACTAGCAACACATTTACATTACATGAATCAAACACATAAGCTTCCATAAGCCAAAATATACACTTGAATCTTCTTCCATGCTTTCCCATGCCATTTCACTTGGCCTTGACTTTATCATGCTTTCACAACCTACATGTGAGGGTAAAAACCTCATGAGCTATTAAGCTCAATAAGGGTGCAATGCCAAATAAATATGAACATAACAAGTTATATGATGCTAAATGCATGCAAGTGTGGCTAGGTTTCTTTGCCCTCACAACCCTCCAAGGTTAGAGGCATCAACCCGCCATTTCAACCATGTTCTCAAACTAACCTATGGCCATAAGTCTCATGAACATAAAAGCACATGCCAAATGCAACATATACATTATTGAAACATATTTACCACCCATTGCAAGGCCACCCTCTCATGGGGCCATCCCTTACCTCTTCTTGAATATTAAATTTCCATTTCAAGAGAGCTTCCATCTTCATTTTCTCCCATCTAAAATGGCATTTAAACAAGAACTCACTTTCTTTGGATAAAAGAACACTAAATAAAGAAAGGAAGAATGCACTTACTTGATTTCTTCTCTTCTTCTTCACTTTTTCTTCCATGGGAGACTTTCTTATCTCCCTTTCTTTCTTTCCTTCTTCATTTCTTTCTCCAAATGGCCAAAGGAAACCAAGATTTCCCTTCTTGCCATTTTATACTAGTTCCCTCATATTTCAAGAATGCATCCTAGCCATTAGATTTATTTGGTGAGAATAAATGCTCACCCTCCAAACTAACACAATCCATGGCATTAAGTCTTGCTTAAAATCCACCATTGGATCTTTTCTCACTTTACAAGATAACATCTTAGCCATCCAAAGGAAGCACAATCCATGTGCTTTGCTAGGTTTTAATCCTAGCCTTTGATTTAATTTGGAGATTAAATCTCCACCTTCCACTCATTTCTCTTTAAAATCTCCACCCATTTGGAAATCCATGCCAACTTCCAAGATTTAATGGCAACCCTTGGATCACTTTCCCATCTCAAGAATTAATCTCATCCTTTGAAATATCCTTTCTTTCCCATTTAAATTAATGGGACTATTTTCATAACCATCACACTTGAATGACATAAATAAATTTCTTTCCCATTTAATTTAATGGGACAATTTTCCACCATCACATGAGAGACCACTTTGAAAGACATAAATGCTTTCTTTCTCATCTAAATAAATCTCATAATTTCCAAAGCATTAATGGGAGACCATTTTCCCATTTTCCTTTTTGATTTATTTAACTCTCATATTTTCCAAGGCATTAATGGTGACCATTTACCATTTTCTTTTGGATTTTCTTTAATCCATATAATCATGCCTCTCATTAAATGCTTGAAAGACCCTTTTAGCATTTCTTTTTGCATTTAATTTAATCTCTCATTTAACTTGGACCACAAAATGCCATGTGTCACTCCAAGACACAACCTTGGCTTCCAAATTCTAATCTCCTCCATCCATGTGGCATCACCACATTTATTCTCTAATATAGGGAAAAATTAATTACTTTACCACATAATTGAATATCCACCATTTTCCTAATATTCCATAATTAAATTCCTTTATGGAATTAAATTCCAAAATTCCCAAATACCCCTTGTGAATTTATTAATCCCATATTTCTCCACATAAACACCAAATTGGGATTTTATTCACTTACATACCTAATTCCACATAGGAATTATTTTCAATTTATCAAAATACCCTTTATATTGGATTTCACTATCCAAATTACCAAAATACCCCTCTCATAGGGCACCCTCAATCTCAAGGATCCAACACATTCTCAAGGGCATTTTTGGAATTTTCTCACTTTCTTTCTCATTCTTTTAACACCTGTAACACCGGGTGTTACATAGAGTCAATGTCAGACATTGCCTCATCATAGGTAGTAGGCTCATCGTTCTCAGCTAGAAGCACATCTCCATGTGCCGAGATGAGAAATCCATATCTCTCTTACTCGCGACGAACCCTCATCGACCTATGAAGTTCTTGTGTAGAAGGTTGGGGAGTTGACACAACTTCTTATGTCTGACCTTTCTTGGGTTCCTGGAGGGGAGTATTTGTTTGTAGTTCGCCTCGATTCTTATTCGAGCTTAACATTCCTCCCACTAGCCACAGCATCTAAGAATTCCTTCTCAAGGAATACCACATGCTTGGCAACAAAACACATTTTGTTCATATGGGTGGTAAAAGTAATATCCATTTGGATATCCCACAAACAGATATCTC
This sequence comes from Diospyros lotus, assembly GCF_014633365.1. NCBI lineage: Eukaryota > Viridiplantae > Streptophyta > Magnoliopsida > Ericales > Ebenaceae > Diospyros > Diospyros lotus. Next base: position 36,468,003 of record NC_068343.1, on the reverse strand, counting down.
GTTGATTTGGGTTGTAGCTTATTACTGTCAACACGTTTAACATAAATTTGACAACCCCAAATCTTAAGGAAAGACAAATTTAGCTTTTTTCCTTTCCATATCTTATATGGAGTCTGAGTAACTGATTCACTTGGAACCCTGTTCAAAACAAAGATCGCGGTGAGGAGTGCGTATCCCCAAAATGAAATAGGGAGTTCAGCGCGACTCATCATGGACCAGACCATGTCCAACAAGGTCCTATTCCTCCTTTAGACACAACATTCATCTCTGATGTTCCAGGTGGAGTCCATTGTGAGAGAATCATATTCTGCTTCAGATGATCTAGAAACTCACTGTTCAAGTATTCACCACCTCGATCTGATCGAAGTACTTTGATACTTTTCTCAGTTTGTTTCTCTACTTCAAATCTGAATTCTTTTAAACTTTTCAAAAGCCTCAGATTTGTGTCTCATAAGATACACATAACCAAAACATGATCTATCATCAATAAAGGTTATGAAGTAGACATACCCACCTCGAGCTTGGGTGGATATGGGCCCACACACATCAATGTGCACAAGCCCTAGCACTTATGTAGCCTCCATTTACTTTAAAAAGAGACTTAGTCATCTTGCCAAGTGAATAAGATTCGCAAGCACCATATGATTCATAATCAAATGTGCCAAGATATCCATCTCTATACAAGTTGGATGTGCGAGTCTGATAGAGCGCATATTTTCATATAATTTAGCCCTCATATTTAGTCTTTTTGCACGTTAGTTGTGTCATTTTAGTCATCTTGATTTTGTTTTATTTTATTTTATAGGAATTGGGCTTCACACTATTTTATTTTATTTTGGACAGATTAGGGCTTCCTGGGTCATAAGGAATTTTGATGGCAAGAAGGGAAACAAGGAGATTGGAGACAAAGAAGCAAAAGTGTGCTGACAGATTTGACCTTCTGTACTTCTTTCAAATTTTTGGCCAAGTTATAATCCCAGAACGTGAATGATGTCTTCAGAGATATTGTAGAGGACTTCTTAGTATTTCTGGAATGGTATGGTTTGTCCAAATCAGAGTTCGTTTGGGCCTCCAAACATCGCTTCAAAGTCGGGACCAGATAGCTGGGTTAAATTAGGAAAGCTACACTGGACATTGATTCTTTAAAAGGCCATAACTTGGGCGTCCGATATCAAAATCAAGTGATTAAAAATCCCAAATTCATCTAATCTTCCTGATCTACAATTTGTATGAAGGGGCCGAAGCCCAGAACGCACGTTATCCTATTCGAAATCGGCTGTGAAATTTCAGTAACCTAGGGTTTCCTCCTTAAGCTCTATTTAAACACCTTAGGAGGCCATTAGGGGAGATATATATTTTTTGTCTCATGAACAGTAGCCGTTTTTTCTTTGTTTTTGTTTTCTTGTCCATGAAGGGCTAAACACTTGTAATCAGTTGCAAATCCGAACTCATTCCATGGTTTGAATCCCGAAAGCTTCTACGAAATCTGGTTTGAATTTCAATTATATTTGTTTTAAGTTTTCTCTACTTCTTTTCCGCTTATTCTAGTGCATGTTCAAGACGGTTGTATGAACATATACGGGGTGGATTTCTCTTTTCTATATTGCAGTTTTAATATTATAGTCGGTTGATACAACACACGAAGGAAAGAAGCAGAAACAAATAACTTGGTATGGATGGTTATGGATACTAGGTTCTGGAATCTGTGTGAATGAAGATTAAAATTGGTAGACTGATTGAAGGAGGTTTTCTTTGATTTTTATATCAGCTTTGATTTGATCTCTAGATGGTTGTTGGAGATTTATTTATGCAGATTTTGGGTGTTGAAACTCGGCTAGATCTAATCTATAAGAAGGGATGATGAAAACCTGGTTTAAGGGAAAGATTTGTAACTGGTTGCGTTTGGATCCATAGACAGTTTCGTTTTTATATTTTTACTCAATCTTCATACTTTCTTTTTCATCAAAAAACCCCCCCTTGTTCAGTTCTTGTCATGACAGATTTGTATTGAGGTTCCTTTGAGAGACGACTTTGGGGTCGCACCCTTGCTGCAGATCCGAAATATATATATTTTTTACAATCATCGAGGTTCGACAGTCTTGATCAGAGTCTCATTTATATGGCTAAGACGACAATGCCATAAATAAGTGCTATTTAAATCATCTGATTTAAGTCGCTTAGTATTTATGTTACTGATAGGAGTATCAACATCAAGGACATACAAACCATTACATATTGTTGTTTACCATAAAACAACTCATTTTTATCAAATGAACAACTATTGTCCTTGAATAAAAATGAATATCCATTCTTGTCAAACAAGAATTATAAATTATATTCCTAGTCAAACTAGGATTATAGTAACAATTATGTAACTCCAATACAAGCCCTGTGGATAATGTTAATAAATAGATCCCTACAACTAATGGAATAACTTTTGATCCATTTGCCACGTGTAGGTACACTTCTCCTATTATTAATCTGCTCGTACTCTTAAGCCCATACACAAAAGTGCAAATATGAGCATTAGATCCAGTATCTAATACTCATGTGGATTGATCAGAGGTAGATAGATTAATTCCAATAATATAAATACCTGAAGTGTTCTGAGTAGAAGTCTTATTACTCTACACTTCCCGGCTTATCACAGTGGAGATAGATCGCATCCTCCTTGCCCTTTCAGGTTTTTGTCTTCTGGACTCTTCCAGATTGCGCTATGGAAGAACTCTTCTTCCTTTTTGGCTTTCTTACTCTTGGGCTTACCCCTGTGCGCCTTGGGCCCTTCAACTAAGAGAACACTTCCCTTGGCCTATAATTAATTTTAGGCTTGGTCTCCCTAAGTATGGACAACCACTCTCCAAGAGTCTTTTCCATAGCCGTTAGGGAGGGATTGTAGCGCCAAATCTAGGGTAAGTTTCGGCATCCATATCCAAGTTCAGCTCTAGCAACCTATTGATAAAACGTATCATCTCCATGATATGCTTCTCAATAGATGATCCTTGAGCCTAGCCATGATCTCATAGGCATCATAACTCTTATGATGCGACCTATGTTTTGGGGTCATGACGGCCAAGATAATACATCAAGCGATGATCATATCACCCTTGTGCATCGTTCAGGCCTAATGTGCTACTATTTCCTTAACTGGTGGCTTTGTAAGAAGATAGCTCTCTATCGCATAAAGAATCTTATCATACATGAGGACTATCCTCAAGATGATCTCCCAGTCATAGAAATTAGTTCGTTGAAGGTATTATTGCCCTCGAGTATCGATCTTATCGACATGTTTCCAGACATTCTGGATCAACAACTGAATAGAGATATTATTATAATCATATTGAATTATGAAATTATAAATTGCAAGAAGTAACATTTTATGATTGCTCCCATTATTTTCTACGAGTTTACCACCCTCAAGACATAACTCGGGAAATCCCGTTGGAAGATTTCCTAGTAGGCTAGGATCCCATCTCCCCTCGCACAACCTTGAGTGACTCAACAAATTGTGCTAGGATTGATTAGGTAGGTACTTGCACCAATTGCATCTCCATGCAACTCCTAGATTCATTGGGTTGACAACTCCTTGTCAAGCACATCTTATGTGACTCCCAATCTTTGCCTCTATACTCAGTAAGGCCTTGAGTGACTCAACAAACCCCACCTTTCTAGTTAAGTCGGACTCATCATTCAGGGACATCTCATGGCCCATGAAGCATAGGAATCATAGGTGACACATGACCTTGAGTGACTCAACAAATCAAGTACCATCTAGAAACCTAATGCTTCATAATGATGGAAGGCAAGTTGGCTTAATATTAATGAGGGATTTATTATTTATTTATTTAGGTCTCATCACATGCAATTAATCAAATTAATAATGCATAATAAACGACTCAAACCGGTGTATGGTATGGATAACTACGGCTAGCCCCCTCGAGCCATAGAAGGGAAGCTAACGGGTCAAACCTAGGTGAAGAATCACATCTTGCTTCTCAAGCACATTCTCCAAGCCTTCGTTGGTCTTCGAATCTTGTCTTCAATTTAGCTCCATCTCTTGCTCTTCATACAAACTACAACTATAACTACTTTATTCTATTCTACATATATTACATAGAATCAGAAATCCCGAGTTACATTCGGGGAGAGTGAGATGAGAAGAGAATGTACATCAGAGTATAAGAGAGGTAGGACACGCAGGCCCTATTTCAAAAACCAAATTTACAAGCATTCATTCCCAACATAAAATAAATGGTTGACTCGATCCATACCATACACCCATGCAATCAGTCACATTGATTCATTTAGATTATGTTAATTAATTATCGCATCTATTTCAATCTTAATGAAACGCTTTCAATAAATTGAAAATTTATATAATTTTGGAAAAACAAACTTGTTTTAATTGTGTTGGGCTTGGGCTCCATCCATTAGTCTAACTAACAAGGCTCAACAAGTCTTGGATCAATCAATGCATGTCAAACATACACTAGTAGCTCAATAATAAATAACCTAATTAACAGCTCTGGCCCAATTTTAATCACGGCCCATAAGTGTCATACACTCATGGATCAGATGAAAATAATAAAAAATAGCCAAACAATTTAGCTGGGCCTCACCCAAGGGAATGGAGCGCACTGGGCCACCGAAGGGTCTGCCCAGGTGCTTCATGGGGACGGTCAAACCAAAGCCCAAGGGAGCGGGAGGGGCCGGGAGGCGGCTGGCAGCCCAAAAAGGCCAAGGGTGCGCAGTTGGGCCGCGCTTGGCGTTCATGGGGCGCGCGGCAGTGCCTCGTGCGGGCAGCAGGGGCCGCGCGGGTCGGCCACGCCCGCGTGCGGGTCGAACCCGCGGGCTACCCGCGAGTCACGGGTCTCGCCTGCGCCCGGCCGAGCAATGCGCGCGCGCGGCCGCGGTTGGGGCCGCCTGTGCGCTCGCGGCCGCGCCCTAGCGCGCAGGGCCGGGCCTGACCGGGCCCTACGCGTGCCCAGGCCTTGCCCAGCGCGCGCGGGCCCCGCTTGGCCGCGTCTTTCAACGCCCCGGTGCATCCGTATGCACCCTGAACTCTGTTTTGCCCTTTTTTCGTGTCATACACGATCTTTTGCCCTTCACCCAAAAATGTTTTGCAATCCAAAAATACAAACGCAACAATTAATTAATTATTTCACAAATAACAACATAACCGAATTCGCACGTAAGGAATTGAAATATTTCGACGATGGCTCTGATACCATTGAAAGTAAAGCAAGATCACTACGGGGTAAACAACGTAGTTCAAAATTTTGAACTTACCCCGATCCCGGCGATTGGATCAACGTCGAAATTAAATCATTCACAAACAAATAAATAAATCTAACCTTTAGATTATCGAGTCGTTCGCGGATTCGAGCTGTCCAAGCGTCCAGCCTCTAACTCGTGATACACGGCACACCTTCGTTGGCAAGGAGAGCGGAATAGGAGTGCTAGCACCTTCTCCTTTGCGCGGCTTGAGTATGGACGGTAAAAGAACGCCCACGTTTCAAATCGATACCAAAAAGAAACGGGAAGAGTGAACGGCAATACGTTTTTCTACTCTTGAAAAACGACACCAAAAATCAGTTCAATTTTGGGCAACCCATAAAGAGATATTTATAAGGAAATATCCTAGGGTTTCTAAAACCCTAATGGATTGGGCTCGCCCATTAATTCTAATTTAATTAGAATCTTAAGTGGGCTTATTCTAATCCAACTAGAAATATAATTAAATGGCCCAATCCTTTTATAGGTTAAATAAAATATTATGGCCCAAATCTAATTCAAGCCCAAATATATTTTATTTAATATTTGGCCCAAATCTAATTTGGTCCAAATATAATATTTAATATTTGGCCCAAATCTAATTTAGTCCAAATATAATATTTATTTTAATATTTCTAGTTGGACTAGAATAAGCCCACTTAATATTCTAATTAAATTAGAATTATTGGGTTAAGCCCAATCCATTACGGTTTTAGAAACCCTAGGATATTTCACTATAAGTATCCCTTTATGGGTTTTTGAAACGACCCGCTCCCACTTACGGGCGCCACCGGTAAATAATCGACCGGATTACTCACCCGACAACCACAACTAAAGGGTTGGACTGTGTTTCAACAGGAAACGCCCTAGGTGGGAACTAGGCTTCGTCCTTCCCTTCGCTCCACTCAGGAATCGGTCCCAACTCAAATAAGAAAAATCCAGCGGACTAAGATCCGAAACCCGAGTGAGCTTCACCTCTCTTCAGCTCACCCCATAGCAAGCCAGAGGTGACCCAGGCATAAAGCTAGCATATAAACACTTCGCTGAGTATTGGGAATTTATGAGATCATACCTTGCTGATCTTGACTCGGGCCGAAACTTGGCTTCACCGACTATGCCACATTCAACAAGCAATCTCACAATCATCTATCACACTATGATGATTACACAATTAAATACATTTAAGCTCAATAACACAGACATTTGCTCACAAGGGTATACATACACTGCGCCCCTTGGCTACATACAAGCAATATTAAAAAAACATAACTCGGGCAACTCAGCTAGTTGCCACAACGGCCTCCCGGCGCCATCCCTGCTTGCATCCAGACTTGCATCATCTACACATGAGGTAAAACCTCATGAGTCATAAAGACTCAGTAAGGTTGCAATGCATGTAAATATGAATATAATCATGTTTATGTATGCCAATGCATGCAAATGAGGCTAGGCTCACACATCCTCACAACCCTCCGAGGTTTGAGGCATCAACCTATCAGCCCCCACCACTAGTCCTCCTTATGGCCATAGGTCCACTAGTTCTTGCATCACACAAGATATAACCACTACATGCCAGTGCAACATAAAAACATTATCAAACATATTTACCGACTTGCAAAGCCACCTCCACATAGGGCTATCCCCTTACCTAGCTCGACGCCTCATCTCTGCCTCGGCCCGAATTCCAGCCCGAACCTCAAGTTCCTCTAGGATCACCGCCTCCCCAGTCAAACCTAGATGCAAAACACACAAAACCTCAACTCCATTAACATCCGGCATTCAATTAATGCCCTCAACTACTCTGAACATCCCCAAAATCATCCATTAACAAAATTTCAAATACCCCAACACAGGGTTTAATCCAACCAATACTACACAATTCATTAACTCATTTAATGAAAATAACTAGGGAAGAATTAACTCAATATACCTCAATTAATTCTTGAGAAGGCATAGGGAAAACGCTCACCCGACGTTGCTTCTTTGGCTGCAAATCTTGCGCCCAAATCTCATTCTCGGCCTCCAACACGCTTCTCGGGCCCCAAATTAATTTCCAGAACTTTCCCCAATCTTTCTGGAATTTTTCGGGATTTTTCCCTATTTTCCAGAATTTCCTTTATTTTTCTTTTTCTTTTTCTTTTATTTTTTTTCCTCCCCTGCTCATCTTCTTCCCCACGCCTTCTTCTCCTTCGTGCATGGCAACCTGCCATCGATGCCCAGCCTACCTGCCGCCGCCGCTGCTCGCGGCCACAGGCTAGCCACCACCTCCGCCGAAATCTGCAGCCCCCCCCGGAACCAGCTTCCTCGCGCCTCAGATGCTGCCACCGTGAGCAGCCATGGCGGCCTCCCACACGAGTTGCAGCTCCTGCGATAGCCATGGTCGATCGGCCTTCTTCCAAAGCCTCGCGTTCCACCGCCTCTGCCACTGACGTCTGCCTTGCATCCACCGCCATCAGCCGCCATCGCCGCTGCCAGCATCTACGCGCGCCACCACCTGTTCGCGGCCAGCCATTGCTGCAACCAGCGGCCATTAACGGCCCTTGAAGCTTCCGCCGACACCGACCCCCGCCTCTGCTGGTGCTCACACGGCCACCACTGGTCATTTTTGCCTCAGCCTCCATCGAAGCCCAGCTCGCTACGGCTGCCTTGCCGCTGCTGGTCATCTTCCTCGACCATGGTGGCTGTTGCCATGGCCGATCAGCTTTGCTGCGCTTAGCCCACATCTCCCTCTATCTCTCGATCTCTCTCGGCTTGGCTCCCTCTTTGTCGCGAGCTCTCTCTCCATGTTTTCTCTGATCTCACTCTCCTCGCCATTTCAAATGGCAGAGAACTCACGAAGCTTCAAGGAAGCCTCCTCGCCTATATATATATATATAAACTAATTACATATATAATCCTCTAATTTTCCCATAATTTCACTTAGGAAATTTGGATAATTGCATTTGAGGATTTCTATAATAACACTTGGGCCCTCTCAAGGCTTAAATTAATTATAATTAAGCCACTCCCAACTCAATTTCTTTGAAAATTAATATTCAAGTTTTACTCAGAAATACCGACTTCGTCCTTGTGCCTGCACTGGACTTTTATTCGACCCGAAAACACCTAAGGGTTACCTTACTCAGAAACCGAACCACCCCTAGGGTCCCCTCAGCTTCCAGGAGGTCCCCTCCGACTATTCGGTATTGGCACCCACTCGGGTTTCTACAGAATTAATTCCGAAAATTATTCTCGGTCGGACCGCTGCTAGCGTCACTATCCTCATCTCAAGACGCTCAACAATCCCTTGCCATCTTCCCTGGACATCCAAGTCCCGAGGCACTTCCAGCCGTCAATTCGGTAATTTTATTAATAAATTACTCGAAATTGACTTTTGGCCTTCCCGGACCACCCGAGGCCCTGCCGAAATAGTCAAAACTCATTTATTTACAATACTATGTAATACCGGGTATTACAGTTTTCCAAAATCGTAGTGTTTTTGGTGTCGTTTTTCAAGAGTTGAAAAACGTATTACCGTTCACTCTTCCCGTTTCTTTTGGCATCGATTTGAAACGTGGGTGTTCTTTTACCGTCCATACACAAGTCGCGAAAAGGAGAAGGAGCTAGCACTCCTATTTCGCTCTCCTTGCCAACAGACACGTGCCGCGTATCATGAGTTAGAGGCCGGATGCTTGGACGGCTCGAATCCGCGAACGGCTCAATAATCTAAAGGTTAGATTTATTTATTTGTTTGTGAATGATTTAATTTCGACGTTGATCCAATCGTTGAGATCGGGGTAAGTTCAAAATTTTGAACTACGTTGTTTACCCCGTCGTGATCTTGCTTTACTTTCAGGGACCATGCCCACATCCTTTTTTATAGAGTTATTGGAGGCGATGAGAAAGGTGATGAAACTTTGAGTTGGGAAGCGAGCCAATAATGGAGCTCATTAATCTTATTTATTTTTTACAAAACTCATTTTTACAAGAAAGCAGAAAAGCTTAGAGGACTACTCCTTCTGCTGCCCGAGCTCCTCACCCTCATAGCTCAAGGAGTTGGGGGGACAAGTGATGGGGGGATATTTTACTAAGGCAAAAATTACTATACTACCCTCGGAGACTACCAGCTTGGTGCCGCCAAGTGCCGGTCTCAAGAAGCGCCACGTGTCATTTGGATTTTCATCCCATATTTGATTTTGAACGAGATTGACTCAGTCAACCGAGATTCTCTCCAACGTCCCGTTCAGAGGCTATCCTATCTCTTCAGAGTATGCTTTATGCCATCTTTAAATAGAGGTCAACTTCTACAGGTATGGATCATCTGACTACTGTGTGACTTTCCATTTCGGGTATTCTTCTTCTACTGACTTGAGCGTCGAAGTTCTCCCAGGGGATTAAAGGCCTCGCCCTTGCTGGTACTTACTTCGAGGTAGACCTCAGTGATCGGTCCAGTATCATCAACACCCGTCGACAAAAAGCTTAAAAATGTCACCAAAAAATTCAAAAACTATAATATTCTGTAAAAGTTCATATGATTAATGTATATAGCATTCGAAATGATGCCGTTTTTTACAATCCACCCGGGTTAGGTATTTTATCAAACATATGGTGTGCTTGTGAAACTAAAACATAAGGGCAAAATCGAAAGGAGGAAATCTAGACGTAGAGATGATTATAAAGAGGAAAGCGGTAAGCACAAACCGATTGATGTACGTTGAGTTGGATGAGGAGGATTTCGAACTAACCAGAGGAAATTGATGGGCTTCCCAACCTTAATATCCGTTGAGCCAGAGATTGTGATATGAAAGGAGGAAGCATTCCAGCATGAAGCAGGCGGTAACCCTTTGTCCAAAGAGACCCGACAAGTTATTTCGTTCTTTGATCAATTTTTTGGAGTGTTTCGCTGTTGACTTCTCACGAAAGTTCGATTCTCGGAGGGGCCATCGTCGTAGTTTGGATTTCGAACCGCAGGCAAGAAGTTGAAAGGTTTCTGTCCGTTATTGTCGATTGCTTCGATCTTCCACCACTGTCACTACTTGTTGCGGCCACTATTCGGGCTTCTGTAGTTGTCACTTGGATTCCTCCGTCGTCGCCGTCATTCAGGCTTCCGCTGCTACCGCATCGTTCTCACTATTACCACTACGATCGGTCAGACAATCTTGCGCAATTGTCGCCCGTCACTCATTCTATTCCATTAATTGTCATCGTCGTTGTCGGTTTTACCATCGTTGCCACTTTGACAGTCTTGGTTGTCGGCGACCGTCGTCTCTCGTGACAGGTGTTGGGGGTTCTGGATTTTTCCTCTTTTTCCATTGAAGCTTCCTCCAGAAACTTCTAACTTTAGCATAAAGCGTTTTAATCCATCAAGCTTCCGTTAGAAATTCTTGTTACCATAGATCTATCTATATATATATATATATATATATGAATATAATATAACACAATGCCTCTGCTTTCTTTTTCAATTATTGTTTTTACATAAAATAATAATTGTAAAACAATGACAAGTGCAGAAATATTAAACTACTAAGCGTACCGTCAATAATATTATCACATATGTGTAATGTAATTTCCTCTCTCAATTAATTTAATTAAATTTCTTGTGGCTTGAGATTTTATGAGTGCAGTTGAGATTTTGGTAGTAAAAAATTAAATTTGGTGACAAAAAATTTAACTCTTTTTAAATTGACAAAAATTAAATTGAAAATTTAACTTTTTAGATAAAATCAAAATAGCAAAGGCAAAATAAAATTTTTTATGGAAAGAGATGATGGAGGGAATTTTTTTAATGGAAATTATAAATGATCAAAAATTAAATATTATTTTATTAATTTTCACGATATCTAATTAATATTGGCTCTAAAAACCAATATTTTATGACAAAATATTGTAACAAAAGTGAAATTTCTTATGTTTTTTATTTTTAAATAAGAAACTTAATATTTTGTGTTAAATCAAAATAGTAAAGGTGGAATAAATTTTTTAATAAAAGGGAAAGGTGTAATAAAATTCTTCAATTAAATTACTTAAACCTACAATTCTATGATAAATAAATCATTTTAGATATTGAATTAAATTATTATTATTTTTTTCCAAAATATTAGATCGTTACAATAGTAACAATGGAAAAAACAAAAAACTTGTTGAGATTAAGAGTTAATCAAAGATGAAAAAGAAAAAAAAACGACAACTACTCCATGTTTCTAATTTTAGGAAAATAGAAGCAAAAAAATAGATAAATCAAAATGAAGTTTGGAGAAGTTACGAGAAATCAAAATGAACGGAAGCAAAATGAAATTTAGTGCTGACTTTTTAATTGTCACGAAAATTACTTTTGGTGACAACTACTTTTCTTTACCAAAAATAATAATATCATCACTAAAAATACACGTGCCATGTGGCGGGAAAAATTTCAAGGCCCAAAATTAAAGTGCTAATTTTGGGTGATGACCTTATATTGTCCTCACCAAAAGTTTACTTTTGGCGACGACCCAAAAATCTCATCACCAAAAGTGATCTTTGGTGAGGAAATTTTCCTCATCACAAAAAATTCTGTCATGAAATATCATTTTTCTTGTAGTGATTATATAAATTATATATATATGTGTGTGTGTGTGAGTGTGTGCGTGGTGGGCAATAATTCTACAATAAATATAATATATATATATATATATATATAAGAGTGGTTGCCAAGGTGCTTCACGGCCAAGTGACAGCTATAATATATAATATACATATATATGCATGGAGCTCAAGAATGGATAAGTATAAATGGGTAAGGGGGACGCAATGAGGAGAAGTGAGGGAAGAGAAGAGAAGAATGAGGATGAGGAGAGAGAAGGAGAGGGAGAAAAAGAAAAGGAAGGGAAAAAAGAGAAAAATAATAGAAAGTTTTTGAAAAATTCTATAAATTTATTTGAAGCTCGAGGAACGTGTTGGGGCTCAGGGTTGAGCACGAGAGTCAAAGTTGAGCACGAATTTTGAGGCATTCTGAATCGCGTTCAAGGTGAGTGTTATTACTTAAAAACTTGGTTTATTGTGAGTAGTTCTACTAAAAAACTGTTTTGTTGCATGTGAAAATTTCTACTTTAAACTTGGTTTATTGTGAGCGGTTCTACTGAAAAATTGATTTTGTTGCATATAAATGCTTTAACCTGTGAATGATTGTTTTCATGTGGATGGTTCATCCAAAGTGGTTATTTACATGTGCATTTAATTTTATACTTTAAATTATATGCATGAAAATGTTGGTTTTAAATGATGCATCAAATCATGTTTCATGGTATTGGCATGTTTATGTGTTAATGTCCATGTGGGAAGTCAACCTATGTTGTTGCACTCAAGTGATAGCACTAGGGAAGCGTGCCAAGGAATAAGGCCTACTTGTGGCGGGGGTCGAGAGTGGACACCATCGCAGATTCCTTTGAGCGATAGCATTATTTCCGAGGTGGACATGGATTCCTGGAGTTAATGTTGATCCTTTTGTGGCCAGGGTTAGTGTTGACATTGTTTGGAATGCTTTTGAGTGGTAGCGTAATGCCTGGCATGATAGTAGGGTGATACCCGGTTTCATGCGTTGAGGTTGTCCCTCTTAAGTAGGATTGTGTTATGTTAATGTGTCAATGTGGTTATGTTGCCTTCAGAGAGATTGCTTTTTTCCTGGGGTACGGGTTAAGCGCTATGTGAGATTTTGTTAGACAGGGATAGGTTGGGATATGTCAGTTTGTTTCATGGTCTTGCATATATTGATGAAAATATTTTTGTACTCTCACTTAGATCATTCAACATTTAAGTTGAACTATGTCCCTGGAATATTCAAACGTTCTAGGTGAAAGTAGTAGCGCTAAGGGAAATGAGGTTATCGAGATGTAGTTGTTGATTACATTGGAGACATTTAACATATATTTTGGATTATGTTTGAGGTGTTTAGTTGTGTTACTGAGGAATTAATCTCTATGTTTTTTGTTTTGAAGATGTCATGTCAAATAATGGTACGGTTTCTATATTATGAATAAAGGAATTACGGTTATGTATAATTTGAGATTTCGATATTTCTTCCACTGATGTGATGATACTACCTGCCTTAGTTTATTGATTATTAAGTTTGATATGTTGAGAAGGTTTAACGAGATAGTCGGGGAATGATTTATGTTGAGTGTATGTTGAAAAAAAATATATTCTCGAAATCCCGAGTTAACACATGCTTGAGAGAAAACGAGGTGTTACAATCATTGTCTCGAATGGCCGCATCTCTACGCACCAAAAACAACAAATCATTAGTATGATCATTAAAATATCTAAGTAGCAAGCAAAAAGAAAAGGAGCAAGGTGAGCACCCTTAGGGTTTAACTCCCCTACGCACTCTTTCTCCTCCTCCTACCGCATTCTCGTTCCTCACCATATCCATCTTTTCATCATTTTCTTCTTGTTCTTCTTCTTCTTCTTCTTCTTCTTCTTCTTCTTCTTCTTTGTGTTCGGACGAAAAGGATAACGAGAACGGAACCTTCTATGACTCATTTGATCCTGTGGATCGGCTTCATTATCCCCTCAAACAACCATCCACCCAGCTAGAATAAAGCGTCCGCTGACTGTTAAGTTAGCCAAGGCCATTAGACCCCATTGGACTAGTTTATTAATCTCTTCCTGGTGTTCCTTCACCAGTGAATTCACGTTTGGCCACTTATGCCTTGCGCTCCTTATTTCCTCAGTATGCCAAAATCGTGATGACCTCCAATAGCCTTGGTGTGACCAAACTACAAACCACCTGGTCTCAAAATTATCCAACTTCTAAGGTCAGCCCCTAAATAGCCTAACCTTGATGGGCATTTTATGGAGCGTCACAAACTCCTTCTCTCCCCTCGTGGTCAGGACATGGTAAAAGCAGTGCAATAGGGAGGTAGCAGGTTTTACCCTACACTCCTTGCACAGGATAAAAAATCCCGCCATAATAGCCCCGCCATTTGGGTGTAGCTAGGCCTAGTTGGGCTAACACCAACATCTTCTCCTCTAAAAATTGCATCCCAAAAGGGCGCAGTGGAAGCTTGAGCCTCGCTCTTAAGCTATCCAAATGAATTGCTATCCCGCCTTCCTCAACAGTGGCCATAAGTTCAATCGCCTTAGGACTTCTCAATTTCCAGGATCATGGAATGCAGAAAGGCCACGCAAAACCATCAACTATCTTGCCTTTTAGGACAGAGGGTTGCATTCGTGGAGAAATTGTAATTTCAGTAGGAGGTTAGGAATAAGCCATTGGGGTTTTTACCTTAAAGTGTTTGATTTTCGAAAGAAAGTAGTCTTCGAGAAAGAAAGTCTTCCTAAGACTAAGAGGCTTCAGGGCCAGAAACAGCATATGTCTCTGGGAGAATCGGAAGACTCTTCAAGTGCTCCGGATGACTTGCTCTTTGGGAGAAAGGAGTAAGGTTGCTGAGAGTCCCCCAAAGACTTTCCCCTAGTGACTCATATGCTGCATCCATTTGGGTCATCCCATATCCTAATCTTTGAGTATTGGGTACCAACATTTTACTCTTCCATTTACCTTGCAACCAAAGGTAAGAGTAGAGAGCTATTGTCATGGGATGCCCTAAGAAAATCCAAAAATCTCAAAATTGCAGAAGTATTTTGCATAAACCCTGATTACCCCTGAGAGTCTCTCGGACAAGATTCCCCTGGAGCCTCCGGAGAGTCTCCGGGGCAGTCAAGCCTCATCATGTTTAGCCTAAAAACTCACATAGAGTCTTTCGAGCCCAACTCACGGTGGCTTCGAAGAGTCTCTAGACCCATCCAGAGGATACTCATCATGGCACTTTTACCCCCGAAAATACCTCTAGGACCTCCGGTGTAATACCCAGTATTTAATATTAAGAGTGTTTTCAAAATTACGGGGTTAAAATGAAAATTACTATAGTTTTGGGCCAATGTGCAACATCCAAAACATGAACGAAAGGTGAGAGTCTATGTCAGAGCAAGTCAAAGGAAGGTAAAATTGCCCAAATAAGTAGTATTTGACAAAACCAAGAGATTCGCGAAGGTTTGAGGTTGAAAACACGCGATTAGAGGCATTTGGGCAAAAGTCCAGATTGTGTAAACTGCCCGAGAGAGGTCAAATCGATGAGTTTTCCTGAAATTCTTAAAGGAAATGAATAGCTTGAAACTTTTGGGCAGTAGTGGAATGGTAAGAAAGTCTAAGGGTATCAAGGATAGGGTGGAAATGTAATTGAAAAATACTTGGGGGCTAAAGTGCAAGAAATGAAAAATTGGTGGTGTGAAACCGACTGCCGCATGTGGCCGCCGGCCAACCGCTCTGTGGCGTCGGGAAGCTCGCCTGGAGGCTCGGGGATAGCCTTTAGGTGATGATGGAGCAAGTGGGGGTCTCATTGGCTAGAAATGGCTGCGAAGTGACTGGTTTTAATGGCGGAGGTGACCAGCATTTTGACTAGATTCTTTAAGGTGATTTTCTCCTAATTTAGGGCTAGTTAATTGTTTTGGAAGCTAGATTTAGGGCTTAAGGGATAAGATCAACTGAGATTTAGTGGGAAATTGGGTCGAAAATGGGTATAAAAGGGGGTTGATGGTTTCAAAAACAAATTGGCTAAAATTGCTATCATTTTTTTCTTGAATCGAGCCTTGGGGGTAAGGGGCTTTTGTTTTTTGAGTTGTGGGAAGCATTTCTGAAAAGTTTGGAGGAGTTTCGTGTGCGTTTCACAAGGTTTTAGCTAGTTGGCCGAAAAATCGAAGGCCGTTGGATTGCGACATGCAACTGCCATTTAAGGCATTTTTCAGTGATTGTTTCGGCCATTTGAAGGTACCATCAAAGTCACCTCATCTAGAGCTTTAAGTCCCTGCCATCATTTTGGCCATCGAAACCAACCGTCGTAGGAGAAGACAGTCAGAGAAGACAAGCGTTGGTGTGATTCCGGTCTTACCCTTATTTGCAAGTGCGTTGGTGTGTGTGTAATGGGTTCAGGTGAGCAATTTTACCCTCCCGAGCTTAGATTACATGTGATTGAACCAGTTCTAGTGAACGGTTATACCCTCCAGAACTCGGGATGTTATGCATAGGCGTTTTACTTATGTATTTGTGGCATTGTATGCATTTTGAACGTGTGGTATATTGCATCAACTGTTTTTCTTGTAAAAGAGTTGGTGCATAGCGTGTGATTTTTCATATCATCGGGGTATTGATTTTTGTGTCGTTGTTATGTCCGTGGGGGATAGGATGTGGTCTTCTTGAGAATGGGGCAAGGTTAATCCCAATGATCAGGTGACACGGTAAGGCATTCAGAGATTAAGTATGTCGCGGTAAGCTCAACCCCAAAGATGTGTGGAATGGATTTTTCATGGGAGGTTGAGTATGTCAGGGAGATTTCTCAAGTTAGACATGTTTCATGTCGTCGTTGTCTGTATATGCTATGCTCGTGTGTGTTTCATGCATTCAATAAACTGTATCATGCTATCACTTAGGTGTTTTATCATCTAATCTAGTTTATGCCCCTGGAACATTCAACGTTCCAGCCAGGGATTGCTACGAAGGCGAGGATGTAACTAATTGAGGGTTAATGGTGTTCTGTATGATTTTGAGGTGATAGTATTTGTTATGATATATGTATGAACGGATGTATGATAATATTATTATCATTTGGTAGCTTTTTACTACGTATTTTGTTGTGGGAATACTATGTAAGAACCTCGTGGTAGGCCATGGTATTTTGATGTAATGTATTCGTTGCGTTATACTATGTCTCATTTAGTTTAAGATTATTGATCTTGTTAGTTAAACGGGCAATACTAGATTTTTGGGATCTTATGTGCATGTGAAGATTGTTTTTGAAATCATTGAAGGTGCCAACCATCGTATGTGTTGGGCATGTTAAAGCATATGATGATTGTTCTTGAAGCACCAAGCGTGACAAACTTGGAAAAAAAAAAAGATTCCCGGGGATTCCCTTATAGTGACGCGTTCGTGTAAGTCGGGGTGTTACATCCAGCCTCACTTGGTGCATCTTTCCCAGAAAGTAGGGAGACTCTTTTCTGTTAATCCCACCAAGTGTCTATAAATAGTCACATATTTCATGGAAAACATATCTTTATGGTTGTATCTCTTTGATCGAACCTCCTTGAGACCATAGTCTGAAAGACTTAAGATTCTGGATCCCATACAACACATCGGTAGCCTACTCCCTCGAAGACCCATATTAGACATACCACATACATTCGCATTTGTATACATCTACATCCCATTCTCAGACATCAGAGTCTGACTTAGGTATCAGAGGGCTTGCGTGGGGAAGATCCCCACGTGCCTTCTAATTTGTCTCTGTTTTATAGATATCATCGAAACTAGTTCCTTAAAGACCCTCAAGCCTTTTCCACGAAGACCCTCTGGGGGCAATATCCCCCAAAGAATTCGAAGACCTTCCGGGGACCCCAAAGCCTTAGTCCTCCCAGGCCACAGATTAGGCCTCAGTCTCTATTGACCCTTAAACGGCATCTCGGACCTCACGATTTTCCCTAGGGACTTTGCTTTGACTATTCTTAAGATAAATAAATTTAATTGTTATAGTTTGGCGACAACATTGTTGTTTTGCCATCGATAATGAAAAAATTTATGTATTTGAAATTTAAAAATTAAATATATTTCATATCTTTGAAAGTTGAAAAGTAAAAATTCCATTAAGGCCAAAAGATAATGTTATTCTCAATGTCAATTCATACAAAATCCTTTGTGGCATAATTCTTCATCTTGGAAAACAATGTTATTTCATTAAAGAAAAGTTATTTTGAAATTAAACAAATTTTAATGAAGTGTGTCAAAATTCTTTTAAAATCTTACACACTCTTTTAAAATATAAGGCATAACTATCAACCATGTTAAAATAACTATCGACCATTTCATGCCTTAGAAAATGGGTTGTGAATCAAGTAAAAAAAAAAAACTCTTGACAATTTTGCAAAAAGTGTCAACCATTTTTAAGCTTAAACCAAAAACTTCATGATTACTAATTGGTGAAATTCTTTAATAATAAAGATAAACTAAGATTTGTGTGGTGTTGATTTTGAAAACAAGTAACATATGGCCCTTGAGAAAGGGAAGTCCATAACATGCACTTCATATTGCATATGTTATTTGTAAAACATAGTTAGCTTAAGAGGGGTGAATTGAGCTTTCACCCTTTTAAAAGAAAATTAACTTAAAATTGAAAGTAAAAATAAATTGTAAGATAACAACACACTAGGATTTGTAATGGTTTAGTTATACCTACTTTACTACCTTATCTCTTCACCGAGGATTTAGTCAACTAACTTTACTTTAGGTAGCTTTTAAAATAGATTCAGATACAAATCTTTACAACTAATAGCTTTTAAACAAAATCAGCCACAACCAATGTCTTTTACAAGGATCAGACTTAATCTTTACAATCTCACAAGAGAATTTGAATGAAAAATACAAGAGAAGGTATAAAATAATACAAGATTATACACTTTTCTTGATTTACAAAGAGATAGACGAATAGAAAAAGATGAGCTTAATCTCTTTTCTCTTTTGATGGATGTAAAGCAGTGAAGCACTCTTGAAGGCTTAGGATTCTCAAGATGTTCTTTTTGTTTTCAAATTCTTAGCTTCTTGTTCTTCTTTAAACTTTTAGCTCCTTATATAGTGTTATGGTCTTTAATGCTTCTGCTGAAGATGTCTTGAACAAATGAATGTTCTTTGTGTCTTAACTGCTATTTTTTTTGTCTCTAGAACATCTCACAAAACAGTTAGGACATCAAATTTCATATACAAAATTTTCTAAAAAATATCTATCAGCATTTAATGTTCTGAAAAGTATAGACTGGTTGCATTTAATGCTCTATAACAGTTATAAATTTTAAAATTTGTCAAACATTACTTGATTACAAAATTTCGTTTAATCAACTAAGTTGTATACTTAATCGAGTATAGAAGTTTTGTACTTGACTATTTTTTTGACTTACTCTATTACAAATTGTTTTCAATCGATTGAAAAGCTTTATTTACTCCAATATAACTAAGCTTTTACTCGATTACAATTTCAAGTACTTGATTACATCAAGGTACCTGATGTTCGACATATTTCTGAAAGTTATGTACTCGATTACAAAAGAGGTTTACTTGTGTACACTTCGATAATTACTTAATTACAATTTTTAGGTACTCGATTAATTTTACTTTGCGATAAACTTGTATTATCTACTTGAGTATAAAAGCATATTTAGTTGAGTATCACTAAACTTTTACTTGAATATACTATAGCTTGTAATTGATTATTTTTTTAAATAGTTTTAGCTTACTCGATTACAAATAAGTTTCACTCGATTAAAATGATATGCTTTATTTGATTTATAAGGCTTCTTTAAAGTGATCATTAATCGAGTATATAATATTTTTACTTAAATAAAAGATTTAATTTAGAAAGTTGCTTGATTACATAAAACTTTAAACTAAATTACAAGAACAAATTTTCTAACTTAATATGATTAATCGATACATTACTCAAGTAACATGGATTTGTACTCAATTAAAAAACCTGATTTACTCAATTGATTTATAGTTGTTGTTGATTTATGTTTTCTCTAGTACATTATTTTGATCATCATCATTAACAAATATTATCCTATTTTCTCATCAATTCAAAACTTAGCAAATTACTCAACACTATTTTCAACCATGTATAGTAAGGTAAGTGATGGATTATGTCTTCACTATATGAGTTCTACTCATACCAATACCTTTCTATGACCTTTGACTATGTCATGAATCCATGATTTGATTCTTCCTACTTTAACATGTTGCTAAAAGGTCATGATTGATGCGATCATATAAGACATGACTAGAAAAGTAGTTGATTTGTTATGCAATGACATTAGGGCAAAGGGAAGACATTTTGACATCACATTATAATAACGACACCCATTATAGGCAGTCTCACATCATTCCCTATGGTCTTGATATGACTGTGGGTTCAGTATTGATTATGTTAATGGCTAAAGACTTAGAGCACAGTTTCAAGTTACACACTCACAAGGGACGTGATTGGATGTGTTTGGGGTGCATGAGACATTATTCGTTGATGCCTTCACATTGATAGTGTGAAGCTCTTATCTATGAATATGCTTTACAGTCGCATAGTATATTTCACCAGTGTGATGAACATCTATTGGTGTATGGATTGAGACCATTTATGTCCATGCGTGCAAGTGGGAGATATTAGAGATATATGGTTACACCCACATGACTTAATTATTTATTGATGGTAATTATCTTGTATTTGTACAAGATAAATAGATAACAAATAAATCACTTAATCATCTCTTTTATCTGAGATAATTGAGAGATGTGATTCATCCTTTTCAATTGAAGATATGATTTATCTCCTCACTTATCTAAGATAAATTATAGATATGATTTATCTCCTCCTATCAAAGATATGATTTATCTACCCACTTAAATAAGATAAGTGAGAGTCATTTATCTATATCACTAGTTACCTATAAATAGGCACATCCTACCACAGGTTTGTATACAATTCAATATACAAGTCCCTTTCTCCTTATACGATCCAAGAACCAGCCTATGTGAGGTTTACACCATGAGTGCTAGTGGTTGTTCTGCTAATAACTACCCACCATGGGCGTCAAAAATTGGTTATTTGAAATGCCCAGAAGCTCATAGTAGAAGCCTGATCCTGAAGTAACAATGTATGTAAATAGTATATCTTTCCGTTGCATATAACTAATATTATTTTAAAGATTCATTAATGTATAGTATGACAGCGTAGCATACATAATTGATAGGGCTCTAAATCAGACACATTTGAAGAGTATAATTGTTTATTTAATTTGCTGGAATTAGAGGAGTAAGTGTGCATGTGTGTGTGTTTGTTATATATGCTCTCAAAGTCAAAGTTCCATTAGTAGCATCAGGTTTTGGCGATGATGGTCCATTTCTTCTTGTACAGGAACAGGAACAGGAACAGAAACAGGACCAGCAATAGGAGGATCCACAGAGATAGTGTTCAAGGAAATGCCAAGAGGGTCCCCTCCAATTTCTTCAAACAAAACCAATAGGTTTCCACCTCCAGATGGTTTCAAGAAAGATCTAGGAACATGGTACCTAATATGTATAAACAGAGTATAAGATATAAAACAATATGCAGGCAAACAAAAGTTAAATATATAAATTAATGAAACAATTAAACAACATACAGTGTCTGTGAAGGGGCTCCCTTGGAGGTATGAAATGAGACCCAATAACGACCAATGCTCTGCCCATTCACCCAAGCTTCACCTTTGCCCATGCTGCTTAGGTTCAAAGCCAATGGTAGCTCATCTCCTACTACTACATCAAATATAGCCTGAGATAGCCAACAAACAAAAATTAAACAAATGGTGGGAGATGATATTGTGGTAAGATTTGAACATCAAATTCTTTCAAGAAAAATATTATTAGTTTAAATATATCAGACCAATTGCTCAAAAGGAATAGGATATTATTGAGGATGTTTCTCACAAAATCAAGGCATGATGAGTAGAGTGAAAATGCACTCAAAAAGTTCAGATAGAATGGTTAAAATGGAGAAGTACTTCCCATGTTTTATTTTATGTGACTCTAGAATTCCTTATAAACTTAAAAAGGGAACTTTATAATATAATTATAAGACTTACCTTTATTGTATCACACAATATTTTTTTCTCTTTTGATAAATAAACAATTTTATTAAGCCAAAACATACAACTTGTAGGTTGCAAGAAGGGCCATCATCTAGACCTAAAACATTCCAAAATGGCTATGCAAGCATGAAATGGAACCACCAAAAACTACACAAGCATGCACCCTCACCAAAACAAAAGCCCTTTCAAACAAGATGCCAAAGCTCATAAATAACAAAATTGTTTTGTAAAATATAACACATAATGTTAGATCGTTAAAAACTAATTAACACATGAAATTATAAGTTTAAGTAAGATGAGTATGCCATAATAGATATATGCTTATAACTTCACAAAATAATGTATCAATACTAGGTCATTTCTTAGGCTTCTAGATGTTGACATAAGTTAATGATCCTACTTTGTCAGTTTGGTATCCTTGGGAATCTAAATCTTAGCCCAAACATAATCCTCCCAAGATGCTCCAAGTCTTCGATATCTAACTATCTCCAACATTAAATTTCGTTGCTCTAGTTATTGGTTTCCTAACCTTATCATGAACCATCCCATTAGTCATTTGCTATTTGGTCCTCAGTATTAGACCTGCTACTGTGAGCATCATACCCCTAGTATTATCTGTAAGAAATAAAGATCGAAAACAAATTACAGTCAAACCATCAACCACACAAATAAACACAAAATTTTAACGTAGAAAACCCAACTTAAGAAAAATCACGGGTAGAAAGAACAAAATATCATTGTAATGATATTGCTGATACAATAATGATATAGCTGCAATAATTCGAAGGTATTGAGTACCTATTTATAGGTGTATCACTCATCTATAGATGTATACAAAAAAAGATTTAAACAAATCCATATTATAATCAGAACATAAGCCACGAAGAAGATAAGTTTTGATGAGTCTCGAAGAAGATAAATCTTCAATTGTAGATGTATTCCAATCACAATCAAATTTGAATTCTGGTCACAATTATCACATTATCCTACACTAGGTCCCTCATTTTGTCTTTGTTAGCTACAATGGTTACACCACTATCACTTACGTAGTTCCTCTTTTAGTTATTCCTTTAACCTTAACTTTACTTATAGACACCTCGAGTCACAAGATCCCTTAATTCTTCCATTACAGAGTTTATCAATCATTTTACTATTGACTACATTCTTTTAGTTCATCATTATTGCTTAAGAGATCAAGGGTTTGTTTTTTCAAACTATCTCCAAGTTATAACCATAAAAATCAAAGTTAAACATGCATTTCAATCACATGTGACAATTTTAAAACCTTGAATCCTAACAACCTCTTAGAGTTGTTAAAACTTCAAACACAAGGGACTTTCATGTTTACCATGTGTTGTTACCATTCATAGTTTCCACATAATCTTAGTTAACATGATTAGTTTCTAGGAATCAACGTCATCCTTACATGCTTAATAAACCTCTTGAGTTCTCCATTGAAGCCTTCCCACAACTTTGGTTTAGTAGGCTTGGGTGTTTCCTATTGTTTGTTCAAACCTTCCTCCTAATTCTTCTTATTCTTCCAGTCTAACTCAACTCAATCACTACTCAACATTCAACAAACTTCTTTTTCTTAGGCTCCTTGGCTAATGGGTTTTGTTAGCAAACGTAAAATCCCTCATAATCTTCTAAGGATATTGAGTTTGCTTGTATCTTATACGACACAAACCTCTATGGTTTCTCTTTTTTTCCAACTATGTAAACCTCTAATAAGTTTTCTTTGATATCAACTGCAACACCTCACTCTTCTGCCGCCTTATTTTTTTACAAATTCAAGATTTTTTTAAAAAGAATTAAATTCACAAACAAATTTCCATGAATCCTTAACAATAGTTAAGGAGACTAATCAAAGTTTTGGACAGAATGTAGTCTAGATCAAACCTAATTGAGATGTAAATAAAAAATCAAAGCATCAAATAAAATCAAGTCATTACATCTCTTGTATAGAGTTCAGACAAATAAGAAAACTAACATTATAGTGGAAACTATTGTAAATAAGGAAATGTAAAAAAAAAAAATTGTCCTCTAATCCGTCATCTTCCCTTTCTTCTTTGAAATGCTTGGATTAGTTGGAAGATATGAATATATCAAAATAAAGTGATGAGCCACTTAGTGACACTCCCAAAATAGTTTTCATGCATATGATAGAGTACATGTATGCATAACTTCTTATACCCATTTTGACAAATAAGATTATAATCAACGTTTATTATTTATCAATTAAATCTGTCTCATTTGGTTCAAAGTGAAAAACCAATAACCTATTGATAACAATGTACCCCCTTGTTTATCCACTAATTCATAAGACGATGATATGGTCATATATGTATGAATTATATTAAAAGCAAGTTTTAATGAAATAATCATAAACTTTACTTCAAAATGCATAAACTTTGAAGGATATAGTGTAATTTATGCAAAATTGACAGTCATATATATGACAAATATTAGGGCATTGGTGTAATTTGAACAAATTCGAAGGTATATGCATTATGAAAGAACATATAGGGTCTATGTATTGTTACCTAGAATTTTAGGAATAGGAGTGACACTTGGAATGTTTAAAAGTTTTAAGAATTGCACTTAGCTCCCCCATCCATCTCCTTATTCTTTGCTAACACAATCCAATGGCTGAAATTTGTATAAAAAATGCCGAGTTACTCCCTTACATTCCATCTGTACGACCCATCAAATGATTCAACTAGGCTGATTGATCAAAATATGAGTCCAAATTGGCTTGGTTGAATTGTTCATTGTGATATGAACAATTTTTTCCAATTCTTCTCATCTCAATTACTTTTAATCCTAATAACCAATAATGCAATCTGAAAGTATCATCATGTTCTTTGTCATGCCTTCTTCAGGGACCATTTTTTGATTCATTTTATTCGAACCCATTCATATTTTATTTGCATTCAAAATAAGCTACCTTATCAACCCATTATGTGTTTCACCAACTTCAAGGTTAAATAACTTTTAATCCACTCGATGATTTCCCCCAAAATTAGGTCCTATGGTTTCATTTTAATCCTGTCTATGAACCCTAATAGTGGGCTCAACCCAATTTAATCCAGTTTGGTTGAATTGTGCACTCAAAGTTATCTCCCTAACTTAATGAAATTAGCCTAACTTCACAAATTACACTTAGGCACACGTTCTTGGTAAATTCATGTTTTAAGTCTTTTGGATTCTCTTCGAGACCCAATAATTCTCCAAATTATTGTTGTGCCACATTGACTTATTTTTAATTTCATTAATTTAGTATCTATAACTTCTTAAAAAAAATCTCAAATATTACATTTTGTCACTATCACTCGATAATAAAACTAGGAGTCTTTATCGTGGACCCCATTGGTGCCATTAAAGAAGTCTCTTGCTACTACCCAAACTTTTCTTGTCTCCTTGCATCATTGTTGGGTTGTCGCTCCTCTTACTACCTTGACTAGATTTGACCACCCTTACTTGATTGTAGCCAATGACTAAATAGTGTTGGATTAGTCATCTGGTAATGTGTAAAATTTTAAAAATTTTATATCAAAGTAGCACAACGGATTTCTACACAAATCATATGCAATTTGGGTATTTAAGCAACGCAGTATTACATCATATGCAATACAATGAAAGTGAACCTAAAAGCTTGATGTTAGGTGGGTGTAGAAATTGTTTCTACACTGAGACCGTATCCTCTTCAAGCTATGGAAGGCCTAGTTCGTCCACACTTGGCAAGCCTTCTGGAATCAACTCGCGATCCTCGTCCCATGCTAGCCATAAGACGCTGCATCACTCGTACCCATCAGACTCTCCTAGGCTATATAAAATCTTCCAGCTCAACGATTAAGCTACTAGCAATAACACAACAAACAAGGAGCGTAAGCAAAGAAGAAGAATAGCACGGCCAAGAGGAAGAAGCCTAAGATATGTAATCACAATTCTTCATCCTCAAACTCCTAATTTTTGCCTTAAATTGGGTCTACCAGCTGCCTCTACGTGTCTCCCCAAAATCAGCCATAATGATGAGATGTGTTAGCCATTAAACCAAGCAAAGGCGACAAAAACGGTCGACTGTTTCAGTCGAGTTGTTGATTATTTTCAAACTCTTTGAAAAAATGGTCAATCGTCTCCTTAAATTGTTGACCGTTTCTCCCAACATAGGGAGTACCGGTCAATCGTTTATAGAAGCAGTCGACAGTTTCGACCTACATCCTACATGGTCCCAAATATAGCTACAACCAGTCTATTAACATTTAACGAACCTCGTCGCTAACTGTTAATGACAACATTTAGACCCATCATTAACCATTAATGATGTTAAGAATACAACAGGTGCATAGTTCTGATATCAGACGCCATGCTTTATAATGTGTGACTTTCTAGGTTCACTGCTTAATAGCGATCAGATAACGTCAAACCCCTTTGATGCCGGTCGAACACTTCGACTCGTCTCAAGAATCTCTCCATTTTTTCAAGACGTTCTGATGGTTTTGGGTAGTGCTTAGCAACGACCTAGAACAATATGAGGCAATGAAGTCCAACTTCAAATGAGCCTACTACAGTTGACAATTATCGCGTAATACAATTCTTTTATCACCTAACGTCCTGACCGAGAGAGAATCATGGTATAATAAACTCACAAACTCAGTAACTATTGTTGCAAAAAATACAACAATTGAGATTTGTGATGCAGGAACATTGGAATGGCAGAGTGAGGGGAACAGCTAGCAGGTGTCTGCTTGTGGAAATGTACGTTGGGTGCATATTCAGTAGGGAATCAGTTTGTTTGGGGATATTTTCTCGTGTATTCGGGGCATAACTGTGCTCATAAGAACAAGTTAGAAGGCACGCGGGGATTCCTCACCCCGCATATGCCCTCCAATGCTTAAATCAGTATGTGAAGGAAAATAGTTATCCAGGGGAACTTGTGGAGGTTCTGTCAGGTGTGAAATAAATGAAGTATGCCATTAATGAATATAAAAGATGTATCTTTCTCGACGAGAGAGGGGCTATTTATAGTGCTCTTTACCAAATATCGGGGATGAACATGCACGCGGTGAGCATGAGGACAGTGGTCTTTAGTCTAATTCGGATGGACTTAAGAGGAACCACCCCGAAAGACTAAGTGGCCTAGAAAGTCCTTTGGGAGAAGGTGAGCCTTACGGCGAGTTGCTAGAGCAGGTTCTTAGCCTTTAGGTGGCTGGCCTGAAAAGAATTCCGGGCTGTCGGAGGATGCCTCCAGGTATTGCTTATTATTCTGAATTTAACATGCAGCTTCCGAGAGGGATTATTCCTCATTAGAGATTGTAATACACTGCATAGTGCATGGGGTTTCCATATGCAGTCTAATTTAAAAGAGGAGAACTTGGGGCAAGCACACGGCTTAGCCGAGAGGGCCCACATGGGATGGCATGCACGTGGGATGTGATATGAGAGTGGGGAGGTGATTAATAGCTTTTTGGAAGTTCCGTGGTCTAAGTGTAACCTTTGAAGTATAGTTCATTTGGCGATTTCATGAGACCAAAAATTAAAATCAACCTTGGCTATATTTTAGTTTTCTATGAGCTTTTCAAGCCATCATAGAAATATAACCTTTGATATTTGAAAGAACATATTTCAAAACTCATCAATTTCCACTAAATTAATTAAATTGATGTTGTTTCTATTGGTTTTTAATTGATTAACTCCACACATTTCCTTAATAATGAGACTATTATTACTATAAATAGGGAGTGAAAGCATGACCACTTTTGTACCTTATACCAAGTGAGTGGCTGATTGGTAGAGATTGTGGCTTTAATCCAATCCACATTACTCAGGTTTTGTTCATTGTATATCTGCAGCTTCTCTCCCAACATCCCAACCTGTAACAATACATAATTAATTTGTGGGTAGTTGTGACTTCTCCTATATGATATATGTAGTAAATACATATATATATATATATATGGTTTAATAGACAACAATTCTTGATTACTTGATATCCACTGTCATGGTTGGTAAGATTGTAAGAAAACCCATCAGAGCATCGAATCTCCACATTTGTCAATCCAGCAAATCTACTCTCCAGATAAGCTCCTGAGTCCTGATTCATATAATTTTAAAACAAAAGGTTTTAATACATAATATATATTAAAAAAAGATAGTCAAATCCATATTTTTGTCCCAATACTTGCATGTTTTTCTCGTATGGTCACTCAGACTTTTATTGTTTCAATTACACTTTTGTACTTATATTTTTTAGTCAATTTAACGTCTATACTTTAACTCTTTTTTTTGTATGGAAATTCAAACTTTTTATTGTTTTGATTACATTTCTATACCTGCATTCTTGAGTCAATTTAACTTTGTACTTTAACGTGAAAAAAAAAAGAAGGTTAAATTGACTCATGTCACTTTAATTTTTTTTTTACACATCAATATATAGGGGTTAAATTGACTAAAAAATACAAGTATATGAATATAATTAAAATAATGAAAAGTTCGAGTTGTCACACAAAAAAAAAAAAATCAAAGTACAAGAGTTAAATTGACTCGAAAATGCAACTCCATTGGTATAGTTGAAACAATTTCGAGTGACCACATGAAAAAAATATGAAAATATAAGGGGTAAAAATATGGGATTGGCCAAAAAAGATTAGTACTTTATAAAACCAGTAAACAATAATCTGTATGCAAGGAGGTTAATTACCGGCAATCCAACCATTACACTGAGCACTGATATATTGTTATTTATGTCGTTATTCAGTAATATTGAGGAGTTCTCAAAAGTGAATCCCTTAACATCATGGCTTCCATGTGCGGATCCTGAAAATAGCAAGACATATATAGCATCGCTCAGTTATCAAGAACTGAAGTGACATGAGAACTGCTAGCAGTGAGAACATTATAGGAATTAAAAGGAAAGAGAAATTAATCTATGAATGAAGCATCACCTCCACATCTTGAGAGGCTAGCTAATTCTAGTAGTATTGGGACATAGATTTGATACAGGAAAGTAAGAGGCTCCATTTCTCTCTTTGAGTGAAGTTGCACCAACAGGCATGTGAATTGGGGTGAAGTATCAAAAGAGTGGTTTTGTTTAAGAAGGCTGTAAAAGCCTCGTGTATACATCTCAACATCATGAAATCCATTTCTGTTTAAGCTAAATGTCTTAAATAATCAAATATAGTGAAAGATCACTTGAAGAGATACAAAAATAAGGGGAGTGGAAGAGCTGGATCAAAGACAAAACAACAGGACTGCAAACTAGTTTTGATCATTAGGTTGTTTCTTTTCTGATTTTGTCTTAATAATATCTTGTAGTTGATTAGGTCTTATACTCTTCCTTAAACAGCACTGTTCCATGAAATAGAAAAGGCTATAAGCTAACCCCTAGCACCATGGTTAGCAAAGTCAAGCTCCCTCACATTAAGCATCATTATTCTATTATTTCCATATTTCACCATAATACACATTATCATCGTTTCTTATGACACAAAGGGAGTCTACCACCAATCACACATGCAACACACTAGCATATCCATATAATGATGATAACATATTCTGCACACATAAAAATGCACATGAAGATCATGTTAACATGATGTCAAAAAAATTCCATTCTTTTTCCCTTCCTACAGTGATAACCTCTCTATGGCTTCGAAAGCTTCTCTTACTATTTTTGTTTGTGCTAAAATAATGAGGTGAACCTTATTTATTGTTTCCAAAGCAAGTAAAGTTGCTGCTAGGTGGGTTGCTCTTTACCTGCCATATGTTATGATTGTGGTGGCAATTTCTTTGTAGACTTCTCAGTACTTGCTTCTGCTATGAATTGGAAATCTTATTTGTATATAGAACCTTCTACACAATGCTAGAGGATCCCATTATTTGTTATAGAATATTTTAATCTCTATTTAATTACTCTTATTCACTTCATCCATTAATCCCACTTTCATGAACCTTAACCAAAATTAATAAAATTTATATTTTTAGTGTAACACCCCACCCCATCCTAGGGTATCATAGGGAACATTAGTTCATCTACTTGGGGAGAACATCAGATTTGAAGTTGTAAAATAGGGGTAAGCAGGTATGACTCCATGATGTGGTTTTCTTACCCATCAGGCCAAGGAAAAACTTTAGTGGAAACATAAGAATCCTCCTAGCGAGTACTCCCTTCTCATGCACCTTTGAGGCGAAAGTGAATTTCCCATGCTTTACACCTTTAAATGATTTTAAGATTTCACCCTAAGCATGCACATCATAATATTTAGACCTGCTTATTAACCAAATCATTTACATCAAACTTAGTTTGCATCTGTATGTAGCTTGTGGTTTTAGCATTGCACACCCAAAAAGTAATTGCATAACCTAGAATTTCTTGCACAAATAAAAACTATCACCCCATTCATTGAAACTTGATAATGCTTATGATTTAACCTACCAGGTTAGTTAGAGACCACTTCATTGCCTTTTGAGGTTCCTGCATCATATTTTTACGAAAAATGGGCAAAAACTAGATATGAATACACTTGGCTTAGTAAGACATACCAAAGGTGCAAAGGTGTAGAGGATGTGCGATATGAACACACTGGTGACAAGAAAAATACATTTTCTCTCATAATTGCAAGACCAAGGTAACTTGGTCGATGCCTTACCTGAAATTAGCTGTTAGACTTTCCACCTTTCCTCAAACAGACATTCTAAACTACATTGAATTGAGGCTAGTTACCTTCGTTTAGTTGAGGACTTTTAGAGAAGCACATTCTTAGAGTTCCTATAACTAAGGTAAGCATATAGGCCAAGAAAACTAGATTGTCGTCTCATATGCCCATGGACCCATTTCAAACTGAATCTTTTTGCAAACAACATAATTGATGCATGTCAAAAACAATTTAATGCACATGCAATGCACCGCACCATTTAGTGTCCACCTTGGGTAATCCTTACCTATCTCCTCAATCTCTTGTAAACTCATGTTCCTTTGTTATCTTGGCGGTCTTGTGAAATAAAATATGACAAAGGCATAAATACTAAGGAACTAGATCTTAGGCTTCATTGTTTATCTCACCTACATAAATCTAGATCTTCATCAAAATATCCTAGGTCCCAAAATCATGTAGTATCAACATCAAAACCCATAATATATCTAATTAGCTCTCATACCTCCATCTCTCATAATTTTATTCAAAAACCTTAAATGATTCAAAATATTACAAGATTCTCAATCTTTTAACAATTCACCCTTTGACTTATCATACCTGAATTTGTCAAGAATTCACAACTTTCACATGCAATTACACCAAAAGCCCCAGGGTTTCCAGATAAACCATTTAAACCCATTTTTTTAACAAAATTACATCAAGTCTGTACAAAGAACCAAAAGTCTTTCTTTATTTCAGTTCCAACACCCAAGCTTTGGATTTATTACAATCAAACCCTTACATTTTGAATTAATTCATAAAAACCCAAAGCCAAATACAACAACTTGTCAAAGTTCTAAATTTCTCCCAATTTCATGCAAATTAACCACAAACAAACACATAATCATGACCTGGAGGCATCATTGAAGTTAGACTCAACTTCAAACAAGGAAAAAACCAAATAAAAACTAGAATTTAAACTTACCCAAGTTAGTCTCCTATTTTGCATGACCACTTTGGTTGATTATTAAACTTGCTCCAAAATTGGTTTCTTGTTTAATTTTCCTCTGTTGGAGAGATAAAAGAGAAACAATTCAAGCTTTACACGAGAAGATAAAGAAGAGAAGATGGTGGAGATAAAGATGTAAAGAGATAAAAAAGAATTCAAGATAAAAGGATAAGGATGTTCCTTAAAATCAAATAAGGAAATCCTAAAATTAACCTAATACTAATATGAAAATATGTTGTTGTAATCTAATCCTAAATTGTAGGAGTTTTATGTATATATTTACATCCCACTAATTAATGAAATCATGGAAGTTCATTCCTATCATTAGAACTTCCAACAAAGTTTAGTTTTTCATGGTATCAGAGCCATGTTCCGTGGCAAGATCTCCTATCGATTCTCCTCTTTCTACAGTTTGTAGACTCCTTTAAGCTCATGATATGGCTGAAACTCAAGCAACAAGTGAAGCTTAGACCAATTTACCTCCTCCAGCAAGGAATACTCAAGTTCCACCATCTCCAATCACCCTGGATAGCTATTCCCTCAAGATCACTTAGCATAAGTTGAATGGAAACAACATTAGAGAATGGTTCCAATCAGTTTTGTTGGTAATCCAGGGAAAAGGCAAGGTTGGTTACCTAACAGGGACAACCTCTAAGCCAAGCATAGATTCAACAAACTATGGTGTGTGGGAGGCTGAAAACTCTATTGTGATGACATGGCTGGTCAATTCTATGGAACCAAAGATTGAAAGGACTTATCTATTCTACAAGATAACTCAAGAGATTTAGGAAGCTATGCAAGAAATCTACTTTGACATGGAAAATATAGCTCAAAGTTTTCAGATTTGGTCTACAATTCAGACAACAAGACAAGGTAATAGTTCAGTTACTGAATATTACAATACTTTAACTAAGTTGTGGCAGGAGATGGATCTATTCCATGAGATTAAATGGAAAAGGAGAGTGTTTGATTTTTTGCATGGACTTAATACTGATCTTGATGAAGTAAAGAGGGTGGTTGCTTGGAACCAAACCCTTTCCATCAATAAGGGAAGTCTTTGTAGAAGTCAAGAGAGAAAAGAGCAAAAAAAGGGTGATGTTAAATCCTTCAGGGATGTCCAATTCTGATGCAAGTTCACAAACATCAATCTTGGTCTCCTCAAGCATAAAACTATCGAATCCACCCAAGGAAGAGCCCCAGAAAGACAAGCTATGGTGTGACCACTACAATAAGCCATATCACATAAAGGAAACTTGCTGGAAAATACATGGAAAACCAGCAAATTGAAAGTCTAAAAATTAGAAGAAAGGAAATCAAACAACCTACAGGGGAGAAGGGGAGACTAGAAAATCAACCAATATGATTTTATCTGCAAATCAATTGGAGATCTTACAGCAATTGTTAAGCCAAACCTAGGTGACCAAACCTAAGACAACAAAAGCCCCTAACCCAGTAATGTCTCTTGCTAAACAAGGTACACTTAGACATTCTCTAATCTTCTTTAAATTTCCTATAGATTCTTGGATAATCGACAAAGGTGCCTTATATCACATGACTAAATCCCTTGAGGTTCAGCCTATGAACCTTGTTCTCAAGGTCGAACCATCTCAATGGCTGATGGTACTATAGCCATGGCTCAAGGAAAAGGTACAGCTGTTGTGGCAGGTCTAAATCTGAAGTCAGTCCTATATGTTCCTAATTTAAAGTGCAATCTACTGTCTGTGAGTAAATTAACCAAAGAAGAGAAGTGTTTGGTGACATTTTTTCCTTCCTATTGTGAATTTCAGGACCTATTTTCGGGGAAGACAATTAGCAGTGTTGAGGAGAAAAGAGGCCTCTATTATATATCAAAGAGTGGACTACCCCTTGGATCTAGGTCACAAAGCCAATCCTCCTTGTCTACTATTTCAAATTTTGAACTTATGTTATGGCACCAGTGTTTAGGGCACCCTAGTTTTAGTTATCTCAAAGTTTTGTATCCCTATCTTTTTATTAATAAAAGAAGCCATTTGTTTCATTGTGAACAATGCATCCTTGCTAAACAAACCAAAAGTTCTTATCCATCTCATGAATACAAGCCTATAAAGCCATTTTATCTTATTCATAGTGACATTTGGGGACTAGCAAGGACTCCTAATTTGTCTAATACTCGATGGTTCATCACATTTATTGATGACCATACAAGGGTTAGTTGGGTGTTCCTAATGAAAGACAAATCTGAAGCCTATGCTGTGTTTAAATGGTTTTATCTAATGATAAACAATGTCTTTCAAACCTCAATCGATGTTTTTAGATTAGATAATGGCAGGGAATATTTTTCCAATGATTTCAGTCATTATCTAGCTAGACATGGCATTCTTCATCAAAGCTCATGCCTTCACAATCCCCGACAAAATAGGGTGGCAGAAAGAAAAAACTGTCACCTCCTTGAGACTACAAGGGCACTTATGTTCACAAGCTTGGTTCCTAATACATATTGGGGGGAAGCTGTTCTAACATTCTCCTACCTTATTAATCGCCTTCCCCTCAAAGTTCTTGGCTTCAGAACCCCTTTGAGTGTCCTCTTGATTTTTATCCCCATCATACAAGGGTGCTAAACTCTTTGTCACCTAAAGTGTTTGAATGCATTGTGTTTGTACATAAGTATCAACCTTCTCAATTTAAACTTGAACCTAAAGCTCTCAAATGAATATTTATTGGCTATTCTCCTATTTAACAAGGATACTGTTGTTGTCAAAAATACAACAATTGAGATTTGTGATACGGGAACACTGGAGTCGTGGCAAAGGTAGGTGAATAGCTGGCAGGTGTCTGCTTGTGGAAATGTATGCCGGGTGTATATTCAATAGGGAATCAGTTTGTCCGAGGGTATCTTCCCATGTGCTAGGGCATAATTGTGTTCACAGGAACAAGTTAGAAGGCACGCGGGGATTCCTTACCCCGCGTGTGCCCTCCGATATTTAAGTCAGTATGTGAAGGAAAATAATCATCCAGGGGAACTAGTGGATGTTCCATCGGGTGTGTAATAAATAAAGTATGCCATTAATGAATATAAAGATGTACCTTTCCCAATGAGAGAGGGGCCATTTATAGTGCTCTTTACCAAATATTGGGGATGAACATACACGTGGTGAGCGTGAGGATAGTGCTCTTTAGTCTAATTCGGATGGGCTTAAGACAAATCCCCTCGGAGGACTAAGTGGCCTAGAAAGTCCTTTGGGAGAAGGTGGGTCTTACGATGAGTTGCCGGAGCCAGCCTGAGAAGAATTCCGAGCTGTTGGAGGATGCCTCCAGGTGTTGTTTATTATTCTGAATTTAGCATGTCGCTTTTGAGAGGGATTATTCCTCATTAGAGATTGTAATACACTACATAGTGTATGGGGTTTTCACGTGTAACCTAATTTAAAAGAGAGCTTTAGGGCAAGCACGCAGCTTAGCTGAGAAGGCCCACCTAGGATGGCATGCATGCGGGATGTGATATGAGAGTGGGGAGGTGATTGATAGCTTTAGGGAAGTTTCGGAGTCTAAGTGTAATTCCAGAAACCCTGAGGCCATTTACTATAAAATTAACTTGTGCACATATATTAGTGAGGAGGCTTGCAAGTGGAGGGTCGCATGCTCGCGCGAGGGAGCTTAGGCAGCTGGAGGTGCAAGTTCGAGCTAGGCGGCAAGTAGCGCTGGGTTTAATTTTGCAGCGCTAACACATGGCCGCTTTTGGGGGCGCCACATGGACAAAGGGGGGGGTGGGGGGGGGGGGGGTGTGTGGCCATGCAGCATGCGCGGGAGGGAGTGCATGAGTCGCACGTGGGGCATGAGGGTGCAGAGAGAGCATGCAATTGTGGAGAGAACTTCCAGCGTGCCACATGTTGCCCGCGGGTGTGCTGTTGAGAGGAGACTACCGAGAGAAAATGTAGAAAGAGGCCAAGGCACTGCCATGTGTTGCTCGCGAGTTTGCTGCCAAGAGAAAATGCGGAAAGAGGCCAAGGAGCTACCACGTGTTGGTCGCGGGTTCGCTGCCAAGAAAAAGAGACTGTCAAGAGAAAATGCAGAGAAAGGCTAAGTGTTGCCATGTGTCGCTTGGGGGTTCATTGCTGAGAGAAAGAGACTGTCGAGAGAAATCAATAGTTGCTGAAAGGAATATGACTGTGTCGCAAGGATGTGAGTGCCAAGGCGCTGCCACGTGTCGCTTGCGGGTTCACTACCGAGAGAAATCAACAATTGCCAAAAGGAATATGAGTGTGACAAGAGAAATATTGCAACAAGATTGCCGAGAGAACCACTAGACTACTGAGAGGAACATTACGACAAGACTGTCGAGGGAACCATGCAATTGCCGAGAGGAATGTGCCTTGTTGCAAGGATGTGACTGCCGCAATAATGTGTTGTTGAGAGGCTTGTGCCTTGTAGCAAGGATGTGATTGCCGCAAGACATGCCTTGCCGAGAGACAATGTCGTCGAGAGATTGTGTGGGCCGAGAGAAAATCCTATTCTTTGGGAATCGTGCCAAAAGTCCACACTGTTCATTTTAGTGTGCTATTTATAGGAGAATATGCCACTTTTTCCCTTGGACAATTTTGCCCTCAAAACCATGATTATTCACATTATTAATTATTCTCTTGCTATTTATTCATGATTTATTCTTGGAAAAAAAAAATTCCCACTTGGATTCAATCATTAAAAATATGCCCACTTGCATTTATTTATTTAAAACATCCTTAGGTGGACGCTTGACAAATTTTATGGCACAATAGATACAAATGCTACCACCCTTCTACCCAAAAACTTACTGTATCTTGTGACGTATCCTTCCTTGAACATCAACCATTTTTTCACACCACCTCTCTGCAGGGCAAGTACCTAATGCAGAGGAACATTGGGATTCCACTTTGTCTCTACCTATGATCTCAACTTCAAAAACTCCACTTGTTACTGAATCAGTCCTTGAACCTCAACCTTTTACTCAAATTTCAATACCTACTTTGGTATATTCTAGAAGGCCAAGGCCCATGCCCCTCAGCCAAACCCATTGTCTAATCCAGAGATATGTCCAAAAACTAATGACAATAGCAATATGAAAAGGTTGGCAACTAACAACTCTGATGATCTTGATATTCTAATCAAACTAAAGAAAGGGGTGAGATCATCTACTAAACATCCTATTTCAAATTATGTGGGATATTCAAAGCTATCCCCACAATTCAAGGCCTTCACGACCAACATTGATGATATAGTAATCCTTAAAGGATATATATCATGCATTGCAAGATGAGAAATGGAAAGCAACAGTAATGGATGAGATGCATGCCCTAGAAGCTAATAAAATCTAGGATATTATCTATCTACCAGATGGGAAGAACATTATTGGCAGTAAATGGGTTTTCATAGTAAAGTACAACTCAAATGGAAACATTGATAGGTACAAGGCAAGATTAGTAGCCCAAGAGTTTACCCAAAGCCAAGGGCTTGATTATGAAGAAACTTTTGCTCCAGTGGCCAAGCTTAATTCTATCCGAATTTTACTCTCATTGGCTGTTAATCTGGATTGGAGGTTACATTAGTTGGACATCAAGAAGGCATTCCTAAATGGGGAGTTGGAAGAAGAAATATATATGAGGATACCCCCAGGTTTTTAGACAAAAAGTACAAGAGAAAAGGTATGCAAGTTAAAGAAGTCTTTATACGGCCTTAAGCAGTCCCCAAGGGCTTGGTTCAAGCAATTCAGTAACGCTCTTATTTAGCAAGGATACAAACAAGGGCATACAATCATATCATTTTTACAAAAATTGAAGCTGATGGCAGAAAGACAATCCTTATTGTCTACGTGGATGGCATTATCATCGTTGGGGATAGTGTTATGGAGATTGGAAACCTAAAAGGGCAACTAAGGGTTACATTTGAAATAAAAGATATAGGAGAATTAAAATACTTCTTGGGGATGGAAGTAGCAAGAAGCAAGGAAGGGATATTTATATCTCAAAGGAAGTATACACTTGATTTGCTAAAGAAACTGGTAAACTTGGTTGTAAACCTACTAGTACTCCCTTAGAGCCTAATTGGAAGAATAAAGAAGACAACAGAAGAGAGTACCAAGTAGATAAGGGAAGATATCAGCTGTTAGTGGGGAAGTTGATCTACCTATCACTCACATGACCTAACATTGCATATGTTGTAAGCATAGTGAGTCAGTTCATGCATTCTCCCACAAGAAGACATCTTGAGGTTGCTTATCATATTCTAGGGTACCTAAAAGGTACCCCGGAAAAAGGACTCTTGTTTAAAAAAAGTCAAGATAGAGGAATAAAAGCATTTGTAGATGCTGATTGGGCTGGTTCTGTTGAAGACAATAGATCTACATTCAGATTTTGTACAAAATTATGGGGGAATTTGGTAACTTGGACAAGTAAGAAGCAGTCAATGGTGGCAAGAAGCAGTGCAAAAGCAGAGTATAAGGCTATTGCACAAGGGCTATGTGAACTGATTTGGGTGGAAAAAATGATGGAAGACTTACACCTACCAGTATCCTCTCCAAAAATACGTACTTTATAGTGACATTAAGTTGGCAATTAGCATTGTAAATAATCCGGTTCAACATAATCGGATAAAAAACGTGAGAATTAACTGACACTTTGTCAAGCAAGAGATTGAGAGAGAAGGTATAAGTGTCACTTATATTCCTACTGAGTTTCAAGAAACATATATCCTTACTAAAGCTATGCAAAAGTAAGGATTTGAATCTATTAAAGGCAAGCTGGGAATGATGGATACCTATTCACCAGCTTGAGGGGGAATGTTGGAGAGATAAAAGAGAAACAATTCAAGCTTTACACGAGAAATAAACGAGAGAAGATGGTGGAGATAAAGATGTAAAGAGATAACAAAGAATTCAAGATAAAAAGATAATGATGTTCCTTAAAATCAGATAAGGAAATCCTGAAGTTAACCTAATCCCTAATCTAAAAATATGTTGTTGTAATATAATCCTAAATTGTAGGAGTTTTCTTAGGAGTTTTTGTGTATATTTTTACATCCCACTGATTAATGAAATCATGGAAGTTTATTCCTCTCATTAGAACTTCCAACAAAGTGTAGTTTTTCATCCTCAAATCAGCACATGCATGATCAATACTCGACCCTAGGAACCTTTTTCAACAAATCAAAGCTCATTGTGAAGTGGAGAAAGCCCTTGCCAAAGTTCTCTTCTATTCTGCATCAGAGCTTCATTCGATGAGACTTCTTCTTCCATCTTCTTCAGCATCCTTGCTCACAAGTGGTGAAGCCTTGGTGAAGATTTCTTTCTTCCTTTATGTTCTCGAATTTTCAAAAAGAATGATTGAGAAACAACCCCTCTGCGTATATATATATATATATAATTGTGGCTAAATCACACATTAGCCCTCCAATTTCCTTTATTCTCACTTTAATTTAAATGATCTCTCATGAACCCTAAGAATTCCACTTGAATCCCCTCTTGGTTTCCTTTATTTTACTTAAACCCAAAAGATTTCCAAAACTTTCTTAAATACCCTTATAGAATATTTCAAGATTTATTAATTTTCCATTTCAACCTTAAACTTTTAATCCTTATATTTCTTGGACCCTCAAGAATTCTTAGAATATTCTTAGGTCCACCTTTAGGGTCCACTCAAGCCCTTCAAAGTTTACCTTTTCCTCCTCAAACTAAAAAGGATCATGTAATACTCAAAATTTAACTTACCCTCAATCCTCCTTAAACTAAAAAAAAGCATATAATACGGGGTATTAGAATTAGAGTCCTTTAATCAAGACCTTATTATCTTTTTGTTTAACCCTTTGAAATTAAGTGCAACCTTAGCTACCTATCTGACTTTTTTCTCCTACTTGAACAATCAATCTAGAGAAAGCTTTCTCTCTAGCACAAGCCCTAGAAACCCTAGGTAATTTTGCTGTTAACTCTTCTCTAATCCCCTCTTGTTCGTCCTTATCGACCACCTCTGTTAGTGATAGGCCCTAACGCTAGATTTATATGACATATGTTGGTCAATATGATTTATTCTTGCAAATTAATAAAATGGTCATGTCTTCATTCATACATTTCCAGTTTTATATGAATAAGTTCTTAAATCTCTTGTTGAAGACCTCATTCTTAAGTTGTTAAGAATATTATAGCGATGTACTTTAATACAAGATTTATTAAAGTGTTCCTAGCCCTTAGATTTCTCAAATGGGGGCTTTGATTTATCAATTATGGATTAGCACATGGTTTATTACCTTTAATTACTATGAGATACGAATGATAAAGGATGGTAAGTCACATGCCATATTGCATGAGACACAAATAGTGAACATGTGGGTGGATGTTGGTTGAACATCTACTGAATGCGACGTGAATAACAAATTACATGGTTGAGAGGATTAATGATCTGTTATTAGCTGTGATTGTGTAATTGGTCCTTAGACTTGAGGTAACATAGTTGTCTTGTATGTTGGTGTTAGAGATTTACTGGTGTTATGGGGTGCCCTAGGAAAATCAAAGCCAAAAATCCTAAAATCCCTAAAAATATTCTGGGTAGGCCGAAGATGCGGATGACCCTAAAGAGTTTTCCGAGATAAGAGTCTCTCATAGCCTCCGGAGAGTCTCTAGGGAGGTCCAACCTTAGCATTTCCAAAGCCCAAGACTCATTCAGAGTCTCTTGGGCCCAAGCCATCCGATGGCTCCGAAGAGTCTTCGGACCCATCTGAAGGATACTCATTGGGGGACTTCAACCCTGAAGATACCTCCAAACCCTCTAGCCTCCTCTAATGTAGTTTCCTTGAAGAGTTGGGAGACTCATATCAGCATGCCACGTGTCATGTGGACCCCACCACCAAATATCTATAAATACTCGCCCATTCCACAATAGAAGGACCTTTTGGCTCGAACTCTTAGAGACTCTCTCTCAAATAGACTCAAGATCCGAAGGCTTAGACTCCAAACCACACAGAACCCTTCGGAAGACTCCCATCTGGAGCATACATACAACATCCATCATACATACATTCACACTCATTCTTCA
The DNA here is from genome assembly GCF_014633365.1 of Diospyros lotus. Taxonomy (NCBI): domain Eukaryota; kingdom Viridiplantae; phylum Streptophyta; class Magnoliopsida; order Ericales; family Ebenaceae; genus Diospyros; species Diospyros lotus. Next base: position 36,427,390 of record NC_068343.1, on the reverse strand, counting down.
AGACACCATTGTCTAACTTAGGCATCGGAGGACTCGCGTAGGGAAGATCCCCGTGTGCCTTCTAATTGTCTCTGTGTTGCAAACCCTTCCAGAGACCCTGCGGAAGAACAACCATCCGAAGACCCTCTGGGGAGCAAGGCCCTTGGAGACTCCCAGTAGTCACTCGAAGACTCCCAGTGTCCTCTTGGCTCTCCAGGACAACGGATTGAACCCGACACTTGTCCCTCTTGTGGTGCCCCTGGACCTTGTGACTCTGTCTGGACTCTTCCTAAGTTGTTCCCTAAGACAAAGAAATTTAATTGTTATAATTAGGCAACAATTGATGAGCAAAACCATCCAATTGCGAGGTGGGAATATTTACTGTGTGGTCTCTCTTCTACTAGTGTTGGAGTCAGGTGATTGCTAGATAGGATCCATTAACCTCTAGCGCGAAGTGAACATCCTATGCGATCTTTGTAGGTGGTTGATTGGTAAAAGCCTTGGCTAAGGTATGAATGATCAGAAAATAGTTTCTGATGTGTCATCTCAATCACACCAAATTAGATCTTGGCACAGTCATCAAGTTGGCTCTCTCTCAGTTGAGATGTTAGTTAATAGAAGGATTGTATTACATAGTAATCGTTAGCCAAAATAAGATCACATGAAGTTTAACTTCATTGTCTTATAGGATCGTTTTGATATAATGCTAGTTGTCACTCAAGACCTTTGGTGTTGTTTTGAGAAGATGGAAAGATTTTCAAAATAGGTCGAAGAGTTCAATCAACATCAAAGGGGTTTGACATTTCCTGATTGTTATTTGGCAGTAAATCTAGAAGGACACACACCTAAAAAGCAAAGCACTAAATTAGTGATACTTAGCTGGCATGTTCTTGATCATCATTAAGAGTTAATGATGTTGAATATTGTTAAGAGTTATTAGGTGGTCAAAGTATCATTAAGAGTTAACGGGGATATTGTTAAGGGTTAACGGGCATGCTGTTAAGGAGTTACCAGGGAGTTTAAGTTCCATTACGAGTTAATGGAAGAGTTAATAGTGGGCCTAAGTGCAATTAGATGAAATTTTTAATGGAAGACAAAAACTTGTCGACCAGTTATTCAAATCGGTTGCCTATTGGATAAGTTTGAGGAACTGTTAACCAGCCTTCAGAAACAATCGACAATTTTATTCAGTGGGATTTCGAAAACGAGGTCATTCTTCCATCTTATCTGTCAAAAAAGCATTAAATGAAGGGAAAGATGAATAAGACTAAATGGGAGGGAAATAGAGATTGTCTCCATAAGCAAGAAAGCTATCAGTTTTTAAATTGACATTCTCTCGATAGAAGTAGCATATTTTGTTTTTGCTGTCTTCTTTTCTTCTTGCTCCAGCCTTCTCCATATTTTTCCCTCATTCTTATTGTTATTCTTTCTCCTTCTTTAACCCTCGCTCATTAAATGAACTTCTTCTCTTAAGAATCATAACCATTTTCTCATCACCTTTAATCGGTCTCGTCTAGCACAATTAACTGGTAAAGGGTTCTAGTGGCTGCTTTTGGTGTTGACTAACTTGGGCTTTCACACTTGTGAAAGAGGCTTGGTCAGCTAAGGGAAAACATAAAAGGAGTTGTTCGTGAAGGAGGCACGAACGAGCTCTAGGAAGAGGACGGAAGAGTTCAAGACTAGGCACAAGGAACAACCAGCAATGTCTCTCCATAAGATAATAGTTACCATTATGGTTTTTCATTTTGAATGAAAATATATACACATGGCTGAAATAACTGAGTTAGCAAGAAATTTTATTCAATTTTCACTACATTTACATTTTTTTTTTAAATAGGTGAGGACTGATATGTTATTAATGTAACCAAAAGAGTAGTACAACAAACATTAGAAAAAAAACCAGCCCCACCCACCAACAAAAAAAAAAAAAGCCCCAAAAAAAACTACCCCCCCCCCCCCCAAACACCAGCATTAGGAAAGACTAAGTGAACCCAATCAAACTTCACAACCAACCAACCTAGAAGAGTGAGAGGAACTTATCAGCCAAGAGACGAAGCAAACGTGATGACCTGGTCCATTGAAAAAGGGAAAGATGGCTCCACCGCCTTAACCCAAGCCACTAACCTGGCCAGCACCAAGTTAAAGAGATCAACTACAACAGCTCCCTGATCTTTGAAGACTACCCTGTTCCGCTCTCGCCACACTGTCCATAGCACTGCATACAAAAGAGACTTCCAAATCTCCCTTTGTACTTTACCCCAAGCAAAAAAATCCCATTGATCAAATAGCCCCCCAACCAAGCTCGAACAAACCCACGCATAACCCCACCACCTAAAAATCTGCTGCCACAAACACAAGGCTATCTCACAGTAAATGAAGAGGTGGTCAACAGACTCCGGAACAGAGCTACAAAACACACAAAGCAGATCATCCCCCTGCAGAATCCCTTTCCTACCTAGATTATCCTTGGTGTTAATTTTCTCCCAAATGACCAACCACACAAACAACTCCACCTTTGGAGGAGCCAAACTGCCCCAAACACGAGTAGCCACAAAATTGACTAAGGGAACATCGGATCCAAACAACAATGAATAAAACCTCTCATGAAAAGAGTGGCTTGAAAAAGAACTAGCCCCCTCAAATGACCAAAAACACCCGATCCCCCATTCCACTTACTAGATGAACTTGAGAAATAACCCTCAGCAACTCAACTTGGGCAGACTCTTCCCTTTCATGTAGCAGCCTCCTCTAGTTAACACACCAAAACCACCTATTATTCAACCAGAACCCCAACTTTGCCACCCACTTTCCTTTATCCAAAGATACCATATAGAGCCGTGAGAACTAAATGAAAACTAAATTTACATGTTTTTGAAAAATGTTTCACTACATTTACATGTTTTTGAAAACTAAATGAATCTCTTGCGATACTCGCTTAGTGTAAGAGCATCTTTCAACCTCCCCTCATCATTCCAACCTTTAATTACAATTTACTCTTTTTGCCTGTCGTCCCCTTCCTAGAAACCCTCACAGTCGACTCCCATCCCCACTATTTTTAGTTGGTCAAATCTTCCCTCCTGTGTTATTTTATTTCATTATACTTCAAATCTTTGTAAAAGAGGAAGGAAACCAAAGAAAGAATAGAGAAAAGAAATTAGGGAAGGTAGAAGAAGCAAAAGTTAACGACAAAGGGAGGCTAGACAAACCAAATTAGAAAGAAAACAATCTATTTTATGCAAACTCAATTATAAATTTGTTTATATCAATAATCCCTATTTTATAGACTAAAAACTTAAAATAACTAGGATTCTTTTCAAACTAATCCTATAGCAATATCTATGGAAATTCATAATACACAATTATAATCCTAGCCTCATAAACAAGATAAGTCAAAATATAAAGTACAAAACTAAAAAAAAAAAAGGAACTTAATTTTAATTGCATCATATAACTTACCAGAATACATATCATTTGCAAAAGTGTGTACAACATGTCCACGAGACTCAATATGAAGTAATGGCTCGGTGCAATTCGAGTTTTGAAGATACCTATATATGATAAACTGAGTGTATAATTCTATTTTCCTACATATTACTCTAGCCTCATTATTATAGGTAACAAAATAGATGACATACCTGAAAGTATACCAAAGATAGTCAGTTGTATCTTTGGTCATATTCATGTGTTCTAACAATGTATTTGATTTTATTGAGGTATCAAAAATGCTTGGAATGACATCTTTGAATTCTTCCCATCTCTCTGAAGAATTAAACATTTGACTTGGTGTTGTCCTCCTAAAGTTGTACTTTGTTTTCACCTGTACATTAACAAAAGACTAATAAACTTTGTGCACTTATAGTAAAATTCCATCATTATGCCTAAATGTTTGCATATGCTATAATGAGAATTGTGAAGTATTTGGTATAAACAAGAGATAGCTGACTAATTTCCAAAAGTGTTCTAGTATGACTGTTTTACTTGATTTGCAAGTGTTAAGGGAAGAGTGGTAATAAACAAGTAGAAGAAAAATCATTTAATGGGATTGTTTTTTTAGGGCATTAACCCTAGTAAAACATTATCCTTTGAATGGAATTTTAATATTGTTGATAAAATAATGATGCATAAATTTCTAGAAGAGTCTAGAGTTGAAGTTACAAACTAATCTAGAAGTTGTAGATGTAAGATATTTAAATATTATTATTCAGCACAGTTATATTATTCTAAAATACATAGAAAAGTTACAACTGCAAATGAGAGCCACATCTTGTGGTGATGAAGTGAAAGGTGGTACCCATTGCCAAATAAGAAGAGTACAAATAGATGTAGTGCTCTCAATGTAATGATAGAGAAAACCATTAAAGCCTAAACAATCCATTCCTCTATTCCCTACTGCCATACTCTTTCTCTAGCCATTACCTTTTTTCTCTTCTCTCAACATAATAAAACCACTCTATTTATATATTACCTTATCTTGCTACTTGTACTCCTCTTAATTAACCAACTTCCTTTTTAAAATAAATACTACTATAATATCTCCTTCCTTCTGAGTTCTAACAGTGGTACTAGAGCCTCATTCAATTGTAAATCGAGCATAGGTCCATTACCCTCATAGTCCTAGTCCAAGTCCATTTTTCCATTTTATCCCAAAGACTCTTCCATCGTGATAGACTCTGTTCAATCATCTTCTATCACTGTCCCAATTTTCTCTGTAGAAAATTATTATTTTTTGAGCGTCAACTTGGAAGTACATTGTAATTCCTTTCGAAGCTCAAAAAATAAAGTTAAAGAAATACTTGAAGGATTCAAAAGCTCTATACATGATACAACAAGTAGTGGTAGAGTCCCAAGAGTAATTGATGCTACTACTGCTAAAGAAACTTGGGATACACTACAAGAGGAGTTCCAAGGCAGTGAAAAGGTACATCTCGTGAAACTCCATACTTTGAGAAGAGAGTTTGAAAGATTGAGGATGAAGGAGTCTAAGACCATAAAAAACTACTATTTAAGGGTGAAAGAAATTATTAATCATGAGAACCCATAGGGAAACTCTTACTAATAAAAGAATTATTGAAAAAAATTCTTATTACTATTCCTTGGAAGTTTGATTCATTGTTACTTCAATTGAAGAAACAAAAGATCTGTCAACACTAATAGTGATAAAATTAAGGGGCTCTATAGAAGCTTATGAGCAAGGTTGAGTAGACAAGATGATGACATAATAGAAAAAGCCTTTCAAACTAAGCTCAAGATGAGGTCTCAAAATTCAAAAAATGGTGGAAGGGGAATAAACAATTTTGGAGGAGAATATTCTTGAAACAAGGGAAATTAAAGAAATACTCAAAGGGAGAAGGGTAAATTCGCTCCATGTAGCATTTGCAAAAGACTAGTCACCTAGAGAAAGATTGTTGGCATCTTGGAAAGACACAATACCAATATTGCAAAAAATTTAGGCATATTGAGAAGGAACGCCATAACAAAAATCACCAGGTCAATTATATTGAAGAAATGGAGAAAGAGAAACATTTATTCTATGCTAGTTAATCTACCAAGAAAAAAAGAAGGTCAAATAGTATCTAGATAGTGACTAACAATCATGATTGGAGACGAAACTATCTTCAACAAAATTGATAAATAATACAAGTTAAATGTTTGAATGGGCAATAGAGTTTCCATGGATGCAACAGGCAAAGGTAGCATCACTGTCGAGATAAAGAAAGGTACACATTTTATCAAAGAAATCTTTCTTGTACCTAGCCTAAAAGAAAATCTTCTAAAGATTGGCCAAATGATGCAAAATGGATATGCTATTGACTTTAAAGAAGACTCTTGCATTATATATGACTTGAAAAATGGAGGTCTTATGATAGCCCAAGTAAAGATGAATGGAAGTAGAAGCTTTCATATACTATGGAATTATGCCTCAAATGTTTCCATGAGGGCAAAAATTGAAGATTCATGGCTTTGGCATTGAAGATTTGGACACTTCAACCTCCATACACTGAAGCAATTATATTAGAAGAAAATATGACAAAGGACCTTCCATGTTTTGATGACAAAGAAAGGTATGTGAAGGTTATCTCCTTGGCAAGCAACATTGACTTCAATTTCCTTCTAGAATGACATACAGAGCCAAATAGCAATTGGAGATGATACATATGAATATTTGTGACCCAATGAGAATGCCATCTCACAACAATAGGTACTTCATTCTCTTCATTGATGACAATCCTAAAATAACCTAAGTATATTTTATCCATGAAAAATCAAAAGAATTTGGGATATTTAAAAAGTTCAGGAGCTGTGTTGAAAAAGGGAGTGGTTGAACATCAACTAACAGTCAACTACCCTCCATAACAAAATGGAGTGTCAAAAAGAAAGAATCAAATTATCACGAGGGAGAAAGGACTTCCCAACGCATTCTAGGTTGAAGTTGTCTACAACTGCAGTCTATTTATTAGCCAAGTGTCCAACAAAGGCCATTCAAGATAATTAGACTCCTATTTGAGCTTGAAGCGGTAAAAAAATCTTCAGCAAAAAATATCAATCTTTAGGTGTATATGCTACACTCATTTTTGGATGTAATTAAAGAGACACAAGTTGGAGCACAATACTGAAAGAGGTATCTTCTTGGGATACAACATACAGTCAGAGGCCTATCGCATCTACAACTTGAAGACAAAGAAGTTGATAATTAGTCAGGACATGGAGTTTGACAAAGTTAGCGCTTGGAATTGGGAAGAAGAAAAGGTTTATCATGACTCTTCAACAACCTTGAGCAAATGAACCACCTTTAGAAGACAAGACAACATGTACGCTAACTACTGCTTCCTTACAACAAAAGAAGACTCTTCTCCATAATCTAATCCTAAAAGGACAAGATCCCTAGCGAAGATATATGAGAGATAAAATCTCTCCATACCCGAGTCTAAAAGCTTTAAAGTTGTTGCAAAGCAAGAAGTATGGCAGAGAGCTATGGAAGAAAAGATCATGATGATTAAGAAAAACAATATAAGAGAACTAGTTACTCAACTAGAAAATAAAGAAATCACAAAAACATAAAGCAAGGCTCGTGGCTAAGGGCTACTCACAACAACTAGGGGTTTACATTGAGACATTTGCCCCAGTTGGTCACTTAGACTCTATAAGAGCTTTGATTGCTTTTATTGCTCAAAAAAGATGGAGCATCTATCAACTAGATGTCAAGTTAGCTTTCTTAAATGGAGTACTTGAAGAAGAAATATATGTTAAGCAACCACAAGGATTTGTGGTTCAAGGTGAGGAAGATAAAGTTAATTCTTCAACTAAAGAAAACTCCCTGTGGGTTAAAGTAAGCTCCTAGAGCACGGTATAGCAGGATTGATGGATACTTCACCAGTCATTTTAAAACTTCACCTAGAGCTGCATGTGCATGTGATTATATTGGAATGACCTAAAGTAATATGGGTTCAAACTCTCCCCATATATTTGCTCAAGTGTGTATGATGATGAATAAATAATAACCAATTTACCTAGTTTCAAATGAATTATTTAAACATGCGTGACAGTAAACAAAAAGAATGTCATATTACTTAGAAAAAAGTCACATATAAAAGAATAGAACTCACTGTTGCAGTATTAAAAATTATATCTCGGCAGTCTGCTAGGATGCTTATTGACTTTGGAACCAATTCAAATGATGCATTCTGAAACTGGACAGTTGCATTCTTCCTGGGATCATTGTTTACCAGGAAAGCTACACATCCTTCGGAACCGTCTTGGAAAACATGTGCCTATGATACATCAAACAACTCATCCTTTGCTACTATTGTAACTAGTAAAACTTAATCTATCAATTTAAAGTTAAGCTTTTAACATGTGGGTACCTCTTGAAGTTGACCAAGAGAGAAGTTAGTATGCACCCCATGCAGCAAAGTGACAGAGCAGGACTTTATTGCAGCATGAAGTTGCTTCAAATGCCCCCACTTTGGTTGTCTAATTAATCCTGTAATTGTTATTTTGTTTGAGTATTTAATGACTTTCATTTAATGAAATTGTGCAATGCAAACAACTCACCATATTCATCAAGAGGAGCTTGATCGTAATAACTTGTCATGACATAAGCAGCCCCACTTCTTCCAAAATTTGTTCCACCATGATACTGGATTAGAAGTCTGGTTTAGTTCATTGTATTAGGGAGAATATGAGTTGAAAAATTTCACTAGCTATGCAGGTTTCATGTGAAAACTTCTATATCAATGTAAAATCTATTTGACATCAGTTGTAGCATGTAGGAAGTGTACCATGTAATAGTTCACATAGCTTCCTTTCTTCGCAATGAAGAGTGCAACATGAAATGCAATGTCTTGAGCAGACCTAATGTATGGAGACCCACCAAATACTTGGTAGCTGCAGAAGGGGGAAAAACTATATTTGGATATGGAATAAAACAATCATTTCAACATGTTCTTAAATTTAAATTACTTAAAAAAAATGGTCAAACCCATAATTTAACCCCTGTACTTTTATATTTTTTTTTTGTGGCTACTCGAACTTTTTGTTTTTTCAATTAAACCCTTGAACAATACATTTTTTAGTAATTTAAATCCTGTACTTTGATATTTTTTTCATGTGACAACTCAAATTTTTCATTATTTCGATTACACTATTAAACCATGTATTTTCGAGTCAATTGCATACCTCACCAATGCGTGGTCTAATTGCATTTTTTATGTGTGAAATTGATTTGAAAATGTGTGGTCCAAGAGTGTAATCGAAACAATGAAAAAATCGGGTTACTACACAAAAAAAAAAAAAAAATTAAAGTACAAGGGTTAACTTACTCAAAGATGCATTATTTAAGGGTGTAATCGAAATAACAAAAAGTTCAAATAGCCCCACATCAAAAAAAAAAAAACATGAAAGTATAAAGGCAAAAGTATAGGTTTGGTAAAAAAAAATCATGTTTTTAAATATAAAAGAAGCAATTGTTTACTAGCCAGCTAGTGTATGTGTGGCACCATTATTCACCTACAAATGGAGATTCTTTTAAACAATATCATATATTTCATATTAGGAATGAAGCATAAGTAATACGTGGTAATTAAACGCAACAAAAATGATTGTTATATTTGTTAGCCTACTAAATACTACTTTTACTTTTATGAGCTTTAATTGGCGAAACCATACAATGAGGTCCAATTCTCTGTCCACATTGAAGGCTTATTTGGAGAGTTTGGTCCAGCAAATGTTTCCCCACATCTCATTCCATTGCATGTATTGATCTGCAAGTGTGAAGTTTACTATATATATATATATATATATCAGCTAGTAATAAAAGGCAAAATATATATTTTAGTTTATGTGCTTATACATTTTTTTTTATTTAAACACTCGAATTTTTTATTATTTCAATTACACCCCTGACTATGCAATTTCGAGTTAATTGCACATCTTGACAAATTTGTTAAAAATAATGAATTAAGCATAGTTTAAAAATATAATTAAAACAATAAAAAATTTAGGAGTGCAATTGAATCAATATTGCATAGTTCAAGAGTATAATTGAAACAACAAAAAGTGCGAGTATCTAAATGAAAAAAATATACAAATACAAGAACTAAAATATGTATTTGGCCAGTAATAAAAGGGTATGTTAAGTCTATTTCTAGTAGTTGTTAACTGGAACCATGGACTAACCACAGGATCAGGAGCATCACTTTGCTTGCACATGATCCATGGTACACCTGTTTGAAGTCCAACTGCCATTCTTGCAGCCCAACGAACATACGAAGGTCCTTTTTCATGAAAAGCTGCTTCAATATTTTGATATTCATTCTCAATCTGTATTAGCAAATTTATAGTCAGTAGAGAAAAAGAAGTACAACGCGGACAATATATCTTATTGGTCAAATCTATATTTTTGCCTCTGTACTTTCACATTTTTTTTCTGTATGACCACTTGAACTTTTCGTTGTTTCGATTGCATTCCTGTATCTGCATTTTCGAGTCAATTTAACTCTTGTATTTTGATTTTTTTTTTGGATGCCAATCCAAACTTTTCGTTGTTTCGATTACACTCATGTACCTGCATTTTTGAGTCAATTTAACCTCTTACACTTTACCTTTTTTTTACACCCATGATCATCTCACTTTACATTTTTATTTTACACGTCAAAGTACAGAGGTTAAATTGATTCGAAAATACAAATATAGGGGTGTAATCGAAATAACGAAAAGTTCGGATTGCAACATGAAAAAAGGTCAAAGTACAGGAGTTAAATTGACTCAAAAATGCAAGTCCAATAATGTAATTAAAACAACGAAAAATTTAGGTGGCCACACAAAAAAAAAATGAAAATACGAGAGCAAAAATATGGGTTTGGCCATATGTTATCAGGAGAAAACCCTGTCTCATTAACGTTACCTGTGACAGTATTATTGGACCTCCTTGTGAAGCATATAGACCTTCTGACTTCATCATGTTCACTATCTTTGTGGTGAAATTTTGCATGAAAAACTGCCCCCAATAAATAAATAAGATGATGAATTAATAAAGTCACCTTAATATATAAACCAAGCATCCATTTCAGCATCCTAATGAAAAACAAGGCAAAATGCTAAAAGAGTATTAAGGTTCCCTAAGCTATGTGTGCTATTGCTACCATATCTCATCAATATGTGAACTGTTTTGGCACCACAAAGAAAAAAAAATAATTTCTTATAGTAAATCCTTAAAGGTTTTCATCATGTCCTGAGGCTATGATTAGAATGTAATTAGTTGGCATATGGAATAATCTAGGCTAAATAGTATAAACGATCACTGAATTTTGCACTAAGGCATAAAAAGATCACTAAACTTCAATTTGTATCCAAAAAGTCATTGAATTTCAATTTAGTATACAATTTCATAACTATCGCCAATTATCGTTAAAATAGGCTAATGGAATGTTGACAGGGCTAACAACGTGGATGGTTAAATAGCACAAATGATCATTGAACTTTGCACAAAAGTAAAAAAAAATGACTGAACTTTGCATTAAAGTATAAAAACGTCAACATTTCGTTAGTTTCTTTTAATGGCAATTGATGGTAGTTATGGAATTGTATATTAAATTGAAATTCAATGATATTTTACCTACAAATTGAAGTTCAGTGACCTTTTCATACCTTAGTATAAAGTTGAGTGACTATTTATTTTATTTAGCTACATAATCTAGGAGTTTTAATGATGGAGACCACCAACAAAAGGATGCAAATAAAAGCGCGTGTTGTTTCCATAGAATTATTTTAGATAGTCACTGGCATTTAATCAAACATATGGTATGCAATATCAATATTCATTCAATAATTATTGATACTAGATATCCCTCAATAACTCTGATTGCCGACGTGATGTATACAACTTGTTGAGAAACAAATAGTAGCTAGGTAGTACCTTGAAGGGCTCATTATCTGATCGATAGATGATGCCAGGGATATCATGCAGCCAAAATGGTAAGCCCCTGCCAAATCCCATCAGATATATCAGCTCCAGTTAAGCATAAGCCAATGTATATATATAGAGAGAGAGAGAGAGAGAGAGAGAGCAATTAGGTACAGGCAGGTAGGGTACCCATAAGTCCACTCGCTCTCAATGAAGGGTCCGATTCTGAGGCAAGCAAACAAGCCCTGTGCTTGGATTTCCTTGATGAACTTCACCAAATCATTTCTACCACTGAAATCGTACTGTCCCGGCTGGGGCTCATGGACGTTCCAAAACACATACGTTTGAATCACGTCCACCCCTCCTTCTTTGGCCTTCCCAATCAGATATGGCCACATCTGCATCCCACGTGAACCAATTTAAAACTAGCTGCCTACCTACTATGTACAAAAACGTTTCGCGGGAATCGTTTTTGCGTTGCTCAAAAGTTTTTATTTTAAAAATGTCTAAAAATATTAAAAAATATTTTTATAATTTTAAAAATATTTTTAGACCATTTCATAATATTAAAAAAATATTAAAAACGTGTTTTTATTTAAAAATTAAAAAAAATTATCTCTAATTGAAATTTTTTAATTTTTCCAGAATTTATTTTTGTAATTTATTTGAATGTATTTTGGAATTTATATTTATTTTTAGATTGAATAATTATTTTTAATAATTTTTTATATTAAAAATTATATTTACAAAAAATTCTTATATATTTTTGTTATTGTACTTTCACATTTTTTTTTGGTAACTATTCGAACTTTTCGTTATTTTAATTATACTAATTAATTTGTAATTTCGAGTCAATTTAACCCTTATATTTTGATATTTTTTTTTGTAATAATTTAAATTTTTCATTATTTCGATTACACTTATGAATATGCATTTTCAACTCAATTTAACTCCTATTACTTCGACATTTATAGAGTGTAATGTGTATTTTGTCATTTTACTTTTCTTTTTTTTCATATAAAAATATAAAATTTAAATTAACTTAAAAATACAAATTCATTAGTATAATCAAAACAACGAAAAATTTAAATTGTCACATGAAAAAAAGACCAAAGTATAAGAATTAAATTAACTAAAAAATTAAGTTTAGAAGTGTAATTGAAGTAACAAAAAGATTAAACTATTAAAAAAAATAAAAGATACAAGAGAAAAAATATAGATTTGCCCTAATAAAATAGATAATAATTAACATTCACATCAGTATATAATTTATATTTTATTATTCTACATAATATATATATATTTTAGATAAATAAGAAAATTAATCATGGGAGGGGCCAAATATTTTTATAAGATTTTCCAGGAATCTTAGTTACTTAGATAAAAATTAAAAAAAATAAATTATAGGGGATTGGGCCTAATAGCATGGTGATGCTAATGGGGCCGGACCGGGCACCTTCAGGCCTTTTGGCCCATGTAATGTAAGTCGACCGAATTTAGTGGGTGGCAGGCATGCATATCATATGAATGAATGAATTAGTGAGGGCCAAACCCTGTACTTTCAATTCCATTACACCTCTACACTTGAATTTTGAATCAATATAATTTATAAATTTTGATTTTTTTATAATTATTTAAATTTTTTATTATTTTAATTATATTTCTAAATTTACATCTTAGAATCAATTTAATTTCTATATTTTTATGTATAAAAAAAGAATAAAATGAGATAATAAATTACGTATTATATTATGTTTATATCAAAATATAAGAGTTAAATTGATTAAAAAATATAGGTTTGAAGGTTTAATCAAAATTATAAAAAGTTTGGATTGTTATATGAAAAAAGTCAAAGTAAAAGAATTAAATTAATTTAAAAATATAAATTTAAGAATATAACCGAAATAAATAAAAGTTTGGGAGACTTAAGAATACAAGAATAAAAATATAGTTAAAATAAAGAAAATTTTGAGTGACTGAGAATATAAAGATAAAAATATAATCGAAATAAAAAAAAATTGAGTGACTTCAGAATACAAGAATAAAAATATAGGTTCATAGTCTCTGGATGAGTGAGAGGGAAGAGAGAGAGAGAGAGAGCAATTATATGTGGGTAGGGAGGGTACCTGAGGAGTGCTGCGAGGATAGTGAATAGAACCAGAGAGGAGCAGTTCCCTTTGGCCATCAATGATCAGAGATCTTCCGTCGTATGTCACATTACGACTACTACTGCTATCTCCTCCGGCTTCCAAAACCGCCGTCGCCACCACCACCCACCACCAATAATAATACCATGACCACGAGTTGCAGTAGAAGTACTGCATCATCTGCTTCATCATGAACATATATAAGTGATGATGATGATGATGATGATATATATATATATACACACACGTATAGAGGAAGCTCGTAGCAGTACTGTAGAATCCAGTTAGTGCACAAAACCCAAGAAATCACGGAACAACAGCTCGTGATGGTACGGGAGGGACCACCTCCTCCGCCAGCGGCAACAGCACTACTCTTCTGTTTGATGCAACAACAGCTCGTGATGGTACGGGAGGGACCGCCGCCGCCGCCCGCAACAACAGCACTACTCTTCTGTTTGATGCAACAACAGCTCGTGAACGCATCGGAGGGACCGCCGCCGCCGCCAGCGGCAGCAGCACTACTCTTCTGTTTGATGCATGACGTTTAATTAATGAATGAATTAGCTTGCAAGCGTGGCTATTGCAGTTACTGTGAGGTATATGGTATGGTGTGCCTTTGCTTTTGGCTTGGCTTCTACTGAAAGAACTACGTAACCTGACCAACCAACCAGCCAGCTGCGATGATGGTATGATCGATATTCGATATGGTCCCATAACTAGAGGCAACATGTGACATGCATGCCCTAACTACTCTGCAACAACCCCAACCTACAGCTAGGTAGCTAGCTAGTTAGTTAGTTGCCTTCTACATGCTCTCATCGCCCACCATTATTGGTGACCACTCCAACACAAAACTAACACCAATTAATTAGGATCGTTTGGATGCCGCAGCGTAAGCAACACATGAACCGAGGGGGATACATTGCGCACCACATAGACGAGGAGGCCATGCCGTCCACGGAGGGGCATATGTTACACACCACATAGACGAGAAAGCTATGCCTGCCATGCCAACATGAGCTACGTCTCCCAATGGGTCTCTCAGGCTCAACCTTGGAACGATTTCCTTAAATAAAAAGATGCTCAATGAGAGGATTTATGATACATACCGGGCATATGTAACAATGCATGCCAAGTGTAATCGAAGTAGTCATCCCAAGTTTCCCTAAAGGTAAGGCAATTCCATGGGAGTGATCAAGGGACGAAAACTGTAGGAAAAATGAATAGAACGGAGACCTGAACAGAATTAAAACACCTGAAGCGTGAGGACACTGTCCTTAAGGATATTTTCCTATGGTAGAATATTCCCCAGGATTCAACGAGTTCGTCCTCTTGGGAAGAGATACAGAAACAACAAAAAAATATTAAACCCAGCAAGGAGAAGATAAAAATAACAAGGAGAAGAGGCTTAGTTTGTTCTCTGCAGAATAGGGAATACAAGAAGGTATTTATAGGCAAATATCAGATCTTCCAACAGCTAGTTTTTGATTAAATGAGAGAATAATAAAGGCCTTTGTAACTGGTAGCTATTGGAGGAAAATAAATATAGGAGTTATTAGTGTTTAAAATAAAACTGATAGCTGTTAGGCCCTAATAAATATTCTAGCTGTTGGAGAAATTTAATTTCAAGAGTTAAAACCTTTTGAAATACTCTCATATATACAACAATCCCCCACATATTTCAAAAGATTGAGGTTAAGAAAGGTTTTTCCTTTTGGACTATGAACTAGATTTTAGAAAGTATGAGATTTAATTTACAAGACCAATGGTGAAGTTTTATAACTTCTATGAACCAAGGATTCTTATTGTAAATTAGGTATCTCACCAATCACATTACACCCCCACAATTTCTTGCTGTTTACGCAGTTTTACGCTAATAGGCCATGCGCGCGCCTGGTTATTCATGAGTGCTCTAGAGATCTTGCCAATTATCTCATAGGAGCGGCCCCATTCCATACTCATATAGGTGATTCCATCAAATGTTCACTGCAATCTGAACACTATCCATAAGGAATATGAAATTCACTAAGAGCTTTTAATTCATCCTCTCTATTATTATAGATTAGCACTATTCTCACATCATAGGAAAGGACTTATCTTGTAGTGCTACAGAATCACAAATGACTTCGTTATTACCCATATGAACCTAATTCATGGGATCGCGAATCACATAGGTTGGGTTACCATCATTTTGATTTCTCAACTGGCATTAGTCCCATTCCCCTCGATGTTTCAGATACCATCATTCTACCAAGTGGTTTAGTTAGAGGATCTGTCAAATTCATCTCTGACTTCACATAATCAATTGATATGATTCCATCCTTTAGAAGCTACTTTATCACATCATGTCTTAATCTAATGTGTCGATTTTTGCCATTGAAAGATTTGTTCTTTGCAATGGCTATTGCCGCTTGACAATCACAATGCATGGGTATTGAGGGTGTTGGTTTAATACCCAAAGGAATTTCTGTTAAAAAATTCCTCAGCCAATTAGCCTCATTTCTTGTTGATTCCAAAGCTATAAATTCTGACTCCATGGTGGATCTAGCTATTATATTTTGCTTGGCTAATTTCCAAGACACCACACCACCACCAAGAGCGAAGATATAGCCACTAGTGGATCTAGTCTCGTCTGAATCTAAAATCCAGTTGGCATCACTGTATCCTTCCAATACAGCAGGATATCCACTATACATAATACCATAATTCATGGTACCTCTCAAATATTTCATTACTCGAACTATTATCACCCAATGCTCATGATTGGGATTGTGAGTATATCTACTCAACCTACACACAGCATATGTTATGTCAGGTCGAGAGAAGTTCATCAAATGTATCAGACTCCCAATAATCTGAGCATACTCAAGCTAAGCAACAATTTCACCTCAATTTTTCTTTAATTGAGTGTTTGCATCATAAGGAGTACTCACTGGTATTACATCAAAATGACCAAACTTCTTAAGAAGTTTCTCAACATAATGTTCTTGAGTTAACATTATACCATTGTCTCTCCTTATGATTTTAACACCTAATATCACACTAGCTTCACCCATGTCTTTCATATCAAATTTAGAAGCTAAGAGATGTTTAGTACTATGCACCACATCCATGCTAGTACCAAAAACAAGCATATCATCCACATATAAACTAATGATCACATACTCATTGTCAAAAAATTTAGTATAAACACATTTATTAACACTAATTGAAGAGAAACCATTACTTAAAATAACTTGATCAAATTTCTCATGCCACTGTTTAGGTGCTTGCTTTAGACCATATAAGAACTTTTTCAGTTTACATACTTTATTTTTTTGTCCAGGAGCTATACAGCCTTCAGGTTGCACCATGTATATCTCCTCTTCTAGATCACCATTTAGAAAAACGGTTTTAACATCCATTTGATATATAAAAAGTTTATGTATAAAAGCCAAATCGATTAAAACACGAATTGAAGAAATTCTAGCTACAGGTGCAAAATAATCAACATTTTGTTTTTAAGTAAATCCTTTTGCAACCAATCTTGATTTATATTTATCTATAGAACCATCAGAGAAATATTTTCTTTTAAAAATCCATTTGCAACCAATAGGTTTTGCTCCCGGAGGCAAATCAACAACCTCCCAGGTTTGATTTTGTAAAAGTGAACCAATTTCATTTTTAATGGCTTCTTTCCAAAGTAAAGAATCAGAAGAAGAGATAGCTTCGGAGTAAGTCATACGATCCTTATCTACAAGATAAGTATAGAAATCATCTCCAAAGGAAGATTCTTTCCTTTGTCTTTTACTCCTTCTCAATTCCTCAACATGAGTTTTTTCCACTCTATTATCATTAGTTGTATCATTATCAACTGTAGACATGGCCACGGTTCATGAACCGCCGGTTCCGGTTCAAGAAATCTTTGAACCTGAACCGAACCGCCCAAGGGCGGTTTGGGACGGTTCGGTTCCGGTTCCGGTTCGTGCTGGTTCGGTCAACGGTTTGGACCGGTTCGGTCAACGGTTCCGGTTCCGGTTCAAACCGAATTTTTTTAATTTTTTTTAAATATTGTTGTATTCAATTTTGGTCTTTGTTCCGTTGTTCGGTTCGGTTTGGTTTCGATTTTTAATTGTTAAATGTAATTGTAAATATAAATATTTTCAATCATATTTTTAATAAAAAAACACTACTAAAAATTGAAGAAATATAAGTAATAATTTCATTAAAAATAATTAAAACAACTAAACAAGTATGTAATACAAGTAATTAATTTTTACAAATGTGAAAAATAAAAAATAAAAAATAGAATTAGACTTAATTTCATTAAAAAATAATTACAACAAAAATGTAATACAAGTAATTAATTTTTACAAATGTGAAAAAAAATAAAATATGGACTTGGATCCTACGCATCTTCATTGGAGTCGGAAGTCGCCGTTGTTGAACCATCATTAACCCATTCGTCAGATGATGATGAATGGATAAGTTCTTCTTGACGTCGCATGTTAGCTCTTTCCCAATCATCGAGGCAAACTTGAGCTTCCAATGAATATTAAAAATATCAGAAGTAGAAATTTTTTCACCTCCCTTTTGTTGAGTTTCACTCTCTTGTGTTTGAAAATTTTGAGTTTCAAACTCAACATTTTCAAAATTTCTACATTCACTTGCCATTTTTTTGAAAAAAGTATGATAATAAAAAAATATAATAATGATAAAATAATATAGTAACAAGTAATAAATAATTAACAATATAATTGAATAAATTGATAAATAACAAAATGAGAAGATTGAAGAAATTGAAATTGAAATATTAAATGAGAGACAAAATTGAGAGAATAATAGCTTGAGACTTGAGAGAGAGAGAGAGAGAAAAAGTGTGAAAAATAAGTGGGGGAGGGAGGGGTATATATAGATAGGAATTATAAAATTTAAAAAAAAATTTAATAAAATTGGCTGGGGGTGGCAGCCAACGGTCCAATTTTGGACCTTGGGGGGGGGGATGGGGGGGCCAACGGTCCGGTTCCGCGGAACCGGAATCGCGGAACCGGCGGTTCCGGTTCCCCGGAACCTTGAACCGGAACCGGACCGAATTTCGCCGGTTCAGTCCGGTTCCGGTTCGGCCGGTTCCGGGTCCGGTTCCGGTTCGAACCGCCAGTCCGGTTCAATTTTGGCCATGTCTAATCAACTGGGGCACAACTAATCTTTTCAGATAATGGATAAATGTGTTCAAAGAATTCTGGATTCTTAGTCTCAATAATAGTGTTGCAATCAAGCACATCACTCTTTAGAACAAGAAATCTATATGCAACACTTTTTTCAGCATAGCCAATGAACATGCAATCAGAAGTTTTTGAACCTATTTTTCTCTTTTTAGGTTCCGGTAGCATAACCTTTGCAAGACACCCCCACACTTTTAGATACCTCAAATTAGGAGCATAACCTTTCCATAATTCATAAGGTGTCTTACCGATTTTTTTATATGGAATTCTATTTTGTAGATGACATGCAGATAAAATAGCTCCCCCCCACAAATTATTAGGAGCAGAAGAACTTATTAACATAGCATTAATCATTTCTTTTAATGTTCTATTTTTTCTTTCTGCTACCCCATCAGACTCGGGTGAGTAAGGAGGAGTAACTTCATGAATTATTCCTTCCTTTTCACAATAATCATTCATCAAAGTATATTCACCACCTCTATCAGATCTAACTCTTTTAATTTTCTTATTCAATTGATTTTCTACTTCAGCTTTATATAACAAAAGCATATTAAAAGCTTCATCTTTATTTCTAAGCAAATAAACTCTAGTATACCTTGAAAAATCATCAATAAAAGTCACATAATATTTTTTTCCACCTCTAGTCATTGTTTGTTTTAAATCTCCTAAATCTATGTGAATTAAACTAAGTAACTCTGTTTCTCTATTAACAGATGCACGTGTTTTCTTCATTATTTTAGCTTCAGCACATATTTCACATTTGTTCATGTATAAGGAATTAAAACCAGAGATTAAACCAAATGAATGCATTTTCTCGAGATAAGACAAATTAACATGTCCTAATCTAGCATGCTATAGAACAACATAGTCAAGCAAGTAAGCAGAAGAAGATGCCTTCATAATTTCAGAAACATTGAGTACAAAGAGTCTTTGGTTACAATATCCTTTGCCCACAAATACATTATTTTTAGTCATTACAATCTTGTCAAATTCGAATGACACTTTAATCCCAAACTTTCCCAAAAAAGCCACAGAGACCAAATTTTCCCTTATGTTAGGGACATGTAGCACTTCACTCAAAGCCAGTATTTTACCCGAAGTCAACTTCAAACGGACTTCACCTTTACCAAGAACATTTGCAGTTCTTGAATCTCCAAGGTAGACCACTTCTTCTCCATCCTCAACAGGTTTATAGGTGGAGAAGAATTCTTTACTAGCACATACGTGCCTAGTAGCACCGAGTCTACAACCCATTCTTTGTTATTGGTCACCATATTGACTTGAGAAACAACCGTAACAATAACTTCTTCTTCTCCTTCAACCAAGTTTGCCTTGGGTTTAGGAGGATTGTCATTTCTCACTCTTTTCCGGCATTGAGGTGCATGATGGCTAGGTTTTCCACATACAAAACAATTTCCTTTTTTCTTAAAATTGTTGGGTTTGGGTTTGACTGCATTGGACTTGTAATCGTAGGACTTATTATTATTATTTGATTTATTGAAGTTGTTATCATACCTCTTTTGGTGTGGATTACCTTGCACCAAATTCGCTTTGGAAGGCATTTCCTTTGCCTTGACAACTTGCAATTCTTTCCTATTTGTATCTTCAATTATGATGTGAGTGATAAGGTCGGCCAAGGACAACTGCCTTTGCTTGTGCTTGAGTTGTTGCTTGTAGTCATTCCATGTGTTGGGCAGTTTTTCGATCAAAATTCTAGCGACGAATTCCTCTAGCAGATTGATTTTTTCTGCTTTCAAATCTTCCAATAGTTTGTGGTATTCATTGATTTGAGTTTTGATGTTTTTGTCATCCACCATCTCCCATTGATAATATTTACCAATCACAAACTTTTTCTTACCAACATCCTCGGCTGTATATTTTGTGACCATATTGGCCCATATCTCTTTTGCTTCCTTATAGCCACAATATACATCAAACAATTCATTAGAAAGAGTACTAGGTATAGAGTGACGACAAACCTTATTTCCATACATCCACGCTTCAGCATTTGCGTCAGTTTTGGGTTCGGACAGAACCCATGCAACTCCATGCATGTCAAGTATTATAAACATCCTTTCTTGCCATCTCTTAAAATTCTCACCACCAAAAACTTCAATTTTAGAGATGTCAGGAAAAGGCTTGGCATAAGGAATTGTAGGGACAACAACTGGTTGGACTGTAACAGCAGCAGAAGCGTTGGGAGCAGCAGGAATAATGGTTGTATCAACAGTATTGGCATTAGGAGCAGCAGCAACAGCGGAAGTTGAGTCACCGTCCATTGATAATATCCTTAAGATTGTAGGAAAAATGAATAGAACGGAGACCTGAACAGAATTAAAACACCTGAGGCATGAGGACACTGTCCTTAAGGATATTTCCCTATGGTAGGGTATCCCCCAGGATTCAATGGGTTCATCCTCTTGGGAAGGGATACAGAAACAGCAAAAAAATATTAAACCCAGCAAGGAGAAGATAGAAATAACAAGGAGAAGAAGCTTAGTTTGTTCTCTGCAGAATAGGGAATACAAGAAGGTATTTATAGGAAAATATCAAATCTTCCAACAGCTAGTTTTTGATTAAATGAGAGAATAATAAAGGCCTTTGTAATTGGTAGCTATTGGAGGAAAATAAATATAGGAGTTATTAGTGTTTAAAATAAAACTGATAGCTGTTAGGCCCTAATAAATATTCTAGCTGTTGGAGAAATTTAATTTCAAGAGTTAAAACCTTTTGAAATACTCTCATATATACAATAAAAACTCCAAGAAAACTTCATGCCTTGGGGATCTACAAGGCCGAGGTTAGGCATCGGGAACCATTTTCACCTCTTTGATCACCGAAGCTTACTATGCTAAGCTCAACCTCACGAACCACTTGACTAGCTATGTGTGGCAGTCAACTTCAAGATAGATAAACTTTTCCCTTAAGGAGCATAGGACAAGCTCACGCGCATCCCACTCTCCTCTAGGATTGGCGCTTGAATCTTTAGATGGTGGCGAGAATGCACTAATAATGGAAGCAAATTGTGGAAAGTGGCATAAAAATTAGTGATGTTGTTGGGAAAAGGTTATTGCCAAAATACAACAATTTATTTGTAATCATAGGAGAATAAAGGGTGCATGTTGAGAGTCTCATCACTAAGGTGTGCTGAGAGTCTTGTCACCAATATGCGCTAAGAGCCTCGTTACCAACGCACAGAAAGCCTTATCACCAATGTGAGCTGAGATCCCTGATGACCGAGTGCCCCTGTTGACCAAGTGCCCTTGGATGACCGAGTGCCCCTGCAAGATGAAAGCACCATTAGGGGTACGGGTGGGTGTCCCCGCGCCAATTGTTGTTGCCAAAATACAACAATTTATTTGTAATCGCGGGAGAATAAAGGGTACATGTTGAGACTCTCATCACTAATGTGCGTTGACAGTTTTGTCACCAACGTGCACTGAGAATCTCGTCACCAACACATTGAGAGCCTCGTCACCAACGTGCGCTGAGACCCTTGATGACTGAGTGCCCCTGGATGACCAAGTGCCTCAAGATGACCGAGTGCTCCTGCAAGACGAAAGCACTGTTAGGGGCGCGAGTGGGTGTCCTCGCGCGAACCCTCTGATGCCTAAGTCAATTCTTGAGAGAAAAAGTACGAAATCGTGTTGAGAGGACCCAAGAGTGCGTACCTTGTGTCAGAGGCATGGTCCTTATTTATAGCTGAGGGAGAGGGGAGACTCGTGGCAGCCACGGCTAGAGTTTCACGGACCATTTCGGAGATTCCGCGGCCCATCCGAAAGTTTCGGAGCCCATTCGCTTGGGCGCACGCGAGTGCCTCATGCCTTAGCTATCTTGCGAAATGACGAGAGGGACCCACTCGATCATGATCGTGGGTCATGAAATTAGAAAGACTTGCAAGGTAATAAAGGGGACCCACTCGATCATGACTGAGTGGGTCATGAAAATGGAAAGATCGGCTTAGACCCACTCGGTCATGACCAAGTGGGCCTTCTTGCACTTACCTTTGAAGCCTTCTTTTTATCCTTTTTCTTAGTTTGGCTTTATTTCTACTACCGCACTGGGGCCCACCTTCAACCAGGTATTAGTTCAATTTTTCGAGCATATCAATTGCTCCCTACTCTTTCGATTGAGGAAGTCGGGTGAGAGAGTATACGGCCCCAAAAAAATCTTACGCATTTCCTGCCATATTTCGTTTGTCTTCGAAAAACCGTTTGCGTGCAACTATTCTTTATTTTCTGTATGCGTTTGTAAGCTCCGGTGCCTTTTTGTCCCTTGAAACCCTATAAATAGGGCTCAAGACTTTCATTTGCTTCACATGCAATCTTGGTTGTGGGCATCTTCTGAACTCAAACTCTCTCAGGTCTCGGCGCGTTTCAAGTCCGATTAGTGAGATATCTACCCACTCGGTCATGACCGAGTGGGTTTGTTAGTGCGGCTGAGGGCCCACTTGGTCATGACCGAGTGGTTATGCTGGTGTGGCCGAGGACCCACTCGATCATGATTGAGTGGGCATCTTCACCTGTTCCCCACCACCTATTATTCGCTCTTTTCCATGGCTTTGTCTTCTCTTCGTTTTGTGCTGATGCTTTTGTATTGTTTTTTGTTGTAGGTGTTGTTTGCTGTACTCATCCATACATTTTCACTTCTTCAGCATTTGAGCAAGGTAATTTTCTTCAAGTCTCTTCAATATGTCAAGGAGAAGACCGACATCACCCCCTGGCCCCACGCACATTCTCGAGGATTCAAGCTCTCGGCTTCGTTTCGGGGATTCGATAGGGTTTATAATGCCACCCTCTCGGGATATATGGTGAGATATCCTCGCCTTGATGAGCTGGACCTCTTGCAAGTGGATGAAGGCTCTCTTGGCATTCATTAGGCTTCGTTTGAGGTGGGTCTTCATTTTTTCCTCCTGCCTTTTTCCAGAGAGTGGTTGCGCCACTATGGGATCATTCTAGCTTAGCTTCACCCTAACGGTTGGGCTCAACTGGTGGGCTTTTCCATCATTTGTCATCAGCGGGATGTGGTTCCTTCCTTAATGTTTTTCAACAACTTCTACCGGTTGTAGAAGGCTAGTAAAGACCATCATCTCTACACGCTTTAGAAGATATCTGGCTTTGAGCTGTTTGACACTCTTTATAACAAGATCAATCGATTTGAGGGTCGATGGTTGGTGATAGAGTATGTGCTCGATTGGGATGCTCCTATGTCTTGGAACCATCATGATGGTAGCCAAGGGTTCCCTCCCTCATCTGGTGGGGATGCTACCATCAGTTCCTCTTTGGTGGGAAGAAGCCACTGACGTTCCTTCTCCTGCTCCCAGCTCTCGAGGAGGACGAAGTTCATCTTCCTGATTTGCTGGAGACACGACCCCAGTGGATGAAGAATGTCGTTGCCCCGTGATCCCCAGCAAGAAGGATCGTTGAAGCCTTGACAGTGAGAAGTTGATGGGGTCGCCTCCTATCCTTCTTGTTCCAGGCGAGGTGAAGCATACCATGATTCTTGGGGACAGAATGAAGGTTTATGGACGGGATTTTCAAGTTTATCTCGGGGTATTAGAAATGGATTCTATTTCTAAACTTGGCATCGATGCCTGTCTCATCTACTCCACCATTCTCCCTCGCAACAAGCAACGATTCATTGGCAGTAACCATGCCCAAGCCAGGGCTAAAGCTAAGCAATATCTAGTGCAAGGGATTCAGGTGATCATTGCCTCTAATGAAAGGGATAGGGCATATTGTGAGCAATTGGATTCCCAAATGTCAGAGTGGAGGAACCGCCAATCTGCCTGGAATGAAAAACATCAAGAGCTAAAGTGTCGTGCTCGTCGGCAGTGGTTGGGAAGCGAAATGTAAAAGAGGAGCTATAGGGGATGCGTGCCTATCTATCCGAGGTTGTCATTGGTACCTTAGGTCTTCAAGGAGAAATCCAGGATTTGCGCTCCAAGCTGGAGGTCGAAGAGCAAAAGAATGTTGGGTTGATGACAATGCATGAGGAACTTCTACAAGAACACTCCTTGCGCTTGGTCGAGCTAAAGATAA
Organism: Diospyros lotus; assembly: GCF_014633365.1. Classification (NCBI taxonomy): domain Eukaryota; kingdom Viridiplantae; phylum Streptophyta; class Magnoliopsida; order Ericales; family Ebenaceae; genus Diospyros; species Diospyros lotus. Next base: position 36,402,621 of record NC_068343.1, on the reverse strand, counting down.
GCCATAGGGATGCCCACGCCATTCGTGCCGAAGTGGTGAAAAAGCATCACCTTTCGACCGATTGCCAAGATAGGAAGGGGAGCTATGCTGCAGGCTTTTTGAAGTATGGCTTTTATATAGTTCGCACCCACCTAGAATCCCAGCGCCCTGGGGAGACTTTTCCTAAACTTCTGCTTACTCCTTAGGTTGAGGAGTCTACCCACGTGGACTGGCGCCAGTTTGAACCAAACGCTCCAATGAGTCCTTCTTCTTATTTGGATTCTTTCATGGTGGATGACTTGGAAAATTTGACAAGCCCGTGGCATTCGTACCCTTTCAACCATGAGGGGGAGGATGTAGTAGACACTCTTCAGGACCTTGAAGAAATTATGGAGGATCCTAGCGCAGCTGTTGAAGGTGTGCCGGATATCGTTGAGGCTGAAGAAGGAGAACTTCCAGCGACGCCTATTGAGATTCCCACCGCGTCCTTAGGTCTACTAGGTGCTCATCTCGAAAGTCCCACTCCCACGAGTAGATCTTCTATTTTTTTTTTTTTAATCTTGTACTCTATATCGTCCTTTCAGTAATAAAAGTTATCGCTTTATTCCTAGTATTTGTCTTCCTTGGTTTGCTTAATATGATTTACACCTTAGGTTTATCTTCAATGTCCGGCTATGAGCAGGACAAAAGGTCTAGACTTATTCTTCAATGTCAGCCCTTATCTTGGACAATAGGTTAGGGTTTTTCCCTCGTTGTCGGGCCGTGAGCGGGGCAACGGGTTTGAATGTATTTTTACCTCGTTGCTGGGCCGTGAGTAGGGCAACGAGTTTGAACATATTTTTACCTCATTGACGGACCATGAGTGGGGCAATGGGTTTGAAGGTATTTTTACCTCATTGCCGGGTGGCTGCACTCTCACCTTACAATTAAAATACAATAAAAAAAACACAATTAAACTTTTATATTTTTTTTTTATTTTGGTGAGAGGTTTATACTCATCAGTGTACGAGTGTAGTTGTAATCCAAATTTAAATTTATATTTTCTAGATGAGTCAAGGTCATCCACTGAGAGATTTATTTATGGTAAAAGAAAAAGAATGTCACACACACGCACACGCATTTGGATGAATTGGTAACAAGATTTTTTTTTATGGTTTTTTAGATAACAGATACTAGGAAATAAAGCAAGACAGAAGTTGAAATAAATGCTTAATGTGAGGATATGAAATTGGATAGTACTTGAGTTAAGACAATTTCAACACCAACCCATTGATTTCCAAATTTTAGCAGAAAAGATTGGCAATATTAATTTAATTTCAGATATGAGGGTTTGTTATTAAATGCAATTGGAGATGATGATAGTTCTAGTTTAAGCAATCCTCATACATGATATACGGGATTTTAATTTAAGTAACTACCATAAATCCAATTACAATTAAAACAACTAAATTAATCATTCGGGTTTGGGTATGATAGTGTTTCTAGTTCTAGTAACTCCTATGCATGGCATGAAAGCTCTAAGTTAGGCTTACACTCCAATCCAACCATAGTGATTTCTCAATAATTAATATACACTCATACTGAAATTTAAATTAATGTCACTCATTTAAAGTGCAGCTTTCTTTGGGAATCATTGGCGTTGGACACTATCTTTGGCTTAACCCAAGATTGGATTTAGCTACTCATCTCCATTTGAAAGTTAATTGATAAGAATTTAAATGACATAATTTAAATAACAGAATTTAAATGACAAGCATTAAAATAGCAGAAACTAACCGGCCATTTAGGAGGTGAATAATAAAAAGACAAGAATTAAAATTGTAGAAATTTAAAGGCATAAACTAACCGGCCATTTAGGCGGTGGATAATAAAGTAATAATAAATGACATAAGAATTTAAAAGAAGAAAGAAATGAAGTACGATCACAAGAGAAAACAATAGAGAAAATAAGAGAGAACAAAAGCAATTCTCAAAGAGAGAATTTTAAAAAAAACAACTAAGGTTTGATTCAAGAATAATAATCACCCTTACAAATGCAATCAAGTGAGCTATTTATAGCCCACAAGATGTAATACAAACCACACAATTTCAATTATTCAACTAGACATAATTATATCTAATGGGCACTCGCACACTTAAAGTTAAATGGATTTTAGCTATAATACACACCTAAAGTTAAATGGATCTTAGCTAAAATACATACCTAATAAAGCACTCATAAAGTTAAATGGATTTTAGCTAAAATACACACCTAAACTTAAATGAATTTTAGCTAAAAAAAACACACCTAATAAAACACTCAAAAAACAAATATTTAAAAAAAAATAAATTTCTACAATTGGGTTTTTGATCTTCATTAGAATTAAAAAAAATGCTTGGGCCTTCTCCAAATGATGTCTTCCATGGGCTTGCTCAAGTTGGGCCTTAAACATGTGTTGGGCCTTTAATTTAATGGGCATGCGTTAGGCTTTAATTCTTCATGGGTTGGGTTTGAATTCTTCATTCTTCAATCCAATTTGAATCTCCAAGCCCACCTTCTTCATGCCTACAAGCAAGCAATTGAGTGTTATTAATAGATTATATATTATATATATGTATTACACATGGCACATATATGTATTAGATTATATTATATATATATATATTACATGCACGCATGTATTGATGTATATGTATTATATATATTTATATATGTATTATTATTATTATTTATTTTATTTTTTTTAAATTTTACTTTAGAACTTCATTTTATTCATTTTTCAATTTAAACTTGCATATAACCATAAAATATATATTAATATCTAATTTAAGCCAATTTTAAGATCAAAAGAATGGTGTAATTATAACAAAATTTTTACAAAATTAACCACTAATCACCGGGTCGTGAGCGGGACAATGGGTTTGAACGTATTTTTTCCTCGTTGCTGAGCCACGAGTGGGGCAACGGGCTTGACTAGATTTTCCCTCGCTACCGGGTAGTAAGCGGGGCAACGGGCTTAATTGGATTTCTTGAGTTTTCTTTCTACAAGTAAATCACACAAATAAATGCCAAACGAAATAAAAGTAATGAACACACAAACATTTTTACGTGGTTCGGCCAAAGGTGCATACGTCCATGACCCCAATTAAAGATTATATTATTACTGATACTTTTTAGGTATAGCGTTCGTATACAACTTGAGATAATTAAATTCCACATCTTCTCATGGGTTTCTCCTGAAAGGGTTTGTAAAATACATGTGTTAGGACTAATCAATTTCTGTATGCGGCAGAGCCAACCCAACAGAGTTGGGGGCCTTAGGCTAAAAGGTTTGTTGAGGCCTTTTAGTATTAATTTTTTTATATAAATATTTTATTATTTTATTAAATAAAAAAAATTAAAATTCAATTAACTACAAAATATAATAATCTTTTAACTATAATAAATTTTGAACTAAAATATAATGTCTCATAGATAAGAAAAAAAAAAAAAAGCCAAACAACTTACAACAATAAACAAAGAAAAACAAAACTAATTTTTCTTAACAGTCTAAGAAGATCAGTGCGAGCAAAAAATTATAAATTCATGATTCTCTTATAGAGAGAAACAAAACATAACATTAAATTGATAGTATTAAAAAGATAAAAATTCACCAATAATGAGCAACTTTTCATTCTACAAATATGTGTTTGACTATGTTCACCTTTATGTAAAATCAATTTTTCTTACCTTTTGAGATGCAAAATTGTTGATTAAATCTCCATAATCAAGTTTATCTAATAAATGATGTTCAATAGATAATATAGTTAATCCATTCAATCTTTTATGCGACGTAGTTGATCTCAAATATGATTTTATCAATTTTAATTTTGAAAAACTTCGTTCTGTAGAAGCTATTGAAACTGGAATTGTCAATAATATTCTATAAGCAATATATGCATTCGGAAATGAATCGACTCTTTTGATGTAATAAAGAATTTCCATTGGACTATTTTTTTCCTCTTGAAAAGTTTCTCTTAACACTCTTAATTCTAAAAATAAATCTAAACCATCTATATCAGAAAGTTCATTAAATTTAAAAATGTTTTCAAGATTCAAACAATACTCGTTTAAAATATCTTCATCCATTGATTTTAATTTCTTAAAATTGCATAGAAATCCAATTTTTTTTTCATATATTCTAAATTGCTCAAACCTATTTCGAAGTGAAGAAATGACTTGATCAATCATGTATATAAAATAATCAACTCTAAAAGATTCTTTAGCAGATTATGTTTTATCATTATTAACATTTTCATCAAATTATTTTTTCCTACGAATCACACGTTTTTCACGAAATATGGATTCTATTTCCATTTCATTTGCAAGTTTTTTGGCAGAAACCATAGCAGATTCAAATCCATTTTCCCTATAAGTTTCAAAAAAAGAAAGAAGACCTTTTAACTGATCTATAGCAACATCAATATGCATATCTTCACTTTGAAAGCTCTTACTAATTGAATTAACTGCATACAAAATATCATACCAAATAATCATGCCTAACAAAAATTCAAAATTCATACATTGCAAGACATTTAGCTTCACTCTTTATTTTAGGATCATCACTACTTTCTGCTAATTCAAACAAAGCATCTCGTATTTTTGGAGCTTGAAATCTAATTGCCTTGACACTTTCAATTCGACTTTCCCAGCTAGTTTGTGACAATGATTTGACAGTTAAATTAGATATGTTATCCTTTAATATTTTCCATCTTTTGGGTGAAGAAGAGAATAATGAATATATGCGTTGTAAGACTCCAAAAAATGAAACAGCTCTAACACAAGAGGTGGCAACATCAGAAATTACTAAATTAAGATTATGACAACCACAGGGTGTATATAATGCTCTAGAATTTATCTCCAATAGTCTTTTCTGTACACCTTGATGCTTTCCCTTCATATTAGACCTATTATTATATCCTTGCCCTCTTATATCATTGATATCGAGATTCAAAATTTCAATTTCTCTTATAAGTTCACTAAAGAGGCCTTTTCCAGAAGTGTCATCCACTTTTAAAAATCCTACAAAGTATTCTTCAATTATTATTGGATCAATTGAAATATCCACACACCTTAATATAAGAGACATTTGTTCTTGATGACTTAAATCTGGAGTACAATCAAGTAAAATGGAAAAATATTTTTCCTAATTAATTTTCTTCAAAATCATACTCTTGACTTCATGTGCTAACATATGTATCAATTCATTTTGTATTTTATGTCCCAAGTAATGATTATGAATTTTACCATTTTGAATACGTCGGACATGTTCTTGTAATATTGGATCAAATTCAGCTATCATCTCAATAAAACTTAAAATTTCCATTATTCACATGATAGATCTTTTCATTAGTTCCATTAAATGCCAAATTATTTTTAGCTAGAGTTTTTACCACAGTAATTATTCTTTTTAAAATATTTCTCCAATGTTCTTTTTCTTTATTAATTCTTACTTGCACATCCCTATCAATTTCTTTATTTTTAGAAAATCTCAATTCTAAATCAAACCAAGCATTCATGTTAAATAAGTGCTCCTTACTTGTTTCATGACTTTTCAACCTTGTACTAAGATTTCTCCAATCTTTAGTTCCTTCATTGCCAAATTGGCTCCCACTATATTTTGTACCAAACAATTTGCAACAAAAACAATAAACTTTGTCAAAATCCTTTGAATATACCAACCATCTTCTATCATAAGTTTCCCCATTTGATAGTTAGAAGTTTCATCCTTCGAAAAATCTATATCACTTTCTCTAATTGGACCTTTTTCAACTAACAAGTCTCTTAACTTAATATCAATATTTTCCCATCTTCCCGGATCATAAATATTAATAGAAACATTACTCGGGCTATTGTCAATATCCTTAGTTTCCATGTTAATTTCCTCTTCTTCTGTATTTTCTTGACATTCTCCACCATCCATATTATTATCACATTTTTCATCGTTATAATTCTCTATGGTTTGTTTTACCATCATCTCATTATCTCCTATTTCATTTAAAGTTGTGTATTCAATTGTTTCATTATTTTGACTATTTAGATTTCTCTTATTACTTGTGATAAATTTTTCAAGAGCACATTTTTGAGATTGAATCAAACTATCTATTCTTCTCTTTTTCTTAAGTTTCTCATACCCCGATATATATTTTCTATTTGACATATTAACTTGACAATAAAAATTAAGCAATTGAGTAAAACGAAAGGTATCACCTGGAAAGTCTTATAAGCTCCAAGTATATAGCAATCCCGAATATTTCTTGTTGACACACATTTTTGTAACACCCCGTATCGAGCAATAGAAAGGTCCGGGACAATTTACCTTGATGGGCCTACGCGAACTTCCCAGGGGGGTCATGCATCCCTGAATTATCCTAGGTCAAGCATGCTTAACTTGAGAGTTCTTTGCTTACATTCAGCCCAAAAGGTATCTTATTGGTGTTGTTTCCTTCCTTACTTATTCTCGATATATACTACCCTTCTCTGGGCTCTTGAGGTGTTACACACATCGTGTCATCATTGTAGGGCCCACAACTGCGGGTTAGCTCTCAACTATCGCCATTCGACGACCAGGAGGCCCACCGCATTTATGAGCCCCTCAGTGGTTGCCCTATGGGCAACCGATATGGGACATACCCAGTGCATCCACACCATCCCCCTTGGCAGGTGTGGTGGGGCTCTATCGGCCCCTTTCTTATTTGGGGTTGTAGGGACCATTATGGGGTTTCCCACAGATAGCGCCAAATGTTGACACACATTTTTGTAACACCCCGCATCGAGCAATAGGAAGGTCCGAGACAACTTACCCTGATGGGCCTACGCGAACTTCCCAAGGGGGTCACCCATCCCTGGATTGCCCCAGCTTAAGCACACTTAACTTGGGAGTTCTTTTCTTACATTCAGTCCAAAAGGTATCTAACTGTGTTATTTCCTTCCTTATTTATTCTCGTTATATACTACCCTTCTCTGGGCTCTTGGGGTGTTACACACATCGTATCATCATCGTAAGGCCCATAGCTACGGGTTAGCTCTCAGCTATCGCCATTCGACGACAAGGAGGTCCACCGCACTTATGAGCCCCTCAATAGTTGCCCTTTGGGCAACCGATGTGGGACATACCCGGTGCATCCACACCATCCCCCCTGGCAGGTGTGGTGGGGCTTGTGATAAATTTTTTAAGAGCACCTTCTTGAGATTGAATCAAACTATCTATTCTTCTCTTTTTCTTAAGTTTCTCATACCCCGATATATATTTTCTATTTGACATATTAACTTGACAATAAAAATTAAGCAATTGAGTAAAAAGAAAGGTATCACCTGGAAAGTCTTATAAGCTCCAAGTATATAGCAATCCCGAATATTTCCAAAATCCAAATTAGATTCTTCAAGTGATTTTCCTCAATGATGATCAAATCAATTGAATCCTAACATGAACCAAAATAAATTTTTGAGTGTTAGTTGAATGAAATCAATTGAATCATATATTTAATTTTTATAGAAGAATATAAATATAAATTGGAATTCAAAAAAAAAAAATTGACAATAGACAAAAGAGGGTTGATGACACTAATACACTTTTATAAAATTCTTAGATTTAAACCACAATAGTATAAAAGTCATTTTTTAACAAATATCAAATCCTAGATTTAAAACACAATAGATAAAGTCTTTATAAAATTAAACTTAAATCATAGATTATTTGAATGGAATTTATTTAAAATTTGAGTCTAATTCCTACATGCCCATTATTTAAATTTCATAAACATACTCTTCAATAAAAAAAAATGCACACAGATTAATGAATCCAACCACCAAGTATGATTAGGATGTAAAAGTGAAATTAACAACAATCACCAATTTAATAACTTGTTTAATATACAAAAGACCCATAAATTCAAAGACCCAAAACTTATAAACACCAATCACTTATTTAAACATCAATTTAATATAAACACCAATAAAACGAGTATCACACCAATTGACAACAAACACTAACAAAGCATAGGCACCAATTGAATCACCAACAATACTTGAAGTAAGATTAACAACAAACACCAATGACCAATAAAAGTGAGATGCATAAAACTAACAATAAAAGTGAGATTAACATTTAACACCAATTTAATATAAACACCAACTTCCAACAACAATCACTTATACAAAAGACTAACACCCAAAAGACCCATAAAAGACCAATAAACAAAAAACGCCAATCACTTAAAGTGAGATTAACAACACCAATCACTTATAAACACCAATAACTTAAATACCAACAATAAACACCCTGCAAAAGACCCAACAATCACTTATAAACACCAATCACTTAAATACCAACAATAAACACCCTCCAAAAGACCCATAAAATAAAATACCCAACAATCACTTAAATTGATAATACTATACAATACAAAGACCAAACAATAAACACTAACAAATAAACACCACCAATCACTTAAATACAAAAGACCCAACAATCATCACTAACAATAATCAAAAGCAGCAATCACTTATTAACAATGGCAATGCTCACCGACAGATACGCCTGTTGCTGTGAGCTTAGTGCTCACCAACAGGAGGTTGCTTCAGCAGCGATTGCGTGTGTCACTTTCCAGCCAGTCAGCCCAGTCACCAGTGACGCCTAGTAGTCTGTTATTAGCTTGTTACTGCTCGTCCACAGACCACGAATGGCGGTGTCGAAGCCGTCGACGAAGACGAAGTTGTGTTGTGTCTGTGAAGAGTGCAGTGCAGTGACTGTGAGAGAGAGACAGAGACAGAGAGAAAGAGAATGAGAGGGAAAAATGGGGAAGAGAAAGTGGGTTTTATGGGGAATACCACAGGCTACAGCAATGTTAAAAATTGGAAAATGTTTTCTATTTAATTTTTTAATAAAATATTAATTATTAAAAAATAAAAAATATATATAAATATTACAAATTTCTAAATTTTGGTGCCTTTTAATCTGGGGGGCCTAATGCCATGGCATAAACGGCTTAGAGGTTGGGTCATCCCTAGTATGCGGTATTGTCCCTCCAATTTACTCTTAATTTTCCATCATCCTTGAGCGTATTGGTCACGGCAGACCTTCTGAGCACCAAATCACCTTCCTCCATGGTCCTATGCCTTACTTGAGAGTTATAATAACTAGTGATTCTTCTGTGATAAGCAACCATCTTCATGGCAACGTGCTCCCGCTACTCTTCAATCAAATCCAGGTTCTCCCGCAATGCCTCAGAATTCCTCCAATCGTTCTCTTCCTCATATGCCACCAGCTTGGGAGATTTAGCTGAAATTTCAATGGGAATCAAGACTTCTATTCCATACACCAAATTGAATGGAGTTTCACCGGTAGTGACTCAACTAGTTGTTCAGTAAGCCCACAAAATCGATGGTAGTTCATCGGCCCATGTTCCCTTAGCCCCTTCAAGGCGGGTTTTTAGGCCATGTAATATGGTTCGATTGCTGACCTTCGCTTGTCCATTGGCCTATGGATATGCCATTGAAGCGAATCGTAGTCGGATCCCCAGGTTGTCACAGAATTTTCTGAGTGAGTCACAATCAAACTATTTTTCGTGATATGTAACGATAATTCTTGGTACTCAGAATTGGAAAACAATGTCTTTCCATATAATTGCTTCAACTTTTCTTGTTGTAATGGTGGCCAATACCTCAACCTCAATCCATTTGGTGAAATAGTTAGTGGCTACCAGTGAGAATTTTCTTTGACCTGGTGCTTGCGGGAATGGACCCAAAATGTCTAAACCCCACTGAGCGAATGGTATAGGCTGGAACACAGGCTGCAACTAAGATATCGGGGCATACTGTATTGGAGCATGTCGCTGACATTTATCACATGACTTGACTTTCTTTAATGCATTCGATCATAACGTGGGCCAAAAGAAACTTGCTCGTAAGACTTTAGATGCCAGGGCTCTTGCTCCCAAATGCTCACCACATACCCCACTACAAATTTCTGCCAAAGAATATTCGGCCTCCTAAGGGCTGTAACACCCAGTGTTACTGGTGTTAAAAGAATGGGAAAGGAAGTGGAAAACTTCCAAAAATGCCCTTGAGAAGGTGATGAATCTTGAGAATGAGGGTGCCTTATGAGAGGGGCATTTTGGTAATTTGGATAGTGAAGTCCAATAAAGGGTAATTTGGTAATTGAAAATAATTCTTAGGTGGAATTAAGTATGGAAGTGAATTAATTTCCTATTTTTGGTATTTATGTGGAGATAAATGGGATTAATAATTCACAAGGGACATTTTAGTAATTTGGAGTGAAATTTCATAAAGGAATTAAATTATGGAAAATGGAGAAAATAGAGAATATTCAATTATGAGATAAAATAATTGATTTTCCCTAAATTGGTAAATTATGTTTACAATTAATGGATGGTTGTGATGGAGGCTTGGAGGCAAAGGCTTGTGTCTAAATGTGACACTTGGCAAGTTCTTCTCCAAGAGAAAAATGGAATTAAATAATTTCGAAAGAAATGAGAAATTAGAAAATGGTGGTTGGTGTAATACCCCATATTATATGGTATTGAAAAATAAATAATTTTTGATTATTTGAAAGGATCTCGGGTGGTTCGGGAAGCCCGAAAGTCAATTTCGAGAAATTAATTAATAAAATTACAGAATTGACGGCAAGGAATGCCCCGGGACTTGGATGTCCAGGGAAGAGGGCATGAGATTGGTGAGCGTCTCGAGGTGAGGTTAATGACGCTGGAAGTAGTCTGATAGGGAATAATTTTTGGAATAAATTCTGTATAAACCCGAATGGGTGCGAGTACCGAATGGTCGTAGGGGATCTCCGGGAAGCTGGCGAGACCTTAGGGGTGGTCCGGTTTGATGAATAAGGCAACCCTGAAGCATTTTTGGGTCAAATAAAGGTCTCGTGCAGGCATAGGGATGAAATCGGCTTTATCGAGTATAGTCGATTATTAATTTTTGAAGAAATCAAGTCTTAGTGTGGTTTAAGGATAATTATTTAAGGCTAGGAGGGCCCAGCTACTATTATTAAAAATCTCTAAGTGAAATTTTAGAAATTATAGGGGTTAAAGATGTAATTTTATATATATATATATAAACCTGTGCGTAGAGATGGCAAAATGGGCCCGGCCCGACGGGCTGGCCTGTTCGGGCCCGGCCCGGGACCGGGCTAGGGCCAGCATTTTGCTGGCCCATTTAAGGCCGGGCCGATTTGGCCCGGCCCGCTTGGCCCGGCGGGCCAAATGGTGGCGGATCGGGCTGGCCCGCCTGGCACGTTGACCCGCTAATCGACAAAGACAAAGAAGGAGACTCGCGGAGCCAGGCGACGGTGGCTAGTGGCTGGTGCATGTGCAGGTGGCCTCGCGCAGGAAAAAGAAGGAGACTCGAAGGAGGAAGAAGAGCAGTGGAAGAAAAAGAAAAAAAAAAGAAAAATAGAAAAAGAAAATAAAATAAATTTTGGAAAATGGAGAAAGAAAATAGGGAAAATCTTGAAAAATTCCAGAAAAATTGGGGAAAAGTCTGGAAATTATTTCGGGACTCAAGGAGCATGCTAGAGGCTTGAAATCGAAGAATTGGGCACATGATGGCAGTCAAGAAGGCAATGCTGGTGTGGGCGTCTGAATGGTTTTCTCCCCCAGATTAGTTGAGGTAAATTAATTTAATTATTTTCTAGTTATTTTCATTATGGGAGATAATGAAATGTGAATAGTTAGTTGGTTGATGCCATGGTTGTGGTTGTTTTTGTTGAGTTGTTGTCGGGTAGTTTTGCGGTATACGGTGTAGTTGAGGGCATTGGTTGAATGCCAGATGTTAATGGAGTTGGGTTTGGGTGTGTTTGCATCTAGGTTCGACCAGGGAGGCGATGATCCTAGAAGAGCTCGGGGTTCGGGCTGGCGTTCTTGCTCGTGGCAGATGAGGCTTCGAGTCAGGTAAGGGATGACCCCAAGGTGGTGTTCTTGCTTGCATTGTAAGTGTTTTTATGAGTTGCATGTAGTGGTTTACATCTACATGATATGTGTTCTAGTGTACCTATGGCCATATGGAGGACTAGTGTTGTTGGAGGGGTTGGTCTGTGCCTTTGATAGCCTGCATATTTATACCATATTTTGGCATTTCACCTCATTCTTATTAGGCCATTTGAAGCAATTTTTGCTGATATTTCATTGTTTCTATTTTATTATGCTTCAAATTGTCCTTACACTATTTTCTATCTTACCTCTACTCTATGGATCCAGGCTTTAGGGAATATTGGATGGGCTAAAGGAGCTTGGGCCTACTAAAGGAGCTTGGGCCTACAATCAAGGAGCAGACTTGGGCTCACTTGTTTTCTGTTGGGCTAGGCCCAACCCTAGCCTCCCTAGCCTTTCCTTTCTTGGCCATGTATTTAAGGCCTCTTAGCATTAATTTTCAGAATATCATCATATAGATAGAGAGGAGAAAATAGAGAGGATTCTGCCCGTTTTTGTTGTTGTAGCACTTTCCTGTTTTTTACATCTTTTGTTCCATTTTGTTTTCCTTTCTGTAATGATAGGCTAGAGCATTTGTAACCGGTTGTGTGTCTTGAATCCATGTGGAATTTGAGTCCCGGATGAGCTACAAGAATCTGGTTTGTTGTTTGTTTCTTATTCATTTCTATTTGGTTTAGTTTGAGCAGATTTGTGAATGCATGGAGTTCATGGCAGGTTTGTGTGAATTTGCATGGTTTCATATTCTGTTAAGTGCTTAAGAGAACAGAATGTTATAGCCGGTTGGTATAACATCTCGGAAATGAATATTATGTGCTTGAACGGTTGTTCTTGCATAGGTCCGGATAGGTTGAATAGAGAGTGAATGGTTGCATTTTGTTTACAAGAGATTTCTGTATCCATTTTGTTGTTCCAATCATTCTAATCCTTGGACGGTTGTTGGGGATGCTTTGAGTTTGTTTTCCGGAGATTAAAGCATCTAGCAAACCAAGATATATAGAGTGGACAAGGAAGATTTCACATAGGAGACAAATACACAGCCGGTTGCACTCCTCTTATTGATTTTTCATCCATCTTCATCTTTCTGTTTTGCCAATTAGTTTTCTGTCAAAACAACCCCCCCCTAAACAAACTGTTATTGGTATTGGTTCTCTTTGTTGGTAGAAGAAGGTGAGGCTCCTTGTGAGAGATGACCTAGGGTGCACTTTGCTGCAAACTAGAGAAGAGATTCATAGATCTCTAATTCTGGAGCGGTTCGACAATCGCTGGCCAGCCTTAACCTAAGGAGATTACGAGGGCATTGAAAACTACCTATTTGCATTGCATTTTGCATTACGTGCTCTCTCATGTTTCATTTACTTATGCATTACACCCTTACTGAGTCTTTATGACTCATGAGGTTTTACCTCATGTTGTAGATAATGCAAGACCAAATGCCAGCAGGGATGGTGCCGGGAGACTGTTATGGCAACTAGCATCGTTGCCCGAGATGTGTGGATGTGTATTCTCCTGTATTTTCTTATATGTATTCATGTGTTTGAATGTAAGCGTTATTGAGCTCTAGAGGTATCTAGTTGTTGTAATCATAATAATGTGATAGGTGATTATGTGTCTGCATGATGTATATGTGGCTCTAGTTGTTGAAGCCAAGTTCTGACCGAGTAAAGATCAGTGAGGTATGTTCTCATAAATCCCCAATACTCAGCGAAATGTTTGTTATGCTAGCTTTGTGCCTGGGTCACCTTTGGCTTGCTATGAGGTGAGCTGAAGAGAGGTGAAGCTCACTCGGGTTTCGAGTCTCGATCCGCTGTGTTTTCTTATTTGAGTTGGGATCGATTCTTGAGTGGAGCGAAGGGAAGGACGAAGCCTCGTTCCCATCTAGGGCATTTCTTGTTGAAACATAGTCCAGCCCTTCAGTTGTGGTTCGTCGGGTGAGTAATCCGGTCGATTATTTACCGATGGCACCCGTAAGTGGGAGCGGGTCGTTACAGTTGGTGACACATTGCATAATCTTCTAAAGCATGAATAAGCATTTAAAGAAAATTCAAAATGGAGAGATAATGGTCTTTCAAGCATTAAATGCAAGCCATGATATTGTTGCCTGAAAAGAAAATGAAAAATAAAAGAAATTAGTCATCCATTAATGGTGTGAAAATGGAGAGAATTTCTTAAATGGAAAAGAAAATGATTATGTCTTTCAAGACTTGTCTTGAAAATAGTCCAAATAAAATAAATAGAAAAGAAATCTATTTATGGGACTTGATCCAAAGGTAGTGGATGGTTCTTGAAAATCAAAAGGCTTGGATTTAAAATGAGAAGAGCACATGGATTGTGCTTTCTTGTGTTTTCTCCAATAGAGGAGATTGGTTTATTTGAAATGGATGGTTGAGATTTAGTCTTCCTTAAGCACATGGATTGTGCTTTTAGTGAATGGTATAGATTCATTCTTAAAAAAGGGAGAACTAGTATATAATGGCAAGTAAGGAAGACTTGTCTTCCTTTGGCCATTTGAAGAAAGAAAGGAAGAAGGAAGGAAAGAATGGAGAAGAAAATAAGAAGGAAAGGAAAGGAAGAAGTAAAAGGTAAGGAATTTCTTTAGTATAGAAAAGCCTTTTTTTTTCTCTTGAATGGTGGCTTAGCTACCTTGTTTTTCTTTTAAGGGTTTCTTGAGTAAGAAAGTTGGAAGCAAGGAGATTCTTGAAACTTCAAAGAATGGAAAAAGGTAAGGGATAGCCCCATGGGATGGTGGCTAGCAAGGTTGTAAGTATGGTTCATGAGTAAATATATGTGCATTGGCATGTTGTTTGTGTTCAAGGACCTATGACCATGAGGTTGTGTGGGGTATGGTAGGTTAAAGCCTCAAACTAAGGTGGTTGTGAGGATGTGGAAGCCCTAACTTTATTGCATTGCATGCATTGGCATCACATTTTACATTCATGTTCATACTTATTGTCATTGCACCCTTACTAAGCTTAATAGCTCATGAGGTTTTTCCCGTCACATATAAGTTATCAAGGCAAAGATGGAATAACATGTGGATGCATGAGAGTGAAGGTTCAAGACCATTGTATGGCTTGTGGAAGCCTTATGATGTATTTTGTGTTATTGGTTATGGTTTGTTGAAGCCTAATCATGTATTGTAATTACTATGTATGATTTTAATTTCAAAATGAGATATTGGCTTATGGCATGTGGAAGCCAAAGTATTAGTGTAAATCTCATATTTGGTTTGGGTTGTTGGAAGCCAAAGAGGTTAAATAAAATGATTCTTGTTGGAAATGTGTAGATTTATGATGCATTTTATGGGTATTTAATTTTTAAAAATTTTGGGTTAGGAAGCCTAAGAAAAAGAGAAAAAAAAAAGAGTGAGGTTGGCAGGTGGTAGTAGCCGGGGCCCATAGGGGGCTACAGTAGGCAGCAGGTGAGGCCTCGCGCGTGTGGGCGGGCGAGCGAGGGCTCGCTGCAGGTGCACGTGGCCTGCGGCCAGCCCACAAGGTCACCTCATCGTGGGGCCCCGCACGGGTCTTGAGCGCGCCAACAAGCCGCCGGCCAATTTTTTAAAAAGTTTGAAAATTTTTGGGGCATTTCTTGGTTGATTTTGGACCTCGGAAGAATTTTTAAAATAAATGATTTTTTCGAGCATTTTTGAGATAAATGCCGAATTTTTGGAAAATGAAAATTTATGAATTTTTCCTCAAATTTTGGAAAACCAACGGGATGTTTGGAATTTTAAAAATATTTAGAGCCCGATGGAATTCTTGGAAAGAAGAAGAATTAAAATAATAATCATAATGATTAGGCAAGCTTAATGGAAATAATTAGCCAAGTGTGGTATGGTTAAAGCCCAAATCTGCTAGTTGATCATTGGATTGAGGGAAGAGAAGGGCGAAACCTAGTTCCCACCTAGGGCATTTCATGTTGAAACATAGTCCGCCCTTCACAAATGGCCGGGCATGTGAGCAGTTCGGATGATTGTTCATGAGTGGCACATGTAAGTGGGAGCAGGGCATCACAAGGGCACAGACACTTGAGAAGTGGTATAGTGAAAGCCCACTTGTACAATACTCCATCTATAATGGTAAACCTTAGCATTCTAAGTCTCCTTGCTTCCTGTGGATCGTTGGGTAGTTCACTGTTGCTTAGATATTGATAGAGGGGTGTTTGCCAATCCATTCTTATCTCAACACATGCAACTTCCTTCTCTTCAACGCTTGGTTGATGAAGCACCTCAACAAACACTGTTAGCCCGATAGTTTCTTTAGTCGATGCTAGCTTAGACAAAGCGTCAGCATGCTCGTTGAGCAATTGATTTATTTATACTAACTGAAAATTCTGAAACATCTATGCCATGTCTTTTACCTTGCGCAAGTATTACGCCATCACCTGTTCTTTGGTCTCGTACTACCCATGGAACTGTTGAACAATCAATTGGGAGTCACTATGGGCAATCAACTGTGTTATTTTCAACTTTCGTGTTAACCTCATTCCAACAATCAATGCCTCATATTCTGCCACATTGTTGGAGCTTGGGAAAGCGAACCATAACGAATATTCTAACGTTTCCCCCTCAAGGGGTATAAGCACTATCCCAGCTCCATTTCCCTGTGAGATGGATGCCCCATCTACAAACAATAGCCATTTGGTTTGCTTATTTCCCCCCGTCTCACTGGAGAGTGTACATTCTACGATAAAATTTGCCAAAACTTGCCTCTTTATGGCTTGTCGGGGCTAGAACTATATATCATAATCGCTCAATTCACTGGACCATTTGGTGAGGCGACCAGAACATTCAAGCTTCTCCAAGATACTCCGCAGGTGTTGGTTTGTTAGTACAACGATAGAATGAGCTTGGAAGTATGGCCTCAATTTTTGGGAGGCGTTCAGCAGAGCTAGTACTACCTTTTCAACAAAGGGATAACATGTCTCTGGACCCTGAAACACTTTGCTGACATAGTATACTGGTCAATCCACATGTCCCTCTTTTCTAATCAATACTGCACTTACTGCTTTGTCACTTACTCCTAAGTATAAATATAATGTCTCCCCAGTTCTGGGTGTGTCAATAGGGGAACTTCTTTCAAATATTCCTTTAAGGCTTCAAATGACTTCTGGCATTGTTCTGTCCACTCAAACTTTTTCCAAGCCCTCAGTGTCTGAAGAAACAAGACTTCTCTCTCGGCTGACTTAGAGAGAAAACGTCCAAGGGTTGCCATTCGTCTTGTCAATTGTTGTATGTCCTTAATTGATGTCGGGGACTCCATATTCAATATCGTTTGGATTTTTTGGGGTTCCCCTCGATGCCCTTTTGTGTGATCATATACCCTAAGAATTTCTTGGACTGTACTCCAAATGCTCATTTTGTTGGGTTCAATCGCATTTTGTGTTGTCTAAAGACTTCGAGCACTTGTGCAAGTTTTTTTACATGTGATTCTTTCTCTTGACTTTTCACAATCATGTCATCAATGTGTGCTTCCATTGTATCACCCATCAGCTCCTTAAAAACTTTATTCACCATGAGCTGATAATTGGCCCCGACATTCTTGAGCCCAAAGGGCATGACTTGGTAACAATACGTCTCTTTCTCGGTGAGAAATGATGTTTTCTCCTGGTCTGGAGGATACATCATTATTTGATGATACCCTAAGAAGGCATCCAGAAAGCTCAGTAGTTGATACCCAGACGTTTCATCCACTAGACGATCAATTCAAGGTAATAGGTAAGAATCTTTGGGACACACCTTGTTGAGGTTGGTAAAGTCCACACACACAAGCCATTTTTTGTTGGGCTTCTTGACCATGACAACATTGGCAATCCATTTCGAGTATAACAATTCTCATATGAATCCTGCCTTTAGTAGTTTATCGATTTCCTCTTCTAATGCTTGCAGCCTATCGAGAGCGATGTTCTGCTTCTTTTGCTTGACTAGCTTGAACCGGGGATCTACATTCAAATGATAACATATCATATTTGGACTGATCCTGGGCATGTCATTCGGTGTCCAAGCAAAGATGTCTAAATTTTTCTAAAGACACTTCACAATCTCTTCTTTTATAGATTCTGAAAGCTATGAGCTAACATATGCCTATTTCTTTGAATCGGTTTCGCTTATGCTTATTGCCTTTAACTTTTCTACAAGTTGAGGCTTGCGAGCAATTCCTTCTTCCAAGGATTTATGTATGGCCTTCTCGATGATAGATAAGGTTTCCTCCGTCTTTTTTCCTTTTGTGAATAACACATAACAAGTCCGCACATTCTTTTGATCTCCTCGAACTTGTCCCACTCCTGCGAGCGTGAGGAACTTCATTAAAAAGTAGCATAAGGACACTACAGCCCTCATATCATTGAGTAGTAGGTGGCCCAAAATCATGTTATACGCTACTGAAGGGGCTTTGACTACCATAAAGTTCACCTGTCGAGTCACGCTTTGGGGGTCCATTCCCAATGTGATTGGTAACTAAATGGACCCTGCCACTAGGATAGTCTCCCTAGTGAAGCTGTATAAGGGGAGGACACTTTCCTTAATCGGTCATGAGATATATGTATTTTCTCAAAGCAGTTCCAGTGGATCAGATTAACAGAGCTACCGCCAAGATTCTATTGATGGGGTGTTTGGCAAGGACTGCAGAAATTACCATTGGATCATCATGCGGGAGTATTATGTCACCTCCATCGTCAGGAGTGAATATAATTGGCTTCACATCATCTCTAACCTCCATCACTGAATTAACCTGGTAGGCTTGACGGGCATATGCCTTTCGCGAGGCTGAAGTGTCCTCAGCCAGGGTTTCTCCTCTTGAAATAACATGGATGGCTTGGTGGATTGGTTTGTTATCTAGAGGGGGGTCTTGCCTGCTATCCCTTCCCCTCTCCTGCTACCTTTGGTTTTGCCTTTCATGCCCCTCGTGCCTGTCTTCCCTTCGCCGAGGCTCCCAACCTTCTTCTCCTTAATTCTGCACATATCTTTGCAGATGTCCTTCCCAAATGAGCATTTCAATCTGATTTTTCAATTCCCTGTAATGATCTGTAGAATGTCCCCAAGTCCGGTAGTACCTACAATACTCCTCTTGATTTTTTCCCATGGGTCTATCAACTCTTCGAGGCAGTTTGAGGAGACCTTCCCCCTCTACTCTTGTCGTCATATGGAATCTTCTTTTCCTCCTACATTTCTCATGATCTCGGTGTGGAGGATATATCTTTTTGCTCTGATGAACAAATCTGCCAAGCACGTTGGAGGATCTAAGGAAAGTGACTTTTGAAGAGAGGCGAGTTGTGTCCCTTGAAGCATGGCGAACACTGCCACCTGGGATGGCAGATTGGGAACTTCAAGTGTGGCATTGCAAATCTGTCTACAAACTGACGTAGAGTTTCTTTGTTCCCTTGTAGAATACTGAGCAAGTAGGTGGCATCCCTTTTTCTTTGACTATTAATCACAAAAGCCTTGATAAATTATGTTCTAAGCTATCCAAACGAAGAAATTGAGGTTTTTGGTAGGCTATTAAACCATGTTCGAGCATGCCCTGATAGTGTTAGGGAGAAGTCCCAGCACACTATGTCATCATCCCATCCATGCAATATCATCAACGACTCATAGTTTTGAATGTGATCATAATGATCGTCTTTTCCTGAATAGGGGGTGATTTGAGGCATTTTGAATTTCCTAGGCAATGATTTTTCCAATATATTTGTAGTAAAGCAGTATTTTCTAGGCTGGTGTTCTTCTGCTGCGGGGATTAATTTTTTCCGCTCAAGCACTTCTTCAACCACCGTTTTCATGTCATCCCGTATGCTTGTTTTCGTTTGGTTATCATGTCTTGTTGGTGTACTGGCCACAGTTTTTGGGTATCTCTGCCTATGTGGGTTTCTAGCCCTATTCTCCATTCGTGGGTTTTCATTTCTTCTGAGCGTGGCATAAGGATTCTTTCTTGGTGGTGGTGATCTCGGCCTACCCTCCCAACGAGGAGTGGACCGGGAATGAGAATCAGGGGTGGCCTTTTGATAAGAATCAGCTCCCATATCGAGCTGAGGTTCAGGCGGTGGCACAGATTCTGGCATAAACTTTTTAAGGTGTTGGGTAGCATCCCTCCAAGCATCATGCCTTAGAGTATACCAGCCATATCTCAAAGTGCCTGCATGCCTTCAACATGTTGTTGTCTCAATGTTTCATACTCTTCCCAAGGGATCATACGTGGTGGCTGTCACAAAGTCCCAGCTTGATCTGCGGGGGGTGCTCGTGAGCCAGTAT
The DNA here is from genome assembly GCF_014633365.1 of Diospyros lotus. Classification (NCBI taxonomy): domain Eukaryota; kingdom Viridiplantae; phylum Streptophyta; class Magnoliopsida; order Ericales; family Ebenaceae; genus Diospyros; species Diospyros lotus. The sequence continues at coordinate 36,382,427 of NC_068343.1, read as the reverse complement.
TAAGTGGAGGTGGGGCTGGCTGGTACCCCACTTGTTGATTTCAGGAAACAGAGCGGTCACCTCCTTGTGGCAGAGAGTTTGAAAGGGGATGAGGTGCTCCCTGTGGGATAGAGTCCCACAAAGGTGGGTGCGATCCTAGTTGTTAAGAGTCCCATGGAGGTGGGCGTGTTTCTACGCCTTGAGAGAGAGTTTATCAATGTCCACAGGTGTTTCCCATACTTTAAATTGACTTTTTGTGCTTCCTACAGATGGTGCCAATTATTTTTTCCAAAATACAACAATTTATTTGTAATAGCGGGAGAATAAAGGGTGCATGTTGAGAGTCTTGTCACCAACGTGCGCTGAGAATCTTGTCACCAACGCATTGAGAGCCTCGTCACCAACGTGTTCTAAGACCCTTGATGATCGATTACCCCTAGATGACCGAGTGCCCCTACAAGATGAAAGCACCGTTAAGGGCGTAGGTAGGTGTCTCCGCACCAATTGTTGTTGCCAAAATACAACAATTTATTTGTAATCGTGGGAGAATAAAGGGTCCGTGTTGAGAGTCTCATCACTAATGTGCGTTGAGAGTCTCGTCACCATCGTGCACTGAGAATCTCGTCACCAAGACGCTGAGAGTCTCACCACCAACGTGCGCTGAGAGTCTCGTCACCAACGCGCTGAGAGCCTCGTCACCAACGTCCGCTGAAACCCCTAATGACTGAGTGCCCCTGGATGACCAAGTGCCTCGAGATGACTGAGTGCCCCTGCAAGACGAAAGCACCGTTAGGGGAGCAAGTGGGTGTCCCCGCGCGAACCCTCTGATGCCTAAGTCAATTCCCTAGAGCAAAAGTATGAAATTGTGTTGAGAGGGCCCAAGAGTGTGTACCTTGCGTCAAAGGCATGGCCCCCTATTTATAGCAGAGGGAGAGGGGAGATGCGTGGCAGCCACGACGAGAATTTTGCAGCCCATTTCGAAGATTCTGCGACCTATCCAAAAGTCTCGAAGCCCATCCACCTGGGCGCACGCGGGTGCTTCATACCTTTACTATCTTACAAAATGATGAGAGGGGACCCACTCAGTCATGACCGAGTAGGTCATGAAAATGGAAAGATCAGCCTAAACCCACTCAGTCATGACCGAGTAGGCCTTCTTCCACTTGCCTTTGATGCCTTCTTTTTATCCTTCTTCTTAGTTTCGCTTTATTTCTGCTATCGCGCTGGGGCCCACCTTCAACTAAGTATCAGTTCAATTTTTCTAGCATATCAAGTAGGAATCACACTGAGCATCAAATTTGTGTAAGAGTAGGGCATTTGCCCGCAATAATAACCTTTGAATCAAATTTGTGTAAGAGTAGGGTGGCATCGGATCTGATTCGTGCGCACGTGCAATGATGCCAAATTTGATCTTCATGATCAAATCTCATCCGACAACATCCTTTTTCGAGTTTTTAAAAGCATAGATTTATATCCAACAATCATATAAAGATATTGTAAATCCAAAAATGATGACTCTAATACCATTGTTAGAAAACTTAGATCTAACCATACGCAACAGAATAAAAATTTACTTTTAGGTATAACGGTTTTTAGAATTTTATAATTTACAAAACGAAAAATAAACGGAAGAATACTTATTGGTGAAATTTGATTTTTGTCTTGGTTCACCCACTGTTAAATCCTCCACGTTTAGGATACCAAGTTGGTCCCCTTAAACCACATTTTCCAAGAATGTCTTGAGAGAAGAAGTAGAAATTTTTTGAAAAATTTCTAATTGAATTCTGAATTCACACACTTTGATTTAGGGTTTATGGTCCTTTTATAAGAAACCATATGAAACCCTAAGCACTACTGGGTCAAATTTAATATGCTAGCATTAAACTCGATCCAATTATTAATAATTAAATAATTTTATTCATAATATAATTATTTAATTATTCTTATTTATTTAATAAATAAATTTTCCAAAATTATTATTTTTCAAAAATAACTAATTTATCCTTCTTCTCTTTAAAAGGTGAGTTCTTATTGAGTGAGACTTTCTAGGTTCACAATTAAATTGACAACAAGAATAATCAATTATTAATTCTGGTAAATTCTGAGTGATATTTAGTAATATGTCATGATTACCTAATTTAATGTGAAGTGGGCATGGTAAACCTTTTTCTATGATACAATGCAATAGGATCCCTCTATCATTCTATATCACAACAAGATACGAGATCATGGACAACAAGTCAAATCTCTTAATATCTTCATATGACCAAATCCAAAATCAATGTTGATTAATATGACATAACCTAAGGAACACACATTTTGTCGTCATATTACCTCGATTGAGGATTTATCATCAAGTGATTGTCGGATCATGTAGGATATCCTCCTCGCAAACCTCGAGGTGATAGATTCCATGTTTAATGCACACATATCTCATACACCATTGAGTTAGGCACATAGATACGTATAATTGTCCATATTAGAACAACCATATAGTATCGATGATATCCTAATCCATCAATACACAAATATCTATGTGTCATCTTAGGTCTAAGGTCTAGTTGCACATTCATAACTAACATTGAATCATTGATGTTAATTCTATATAATGGCAAGTATATCCCAAGAGGGGGGTGAATTGGGATTTGGGTAAATTTTTCAATAACTTAAAAACTTTGGCTTGCAGGAGACTATGTTTCGAAACTAACCTTTCTGTTAAGTATGTTTCGAAATATAGATGAGTATGTTTCGAAATCAAACTTACTGGCAGGTATGTTTCGAAACCTACTAAGATATGTTTCGAAATAATACTCACTGATTTGCAAATAACAAAACTCCTTTAGATTTTCAAAAATAATTATTTTAAGAACATAAACAAGAATAATAACAAGTAGGAACGAGAAATCAAGTACACACAAGATTTATAGCAGTTCGGCACTTGCCTACTCCACTACCTTCAAGTTTACCCACTTGAAGGATTTGCAAACCACAATCACTTTTACTAACGATCAATGACACCAAGGGTTTTACCACGGTTCACCCCAAAACCTTACACACTGAGTTTTTACGGGTTCAACTCAAACCTTACAATAAGATAAATAACACTTATCTTTTACAACCCAACAATTTGAATGTAATTAGAACACCTTACCAAATAGTTATAGCAAACCTATTGGTATGGAGTGAGGAGAGCTTGAAGAGATAAGAGCTTTGAATTTGGCGTGTTTCTCCTGTTTGTACCACAATGCACACCAAGGAATGATTGAAAGGAACTTCTTGAGAGTTAGTTAGAAGAGTTTTGTTCAACTTGTGCTTGTGGCAAAAATCTCTTGTAGATATGTAAAAATGTGTATGCTTGAGAAAGAGAGCCTTCTTGTCTTCAAAGAGCTAATATATATAATAAACGGATACACTTTTGGCTAATTATAACCTTTAGAGACAAGATAAGAAAGTAGGTTTTGAAATATACTTATCAGGTTTTGAAACATACAGCCTTTATAGTTGGATATGCACCAAGAGACAAAATGAGTGGAAGACTTCTCTTTAAAAAACAAAATGATTTGGTTTTATTCTCCACTTAAAATATATTTGAGATTTGAACATCAGGGTATGGGTATAATTTCAAAAATAGACTCTTAAATTAGCTTTTCAAATAAAGTGCAAAGTCATGACAAATTTTTGAAATTCTTTTGACAGAGTCAGATGTTTCGAAATATGAAAAGTAGGTTTCGAAACATACTTCAAAAACATGTTTCAAAACATGTTGAACAAGGATACACTGCTGACAGAGGTTTCAAAATATACTAAATAGGTTTCAAAACATAAGCTTAGATTTCAAATAGATTTTGAAATATAGATTAAGCAAAACTTGAACCCTTTTCAATATACATTTCGCGACAAGTTTAGAAACATGGCAGACTGATGTTTTGGAACATGGAAACTATGTTTCGAAACATGATGCATAAAATTGAATTTATTCAAACATATTAAAGAGCATTTCGAATATGAACAGAAACACTACAAATCTATATTTCGAAACATTGAAACATAGTTTCGAAACATGATATGATAAAAATTGAATTTTTAAAACATTTGACCTTTAGCGCCAAAATACTAATCATGCATGTTTCGAAATATGAAAAACTTATTTTGAAATATGAGATTTTCATATGGTTTTTCATCAAACACATTTTCTTATATACCAAAAAATATGATACAACAATTGACCGTGAGGAAGAACCGATGTGATTCAATGTTAACAGTCATGTTCAGTAAACTTGTTCCTATAATGAGCACCCACTCATCTTCCTTCTATATTTCATATAAAATGGCATAGGACTTATCAACCTTAACTTTCAGTATCTCATACTGAATAAGGAGGAAGACAATGTGCTAGCGTTTATGAGTTGCTACTATTCAGATTAGGAACTCTATAGTTAGGAACTTGTATATAGTACAACGAACTGTGGATTAATAATTACTCATATTCTTAACACTTAAGAATGGTATTCACTTTTTATTATACTCACGGATATATATATATATGTTTATTTAAATAATATTATAATTTAAATAAAATTATAAAGTTTTTATTTAAATAATATTTAAAAAATTACAAGATCGAATCCCTTTGTATTACTGTAATTGGTCTTAAGGGCTCAATTATACTAACGATATTCACTCTTTATTATACTAACGGATATATGTATATATGTTTATTTAAATAATATTATAATTGGTCTCTGTATTACTGTAATTGGTCTTAAGGGCTCACATCCAATATGATCTTACGATTGGTCATACCCTACTTCTTGGATTGTTGATTTTGGTGCTATATCTCATATCTATTTGTCTACGCAGGATTTCAATCAAAGTAAGGCGCTTGGTAAGCATGAAGTGGTCTTAAAGGTTGGAAATGGGACAAGCATTGCTGTATTAGTCGTAATGACTACTTTTATAAATTTATCTTCTGGATATGTGTTGAATTTGTATGACTGTTTACATATACTTAATGCTATAAGGAATGTTTTGTCAATTCTTAAGCTCGTGCAACAGAATCATGAATTCTCGTTTATTAATAATTGTTGTTACATACATTATGGTAATGTGTGTATGGGCAAAGTTGTATTAGTAAATGGTCTATATTTTCTAGAAACACATGTGCAACACCCCTAATTTCCCAGTCGTTAAATAACTTAGGATCTCATGATTTCTTTTTTTCAACACATCCACTAATGCACAACATACAATTCCTAAAACTCCCAATTTTACCTTCTCAGCCTATCAAACTCAAATAGCCAAGACAGGTGTTATAATTACAAATGCGAAAGTTTGATAGAACCTAATATGGTACGTAACCATAATACTTTATTTATCATATAAAAAACCATTTGAGACGTTTATAAAACGAATTACATGGATATCATCTCTCGGAACGATAACCGAACGTCTCAAACATAACCAAAACATACTAAGACTTGCATCAACTAAAATACTTAAAGATATGCTAAAACATGCTACAAATAGCAAAATGAGCTTATTCTTCAGCTATCGCCTTTCCCTTAGAGCCGTTTGTCAAACCTGAAACGTTTGAGTATTCCAGGGACACAGTCCAAATAGAAGATGAATCTTCTAGTGAGAACTCCAAAACAATTTATATAAATGCATGAACAGGTATAAAACGTATGAGAAAATGAGGACTACTTCGAAGTGCCTCGTGAACACGTCAGCCTCCTCTAGCAAGAGCTTTCTCAACGACACATGCATAGCACCTCTCGAGAGGTCCCTAATCATGTCACCTTGGACTGACCTCATACAACTCATGTAATCACCACATCTATTGTCCCTTAGACTCACGGTCTTCCCCATGAGAGCTTTCTCGATAGCGCACGCATAGCGCCTCTTGGGAGATATCCAGACTTTTGCCCTCGGGCAACAACAGATAGATACAATAGTATGGCCTCACAGATTTTATAAATGCAACACTTGAAAGTCAATAACATATATTTTCAGGAAAACACATTTCATATATGCAATATGATTTCATGCACGAGAACAAAGGGAGTTTGCATGCAGGAAACTTCACAAAACAATTTTCATGCAATAGAAGTCTATCGTAAGAGAAAAATATAGGATTTGGAGTTTAAAAGCCTCACACAAAATAAAAGTATAGGTGTCGGAGTCTCACCTTGAACTTAATTTGAGATTCCTCAAAATTTGTGTTCGACCTTGATTCTTGTGCCCATCACACTATTGCTCAACCTTGAGTCTTAACGATCCCTAGCCATCATATTTATTCAAAGGAATATCAATATCTATTTTTTCCTAATTTTCCTTCATTTTCTTCCTATTTTCTCTTCAAAAATTCTAAAATAAATATCTCATCAAGTATTTTTTTAAATTTTTCTCCACCATAAATCATAAATTATTTTTCTCAAAATAATTAAAAAAAAATTCAGGAAATTACCTTCACTCATCCGCTCACACCTACGCATGGACTGCACATATTGTATCGTGCATGTAATGCACACGTCGGTCGTTTTCTTTCTTTTTCTAGTCGCCGACGATGCTCTGATGATCGAAATTCTTTCACCAACTCAAAGCCCTCCTCAAGTCGATCACCTAGGTACCCTTGGGTGTTCGAAACAACCACCAAATAAGCCCCAAATCGGCCAAAAATAGTCTGGCTTTAACAATGCTACTCGATTTTCTGACCACATTCGAAACCCCTTTAAACCTTCATGAAAACACTCCAAATTCTCTAGAAATGATGCCCAAGACCTCTAGAGCAAAAACCCTCTATCAAATCTCTCAAAAACACTCCAAAACTTGAGAGATTGGTTGCCCCATTTTTTATCGAAACCCTTTCCTATTTATAGGAAAAATCTAACCTCTTTTCGGCCAATTAACGGCCATTGCGTAGCCCATGCCTTGACAAGATCGACCGTCCCATTGCTAGATTTTGGCTCCCATGTGCGGCAGCCAAATCGGCCATACCTTGTTGTAGCATTTCCAAAAATTACACTTCCACCCCAACCTTTCTTCAAATGCCATTTTGGTCATTTTCTTCAAGTCCTTAAACTTCGTTATTTTACCATATGAACCCCTAAGTCCCATGCTTCTCAATTGGCCCAGCAAATTTGAAAAAAATCATTTTTATCCCCTTTTTAACTAGAATTAAAAATTATACTTAGACCCCAAATGCATACTTCGACCATAAACCCTTTTGTTTCATCCCGAAACCACTTAAGGGTTGTTTTATTCACAAAATATAAATCTCCTCAAGCTTCCGTTGACTTCTCAAAAGCCTTTTTACTACAAGAAATATGCTATTTAGCAACGAGACAAAATTTGTCACTAATTAGCGACACTAGCAACGGAATCCCGTCACTAATATTTTTTTATTTTTTTATAAATTTTAAAATTTAGTGACGGAAACTCCGCCGCTAAAAAAAGGAAAAAATTAAAAAAATTAAAAAGTTTAGCTACTGAAATGCATTCGTTGCAAAAAAAGAAGAAAAATTAAATAAAAAATAAAAAATTCAGCGATGGGGGTTTGTGTAATACCCCGAGAGCTCAGAGAAGTTAATATATATCGAGGATAGTGTAAGAAAGGAAACAACACCAGCTGGATACCTTTTGAGCTGAATGTTGGCAAAGAACTCTCAAGTTAAGCGTGCTTAACCTGGGGTAATCCAGGGATGGGTGACCCCCCTGGGAAGTTCATGTAGGCCCATCAATGTAAGTTGTTCCGGTCCTTCCTATCGCTCGAACGAGATGTTACAGGATTACATTAATGTAATACCCCGAGAGCCCAGAGAAGTTAGTATATATCGAGGATAGTGTAAGAAAGGAAACAACACCAGCTGGATACCTTTTGGGCTGAATGTTGGCAAAGAACTCCCAAGTTAAGCGTGCTTTGCACCCGCTGCGAAGTAAAACGTTCGCTGGCAATAAATAAAATCGCAGCTTTAATTGAATAAATCTACCGTGTAAGACCCCGTGGTTTTCTGTATTTTATCACTTCCCTTACTTTAATTCGGCTCCTAACCTTATTTGTTAAATTATTATTCATTTGTTCTAATTTAAATTAAATTCGAGGCTTCTATAATTTTATTCGTTGTGAGCTTACGGGGGTTTGTACCGCCCCCATTCCTTTCAGAATGATGTTGAACCCAGTTGGGGAACTAGGTTCCTAGTCGTGCGGGTTTTATTTACGGTTTTTCTCGGATTTACTTATGATTTGGTTAGAGCTATTGAGCAGTGGGGTAGGGGTCAACCGTTTGGTGACGTTGGGGTAGACTACGGTACGGCTCTGAAGTGGACCGTCGGGTGGACACCCCTAGTCACTGGCCATTGACCGGTGTCGGGCACTGCTGACTAGCTCTGCTGGTATGTGATTTACTGCATGATTAGATACCTTGTATTACTGTTCATGATTTGATATGCACATGGGTATGGGATGCATGTTGGGATATTCATTTATTGAGTATGCTTGGACACGGACATTCTAGCTTGATTAGGTTGCATCCAGCGCGGCATATGCATGGCGTGTGGTTTACTATGTGGGCGGAGCATAGCCTGATGCCTGGATGTATGGGCGCCTTGTATCACGTTGATGCTCACTACGCCATTGCATTTCTATGTGCATTGCATGGATACTGGTAGTATTTAGTTCTCGGACTGGAGTACCGTTCTGAGGGAGCCTATGGCTCGGTTGTCGGGAGTACCGACGGATACGGGTGACGGGAGTACCGACCCGGGATTGCGCGCGCAGGTTTGTGGAGATGTTTGTTGCCTTTCAGGGAAGCGGCAGGTTGGTATGGGACTTGGGTGCCAAGTGTCTTATGTGGGCCCCAAGGACCGGTATGTGCTTTTATTTTATTATGCTATTGAGCTGTTGTGTTGTAGCGTCTCATGGCTTGTGTGTACCTGGGGGTTTATTCTGGGGTGAGATTTCTGGTTTTGTGTAGCCTTCTACCTTTTCTTCCTTATGCTTGCTGAGTCTCTCGACTCACCTTGCTTTCCATCATTCCAAGTAGTGGCGACGTGGGCCATAGCAAGGGAGTCAGCTTTAACGGCAGAGTCGGTGTAGTGTACAGGGAGTCTCGTCAATCCCTATCCACTCTGATGTCTAAGTAGAATTTACTCTATTATTTCGTACTGTGCCAGGTGTTTTCTCGAGTCTTGTGTATGTCGGCACAGGAGTTTGTGTTTATTTATGTATCTTGTGACCGCTGTGTTAGCGGGGTACCCGTAGTGCATGCATGTGTTTTTCTTCGCTTCCGTTGCTCTCATCTTTGAGTATGCATGCCGGGGTGGTTTTTGTCTCGTGTTTCATTATTTTTCTCCTCCCGTAGGCGCTCCCGTTCGGGTAGTCCGGGTGGTTGGGGATATCCGGGCGGGGGTGCTTACAATGTTGGTATCAGAGCCGACCCTTGGCGAAGGCGGTCCGATGAGGGCGGGGAGTGGCTCCGGGGCTTGAGGGCCTGTACAAGGAGCGGCTTCTGGTAGGCTTCTAGGATGGCAGCCCCCAAGGGGAGAAGGTCTGGGACCAGTTGTAAGGTCGCATGACGAGGACGTCATGTGCTTAAGGGGGGGAGAATGTAATCCTGTAACATCCCGTTCGAGCGATAGGAAGGACCAGAACAACTTACCCTGATGGGCCTACACGAACTTTCCAGGGGGGTCACCCATCCCTGGATTACCCCAGGTTAAGCACGCTTAACTTGGGAGTTCTTTGCCAACATTCAGCCTAAAAGGTATCCAGCTAGTGTTGTTTCCTTTCTTACACTATCCTCGATATATACTAACTTCTCTGGGCTCCCGGGGTATTACATTCTCCCCCCCTTAAGCACATGACGTCCTCGTCATGCGACCTTACAACTGGTCTTAGACCTTCTCCCTTTGGGGGCTGCCATCCTAGAAGCCTGCTAGAAGCCGTTCCTTGTATAGGCCCTCAAGCCCCGGCGCCACTCCCCGACCTCATCGGACCGCCTTCGCCAAGGGTCGGCTCTGATACCACCTGTAACATCCCGTTCGAGCGATAGGAAGGACCGAAACAACTTACCCTGATAGGCCTACACGAACTTCCCAGGGGGGTCACCCATCCCTGGATTACCCCAGGTTAAGCACGCTTAACTTGGGAGTTCTTTGCCAACATTCATCCCAAAAGGTATCCAGCTGGTGTTGTTTTCTTTCTTACACTATCCTCGATATATACTAACTTCTCTGCGCTCTCGGGGTATTACATTTTGCCCGTCGTTAAAATATAAAAAATAATAATTTAGAAATTAAAAATTTAGGGACGGGACAACTCGTTGCTATAAAATGGGAAAAAAAATTTAATTAAAAATTTAGTGATGAGGCTTCCCTTGTCGAAAAAAATAAATAAATAAATGTAAAATAAAAAATTTAGCGACGGGACCTCCCCTGTCGCAAAAAAAAATGTAAAATAAAAAATTTAGAAAATAAATTTAAAATACAAAATTCACTAAAAAAATAAAATAAATAAAAATAACAAGTTTAGCGATGGGTTCTTGCCCATTGCTAAAGCACAAAAAAATAATAATTTTAAAATTAAACATTTAGAGACGGGAATCTTCGTTGCAAAAAAAGAAAAAAAGAAATATAAAATACAAAAGTCGCTAAAGAAAATATAGGATAAAAGAAAAATAACAAGTTTTAGCGACAGGGGCTCACCTGTCGCTAAAACATGAAAAAAAATTAATTTAAGAATTAAAAATTTAGCGATGAGTATACCCATCGCAAAAAAAAGGAAAAAATAAATTTAAAATTACAATTTTAGAGATGGGTATACACCCGTCGCTAAAAAGGAAAGTTATATATGTTTAAAATTCAAAAAAATTAAGTTAAAAATTTTTAATTTAGCCAAGAGATATGCCCCGACAAGAAAATTAAATTAAAAATTTAATGTATAATTTAAATTAATATTCATCATTCCTAAAAATTAATAAAATATGACATCAAATTAAAATTAAAATAAGAACAAAATTTTTCTCTACTAATATAATAATTTATAAATTTCTATTTAAATTAGTAATGAAATAAAATTAATAAATATTAAAATTCAAAATAATATTTATTTCCCTCTACTAACATTAATATTAAAATTAATATTCATTAAATAAGTTTTGTAAATTTTGAAGTGTAAATATAATTCTTGAAAATTTGAAAGAAAATGTTATAAATATAATTTATGTTCTTTAATAACCAAAGGGCGCAGATTGGCGCCCTTGTATAAAGGTTTTTAGTGTTTGGAGGTTGGCGGTTCAATTCCAAGGTGCAACACTTGGAGTTATTGTTGGGATTAATATCTTAATCCTAGCGATGCGAGCATGAGGGGAGGGCGGGGGCTGCTGCGCATTTAATTTTGGGGCATGCACTGAATTTAACGTCGAAATTCGTCGCTAAAAAATAGGAAAAAAAAAAACTATAGCGAAGAAATAAATTTGTAAGCACCCCTGCCCGAATATCCCAACCACCAGGACTACCCGAACGGGTGCGCCTACAGAAGGAGAAAAAATGAAACACATGATAGGAACTACCCTGACATGCATGCACAAGAATTAAAACAACGGAAGCTAAGCTATACACATGTATACACTACGGATACTCCCCTAACACAGTGGTCACATGATAAATAAATGTATACAGACTCCTGTGCTGACATACATGAGACACAAGAAATGACTTGGCACACTAAAAAATAATAGAATAAATCCCTCTCAAACATCAGAGTTGATGGGGATTGACGGAACTGCCTATACACCATACCGACTCTGCCGCTAGATGCTAACTCCCTTGCCTTTGACCCACACTGCCACTACTTGGGATGATGGAAAGCAAAGTGAGTCGAAAGACTCAGCAAGCATAGAGAAAGGAAGACTGTAGGGTGAACATATCCTGTAAACTCTCCCCAGAACACCAATCCCTCAAGCACACACAAGTCATGAGACGTCCAGTACAGTATAAAAGCGTAAATAAAAGAACGTATCAATCCTTGGGGCCCAAATAAGACACACGACACCCAAATCTCATACCAACCTGTTGATGCCCTGAAAGGCAACATATACCTCCAACAAACCTGTGCACCCGAATGCTCGTGTCGGTTCTCCCGACACCCAAGCTGTAAAATAGCCAAGTCGTAAACTCCCTCGGAACGATCCTCCTATCCGAGACCTGTGAACTTTCGGTAACCATGCAATGCATATAAAAATGCAATGGTGTAGTGAGCATCAATGTGATACACCAGCGCCCATACATCTAGGTATTAGACCATGCTCCGCCCACATAGTAAACCACACGCGATGCATACGCCCGTGCCAGATGCAAACTAACCACGCTAAAATGTCCATGCCCAAGCATACTCAATAAATGAATACCCCAACATGCATCCCGAACCCATGTGCATGTCAAACCATGAATGATAACACAACATATCAAATCATGCAGTAAAACACATAATGGAAGAGCTAGTCGGTAGTGTCCGACACCAGTCAATAGTCAGTGACTAAGAGTGTTTGCCCGGCGGTCCACTTCAGGGCCGTACAATAGTCTACTCCAACGTCACCCAATAGCCGACCCCTACCCTACTGCTCCATAGCTCTAGCTAACTCACAGTCAAGAAATCCATAATCAAACACGTACATCTAGGAACCTAGTCCCCAAGTTGGGTTCAGCATCATTCCAAAAGGAATGGGGTGGTACACAATACCCCGTAGGCACATAACAAATAAAACCCCAATGATTCTCATATTTAATTTAAATTAATTCATGCTAATAAAATTTTCGATTCGTATAATTAATACGCGAAATCGAAACGAATTAAGGAAAGGCGTGGGGTTCACAAAATGGAACGAGTTCACAAAAGTAGAAAGGAGCTTGCCTTTATTTAACTGATTTCAGTGTTCTTACATCCACACGCCACTATTTCAATACATGCTGCAAATTAACATACAACTTCCCAAAATTAACAAAAATGAACCCAAAATTAAATTCCAAACCGTACCAATTCATTTACACAATTTACACCACTTACCTGGATAATTAAATCTCAATCACCCTAAGTTTTCCTGTGATTTCTCCCAAATTTCCTCCCTATTTTAACTTCACTGCATTGCTTTTTCTTCTCCTAATTTCCCCCCTCTAGTTACTACTTAGAAGTGCCCGAAATGGGCTTAAAAAGGCTTAAAAACAAGTGGCCAGAACGCGGCCACGTGGCAGCAACTGGGTTGCATTAGGAGGCCACCGCCTCATGCCAAAATAGTGCCGTTTTGGGCGCTTGAGGCTAATTAAAAATCAGCCATTTTTCCCCAGTGCGCGCAATGGCTCTCCCTCGATCTCGATCCCGCACTACCCACCTGCACACGTGCACGCGTGACCGCTCGCGCCAGCAGCTCCCTCAATACTTATACCCCTCCAAATAATTTTAAACCAACCCCCAACCTAGTTTCCTGATATTATATTAGCACCCCAAACTTTCAAGACTGTCGCTCACGCCCCCATACTTCTTTTAGTCCTTATGTCCCAAATTTTTCAAAAATTCACCCAAATCGATTTATTTTAATTTTTTTTCTTATTTCCGTAAATACTCCCAAACAAAATAAACAACATAAATTATTATTTTTCCTTAAATCTCCAAATACCCAATAATGACCTCAACACTAATATTTATAATTATTATTTATTTCCAAATTTCGAGGTGTTACAAAATTCGTCGCCTAAGAAATATAACAAAATTCGTTGCCTAAGAAATATAAAAATTAAGAACTTTAGCAATTAACTAAATCTCTCGCAACAAAAAAGGAAAAAAAAATTAAAAAAAATTTGTAATTTCAAACCTTAATTTTCACACTTTAAAAAATGTGTAAAAATTTGGAAAAAATTTATAAAATGTGAAATTTAAACTTTAATTTCATATTTTTGTAATTAAATTTATATTTTTTTACCAATTTTATCAAATATACTTTTTTTAACTGTGATAACTAAAACTTTTCATTATTTTGATTACATCTATGTACTTGTATTTATCTCTTTTTTTTTCGTACACATTAAAGTAAAGTGGTTAAATTAAATTAAAAATACATATATATAAATAAATTTAACTTAAAAATATAAATAAATAAGTGTAATTAAAAAATAATAATTCAATTGATTGTATAAAAAAAATCGTAATAGTATATAAATAAAAAGCTAGATATGCCCCATATACTCATATATTTTTTAAAGATATTGATCTTCATTATTGAGTAATATGTTATCTTTTTGCGGATATCCATATTCTTAAATAAATAATATGTAGATAGAATAAAAATAATATTCATGATGTTCAGATGATACGTTCACTTGTTTCAAATTTCATCATTAACTATATGATGTCACACTATATAATTCAGGAACTTAGTAATGTTGCTGAAATTAATCTTTAACAAAACATAATAAAAATGTATTGTGAAATTAATAAAATATTTAATTTAAATTTCAAAATTTATTCGAAAATGAAAATTTTAATAGTTAAATATATAATTTATAAAAATTTCAATTAAGAGACTTATCATATTCACAAGATAAACTTTCTAGCAATAATACTAGATGATATAATCTCTTACAATACTTGTAGGGCCTAAAATACTTACTTCAATCAAAAGAGATAATATGAGAATTAAATTTTTCAATTACAATATTTCTCAATTGATACAAGACTTAGAAAATAAATAATAATAATGAATGCAACAATAGCATGAGAAAAATTGTGTCAATTTAAAGAATGAGAGATAAAATATAAAAACTCGTAAATTAAAATGCTTGAACACTTGTAATGAATGTTCTCTAATTCTATAATTAATACTGCATCATCCAAGTATTTATAGTTGACGGTTGAGCTGTTGGAAACGGTTAAGCTGCATTTAATGCATTTGTTAAAAATAATTTTTAGTTTAAATAATATATATAATTTAAAACTAAAATCTAATTAGTCAAATAATTTATATCATTATTATTATTTATAACATAAAACTATCGAACATTTAAGAAATAAAAGATTAATCTTGACCTCCCATTTTAAAATTAAGAATAAACTTGCATATTATTGAAAAATATTTTAATTAAAAAATGATTTATTTCCTTCTTCATTCATTGTTTTTCAAGTACTCTTTAGTGTTTTATTTCTATTACTTTTTTTTCCTTATTCCTTTATCTCTTATACTTATTTTTTTAATTAATATGAAGTCATAAAATCAAATATCTATACAAAAATTATATTAATTTTATTAGTTAAAAAATATATATTAATTTTAAAAAAAAAATTATTCAGTGACGAACAGTCACCCGACACTAATTCTCAATCTACGATGGGTGACTGTCTGTTGTAGATGATTATTGATTTTACCTTCTTTTTTTTTCAAAAACTTATCATTTTTAGTTTACAAAATATATGTAATTTAAAATTATAAATTAATTAGTAAAGTATTTTATAAAATTATTATTATTTATAACATAAACATAATTAATCATTTAAGAAAGAAGAAAAGTTATTCTTTAAATACTTTTAATACTTTAAGAAACATAATTAATTAAATATAATACTTTAAATTAATCATTTATTTTTAATTAATCATTTAACATAAACATAATTAATCATTTAAGAAATATTTTTAATACTTTTAATTAATTAATCATTTATTTATTAAAAAATATTTTATTTATTTTGACTCATTGTACTTTAAATACTTTTGATAATTTATTTTTATTAATTTTTTAAAATTTTTCTTCTCTCTTGATTGTAAAATTAAATATATATATAATTTAATTATATTTTTAAGTAGTTAAAAAATATATATTTATTTTAAAATATTAAAAATAATATTTAATTTAAATAAAAAAATCAACAACAAGCATGTGCCTGTCACTAAATAGTGCGGCCCCTCTGCCTGACGCACGCATCAGGCAGAGGTATTGCTCAGGTAGCCCGTCGCTACATAGTACACCCTCTGCCCGATGCATACATTAGGTAGAAGGCCAAAGGTAGCGACAGGACCTGCCCATCGCTAACGGTGGTGGGCATTTGCTCGCCCCCTCCCTGCTTGACACTTAGCCTTCCCCCCTTCCCCAATGCGCCCTCCACCCAACATTTGGCGCCCGCCCCCTCTCCCTTTAAAAACTCCCCTTTCTCCATTCCTCTCCATGTTTTCTCTGCTTTGAAGTTTCTTCTCTTTTTGCTCCTAATTTATTTCTGCTTCTTACTATTTTGCTCCTGTTGCACTCTCATTAAAATCACGAAAGTGATTTTATGTTGCTGTGATTTAGTCTTTATTAAGAAGATAGGAATCTCGTCAAGAATTGAAGGTATTTTTTATTTTTAATTACTAATTATTTGATATTTAAATTACAATATTAAATGTTTATTACATAATGAATATTATTTAATTAATTGTTAAGTAGTAAATAATTATTTATTATTTGATTATTATATTTATTGAATGATTAACTGTTAATCTTAAATTTGCTATTTAAATTTATTATATGTTTATTATTGTATGTTATTTAAATTGATTGCATGTTTATTATTGTTATATATTATTATATATTTTGTATAAATTATTATTATTATGTATTATGTGATTTAAATAAAAAAATTAAATTCACAACAATAAATCTTAATAAAAGTTGTGAGTGTTGAGTTGGGGGGGAGGGGGAGATTTGAGTGTTCGTGGCGGCAGTGCATATAATTTTTTTTATTTAATTTTAAGAGGGGAGGGGGCCGCCGTGGGGGCGGGGGGGTGTTTACACCGGGCAAGGGGAAATTATAAAAACTGAAAACAAAAAGTTACAGTGGTGAGGGATTAAATTTAAAATTTAATTTTAATTTTAATTAAAAAATTACAGTGGTTGGGTGGGGGGTTTAAATTTAATTTTAATTTTAATTAAAAAAGTTACAATGGGCGGGGGGTTTAAATTTAAAATTTAATTTTAATTTTAATTCAAAATTTACAGTGGGCGGGTGGTTGGTGGTTTAAATTTAAATTTGATTTAAATTAAAAAATTAAAATTAAATAATAAATGGGGGGTTCACAGTGGGTAGTGGGATGGGGAGTGTTTTGCACAAATGGGATTTTTTGATTTGAAATTTAATTAAAATAAATTTTAATCAAATTTGTTGAAGGTATATAATTAAAATTAAATTAATAATAATTACAATGGGGTTTTAAATTAATATGTTACTAATATTACTAATATTGTTATTAAATAATTTTTGTAGGTTCAAATCAACATTTTTGACTATTAAATTAGATATTTGGACTTTAAATTTAATTAAAATAAATATTCACAAAATAAAAACTTCTGCATTAATTTTGTTGTTAAGAATAATTAATAATTTTTTAACTTAATATTTAAATTTTATTAATTATATATTAAAAATTAAAAATATTAAATATATGTTTACTAATTTTTTAATAATGAATGGGTGGGGTTCAATATTAATAATATGGTTGCTAAATAATTTTTGTAGGTAAAAATAAAATTATTTTGCATAAATGAGATTTTTTTATTTGAAATTTAATTAAAATAAATTTTAATAAAAGTAGATACTAATATATAATTAAAATTAAATTAATAATAATCACAATGGGAGTTTTAAATTAATATGTTATTAATAATCATAATATGGTTGTTAAATAATTTGTAGGGCCAAATCAATATTTTTGACTATTAAATTAGATATTTTGACTTTAAATTTAATTAAAATAAATATTCACAAAATAAAAACTTCTGTATTAATTATTTTTGTTAAGAATAATTTTTAATTTTAATTACTTATTTTTTTGTTAAATCTCTTATTAGAAATTAAAAGAACTTAATTTTTTAATTTTATTAATTATATATTAACAATTAAAAATATTAAATATATGTTTTCAAATTTTTTAATAATGAATGGATTGGGTTCAAGATTTAAGCAGGTTTAACTCTATGTTTAATGAAGACAAATCTTAACAAAATTATACAATAATACATAATTGAAATAAATAAGAATTTGTGGTCTAGTTTAGTTGTAAAAATGATTAGTTTAATGATAAATAATATGTTTAAATATAAGAGTGTCGATAATATTGTTGTCGGGTTAATTATTTATTTAATACAATTTAAAAATTATAACTACAAACATAATATTATTATTTGGTTTAAACTTTTGTTACTTGGTAAAAAATTTAAAGTAGTGTATGTCTGAAAGTGCAATTAAAAATTACGTACTATAATACTAAAAGATGGTTTCGTCATGAATTTTCAGGATAGTTTTTTTCGTTATACATATTATTGAATTTAATATGGAAATTCCGTTGCATCATAAGTAGATTGATAATAATTGTAATCCAAGAAGAGGCGGGATTACTAGAGAATTTTATGAGAGTGTTGATGAGTTTATTCAATTTGCGTCTACCCAAGAAAATTTCATAAGATTAGAAGGAAAGTTAAAGTGCCCTTGTATGAAATGTGAGTAAGGTTTAAATTAGTAAATGAGATGAAAAGAGATATTTGCAAACATGGATTCATGAAGGGTTATTATTATTGGACGCATCATGGTGAAGAAGTGCGGTTGTGCCTCATTCGGTTGTTGAAAATGAATATTATAAAGAAGATAATTTTAGGGATCAGTTTAATTCATATGAACAGAAGGTAATGGATGCGATCGGGCCATCGAATACACCATATATAATGCAAGATACTGGTAGTGGAAGTGGTTATGAGAATTAAATTTTTCAATTACAATATTTCTCAATTGATACAAGACTTAGAAAATAAATAATAATAATGAATGCAACAATAGCATGAGAAAAATTGTGTCAATTTAAAGAATGAGAGATAAAATATAAAAACTCGTAAATTAAAATGCTTGAACACTTGTAATGAATGTTCTCTAATTCTATAATTAATACTGCATCATCCAAGTATTTATAGTTGACGGTTGAGCTGTTGGAAACGGTTAAGCTGCATTTAATGCATTTGTTAAAAATAATTTTTAGTTTAAATAATATATATAATTTAAAACTAAAATCTAATTAGTCAAATAATTTATATCATTATTATTATTTATAACATAAAACTATCGAACATTTAAGAAATAAAAGATTAATCTTGACCTCCCATTTTAAAATTAAGAATAAACTTGCATATTATTGAAAAATATTTTAATTAAAAAATGATTTATTTCCTTCTTCATTCATTGTTTTTCAAGTACTCTTTAGTGTTTTATTTCTATTACTTTTTTTTCCTTATTCCTTTATCTCTTATACTTATTTTTTTAATTAATATGAAGTCATAAAATCAAATATCTATACAAAAATTATATTAATTTTATTAGTTAAAAAATATATATTAATTTTAAAAAAAAAATTATTCAGTGACGAACAGTCACCCGACACTAATTCTCAATCTACGATGGGTGACTGTCTGTTGTAGATGATTATTGATTTTACCTTCTTTTTTTTTCAAAAACTTATCATTTTTAGTTTACAAAATATATGTAATTTAAAATTATAAATTAATTAGTAAAGTATTTTATAAAATTATTATTATTTATAACATAAACATAATTAATCATTTAAGAAAGAAGAAAAGTTATTCTTTAAATACTTTTAATACTTTAAGAAACATAATTAATTAAATATAATACTTTAAATTAATCATTTATTTTTAATTAATCATTTAACATAAACATAATTAATCATTTAAGAAATATTTTTAATACTTTTAATTAATTAATCATTTATTTATTAAAAAATATTTTATTTATTTTGACTCATTGTACTTTAAATACTTTTGATAATTTATTTTTATTAATTTTTTAAAATTTTTCTTCTCTCTTGATTGTAAAATTAAATATATATATAATTTAATTATATTTTTAAGTAGTTAAAAAATATATATTTATTTTAAAATATTAAAAATAATATTTAATTTAAATAAAAAAATCAACAACAAGCATGTGCCTGTCACTAAATAGTGCGGCCCCTCTGCCTGACGCACGCATCAGGCAGAGGTATTGCTCAGGTAGCCCGTCGCTACATAGTACACCCTCTGCCCGATGCATACATTAGGTAGAAGGCCAAAGGTAGCGACAGGACCTGCCCATCGCTAACGGTGGTGGGCATTTGCTCGCCCCCTCCCTGCTTGACACTTAGCCTTCCCCCCTTCCCCAATGCGCCCTCCACCCAACATTTGGCGCCCGCCCCCTCTCCCTTTAAAAACTCCCCTTTCTCCATTCCTCTCCATGTTTTCTCTGCTTTGAAGTTTCTTCTCTTTTTGCTCCTAATTTATTTCTGCTTCTTACTATTTTGCTCCTGTTGCACTCTCATTAAAATCACGAAAGTGATTTTATGTTGCTGTGATTTAGTCTTTATTAAGAAGATAGGAATCTCGTCAAGAATTGAAGGTATTTTTTATTTTTAATTACTAATTATTTGATATTTAAATTACAATATTAAATGTTTATTACATAATGAATATTATTTAATTAATTGTTAAGTAGTAAATAATTATTTATTATTTGATTATTATATTTATTGAATGATTAACTGTTAATCTTAAATTTGCTATTTAAATTTATTATATGTTTATTATTGTATGTTATTTAAATTGATTGCATGTTTATTATTGTTATATATTATTATATATTTTGTATAAATTATTATTATTATGTATTATGTGATTTAAATAAAAAAATTAAATTCACAACAATAAATCTTAATAAAAGTTGTGAGTGTTGAGTTGGGGGGGAGGGGGAGATTTGAGTGTTCGTGGCGGCAGTGCATATAATTTTTTTTATTTAATTTTAAGAGGGGAGGGGGCCGCCGTGGGGGCGGGGGGGTGTTTACACCGGGCAAGGGGAAATTATAAAAACTGAAAACAAAAAGTTACAGTGGTGAGGGATTAAATTTAAAATTTAATTTTAATTTTAATTAAAAAATTACAGTGGTTGGGTGGGGGGTTTAAATTTAATTTTAATTTTAATTAAAAAAGTTACAATGGGCGGGGGGTTTAAATTTAAAATTTAATTTTAATTTTAATTCAAAATTTACAGTGGGCGGGTGGTTGGTGGTTTAAATTTAAATTTGATTTAAATTAAAAAATTAAAATTAAATAATAAATGGGGGGTTCACAGTGGGTAGTGGGATGGGGAGTGTTTTGCACAAATGGGATTTTTTGATTTGAAATTTAATTAAAATAAATTTTAATCAAATTTGTTGAAGGTATATAATTAAAATTAAATTAATAATAATTACAATGGGGTTTTAAATTAATATGTTACTAATATTACTAATATTGTTATTAAATAATTTTTGTAGGTTCAAATCAACATTTTTGACTATTAAATTAGATATTTGGACTTTAAATTTAATTAAAATAAATATTCACAAAATAAAAACTTCTGCATTAATTTTGTTGTTAAGAATAATTAATAATTTTTTAACTTAATATTTAAATTTTATTAATTATATATTAAAAATTAAAAATATTAAATATATGTTTACTAATTTTTTAATAATGAATGGGTGGGGTTCAATATTAATAATATGGTTGCTAAATAATTTTTGTAGGTAAAAATAAAATTATTTTGCATAAATGAGATTTTTTTATTTGAAATTTAATTAAAATAAATTTTAATAAAAGTAGATACTAATATATAATTAAAATTAAATTAATAATAATCACAATGGGAGTTTTAAATTAATATGTTATTAATAATCATAATATGGTTGTTAAATAATTTGTAGGGCCAAATCAATATTTTTGACTATTAAATTAGATATTTTGACTTTAAATTTAATTAAAATAAATATTCACAAAATAAAAACTTCTGTATTAATTATTTTTGTTAAGAATAATTTTTAATTTTAATTACTTATTTTTTTGTTAAATCTCTTATTAGAAATTAAAAGAACTTAATTTTTTAATTTTATTAATTATATATTAACAATTAAAAATATTAAATATATGTTTTCAAATTTTTTAATAATGAATGGATTGGGTTCAAGATTTAAGCAGGTTTAACTCTATGTTTAATGAAGACAAATCTTAACAAAATTATACAATAATACATAATTGAAATAAATAAGAATTTGTGGTCTAGTTTAGTTGTAAAAATGATTAGTTTAATGATAAATAATATGTTTAAATATAAGAGTGTCGATAATATTGTTGTCGGGTTAATTATTTATTTAATACAATTTAAAAATTATAACTACAAACATAATATTATTATTTGGTTTAAACTTTTGTTACTTGGTAAAAAATTTAAAGTAGTGTATGTCTGAAAGTGCAATTAAAAATTACGTACTATAATACTAAAAGATGGTTTCGTCATGAATTTTCAGGATAGTTTTTTTCGTTATACATATTATTGAATTTAATATGGAAATTCCGTTGCATCATAAGTAGATTGATAATAATTGTAATCCAAGAAGAGGCGGGATTACTAGAGAATTTTATGAGAGTGTTGATGAGTTTATTCAATTTGCGTCTACCCAAGAAAATTTCATAAGATTAGAAGGAAAGTTAAAGTGCCCTTGTATGAAATGTGAGTAAGGTTTAAATTAGTAAATGAGATGAAAAGAGATATTTGCAAACATGGATTCATGAAGGGTTATTATTATTGGACGCATCATGGTGAAGAAGTGCGGTTGTGCCTCATTCGGTTGTTGAAAATGAATATTATAAAGAAGATAATTTTAGGGATCAGTTTAATTCATATGAACAGAAGGTAATGGATGCGATCGGGCCATCGAATACACCATATATAATGCAAGATACTGGTAGTGGAAGTGGTTATCAGACTTACAATGTAGATGAAACACCGAATGAAAATGCACAAGCATTTTATGACATGTTGTTTACTGCACAAGCTCCATTGTATTCAAAGTGTGAAGTAGAAAGTGAACTTTCTGTTGCAATTAGGATGTTGAGTATAAAGTCTGATTACAACATTCCCGAATGTGGGTATAATGAAATCATGCAGTTTATGCATCAAACAATGCCAACTGGTAATTGTGTGCCAACTGATTTTTATCATACCAAGAAGTTGGTTTGGCAACTTGGCTTCGGTTATCAGAAGATTGATTGTTGTTCAAATTGGTGCATGTTATATTATAAGGATGATGAATTCGAGATGAGTTGTAAGTTTTACGGCCATCATTGTTTTAAACTTGTAAGAAGTGGGAAAGGAAAATTTAAACAAATTTCTTATAAAAAAAAAATGTGGTATTTGCCTCTCATACCAAGACTACAGAGAATATATGCTTCTACGGTTACAGCTTCGAACATGAGATGGTATCATGAAATTCGGAAGGAGCCTGATGTATTGTCTCACCCGTCTAATGGGGTAGCATGGAAACATTTTGATAAGAAATATCCTGTAATACCCCGAGAGCCTAGAGAAGTTAGTATATATCGAGGATAGTGTAAGAAAGGAAACAACACAAGCTGGATACCTTTTGGGCTGAATGTTGGCAAAGAACTCCCGAGTTAAGCATACTTAACCTGGGGTAATCTAAGGATGGGTGACCCACCTGGGAAGTTCGCGTAGACCCATCAGGGTAAGTTGTTCCTGTTCTTCTTATCGCTCGATGTGGGATGTTACAGGTGGTATCAGAGCCGACCCCCAAGCCTTTGAACACGTTGGTAGGGCAAACCTCAGCGAGGAGGCTGACTCCCGAGGGGGTGTGTGTAGGCCCCTATGGGGGGTGCGTGTAGGCACCTTAAGCGAATCCCACATTGGCCATGCAAGGGGGGAGATCTGGGACCGGTTGTAAGGTCGCATGACGAGGACGTCATGTGCTTAAGGGGGGGAGAATGTAATACCCCGAGAGCCCAAAGAAGTTAGTATATATCGAGGATAGTGTAAGAAAGGAAACAACACCAGCTGGATACCTTTTGGGCTGAATGTTGGCAAAGAACTCTCGAGTTAAGCGTGCTTAACCTGGGGTAATCTAAGGATGGGTAACCCCCCTGGGAAGTTCACGCAGGCCCATCAGGGTAAGTTGTTCTGGTACTTTCTATCGCTCGAGCGGGATGTTACAACTTGTGTGATGTGAGATCTAGTGGACCTATAGCCATATGGAGGACTAATGTTGTGGGGGCTGATAGGTTGATGCCTCAAACCTTGGTGGGTTGTGAGGATGAATGGGTTTAGCCTCATTTGCATGCATTTGGCATACATAAACATGATTATATTCATATTTACATGCATTGCACCTTTACTGAGTCTTTATGACTCATGAGATTTTACCTTATGTTGTAGATGACGCAAGACCAAATGCAAGCAGGGATGGTGCCGGGAGACTGTTGTGGCAACTAACATCGTTGCCCGGGATGTGTGGATGTGTATTCCCCTGTATTTTTTTATATGTATTCTTGTGTTTGAATGTAAGCATTATTAAGTACTAGAGGTATCTAGTTGTTGTAATTATAACAGTGTGATAGATGATTGTGAGTCTGCGTGATGTATTTGTGGCTTTTGTGTTGAAGCCAAGTTCGGACCGAGTAAAGATCAACAAGGTATGTTTTCATAAATCCCCAATACTCAGCGAAGTGTTTGTTATGCTAGCTTTGTGCCCGGGTCACCTTTAGTTTGCTATGAGGCGAGCTGAAGAGAGGTGAAGCTCACTCGGGTTTCGTGTCTCGGTCCGCTGTGTTTTCTTGTTTGAGTTGGGACCAATTCCTGAGTGGAACGAAGGGAAGGATGAAGCCTAGTTCCCACCTAGGGCATTTCCTGTTGAAATATAGTCTAACCCTTCAGTTGTGGTTCGTCGAGTGAGTAATCCGATCAATTATTTACCGGTGGTGCCCGTAAGTGGGAGCGGGTCGTTACACATGTCTTTTGGAGAAATACAAGTGTATTTAGAAAAAAACAGAGTTGATAATTCTTCTCCACCACCACAGTTAACTAGAGATAATATTTTTCAGAGAGTCTGTAACTTTCCATCTATTGTCCAGCTACAAGATTGTGCGATGCCTGGGTATGGTGTGGAGCACAATTGGACAAAACGAAGCATTTTCTGGGAATTGTCATACTGGAAAGATAATATGATCTGACACAACTTATATGTCATGCATATTGAGAAAAATATTTTTGACAATATTTTCAATACAATAATGGATGTGAAGGGTAAAACTAAAGATAATACCAAAGCTAGAATGGACTTTAAAGAATATTGTAGGCAGAAAGAACTTGAACTAATAGACCGTGGCGGGGGTAAGTATTGAAAACCTAAGACCCAATACACGTTCACAAGGGAACAAAAGTTAAGTGTTTTTATGTGGATAAAAGAACTTAAGCTCCTTGATGGATATGCTTCGAGATTGGGTAAGTGCGTTGATATGAGAAACACACGATTATTTGGGTTAAAAAGTCATGATTGTCATGTTCTCGTGGAGTGATTACTTCCAACGGCATTTACAGCATTATCAGATCAAATTTGGAATTTGGTCACTGAATTATGCTAGTTTTTCAAAGACATTTGCTCAACAGTATTGAGAATTGAACACCTAAATGTCATAGAACAAAATATACCCATAATTCTATGCAAATTAAAGTGTGTATTTCCTCCCGAATGATTTAACATAATGGAGCATCTCCCAGTGCACTTAGTATACGAAGCAAAGATGGGGGGACCAGTACAATACAGATGGATGTATCCCTTTGAAAGGTATGTTGTATATAATTTGAATCGTTTAATTTTAAATAAAATAAAATATTTTCCTATATTAAGGAGATCTTCGAATGATTTAGGTTCCTCAACACTTTAAAAAAGAAGGTCCGCAATAAAGTTCATGTAGAAAGATCTATATGTGAGGCATATTTAATTGAGGAGACATCCATATTTGATTCATATTATTTTGCACCAAATGTTCCATTAAGAAGAATGAGAGTCCCTCGAAATGACAATGGGGGAGATTCTTCATATCCACAAATTTTTGTGTTCAATTATCCAGGTTGTGTTGCTGGGGTAATGAAAATCAGGTGGATGGATGGGAAAGAGTTTGAAACCGCCAAATTATATGTCTTGTTGAATACTCCGGAGGTCGAACCTTATATCGAGTAAGAATTAAAATTTAAATGAATATATTTATAAGTTCATACTTGGTTCATATTACTTCATTGATAAATCATTTAAATTTTTCAGCATGTACACTAATCTATTGCGTCAGCTATTTTAAAATATTACAGACGCAGAAATAAATAAACAAATTGAGGAACATTTTCCTAAGTGGTTCCGTCATCAAGTATGTTATTTCATACTAATTAATTTTTTAATTGAATTTTAAAAAACATTAAGTGATTCAAACATTTTCTCTGGTTAATTTGAATACTCAAGTTGTTACAAATCCATTAATTCAGAACATAGGATAGGAACTGACTCCAAACGTGCAATATTGGCCAATGTATTTTGTGAACGGATATAAATTTCATATCATCGAATGAAACAATAGTAGATCTACCAAAAATTTTGGTGTTTGTGCTTAGGACAGGGGTTGGATCCTCAGAGACTTATTATTATGGAAAAATTTTAGATATCATTGAATTGAAATATGCAGGCCTACCAATCAAAATGGTAGCTTTGTTCAAATGTGAATGGTACGATCCAAGTCCTTGGGGAACCAAAATTCACGAAAAATATAGTATTATCAAGGTTCGATCGTCAAGAAAGTATAAGAAATATGATTCTTTCATTTTTGCTTAACAAGCTGAACAAGTGTATTACGCATCGTACCCCGACACTTGCAGTGATAAACGTGATTGGATGATTGTTATTGTAACATTCCGGTAATTCAGAAATAATTAATGAATATTAATTTAATTAGGAATATGAAATATTTAGCAATTTAAATAGGAGTGGTTAATCATTATTAATTATTTTAATTAAAGTGATTACTAAATATTTGTAAGTTTAAAGGAAATATTAATTTAGTTTGTGTTTATGGTAATTATTGAGTGTTTATAGTTTAAAGGAAATATTAAATTATTTTGTATTTAAAGAAAGAGGCTATTAATTATTAAAGATCTTAGGAGTGTTTATGGAAATAAAGAAAAATTAAAATAAGTTGATATGGGTGAATTTCTAAAAATTTGAGGTGCTAGTGGAATAAATGGAAATGGGGCTCTAGGGTGTGTGTGTGATTAACGGAAGTTGTGGGCGCTGAAATGCGATTTTTGGAAGTAGCAGCGAATCACTTTAAGTATAATGGAGTGCGTATATAGGTTAAAGGAGCTGGCTAGCGCGGGTCGTGAGTGCGCGTTTGTTTGGTGAGGTTGCGGGTTCGAGCCCTCGCGGTTATGCGCGCTGTGATGGATTTTGAATGGAAATTTTCAGCCAAACCTTTCCCAAAATGACGTTGTTTTGGGCAAGGCAATGGGTTAAATTGAGCTGCCACGCGGCTTCTCCTTTTTCTATTTTAACCCCTGATTCCAGCAGCATTCGGCCAAGGAAAATTAATAGCGAGCAGTGAAGAAATAGATGAAGAAGGAGCAGTGCGCAGGAGCTGAAAAAGGAGAGGAAAATTAGAAGAAAAATTTGAAGAAATGTGATTTAATTAAAGTTTAATTATTCAAGTAAGTTGTGTGAATTGTGTAAATAAATTTGTGCAGTTGAAATTTAATTTGGGGTTCGATTTTATTAATTTTTGATTGAATTGAATTATTTTGTAGCGTGTATTAATTTAACAGCGTGTAAACGCCGAAATCAGTTAATTTAAGGCAAGCTCTTTACTTTCTTCGTGATTCTCATTTGATTTATGAATTCTATGTCCTCCCTCAACCTAATTTGGTTATAGAAATTAATTGTGTACGTTATAGTTAATTATTATCCGAATTTAATACGAAATTTTATTAAGTTAAATTAATTAATTCACCCACAATCAAGTAAAACACACCACAATTATTTAACAGCAAACAATGTATATTGTTAAGAGATGAGTGGTGTGTTTAAATTATTATGGATGAGGGAAAAAGAATACAAGTATTGGTGTGTTTATACCAACATTGTTGAGACTATTTCTTAACATAATTCAGGACCTACTCCAAACACTGTGTTTAAATTATTACGGATGAGTCTCAACCAAAACACTGTTCTTTCAACTGGTTATTAATTGTGCTCGTTATAGTTAATTATCGTGCGAATTTTATTAAATTAAATTAAATAGGAGACTTTTGTGGTTTGATTCGATAAGTGCTTACGGGGTATTGTATCGCCTCTACTTCCTTGGGAATGATGCCGAACCTGGTTTGGGCTAGGTTCTTAGGGAGTCAATTGTGGTTGTGGGTACTCTTTGGGGTGACTTGTTGTAACTAGGAGTCTCGAGATTTGCTTGTGTGAGTTGTAGGGTGTGGGATACACAGCTACTGACCGTCGACTGTTGGGTCGTGGCAGTTGATGGCTGGATGTATGAGCGTAAGTTATTAGCTGTTGCGATAGACTATAGACAGATTGGGCAAGATGGTACTGTCGGACACCCGCTATTGGTATGTGCTTGTCATGATGTGGTTATGGTTTTATTTTGTGGGTGTAGTGGTTATAATAAGCGGCGTGAGTTGTCGTCCGGTGGGGTAACGTGTTGACTATTTGTGACACTAGAGCGAACCATCATCGAGCCGAGGGCGGCTGTTAATCGGTTGTTCCTAGTCATGAATTGTCGACCGGTACCTGGTCATTGTCGACCGGCTCTTCCGTTATGTGGCATATTGCATAACATTACAGTGCATGGGATTAAGCTTACATTCATTGGGGGTCATGCTTTGTATGTATGGGGAAGTGTGCTCATTGGCATAACCCTGTTGGCCTGTTGAGTGCCAATTTGGGTACAATAGGCGAGCATGTGCATTTAGAGCATTTTGCCTATATGTGTTCTTATATGGGCGTAACATGGCCTGATGCTTGGCTTATGGGGGCTTTGTCATCACATTAATGCTGCAAGAGCCATTGTATTTCTTATTTGTTGCATCGCGTGGTTACCGTTTGACTTAGTATATGATTGTGGCTTGTGGTATGGAGTTGACCCTCGATAGCTATGAGTGTGAGTTGGGCTCCAGATAGCTATGACACGGGAACTCCAGTATGTGACTGTGATGAGAGCTTCGGGCTCGTGTGGATAGTGTTGTGAGAGCCTCAGGCTCATGGGCTTTATGCCAGCCAGTTCATGGCTGTGACGCCCCGTTCCCACTTACGGGTGTCACTCGTGAACAATTACCCGAATTGTCCATTTGCCCGTCCATTGGTGAAGGGCGAACCATGTTTCAAGACGAAATGCCCTAGGTGGGAATTAGGCTCGTCCTTCCCTTCCTTCAATCCCAAGATTCACTAGCAAAATTGGGCTTTAACCACACCGCATTTGGTTGAAAAGAAATTTCATAAAGATGCTCAATCGCCATTTTCTTATTTATTTTTAATTCTTTTTTCATCCAAGAATTTCACCGGGGTTCATAAAATTCACCATTTCAATCAATCCATTATTTGATTACCAATTTTGGAGAAAAAACTCAAAAATTTTCTTTTTTCACAATTCGGCATTTATCTCCAAAAATGCCCGAAAAATTACTTTATTTTGAAAATTTCTCCGGGGCCCAAAATCAATTAAAAAATGCCCCAAAATCCCTCAAAAATTTTAAATTTTTGAAAAAAAAATTAGTCGGCGAGGCCTGCTGTAGCCCGCGCGCGCGCGGCCACCCACGCGGCCCTGCCTGCTTGCACGGCTATTGCCTGCTTGTTGCCACTTCTTTTTTTTTTCCCTTTGGCTTTAAACCCATATTTTTCAGAAACTTAATTTAAATAAAATATTTCAATAATTTCACATTTCCAACCAAAACATATTCTTTTACAATATCAAAATAAATCTCAACATACATCCAAAATTTCCTTTCATTTCACAAATGAGCCTTATACAACCCTATTGTTACTAACATAACACATCCAAATAAAAATAATATACATGAATAAGCTTCCCATGAGCCACACAATGGTCTTGAGTCTTCTATCCCATGTATCCATATGCCATTTCATCTTTGCTTCGATTTTTTTTCCATGCTTTAATAACCTATAAGTGAGGAATAAATCTCATGAGCTATTAAGCTCAATAAGGGTGCAATGCAAGGTAAATATGAACATAACAATATTATATGATGCCAAATGCATGCAAGTGTGGTTAGGTATCTTTGCCCTCATAACCCACTAAAGTTAGAGGCATCAACCCACCATTCCAACTATGTTCCCAAACTACCCTATGGCCATAAGTCTCATGAACACAATAGAACATGCCAAATGCAACATACACATTTATGAACCATATTTACAACACATTGCAAGGCCACCCTCCCATGGGGTCATCCCTTACCTCATTCTCTTCTTTGAAACTTTAAATCCTCTTCTCAAGAAAGCTCCCATCATCTTCTTCTCCCACCTAGGGTGACATTCCAACAAGCCACTTACTTTACATACAAGCATACTAAAATAAAAAGAAGAAAGAATAACACTTACCTTAACTTCTTCTCTTCTCAATTTCTTTCATCTTCTCTCTTTTTTTCTTTCTTCAAATGGCCAAAAGGAAAACAAGTCTTCTTTACTTGCCCTTATATACTACCATTCTCCATTTTCAAGAATGGATCTCTACCATTCATTAAAAGCACAATCTATGTGCTTAAGGAGAATTAAATCTCCACCTTCCATTTCAAATAAACCCATCCCTTCTCTTGGAGAAAACATAAGAGAGCACAATCCATGTGCTCCTTTCTTTTTAAATCCAAGCCTTTGGATTTTCAAGAACCATCCACCACCCTTGGATCAAGTCCCATAAATAGATTTCTTTTCTATTTATTTAATTGGACTAATTTTAAGACAAGTCTTGAAAGACATAATCACTTTCTTTTCCATTAAAGAAATTCTCTCACATTTCACACCATTAATTGATGACTAATTTCTTTTATTTTCCATTTTCTTTTTAGGCAACAACATCATGGCTTGCTTTTAATGCTTGAAAGACCATTAATTCACCAATTTGAATTTCATTTAAATGCTTATTCTTGCTTCACAAGATTATGCCATGTGTTACTAACCACCATCTCCCAATTTCTCATTTCTTTTAGGATTTTCTTCACTTTTCAAGAGAAGATCACAATCTTCAATTTAAAGCACAATCCAAGTGCTTTGCTAGGATTTAATCATAGCCTTCCATCCTTTTTAACTCATGACCTCCACCATTCAAAAATCAATTTTAAAAAAAGAGATTCCTTAATTGAGTTGGCAATCCATGCCAAGTTGACGGATTTTATCTCATCCATTAGATCACTTTCATTTTTCAAGAATAATCCTCCACCATTGGATCATCTTGAATTTCCATTCCCTTTCACATTTAATTAAATCTCATATTTTTTAAGGCATTAATGGTGACCATTTACCATTTTCCTTTGAATTTTCTTTAATCCATATTATCATGCCTCTCATTAAATGCTTGAAAGACTAATTAGCATTTTCTTTGCATTTAATTTAATCTCTCAATTTATACTTGAACAAGGCTTTGCCAAGTGTCATCCCTAGACACTAACCTTGGCTTCCAAGTTTTCATCTCATCCATCCATGTGGTATTACCACATTTATTCACCAATTTAGGGAAAAATAATTATTTTCATAAATAATTGAATATTCACCATTTTTCCAATATTTCATAATTAAATACCTTTATGGAAATAAATTCCAAAATTCCCAAAATACCTTTTTATTGGACTTCACTATCCAATTTACCAAAATGCCCCTCTCATAAGGAACCAATATTCTCAAGGATCTAACACCTTCTCAAGGGCATTTTTGGAAGTTTTCTTACTTCCTTTCTCATTCTCATAACACTAGGATTACTGGTTGTTACAATGGCTGTGGCAAGTTTGTATGCCGGGACTTGGGTGCTAGGATGTGCATTTCTTATGTTTCCGGTCCAAAAGTTGAATCGTCGTAATTCGTTTATAAAAAGTCAATTGAACTCAAAATACACTTTAATTTAGTTATTAGAACAACCAATTGATTGTTTAATGTTGAAACAAAAGTACTAGCGATCAAATCGAACAATAGGACGCAAGCGTAATTTCTTCATTTTTCTCGAGGTTGGTCGAAAAAAAAAATTTCTTTTTTTTTTCTTAATTTTCAATGGTGGAATGAAGATAATTTCATATGGTTTTGAGTGTAGTTTTATTTGGAAGTGTAATTGAAATATTCACAAGATGAGGGTTTAACTTGATTTTAAGTACATTTATGAGTTTCCGAATCGATTGCAGGGAGTGCTCCGAAGTCCAGATATCTAAAAAAAATTATATGAAACGAACCAGAATTTCGATACGATTATTATGACATCGAAAAAAATCTGATCGGAGACAGTTTTTTGTGCAGCTAATATTCCGGCCGATAAGTGGAATCGTTGTAATTCGTTTATGAAACGTCAATTGAACTCAAAATACACTTTAATTTAGTTATTAGAACAACCATTTGATTGTTTAATGTTGAAACAAAAGTACTAGCGATCAAATCGAACAATAGGACGCAAGCGTAATTTCTTCATTTTTCTCGAGGTTGGTCGAAAAAAAAAATTTCTTTTTTTTTTTCTTAATTTTCAATGGTGGAATGAAGATAATTTCATATGGTTTTGTGTGTAGTTTTATTTGGAAGTGTAATTGAAATATTCACAAGATTAGGGGTTTAACTTTTTTTTCGGTACATTTTGGTGTAACCGAATCGATTGTAGGGAGTGCTGCGAAATCAACATATCTAAAAAAAATTATATGAAACGAACCAGAATTTCGATACGCTTATTATGACATCGAAAAAAATCTGATCGGAGACAGTTTTTTGTGCAGCTAATATTCCGGCCGATAAGTGGAATCGTCGTAATTCGTTTATAAAAAGTCAATTGAACTCAAAATACACTTTAATTTAGTTATTAGAACAACCATTTGATTGTTTAATGTTGAAACAAAAGTACTAGCGATCGAATCGAACAATAGGACGCAAGTGTAATTTCTTCATTTTTCGCGTGCAGGGTCGAATTTTTTTGTTTTTTTTTTGTTTTTTCTCAATTTTCAATGATGGAATGAAGATAATTTCATATGGTTTTGAGTGTAGTTTTATTTGGAAGTGTAATTGAAATATTCACAAGATTAGGGGTTTAACTTGATTTTCAGTACAATTATGAGTACCCGAATCGATTGCAGGGAGTGCTCCGAAATCAAGATATCTAAAAAAAATTATATGAAACGAACCAGAATTTCGATACGCTTATTATGACATCGAAAAAAATCTGATCGGAGACAGTTTTTTGTGCAGCTAATATTCCGGCCGATAAGTGGAATCGTCGTAATTCGTTTATAAAAAGTCAATTGAACTCAAAATACACTTTAATTTAGTTATTAGAACAACCATTTGATTGTTTAATGTTGAAACAAAAGTACTAGCGATCGAATCGAACAATAGGACGCAAGTGTAATTTCTTCATTTTTCTCGAGGTTGGTCGAAAAAAAAAATTTCTTTTTTTATTTTCTTAATTTTCAATGGTTGAATGAAGATAATTTCATATGGTTTTGAGTGTAGTTTTATTTGGAAGTGTAATTGAAATATTCACAAGATGAGGGGTTTAACTTGATTTTCAGTACATTTATGAGTATCCGAATCGATTGCAGGGAGTGCTCCGAAATCAAGATATCTAAAAAAAATTATATGAAACGAACCAGAATTTCGATACGATTATTATGACATCGAAAAAAATCTTATCGGAGACAGTTTTTTGTGCAGCTAATAATCCGGCCGATAAATGGAATCGTCGTAATTCGTTTATAAAAAGTCAATTGAACTCAAAATACACTTTAATTTAGTTATTAGAACAACCATTTGATTGTTTAATGTTGAAACAAAAGTACTAGCGATCAAATCGAACAATAGGACGCAAGCGTAATTTCTTCATTTTTCTTGAGGTTGGTCGAAAAAAAAAATTTCTTTTTTTTTTTCTTAATTTTCAATGGTGGAATGAAGATAATTTCATATGGTTTTGAGTGTAGTTTTATTTGGAAGTGTAATTAAATATTCACAAGATTAGGGGTTTAACTTTTTTTTCGGTACACTTTGGTGCAACCGAATCGATTGTAGGGAGTGCTGCGAAATCAAGATATCTAAAAAAAATTATATGAAACGAACCAGAATTTCGATACGATTATTATAACATCGAAAAAAATCTGAACGGAGACAGTTTTTTATTCAGCTAATATTCCGGCCGATAAGTGGAATCGTCGTAATTCATTTATAAAAAGTCAATTGAACTCAAAATACACTTTATTTTAGTTATTAGAACAACCATTTGATTGTTTAATGTTGAACCAAAAGTACTAGCGATCAAATCGAACAATAGGACGTAAGCGTAATTTCTTCATTTTTCCCGTGGTTGGTAGAAATTTTTTTATTTTTATTTTCTTAATTTTCAATGTTGGAATGAAGATAATTTCATATGGTTTTGAGTGTAGTTTTATTTGGAAGTGTAATTGAAATATTAACAAGATTAGGGGTTTAACTCGATTTTCAGTACAATTATGAGTACCCGAATCGATTGTAGGGAGTGCTCCGAAATCAAGATATCTAAAAAAAATGATATGAAACGAACCAGAATTTCGATACGATTGTTATGACATCGTAAAAAATCTAGTCGGAGACAATTTTTTGTGCAGCTAAAAGTTCGGTCCAAAAGTCGAATCGTCGTAATTCGTTTATAAAAAGTCTATTGAACTCAAAATACACTTTAATTTAGTTATTAGAACAACCATTTGATTGTTTAATGTTTAAACAAAAGTTCTAGCGATCGAATCGAACAATAGGACGCAAGTGTAATTTCTTCATTTTTCGCGTGCAGGGTCGAATTTTTTTGTTTTTTTTTTTGTTTTTTCTCAATTTTCAATGATGGAATGAAGATAATTTCATATGGTTTTGAGTGTAGTTTTATTTGGAAGTGTAATTGAAATATTCACAAGATTAGGGGTTTAACTTGATTTTCAGTACAATTATGAGTACCCGAATCGATTGCAGGGAGTGCTCCGAAATCAAGATATCTAAAAAAAATTATATGAAACGAACCAGAATTTCGATACGCTTATTATGACATCGAAAAAAATCTGATCGGAGACAGTTTTTTGTGCAGCTAATATTCCGGCCGATAAGTGGAATCGTCGTAATTCGTTTATAAAAAGTCAATTGAACTCAAAATACACTTTAATTTAGTTATTAGAACAACCATTTGATTGTTTAATGTTGAAACAAAAGTACTAGCGATCAAATCGAACAATAGGACGCAAGCGTAATTTCTTCATTTTTCTCGAGGTTGGTCGAAAAAAAAAATTTCTTTTTTTTTTTCTTAATTTTCAATGGTGGAATGAAGATAATTTCATATGGTTTTGTGTGTAGTTTTATTTGGAAGTGTAATTGAAATATTCACAAGATTAGGGGTTTAACTTTTTTTTCGGTACATTTTGGTGTAACCGAATCGATTGTAGGGAGTGCTGCGAAATCAACATATCTAAAAAAAATTATATGAAACGAACCAGAATTTCGATACGCTTATTATGACATCGAAAAAAATCTGATCGGAGACAGTTTTTTGTGCAGCTAATATTCCGGCCGATAAGTGGAATCGTCGTAATTCGTTTATAAAAAGTCAATTGAACTCAAAATACACTTTAATTTAGTTATTAGAACAACCATTTGATTGTTTAATGTTGAAACAAAAGTACTAGCGATCGAATCGAACAATAGGACGCAAGTGTAATTTCTTCATTTTTCTCGAGGTTGGTCGAAAAAAAAAATTTCTTTTTTTATTTTCTTAATTTTCAATGGTTGAATGAAGATAATTTCATATGGTTTTGAGTGTAGTTTTATTTGGAAGTGTAATTGAAATATTCACAAGATGAGGGGTTTAACTTGATTTTCAGTACATTTATGAGTATCCGAATCGATTGCAGGGAGTGCTCCGAAATCAAGATATCTAAAAAAAATTATATGAAACGAACCAGAATTTCGAAACGATTATTATGACATCGAAAAAATTCTGATCGGAGACAGTTTTTATGCAGCTAATATTCCGGCCGATAAGTGGAATCGTCGTAATTCGTTTATAAAACGTCAATTGAACTCAAAATAAACTTTAATTTAGTTATTAGAACAACCATTTGATTGTTTAATGTAGAATCAAAAGTACTAGCGATCAAATTGAACAATAGGACGTAAGCGTAATTTCTTCATTTTTCCCGTGAAAGGTCGAAAAAAAAATTTATTTTTTTTTCTCAATTTTCAATGATGGAATGAAGATAATTTCATATGGTTTTGAGTGTAGTTTTATTTGGAAGTGTAATTGAAATATTAACAAGATTAGGGGTTTAACTTGATTTTAAGTATGATTATGAGTACCCGAATCGATTGCAGGGAGTGCTTTGAAATCAAGATATCTAAGAAAAATGATATGAAACGAACCAGAATTTCGATACGATTGTTATGACATCGTAAAAAATCTAATCGAAGACAATTTTTTGTGCAGCTAAAATTCCGGTCCAAAAGTTGAATCGTCGTAATTCGTTTATAAAAAGTCAATTGAACTCAAAATACACTTTAATTTAGTTATTAGAACAACCAATTGATTGTTTAATGTTGAAACAAAAGTACTAGCGATCAAATCGAACAATAGGACGCAAGCGTAATTTCTTCATTTTTCTCGAGGTTGGTCGAAAAAAAAAATTTCTTTTTTTTTTCTTAATTTTCAATGGTGGAATGAAGATAATTTCATATGGTTTTGAGTGTAGTTTTATTTGGAAGTGTAATTGAAATATTCACAAGATGAGGGTTTAACTTGATTTTAAGTACATTTATGAGTTTCCGAATCGATTGCAGGGAGTGCTCCGAAGTCCAGATATCTAAAAAAAATTATATGAAACGAACCAGAATTTCGATACGATTATTATGACATCGAAAAAAATCTGATCGGAGACAGTTTTTTGTGCAGCTAATATTCCGGCCGATAAGTGGAATCGTTGTAATTCGTTTATGAAACGTCAATTGAACTCAAAATACACTTTAATTTAGTTATTAGAACAACCATTTGATTGTTTAATGTTGAAACAAAAGTACTAGCGATCAAATCGAACAATAGGACGCAAGCGTAATTTCTTCATTTTTCTCGAGGTTGGTCGAAAAAAAAAATTTCTTTTTTTTTTTCTTAATTTTCAATGGTGGAATGAAGATAATTTCATATGGTTTTGTGTGTAGTTTTATTTGGAAGTGTAATTGAAATATTCACAAGATTAGGGGTTTAACTTTTTTTTCGGTACATTTTGGTGTAACCGAATCGATTGTAGGGAGTGCTGCGAAATCAACATATCTAAAAAAAATTATATGAAACGAACCAGAATTTCGATACGCTTATTATGACATCGAAAAAAATCTGATCGGAGACAGTTTTTTGTGCAGCTAATATTCCGGCCGATAAGTGGAATCGTCGTAATTCGTTTATAAAAAGTCAATTGAACTCAAAATACACTTTAATTTAGTTATTAGAACAACCATTTGATTGTTTAATGTTGAAACAAAAGTACTAGCGATCGAATCGAACAATAGGACGCAAGTGTAATTTCTTCATTTTTCGCGTGCAGGGTCGAATTTTTTTGTTTTTTTTTTGTTTTTTCTCAATTTTCAATGATGGAATGAAGATAATTTCATATGGTTTTGAGTGTAGTTTTATTTGGAAGTGTAATTGAAATATTCACAAGATTAGGGGTTTAACTTGATTTTCAGTACAATTATGAGTACCCGAATCGATTGCAGGGAGTGCTCCGAAATCAAGATATCTAAAAAAAATTATATGAAACGAACCAGAATTTCGATACGCTTATTATGACATCGAAAAAAATCTGATCGGAGACAGTTTTTTGTGCAGCTAATATTCCGGCCGATAAGTGGAATCGTCGTAATTCGTTTATAAAAAGTCAATTGAACTCAAAATACACTTTAATTTAGTTATTAGAACAACCATTTGATTGTTTAATGTTGAAACAAAAGTACTAGCGATCGAATCGAACAATAGGACGCAAGTGTAATTTCTTCATTTTTCTCGAGGTTGGTCGAAAAAAAAAATTTCTTTTTTTATTTTCTTAATTTTCAATGGTTGAATGAAGATAATTTCATATGGTTTTGAGTGTAGTTTTATTTGGAAGTGTAATTGAAATATTCACAAGATGAGGGGTTTAACTTGATTTTCAGTACATTTATGAGTATCCGAATCGATTGCAGGGAGTGCTCCGAAATCAAGATATCTAAAAAAAATTATATGAAACGAACCAGAATTTCGAAACGATTATTATGACATCGAAAAAATTCTGATCGGAGACAGTTTTTATGCAGCTAATATTCCGGCCGATAAGTGGAATCGTCGTAATTCGTTTATAAAACGTCAATTGAACTCAAAATAAACTTTAATTTAGTTATTAGAACAACCATTTGATTGTTTAATGTAGAATCAAAAGTACTAGCGATCAAATTGAACAATAGGACGTAAGCGTAATTTCTTCATTTTTCCCGTGAAAGGTCGAAAAAAAAATTTATTTTTTTTTCTTAATTTTCAATGATGGAATGAAGATAATTTCATATGGTTTTGAGTGTAGTTTTATTTGGAAGTGTAATTGAAATATTAACAAGATTAGGGGTTTAACTTGATTTTAAGTATGATTATGAGTACCCGAATCGATTGCAGGGAGTGCTTTGAAATCAAGATATCTAAGAAAAATGATATGAAACGAACCAGAATTTCGATACGATTGTTATGACATCGTAAAAAATCTAATCGAAGACAATTTTTTGTGCAGCTAAAATTCCGGTCCAAAAGTTGAATCGTCGTAATTCGTTTATAAAAAGTCAATTGAACTCAAAATACACTTTAATTTAGTTATTAGAACAACCAATTGATTGTTTAATGTTGAAACAAAAGTACTAGCGATCAAATCGAACAATAGGACGCAAGCGTAATTTCTTCATTTTTCTCGAGGTTGGTCGAAAAAAAAAATTTCTTTTTTTTTTCTTAATTTTCAATGGTGGAATGAAGATAATTTCATATGGTTTTGAGTGTAGTTTTATTTGGAAGTGTAATTGAAATATTCACAAGATGAGGGTTTAACTTGATTTTAAGTACATTTATGAGTTTCCGAATCGATTGCAGGGAGTGCTCCGAAGTCCAGATATCTAAAAAAAATTATATGAAACGAACCAGAATTTCGATACGATTATTATGACATCGAAAAAAATCTGATCGGAGACAGTTTTTTGTGCAGCTAATATTCCGGCCGATAAGTGGAATCGTTGTAATTCGTTTATGAAACGTCAATTGAACTCAAAATACACTTTAATTTAGTTATTAGAACAACCATTTGATTGTTTAATGTTGAAACAAAAGTACTAGCGATCAAATCGAACAATAGGACGCAAGCGTAATTTCTTCATTTTTCTCGAGGTTGGTCGAAAAAAAAAATTTCTTTTTTTTTTTCTTAATTTTCAATGGTGGAATGAAGATAATTTCATATGGTTTTGTGTGTAGTTTTATTTGGAAGTGTAATTGAAATATTCACAAGATTAGGGGTTTAACTTTTTTTTCGGTACATTTTGGTGTAACCGAATCGATTGTAGGGAGTGCTGCGAAATCAACATATCTAAAAAAAATTATATGAAACGAACCAGAATTTCGATACGCTTATTATGACATCGAAAAAAATCTGATCGGAGACAGTTTTTTGTGCAGCTAATATTCCGGCCGATAAGTGGAATCGTCGTAATTCGTTTATAAAAAGTCAATTGAACTCAAAATACACTTTAATTTAGTTATTAGAACAACCATTTGATTGTTTAATGTTGAAACAAAAGTACTAGCGATCGAATCGAACAATAGGACGCAAGTGTAATTTCTTCATTTTTCTCGAGGTTGGTCGAAAAAAAAAATTTCTTTTTTTATTTTCTTAATTTTCAATGGTTGAATGAAGATAATTTCATATGGTTTTGAGTGTAGTTTTATTTGGAAGTGTAATTGAAATATTCACAAGATGAGGGGTTTAACTTGATTTTCAGTACAATTATGAGTACCCGAATCGATTGCAGGGAGTGCTCCGAAATCAAGATATCTAAAAAAAATTATATGAAACGAACCAGAATTTCGATACGCTTATTATGACATCGAAAAAAATCTGATCGGAGACAGTTTTTTGTGCAGCTAATATTCCGGCCGATAAGTGGAATCGTCGTAATTCGTTTATAAAAAGTCAATTGAACTCAAAATACACTTTAATTTAGTTATTAGAACAACCATTTGATTGTTTAATGTTGAAACAAAAGTACTAGCGATCGAATCGAACAATAGGACGCAAGTGTAATTTCTTCATTTTTCTCGAGGTTGGTCGAAAAAAAAAATTTCTTTTTTTATTTTCTTAATTTTCAATGGTTGAATGAAGATAATTTCATATGGTTTTGAGTGTAGTTTTATTTGGAAGTGTAATTGAAATATTCACAAGATGAGGGGTTTAACTTGATTTTCAGTACATTTATGAGTATCCGAATCGATTGCAGGGAGTGCTCCGAAATCAAGATATCTAAAAAAAATTATATGAAACGAACCAGAATTTCGATACGATTATTATGACATCGAAAAAAATCTTATCGGAGACAGTTTTTTGTGCAGCTAATAATCCGGCCGATAAATGGAATCGTCGTAATTCGTTTATAAAAAGTCAATTGAACTCAAAATACACTTTAATTTAGTTATTAGAACAACCATTTGATTGTTTAATGTTGAAACAAAAGTACTAGCGATCAAATCGAACAATAGGACGCAAGCGTAATTTCTTCATTTTTCTTGAGGTTGGTCGAAAAAAAAAATTTCTTTTTTTTTTTCTTAATTTTCAATGGTGGAATGAAGATAATTTCATATGGTTTTGAGTGTAGTTTTATTTGGAAGTGTAATTAAATATTCACAAGATTAGGGGTTTAACTTTTTTTTCGGTACACTTTGGTGCAACCGAATCGATTGTAGGGAGTGCTGCGAAATCAAGATATCTAAAAAAAATTATATGAAACGAACCAGAATTTCGATACGATTATTATAACATCGAAAAAAATCTGAACGGAGACAGTTTTTTATTCAGCTAATATTCCGGCCGATAAGTGGAATCGTCGTAATTCATTTATAAAAAGTCAATTGAACTCAAAATACACTTTATTTTAGTTATTAGAACAACCATTTGATTGTTTAATGTTGAACCAAAAGTACTAGCGATCAAATCGAACAATAGGACGTAAGCGTAATTTCTTCATTTTTCCCGTGGTTGGTAGAAATTTTTTTATTTTTATTTTCTTAATTTTCAATGGTGGAATGAAGATAATTTCATATGGTTTTGAGTGTAGTTTTATTTGGAAGTGTAATTGAAATATTAACAAGATTAGGGGTTTAACTCGATTTTCAGTACAATTATGAGTACCCAAATCGATTGTAGGGAGTGCTCCGAAATCAAGATATCTAAAAAAAATGATATGAAACGAACCAGAATTTCGATACGATTGTTATGACATCGTAAAAAATCTAGTCGGAGACAATTTTTTGTGCAGCTAAAAGTTCGGTCCAAAAGTCGAATCGTCGTAATTCGTTTATAAAAAGTCTATTGAACTCAAAATACACTTTAATTTAGTTATTAGAACAACCATTTGATTGTTTAATGTTTAAACAAAAGTTCTAGCGATCGAATCGAACAATAGGACGCAAGTGTAATTTCTTCATTTTTCGCGTGCAGGGTCGAATTTTTTTGTTTTTTTTTTGTTTTTTCTCAATTTTCAATGATGGAATGAAGATAATTTCATATGGTTTTGAGTGTAGTTTTATTTGGAAGTGTAATTGAAATATTCACAAGATTAGGGGTTTAACTTGATTTTCAGTACAATTATGAGTACCCGAATCGATTGCAGGGAGTGCTCCGAAATCAAGATATCTAAAAAAAATTATATGAAACGAACCAGAATTTCGATACGCTTATTATGACATCGAAAAAAATCTGATCGGAGACAGTTTTTTGTGCAGCTAATATTCCGGCCGATAAGTGGAATCGTCGTAATTCGTTTATAAAAAGTCAATTGAACTCAAAATACACTTTAATTTAGTTATTAGAACAACCATTTGATTGTTTAATGTTGAAACAAAAGTACTAGCGATCGAATCGAACAATAGGACGCAAGTGTAATTTCTTCATTTTTCTCGAGGTTGGTCGAAAAAAAAAATTTCTTTTTTTATTTTCTTAATTTTCAATGGTTGAATGAAGATAATTTCATATGGTTTTGAGTGTAGTTTTATTTGGAAGTGTAATTGAAATATTCACAAGATGAGGGGTTTAACTTGATTTTCAGTACATTTATGAGTATCCGAATCGATTGCAGGGAGTGCTCCGAAATCAAGATATCTAAAAAAAATTATATGAAACGAACCAGAATTTCGATACGATTATTATGACATCGAAAAAAATCTTATCGGAGACAGTTTTTTGTGTAGCTAATAATCCGGCCGATAAGTGGAATCGTCGTAATTCGTTTATAAAACGTCAATTGAACTCAAAATAAACTTTAATTTAGTTATTAGAACAACCATTTGATTGTTTAATGTAGAATCAAAAGTACTAGCGATCAAATTGAACAATAGGACGTAAGCGTAATTTCTTCATTTTTCCCGTGAAAGGTCGAAAAAAAAATTTATTTTTTTTTCTCAATTTTCAATGATGGAATGAAGATAATTTCATATGGTTTTGAGTGTAGTTTTATTTGGAAGTGTAATTGAAATATTAACAAGATTAGGGGTTTAACTTGATTTTAAGTATGATTATGAGTACCCGAATCGATTGCAGGGAGTGCTTTGAAATCAAGATATCTAAGAAAAATGATATGAAACGAACCAGAATTTCGATACGATTGTTATGACATCGAAAAAAATCTGATCGGAGACAGTTTTTTGTGCAGCTAATATTCCGGCCGATAAGTGGAATCGTTGTAATTCGTTTATGAAACGTCAATTGAACTCAAAATACACTTTAATTTAGTTATTAGAACAACCATTTGATTGTTTAATGTTGAAACAAAAGTACTAGCGATCAAATCGAACAGTAGGACGCAAGCGTAATTTCTTCATTTTTCTCGAGGTTGGTCGAAAAAAAAAATTTCTTTTTTTTTTTTCTTAATTTTCAATGGTGGAATGAAGATAATTTCATATGGTTTTGAGTGTAGTTTTATTTGGAAGTGTAATTGAAATATTCACAAGATTAGGGGTTTAACTTTTTTTTCGGTACATTTTGGTGTAACCGAATCGATTGTAGGGAGTGCTGCGAAATCAACATATCTAAAAAA
This sequence comes from Diospyros lotus, assembly GCF_014633365.1. Taxonomy (NCBI): domain Eukaryota; kingdom Viridiplantae; phylum Streptophyta; class Magnoliopsida; order Ericales; family Ebenaceae; genus Diospyros; species Diospyros lotus. The sequence continues at coordinate 36,338,964 of NC_068343.1, read as the reverse complement.
AATTATATGAAACGAACCAGAATTTCGATACGCTTATTAGGACATCGAAAAAAATCTGATCGGAGACAGTTTTTTGTGCAGGTAATATTCCGGCCGATAAGTGGAATCGTCGTAATTCGTTTATAAAAAGTCAATTGAACTCAAAATACGCTTTAATTTAGTTATTAGAACAACCATTTGATTGTTTAATGTTGAAACAAAAGTACTAGCGATCGAATCGAACAATAGGATGCAAGTGTAATTTCTTCATTTTTCGCGTGCAGGGTCGAATTTTTTTGTTTTTTTTTGTTTTTCTCAATTTTCAATGATGGAATGAAGATAATTTCATATGGTTTTGAGTGTAGTTTTATTTGGAAGTGTAATTGAAATATTCACAAGATGAGGGGTTTAACTTGATTTTCAGTACATTTATGAGTATCCGAATCGATTGCAGGGAGTGCTCCGAAATCAAGATATCTAAAAAAAATTATATGAAACGAACCAGAATTTCGATACGCTTATTATGACATCGAAAAAAATCTGATCGGAGACAGTTTTTTGTGCAGGTAATATTCCGGCCGATAAGTGGAATCGTCGTAATTCGTTTATAAAAAGTCAATTGAACTCAAAATACGCTTTAATTTAGTTATTAGAACAACCATTTGATTGTTTAATGTTGAAACAAAAGTACTAGCGATCGAATCGAACAATAGGATGCAAGTGTAATTTCTTCATTTTTCGCGTGCAGGGTCGAATTTTTTTGTTTTTTTTTGTTTTTTCTCAATTTTCAATGATGGAATGAAGATAATTTCATATGGTTTTGAGTGTAGTTTTATTTGGAAGTGTAATTGAAATATTCACAAGATTAGGGGTTTAACTTGATTTTCAGTACAATTATGAGTACCCGAATCGATTGCAGGGAGTGCTCCGAAATCAAGATATCTAAAAAAAATTATATGAAACGAACCAGAATTTCGATACGCTTATTATGACATCGAAAAAAATCTGATCGGAGACAGTTTTTTGTGCAGCTAATATTCCGACCGATAAGTGGAATCGTCGTAATTCGTTTATAAAAAGTCAATTGAACTCAAAATACACTTTAATTTAGTTATTAGAACAACCATTTGATTGTTTAATGTTGAAACAAAAGTACTAGCGATCGAATCGAACAATAGGACGCAAGTGTAATTTCTTCATTTTTCTCGAGGTTGGTCGAAAAAAAAAATTTCTTTTTTTATTTTCTTAATTTTCAATGGTTGAATGAAGATAATTTCATATGGTTTTGAGTGTAGTTTTATTTGGAAGTGTAATTGAAATATTCACAAGATGAGGGGTTTAACTTGATTTTCAGTACATTTATGAGTATCCGAATCGATTGCAGGGAGTGCTCCGAAATCAAGATATCTAAAAAAAATTATATGAAACGAACCAGAATTTCGATACGATTATTATGACATCGAAAAAAATCTGATCGGAGACAGTTTTTTGTGCAGCTAATATTCCGGCCGATAAGTGGAATCGTCGTAATTCGTTTATAAAAAGTCAATTGAACTCAAAATACACTTTAATTTAGTTATTAGAACAACCATTTGATTGTTTAATGTTGAAACAAAAGTACTAGCGATCGAATCGAACAATAGGACGCAAGTGTAATTTCTTCATTTTTCTCGAGGTTGGTCGAAAAAAAAATTTTTTTTTTTTTTTTCTCAATTTTCAATGATGGAATGAAGATAATTTCATATGGTTTTGAGTGTAGTTTTATTTGGAAGTGTAATTGAAATATTCACAAGATGAGGGGTTTAACTTGATTTTCAGTACATTTATGAGTATCCGAATCGATTGCAGGGAGTGCTCCGAAATCAAGATATCTAAAAAAAATTATATGAAACGAACCAGAATTTCGATACGATTATTATGACATCGAAAAAAATCTTATCGGAGACAGTTTTTTGTGCAGCTAATAATCCGGCCGATAAGTGGAATCGTCGTAATTCGTTTATAAAAAGTCATTTGAACTCAAAATACACTTTAATTTAGTTATTAGAACAACCATTTGATTGTTTAATGTTGAAACAAAAGTACTAGCGATCAAATCGAACAATAGGACGCAAGCGTAATTTCTTCATTTTTCTCGAGGTTGGTCGAAAAAAAAATTTCTTTTTTTTTTTCTTAATTTTCAATGGTGGAATGAAGATAATTTCATATGGTTTTGAGTGTAGTTTTATTTGGAAGTGTAATTGAAATATTCATAAGATTAGGGGTTTAACTTTTTTTCAGTACACTTATGAGTAACCGAATCGATTGTAGGGAGTGCTGCGAAATCAAGATATCTAAAAAAAATTATATGAAACGAACCAGAATTTCGATACGATTATTATGACATCGAAAAAAATCTGATCGGAGACAGTTTTTTGTGCAGCTAATATTCCGGCCGATAAGTGGAATCGTCGTAATTCGTTTATAAAAAGTCAATTGAACTCAAAATACACTTTAATTTAGTTATTAGAACAACCATTTGATTGTTTAATGTTGAAACAAAAGTACTAGCGATCGAATCGAACAATAGGACGCAAGTGTAATTTCTTCATTTTTCCCGTGGTTGGTTGAAATTTTTTTATTTTTATTTTCTTAATTTTCAATGGTGGAATGAAGATAATTTCATATGGTTTTGAGTGTAGTTTATTTGGAAGTGTAATTGAAATATTCACAAGATTAGGGGTTTAACTCGATTTTCAGTACAATTATGAGTACCCGAATCGATTGTAGGGAGTGCTCCGAAATCAAGATATCTAAAAAAAATGATATGAAACGAACCAGAATTTCGATACGATTTTTATGACATCGTAAAAAATCTAGTCGGAGACAGTTTTTTGTGCAGCTAAAAGTTCGGTCCGATAAGTCGAATCGTCGTAATTCGTTTATAAAAAGTCTATTGAACTCAAAATACACTTTAATTTAGTTATTAGAACAACCATTTGATTGTTTAATGTTGAAACAAAAGTACTAGCGATCGAATCGAACAATAGGACGCAAGTGTAATTTCTTCATTTTTCGCGTGCAGGGTCGAATTTTTTTGTTTTTTTTTGTTTTTTCTCAATTTTCAATGATGGAATGAAGATAATTTCATATGGTTTTGAGTGTAGTTTTATTTGGAAGTGTAATTGAAATATTCACAAGATTAGGGGTTTAACTTGATTTTCAGTACAATTATGAGTACCCGAATCGATTGCAGGGAGTGCTCCGAAATCAAGATATCTAAAAAAAATTATATGAAACGAACCAGAATTTCGATACGCTTATTATGACATCGAAAAAAATCTGATCGGAGACAGTTTTTTGTGCAGCTAATATTCCGGCCGATAAGTGGAATCGTCGTAATTCGTTTATAAAAAGTCAATTGAACTCAAAATACACTTTAATTTAGTTATTAGAACAACCATTTGATTGTTTAATGTTGAAACAAAAGTACTAGCGATCGAATCGAACAATAGGACGCAAGCGTAATTTCTTCATTTTTCTCGAGGTTGGTCGAAAAAAAAATTTTCTTTTTTTTTTCTTAATTTTCAATGGTGGAATGAAGATAATTTCATATGGTTTTGAGTGTAGTTTTATTTGGAAGTGTAATTGAAATATTCACAAGATTAGGGGTTTAACTTTTTTTTCGGTACACTTTGGTGTAACCGAATCGATTGTAGGGAGTGCTGCGAAATCAAGATATCTAAAAAAATTATATGAAACGAACCAGAATTTCGATACGATTATTATGACATCGAAAAAATTCTGATCGGAGACAGTTTTTTGTGCAGCTAATATTCCGGCCGATAAGTGGAATCGTTGTAATTCGTTTATAAAACGTCAATTGAACTCAAAATACACTTTAATTTAGTTATTAGAACAACCATTTGATTGTTTAATGTTGAAACAAAAGTACTAGCGATCAAATCGAACAATAGGACGCAAGCGTAATTTCTTCATTTTTCCCGTGAAGGTCGAAAAAAAAATTTCTTTTTTTTTTTCTTAATTTTCAATGGTGGAATGAAGATAATTTCATATGGTTTTGAGTGTAGTTTTATTTGGAAGTGTAATTGAAATATTCACAAGATTAGGGGTTTAACTTGATTTTCAGTAAGATTATGAGTAACCGAATCGATTGCAGGGAGTGCTGCGAAATCAAGATATCTAAAAAAAATTATATGAAACGAACCAGAATTTCGATACGATTGTTATGACATCGAAAAAAATCTGATCGAGACAGTTTTTTGTGCAGCTAAAATTCCGGTCCGAAAAGTGGAATCGTCGTAATTCGTTTATAAAAAGTCAATTGAACTCAAAATACACTTTAATTTAGTTATTAGAACAACCATTTGATTGTTTAATGTTGAAACAAAAGTACTAGCGATCAAATCGAACAATAGGACGCAAGCGTAATTTCTTCATTTTTCTCGAGGTTGGTCGAAAAAAAAAATTTCTTTTTTTTTTTCTTAATTTTCAATGGTGGAATGAAGATAATTTCATATGGTTTTGAGTGTAGTTTTATTTGGAAGTGTAATTGAAATATTCACAAGATGAGGGTTTAACTTGATTTTAAGTACATTTATGAGTTTCCGAATCGATTGAAGGGAGTGCTCCGAAGTCCAGATATCTAAAAAAAATTATATGAAACGAACCAGAATTTCGATACGATTATTATGACATCGAAAAAAATCTGATCGGAGACAGTTTTTTGTGCAGCTAATATTCCGGCCGATAAGTGGAATCGTCGTAATTCGTTTATAAAAAGTCAATTGAACTCAAAATACACTTTAATTTAGTTATTAGAACAACCATTTGATTGTTTAATGTTGAAAAAAAAGTACTAGCGATCGAATCGAACAATAGGACGCAAGTGTAATTTCTTCATTTTTCTCGAGGTTGGTCAAAAAAAAAATTTCTTTTTTTATTTTCTTAATTTTCAATGGTTGAATGAAGATAATTTCATATGGTTTTGAGTGTAGTTTTATTTGGAAGTGTAATTGAAATATTCACAAGATGAGGGGTTTAACTTGATTTTCAGTACATTTATGAGTATCCGAATCGATTGCAGGGAGTGCTCCGAAATCAAGATATCTAAAAAAAATTATATGAAACGAACCAGAATTTCGATACGATTATTATGACATCGAAAAAAATCTTATCGGAGACAGTTTTTTGTGCAGCTAATAATCCGGCCGATAAGTGGAATCGTCGTAATTCGTTTATAAAACGTCAATTGAACTCAAAATACACTTTAATTTAGTTATTAGAACATCCATTTGATTGTTTAATGTTGAAACAAAAGTACTAGCGATCGAATCGAACAATAGGACGCAAGTGTAATTTCTTCATTTTTCTCGAGGTTGGTCGAAAAAAAAATTTCTTTTTTTTTTCTTAATTTTCAATGGTTGAATGAAGATAATTTCATATGGTTTTGAGTGTAGTTTTATTTGGAAGTGTAATTGAAATATTCACAAGATGAGGGGTTTAACTTGATTTTCAGTACATTTATGAGTATCCGAATCGATTCCAGGGAGTGCTCCGAAATTAAGATATCTAAAAAAAATTATATGAAACGAACCAGAATTTCGATACGATTATTATGACATCGAAAAAAATCTGATCGGAGACAGTTTTTTGTGCAGCTAATATTCCGGCCGATGAGTGGAATCGTTGTAATTCGTTTATAAAAAGTCAATTGAACTCAAAATACACTTTAATTTAGTTATTAGAACAACCATTTGATTGTTTAATGTTGAAACAAAAGTACTAGCGATCGAATCGAACAATAGGACGCAAGTGTAATTTCTTCATTTTTCGCGTGCAGGGGTCGAATTTTTTTGTTTTTTTTTGTTTTTCTCAATTTTCAATGATGGAATGAAGATAATTTCATATGGTTTTGAGTGTAGTTTTATTTGGAAGTGTAATTGAAATATTCACAAGATGAGGGGTTTAACTTGATTTTCAGTACATTTATGAGTTTCCGAATCGATTGCAGGGAGTGCTCCGAAGTCAAGATATCTAAAAAAAATTATATGAAACGAACCAGAATTTCGATACGATTATTATGACATCGAAAAAAATCTTATCGGAGACAGTTTTTTGTGCAGCTAATAATCCGGCCGATAAGTGGAATCGTCGTAATTCGTTTATAAAAAGTCATTTGAACTCAAAATACACTTTAATTTAGTTATTAGAACAACCATTTGATTGTTTAATGTTGAAACAAAAGTACTAGCGATCAAATCGAACAATAGGACGCAAGCGTAATTTCTTCATTTTTCTCGAGGTTGGTCGAAAAAAAAAATTTCTTTTTTTTTTTCTTAATTTTCAATGGTGGAATGAAGATAATTTCATATGGTTTTGAGTGTAGTTTTATTTGGAAGTGTAATTGAAATATTCATAAGATTAGGGGTTTAACTTTTTTTTCGGTACACTTTGGTGTAACCGAATCGATTGTAGGGAGTGCTGCGAAATCAAGATATCTAAAAAAAATTATATGAAACGAACCAGAATTTCAATACGATTATTATAACATCGAAAAAAATCTGAACGGAGACAGTTTTTTATTCAGCTAATATTCCGGCCGATAAGTGGAATCGTCGTAATTCGTTTATAAAAAGTCAATTGAACTCAAAATACACTTTAATTTAGTTATTAGAACAACCATTTGATTGTTTAATGTTGAAACAAAAGTACTAGCGATCAAATCGAACAATAGGACGTAAGCGTAATTTCTTCATTTTTCCGTGGTGGTAAAAATTTTTTTTTTTTTTTTCTTAATTTTCAATGGTGGAATGAAGATAATTTCATATGGTTTTGAGTGTAGTTTTATTTGGAAATGTAATTGAAATATTCACAAGATTAGGGGTTTAACTTGATTTTCAGTACAATTATGAGTACCCGAATCGATTGCAGGGAGTGCTCCAAAATCAATATATCTAAAAAAAATTATATGAAACGAACCAGAATTTCGATACGATTATTATGACATCGAAAAAAATCTATCGGAGACAGTTTTTTGTGCAGCTAAAATTCGGCCGAAAGTCGAATCGTCGTAATTCGTTTATAAAAAGTCAATTGAACTCAAAATACACTTTAATTTAGTTATTAGAACAACCATTTGATTGTTTAATGTTTAAACAAAAGTACTAGCGATCAAATCGAACAATAGGACAAAAGCGTAATTTCTTCATTTTTCCCGTGGTTGGTCGAAAAAAAAATTTTTTTTTTTTTTTTCTTAATTTTCAATTGTGGAATGAAGATAATTTCATATGGTTTTGAGTGTAGTTTTATTTGGAAGTGTAATTGAAATATTCACAAGATTAGGGGTTTAACTTGATTTTCAGTACAATTATGAGTAACCGAATCGATTGCAGGGAGTGCTCCGAAATCAAGATATCTAAAAAAAATTATATGAAAAGAACAAGAATTTCGATACGATTATTATGACATCGAAAAAAATCTGATCGGAGACAGTTTTTGTGCAGCTAATATTCCGGCCGATAAGTGGAATCGTCGTAATTCGTTTATAAAAAGTCAATTGAACTCAAAATACACTTTAATTTAGTTATTAGAACAACCATTTGTTGTTTAATGTTGAAACAAAAGTACTAGCGATCAAATCGAACAATAGGACGTAAGCGTAATTTCTTCATTTTTCCCGTGGTTGGTCGAAAAAAAAATTTTCTTTTTTTTTTCTTAATTTTCAATGCTGGAATGAAGATAATTTCATATGGTTTTGAGTGTAGTTTTATTTGGAAGTGTAATTGAAATATTCACAAGATTAGGGGTTTAATTCTATTTTCGGTACAATTTGAGTAACCGAATCGATTGCAGGGAGGAGTGCTCCGAAATCAAGATATCTAAAAAAAATTATATGAAACGAACCAGAATTTCGATACGATTATTATGACATCGAAAAAAATCTGATCGGAGACAGTTTTTGTGCAGCTAATATTCCGGCCGATAAGTGGAATCGTCGTAATTCGTTTATAAAAAGTCAATTGAACTCAAAATACACTTTAATTTAGTTATTAGAACAACCATTTGATTGTTTAATGTTGAAACAAAAGTACTAGCGATCAAATCGAACAATAGGACGTAAGCGTAATTTCTTCATTTTTCCCGTGGTTGGTCGAAAAAAAAATTTTTTTTTTTTTTCTAATTTTCAATGGTGGAATGAAGATAATTTCATATGGTTTTGAGTGTAGTTTTATTTGGAAGTGTAATTGAAATATTCACAAGATTAGGGGTTTAACTTGATTTTCAGTACAATTATGAGTAACCGAATCGATTGCAGGGAGTGCTCCGAAATCAAGATATCTAAAAAAAATTATATGAAACGAACCAGAATTTCGATACGATTATTATGACATCGAAAAAAATCTAATCGGAGACAATTTTTTGTGCAGCTAAATTCCGGTCCAAAGTGGAATCGTCGTAATTCGTTTATAAAAAGTCAATTGAACTCAAAATACACTTTAATTTAGTTATTAGAACAACCATTTGATTGTTTAATGTTGAAACAAAAGTACTAGCGATCAAATCGAACAATAGGACGTAAGCGTAATTTCTTCATTTTTCTCGTGTTGGTCGAAAAAAAAAATTTCTTTTTTTTTCTTAATTTTCAATGGTGGAATGAAGATAATTTCATATGGTTTTGAGTGTAGTTTTATTTGGAAGTGTAATTGAAATATTCACAAGATTAGGGTTTAACTTGATTTTCAGTACAATTATGAGTAACCGAATCGATTGCAGGGAGTGCTCCGAAATCAAGATATCTAAAAAAAATTATATGAAACGAACCAGAATTTCGATACGATTATTATGACATCGAAAAAAATCTGATCGGAGACAGTTTTTTGTGCAGCTAATATTCGGCCGATAAGTGGAATCGTCGTAATTCGTTTATAAAAAGTCAATTGAACTCAAAATACACTTTAATTTAGTTATTAGAACAACCATTTGATTGTTTAATGTTGAAACAAAAGTACTAGCGATCAAATCGAACAATAGGACGTAAGCGTAATTTCTTCATTTTTCCCGTGGTTGGTCGAAAAAAAAATTTCTTTTTTTTTTTTCTTAATTTTCAATGGTGGAATGAAGATAATTTCATATGGTTTTGAGTGTAGTTTTATTTGGAAGTGTAATTGAAATATTCACAAGATTAGGGGTTTAACTTTATTTTCGGTACAATTATGAGTAACCGAATCGATTGCAGGGAGAGTGCTCCGAAATCAAGATATCTAAAAAAAATTATATGAAACGAACCAGAATTTCGATACGATTATTATGACATCGAAAAAAATCTGATCGGAGACAGTTTTTTGTGCAGCTAATATTCCGGCCGATAAGTGGAATCGTCGTAATTCGTTTATAAAAAGTCAATTGAACTCAAAATACACTTTAATTTAGTTATTAGAACAACCATTTGATTGTTTAATGTTGAAACAAAAGTACTAGCGATCAAATCGAACAATAGGACGTAAGCGTAATTTCTTCATTTTTCCCGTGTTGGTCAAAAAAATTTTTTTTTTTTTCTAATTTTCAATGGTGGAATGAAGATAATTTCATATGGTTTTGAGTGTAGTTTTATTTGGAAGTGTAATTGAAATATTCACAAGATTAGGGGTTTAACTTGATTTTCGGTACAATTATGAGTAACCGAATCGATTGCAGGGAGTGCTCCGAAATCAAGATATCTAAAAAAAATTATATGAAACGAACCAGAATTTCGATACGATTATTATGACATCGAAAAAAATCTGATCGGAGACAGTTTTTTGTGCAGCTAAAATTCCGGCCGAAAAGTCGAATCGTCGTAATTCGTTTATAAAAAGTCAATTGAACTCAAAATACACTTTAATTTAGTTATTAGAACAACCATTTGATTGTTTAATGTTGAATCAAAAGTACTAGCGATCAAATCGAACAATAGGACGTAAGCGTAATTTCTTCATTTTTCCCGTGGTTGGTCGAAAAGAAAAATTTCTTTTTTTTTTCTTAATTTTCAATGATGGAATGAAGATAATTTCGTATGGTTTTGAGTGTAGTTTTATTTGGAAGTGTAATTGAAATATTCACAAGATGAGGGTTTTAACTTGATTTTCAGTACAATTATGAGTAACCGAATCGATTGCAGGGAGTGCTCCGAAATCAAGATATCTAAAAAAAATTATATGAAACGAACCAGAATTTCGATACGATTATTATGACATCGAAAAAAATCTGATCGGAGACAGACGTTTTTTGTGCAGCTAATATTCCGGCCGATAAGTGGAATCGTCGTAATTCGTTTATAAAAAGTCAATTGAACTCAAAATACACTTTAATTTAGTTATTAGAACAACCATTTGATTGTTTAATGTTGAAACAAAAGTACTAGCGATCAAATCGAACAATAGGACGTAAGCGTAATTTCTTCATTTTTCCCGTGGTTGGTCGAAAAAAAAAATTTCTTTTTTTTTTTTCTTAATTTTCAATGGTGGAATGAAGATAATTTCATATGGTTTTGAGTGTAGTTTTATTTGGAAGTGTAATTGAAATATTCACAAGATTAGGGGTTTAACTTTTTTTCGGTACAATTATGAGTAACCGAATCCATTGCAGGGAGTGCTCCGAAATCAAGTTATCTGAAAAAAATTATATGAAACAAACTAGAATTTCGATACGATTATTATGACATTGAAAAAAATCTGATCGGAGACAGTTTTTTGTGCAGCTAATATTCCGGCCGATAAGTGGAATCGTCGTAATTCGTTTTAAAAAGTCAATTGAACTCAAAATACACTTTAATTTAGTTATTAGAACAACCATTTGATTGTTTAATGTTGAAACAAAAGTACTAGCGATCAAATCGAACAATAGGACGTAAGCGTAATTTCTTCATTTTTCGCGTTGGTCGGGTCGAAAAAATTTTTTTTTTTTTTTTCTTAATTTTCAATGGTGGAATGAAGATAATTTCATATGGTTTTGAGTGTAGTTTTATTTGGAAGTGTAATTGAAATATTCACAAGATTAGGGGTTTAACTTGATTTTCAGTACAATTATGAGTAACCGAATCGATTGCAGGGAGTGCTCCGAAATCAAGATATCTAAAAAAAATTATATGAAACGAACCAGAATTTCGATACGATTATTATGACATCGAAAAAAATCTGATCGGAGACAGTTTTTTGTGCAGCTAATATTCCGGCCGAAAAGTCGAATCGTCGTAATTCGTTTATAAAAAGTCAATTGAACTCAAAATACACTTTAATTTAGTTATTAGAACAACCATTTGATTGTTTAATGTTGAAACAAAAGTACTAGCGATCAAATCGAACAATAGGACGTAAGCGTAATTTCTTCATTTTTTCCCGTGGTTGGTCGAAAAAAAAATTTCTTTTTTTTTTCTTAATTTTCAATGGTGGAATGAAGATAATTTCATATGGTTTTGAGTGTAGTTTTATTTGGAAGTGTAATTGAAATATTCACAAGATTAGGGTTTAACTTGATTTTCGGTACAATTATGAGTAACCGAATCGATTGCAGGGAGTGCTCCGAAATCAAGATATCTAAAAAAAATTATATGAAACGAACCAGAATTTCGATACGATTATTATGACATCGAAAAAAATAGATCGGAGACAGTTTTTTGTGCAGCTAATATTCCGGCCGAATAAGTGGAATCGTCGTAATTCGTTTATAAAAAGTCAATTGAACTCAAAATACACTTTAATTTAGTTATTAGAACAACCATTTGATTGTTTAATGTTGAAACAAAAGTACTAGCGATCAAATCGAACAATAGGACGTAAGCGTAATTTCTTCATTTTTCCCGTTGGTCGAAAAAAAAAATTTTTTTTTTTTTTTCTTAATTTTCAATGGTGGAATGAAGATAATTTCATATGGTTTTGAGTGTAGTTTTATTTGGAAGTGTAATTGAAATATTCACAAGATTAGGGGTTTAACTTGATTTTCAGTACATTATGAGTAACCGAATCGATTGCAGGGAGTGCTCCGAAATCAAGATATCTAAAAAAAATTATATGAAACGAACCAGAATTTCGATACGATTATTATGACATCGAAAAAAATCTGATCGGAGACAGTTTTTTGTGCAGCTAATAATTCCGGCGATAAGTGGAATCGTCGTAATTCGTTTAAAAAGTCAATTGAACTCAAAATACACTTTAATTTAGTTATTAGAACAACCATTTGATTGTTTAATGTTGAAACAAAAGTACTAGCGATCAAATCGAACAATAGGACGTAAGCGTAATTTCTTCATTTTTCTCGTGGTTGGTCGAAAAAAAAAATTTCTTTTTTTTTTTTTAAATTTCAATGGTGGAATGAAGATAATTTCATAGGTTTTGAGTGTAGTTTTATTTGGAAGTGTAATTGAAATATTCACAAGATTAGGGGTTTAACTTTATTTTCGTACAATTTGGAGTAACCGAATCGATTGCAGGGAGTGCTCCGAAATCAAGATATCTAAAAAAAATTATATGAAACGAACCAGAATTTCGATACGATTATTATGACATCGAAAAAAATCTGATCGGAGACAGTTTTTTGTGCAGCTAAAATTCCGGCGAAATAAGTCGAATCGTCGTAATTCGTTTATAAAAAGTCAATTGAACTCAAAATACACTTTAATTTAGTTATTAGAACAACCATTTGATTGTTTAATGTTGAAACAAAAGTACTAGCGATCAAATCGAACAATAGGACGTAAGCGTAATTTCTTCATTTTTCCCGTGGTTGGTAAAAAAAAATTTCTTTTTTTTTCTTAATTTTCAATGGTGGAATGAAGATAATTTCATATGGTTTTGAGTGTAGTTTTATTTGGAAGTGTAATTGAAATATTCACAAGATTAGGGGTTTAACTTGATTTTCAGTACAATTATGGAGTAACCGAATCGATTGCAGGGAGTGCTCCGAAATCAAGATATCTAAAAAAAAATTATATGAAACGAACCAGAATTTCGATACGATTATTATGACATCGAAAAAAATCTATCGGAGACAATTTTTTGTGCAGCTAAAATTCGGCCGATAAGTGGAATCGTCGTAATTCGTTTATAAAAAGTCAATTGAACTCAAAATACACTTTAATTTAGTTATTAGAACAACCATTTGATTGTTTAATGTTGAAACAAAAGTACTAGCGAGCGATCAAATCGAACAATAGGACGTAAGCGTAATTTCTTCATTTTTCCCGTGGTTGGTCGAAAAAAAAAATTTTTTTTTTTTTTTTCTCAATTTTCAATGATGGAATGAAGATAATTTCATATGGTTTTGAGTGTAGTTTTATTTGGAAGTGTAATTGAAATATTCACAAGATTAGGGGTTTAACTTGATTTTCAGTACAATTATGAGTAACCGAATCGATTGCAGGGAGTGCTCCGAAATCAAGATATCTAAAAAAAATTATATGAAACGAACCAGAATTTCGATACGATTATTATGACATCGAAAAAAATCTGATCGGAGACAGTTTTTTGTGCAGCTAAAATTCCGGCCGATAAGTGGAATCGTCGTAATTCGTTTATAAAAAGTCAATTGAACTCAAAATACACTTTAATTTAGTTATTAGAACAACCATTTGATTGTTTAATGTTGAAACAAAAGTACTAGCGATCAAATCGAACAATAGGACGTAAGCGTAATTTCTTCATTTTTCCCGTGGTTGGTCGAAAAAAAAAATTTCTTTTTTTTTTCTTAATTTTCAATGGTGGAATGAAGATAATTTCATATGGTTTTGAGTGTAGTTTTATTTGGAAGTGTAATTGAAATATTCACAAGATTAGGGGTTTAACTTTTTTTTCGGTACATTATGTGTAACCGAATCGATTGCAGGGAGTGCTCCGAAATCAAGATATCTAAAAAAAATTATATGAAACGAACCAGAATTTCGATACGATTATTATGACATCGAAAAAAATCTGATCGGAGACAGTTTTTTGTGCAGCTAATATTCCGGCCGAAAGTGGAATCGTCGTAATTCGTTTATAAAAGTCAATTGAACTCAAAATACACTTTAATTTAGTTATTAGAACAACCATTGATTGTTTAATGTTGAAACAAAAGTACTAGCGATCAAATCGAACAATAGGACGTAAGCGTAATTTCTTCATTTTTCCCGGGTTGGTCGAAAAAAAAAAATTTTTTTTTTTTTTTCTCAATTTTCAATGATGGAATGAAGATAATTTCATATGGTTTTGAGTGTAGTTTTATTTGGAAGTGTAATTGAAATATTCACAAGATAGGGGTTTAACTTGATTTTCAGTACAATTATGAGTACCCGAATCGATTGCAGGGAGTGCTCCGAAATCAAGATATCTAAAAAAAATTATATGAAACGAACCAGAATTTCGATACGATTATTATGACATCGAAAAAAATCTAATCGGAGACAGTTTTTTTGTGCAGCTAAAATTCCGGCCGAAAAGTCGAATCGTCGTAATTCGTTTATAAAAAGTCAATTGAACTCAAAATACACTTTAATTTAGTTATATAGAACAACCATTTGATTGTTTAATGTTGAAACAAAAGTACTAGCGATCAAATCGAACAATAGGACGTAAGCGTAATTTCTTCATTTTCTCCGTGGTTGGTCGAAAAAAAAAATTTTTTTTTTTTTTTCTTAATTTTCAATGGTGGAATGAAGATAATTTCATATGGTTTTGAGTGTAGTTTTATTTGGAAGTGTAATTGAAATATTCACAAGATTAGGGGTTTAACTTGATTTTCAGTACAATTATGAGTAACCGAATCGATTGCAGGGAGTGCTCCGAAATCAAGATATCTAAAAAAAATTATATGAAACGAACCAGAATTTCGATACGATTATTATGACATCGAAAAAAATCTGATCGGAGACAGTTTTTTGTGCAGCTAATATTCGGCCGATAAGTGGAATCGTCGTAATTCGTTTATAAAAAGTCAATTGAACTCAAAATACACTTTATTTATTAGTTATTAGAACAACCATTTGATTGTTTAATGTTGAAACAAAAGTACTAGCGATCAAATCGAACAATAGGACGTAAGCGTAAATTTCTTCATTTTTCCCGAGGTTGGTCGAAAAAAAAATTTTCTTTTTTTTTTCTTAATTTTCAATGGTGGAATGAAGATAATTTCATATGGTTTTGAGTGTAGTTTTATTTGGAAGTGTAATTGAAATATTCACAAGATTAGGGGTTTAACTTTTTTTCGGTACACTTTGAGTAACCGAATCGATTGCAGGGAGTGCGAAATCAAGATATCTAAAAAAAATTATATGAAACGAACCAGAATTTCGATACGATTATTATGACATCGAAAAAAATCTGATCGGAGACAGTTTTTTGTGCAGCTAAAATTCCGGCCGATAAGTGGAATCGTCGTAATTCGTTTATAAAAAGTCAATTGAACTCAAAATACACTTTAATTTAGTTATTAGAACAACCATTTGATTGTTTAATGTTGAAACAAAAGTACTAGCGATCAAATCGAACAATAGGACGTAAGCGTAATTTCTTCATTTTTCCCGTGTTGGTCGAAAAAAAAATTTCTTTTTTTTTTCTCAATTTTCAATGGTGGAATGAAGATAATTTCATATGGTTTTGAGTGTAGTTTTATTTGGAAGTGTAATTGAAATATTCACAAGATTAGGGGTTTAACTTTTTTTTCGGAACAATTATGAGTAACCGAATCCATTGCATGAGTGCTCCGAAATCAAGATATCTAAAAAAAATTATATGAAACGAACCAGAATTTCGATACGATTATTATGACATCGAAAAAAATCTAATCGGAGACAATTTTTTGTGCAGCTAAAATTCCGGCCGAAAAGTCGAATCGTCGTAATTCGTTTATAAAAAGTCAATTGAACTCAAAATACACTTTAATTTAGTTATTAGAACAACCATTTGATTGTTTAAAGTTGAAACAAAAGTACTAGCGATCAAATCAAACAATAGGACGTAAGCGTAATTTCTTCATTTTTTCCGTGGTTGGTCGAAAAAAAAAATTCTTTTTTTTTTTTCTTAATTTTCAATGGTGGAATGAAGATAATTTCATATGGTTTTGAGTGTTAGTTTTATTTGGAAGTGTAATTGAAATATTCACAAGATGAGGGTTTAACTTTGATTTTCGGTACAAATATGAGTAACCGAATCGATTGCAGGGAGTGTCCGAAATCAAGATATCTAAAAAAAATTATATGAAACGAACCAGAATTTCGATACGATTATTATGACATCGAAAAAAAAAAA